>NC_042626.1:43889058-45141558 GCF_901001135.1 Rhinatrema bivittatum | reverse complement strand
TTTCTACCAGCTTACCTTTAGCCACATGTTTAGTAACTCCTTCACAAAAATGTAGCAGAGAGGCAAGACCTCCCTTGGGTAAAACTATGCTAGCTGTGTCTCATTAAACTATGTCTGTCTATATGTTCTGTGATTTTATTTTTAAGAATAGTTTCCACGATTTTTCCCAGCACTGAAGTCAGGCTCACCAGTCTATAATTTCTTGGATCACCCCCAGAGCGCTTTTTAAATATCAGGGTTACATTGAGCACCTTCTAGTCTTCAGATACAATGGATGATTTTAATGATAGGTTATAAATTACTAGTAATAGATGTGAAATTTCATTTTTTAGTTCTTTCAGGGCCCTGGGGTGTATACCATCTGGTGTGGCAATTTGCTACTCTTCAGTTTATCAATCTGGCCTACTACATCTTCCAGGTTCAGTTCATCGGAATCACCACTCTTGAAAACTGTCTGTGGAATAAGAATATGCCCAACATCTTCATGTGTGTATATATAGTCTGTGGGTTGTTTGAGAATCATGCATTCTTTCATTTGGTTTATTCTTCATGGTTAGATTATCATTTGTCCTTCTTGTCTTTGTGGCTCCATGTATTTTGAATTATATGCGTTAAGTTATATGCGTTTATGAATAGCCATGTTTTTAATTCACTTTTAAATTTCTTTCTATCTGGTAAGATATGTAGTGTTTCTGGTAGGGAATTCCAGAGCTTTGGACCCGCTATGGTGAATATCTCTTATTTGTGTCAAATGTGTGTTCCATATTGTGGGAATATTCAATATTCCTTTATTTTGGGATCTTAGTGTTCGTTTAGGATTGTAGGGCTGTAGTTTCACTCCTAACGGTTCAGTGTTATAGGAATGAATATTATTATTATTACTTTATAGCAGATTCTGGATTGTACTGGTCACTAATGTAGTGCCATCAGGAAGGGTGTAATGTGATCATATTTCCTGGATCCTGTTAATAGTTTTGCTGTGGCATTCTGTTATAGTTGTAGTGGTTTTAAGTGACTTGCTGGAAGACCTAGAAGTAATGAGTTATAGTAGTCAAGGTTAGAGAATATTAGCGATGTAGTACTGTACGAAAGTCTGCCTAGATTAATAGGGGTTTTAACCTTTTGTAGTATAAGCATTAAAACTATAACTAATTTATTAGTTATAGTTTTAATGTTATTAACTATGTTTCATTCTATAATTAATTTGGATTGTAAAGCTTGTTGCTAATTTAATGTTCTTTGTAAACAGAGGTGATGTTTGTTAACGAGCCGCGGTATATAAAAATCCTTAAATAAATAAATAAGCAGTTTAGCGTACCCTGCCTTAATCAATTTCCTGATGTGCATTTTCATTGTGAGGTTCTCATCTAGCTGTATACCTAAATCCCGTACTTGATTTGAGGGATTAATTTGAAATCCGCCCAAGTCTAGGGCAGGTGGTTTAATTATCAATGAGTTTCTACTCAGCCAAATGATTTCAGTCTTTTTAAGATTTAGTGTCAGTTTAAGTTGTGAGAGTTCTTGATGTAATGCTTTCATATGAGTGGATATTATCATTGTGGTATTTTCAAATGATTTGGAGAGTGGTATATAGAACTGTAGGTCATCTGCATACAAGAAGAAATTTATTTCTAGATTTGTTAGTAATTTGCATATTGGGAGCAGGTAAATATTGAATAGTGTTGTTGAGAGGGCTGAGCCTTGAGGGACACCTGTATCACATGGGAGGATGTCAGATATCTGGTAGCTCAGTTTGACTTGAAATGATCTGTTAGACAGAAATGAGGAGAACCATTTCCTAACTTACCTTCAATCCCAGTGTTTCTCAACTGATGGCATAATAGATTATGATCAATAGTGTCAAAAGCTGCTGTTAAGTCGATTAGCACTAGACAGTAGGATTCATCTGCATCGAGACCTTGTAAAATTGAGCCCATTAATGAGAGGAGTAATGTCTCCGTTGCGTGATGTTTCCTAAATCTGAATTGATTTGGGTATAGGATATTATGGTCTTCCAGGTGATGTTCAAGTTGGGATAACACGGCTTTCTCAAGAACTTTTGCTAGAAACAGTGTTAGATATTGGACGATAATTGTCCCAATCCTCTGTTCTACCAGACTTATTTTTTTTTAATCGTTTTTATCACTGCTTGTTTTAAGCCTTGAGGTATGATTCCTTCTGATAGTGAATGGTTAATCAGGGATGTGATTGCTGGAGTGATAACTTGGTGTATTTGTTTTAATGAACTGGCCGGTATTGGGTCACGTAGGTGAGTAGCAGGCTTAATTTTATTAATGATTTGACTAATTGTCAACTTCGATACTTTGTTGAATGTGAACCATTTGAGAGTGTCATTTGATTCTTAGCTGTAGCTATGTACTGTATCGCTTGAGTGGATAAGTGGCTCCATTTTTATCAGGACAAATCAATTCACTCTTGATTTTACCCCACTACATGCAGAGATCTGTATTTCTGATGTCTCTAAGCATCAATGAAATGGGGTAAAATCCTATGCACAATTGAAGCCACTTTTGTTCTTAAGCTATTTTGCCTTGTTATTGTCAGCTAATGGCTGGGAAGGTTTCTTTTTTGCATTGAGATAGATTTGAGACAGAGACCTCTCCAACATGGTTTCATAGAATATTTTATGGATTGCATTTCAAACATGTAGTTTGCTTTTAAAAAATGTTTCTTCACTTGGCTCTGTATGTAGGTGTTTCCCAAAGACGAATGACATGTTTGGAAGTGGTATCCTGCCAGTGGCGCCTTTTCAGCAGGACAGCCTGGAAATGAAATCATTGACTCACATGATGATGTCTGCATGCCCAGCTTCCTCCATCCCGGTGTTCAGCTCAGAGACGAAGGATGAATTCATGGATAAAGGGGATTGGCACCCGCTACCTTCTCAGCATCTCTGCTACCTGGAGAGCCTGAACCAGGTCAACGCAGACTGTAGGGAAGGTATGTCTGATCTAAAATCTGACTTATGAGAGAGCAAATCAGCTTTCTGCACAATGTAGCCCAAAGAGCATTTATGTATGTATTTATTTTGGTTTGGCAGTTTTTCTCTTGCTCGTTTGGATTTCAGGTCAATTAGAACTGGATTCTAAAGAGGCTGCAGCCATGAATCTTCATTTGTAATTACTCAGGCTTTTTCATATCCCCCCCATTTGTAACCCTCTACTTTCCCCTATATCAGAGATAACCTTCAGCAATGAGCCACTGTATGAATTGTTTATTGCGGTAATCTTCCTTGGGCATTGTAAATTGTAAGGTGGAATATTTATTTATTTATTTATTTATTTAAAAAGTCTTCTATACCGCACCCTGCAATAACATTTCTCCTAGGATTAGCAGGATGGTAGCCCTCACACTTGGGTGACATCTTCAGATGGTTAATGGCATGGAAAACTGGCCCAGCATGACACTGTCCATGCAGGGTCCCTCTTCAGTCTCTTCTTTTCCACAGAGCTATCATCTCGTAGCTGTGAAGCTTTGCTCTTTTTTCTTCAATCTTTTTAGTTATAAATCTTGGTCAGTTCAGACTTTGCCTGTGCCGCAGTCCCTCTTCTCTCTAGTTAGTTAGTAGGCGGCGTGGTACATTTTCTCCCTTCTCTGCGGTCAATTCTCAGTGTATCTCGCTCTCGGTAACTGTGGGCACCAAACACTTGATGGGTAATTTTTGCTATGGTGTCGGTGGATTTTCGCCGATGCCCTCAATGTCTGCGGACCATGTCCCTCACAGACCCGCATGAGGTTTATATCCTCTGCCTAGGGGTATTGTACAACATCCAGGAATGAAGCAGGAGCAGAGAGATAGTGAGACTGAAGGAAGACACTCTGTTACTTTGTTTGAAATTATTGAATTAAGGCATGAGGAAGCTTTAGTCAGGAATACTGATTGTGTGGCAGGTTGTCAATTATGCAGCAAAAAGCTAATTATGCATTTTCTCCCACAACCACACCATTACAGGAGCCTAAGAGCACTGGTCATAATGCTACTGTTATATATCATTTGAACTCCATGGGTTTTTTGCTTATTTATTTATTTAAAATATTTATAGGCAACTCTATCCTATGTTCTAGGTGGCTAACAACAATTAAAATCATAAAAAATTATAAAACAAAAAAATGACTCAAAAGTAAGACTATACTGCAATGTCCTCAAAAGAATAAAATACTTGCATTTGGGAAATGTTAAAAATATGGTAAACTAAAATATATATAACAATTGCAACAGCATAAATAATCATATCCAATTGCATTTATATAAAAATGCAGTATACTTAATAAAAGGCAGTTTTAAAAAGATGGATTTTTAATTGTTTTTTAAATATTTTGCTGCATTCCTGCTTCTGAAGAGAAACAGATAATTGGTTCCACAGTAAGACACCTGCTATTGAGAGCAAATGCTGTCTTGACTCTGAAAGATGGATGCACTTGTGGTTGGGAACATCCAGAAAGCAATGACCTTCTGATGTTAAATTTCTGACTGGCTAATGCAATTTCAGAAGAAAATTTATGCTAAGTGTTAAATTATTATTTAAGGCATTATAAATCATTGCGAAAACTATGCTTCCCCATTTCATGACAGTGAGGATATGGATATTGTAAGAACCATCACCATGCTGCAGTAACCTGGTATGCCTGATCTGGTATGCACCTGTTTTGTAGGTGAAGACTGTCCCTGTTCAGGAAGAGAGCACCACGTCTTGAGCTGGGTTCCCTTTATTCTGCAGCCCGCATCAAAAGACTGTAACAAAAAGACAGCATGGACTTCTTCAGGAAGCACATTGGAAAACACCCACCCCAGGGACCTTCATCTGCTCCAAGCGCAGGAAACCTGAGGTCATGATCCTCTGATGTTAAGCCAGTAACTGTACATCACAGTCACTGAAAGGGACTGAAGAGGAATGGGTATTAAAACAGAGCAGAGTCACTATTTATTTTTTGTAGTAGAAATGTCATATGAATGTATCTTTGAAATCCGTTTGTCTTTAAAAAAAAGATTATTTATGTCTTGGACAATTCTCTATCAAGAAGGGATGGCCCTGTTTTTCAGAGAATATGGAACCAGCCTTCTGAAGTTTTGGAATAATATAAAGAACCATTCAGGATATTTTGATATGTTATTGTCTATATGAAATGCACTTCTGTGGAGTGTTAATACACAGATTGGCTGAGGAGCTCTTAGACACAAGTACTTGCAAAATGTAGGTTTCAGTTACAGGGTCAGGCCAGTTGAGTCTAACTTTTTCTGACTGTCTGAATGCTGGCACTACATGGTAATCCAGAGCCATAGCCCTTCCTGAAACAATGCAAACTTTATTCCATCCTTTCTCCAAATATAGAGGTTGGCTTTAGTCCCTGGATTAGCACTTTTCCCCAGGACTCTAAGTACACCATTATACCCACCAAAACCTTTTTCTTTTAAAATTTTGTCCAAGTTACTTCTAAAGTTGTTTACTCTTGAGCCAAGACTGCTTTCAGCTCTTCTGCCAAGTCTCTGGGACTGTTTGAGGTGAGGCAGTTTTAGCTGTCCATCCCTAAATTCTAATCCCCAGCTCTGCTGCTGACTGTTTCACCTGCGAACAAGTCACTTTATCGCCCAATGGCCTCATTTTACCCACCCATCAATAGATAAACCGTCCCCTTTTCTCCTCTCCTCTTTTGAACCATTTTGCAGTGTGCATGGTCAGCCATCCTGGAGGTAGTTACACGTATGTTTTTGAGGCATCACTGTGGTAAAGAACATTAGGTTCCTGTCTGGATAAAAGATGCTGTAGAAAAGCAGATCATTATGAGGGCATTTTCAAAGCAATATAAGACAGGTAAAAAGTATTTTTCCCGCATTATTTAGCTGTCTGAAATGTGCCCTCCCTTGATGAGGTTAAAAGTCCACAACATGCAGATCTTTAGCTACAGTGAGAAGGGGCATTCCCAGACGTATATTTAGTTTGGGGGGGAGGGAAAGCACATGCATAGGTAGCAAATCTACACGTGCACTATTCCAGCAAAAATCTATATGCACAAAAAGCATGTGAAAGTGACTTAGGCATGCTTTGTTCCTGTGCCAGTTTTCAAGGGGGTCCATCCAGTCTGCCCAGTTGAGATTTCTCTGCGTACATAATCCAACATGCAACCAAACACCAACTTCTCCCCACTATCTTGGGTTTTTTGTTTGTTTGTTTATTTTTTACCTAATATCACACCCCTTTACTTATCACTGCCATCACAGGGCCTCTGTAAGGGCATGAGGTGCCCTAGGCAGAGTTTACAGCCTTGCACAACTCCCTCCCTCACGTACAATTAAAAATTATGCATCTATAATAGATTTTACATGGAAAAAGACATTCAAAGCACAGTCTTCTGAAATAGAATATGACTTACACCATGTATAATATATTTACATGTACTGCTGTTGTGCCAAACAAAAAAAACCCTGCAAAAAGGGCACTTAGAAACCTATATGGTATTAGGCCTATTATAATGTGTTGGTATGGGCTTGGCCCACCAGAAAGCCATGATTTAAACTGAATTACAATTATAGTATAAGTAAACCTCCCAAAACCAAACAGCACTAACTGCCAGCACTCAAAAAGTTAAAACCCTGTCTAAGAAAAGACACACTGCAAATATTACACCAGGCCCTAAATAACCAATTCACCTCCTAGTAGGAAAAAAACAAGGCACACTGCTAGATATTCCTACACAGAAATTATATATTAGCAAAATAACTCACCTTGATCACACAGGTAGAACAGACAGACCCTCACCAAATACAGAATACAAAGACCATAAAGTATAAATAGAAACATGCAGCTGGAAACCACAAGCCAGAATCCTTATATAGTGCAAGGATGGAAAAAAACAGAAACATCACCATTCCTTGCAAACCATACAATAAGGCCAAGAAATATAAATCGTCTTAATAGTAAAACCATATTTCAATATGATTCATAAAATTTCAAAAGAGCTGATCAAAAGAATAACATCCAGTAATTAATAACTTATTAAAAATTGTAAACATTTCCTAAACACCAATAAAATATTTTCAAACAGCAGATATATTAAATAAGTCCAATAACTCAAATAGAGGTAAATATATTCCAGGATTCCATACCTGGGAACTTTTGATTTCCAGTCCTCTTAGATTGTCATGGGGGTGGCCATCCAGACACCCTGTACCAGTGGTCCAACTATCCAGATACCCTGAGCCAATGGTCCTGCCTGTGAGAAATTGGGACCCCCATGGTAAATGGGATCTAGGAGGAGGGGTCCTAAAGGGGAATACTGTCCTGGTTTTGCCAGTTTCACAACCTCACCGAGCCCTGAGTTTGCCAGCTATGAAACCGCCTCACCAGCAGAGGCTTCCTGTGAGCTCCGTTCAAAGCTATCCAAGCCATCTCCTCACTAGCCTTCTGGTCATACAGCCTCTTCTCCACCAGGGGACTTCAAAGAGCTTAACGTTCAGCATTGCCAAGCTCCTCCTCACTGCTTGCACCATACCCAAGCTCTAGCCCTATAAAACCCAGCTTGCCCATTCACCTTTGCCTCTTCATGGAGTCACTCTTGGCTCTCTGACTTTTGGCCACTGTTTCCTTGCTTTATATTGTGGCCTTCAGGCCTTCTTGCCTTGTGGCCTATCTAGGCCTTACCTTGCCTTGTAGCCTCTGGGACTGCTGTATACTTATATCCTGCCTTGTGGCCTATCCTGGACTCTTTCTATACCTAGGAGCTTTCGGGCCTATAGCCTAGTGGCCTTCAGCCTTGTTGCCTTTGAGTTTCTTTGTTCCTTGTACTATGTTGTCTTGCCTTGTTCTTGTTCTGTCTAGTCCCGTTCGTGTCTGGTCTTATTGTGCCTTGCCCAGTCCAGTCTCCTTTATTCTGTCCATAGCTCCCTGTCTGTTCCAGTATCCTAGCCACAGCTCCTTGCCTATCAAAGTTCCTGCTTAGTGTTCTGTCATGTATCCTGCTGGCTGTGCTCACTACTATGCCTTGTCTGTCTCTCGCAACCCCAGTTCTTGTTGCACATCCAACTCTAGTATCCAGGCCAACCCTGTTCCAGTCCAGCCTCGGCCAGCCTTGCCTGTTCCAGTATTCTGTCCACAGTTCCTACTCTGTTCCAGTACCATGTTCATAGCTCCTTTCCTGTCCCAGTTCCTGCTCCAGGCTTGCCTTCTAGTCCTGCCTCGTTCAGCTCCTGTAACAAGCTTTGCCATGTCCAGCCAGTACCAAGCCTTACCTTGTTCCAGTTTAAACAGACCTCACATCATGTACTGCTGCCACAGAGACCTACTGGCCCCTAGAACCCATAGGCTAAATATGTGGGGTAGGGGCCTGGCTAGGCGGAAGACCAGCCCTAGTCCTGCCCAGCATCCAGCCTTGCAGTCCTGTACAGCTCCTGGGGTAGACTACCCCAATCAGAGAAACCATGACATTAGTGAGGGGAGAGGGAGGGTGTACACTTCATCCTCTCTCTCTCATACACATGCATACTAACATACACATTCATTCTCTCTCTCACAAACACACTCTTTCATATGTTCACTCTCATACACACTCCCTCTAACACACACACACAAACATACAGGTACTTGCAAGCCCTCTCTTAAGCTTATTTTCTTTCTCTCACTCACCCACTCAAACAAAAATCTGGCCCTCACTCACACAAACACAGGCTCTCTTACACTCACCAACTTTCTCCCCCTCACATACAAGCTCACACATTCACTGACTCCCTTACGCAAACATACACATACACTCACCCAGAATCTGTCACGCTCACTGACTCGTTCTCCCTCACACCCATCCAGGTTCTCTCACACCAACTTTCTCCCCCTCATACAGACGGTAACTCACATTCACTGATTCTTTCCCTCATGCAAACATACACATACATACTTACCCATGATCTGTCACTTTCACTGACTTATTCTCCCTCACACACACATACAGACGTTCTCACACTCACTGAATCTTTCTCCCTCCCACACAGACATATAGGATCTCTTACACTTGCTGTCTCTTTCTCCCTCACACACATACAGGCTCTCACATTTATTTGAGCCTCTCCATCCCACAGGCACATACAAGCTCTTTCACACTCCCTCTCTCCCTCTCACATACAGGTTCACACACTGACTCTTCCTGACACACACAGACTCTCACTTTCTCCTGGCCTCTGCTTCAGCACACCTATGTCTCCATGGGCCTCTTGCTTTGTCACAGATGGGAGAGGAGTTGCCGGTGGCTTTTACTTATTGCCCTACGGTAAGGAGAAGAGGTGTTTGGTGGTCCCACTTCTTGTTGTGCTGCGGCCAGGAGGTGAGTTGTCACCCGTTTTGCCCTGGCTGGTAGCCGGGGCAAAAGGGGTGACAACTCACCTCCTGGCTGGCACCACCCCTGCTGGCTGGTAGCCGGCAGGGGTGGTGCCAGCGGCCCCACTGATCATTTTCTTGTTGGTCCCTGGGCAGGAGGAAAGGTGCTGGTGGCTCCACTTTGTGTTGTGCTGTGGGCAGGAGGTGAGTTGGCAGCGGCCTCTTTTCTTGTTTTGCTGTGGGTGGGTGCCAGGAGGAGTGGTGCCAGTGCCCGGCAGGGCCCTTTCACTGTAGCTCCATGGGTGAGAGGGTATGTGCCGGCGTCCCCGCTGAACCTTTTCTTGTTGGGGCTGTGGGCAGGAGGTTAGGTGCCGGCAGCTGAGATTGTAGCAGGGAGAAGGGGGGTGTGCGTGCATGCACAGGCAACTTCCTGGAGGTTGTATAGCACAACCGCTGGCTGTGGAGTTAAACCACTGCTCCTTCAGGCTGGTTGCAGTGATGCAGATATTGAAATCAGCTGCATTCGAATGGAGGGCTAAAATCCGGACAATTTGTGGACATTGTAGCCCTCCATCTGGCTCCCGACAGTACCTTAAAATTCTGTATTGTCTGAGGAGAATCCAGAAAGTTGCCAAGCCTACTTTCATCCTCTGTTCCCAGTCATAATTAGTAGTTCCATGCTGCAAACAATGCTAGAGTCTTTTCAGGTTTTGATATCTTTTGGTGACCAGCCTGAGAATTATCCGAAGAATAGCTTTTGAGAAGACATAATGAAGAAGGGCTGCGATGCTGGTCTTGCAATCTAAAGTATACCATTTTAGGATAATTTTTGTGTAGAGCCCAATACAAGGCACCCCAGCCTACAAGGAATTCAGCTTTCTCCAGGACCATTAAGGCTATTAGATCTCTGCACGGCTAACTGTACCAGAATATATCCCATGGTCCCTGCATTTGTGGCAAGACAATCTCTGCTAATATGCATTGTCTAGTGTAGGACGTGAGGAAGGATGCTATACAGCAAAAACACTGAAGACCAGAATAACCCTCCCCCGATTCAAAGTAACACAGCACAGAAAACAATCCAAATGGACTATTCCCCCCCCCCCCCCCCTGCAGTCCGAAGAACACTGCAGCAACACACAAGAGAGGCTAGCAGGCCGAGAGGGGAAAGGGGAGTGAGAAATTCTCCCCTTCCCTTCTCCCCTCCCTCCCTCTGCTCCCCTCCCCTCCCTTCTTTTTGAGGAGGGAGGGGGAAGAAAGGGGAACTGAGTTGAGGAAGGTGATTGTGAGTGAGGGAAAGAGGGTGAATGAGGGAGGAGTGAGGGGAAGGGCAGGGAGGAGAAGTGGGGAGGGCGAAAGGAAGGGGAATGAGTGAGAGGAGAAGGGAGGGGGATGAGTGAGGGGAGGGGAATGAGAAGGGAGGGAAAGGAAGGGGTGGTGAGTAAGTGAGGGGAAGGAAGGAAAAGATGGGTGTGGAGGGATAGGAAGGAAAACGAAGATGAATGGGTAAGAAAAGGGTGTGAGGGGGAGGGAAGGAAAGGGGATAAGAGAGGAGGAAAGGAAAAGGAGGAGGGGTGGGTGAATGAGAGGGAAGGATGAGGACAGCATTGGCCCATGTGGCCAGAAGAAAGGAGCAGGGGCAGCTTCAACCCAAGCCCTGAGAGGAAAATATAATCTCATTGGCTGAAGGTGGAGGGGGAGAAGCGGGTGAGTGTGAGCATGTACATGCAAGAGAATGATCATCTGTGCATTAGTGTAGTATATGAGAGAGAGCAAAGTTTGTGCACTTTTTCTCTCCCCAACTAATCCATGACAATCTCAGGATGACTGGAAATCAAAAGTTCCCAGGTATGGAGATCAGCAAATGTCTTTAATCCATATTAGTTTCAATTAATGGGTGTTATTTGATGTGTCTGCTCTTTTGAAATATTTCATTTTTTGGGAACTTTTAAAAAATGTTTGAGTTTAATTATTGGATGTTCTATTTGTCAGTTATTTTGAAATTTTCTTTTTCATAGTATGTTTTTACTATTATGATTGATGTTTTATATTTCTTAATTTTGATGTTTTATGATACATAGTAATGTTTCTGTTTTCCATTGTGTGCACTGCACACAGAATCTGGCTTGTGGCGCTTTCCAGTTCATTTTCTGTCTGCACCTTTCTATTTATACTTTATGATCTTATTCTGTATTTGGTCAGCGTCTGTGTGAGGGATTCTGCTAGTGTGAAGTTTCTGTGTCAGTATCTGGAGTAGTCCAGCGGTGTGTTTTCAATGGGAGGGTATATTGGCCTTCTAGGACCTAGAATCATTTTGCAGTGCTGCTTTTTCCTGGGTAGGGTTGTTGCTGTTTGTACTGGGAGTTAGTATTGTTCTGGTATAGCAGATTCTGCTTCTGGTGTATACTGTGTTTTTGGCAGGCTGTGATAGTTTTTACTGGATCTGTGTGAAGACGATACTCAGCACCACTTTGCTGGATAAGTGGCAACAGCTGAATATCTGTCTCCATTCAGTGGTTGGCACTTCGCCAGATAAGTATTTAACCAAATAAATACATATCCAGCTAAGTGGTGAGCAGGAAATTGGCATTTTGGGGAGGATTACTTATCTGGTTGACTTAGTCTGATAAGTACTGTTTTGTTTTTTTACTTATCCAGTTAAGTTAACCAGATAGTTGGACCTGCTCAAAGCAGATCTAAGTTTAGCCGGATAAGACTTATCTTACAACTAGCAATTTCTTCGGGCATATTCAGCAGCATAGGCCTGCTGCTGAATATCCCTTGTAAGTTAGCCGGATATGTCTGATCCAGCTAACTTACTTAGACGTGATCTTTGACTATCTACCCTGTAATTATTATCCAAAAATATTGTATGAGAGCTATTGAGACAATATAGGTCCCGTTTTCAGATGTGAATATCTATGATATGACATCTGAAGAAGGGACCTATGTAGTTTCAAAAGATTTAGGTAATTCTTATGCTGACTCAGTAAAAATTTTCAGAATGTCAAGAATCTCACAATTGGAATGGCATTTCCAGGCTTACTTTATTTATGCTCTTTGTACAATTTATTTTGTTATCTAGAGTGAGGCAGTGGAGAATTAATTTTGTCAAAATAAACAAAGAGCACACTGCCAAGAGAAGCAACGTTAGAACTGTGACATAGTTATGAATAAGTTTGTTTAAATCAAAGCTGGAAAATTTGCATTTTAAATGTGAGCAATGCAGTGTGTGTAACCTGTGGTAATAGTTTATATAGTTGGATACCTGTTTTGTGGGGAGATGTGGCTCCCCTTTTAAATCTGAACTGCCGAGCCATAAAGCAGCATCCACGAGCTGCCGTTCAGCTGATGGTGGAAAGAGAAAGAGAGAGAATCAGTGCTACAAAGCTGCAAGCACCACATCAGCAGTGCCTTGCAGTTTTGGGACCAGAGTGCGATCACTGCCGTGGCGTAAAGGCAGCAGTTACTACCCTTAACAGAAAGCACGGTGATTATTACGCTTAACCAGTTAGCCTTTTTAAGCAACTGCAACATTGCTCTCCGCTTCAACGGGGGAGGAAAAAAGGGGAATTGGATTCAGACGAAAGCCAATGCTGGGCCCCGACTTTTTACGGTTCGGGCTACGGATATGCAGCCATTAGGGGGAAAAAGTACAGGACTGCTTCTGCGTCCAGGTTTAAAAGCAAAGTACCTTCAAGCGGCATTTTCTGACTTATCGGGAAGGCTGCTCACCCCGTAAAAACGTCACTAGCTATGGGTTTGATAATTGCTTGATTTTGATTGAAAATATTACTAACCCCGTAACAAGGCTTGGGCATTACCTGCACGGAGCGGCAGTTATTACCCGAAGAAACTTGCTGGGCAGACTGGATGGACCGTTTGGTCTTTTTCTACCGTCATTGCTATGTTACTATGTGGTATTACAGACATTTTTTTTTAAATAAATTATTTACTGAGGGAGCAAGAGAACAGCATTAAATCCTTATAAGAGGCTGCCAGTGGAACAAGAGACTTAAGACAAACAAAGCTTTCCCACTGGCAGTTATGACTGTGGGGTTCTATTGATGTTACTTTGTGGTTTTCATCTGAACGTTTTGTATTGAGCTAAAAAAACAAAAAAAAAAAGATTTTATTGGTTGTGGTTTGTGCGGGCCATGGTATAATCCTTATTAGATTAATAATATACAGCATAAAACTGAATATTCCTTGTCTTTTGAAAGCACTGTAAAAAAAAAAAAAATAAAATCCATCTTGTCTGAGTACTGTTATGTGACTTATTGGTACAAAGTTATTGTGAGGTATCTAGTGTTTCCTAGCGGTGGTGAGCTTAATAGTGCTTCAGAGAGGCTGAACTCCATGGGCCTCTTTGCTCACTTATTTCAAGGGATTCCCTCCCCATTACATTTTCTCCAGTCGTTTCAAATTTCAGGCCTCCCTCCCAGCCTCTGGGACACCCGTAACGGAGTAGGATTTTCCTTGTTTCATTTAACCAGCTGGAGGCCAGCGATTATTTATTTATTTATTTATTTTTAACGTGGACCCCCCCTACGGGGTGACCAAGCAGTGACTTCTAGGTTGAAGTCGGCCTTCACCCTGTTTATCGCAAGTGATCCCCTTTTCTCATTGCCATCACTGTGATTGCAGGGAAGCTTTTGCCCCATTGGCTCTTCCAGCAGTCCCTTTCTGGGGTTTGTATTTGTGTGAGATTCTGCGACTTTAACCATTACTATAAGAAGGGTGGGGGAGGAAGGTCCATAGGGGGAGGTGCACAAATTGTTAGAGTTGTGGACCCCTGTGTTGGAGTGAGGTTGACGCCACCTACCGGGAAGGCCCAGTAGATCCTCACTGCCAGCTGGTGGAAGATGGTGCAGAGACTAGCGGGAGCTTTGCCTCTATCAGCCCCTTTCCCTGCGGGTTGAGCCTTTGGAAGCCAGCAGATCTTAGGTGAGTGTCTCTGGTGAAGGCTAGGATAGGTGCTGTGGTCGAGCCAGGCAGCAGACAATGGGAGTCAGGTCACGGGCTATGGTCAAGGCAGGCAGCAGACAAGGATGGTCAGGTCACAGGCTAAAGTCAGTACCAGGGGTCAATCCAATGGAGCAAGGCTGAAGACAAAGGCAAGGCAAGGCTGAAGACACAGATCTGAAGCAGCAACTCACAGTACCTGGAGGCTGTTGACCTGTGGCTGAGGTAGTGTGAGAGTGCCGATGGAGGCCCTTTATAAGACAAAGGCCTGACATCACCGGTAGGCGCCAGTGGAACTTTCCCGCCGTGGGCCCTTTAAGGAGGACTGAGTTCTGCACGCACATACCTAGGGGCACACTGGCTGGAAATGCGAGTCCATCGACCCACATCCAGAGACGCATCCATTTTATAACATATATGAATCCCATTCATGAAGTCCGGTATAGAAATATGTTAAATAAATAAATAAATATGTGCGCATGTTATAAAATAGTCTGGACGTGCGTACATGTGCATGTAATTTTAAATGGATGCGTACTTGCGTGCAAATGCCGTTTTTACCACATAAGTGGGGGAATTTTACAGGAATGTGCAGTTGATGCCATTCGCCATTTTCCCAGTTTGTTGCCAGTTCACCCAGTTTAGGGATAGGACTTGCAAACCCTAATTTAATAGCCATGCTACACTCTTGTTAGCCCCGATCCTTAAAACCCCGCTGCCTTGCCTGTATTTTTTTGTTTTACTACTTCCATGCCATCCGTAGCAGAAGTAAATTTACGTGGCAGGTGACCCCCGGCACAAGGATGCATAAATATTTACACGCACGTCTCATGGCCAGGCCCCGACACGCCCATGCTCCGCCCTTTTACACGTGCATGCAGTGAGAGATACGCACATCCTCGGGCGGCTTTTAAAATCCACTCGGAGCACGCACTGGCCCGACTTGTGCACATATCATCCCGTTTTGGCACACACAGGGCTTTTAAAATTCGCCTTGGAGTGTATAACTCTCAAAAACTGGTTGCAAAAGTGTTAGCTTCTTTCAGCGGCAAGGCCTCGGCTCTGCCCTGTCTGCTGACCTTTATTGCTGGAGTTTTATTTGGACTAACTTGGTCACATCACCTCATCCACAACTTCCCTTTAGCACATTGCTCAGAGTTTATTCAAGCTGTAGTATAGGGTGAATCTGAGTTAGGAACCAGGGACCATTGAGGTCGAGGGTATTAATTCCTTTGAAAGATTTGAAATGAAAGCCACAGAGAAATGGGTCTTGTATTTAGAGGAAGCAGTATTCCTGCCTTATTAAAGAATTCCAGCATGGACCGCTTTTGTATTTCTATAATCCTAGCACTGTTTTTTCTCCTCCTTCATGATATTTGTTTGTACATCTGTCTATACTGTATGTATGTATATGTACAGTATATTTTTCTTAGTTTACTTTTCGGGTTCTCTTCTCCCTCCAAACATAGTTCCCCAGTATGCCGGTTTGAAAGTTACAGTCCCGCTATTACCCACTCCAGATAAAGAGCAGTTGTAAATATATTTATCTATTCATGTATATTGCTTATAAATAACAACTTACACATATAAATGTTGGACCCTCCCCAGAATGTCCCTGGCCCACCCCTTTTTTTACATATGCAAATTTACTTGCAAACCCTTACCCATCTGTATTTTGAGATTTATAAAATAGCATATTTGCTATGTGCATGCATATAGTCTGATTTTTATGCACGAAACCTTTGAAAATTCACCTTTTTGTCTTTAGGTAATTCTTACATCTCATCAGAAAGTGAGAGCTCAGAAAGTGGGGCAGGGTGGGGAGAAACGGTAGGAACAGTAGGAATTCAAACTGAAGAGGACAAAGAGAAAAAGGGAAGAGTCAATTAGGGATTGCAGTGTTTTATTTCCTTAAGAGAAAAATAAATCTCTCACCAACACTTTTCGCCAGTGGTGCCATGCCATTTGAGTGAGATGGTATCATAATGCATGCTCATTGGAAAGATAATTTCCTCATTCATTTTGCCAGTCTGTACTAAAGTTTTGAGCAGTCGTTGGACCTAGGACCATCCCTTGGTCTATCTGTGGCTTGAATGGTTGTCACACTGACCATTTTGAATTCAAATACAATTTTGTGATACTTATTTTGGGTTTGAAAAACACAAATTGGACCAAACAGTGTTCCATGCATGATTTATTTAGATGTGATCCTCATCCAAACATTCAGCCGGATCATGGATTATCAGGGTCAGACTGTAATCTGTAAGACCATGTAAAACAAGACCCACCTGTTTCTTGTGTGTATGTTTTGTTGCTTTCAGGTTACTCTAACACCGTCATTTACTGGTAAAAACAAACAGCTTGGTTTATGCTGCACACAGAAAACCTGTGATATCTCTAGGAGCCCTCCTACTTTCTTATGACAACAGCAACAAAGCAAATACATTGCAGGCTTCATAATCCATTATCTCTGTGCAGAAATTACAGAAGAACTATGGTTTAACCCAGTAAGATACAAGCTACAAACCAAGCAACTGTACCCTTGGGTATAACTCAAAGGACTCAAGTTTACATGGAAACTTATCATCAGATGAGAAACTTTAATCTGCTCACTATTCCCGTTTTGTCGTCACTGGATGGATCTTGAATCCAATATTAAACAAAAGAAAAGGTCTTGGGATACACCCTTTAAATGTAAAGAGTTCTGTAAATATGTAAACTATGAATGCCTGTTCTAAGTATATCAGTTTTGGCATATAAATTTTGGGCTGAAATTCACTTACCTTTAGGAACTGCTTAAAACTGAGGTACCTAAATTTAGGCTATTTATTCACCTACATTTAGACGCCTAACATACTTCCCTGACCTGGTATGGCCCACTTATTATGAATCCAGATTTGGACACCTTGCAAAAATTAGCACCTAAATCTAGGTTTCTCAGGAGGGGGAGATTTTCATTTCAGCAGATCTAGGTGCCTAAATTCTTAAGATCCTTTGAATATTGGCCCCTATGTGTATAAAAAATAAATAACTAGGTACACTTCTGAAAGCCTCAGTCTTTTGGCTGAATGCCCATCTACAAATACTGCCCAAAAAAGAAAGAAATATATATACTGCTGTTTATCTGTGTCAAAGCTATGATGCTTTAAAGGATGCATGTTTTTCTACCTATAGATTAATATAGTTATATTTTCCTAAAATAAAAGTTGTAATTTCTTTTTGAAATTGTATATATTTTTAAATGCTGTAGTAATGGTCTTTCTATGAAAATAAAGATTTTTGCTGCTGCTTTCTATGTGGAGGCTGACATCTATTGTTTGAACGACATGGTTGGTATCTGAGAGTTTTGTGGAATTTCATGCCAGGCCTTAGACCGGGCACAGACACAGCCTGAACCAGTTTCAACAAAGTACATCCCACCAGTAGTGGACTGGCAGTAAATAGAATGGATGTAAACCAAGATGTCAGTTCTAGAACTATCTGCTGTGCAGATGGGGGCGGATTTTCAAAGGGTTACGCGCGTGACCCCCAAACACCCGCTCCTGCGCGCACCGAGCCTATTTTGCATAGGCCTGGCAACGCACGCAAGCCCCTGGGATGCACGTATGTCCCGGGACTTGAAAAAATGGGCGGGGAGTGGGCGGGGCAGAACCAAGGCCTCCGGCACAGCGGTTGTGCCGGGGGCTCGCGCGCTGGCACTCGACTGGCATGCACAATCTATGCCTGCCCAGAGGCAGGCGCAACTTCGTCAACAAAGGTCAGGGGGGGTTTAGATAGGGCTGGGGGGCGGGTTAGGGAGGGGAAGGGGGGGGGGGGGGGCGGAAGGAAAGTTCCCTCCGAGGCCGCTCTGATTTCGGAGCGGCCTCGGAGGGAACAGGGAAAGCCATTGGGGCTCCCCTAGGGCTCGGCACGCGCAAGGTGCATAAGTGTGCTAACTGGCTAAAAGACAGGAAACAGAGAGTAGGATTAAATGGACAATTTTCTCAGTGGAAGGGAGTGGACAGTGGAGTGCCTCAGGGATCTGTATTAGGACCCTTACTTTTCAATATATTTATAAATGATCTAGAAAGAAATACGACGAGTGAGATAATCAAATTTGCAGATGACACAAAATTGTTCAGAGTAGTTAAAGCACAAGCAGATTGTGATAAATTGCAGGAAGACCTTGTGAGGCTGGAAAATTGGGCATCCAAATGGCAGATGAAATTTAATGTGGATAAGTGCAAGGTAATGCATATAGGGAAAAATAACCCATGCTATAATTACACAATGTTAGGTTCCATATTAGGTGCTACAACCCAAGAAAGAGATCTAGGTGTCATAGTGGATAACACATTGAAATCGTCGGTGCAGTGTGCTGCGGCAGTCAAAAAAGCAAACAGAATGTTGGGAATTATTAGAAAGGGAATGGTGAATAAAACGGAAAATGTCATAATGCCTCTGTATCGCTCCATGATGAGACCACACCTTGAATACTGTGTACAGTTCTGGTCGCCACATCTCAAAAAAGATATAATTGCGATGGAGAAGGTACAGAGAAGGGCTACCAAAATGATAAGGGGAATGGAACAGCTTCCCTACGAGGAAAGACTAAAGAGGTTAGGACTTTTCAGCTTGGAGAAGAGACGACTGAGGGGGGATATGATAGAGGTGTTTAAAATCATGAGAGGTCTAGAACGGGTAGATGTGAATCGGTTATTTACTCTTTTGGATAGTAGAAAGACTAGGGGGCACTCCATGAAGTTAGCATGGGGCACATTTAAAACTAATCGGAGAAAGTTCTTTTTTTACTCAACGCACAATTAAACTCTGGAATTTGTTACCAGGGGATGTGGTCAGTGCAGTTAGTATAGCTGTGTTTAAAAAAGGATTGGATAAGTTCTTGGAGGAGAAGTCCATTACCTGCTATTAAGTTCACTTAGAGAATAGCCACTGCCATTAGCAACAGTAACATGGAATAGACTTAGTTTTTGGGTACTTGCCAGGTTCTTATGACCTGGATTGGCCACTGTTGGAAACAGGATGCTGGGCTTGATGGACCCTTGGTCTGACCCAGTATGGCATTTTCTTATGTTCTTATGTTCTTATGTGCATGTTATAAAATCGGGCATAGATTTAAAAATCTGGCCCATGGGTTCTAGAACTATTTTCACTGCTTACAGTGAAAACGTGAAATGAGTTCATGATCTCGGTTCATTCTTCATTGGACACATATGATAGTTTAGCATTGTGAGATGGGGTGGGAGGAGCTTGTATTGCTTTTGCCTATACTTATCCAGGTAAGTGGCACCGTTTCAGATTTTTGGTGGTGTTTAGCAGCCGCCACTTAGCCGTATAAATATTTAAGTATTTATCCATCTAAGCGGTGGGCAGGATGGCAGCCTTACAGGGAAGAGCTATTTACCCAGCTAACTTACCCTTGATTCATCAAAATGCTACATTAACGCATGGATAATGCCTGCGGTAAGAAAAAGGGGCGTGATCATGGTAATTTTACAATTACCGCACCACACGCTAACATAGCACTTCTCATAGGTAGTGTATCGCAAGGAGTAGTAAACCTTTTGCACCCTGTGATGCTTCTATTTTGCAGCAGAGCAGAGCTGAGGAAGCTTGATCCCTTTTTGACTATTCCTCCCAGAGAAGTCCCCAGTAACAACTAAGCATGAAAGAGCAAGACCGGGAGACTCCAATGGGACGGGCTGGGTGTCCAAGAAGGACATGGATTCAGGTAGGACTGTTTTTGCTGTGAATACGGGGACCCCTCCAGTAGGATTCCCGGTTAGCTGCTGGGTAAGCTTTGCGCAATTAAAATCACCATGCCTAAAACAAAAGGATACCTACCTACAGAGCAATACACATATATACCAACAGTCAGCAAAATTTGAAACATAACATGAGCTTGCCTCCCTTATTATGGGCCAGCAAAGTATGTGAAATATTTTCCAAAAGAATATAAGGACTACTTTGACTCCTCATTGCTCCTGACCTATACTTTGATTTAGGCCCTGACTGGACCAGTAGTCATGGCCCATGGCATATACTTATAAGATTTGCACTAAGAAGCTTTACAGAGAACTGGAAGCAAAGATATTTATTTATTTAGACATTTTATATACCGACGCTTCATGTATAGATCACAATGGTTTACAAGATGACATTCATAGTTATAAATTCAACAGACAAACTTAAACAAAAACATAGTGATTGGTTACTATGTTGGTGTTCGTATGTAGGTATTAATTTCCATATATCTAAAGACAGTTTCTGGGATAGATGGAATTACAACTAGTGCATAGGGCAAGGAGTGTAGGTAATCTCAAATGAAATGGTAGTTTTCACATCTTACTCTATGGGTGGTTTGAGAATCATGAATTCTCTCATTTGATTTATTCTTCATGATGCGATTATCATTTGTCCTTCTTGTCTTTGTGGCTCCATATATTCTGAGTTTTTAAGTTAAATTATATGCATTTATGAATAGCCATGTTTTTAATTCACTTTTAAATGTCTTTCTGGTAAGAGATATAGTGTTTCCGATAGGGAATTCCAGAGCTTTGGACCCACTAGGGAGAATACTTAATCTCTTATTTGTGTCAAATGTTTATTCCATATTGTGGGAATATTCAGTAGTCCTTTATTTTTGGATCTTAGTGTTTATTTAGGATTGTAGGGCTGTAGTGTCACTCCTAACGGTTGGGTATTATAGGAAAGAATGATGTTGAATATTATTGTTATTACTTTATAGTAGATTCTGGATTATACTGATAACCAATATGGTGTAATGTAATCATATTTCCTGGATCCTATTAATAGTCTTGCTGTGGCATTCTGCAATAGTTGTAGTGGTTTTAAATGACTTGCTGGAAGACCTAGAACAGGGGTCAGGAACCTTTTTGGCTGAGAGAGCCATAAACGCCACATATTTTAAAATGTAATTCCATGAGAGCCATACAATATGTTTAAAACTAAATACAAGTAAATGTGTGCATTTTATGTAAGATCACACTTTTAAAGTACAATAAGTCTCTGAAAATATTACACCAGGCCTTAAGACACCAATACATCTCCTATTAGGAAAACGGACCAAGTCAGGCTGCTATAGAGTCCTACACAGAAACTACACGCCAGCAGAAAACCTCACCTGAATCACGTGCTGTCCCTCACCTAACATAGAATAAAGAGACCAAAACGCATAACAAGAAGCATGCAGACAAAAACTGAATTGGAAACTGCAACAAGCCAGAGTCTCTGTATGCAGTGTAACAAAGGAAAAAAGAAACATCACACATCCTTATAAAACAAATCAAGAAATATAAAATCATCAGCAGTAAAACTGTACTAACAAAAAGAACATATTTCGAAACAGCTGATGAGTGGAATATCCAATAATTAAAAACTCATATAAAACATTTCCAGATACCAACAAAATATTTCAAAATAGCAGACACAAAGATCCAGTAATGAAAAATAATAAGGATACAAAATTTTTTTTGCTCTGCATACCTGGAAACGTTTGATATCCAGGTGTCCTGAGATTGTTCTGAATTAGCAGGAGGTGGGGTGGTTTGCTTGGAACTTTCTCCTCTCTCAGTCACATACCAGCGCTCTCTCTCACACTGGCTCTCAATGACACACCTATACACACATGCTCTCAGTCACTCACATATACAAATGTTTTTTCTCTCTCACTTATATAGGCTCTTAATTACACATTTACACACATGCTGTCTATCTTTTCACGCTTACACACACACAGGCTTTCAATCACATAAATACATGCTGTCTTTTTCTCTCACACACAGACTCTCATTCACATGCTTACAAACATGTCCTCTCTTTCTCTCATTTACACACAGGCTCTCAATCACATACTCACATGCTCCCTCACCTAAATCAGCTCTCAATCACACACAGACACACATGGTCTCTCTCTCTCATTTAAACACAGGCTCTCAATCACATACTCACATGCTCCCTCACCTAAATCCGCTCTCAATCACACAGACACACATGGTCTCTCTCTCTCATTTAAACACAGGCTCTCAATCACATACTCACATGCTCCATCACCTAAACCAGCTGTCAATCAGACACAGACACACATGATCTCTCTCTTACTTATACACACAGGCTCTTAATCATACATACACATGATCTCTCTCACACACAAAGGATCTCAATCATACACACATACTCTTTCAAACAAACAGGTTTTTCAATTACAAACTTACACATACAGGTTCCCAATGGTAAACTTACATTCATGCTCTCTCTCTCACAGGCAGGATCTCAATCACAGACATACTCTCTTTCACATATACAGGCTCTCAATCATTCACATACATGCAATCTCTCACTCACACACACAGGATCTCAAACACACATGCTTGCTCGCTAATTCACTCTCTCTCTCCCCCTTCCCCCCCCCCCCCCCGGGAACTCGCGGCAGCAGCAGCCACCTCCCAACGCTAACCTCCTTCATTTTCAGCCCTCGCGGAGGCGAAGGCGGAGTCCCATCGGCCGCGGTTGAAGATTTTCATTCTCCTCCGAGCCGCGCTGCCGTCTTCTTCCCGCGCAGGCACCCGATGCTCTCCACTTCCTCTTCCGGGCCGCGGGAAGAAGAGAGCACCGGCGTGCTCTCTTCTTCCCGCGGCCCGGAAGAGGAAGTGGAGAGCATCGGGTGCCTGCGCGGGAAGACCCGCGCAGGCACCCGATGACTCCAGCGCTGGCACCCGGCTGACACCCGATGACTCCCGCGCAGGCACCCGGATGACTCCAGTCGGCGTGCTCTCTTCTCCTCCCCCCCCGCGGCCCGGAAGAGGAAGTGGTGAGCATCGGGTGCCTGCGCGGAAGAAGAGACCACGCTAGTGTGGTCTCTTCTTCCCGGGCAGGCAGCCGATGCTCTCCACTTCCTCTTCCGGGCCGCGGGGGGGGGGGGGGGGAGGAGAAGAGAGCACGCCGGTGCCGCTGACTCCAGCTGTCCTGCCGCGTTCCGCCCGGGCTGACAGCATTTTAAGCCCGGGCGGCGGAGGACCGGGGAGCAGCTGGGTCAGCGGGGAACCGCGAAGTATGGCGACACGTGTCTGCGAGCCAGATGCAGCCCTCAAAAGAGCCATATCTGGCTCGCGAGCCATGGGTTCCCGACCCCTGACCTAGAAGGTAATGAGTTACAGTAGTCAAGGTTAGAGAATATTAGAGATTGTAGCACTGTACGAATTTCCGTCAAGGATAATAGTGGTTTCATCCTTTGTAGTATACGCAGTTTAGCGTATCCTGTTTTAATCAATTTTCTAATGTGCATTTTCATTGTGAGGTTCTCATCTAGCTGTACATCTAAATCTTGTACTTGATTTGAGGGATTCATTTGAAAGTTGCCCAAGTTTCTACTCAGCCAAATGATTTCACTCTTTTTAGGGTTTAGTATCAGTTTAAGTTGCGAGAGTTCTTGTTATATTGCTTTCATATAAGTAGATATTATCATTGTTATATTTTCGAATGATCTGGAGAGTGGTATGTAGAACTGTAGGTCATCTGCATACAAGAAGAAATTTATTTCTACGTTTGTTAGTAATTTACACATTGAGAGCATGTAAATATTGAATGATGTTGCTGAGAGGGCTGAGCCTTGGGGGACACCTGTATTACATGGGAAGATGTCAGATATCTGGTTGCCCAGTTTGACTCGAAATATTCTGTTAGACAGAAATGAGGAGAACCATTTGCTAACTGTACTGTCAATCCCAATGTTTCTCAACTGAAGGTATAATAGATTATGATCGACCATGTCAAAAGACTGCTGTTAAGTCTATTAGCACTAGACAGTAGGATTCATCTGCATTAAGTCCTCATAAAATTGAGTCCGTTAATGAGATGAATAATGTCTACGTTAAGTGATGTTCCCTAAATCCGAATTGATTTAGGTATAGGATATTATGAACTTCCAGGTGATGTTCAAGTTCAGATAACACTACTTTCTCAAGAACATTTGCTAGAAATGGTAAGTTAGATATTGGACGATAACTGTCCCAATCGTCTGTTTCTCACAGACTTATTTTTTAGAATTTGTTTTATCACTGCTTGTTTTAAGCCTTGAGGATAGTTAATCAGGGTTGTGATTGTTGGGGTGATAACTTGGTGTACTTGTTTTAATGAACTGGCCAGTATTGGGTCACCTGGGTGAGTAGCAGGCTTAATTTTATTAATGATTTGACTAATTGTCAACTTTGATACTCTGTCGAATGTGAACCACGTGACAGTGTCATTTGATTCTTCAGGTGCTTTTGTTGGGTAACAGATAATGACATTTATTTTTAACTTATCGATTTTGTCTAATAGTGTGGTTGCATACTCATTACAAGAGATTTTTGTGAAGTTGTAGTTCTTTGATATATCAGATCTTTTATCAGATATTTAACTGGAATTAAAGATAGCCCCATGAATCTGTTTGGCCTAGTTATTTTTGCTTTATTGGTTAGTGAAGGTATTTTGTGAGGCAGGATTTGTATTTTCCTAGGGATTCAGCTGAACCATACTTCTGCCATTGTTTCTCTAGATTCCTAAGGTTCTGTTTCATGCTTTTTAGTTCTTCGTTGTACCAGTGTTTCTTATGTTTGGAGTTGTTCTTTTCTTTGTTAATAGTTTTCTTCTGAAAAGGGCTAAGAATTTTAGCTATGTCATTGACTATGTTGTCCAAGGAGTCAAAAGCTATTGTTATGTTGGTAAGATTTAGTTTATGTATCTTGGTTTCTATTGCTTTTGCCAGTACTTCTATCTCAATCTTTTTTCTGAAGGTAAATGTATGCTTATTATCTATCCTATTGTGAATTTGGTTGGTAAGGGCCATTTCCGCTTTTATTAATTGGTGATCGGACTAGGACACTATTGTGTGTGAGGTATTGATTAAGCAGTAATTTGTGCTAGCAAATATTAGGTCTAGAGTATAGCCTGCTTTGTGTGTTGCATTCGAGACAAATTGTGACCATTCCTTTGCTTCCATTGCTTCTAGAAACATTTTGCATACTAAGGTTCTTGGTATTTTGTCTACCTGTAGGTTAAAGTCTCCTACAATTATTGTAGATTCTGGTGAAGGAAATAACTTAGTGAATAATTCTGTCAGTGGAGAGAAATCTTTTTGTAGTGAACCTGGAGGGCAATAGACCAGTCCTATGTTTAGCTGATGAAATGGATAATGTCTACTTTGTAAGGTATTAGTTTGTTCTTTTTTTTTACTGATTATTAATAAACCCCTACCTTTACGTTTCGGTTTAGGAATGTGAAATACCTCATAGTTAGGGTGGGAAATGTGGTTTAGGATTATATTATCTTTGTCAGTCAGCCAGGTTTCTGATATGCAAAAGATAATTACATAAAGACACGGTCACTTTGTATGCAAATTGTTGCCAATTTTCTAGTGCAATATCTTTTCTTTTTTATGTCATTTGAAAGAGCATCTTTTTGAAACTGATCTTGCTTTGGTCAGAATTAAGGCCCCCAACTATAATTATCATTTGCATGCATGAATGCACTATGTTAAAAAGAGGCATTTTGGAACCCTGCTGTGTAACATGCCATTGAACTAGAGATGTGAAATTTTATAGTGCAGTGAAGCTTGTTATGCTTGCCATGCTTGTAGCTTATGACACATCTTGCTTTGACATACTTTTATAAATGACTTCTCAAAATTGCAAACAGAATGTTGGGAATTAGTAGAAAGGGAATAAAACAGAAAATGTCATAATGCCTCTGTATCGCTCCATGGTGAGACCGCACCTTGAATACTGTGTACAATTCTGGTCGCCGCATCTCAAAAAAGATATAGTTGCAATGGAGAAGATACAGAGAAGGTACAGAGAAGGGCAACCAAAATGATAAAGGGGATGGAACAGCTCCCCTATGAGGAAAGGCTGAAGAGATTAGGGCTGTTCAGCTTGGAGAAGAGTCGGCTGAGGGGGGATATGATAGAGGTCTTTAAAATCATGAGAGGTCTTGAACGAGTAGATGTGAATCTGTTATTTACTCTTTTGGATAATAGAAAGACTAGGGGGCACTCCATGAAGTTAGTATGTGGCACATTTAAAACTAATCGGAAAAAGTTCTTTTTCACTCAACACACAATTAAACTTTGGAATTTGTTGCCAGAGGATGTGGTTAGTGCATTTAGTGTAGTTGTGTTTAAAAAAGGATTGGATAAGTTCTTGGAGGAGAAGTCCATTACCTGCTATTAAGTTCACTTAGAGAATAGCCACTGCCATTAGCAATGGTTACATGGAATAGACTTAGTTTTTGGGTACTTGCCAGGTTCTTATGGCCTGGATTGGCCACTGTTTGAAACAGGATGCTGGGCTTGATGGACCCTTGGTCTGACCCAGTATGGCATGTTCTTATGTTCTTACATTGCCATTTTATTGTTATGTGTTATTTACTGCAAGCCTGAACATGCAAAAGTATCACCTTCACAAGGAGCTATGGTAATGTCATGTTAGCAGTGTGTTGTGGCAGAGATTTTGGGAACATGCCCTGGTATGTGACACCATTATGCTCTATGTGGTATAATGACTGTCTTGACAGACAAGTCCTGGCCCATCCTGATATTTTATGTATCTTTAAGAAACTATCAAAAAGTATTCCTTTATTGTATAGGTTGCAGTGCAAGGATTTTATTGGGAAAAGAAAGAAAGAAATTAAAAACTACATAGTAGAGATATTTGCACTCAAAAAATGGCTAAAATGTACATATAATGTTAACATTATATGTACTATATTATATATATTATTATATTATATTATATTATATGTATTATATTATATGGCAAAGCTTACGAACACCAGAAATAGAGCTCTCTCCATACTACCTAACCAATATCATCGATAATAAAGCATTCAAAAAAGAACTGAAAACCTGGATCTTCAGCCAGACTTTCAATGATGACTTAAGCAAATTACAATTATGATGCCTTAAGCCTCCACCTACTTCTCCCCTCTTCTCTTTTCCGCAGATATTTACCCCTTCCTCCTCCCACTGCCTCCCCCTCTATTGTATATACCTTCCTCGTTTTTCGTTTCTATATTCATTTTCGTTATTTGGCTTAAACTATTTTAGTTATTTCCTGTTACAACCTGCTCCATGACCTGTTATATATACTTTTGTTTCACTACTTGTTCTATGTATCATTGTTTCGTTTCAATGTAAACCGGGGAGAAGGCATGCGCTAAACCTCGGTATATAAAAGCTTCAAATAAATAAATAAATAAACATCTTGTCTTTCCCTAACTATATCTTTGCTTCCAGTTGGCTGCAAAACCTCCTAGTGAAAATCCTAGATGTACATCATGGGCCAGGACTACTGATCCAATTATGGCCTGAATCGAAGTATACATCAAGAGCAATGAGGAGGCAAAGTAGGCCTTAAATTGATCTTGTAAAATTTTTCATGTACTTTAATGGCCCATAAAAAGGGTGGCAAGCTCATGTTAGGTTCCAAACTTTGCAAAGAAACTTATCACCAGAGATTGTAATAATATACAAAATTTCAGGCCCCTACCAGGGATTGTTTGACTGCAGTGCCGGACAAAGTGGCTGTTTTGTGTTGCGCAGAGCACAGTACTCTAAAAGTGACCTTCATTCAGCTGCTTATAGATCTTGAACCATTAGAGATGCAGCCAAAAACTTTTGCATAGTTTTGTTTGACGCCCTAGCAAACATCCACACAAAATTGTATTCAATTTGAAGGAGGTCGAGCGTGGATGATTTTCTAAATCTGGCAGGGAGTGCATGATAAGGTATCACTTCCATCTGAAGGTGCAAAGTGAGGCTGGGAGGCCTCCTCAGAGAGTAAAACCAAAACATCTTCATTGTTCAGAGGCTCTCTGAGCTAAATAGAGTTGAGGCATCCAACCACAAACCTCCAGGTTTGGAGGGGCTGAGAGGGATGGAAGGCTTATGATATTAAAGTTCTATACTGGGGCCTAGTGACATCTAGTTGCCAACCCATAGGGCTGATACATAGCATTAGGGTATTTATTTATTTATTTATTTATTTTAGATTTTTATATTCCACTTGTTGCACTTTTTTCAGCACTTCAAAGCGGATTACATTCAGGTACTGTAGGTATTTCCCTGTCCCCAGAGGGTTTAATCCAGCAGCCCTTACCTTGCCTTCCATTGACCCTATCTGGTATTAACAGATGAATTGTAAGAGAGAAATTTCTCAGAAGCATTGAATCTGTCTTGTCTGCCTAGGCATCTCAGCCCTTGTTAGCACACTAATAAAATTCTGTGATTAGTTTGAACAAAGACCCCTATGAACAACTAAAGCCTATGCTAGACCTTGGAGTGCTGTCCTTCACCAGCTGAGTGAGAGAGTAATTACGCTTTCAACAAAAGCACTCTGCTAATTGCTGCACCGGTGCTTCAAGGTATTCCATATGCTCTGAGACTGGTGGGGTAAAGGACACCACAAGGCTTGGAACAGAGGCAGACAAACATACCAAAGAGGAAAGGTTTGTAATGTTAGAAATGAAAAGCACATGCTTTTAATGCACTGAACTTAGAGTTCTTCAGCTATCCCGAGATGAGAGGAGCCTCCTGTTTAGGACACCAAGCATGCTCACGACGTGCAGGCTATTTCATTACTACACAAAGTATGATAACTATATATCAGCTTATTCGCTCTTTCCCCAGCCCCAGGCACATAATTTCCCGAAGAGATCATTATTGAATTGTATATAATCATATAATCTTGTTTTTTTTTTTCAGTTCACTGTAAGCTCCACTAAGTTCCACTGGAAGCTCCTCTAGGTTCCTCCTTGAGCCTGGCATGTTACTTATTAACTGTTCAGCAATTATCCACTAATATGTTAATTTGATTAATCTGTTCTATGTAAACCGCTAAATGAAGCGATAGTTCTTGTTCCTTGTAAACAGATAATTCTCTGTTCTATGTAAACTGCTAAATGAAGCGATAGTTCTTGTTCCTTGTAAACAGATAATTCTCTGTTCTATGTAAACTGCTAAATGAAGCGATAGTTCTTGTTCCTTGTAAACCGGGGTGATATGTATATTATACAGGAACTCCCAGTATATAAATGCTATAAATAAATAAATAAATATATAGTGTATTTATGATAAAATTCAGATTATAAGCTAAATGGCATGTTCTCTCTAAAAATCCAATATAATAGAAACTACAGAAAGCTGCCTGTAAAAGTAAATAAATAAAAACCTTCAAGCACAAAATCATGTATCGCAAAAAATGTCAGAGACCCTTGTTTTTGAATTACAGATGCCAGTCAACATTTCTGTGTTTGCATGGCAAGATGTTCCCATGATGTAGAGTTTCTCAAAACATGGCGCCCATGTCACAATAGTTTTTGGCTTTCATGTTTGTTAAGATATGTGGGAGATTCTTTTGCTTTTTAAAATTGACTTTGACTTTGGTACTTTTAATGCAAGAAAAATTTCATAAAAAGATAGACATCACAGTTTGAGACTCCAAATTATACAGGCATTGTGGAATTAGTTGAATATCTTATTGTACTAATTCACACAGATGTGTGCAGGTCTCAATGCCATTTTTTGTGATACATGATTTTGTGCTTGAACGGTTTTCTTAATGTAGGCACTTTTTATAGGTTTTCTTTAAATCCAAAAGTATTTCAGCATAAAATATGTTCTTTGATATGTGTATATTGCATATCATTTTTTTTATAAATGATTTTTATAATCAAAATACATGTAAATCTTAGATCCAATTCAGCAATGTTAGCAAAGCAAAAAAGATACAACAATCTAAGAAAATTAACAAATTACACTACCACAAAATAAAACAGATTTGGGAGGGGGGAGATGTCATAAACAGATCAAACACTACCAGAATAAAAAAGTAAAAAAAAAAACAAATCAGTCTAAAGAATTTTTTATTTTCATTCTGGAGCAATACTTCCTACTGACCATATTCCCAAAAAAATATACAAAGTGTCACACAACGTAATCTTACATTTTCAAGAATAGTAGAAACTACATTCAGAACCAATCTTCAAAACATGAAATTTTAAATCCCCCAATTTATTTTTCACCTAATCTAAGCAACTCTTGAAACATCAGGATGAATCTATCTTTCTATCCAAAAATAAAGAATTTTATTATAAAATATTCTCAAAAGCCAATCAGATTCAACAAGAAAAGTCAGAGTTTTTTTTTCCAATTACATGATAGTCCAAAGTATTCAGTTCAAAGATAGATCTAACAAAACATCTTCAGACTTGTTCAAACTAGAAATATCCTTAAATGTTTAAATATAAGGATATTCAAATTTTTCCAGATGTCTCTAGGGAGATTCCACTAAGAAGGAAACAGTTTCCCCAATATAAATCTCGAGTTCTGGCCATTCGAGCTTCATTTTACCTTAAGTTTCCCTGCAAGTATGTGATTTGTTTTCAGGGTAACAAGTTTATTTTCTTAGATCCTGCACACTTAGAAATATTTCTAGTGGATAAAACTTAATAATTATGTAGAGTTTGAGTCATTGGTAAAATAGTTCTAAGTGCTGTATGACTTTTTCCTTATTTCTATTTTTGTAATGGGGGCTTGTTCATATGTAGGGTATTTTTTTTGTTTTGTTTTTGAAGGTGGTTACTTTATTTTATTTGTAACATGGTTTTCCCGTCTTATGTATAATGATGTAAAATTTAAAATAAAAAAATAAATATCCTTAAATGGCAAATAGTATACTTAACAATGGTGGACAAATTCTTTAGGTATCATTAACATTAAAATATGTACTTTTTAAACAATTCCATGGGAGAAATCCCTCTTGCCATAGGGAAATGTATCTGTTCAATTTTTATATTTAAGACATATTAATAATTCTCAACTCTCCTTCTGTCATACCTGGGCAGGTTGATTAAGGGTAATTTCCCAGGCAGGAGCAGTATAGGCCTCAAGAGTAGAGCAGGGCTGGGTCTTTGCCTAACCAGCCACCTCCCCCTTGGGTTGAACCCGCAGTTTCTAGTAGCTGGCAGGATTTCACTACCAGGACACTCAAGGGGGGGGAGGTGAAAGTCAGCTGTGGCCAGGACTGAGAAGTTTGTCAAAGGCAAGGAGTTGCAGAGCAGACCAAGGAACAGGAACAGGAACTGGAGCAAGGCAAAACCAGGGCCAGGATACAAAATAGGGGTGGACAGGTCAGCGTAGGGTAACATCGGTCAAGGGAGGCCACAGAGGGCCTAGGTAAGCAAGGCCCAGCATCCTATTTCCAACAGTGGCCAATCCAGGCCATAAGAACCTGGCAAGTACCCAAAAACTAAGTCTATTCTATGCTACTGTTGCTAGTAATAGCAGTGGCTATTTTCTAAGTCAACTTAATTAATAGCAGGTATTGGACTTCTTCTCCAAGAACTTATCCAATCCTTTTTTAAACCCAGCTACACTAAATGCACTAACCACATCCTCTGGCAACAAGTTCCAGAGTTTAATTGTGTGTTGAGTGAAAAAGAACTTTCTCTGATTAGTTTTAAATGTCCCACATGCTAATTTCAAGGAGTGCCCCCTATTCTATTATTTGAAAGAGTAAATAACTGATTCACATTAACCCATTCTAGACCTCTCATGATTTTAAATACCTCTATCATATTCCCCCTCAGCCGTCTCTTCTCCAAGCTGAAAAGTCATAACCTCTTTAGTCTTTCCTCATAGGGGAGCTGTTCCATTCCCTTTATCATTTTGGTCGCTCTTCTCTACACCTTCTCCATCGCAACTATATCTTTTTTGAGATGTGGCGACCAGAATTGTGCATAGTATTCAAGATGCGGTCTCACCATGGAGCGATACAGAGGCATTATGACATTTTCCATTTTATTCACCATTCCCTTTCTAATAATTCCCAACATTCTGTTTGCTTTTTTGATTGCTGCAGCACACTGAACCGATGATTTCAATGTGTTATCCACTATGACGCCTAGATCTCTTTCTTGGGTGGTAGCTCCTAATATGGAACCTTACATTGTGTAACTATAACATGGGTTATTTTTCCCTATATGCATCACCATGTACTTATCCACATTAAATTTCATCAGTCATTTGGATGCCCAATTTTCCAGTCTCAGAAGGTCTTCCTGCAATTTATCACAATCTGCTTGTGATTTAACTACTCTGAACAATTGTGTATCATCTACAAATTTGATTACCTCACTTGTCGTATTTCTTTCCAGATCATTTATAAATATATTGAAAAGTATGGGTCCCAATACATATCCCTGAGGCACTCCACTGCCCACTCCCTTCCACTGAGAAAATTGTCCATTTAATCCTACTCTTTGTTTCCTGTCTTTTAGCCAGTTTGTGATCCATGAAAGGACATCACCACCTATCCCATGACTTTTTACTTTTCCTAGAAGCCTCTCATGAAGAAATTTGTCAAACGCCTTCTGAAAATCCAAATATAATATATTACATCTACCGGTTCGCCTTTATCTACATGTTTATTAACTCCTTCAAAAAAGTGAAGAAGATTTGTGAGGCAAGACTTGCCTTGGGTAAAGCCATGCTGACTTTGTTCCATTAAACCATGTCTTTCTATATGTTCTGTGATTTTGATATTTAGAACACTTTCCACTATTTTTCCTAGCACTGAAGTCAGGCTAACTAGTCTGTATTTTCCCAGATCACCCCTGGAGCCCTTTTAAAATATTGGGGTTACATTAGCCACCCTCCAGTCTTCAGGTACATGGATGATTTTAATGATAGGTTACACATTTTTACTAATAGGTCTGAAATTTCATTTTTTAGTTCCATCAGAACCCTGGGGTGTATACCATCCGGACCAGGTGATTTACTACTCTTCAGTTTGTCAGTCAGGCCTACCATATCTTCTAGGTTCACCGTGCTTTGGTTCAGTTCATCTGATTGCTATATTTTGTTTATTAATCTTTTTGAATAAAGATTATTACAAAAAAGAAAATGTGTGCTTTGGAATTTTGAATTTTTTTCTAGGGGCCAGGTAATATATGTAGATAAACCAAAATATAAAGAGTTACAATAATCCCATTACTTAAGACTAAGGTTTGCAATACCAGTTGGAAGTCTTGACATTCAAGGAGAGGTTTCAATCATTTCAGTAAATGAAATTTATAAAAGGAGAATTTACAGATGAAACATGAGTTTGCATTGAGAGATTAAAGTCCAGCAATATTCCTAAATTCTTCACCTTATGGACAATATGTATGCAGTGACCTTGAGTCTAGTGATATGGGAATCCTGGAAGTATTTCTGTTTTTGCAATATTACGTTTGTCTATTGAGAGACAACTAGAGTTACACAGAATTTAAGCATAGTGAGACCATATCTAAAGTGTCAGACCAAGCTGTTTTGTATGGGACAAGAAACTAAATATCAACTGCGTATATTTTCTAAATGACGCCCAGACAAGGGAGTAGCTGACAGCGGAAGGCTAGGTAAATATTAAAGGGAGAGAAAGCAGAGCCCTCAGGAACCAATCTTAACTTGTTGCGATCTACCAGATAACTATGAGGAAAACCAATTAAAGACAGAACCAGAAATACCAAGCAATTGTAGCTGCATGAGAAGTATGGTGTAATCAACTATTGAAACTTGCGGTTATGTCTAGTAAGTCTAATTAGTAGTCAGTGTTACTGTCAAACCAACGGATGATTGTGTCAAATAGAGAAAGTAGTAATGCTTCTGTACTAAAGCCTTATCTGAAACCATGTTGCTGATGGTCAAAAAGGTTGTGATCATTAATTAAATCAGTTAGTTGTTCAGGACTACAGATTCAGTGACTTTTGCTAGTGTGGTAAGGAGTTTTATTGGGCAAAGACTGGAAAAATCTAAGGGATCAGCAGATAGGTTTTTTGGGATCGGTGTGACAGATGCCCATTTTAAAGATGAATGTAAAGTGCCAGATGTTAAAGATAAGTTTACAATATTGGTTATGTACTAAGAAATATAGGGGCAGATATTAAAAGCTACGCGCGGGCGTCGATTTGTGCGCGCAACCCGGCGCGCACAAATCTACGCCTGATTTTATAACATGCGCGCGCAGCCATGCACATGTTATAAAATCCAGGGTTGGTGCGCGCAAGGGGGTGCACACTTGTGCATGCCGAGCTGCACAGCCTTCCTCCGTTCCCTCCCTTCCCCTACCTAACCTGCCCCCCAGCCCTACCTAAAACCCCCCCTTACCTTTAACTTAGAAGTTGCGCCTGCCTCTGGGCAGGCGTAGGTTGCGCACGCCGGCCAATGGCCGGCCTGCGATCCTGGGCACAGCAGCAAATGGCCGCTGTGCATGGAGGCTCCCGCCCCACCCCCTTTTTCAAGCCCCGGGACATATGCGCATTCCGGGGCTTGCGCGTGTCTCCGGGCCTATGCAAAATAGGTTTGGCGCGCGCAGGAGGGGTTTTAAAGGGTTATGCGCGTAACCCTTTTAAAATCCACCCCATAGTCTTTAGCTAGTTTTAGCATAGATGTTGGGCATAAGTCTAATGCGAAGGATGATACTTTCATTTTGATTAATACTCGATTGATTGTGTCAGCATTGATTAATTGAAATGTGACCTGAGATGCATCAGCCGTTGCGGTAGCAGGAATAATTAAAAAAAAAAAAAAGAGGGAGGTAGGAAAAGATATCCGAAATTTTTGCAGTTTTAGCAGAGAAAAAGGAGGCAAGTTGATTGCAGTAATCTGGCGAGGTGCATAATAAAGGGCATGTCTTAGTAGTTGTTAAAGATTTTACAATGGTAAATAAGTGAGCATGGTTTCCAGAAGCTTATTGAATTTTGGCTGAGTAAAATTCTTTTTTTGTAATGCCAATCTGTTTTTTATACTTGTTCATATATTCATAGAAGGCATGTTTTCTTGATGGTATTGCTTTTTTTTTTTTTTTTTGCCAATCAAGCAATCAAAGGTGACTGCCCAAGCCGCAAAACAAACAATAACACAACATAGGGCAGGAAAAAACACTTATGTCCATAAACTTATGATTCAAAAATGTTTTTATTACAAAAGATCCAGGCTTCCTTACCACAGTGGTAAGGACGCCTTTAGATTTTTCTTCCTTTCTTTATTGATCATGACATATAAATATGTATATTTACCTGCTATTGTCCCTTGTTACTTATTTCTTTATTTAGATTTGGGTCCCTCCCAACGCAGTTTTTATACGAAACACGGTCCGTGTCAGGGGACCGTGTAGCTTCACTTCTGAGTTTGGATATCTCTGGATACATCTGGATCTTTTATATTAAAAACTTTTATGACTCATAAGTTTATGGACATAGTGTTTTTTCCTGCCTTATTGTGTTTTTATTTGCATACTTTTATGCAAACAAAAATAATAGGCATTCTAGGGGATGGAATTGAAATAAAATTGGGATTTACATACTTACTTTTGACTTTAAAACGCAAGTATGTAAATTGACGTGCAGAAGTTAAGCCCTGCAAAGAGCAGATCTAAATTTGTGTGGATTAATTTGCACACATTGTATAATTTGAGAGCAAACTTGCACATAAATTCACTTTGAAAATTGGCATCATTTATGTGCATAGGCAACATATAACTTACATGGGTGGTTATAAAATTATCTTCTCTTTGGGCACGTGACCCAAATAAAGTTGCCAACCCCGTGGCTTTGGACTCTTCACTTTTGTGATTTGTATCTTATATAATCCCAGAATTTATGGTTTGATATTAATCTAAAAATGCCAGAACGTATACTTGATTCTACCTCTGAATGATCAAATATCTTGAAAGTGACTCCAGAATTTTGGTACTACTGTACCCACAGTAGCCTTGGCTGCTTTCCAGTCATAGTGTATATTCTATATTATGATTTTTAAGAAGCTTTATTATTTAAATTGCAATGTTGTATTCTGAGACCTCCAACAAAGTGTTTGAAGAAGCACTGGAGATGACGAAGGTGTTTTAATAAATATTAATTCTTTACAATTGTTTAGCTGAAGAGTTTTGTGTGTTGGAACAGACTGCAGGCACCAGCAGCAGCAAAGAAAGCAGAATATAGTTTAGGACATAAGTGCCTGAGGTGTGAAAAACTCCAGAGGACAAATAATGTCTGCAAGATCATGTTTGTGCTTGGTAACTGTGCTATAAGAAGATTGGGATTCAGATCTTAGGAAATGAGGCTGGTATCATATCTTGAGAGCTGAGCTGAAGCCATTGGATGGAAGGAAACCTACAGGGATGGCCTGTGAGAGGCTGCTCTGTGACTCAGTGGTGCAAGCATGGACTCTTAGGCCAAGGGGAGGAGCCCTGCAGGTCCCCTCTGTCGGCAGGTGGTGCTGACTGGAAGCAGAGGCCCAACTGGAGCTTCACCAGTATCAGCCCTTGTTGCCCTAGGTTGAGCCCTATTGTGCTGGAGCCGGCTGGACTTTTAGGCACGGGCCTCTGTGGAGGTAAAGATCCGTTGTGTAGAAGAGATTGCAGACTAGCACGAGAAAGCGGATTCAGGGCAAGGCAGCAGGCAAGGAGAGTTAGGTACAGGCTGTGGTCAGAGACAGGTGGAGTTCACTCTCGTAACAATGAGCAGGCAGTAGTCAGGGGCAGGTGGAGGTTAAGCTTGACCACTCAGAGGTCAAGCCAGAAGTCCAAAGTCAAAGCCAGAAGTCCAATTCAATGAGATGAGGGACATTATACTCTCGACCTGGGTTGATGCACTCTCTACCTAGCTGCTATCAAGCTAGGTCGAGAGTATAATGTACAAATCTCATCTTTGTGTACCTTTCATCAACTCACATAAAATCTTCACTTATGTACTGTGCTGTTCGTACCACTGGCTGTGCATGTAAAATTGCTCCCCAAATCCTAAGCCACCACCAAAACTCACCCCAAGTTACTAGTTGCTCCTTCTCCAGTGCTATAAATAGTTGACTTATATGAGAGCTTTATAAAGAGTCTCTCTCTCTTCAAACACATGCACATCCCTCTCTCTAACAATCTGTGACTAACCATCACTGTTATACAATACCCCTTTATACTGTTTCATTAAATTATTCCTTTTTAAAATAACCCTATTTAGTATAAAACCCTTTATAATAACCTCTTTTAATAATAGCCCTTTTATTAGAATTCCCCTGTACAAATTCCTCTTTTATCTTAAAGTGTTAACATGCCAGGTTCCAGAGCACTGGCGGTATCTGATGGCATTTAAAATTTGAGAGGTCTTGTTTTATTTAAACTTTTAAAAAATCTAAATTAAAGTGATTTAGCAGATATTACTGCTTCCTGTGGATCATTTCTGATCCCCTGTGTTCAAAGTGCTTACCAAATCAGACTATTTTGCAGAAGCTTGCATGCTATTTCTTGACAGCAATTGGCCAGGAATGGGCTAACACTTTATCTGCAGGTAAATAGATTTCCTTTCAAATTACTGATGAAGTTTTGATACCAAATCATGTCAGGCACAATCAGGAGCCTGGACAGGGTTGCCAACTGTGTCCAGATTTTCAGGATAGATTGATCCAATAGCAGCTCCCTTCAAACAAAGCCACCATCATCTTAAACAGCCACCAGCAGCCCAAAATACCTCCCTCCCTCCAACCATGTAAAATTCCTCCCGGGGGTCTGGATAGACCCCTGCCCAGCCCCCCCCCCTCACCACCTGTAGAGGCCGCCCAAAGCTATACAATTAAAAACTTGTTTTGTAATTTGCGTGTTGAAGCCCCCATATGATGGGGCATAGGCCGGCCGGTGGCATTTTGAGAGTGTGCTCCAGACCCCACTAGGCACCAGGCATGCCCACAAGACCACCAAGGCCATTATCTAAGATATGGGGATCCAGAGGGTGAGCTTGCATGGGGAGGAGACTGGAACCAGGGCGAGAAGTGTTGATCATGGGAGTTAATCTGGACTGGGAGGGAGTTAATTCGATTCAAGAAGAGGTATTGCCCTCCCAGATCTTGCTGCCTCTACAGGCAGCAGGGTCTGGGAGGTGGTGGTCTACCTCGAACTCTGGGGAAATTTTAGTGGTGTCTTAGGCCAGTACTGGCCCTTTAAGTGTAGGTGCCAGAGTTTTGGAACATGTGTTAACGTCCTGATGCTCCAGGGAAAAGTTAGCGCCAACTCCTGAGTTGGAGCTAATTTTTCGGCAAATAATGCAGCTCTGGCAAGCAGTGTTAGATGATTTATAAAGATTTAACCAGACATGAGCTGTTTTGCATGCATTTAAAAAAATGCATTCAAAGCAGCTAATTTTAATAGGGACAGTTTTTAAGGAAAAAAATGGCATGAAATAAACACTGTTTTTTCCACATTATATCTTTATTGCCCCTAAGTTTGTACCTGAGGCAATGGAGGGTGAAGTGACTTGCCCAAGGTCACAAGGAACATCAGTGGGAGAAGCAGGATTTGAACCTTGACTTCCCTGGCTTTGAGCCTGCTGCTCTAATTACTAGATTATTCCTCTGCTAGCCAGCTCGACATGGCTTGTCATGAAGCAGCTGTTACCGTGATGGTGACGTTAACTGGAACATCATCGGGAGAGTCTGCTGCAGATAGCTGGGATGATGCTGCAGCTGTAGTTGCCGTTTCCAAAATAGCTTCTGCAGATGTTGGAGAAAAGAAAAATTATGTAACTTTATGCTTCTTGTAGCTGGGTTATTGCAAGCTAAAGAAGAGCACCCATCAAAAGGCGGCTTGGAGTCCTCACATCTGAAAGTGCCTGCCTAAGTAGAAATAGGGAGAACAAGTTTCAAAAACTATTTACCCAGGTATAAGGGCAACTTAAACATTACCCACCCGGTATGCAGGTAAAAGAAGAAATGGTGGTGTTCCACAACACGACTACTTTTACCCATAGTGTTGAAATGAACTGAATCGACATCATGGACTTTAGTCTCGATTGTGTGAACATTCATACCCAGACTCAACATGTGCTAGTTCTGTATCCTTGATATTTGTATTTACAAATCTCTATATTCAAGTGCCAATGTGCTTATTTAACTGGCCCTACATATGTTATGCTGTTCTATGAATGGTGAACTTGTGCATTGTTTTTTCTACCAATTTATGAGCTTTGTATGTCAAAAAACATTTCTAAAGAATTTCAAAAAAGAAAAATCTGCAATACCTGATTCCATCTTAATGTGGAATGCATTCCCTCAGGATCTTATCAGCCCAATGACTGAGAAGGCATAATTTTGTGTACACTGACAGTGATTATAGGAACTCACACTAAAGCGGGCTGTTATCTAAACATCCTTATATAGAAAGGTGTGGTAGAGCATTTATAACTTTTAAGCAACTATTGTTAGCTAATCACTGTAGCAAAGGTCTCATATCTAGACTATACTTCTGCTACAAGCTAAAGAACTAAGAATACAACATTTAGGAATGCTTGGGAAGAAGACTGTGAACATGAAATTTTAAACAAGAAGATTTTTAAAAGACTATGGAAGGGGAATTCCATTAACAGAAATGTGCAAGAAATTAATTATAAATTGATATACAGCTGATTATATAACCCCAGTGAAACTTGAAAAAAATGGATGTTAAGAATTTGGGTAGCTATTGGAGGATGTGTGGTGAAACAGGAGCCTTCTTCATGTGCAGTGGCAATGCCTTACAATTCACACTTTCTGGGTGGAAGCGCTGTCTTGGATATATAAGATGATGAGAATTTTAATATCAGCAGACGCAGTAGTAAATTTATTGGGCTCTTTGGAAGGGCATGTTCCATTTAGGTTAAGAAAGATATACCCTTAACTAATTGCTCGTTAGTGATAGTTAAGTTCCTTATGGCAAAACAATGGAATACTCGTACTAAACCCTTATGGGAGATGTGGATCCACGTATTATGAGATGCATATGCTTTAGAAAAACTGACATGTATATTACAGGAAAACTCTCTCAATGGAACAAAGTTTTAGAACCTGTTCATCTCTTAGCAATTCAGTCATGGGTTACCAAGCATGATTTCTTTCACATGTAAGACCAGTTTGCTGTGAGCATAATCAGTGTTTCTCCAAGTTAGCAAAAAATGATGCTTGTTGCTTTTTAATTTTCTCCTCTTCTTTACATATCAGTAAGGTTTTTTTTTCTTCCTACTATTTGTTGGGAAGGTGGGGGCCTTGGTCACTGATGTCTCTGAAAGTTATAGTCTCAGTCACAGACTTTTCTTAATTTCTCTTGTATTCATAGGTCCTATGTCTGCAGCATTAGGTATCAGGGCCTTAGATGCTATGGGTACTTGAGCACTTCTAATAGACTTGCTTCCCTTATTAACTGTATGGACCCATACCAGTCAAGAGGAGGAAAGAGACAGAAGACATAATGTGGGATGCATATCAGACAGCTGGTACACTGGCATTTATGTGTACAATGACAGCCAGAGTCCAGCTTAAGTTACCTGGTGTAAGCTGTGCAGCTGGTGCTGGTGCTGGTGCTGTGTCTGCATTTTCTCTCATTCTATCTTCCGTGTTCACTGAAGTTTCTGCATCTTCTGGGATGTTGATACGTTCTCGAGCCTCAGCGTGGGCCCTGGAAGGAAGACACAAAGAAATTCCCAAATGTTGCATTTATCCAATCTCATAGCAGAACCTACATTCCAACATCCACCTCTGCAAAGAACAAAAATATAAACGTGCCCATCTGTCAAACAAAAAAAGACTACATTTCTAAACAGCTCGAACTAGTGGTGAATCACCCAAGTAAACTCTTTGAACTTGTGCGGAAACATTCTAAACCTGAAGCTCAAACACCCATCATTGTCACTGATGATATTTCAGTGGAAAACTTTGCTCAATTCTTCACAGAAAAAATCCCAAAAATTAGATCTTCTCAAGATGCTCTTCCCTCTAACTTCACTGATCATGACACTGCATCTCCCAAAGACACTACCTCCCACTAAACCTCAGCCAAACTATTCCAACTAACTGACTTCAGGAAAGTCACTCTGCAAGAAAGAGAGAAGATCCTCCAAAGAATCAGACAGTCCACTAGATCCTATTCCACCTAGATTCATCTGCAACCTGTAGCAAGACTTAATCCCTTGGCTGACAAGTATTGTAAATGCTATATCATCTCAAGGCACTTTCCTTCACTCACTCAAAAGTGCAATCATCAAACTAATTATGAAGAAACCTGGATCAGATACAAAAAATATTAGACAACTATCACCCAGTCTCTAGCCTCGCCTTCCTATCTAAGCTGATAAACTACTTTTTCTATCTCCAACTCCTCAACCACCTTGAAGAAAACATTTTACACTGTTAACAATCTGGTTTTAGGAAAGGCCATGGAACCGAATGTGTTCTATTAGCCATCACTAATGGATTCCTCGTGCACGCTGATCAAGGTGGTGATTCCACCAACTTCCGATCCAGTGCTTACATAACATCGCCATTGAAGGTACTGCCCTAAACTGATTTGAATCCTTTCTTTCTAACAGAACCCAGTCTGTCACTTGGGCCAATAAAACCTCAAAACCTTGAGCTCTTATGTGTGTAGTCCCCTCAAGGCTTGGTCTTATCCAAAACTTTTTGTAACATTTACATCCATTTGATATATGAGCTCATTCAGGCCTTCAACATTGAGTGTCATCTTTTTGCAGATGACATTCAACTCTGTGACAAAATGGGAGCTGACCAATCACTCTCCATTTCAAATCTCACTAATAGACTTATCAATTGCACAATGGCTCAGCAACCAGAAACTCAAATTGAACCCTTCTAAATCAGAACTTCTCTGGATTAGCCACCAAGGTTTTTCCCTTATGGTCACTACCCTACCTGTTAGACATGCTGTTACATCCCAACGAATCAACATGAAGCTTAGGGGTCCTACTTGATCAAAACCTCAGTGTGAAAACACATATCTCCAAAGTCATAAAAACCTCATTCATACACCTGTGTCAGGTCCACTAACTACAGAATTACTTAGATAAAGCATGGATTACTGTAGCAAGATTGTATATTTATTTATTTAACCATTTTATATACTGAAACTTTCGCAAATAACTTCAAGCTGGTTTATAGAATTTTTAAAAAAAGACAATACATAAATAATCCAAAATCATTCTTCAAGAAATAAAAAATTACTAAAACAAAATTAAAAGCCTAATATACATTGCCCAAAATAAATATAATCTCAAAATAAAATAACTCTCATTTGATTACAAGTTACAATAGTATTAAATAAACTAAAGCAATTTCAATATAAAATAAATAAAACATTACCATAGAATAATTCCATGGTTAAAAAAAGAACATAAATAAGCATAAAATAAACATAAACAGGGAGGAAAGTTATACTCTGGACTTAACTTGTTTGCATGTATGCCTGCTCAAACAGCCACGTCTTCAGGGATTTTTTATATGTGTTTGCATTTGTCTCGATCCTAATACCGAGTGGGAGAGAATTCCAATGTGCTGGTCCTGCTAATGATAGTGCTCTTTCTCTAACTGAGGTTAAGTGGGCTAATTTAGGTGATGGAATGGATAATAAGGCTTTTTCCAAGGACCTGAGGTTTTGTTGCGGAGTTTGTATATGCAAAGATGCATTTAACCATTCTGCATTGTTGCCATAGACCGATTTATGAATTAAAGACAGACATTTGTATTGAATGCGAAATTGCACAGGTAACCAGTAAAGCTCTTTCAATATTGGGGGGTGACATGATCATATTTTCTTTTATTGGTCAAAAGTTGTGCCGTTGCATTTTGCAGCAGCTGCAATGGACGGATCGTTGAAGCGGGGAGTCCCAACAAAAGAGCATTACAGTAATCAAGTTTAGTTAAAAGAAGAGCCTGCAGCAGAATAGATTACTGCAATTGTTTTATTCATTGTCATCTCTCTATACAATTCAAAACATCTTCAGCTCCTACAAAATACAGCAGCAAGAGTAAAAGCATCTAACCACATAAAACCTATTCTATCTTGACTACACTGGTTACCAATAGAGAGCAGGATCAAAGTAAAAACACTCTGCTTTGTCTTCAAGTTCATGAACAAACAGGCCCCAAAATATCTCTCGCAACTCCTTCTCCCTTATGCGCTGAAGAGAGAAATCAGAATTTCCCAACTGGCACTATTTACTACTCCTGCCTCTGGTCTCTGTAGGACTGTCCTGCACCAGATTTCGTGTCTTTAGCTGTTAAGTACCAAAGATCTGGAACATGCTTCCATTATCTCTACACTTGGAGCCCATCTACTTCACCTTCAGGAAGAAAGCTAAAGCTTTTTAGCCAAGTATTCCCAGCAGAGACTTCCTATTCATCAACCTAGTTACTACAGAAGTATTTCTCTTTCTACAGCAACAACAAAAGAACTATGAATCTGCCTTTAAATATATAGATCTTCAACCAATATTGTTTGTTGATCTAACACTATTGTAACCTACTTTACATTTATGATAATCTTCTTTGAGCCCATTCATGGTAAAAAGCGGAATATCAAATGCCAATAAATAAATAAATAATGAATACATTGGTCGGTGGCCCACGTGTCCATATAGCCCTCTACACCAGGGAGCTCATAGGGATCCATCAACAATTGCATTAGGAACACAGACAGAACTCAAAACAAGGATTTATCAAAAAGAAACTTCATTAGGAAAATATGGTATGTGGAATAACAAAGCACTCTCTGACTATGAAAACAGCAGATCATTCAGTAGCCCATATCCAAGTAAAATGTATTTATTACTCATCTATTCAACACTGCAGTCTCTTACTGGAGACTAAAACAGTAGGACTATTCATTGGCTCTGGGCTTTTAACTCTGCTTCCAAAGCTCTCATTTTTGCATTGAGAAACAATAACTACAGAAAACCACAAGATCAGAATAGAGAGAAGCTGACAATCATGGTCTAGTGTTCATGGGAGTCGTTAACTCACTCCACTCCATAATTATGAACATTACTTGGCTTCTTTAGTTAGACTTTCTGCAAACAAGTCAATAGCACCTTCTTCTGATGTAGATGTAAAAGCACATGTGTTTGTAATGAGACAACTATATACACTGGTCAGCTGTGAATCTGGCATTTCCAAATACAGCTGCTCAGTAGAGAACTCAAGTAGAATTGCATCTCCAGCTGGAAGATTGTTCTGTGCATATCCATATTTACTGTGTCTGTTTATCAGAAGGATCTGTGTGTGTGTGTGTGTGTGTGTGTGTGTGTGTGTGTGTGTGTATATTAACCAAAATCCTGGAACACTAATGCAATCAATTCAAAAGTATTTTTTTAATAAAATGAAAAAACTTATTTAATATACATGTTTTAACTATATATAAACAAATATAGTATATCCTAATATCACTAATAATACATACATTCCCACACCTGCCCAACCCCCTTTACATACATTTCATCTACACACAACATAAGAAAATATACCTCCCCCAAACCATATCCCCCTACACACACGCACACACAATCATCCCTACCAACACGGATGTGTTAGTAGATATTTTATTTATTTATTTTAATTTTATATTTCACTTTTCAGGCACTTTAAAGCTAATTACATTCAAGCACTTTAGATATTTCCCTCTCCCCAGTGGGCTCACAATCAAAGGCCTGGATTTATTAAGCCACTATATGGCTACAACACGTGTTAAGTAGCGTTAACATGTGATAAACGCTATATATTTCACAATATAGCCATGTTGCGGCAGTATTGTGTGATATTTGTGATACTGCTTGATGTTAGGGCCTGAAACCCGCTCCATTACAATGAGCAGCTTTGCGTGGCATTTGTATACATGAATTTTGCAAATCCATGTTAAGTAACTCATGCTACCTAACTCTATAATAATAAAATAATACGACTGTTGTTGAAAACAATCAGCCATGTAGCCTAGATCCGGGCTCCAGCCATTGCCCCATCACATGATAGGGACAAGATCAGCGCTATCTATAGTCATATCATTTTAAATACAAGCAATATTCAAAAGATGGCAAGTTAGGTTTAAGACTATCTGGCTAAAGTTAGCCGGAGAACTTTTATTTGCTGGTATTCAGTTGAATGTTTATCCCACTGAATATCCAGGATAACTTATGTAGCTTTAATTGGATAAGTCATCGGTTAGATGTTTTTAATTTTGGCCTCTATAAGTTTGTAAGGAATCCTTATTTTTCCTTATCAAAGGAATGTGCTAACTTGCTGGGGAGTTTCAGAGAGATTTTTGTGGAGCGGGTGAATTTTGCTCTCCCATGTGGGAGGCTGAGTTGGTATAGCTTTAGAGTGTGGGATATTTAGTTAGATTTCCTGGAGGGAGGAGCTCTCTGCCTTCTGTCAGTTAATTGGTAACTTAATGAAGAGATACGCTAGTGGCTATTTTCCCCTTTAGAGCTAGCGACCAGACTAACTTATTTGAAGCTGTTTACTCTTTTGATCCAATTTTTTAGATTTTCCCAGTGAGAGCTGATGTGTGTATTCCAAAGGTCTGTTTCATCATCACCCTCTCCCCTCTTATCCCTGAATAACAGTAGGGGAGAGTCTGAATTAAGGAGCCCAAGTGGCTCTTCTTTGCTCTGTTCTATTTGGTCTAGGCTCCTTCACTCCCCTCCTGTTCACTGCATGCTACCTGAGAGAAGAAGGGCTGCAGCAAAAAACAGACGCTGATCTCCGCTGCCTGATATTTAGGGTGCTGGTCCATGAAGCTGGGACATGAGCCCCATAAACCCATGCCTACACACACACACAATAGCCATACCCCCCAAAAAACACACCTTTACAACCCACCTACACACAGCCACATCCACAATCCCAATACACTACTCTCTACTCAGCCAAAAACACAGCTCCATACACATTCATCCCCCCTCATATATACTTTCCCATGAGCTTATAACACCCCTCACAAACACTCCAAGCTCCCCACACATTCACCCAACACATCATCCAAATACATCACCATAATTTGCCTCACCACAACACCCCACACATCCACATCCCCTCTACAAATCTGTGTTCTAAAGCATTAATACTTTCCTTATTTGCTATGCTTTCCAACACACAGAATGTTGGAATTATTTAAAAGGGATAAATGCCTGACTGTCTATCTGCCTGCCCATCTGTTTATACAACACTCCAGAAAGGGTTGAAAATTACACCACAATTGTCATGCAGAAGAAAATGTGAATATCTTGGACAATTTTGAAAACTAGAAACATCAGGTCAGTATTATGAATTCCCATTGCTTCCTGAAAGTCGGCACCAAAAATCAACGTCAAAGCCACCCGCCCCTACTCTTCCACACCCCACCCCCTCATATACTCCCATACACTATACCACTCCATCACCACCTCCCACAACAACACACACCACACAGATACCCACATCTCCCACCCATATGCCTCACATATCTCCATACTCCCCCACACATCCCCCATTCTTCACATATACAAATACCTGTCCCCAGAACACACCCACACCTACCCACCTCACACAGAGACAGCGAAGATAGCTGACGCTGTTGGTGAATGATAATGCCAAAAGGCAAGTTCCAAGCCATGTTCCCCACACTTTTAAAGTTTTTTTTGTATATGCATAAACTATACACACCCTATGCTCCCATATCTCACCCAAACACACACATTTGTTTCCCCCTTCACAGAGTTACGCCATTCCCACACACCTCATATAACATACACCCCACAGACATATATCTGGCCCAGCATACCCACACCCTCTCATACGGATAAAGACAGAAAAAATAACTGATGCAGCTGCCTTTCCAAGCTACACACTTCTCAATCCACAACCCCTACACACACACTCTCCACCCCACCCCCCACATACGTATGAACACAAACGCACTGCACACACTTGCCCCAACCACAATCACACCCCCACCTGCACACATACTGAGCCATACCACCCAAAAGATACACATCCCATAATCCGCTAAACATACAACCCTGCAATACGCATTCCCCACGTTCCCACAGCTACATATACATAGCCATAATTTCTAAAAGACACACCACCCTGTCACACACAACCCCCACACACAGAACTTACACTCCCACACACAAAACCCTAAATACCTAAACACATACATTCAATTCCACACATATCCATCTCTTACCACACAGACCTCCACCTATACCCCCACATACACATATCCTCAAACACACACTCTAGCTACATCAGTTTTATACATACACACCCTAACAACCACACCTTCTACCTATACACAGTCATGCTCCCAAAAAACACTCAGCCCACAACTCCCTAACCCTTCCACAACCTCCCACACTACTCCCACCCACACCCATCCAAAGATAAGCGCACACACTCCCCTACACATATCTTTCCCCCTCATATTTGCCCCATAAATACCCCCACATCTATACATAGCCCTATTCGCTACATATACTCATATCAACAAACATGACCCCTCGCACACACACGTTTGTACACATATTCCCCCACACACCCATGTACAAAGCTCCTCAACCCCACCCTCGCACAAACACTCCCCTTCTTATCCCACTTACACCCCCAACACAGCCCACCCTCTACTCCCCCCAAACACCATCACAACAGCCCCCCATCCACTCCTACAAATCTGTGTTGGAAAGCATTCCTGAAGCTATGGCCTCTGCATGCTTGTCCTGCTCGTTTTACTTACGGTCTGAAGAACAGATCATGCAGCCCTAGGGAAGGAGAAGAATAGAGATGTGAGTAGGTAATCTTGAAGGCCCATATACATTCACCTTATTTGTCATCTTCTCTCTGAAAAGCTTGGGGACAGAATTATTAAAGTCCCTAGCAATAGCAAACTGTACAAGCCAGGATCTTAACTATTTTACATCACTTTCCTGGCTTCTGTCCCTTCTAAAGCAACAATAAAAATGCATTTTAAAAGTAATAATCTGCAATTACTGAGTGTTTCCATTCTATACTTCCCCTTTTACCCCTGAGACCCACACACAGATCTGCCAACGCACTTCACTTCTCCCCCGCAGCGCATCCTGCTATCCTATTGGTTAGATCCAGACTATTGTTTCTATTACTAAACTTTGCTCCTGCCGTGCAGCACCCCTGCCACTCCAGTAAGGGCCATAATTTAAATGTTGGTGCCCATAGGCACTGTGGAGAGAGAGAGATGCCCCCTGAAATGTCCCCCACCTGAATTTTTTCCTCTTCTCTCCTCATGCCCCTACTTGAGTACTCTCCATGCGCCAGAGTCCTCCCTCACTTGAATGCTCCCAGCAGCAACAGAAAGAAAAAGCCAGTGCCAGACCTGTGAGCTTGTGCATGCTGGCAAGCCTTGCATTAGACCAGACCACTGCCCACCGCCCCTCCCCCCCCCCCCCCCCCCCAATCCACAAAGGCTTCCTTTTACCTAGGTAACTTGTGCGAGGGGTGGGAAAACTGCAAGCTCAGCACGTGCCAGCTCCCAGATCCCATGCTGACTTTTCTTTCTGTAGCTGCTGGAAGTACCGGCTGCCTGCAGGACAGACTGGCTGCATTGAACCTTTAAAATATGATGCTGTGTAGGCATTTGCCTAACCCAAAATCCAGGCCTGATTACAGTTTGGGGCCTCTCCTGAATCAAATCTGCCAATGATAGTTTTGTGATGAGAATAAAGCTCAGGTCAGGTACAGAAATTCTCCGAGTTCTGTTTATGTCCTGAGCAATAAACAGAGGCCTCATCTGTGCACCCTGATACAACCTGCATATGGCATTATATGATCATTCAGCTGTTTTAACCTCGCTGACAGTTTTGATCAGGTCTGTTTGTGTTTCTCTAGGGTGGTTTTCCTCCGATAGACACTGCCTTCACAATGTCCATAGTCTGTTTTCCAAAACTCACTTGGGTTGTTCTCCCGGTTCCTGACGATGTATTGAAAGCCCAGAAGACTGGCCACAGCTGCCACTAGCATGCCAACTACAGCGGCCCCAATGACAGCTGGATACGCATTAAAGGGAGGGTCCGCTGAAAGAGAACAAGTTCGGATTTAACAAGACCCGACAAATCCATCTGCTATATAACAAAAGCCCTCCTATTCTCCTTTGATACACTGCAAACCTAATAGGCAATACCAGAAAGCCAATATAAAAGGTTACAGGGTTAAGCCAATTATATTTTCGCAACTGTTTTACAGGTAATTTAGGTCTTTTTTTTGCTATTCATGTATAAAATATATTTGCAACAATCATATGCTACAATTTTGTAGGTGTTTGTCACTTTTTAATGTGGCCTGCCAGATTTCATTTTGCAAAAGTACTTTAAAGAAATTGAAGCTGTAGTAGCACACAGATAATTTTTTTAAGAGATTGGGGGGGGGGGGGGGGGGGGGGGGGGTTCAGCCGCTGTTTGAATAATATATTTTTTAATGTTATCCAGCTAAGTTTAGGCCTGTAATTTTTCCAGCCAGATTTAGTCAGGTAACTTTATTCGGCTAGTGTTGAATATCAATGCTAGCCAGGTAAATCTAAACCATGCCCTTGGAATGCTCCTACCTGGTTTCTTTTTTATTTAGCTAAGTTTGAGCTGGATAATTGGATAATGACTTACTGACGAAAACATAGCCGGTCGGCAAGGGTGATATTTAAAGCTTGAGGTTTGCCTGGCTAAGTCCAAACCTTTTTGAATATTGACCTGATAGGATCTAATCTCCTTAATTAGGAAGCAAAATGAGAGATTTGTAAAAGTAGTTTTTAAGTGGAAATTTTCTTGAGAAAGGAGAGTCAAAATTATAAAAACATTCTTACTTCCTGAATTTGTATACTTAAGTGGTTTTTAATTCCATCGTCAAAAAGTTTGCTTTTTCGGTTATTATAGGAAAATTGGTTAAATTTGGTAAGGGGACATATTACCACTAGGAAAAAAGGTGGTTTAGAGACAATTTTCCATCGATAAGCAGGCTAAATTAGCCATTACATGGGGGGACATCATCTGGCAGCACTGAAAGGACTTATCTCTCCAAGCCTAGGAGAGCTTTGAGCACTACTGACCATGTGTGGCAGTTCCTGTGAGTCTCCTCTCCTCATAATTTTTCTCGAAACTTATAAAACTGATATTTTTTCTTCATTATTTTTACAATTGCCTCAATGCCTCGACAGCACCCACAACTGCACTTTTCAGTGCTATCAAAAAAAAGCAAAGAAAATTGTTTTCTTTTCAAGGCCTTGCCTCCTCAAAATGTAGAACCAGAAGAAAAAAATCAAAGGCGAGTGTATTCAAAAACTGCATCTGTGGCAAGGTAATGTCCCTCACTGACAGTAATGAGCTCTGCTACCGGTGCCTTGGACCCAGTATGATTGGAACTGCTATCACTGTGGATGGATTTCCCCACACTGCCAACTTTCCAGGGCCATCAAGAGTGAGTAGCTTTGTAAAGCTCTTCAAAGTCGCAGCAGGTCCTCTTCCCACAGTGCAGCATCGTCTGCCTTGCTAGAATATGAGCTGTGCACAAGCTTCTCAAAAACTCCTCTACTGGCTTAATCTGAGGCCATGGGGGTTGAGTAATGTCAGTTGCCCTAGACTGAAAAAGAAGCAGTGGGTACTTTACTTTGTGGGAGATAATTGCCACACTATTTTAGGAAGAAGCAGCAACATTGATCATTGGAACCCTCAGAGCCTGCATCGTCTAAGCACAAGCACTCGAAATGCAGTACATTGCCATTGACGCCGATACAGCAGCCAGCGTCGGCACCATCTGTGCACGGTGCATCGACACCCATGACGATTGATGCACATTTGCCTAGATGCACCAACATACAGATACTCGATACACTGATGTACTGATTGCACGATGCATCAGTCCATTCTATGCTCGATGCACCAAAGCCTGCCCATGCTTTAATGATGCAACATGGAACTCCCAGACATAATGAACATGATTCTATGATGCACAGTGGATGGAGCACATGGAGCAATCTGGAATCAGCCAACACTTGCATTGCAGACTTCCTTGACACGACACCTCAAAGAGTCATCAATACATCCAAAGTCACAATCTTCAAAAGAGTCTATGCATTCCACCCCATCAAAACCAGGCTGCATTTCACTTTCCCCTGCTGATCTAGGATAGGCTGCTCTCCAGGCTGCATTATAAACACAGCTGTATCAAAATACCTTTGCCCCTCTGATAAGAGCTCTCATGCTGCACATTTACTTACCAAGGATCTGTGTTTGGAAACACTATCCTATATGCTACATAGTTGCACTCACTTCCAATAAACTTCCTGTTCATATGCGAGACATCCTAGTCTCTGAAATGGATAGTCCACCCCACACACCAGGTCAGAGGACACAGCAGTTATTTGACCAGATTGCAGATTAATAAAGAGTTTCTTTACCTATTTGTCCAAGGAGACTGTACATAATATTCTGTACTTAGGGCCAGGGACACAAGAAGAAATTTCCAACCTTTTGACTAGTGCAGCAGCACTTCCTCAGACGGGAGTCCCAGCCTTGCCTATCAGTCTCAACACATCATCAGAACCTATTAGTTAGGGTTCTTCATCATCTCAACCAATTGCAATGGAGTCCAGTCGATTATAGGTAGTGGACCAGAGCATATCTCCTCAGGAGCAACCGGAAGATCCTCTTGGTTGGCTTTCCTCACCATTGGAGTGCTGGATAAGTGATCCCATACCCCTTGGGTCGGAGGACAATTCTACATGCATGCCATCTGATCTATTTCCAGATCTTCTTGATCATATCTTGCTTCCAGAGGACCTGATTTCCTCTAAATTCATGAAAAAGATGAGAGGGGTGACCCCTGTTCAGAACTCTTGGATCTCCTTCAAGTACTTGATACCCCATTGAAATCAGCAGCCCTTCCAGTATACAACATCTTCAACTTGTTACAAATGAAGATGAGGGAGACACCATTTCAGACACTCGGAAGCTTGACCTCAAGTACAGGGTCCGGAAATCTCTGGGCTTTGATGTTGTTCAACTGTCACACCAGCTGATAATGGTTAAATCTAGGATGAAAAAAGCAAAGAAGACAAGTATTTGCTCCAGCTCACCTCCAGGGAAAGATCATAGACGACTTGACAAATTTGGCAAGAAAGTCTTTCAAGTTACCATGCTCACAGCTTGTATTACAATTCACCAGTTTTACATGGTCCAGTACCTTTATAACTTCATGGAAAAGCTAAAGCCATTCATGCAACCTCCAGATGCCAGGGGTTATATTCACAGCCCTTTTTAAATGAAAAAGAAGGCATAGGTCACCTTCTACAATTATATGAGTCTTTCAATTCTATTTTATGTATCTCATCAGTCTCAATCAGGATGCATTGTATGGTGTGGCTTAGATCAAGCAACATATGTGAAGATGTCCACAGGAAACTGGCAGATCCTGGGAAGGTTTTAAGAAGTGGGCTGCCCCTATGCATTTTTGGTACTTTCTAACCCCAAACCTCCTGTAAGGGTTTGTTACAGGGTAGCAGTTGAATTATATTCAACCGAGCTGGAAGGCAGCAAATCTAAGACATCCTGCTGCCCCTAAATGTTCCCTTCCCTAGGTACAGATATAATAGGTGCCTTTTAACAAATTCAGGGCTGGGCATGTCGCCCTCATTTAGGAGACAATGTATTCAGTAAGAAGCTAAGGGAGACTGTTTCTGAAATTAAAGATCAAAATGTAGCAGTGCATTCTATATTGATAGTTCCTGAGCAACCTTCTACATCAAGCTATTTCTTCACCTACAAATGGCCATTCTTCCATAGGTGGCCCAATGTCAACACCCACTTCTGGCCAGACCACTCCAATGTGAGCAATGGCAACCATAATCCATGCAGTCAGCTCAGTCCAAGTCTTGATTCAGTTTTTTATCTCAAACAATCCTTCTTTCTTGGTTCCAGCAGGGGTAAGAATCCAGAATTTTTTGGAAGCATGGTGTCAAATAACCAAGGACCTGTGTGTCCTCAAGCTCATACAGTGTGGATATTGTATCCATTTCTTCCACTACCATCTGTTCAGCATTGTGAAACTCTCAGTCCAGATCCATCGCATCTGTCACAGCTTTGCATAAGTCCAATCACTTCTTCAGCAATGAGTGATGGAGACAGTCTCTGCAGCCCAGCATGAATGGGACTTTTATTCCCGTTACTTCCTCAACCCCAATCAGTCTGGAGGATTGAGACTCATTTTGGACTTGAGACATCTGCCTAGGGAGAAATTCAAACTGAATTCTCTCAGCACCTCTCAGCACAATTCTTCCTTTCATATAGAAGGACACAAGTATGTGTGCTCTTGACCTGAAGGACACATATGCTCACATGCCCATCCATCCTTCCCATTATTGGCACTATCGTCCCTTCAAAGTGGATTCTTCCCACTACCAATACTCCCATTTGGCCTGTCAGCAGCTCCAAGAGTCTGTAAAAATGTTTCCCAATGGTAGCACCACTTGCTCACAGGGTGGGGTGTGTTCCACGAGTGCCAGCATAGGGATGATATCTTTACAGAGAAGGCTCAGAGAAGAATAGAGAATGCTCAAAGAAGAGTAGCAGAGAAGCTTTATAGATAACTTCAGGGAAGTTGATGAGAGAAAGAGGGTCCAAAAAGCAGACCAGGAGTGTAAAGGGTGGTGCAACAGGCAGGGCATTCCATCAAGGAACAGTCACCAGAGACCAAATCTGATAAACTCACTCCCCTAGACTATAAGGAAATGAAATTGACATTGGAGATTGAATAATAATGCAGCTATCATCTAACTAGGATGCAAGTAGTACCTGTCTCTAAGATCACTGTAATGTGTTGCAGGTCTGGAGGTGGCAGAATGTGGGTTCAAGTTGCTTCTGTGTACATATTGATGTAGAGGCTACATATATTCTAGTTAGTCATTCTAATCCAAACCATCTAACATTATTGCTTCTCCTAGGCCATCATTGTACACTTGTTTAGGAGAGTTTGACAATGGTGCTGCAAAAGTCTCACTGCTTACAAGTACTTTATGGCTAATGCAATACTCAGCTTTTCAGCCTGTCCAGAATCCCAGGGAGTTGAGGAGGCCAAGGGTGCTCATAGGCTTTCTCTGTGCGCACAAGTGCACAGAACTTTCATAGGACAAGGATCAGGTATATCCCAAAAAGGAAAAATACATATAATACATGAAACTACGCACATACTTTTTCAGAGTTTACTATATACAATGCTCAGTTTGTTGGCATTCAGGTTGGGAGGTATCCAAACAGCCAACCCCTCCCACAGCAATTTTTCGATATGATGCTTAGCACAAATTGCTATGCTGCAGTAAAGTTGACCTGGATGTCAGGTCCCTCGGCTAGCATCCTGGCCATATTTTTTTTCACCAGTCTTCACAGGTCATGCCACTTGCAGCTCAGTTCATTAACACTGTTTTTCTTAAATTAATCTGTGGCGGATCTTCTCCCAGATGTGCTCCTTCTAGTAGGATTCCACTGTCTTGGACTGGGGGGGGGGGGGCATATGGGTGATGTTGGACCTTCATGACCTAACAGACAAGAAGGTCAACCTGCCTGGGTAGAAAGTTGGACTTCCTTACAAGAAGTCCACTTCTCTGGGACATGGTGAAAGTAGGAAGATATGCACTGAGAGGCTACCCTGTATACCTGCATTAATGTATAAAGATGGTAACTTTAAAATGAGCGTGCACGCACCAATATATGGATATATGTGGATGCAAGCACACATATGCTGAAATGTGAAATTGTCCTCACAACTGTGCACATATAATATAAAATACACCTAGCGCATGTATGTGTGCTCCTAATTTTAAGCGGTTATACAAGGAAATGTTATTTGTGTATCTTTCCTTAGAATTGTCAGCTTTTACGCATATAAGTGAGCACATTTTAAAACGTGCGTGCATAAAAGAAATAAACGGTTTTAACACTCAGTCTATCAGTTTGCCCAGTCTATCTCTAGGCCATCAAGATCCTCTGGTTCTTCAGCCTGTACTTCCCCCAGTTTACCCATAACCCTTACCCAGTTTTTGGCTATAATGAGTTTTATTCTGACTTACACCTGAAAAAGAGCAGAAGTAAATATGCGCAAGTAACAGCCCAGCACGCACTGCATTCACCAGTTTTAAAATCGGGATTTAGGTGCTTAAATGTTGGCTCTGCCCCAGAATGCCCCTGACCAGCCCCTTTTTTACATGTGTTCTGTTGCTCACGCATGCACATACATGCATGCACTTTGCCACTTTTAAAATAGCGATGCTCGTGCTCAGCCCATATACTAGCATTTATGGGCCTTTTTAAGCGAGCAACTTTTTAAAATTTTACCCCAAATTGTACATATTTGCGCATGAACAGGCATGGTTTCTACATATGTAAATATTACACATGTATACAATTATAATAGATAGGAAAAAGTACACATGCATTTTGTTACTCATTTATACATGTGTAACTTTCATGCACAACTTCTCCTTATTGATGTGGTATACATGTATTATTTCTACTCCTCAGTTCAGAGATGGTTTATACCTGGGACTTTTAACCCTATGCAATCAGGTTTTCTAGATATACACAATGATAAGGCTTGGCACAGATTAGCATACAATGCAGCAAATGCATGATAATTTCATTCAAGCAAACTCATTTTGGATATCCTGAAAACCTGAATGCCTAGGTGTGTTCCAAGGATTGGGTTAACAGTCCCTGGTCTATACTACGAATGACAGCAGAATCCATCTCCTCTGGGACTATAGGATTTGGCCCATTCTTTCTCCACAAAGATAGCAATGTGCAAAAGACCTTGACTGGATCTGCCAATCCCTGATGCCATGGATGTAGCTGCTAATCCATCACTATTACCATCACAAGGTTTATCTTTTAATTTAGGACAGCATCGAATATGTAGACGAAGGTGAAATTACTTCTTATCTGAACATTTCCTTTCCTCTAAGGAAGGCAGGCCAATCCATACCAGTTGGTTATGCACTCCTACCAGCAAATGGAGACAGAGACAACTGATTAGCTGAAATCACCTAATGTAGCCCTGCCCTAACATCAGCCTGCCCGAATCTCTAGAAAAGCAAACTGTGGACAACTTATTACACCTGACACATGATACTTAACAGTCTTAATGACTCAGTCATTACCTCCACCTAACTCAGAAGCACTGAGCTCAGGTAAAATATTAATTACAACTGATTACATAGGCTGGTTCTCACTTACCAGTCCTTCAGATGACTCAGAACAAGGAACAATCTGCATCGTCCCTAAAGGAAAGGACAAACTGAAAACAAGTAGGCAGCCCAGGGCAGGATTGTGGATTGGCTTGCCTTCCTTAGAGGAAAGGAAATTATCAGCTAAGAAGTAATTTTACCTTCCTCTGCACTCAGGCAGACCAATCCACACTGGTGAGATGTACCAAAGCTACTTTCAAAATGAGTAGGATGCTGCCTGTGCTCCCATCAATGCTGCCCTCACCAAGGCTGCATCCTTTTGAGCTTTAATATCCAAGCGGTATGCGTGGAGAAAGTATGTAAGAAAGAGCACATTCCCATCTGACAATTCTCTGATTGAGAGTTGAGTTTCCACCCCTGAGACCGCCTGTGCTCTAGTAAAAAGTGCCCTGACTTGCCTAGGCAATGGTATCTCTGCACTTACATAGGCTGCTGTGATAACCTCTTTCACCCAATGAGCTACTGCAGTCCGCAACAGCGGTTCTCCATGTCTTTCTCAAACATGGAGACTGAACAGGCTTTCGCCAATAGGGGGCGACTCTCAGGTACCACAACAATGATGTATCATATCTAAGGCACATAACGACCTATTCCTGCTCAATTCTGTCCCTGTCCAGCGCCGGCAGGGAAATAGACTAATTCAAGTCAAATTTCAACTCTGCCTCTGGTAAACTGGAAGGCACAGATGCAATATGCAATCTTTTTTATTTTCCTTTGATTTGATTGGAAACAGGATGCTGGGTTTGATGAACCCTTGGTCTGAACCAGTATGGCATGTTCTTAGGGGGGAGTGGAAGACTTATTCTTCTGGTGGCCCTATGGGGCTGTGTTGCTCTTTCTGTTGCTGAGTGCCAAGCGGGAGAGGCATGCTGTAGGATTGCAGAGGAAGGCATGTCCTGTGCAGACCATCTCGATTGGCTGGCAGCATTGGTATTTTTGTTCCCATGGTGATTTCCCACCTCCTTCAAGGAGGAACACCAAGAGCAGGCTCAGCAGTTCATCTTCTCCTCCCGGCTGCGGCAGAGCTCTTGAGGACCTAGGTTATATCAGGAGCAGGGGAGGAAACGTCACCGCATTGTGAATGGCACTCCATGGTGGGTTGGTGCCTATAACCATGGCTATATCAGCCATAAGCTAGCTATGGCTCTGGATAATAGTAGGATGTTCATTCTCCCAAAGGGGTTGGGGTTTTGGAAGAAGATAAATGGTGCTTCTATAGGCACTGAGAGACAGATGTGAGCAGAGGGGATAGAGAGACTCAGCAGTGACAGTCTAAGCTGACTACCTAAGGAAAAGGGGTAGGATGGTGGAAGTCCTTGCTACTCAAGATCACTAATGGCCAGCTGGAGGGAACTCAGCCCTAGAAGTTTCAGGGGTGTTTGTCCTTGCTGGGGAAGCCAAGCTGAAGACTTTAAGAGAATGTTTTTCTGTTGAGAAGATGCTACGCTGAAAACCTTGGGGTTAAAGACTTTTTTCTGTTTTTTCCTTACTGAAGAAGGTTTCTACTGTGAGACTCTGAATAGTTTTTGCTGTTTACTACTGGGACAAACTCCAGAGATTATTATTCTGCTCCTGATATTTAAGATTCTGTTTTAGAATTTGGTCAATAAATTATTTTCTATTTTTGGAAGATTGCGTTCTTCTGTGTACGTTTCCCCTTGGGCCTCCCAGAAGATTCGTGGTCCCCATCTAGTGATTCCTGGAGGACTCAGATTGATCCCAGAGCTGCAGAAGTATCTTTCACCACCTGTGCAGCCTCTGAGGAAAAGGGGGGCGGTTACACTAGAGAAGATGACACAAAAGCAAAATTATTTTCAGATAGGAAATAAACTGCTTATTAGGACTGCATTTTCATGATTCAGTGTCAAGTTTGCTATATAGACTTTTAGATGATTTTAAATAACTTTTCTTATAATTGCAGTATATATTTCTCCTAAAATTAAAAAGCAGTGTATAACTTGAAATCAAGCTCCCTGCAGGATGACTTCTTTGTTCCAAACTGATGTGACCTCATAGCATGGAGGCAGAGAGGGGATTTATAATTTCCAGTAAAACTGCTTCCAGTGAAAGAAGGTTAAGACAAAATTACAGAGCTTATCTATTTGATGACAAGACAGCTAACAGGGCCAGTCAACACTTCAGTAGAAGACATCGTAAACCAAAATCCATTCCCTACTTCTCAGACATAAAACATAATCAGAGGGAAAACAGGAATTGCCTGGAAAATAAACAGAAGCTTAAAGAACCACAAAGACAGATGGATTTGCAGGCATGGAAGGCACGGGAAACTTTTCCTATATGGACTGATAACGGTCAGTGACCCAGTCCCCATCTTAATGTGACTCATGTGACTCAGCCCTTTAAATGTTATGGGCTCTGGCCTCTGAAATTTAGATATCAAGCCCATGTCAGGAGTAACTCTTTGCAGGCTAGAGTTGAGTCAACCTGAATTTCTTTCCTGCAGCCTGAAAAGAAAACAGTGCCTGCTGTTTACCTTCAAATCATCCATTTACACGACTCTGAAATGTGACATAGAAACATAGAAATGATGGCAGAAGACGACCAACAGACCCATCCAGTCTGCCCAGCAAGCTCTCACACTTATTTTCCCATACCTTTCTGTTACCCCGACCGCTGAGTTCAGGGCCCTTATTGGTAACTTTTTGATTCCAATTTCCTTCCACCCCCGTATACCTGGCAATCAGGGATCAGCTAAGAATTACAATTTTTAATGTTTGGCAATTAGTTTTAAAATGTATTAAAACAGCTTCCCTGCAATACCCCAGACCCAATATATTTACAGGGGTGAGTTTTCAAAGACATACGGGTGTGTAAAATCAACATATATGTGCACAATTCATGTGTATGAGGATAACATTCAAAGAACCCCATGCAGCCCCCTATACATATGAATATGGCCATGCAGAGATTTACCACAGTACTTTATAACCTGTGCATAGCAGTTATGCACAGATTATAAAATATACCTATGTCTACCCCCAACATATGCACATATGTTTGGTTATGCACGAATGCCAGCAATGCATTGAAAGTGCATTCTTTTCCTATCTATTTTATAAACATACGCAGGTATATTTTACACACGAAAAAATGTAACTTGCTCATGTAAAACCCTGATTTATATGTGAAAATAGAAAGATTTTAAAGCATGTGCATGTAATTGAAACCACCAGCAATGCAGCCAGTCCTTCTCCAGATCATCAAGACTCTCCTGGTTCTTCACCTTGTCCTTCTCCTACCCAACCAATAGCAAACAACTGATGAATCTGATATAAAATGCGCAAGATAATTAGCAGGTGTAAATGTGTGAAAATGTTGCCAAATGTACTCATGTAGCAACTTACATGTGAAACAATTAGACCCATACCAGAATGTCCTAGACTGGCTCTTCTTTGCACATGAAACAAAAAATATGCGTGTACTTTTGATGTTTCTAAAATAACATATATGCCAGTATAAGCTACATATGTACAGATATGCTAATTTTAGCTATGTAAATCCTTTGAAATTTCACTCCTACAAACATTAAGCAAATTTTCAGAAGGGCAGGAGTAGGCATGAACTGTCACTGTCACATAGAAAAGTATGCAGGTACAGAGGTGGAGTTTCAAGGACATTGTGAGAGCATTGAGGTGGGGTTGGAAAGCATGTGCACACATGTATTTTATAATTTGCATAAGCTTTTACACCTGTTAATCAAGTCAGAGATATTAGAGATGTTCAGCTCAAAATATTTGTTTAATTTCATTGGTTCATTTCATGGGTTCCTCAATTTGTTTCATTAGTTTTGGAACAAAAATAATTATACATTTTTTCCATTTGTTTTTTGTTTTACATTGAAATCAGTGGGGGAAGGCCCCATTGACTTCACTATAAAAGAAAAATGGCCCGAGGTCCAGACCCAATGCTGAGAAATAATTGGATCCTGTCACCAAGGCCCAGGCCTGGGCATAGGCCCATTGCTGAGGACCAAATGAGACCAGGTCCCAGTTGCCAAGGACCAGGCCTGTGGCCTAGGCTGGGGACCAGCACAAGAGCCCAGCCAAGGCTAGGCCCAAAGCTAGGGTCTGGCCTGAAGCCAGGTTTCGATCATTAAGGCCCAAGCTTAAGCATGAGGCATTTCTATGATTATACAACAAATGACGCTATCTGCCCTAGAGGAAAGCATCACTGTAACATCACTGCAGTGAGTCCTCTGGTCGGAAAACATGTTTTAGTTACCACAAGAAAAGAAGATGCTGGAAGGCCTGCTCCCAGGCTTAGACATCAGTCCTAGGCCCAGACTCCAGTGTTGGGACCCAGGTTCGTGCATGGTCCTAAGCCTTGGTGTCTACGTGAAAACTTTTGGTTTGGTGAAGCAAAACAAATCCCCCCCCCCAAAAAAAAAACCATTTACACATATGTCCTGAACGTCGGAGTGAGTGGAACAAAATTGAATAAAAGAACGAAAGAAAGAAAATATATCGGTCAAGGAGCGCAGTAAGGACACTGTTAGATATTTACCAACCAGTGATAAGGGAACTATTACATATTTACCAGCCAGTGATATGGGAACGATTAATAAATGTCGATCAATGTTAAAGCCCCAAGAGAACCGTAACTCCAAACCAAAAGTGGATTGCGCTATAGACTGCCAACTGGATAAAACCAGCAGCTGGATTAAATGTCCTGGAAAGCACACCAAAAAAACTGGGGGAACTCCACGTACAGACTGACGTCAAGGAAAGTGAGGCATTACTGTGAAAATTACAAGCAAAGACCCAAAAGGGAAGAATGTTCAACACATCAATAAGAAGGCATACAAACATGTCCTTTATGTCAATTGGGAGCTATTATTTTTGCCCACTACAGTTCCTTCAACAGAAGACTTACCTGCATTCTCCCCTACTTAAGCTGCACTGGAGAGATTTGTGCCAGTATTAGACATTGGTCAGTCCTAGCACCACATCACACGTAAAATAAAAAGTCCTGATGCTAGTTTTGTGGTCCTGGCACTAGCTCTGTACATTCCAGAATAGAATTGGTCAGCTAGATGTTGGACTGGACTTAGCTCAGAGGCCTAAGGGCAAGAAATTTGACTGCTGGACAGGAAAAATATAATCTTAATCTTTTCCCTCTTTGACTATCAAACTGCACCCCTGCACAAAAATCTTCAATCTTATTATCTCCCTTATCCTACATTAATGGATCCCCAACCCTGGGGTTTAAATTTGAGTCTCATAAGAGGGGTTATAATTTAAAAAAAAATCACAAAAGCTTTATTCTTCTAGGGTACCAATAATAAATTCACAATCAAAATCACAAAAGGATATGTCACAGGATTCCATAACAGAGACCATCATCAGCAACAAAATAAACACACTTTACTCTTCTGCTTCCTCTAGTGGAGCATTCAGAGCTCTATCTTTTATTCCAAGCAATTCTGGCGCATTGGTGATTTTTTTTGCATAATCTTATCAGTATTCACATCCCATCACTGAATTTTTCTCAGAAGGAACTCTCAAAGAGGTTCTCCCATTATGTAGTTAGAGCCCATGCTTCCTCCTAGATGCCTGGGCAAATGCCTAGAATTCCCTTGTCACACCAGCATCCATGGTAAAAGATGACCCTACGGAAATGGAAGAACTAGCAGGTGTAAGATTCACTTCAGTCTTTCCCTCTGAATTCTAATACAGAACGACCAGACTCTCTCTGTCCCACTCTTAGAGATCATCTCCAGACCTATACTTACAGAGATAAGGAAAAATAATGCCATTCTCTTCTCTCACACCATAATCGCCGCATCTCAAAAAAGATATAGTTGCGATGGAGAAGGTACAGAGAAGGGGACTAAAATGATAAAGGGACAGCTCCCCTATGAGGAAAGACTAAAGAGGTTAGGACTTTTCAGCTTGGAGAAGAGAAAGCTGAGGGGGGATATGATAGAGGTGTTTAAAATCATGAAAGGTCTAGAACGGGTTAATGTGAATCAGTTATTTACTCTTTCGGATAATAGAAAGACTAGGGGGCACTCCATGAAGTTAGCATGTGGCACATTTAAAACTAATCGGAGAAAGCTCTTTTTCACTCAACGCACAATTAAACTCTGGAATTTGTTGTCAGATGTTGTGGTTAGTGCAGTTAGTGTAGCTGTGTTTAAACAAGGATTGGCTAAGTTCTTGGAGGAGAAGTCCATTACCTGCTATTGATTAAGTTGACTTATGGGCCAATTTTAATTCCTACGCATGTGGGGTACATTTGTGCGTGCTACCCGGTGCGCACAAATGTACAACCGATTTTATAACTGCCACGCGCATGTTATAAAATTCAGGGTCGGCGCGCGCAAGTGGGTGCACACTTGTGCACCTTGCGCGTGCCGAGCTCAAGGGGAGCCCCGATGGCTTTCCATGTTCCCTCCAAGGCCGCTCCGATTTCGGAGCGGCCTTGGAGGGAACTTTTTTTTAGCTCCCCCCACTTTTCCCTCCCTTCCCCTATCTACCACACCCCCCAGCCCTATCTAAATCCCCCCCTACCTTATTTCTTCGAGTTACGCCTGCTGGCCAGCTGCCAGCATACCAACTCCCGGCACAGGCTGCTGTGTCGGATGACTCGGGACCACCCCCGGACTGCCGCCACGCCCCCGCCCATTTTTGAAAGCCCCGGGACATACATGCGTCCCGGGGCTTGCGCATGCCGCCGACCTTATGCAAAATAGGCTCGGCGCATGCAGGGGTAGGTTTTCGGGGGTTACGCGCGTAACCCTTTGAAAATCTACCCCTTAGAGAATAGCTACTGCTATTACTAGGAACAGTAGCATGGAATAGACTTAGTTTTTGGGTACTTGCCAGGTTCTTATGGCCTGGATTGGCCACTGTTGGAAACAGGATGCTGGGTATGATGGACCCTTGGTCTGACCCTGTATGGCATGCTCTTATCTTCTTATGTTCCTAACCAAAAGTAGAGGTTAAGTGAACACACTGAACCAATGCAGAGGATATATTACTGGTGGCCTAGGACTGGAATTTATGGCCTGGGCCACAAGTTTCCGTCACACACACACACTGACCCACCATAGATGGCAGCAGTGCAAGCTTCCCTCCAAACAGCAAGTGCAGCACTGGTCAGCAAAGAGATTGCTTCTAATTTTGTCTCTGGGATTTTCAAAAACATGTTTACTTTGTGGTGGGCTTGAGATAAGTTCTTATGTGCTTAAGATTTTAATACAAAGTGGACAATACTACTTGTTGGAAACGAGAAATATTTTGCAGTTCATGATGAATACAGTTTTATTTCATGTGGTGATATCTTCGGAAATCTTTTGCCTCACAACAAAAAAAACCCAACTATCGACAAGCAGAACACAATAGGACAGGGTTTCCCAACCCTGTCCTGGGGACCCCACAGCCAGTCGGGGTTTCAGGATATCCACAATGAATATGCATGAGGTACATTTGCGTACCATGGAGACTTGGTATATGTAAATGTAACTCATGCATTATTTATGGTGGATATCCTGAAAACCCCGACTGGCTGTGGGGTCCCCAGGACAGGTTTGGGAAGCCCTGCCATAGGAAGACTGTTCCGAGGAAACCATGGCCCTTCCTTCCCTACCAACGATTGCCACTGCAGTGGCTGGATTGTGGTGGGTAGGAGGAGATGGCTAATTGCTTAGGTTTCTCTCTGTCCCATCTTTCTTTCATCTACTTCTGTTTCTCTCCTTCATACAGCTTCTTGTTCATTATTTCACTTTTATTTTCTCTCTCTCATTCTTTGGCTTTGCAGTTTTCATATCCCCTGCAAAAATAAAAAAAAAATGAGGTGCTATGCATTTCTTATCATGGGGCTCTCACCAGCTTTGCTGTACTTGCTTTGTTCTCATAAAATAATTTAATAAGAGGCTTGTTAGAGCCGACCCCCCAGGATCTGCCTCCAGCAAATCACTGAAGCAGAATGTAAGACAGTGACTAGACTGCCATCTCAATTAAATACCTGGAGCTGAAATTTTGTGAGAGATCCCGTTTAGTAATACAGGCTTAAGCAGCACATATGAAATGCTAGGGCCAATCCAGTGGGTAAGACATTAAAAAAAAAAAAAAGTAGACAAATATTGGCAAGGAACACGAACAAATCTTTCATCTGAGACCCTCTTCTGCCACCTTCCCTCTATAATGAATGAGTCTGAAGACAGACTCTTATTTTCTGATAGGATCTAGTTTCTGTGTCCTGAAATAAATCTTCCTTTATTATCCAATGCTTCCTTCAACCCTAGTGAAATTTAACAGGACCTGGCACATTCCTTAGAGCGCTCTGCCGTCATCAAGATTATTTTGTCCTCTTTCACTACGTTTGTCATCTTCCTAGAAGAAATTATCTGCTGGCTTTGTTCTTGTTTTCTGGGTAACTCCCCCTCCCCAAGCATTCCTTTGGGCAAGGGGGTACCATTCTTGGAGGGGCTTAAGTTAACAGAGGTATTTTTTTCTGGCTGTTGATTAAAATGCTGTGACTATTTGAAAAAGGGATTTTTTTTCATTGTTTTCCAGTTGTTTTTGAAAAAGGAAACTTTTTTGCATTGCTTTCCAGTTGTTTTTAAAAAGGAAATTTTTTTGCATTGCTTTTCTGTTTACTGGGTTAGTAACACTGCTTAGTTTATAGAAGGAAAGGGCTGCTTTGCTGTTGGGAGATTTATTTTGGTGGGGGTTGTTTTTTTTTTTTGCCTTAAGGTCTTTCCCACCCAACCCACTTTTTTTTTTCTTACTATATATACTAACCCTCTAATTATGGGATTGGATAGGCAGAATGACTTGACATTGGCTGTCAGAGAACAGAAGTAAGTAGCTTAAATTAATTGTTAGTAATTTGTAAAAAAAAACAAAACAAAACACTTAAGTAAAGATCAGGGGGAATGTAATATTATAATAGATACTTCAGGTAATTATTTTTAGTTGGCCTGATATTTTGTATCCAAGGGAAGGGGATTCTTTATAGACCACACATCAGATAGATACAAAAAACATATTTTATAAACTAAACAATAACGGGCCCAATATTATGAGTTATTTGATTCTGTAAGTTAGAAAATAAGACCTATCAGCTAACTTACATGGGATATTCAGCAGCACTGCAATACTAAAGTTATAATACTTAGTGTTACTTAGCCAAATAAATTATATCCAGATATGTTAGACCTCTCTATGGCAGGTCTAACATCCAATCAACTTAACCAGATAAGCCCAACTTTGGCACGGATAAGTAGCCCCACCTCAATCTGCTTATTGCCTGCCCCCAAGAAATCTGGCTATCTACTTACCCAGATAAATACTTATCCAGCTAAGTGGCAAACTCTGAGCATAGTTGGATATTCAGCAGCTGCCACTTAGCCGTATTAATTGTTTCTTATCCAGCTAAGTAGCATTAAATGTCAGCTTCAAAGTACATTACTCTATTCCAAGGATTGCTGAGCAGAGATCGTGTACAGCTATCAAAGAAGGGGTAAAGTGTCTTCCAAAACAGTTTGGCAAACTTACATACAAATCAGCCTCTTCTTTGACTGCAGATCTGGGATCAAAGAAGAGGTTGATTGTATGTAGTAGCTATCACGGAAACTGGGTAAACAGAAAACCACAACTGCAATATACTTATTTCAGGCTACAACCTAAGGGAGTAATTTATCAAAATGCGCTAAGGCTTTTAACGCATGCAATAGCACCATATCGTATGGTGCAATGCAAATATGGAAAATAGGAGGAGTTAGGGGCGGGGAGTTGGCTGGGTTGCCTGGCTGCGAAGAGCTATCGCACAGACTTAACGCCGATTTTAACAACACCATAAGGTTTTATCGCCTTGCACAGAGAGAGAGAGAGCCAGAGCCAGCCTGGCCATAATGTCATCTCCCTAGATAGGTAGTTGTATCCCTATAGTAGGCCCACCTAGTAACTCGAGGTGAGGTTTAGGTATCAGTGTAGTGGGTTAGGAGCCCCTTTGACATTCAATGTTAGACGTACGAACAGAACAGTGGTCTCTTGGGAACATTTGATGACCCTCAGAGTGAGGAAACTCACTCAAGATGAGGTTTGTACAATGTTCTCTCCACCTAGCTTGATGTTACCCAGGTAGAGAGTCCAATGTTCTCAATCCACACGATTTGCTATTCAAATTAGCGCAAATCCAAAGGCGCGTCAAAGGCATGCCTAAAGCGCGGTTGGAGTTCGCTATCGATTTTACTGTATAGGACATTCTAGAACGTCTATACAGTATCCAGAGTGCACTGGTCTTCCATATATGTCATTTCCATGGAACAGGAGTTGTCATTTCGAAAATGTGACGAATTCCAAACTTTTCATCGATCTTAAAATTAACGTCCACGCCATGGACGTTCCCGCCTAGGAAGTTTAAAAATAGCGGAGTATGTAGCTAGCGTGGCCTCTGAAAATGCAACGAATTCCAAACTTTTCATCTTGAAAATTAATGTCCATGCCTTGGAAAGAGGCGGGAATGTCCATGGGCACAGGCAGGCCCCGCTACCTTCCATGTCGTACGTCCAACCAACCGTTCCGAAAGGTCAGGAGTAGGATCACAGAAAATAGTAACAAATAGGATTGGAAGTGTGGTAAACCTCAATTTTCAAAAAAGTGTGCTCATGAGGAACTTGCTGAAAAAAGTAGATAAAGTGATGGTGCCAGATAAAATATTTCCACAGAAGATCTGGAAGCTGCACTTGCCGACCTTTTCAATGCTTCTTTAGAGTTGGGAGTAGTTCTAGAGGACTGGAGACAGGTGGATAATGCTCCTCTTCACAGGCACACAGGAAGACCCCCCCCCCCCCCACCTCACAGGCCAAGGCATAGGCTTCAAGCACACACACAGAGCATAGACAGACAGACAGATACACTCACAGGCAGAGGCAGGCAGGCAGACACAGGCACAGGTACCCCCATTTACAGGTACACACACACAGATAATTCCTACACACAAGCAGAGGTACCTACCCACTCACAGGCATGCATGCATAGATACCCCCACATACAAGCAGTCACCCACCCACCAGGCACAGGCACACACCCACACAGGTACATATACACACAGGCAGGTACGGACAAGACAGACACACATGGACTTAACAAAATGAAACAATATTCAATGTTTTCACTTTTGTTCGATATTAAAATGTATAGCTGTTATAGCCTGTCAACATGAGCAATACTCAGTACTTTTCATTAGTATGTTAATAATTATTCAATAAATAAATAAATATAAGTCTGGACTCCTGGTCACCCAGCCTGAAAGACCAGCATTGTTGGCAGTGGAAAATGTACTTCCCATCTCTCACCCACCCCAGAAGCCTAACATTGGTGCCAATGAATTGTGCACATATTAACATCCCCTCTCTAACCCCCATGATCCCAAGTTCACTCCTCCATGCCCCACCCATATCCCATCGCTCATCGGCTCTGATGACAGCGAAACAGGAGGAAGAGGATGACAGCCTTGTGGCACCTTCAGTACATCCTCCTTCCTCTCAAGAACATACCATACTGAGTCAGACCAAGGGTCCATCAAGCCCAGCATCCTGTCTCCAACAGTGGCCAATCCAGGATAAAAGTACCTGGCAAGTACCCAAAAACTAAGTATATCCCGTGTTACTGTTGTTAGTAATAGCAGTGGCTATTTTCTAAGTCAACTTAATTAATAGCAGGTAATGGACTTCTCCTCCAAGAACTTAGCCAATCCTTTTTTTAAACCCAGCTACACTAACTGCACTAATCACATCCTCTGGCAGCAAATTCCAGAGTTTAATTGTGCATTGAGTGAAAAACAACTTTCTCCGATTAGTTTTAAATGTGCCACATGCTACCTTCATGGAGTGCGACTGGGGGGCTGGAAGTTGGCTCGGGTAGTACGCCAAGAGTAGAGGAACTCGCCCGGGTAGGAACGGAAAGTACCGCTGGAGTGGGAGCCTCGGGGACCTCAGGCCTGGTAGTCTGCCTCGGAAGGAGAAATGAGGAGGCTTCGGTGAATGGAGATCCATTTACAACATCTCTTGGCGTTAATGGTGAGTCTCCAGAATTACCATCTAGGCCAGAGGCAGTGACGCTTGAGTCACTGTGGGACTTGGTGGTGGGCCAAGGACAATCAATGAAGAGATTAGAAATAAAATTGGACTCTCTAAATTATAACTTTCAACAAAAAAATACTTGGTATCCAGGAACAGGCCACAGAGACAACAAATAAAGTTTTAGAGACTGAAAGTAAAATTCAGTCTCTTCAAGCTGTTAATGTTGCAGTAGTAAGAGAACAGATGGCTTGTTCCAAACATCTGAAAATCTTAGAAAACAACATCAGGCATCTAAATCTACGAATTTTGAATTTCCCTAAAGTTGCTGGAGAAATTCCCTTCACTACATTAAAAAGACTCTTTAGGGAAGGTCTCGGATATACTGATGAAAATATGCCTTCTATTAACTTTTGTAGATTCCTGAATAATCGATCTTCTACTACAGGGGCTCCTACTGTGTCAACTATTCCTATGAACTTAACCAGCTTCTTAGAGAATTCCGAAATGGATGTATTAGAAAGGAATACTTTGCTAGTTGCACTTATCTCTGAGCAAGACCTTAATGGTGTGATGTGTAATTTCTTCAGAAAATTTCCCTTAATATTTTATGGTCAAGCAATAAGAATATATCCGGATTTAGCTCAGATAACACAAATTAGGAGGAGGGAATTTCTGTCTTTAAGGCAGGATGTTGTTTCTCTAGGGTATACATTTACACTTCGTTATCCCTGTAAGTGTATTTTTAAAAAAGGGGATGAATGTTTTATTTTTTTCAGATAGAACAGTTTTGTCAATTTGTAAATGCTCGTAGGCCCACCACTTCTCCAGTTGACTGAGGAGGGATAAATAAATGTGATGTCTCCAGCAAGTAACCTATGTTAATGTCAGAATGCATACATAGATTCCTATAATTCTCTCATTTAGTTTTCTCTTGCCTCCTTAATTTATTTACTTTATTTGAATGGAATATTTAAAAGTTATTAAAGATAGAAGATTTATGTTATATTTTGCCTGATAATGTTAATGCGTTAAAAAAAAAAGAGATTGGATATATACAGAAATTTTTCTTGAGTTAAACAATTGTCTCAAATTTGACTTTATTCTTTATATCCAAATGTAAGAAATTCTACCTAAATATTTTCTTTTTGTTATTGTTTTGGAAAATGATAAAGATTAAAAAAAAGAAAAAAGAAAAAAAGAAATCTGGCCCTTAGAGAGAGGGTTAACCTTCAATTTAGATGATTGAAGCCAGTCCTTGACCTTTGTAAGACACTCATTGAAATCTGATAGTAAACTGGATGCATTAAGATAGACACTAGCTACTATCTGAATGTCATCTGCATAGAAATATGAACTGTTGCCCAAAATTTATATCATGGAGATTAAGGAATAGGTTGAAAAGAGTCGGAGACAAGATAGAACCTTGTGGAACTTCACAAGTAAGAGAGGTCAACTGAGATAACTGAGCATGCCAGTCTATCTGAAAACTTCTATTGGTAAGGGAAGATTTAAACTACTCTAATGCAATATTACACACACCTATTTGCGTCAGTTGTAAAATCAGCAACTGATGATCAACAGTATTGAAAGCTGCTATCATATTCAGAAATACCAGCCTTAACCTTTATCAAGATTCAAACTGATATCAGTAAGAAAGACAAGTAAGGCAGAGTCCATACTAAAACCCTTTCAATATTCAACTTATTTGGGTTGATAAACAAGAGTTTTCTTGAGGAAATATAACTTGTTCTATAATTTTGGATAAAGTTGGAAGGTTAGAAATAGGTGCAGTTGCAAAAAAAGATCTTCATCTCAGAACTCTGTGCCCCTTCCTGATCTAGTTGGAAGACCAAATAGCCTGGTCTTCCGACTAGATCAGGAAGGGGCACAGAGTTCTGAGATAAGTTTTCTATGTCTACAAAAAAAATAATAAATAAAAATAAATAAAAATTTACAGGTTTTTATATACCATCATTTGGTGTTCCATCACAATGGTTTACAATAATAAATGAGTACAAAAAATAGCCAATTAAATATAAGTTTAAATTAAAAATTCTATAAAATAAAATAAAAATAAAATAAAATAAAGAGATTAAAACATAGTAACTATCAGATATATATCTGATAGTTACTATCTGATAGAAACTGTGTTGATGTGCCCATCAACACAGTTTCCTGTTAACTGTATACCCCAAGTTACTCTACCCCTTACTTTTAGCCATTCCCTATATTTATTTACATTATTTTGACGAGTTATTGTGGTCTATGTAATATTTATTTATGTTCTTATGTTCAGAAACTCTGTTTATTGTAACGCCTTAACCGCGACAGTTTTGTTCAATGGAAACCGACCTGATTTGATACTTGTATTGAGAAGGTCGGTATATAAAAATCCTAAATAAATAAATAAATAAATAAATATAAAATAAATTATAAAAATATACAATAAAATCATAAATACGTTTCAAATATAAAATAAGAAAAAAGAAAAAAGTAAGATCAACAACATTCAGTACCTATCAATTATTTTTTCCTGCTTCATGATATGCCTGTGTAAATAGCCACGTTTTAAACTCCTTTTTGAAGGTCTTAAAAAGTTAGATTGTAAATGTAGGTCCAATGGAATTGTATTCTATAATTTTGGCCCTGCAATTGAAAAGGCTCTTGCTCTCACCTCACTCAGATGTGAAGTTTTAATCGATGGAACAGATGATAATCCCTTATTTGAAGAACATAAATTTCATTGTGGGGTGTAAAAATGAATTGCATGTAACCATTTCTTCCCTTCCTCATATATCGATTTGTGAATTAAGCATACAATTTTAAAATCTATATGATCTTATTGCAATATCAAACCATACTCTCTGATGATCACTTGTACTCAGGTGGGCACCTGTATGGATATTAGAGACATTATTCCCATTTGTGAGCTCTAGGTTGAGTATCACACCCTCCCTCATGGGATCCATTACTATTTCTTTGAGCAGAGCCCCCTGGAGGGCATCCACTATCTCTTTACTTCTCGTAGATTCTGCTGAAGGGATCCTCCAGTAAAGACCAAAGTAAAGAATTAATTTAGTCTCTCTGCTATGGCTTTATCATCCCTAAGTGCCCCCTTTAACCCTGTGCTTCCCTCTTTAGTGGCATTGGCTATGGCACAGCACCCCCCTCAATCTCTTCCTTTACCCCCTGTCATAGTACCCAGCATCCCTCATCTTCCCCCCTTCTATTTCTTCCTCTGTTCTTTTCCCCCAACAGTATTCTCCTCTCTCCCCCCTCTACTCCATGCCTAGCATAATAGCATCACCCTAATCTTTTTTCTCTTTTTCCACAGTGCCAGCATCTTCTCTCTCTCTTCTTCCCACCTTCATCTGCTCAGCCTCACATACTCTGTACCTTCTCACTTTCTCTAGCCTGCCATCTGCTCCGCATATACACCTTTCTCTCCATCCCTCACCTGCTTAACATGCAGACCCTTTCTCTCTCCAGCCCTCCACATTTAGGCAGAATTTATTTCCCTCTCTCTCTGTTACTTCCTAATACCAGGCCTTCTCCTACATTCTTTGGTCGCCAATGGCCTCGGACCTCTTCCTCTACTTGAGCTGGTGATGGTCTGAGAGCTATTCCTCCCTTTTGGCCACTGGCAGGATGGGCTCCATCAATAGCCCAGGGCCTGGCGCTAGCAGGATTTTGCTGTTGTCCCCCCCCCCCCCCAGTTTTGCCACTCCAGACAACCTCCTAGTTTACCTAATGGAAGCAGTGGCCCTGGCTTCTCAATCTTAGTTAAAGATCTTCCACTTCAAATTAGCTTTACCTTCGTTTATTTCAGCCCTCGGCCTTTCCTCTGGCTAATTTCCCTGTTGCTATGATTTCTAGTTTCTGTCACTTGTATGGTTGGATGGGTGCTCAATAAATACCAGAAACAATTACATAAATAATAAAGTCAAGACAGAGAAGTAGCACTGATATTTTGATTAGTATTATTCTCATTAGCAGTTTAGCAAACTGAGGCTCAGGGAGATAACATGACTTGCCCAAGGTCACACAGAGAGTCAGTGGCAGAGGCAGGATTAGAATTCATACCCCAACAGTTTTCCCAGCTAGTACTTCAATGTGTTAACCAACAGAGTTCTTTGCAATATTGTCAGCATTTTTTTCTTTGATAGTTTTGACTTCAAAATGTAAATGTAGACACTAATTTAACCATAAAAGCACTACTGGTGCTACCGTGACACAGTGCATCATTACCTGGAGTTTTAACCTCAGAGGGGAAGCCTGTTGTCCTGTGGTTAACAGCAAGTATTCGGAAAGCATACACAACAGCAGGGTTCAGCCCTCCTAGTTTGTGGCCGCGGATCTCTGGCTGGATGTCGCTGGCAACAATATCCCAAGAATCTACCTTGCCTGCGCTTTGAGGAGAGGATCTTTTGCTCACGCGGCGCTGCACCATGAACCCTGTCAAGTTCCCTCTACCTTGGGTCATCCATTCCAGGTCAACTTCTGTCCTCTGGCGGGTGTACATTAGCTTGCTGATTGTCACGTTAGGAGGGTTGGGGTACTCTGAGGAAAGAAATGACATAGAAAGTCAGAATAGCATTTCCTTCATGCCAGTTTTAATGCACTTGATACCCACTATGGATAAAACAGGAATTAAAATAAAATAAATAATGTTTCTAGGTTATTTAAAAGTATTTATATACCACTTTTAAAAATAGATTTTGTCAAAATGGTTTACAAAGTATAAAAACAAACAAAATTAGATTTAAAAATACATAAAATTGATATATAGCTAGATAGATTACTAGCCTTAAACAAAAATCTTATTAAAAGAAAGATGCTGTGCCCTAGGTCTGTTTAAGAAAATAAACAGAGGGGAAGGGGAAGAGCAAGAAGGGGGGGGAGAAAAACAAGGTAGGGTGTAGGAAGAACTCTCTAGTAAGAGGGGGGGGGGGGGAGAAGGGGGGAGTGGAATCTATTTGTATGATAATGGATCATCTGAAAGAAGTTTCATAAAGGTAGAGAGGGGAGGTAGAATGATTTGAGGAAATATTAAATGCAAGTTGAAAGAGATATGTTTTTAGAGATTTTTTGATGTGAAGAGGATTTGATATTAAGCGAAGAGGATTAGGTAAAGAATTCCAGAGGGAGGGTCCTGCTACGGAGAATGCTCTCTTTCTGGTAATATCTAATCTAGCCCGTCGAGGTGATGGAATGTCTAGTAAGTTTTGTGTTAGTGATCTTAGATGACGAGTGGGTTTGTGGATATGGAGTAGAGAACAGAGCCAGGTGGAAGAGGAATTGTGTCTTAGACTATGAATAATAGAGAGTACTTTATATTTTATCCTGAATTTTATAGGTAACCAATGAAGAGATTGTAAAGTAGGGGTGATGTGATTACGAAGAGAGATACCAGATAAAATACGAGCTGCACTATTTTGAACTAATTGTAAGGGATGGATTGAAGAGTCGGGTAATCCTAAGTAAAGAGCATTGCAATAATCTAAGCCAGAGAAAATTAAAGATTGAAGAATAGTTCTGAAGTCATGATGAAAGAGAAGAGGACGGAGATGTTTTAAGAGTTGTAATTTGTAGAATGATTTTTTTGTTAAGGAAGAAATCTGCTGTTTCATTGATAAATCCATATTTATGATTAAATATGATAACAGATAAAGCTTGCAGGGACCAATTAGACTAGTCTGCTCATTTTCTCGTCTTACTGTAATACCACAAATCCTAAATGATGTCTCACTTTTCCCTTGCTTCCCTGCAGCTAAAGAATTCGGTTACTGTTTCTGCCTCCACCACTTCTATTACAGGGGGAGGGATATTCTATCCATCCATCACGCTTTCTGCAAAATAAATAAATACATATATATATTTCCTTATGTTACTTCTGAGTTTACTCCCTTTAAGCCTCATATGATGACCTCTTGTTATAGAACGTTCCACTAAACATTTTCCTCTTGTATATTATTAATACTTGAGAGAGGCAATATTTTTTCATACTCCATGCAGTGTTTGCAGGCAAATCACCAATGGGCCTGGAAGCCTATTTTCAAAGGGAAACTCCCCACTGAATTTCCCTTTTAAAATCGTTGCACTAGGTTGGTTTTACAGAGATTGTTTTTATCCTCCATTCTGTGCAGATGCAAAGGGCGAAAATTTCAAAACTAAATTCCTGTGCACACTTTACTGGGCCCAACCTAGCCCTGCCCCCACCGCATCTCCTTTCCACTGCAGGCAAAAGTACATGCATTGTGGATGGCGCGCGTATTTTTCCCCACATGTGGGAGGGGACATTTTCAAAAGTTTTTTTCCCCACATATAAATACCCATTTATCTGCAAAAGACCCTTTGAAAACTGCCCTCCTGAAGTATTTAAAAGTCTCTATTGTATTCGCTCTCTCTCCTTCCACTCCTCTAGTGTACACAGCCTTTCTTTTGGGTGGGAACTAATAAATGCAGGATCAATTACTAATGTTCTGGTAAACACCACAACTAATATTATTTATTATTTCCCGAGCCTCAGCAATATACATAACAATATACAAGACAGTCATGGAACCCCCTAACGTCACTTACTCTGTAGTACTTTTCACCATGATGGTATCAAATAGACAAGAGATTCTTCCAGCATCTGCAATGAATCTCTCTAGACATGTCTGTAACCCTACATAGGGCACCACCATGCTAAGGAGCACCTACTCGCCGATATGTGGAAGGGCAGCCTCCCCCTCCCCATCACATTTGGAGATTTGGATGGATTGATTCTGAGCTATTTGATTGGTAAGAACACAAGGGATTTATCCCCTGGGAATATCCTCTTGTGTCCATCTTGCATGGTCAAAACATTATCACCACCACCTCTTACTTAAAAAATATGGGGTAGATATGCAAGAGACATTTAGACAGATAACTGGCCAAAACGCAAATTTAAAACTCATACCTGCCTATATTCTAGCCGGAAAATTAATTATATAACTAGAATATAGCAATACAAAATGGCGCCAGCCGTATGGCCATTTTGCAATACGGCAATACGATTTGAGTGCAGGAGGTCGCTCCCAGACCCCCGCTGGACTTTTGGCAAGTCTTGTGGGGGTCAGGAGGCCCCCCCAAGCTGGCCAAAAGTCCCTGGGGGTCCGGGAGCGATCTCTTGCGCTCGTGACGTCGGGGGACAGGAACCAAAATGGCGCCGGTGCTACTTTTGCCCTGTCATATGACAGGGCAAAGGTAGCGCCGGCGCCATTTCCATTAACGCACCCGTGGCCCGAGAGTGGAAGATCACACCGGGACCCCCCCACTGGACCCCAGGTAATTTAAGACATTTTGGGGGGGTTCAGGAGGGTGGGGGATTTATTTTAAAGGGTCGGGGTGGGTTTTAGGGTTGTTTTAGTGTGCCGGTTTTCCCACCCTCCCCCGATTTACGATTTACACGATTTAAAAAACAAACCAAAACCGCGACGATCTGATTCCCTCCCCTCCCCAGCCAAAATCGATCGTTAAGATGATCGATCACACGATTCACATCTCTAATGGCTAGTTTTCATTTTTTAACTTACACCTCCTCCATAGCAGAAGTAAACCTACGTGGCAGTAGACCTGGCATGTGCCCAGGCTTGTATTTGCGCACACGTTTCTCGACCCTGCCCAGACCACACCCCTTTTAAAATCTGAGCAAGATGTGCGCACAGCAGGTGAAATATGCATACTTTTATTTCTTTCTTTCTATGCCGTCATTCTGTTAGACAATCATGGCGGTTCTCAAAGTTCATATTCATAAATTAGAATACCACCAAATACATACATAAAATCAAAAACAGTTACTTAACCTCAATTCTACCTTTAATTGCACACGATTCTATATCAGGCTATTCTCCTCAACTTGTCAAGGGGCTTAATCATTTTCAAAAGCTATTTTAAATAGTCAAGTTTTTAATCTTTTCCTAAAAACTTTAAGATCTTTTTGTATTCTTAATTTTTGGGTAGAAAGTCCCACAAGCTTGGCCCAGGGCAGCTTTTAAAATATGATTGTGAGCCTGACTTGTGCGCGCATCTCCAAATTGATGCGCGTGCTGGGCTTTTAAAATTCACCTTATAATTTTTTGATTTCTCAACAGTGCAAGTTGGGGAAAAAAAGGGGAAAACATTAATGATAACGAAAATCAACCCCCAAATGTAATGACACAAAATGTCATTTTTTGGCCTGCACACCCCTAATAACTTGTACGTTAGAACAATAAAAATTTTCAAAATCTGTGAAAACCTGAAATGTATTTAAGTGTAACTATTGCACTTGCTTTCCAGGGTCCTAGGAACAGCTATAATCTTCAATTCTTCCCCATCTGAATATAGTTTGGCAGACAGGAGGCAATATAGAGAAAGATCCTTTAAATTGGACTCACTTTTGACCTGTAGGCTTATGGAAAGATTGGAGTTCCCAACTGCATTGAATGCTGAGCACTTGTAGGTGCCGCTGTCACTGCTCCATGCAGTGTCCCGGATGGTAAGGTTGGACCAGCGACCCTCCTGCAGAATGCCATACTTCTGTGAGTCTGGCACAATGACCACGTTCTTATTGTTATACCAGAACATCTCTGAAGTTGGCTGAGCGCTTTTCAGGAAACAGCTGAGTTGCGCCATTCCCCCATCGAATACGGATATTGAGTTTCTCTGTGTGTCAAGTCTGGGTATTTCTGCAAAGATCAGGATGTATTGTTAGAAAACTGGTCCACCAAGAGTAGCACAGCAATCCCAGGACTAGGAACCTGTTATCAGTATTAAGAGTCTTCCCTCCTAACATCTTGCTGGGACACTGATTCAGTACTAGTTCAGAAGGGAGCATGACCCTTAATGCACACCTGGGGGATTGCATCGGTACCAGATTAGAAAGCAGAGTGTCCTCTAACATTAGGCTAGGGCATTAGCTCACTATTGGCTCCTAACAGCACGGCATATTGGGATAGAACTTGCTCAGAAGAAAACATGCCCTCTAACACCATACTGGGGCATTAGGTCAGTACTCGGAGGGCAGTGTCTCCAAACACCAGGCTGGGGCAAAGGTTCAGCAAAGTCTTAAAGGAAAAAAAAAAAAGTTTGACACAGGAAGAATATTATTACGTGAGAATTATGGCAGAATAAGATTGCCAGTTTGCAAAATATTAAAGTCACACCGGTTAGAATCTGAATAATATTTACTGATCCACCGATGTGTTTCCAGTAGCACAGCAGCAGGTGGCTCTCCTGAAGTATTATATATTGCAGCTGACTTTAGACCAAGAAGTTGTTGGACACATTTCTTTGCAGTAAATGAGAAATACCTCCTAAGCTTGGTGATCTTGTAACCCCCCCCCCCCCATTGACTTGGTTAGTATTGTGAATTCCCCTTTAAGAGGAACTAACATGGCCAGGGAGGGAAGCCATGTTGAGGGGCAACCCTAACCTTCCTCTCTCCCTCTGTTTACAGACTCAGACTGCACCTTTAGGGTGGCCTTTTTTTTTTTTTTTAATTTTGGGGGTTTTTTTCCCCCCCTTCCTGGTTGGGCAGCAGGAAGACCCATGGAAATGCCAGTCTGTACAAGGACAGTGAGGCACCCTCGTCTATCTGACCGCAAGACTTGGGGATCGAGCCTTGGGTAAGCGAGAGCAACCTTGAAGCCTCCCTTACAGGTGACGCCCCCCCCCCCCCGCCCTTGCTTTGCTGTTCTTCTTCCTTTTTACTGCTGAATACCTCCCACAATATGGGCAGCAGTTAACATAGTTAGATACAATTTTCATTCTTTCATTTCAGTTTTCTAGGCCAGGCACATTAGGCTTCAGTGAAATCGGCTCAAGGCCCTTAAAAAGGGATTCAAGTTGTTTTTAGTTGGTATCTTGCATAGTGAAATAATGTCAGAACAGCAGAAGGGATGGGGGCCATCTTTTTTGCCCCCTTGTCCCCCTACTGGCTTAAATGGTGCAACTGCTCACAATGAGTGGGGGTTACTTCAGGCTTGTTGAGACCCTGACGGTAGCAGACCTGAGAGCAGAAGCCAGGCAAGCTGCAGGTGTGTGGTCTATCAAATCTAATAAAATAAATAAATAGCCACGAACCTCAGAGGGCTATAGGACTCGTGCTGTAGCTGCTTTCATCTTAGGTGACTGCGGGATGACTTTGGCTGGAAAGCCTAATTGCTTGCATTGTCGGGCATCGTTAAATAGTGAGTTTAAACACTGTGAGAACTGCTGGGACAATGAGTAAGAGTTATGTTATTGCAGAGTGAATATTGTGAATCTTGAGCAGGGGATGCATAATGAGGGGTTGAGTCCCTGACATTAGAGGCAGCAGACTTGAGAGTAGGAGCCAGGCAAACGTCAGTTCTTGTAGCCCTAATCAGAAACCTGGGAGGGTTACAGGACTCTGCTTTCACTCAGGTGGAGCCAGCCAAAGCGCAGGCCGGTAGTGCCTTGGAGTGGCCTGAGAATGCTTCAGGAACTGGACTTTGAAGGAGAAATCAAGGATTTTGAGAGAAAAAAGGGGTGCTTGCACATTTTGTTTTTGATAGCTAAATATTCACAGAGAAAAGTTGTATTTTGTCTGGATTTTAGTTTGAAAATCATTCGGTTTGGAATATCGTATGCTACAGGATGTAAAGGCAAACACTTCCATTTGTAAAAATTAAATTCATCCTCTTTATTTTGCTTAAGTGTGCAGGCTTTGAGTTTTTGGCTTATCGCTGGGTTAAGCTGGTAATTTGACGGAGCCAGAAAACCCAGACCCCCGCCACTGAACCCAGGTCACCACCGTGAGATTTTATAGTCGCTGCTGGATTCCTGCCTCAGCCATTCCGAAGCACGATGGACACCTGGTCACCTACTGACGAAAACCGAAGGCTGAGATGCTTTTTGTGGCCACCACTGATAGCCAAGGCCTCTGGGTTTCTGCCGCAATTCCCTGCCAGCAGGTCCTCTGTCACCCTGCGCACTTACCTAATGTGACATGGCACTCCCTCGCATTTGCATTCAGTGGGTGCAGGGCAGTGCATGAGAACGTCTTGCCATTGTACGTGGTGTTTGATTTTAGGGCATGAATGTGGGTAGAGTCCTTCGGCTTCTCTAAGGTGCCGTTCTTCCAGTCCGTCCACAAGAGCGTGACTTGGGGCAGGCCTCCTTCTAGCTCGCAGGTCAGCATGATTAACTCATTCTGCTTTGTGGCGATGGCTGAGCAATTTGGGCCTCCTTCTGGGACCCCTGTAAGGGGGAAGGGACATAGAAAGAAGCATACTGAAGAAATGGAAGCCTCACGGCAGGAGTAACTGCTGCGTCTTCTGTGAGAGCCTCAGGGAATCAGCTTGCCTAATTCTGGGTTCTGTTTCACACTATTTCAACCTTATTTCTATGCCTTCTTTTATTCAGCCAAAGATATTTTGGTGATATATATATTATTTTATTTGCTAGCAATGCAATTGAGCACCTTTTATTATGACAGCACTCCTCCCAGCCCCCCGCCCCCCCCAAATTCCACGAGGTCACACAAACAACTGCTGAATTACTTACATACTGTGACCCTGCAGATAGCGTAGTTTTTCAGTGCTGGATGGGAGATTTTGCAGGCATATGTACTCTCATTCCGAATCGCTATTCCTTTTTCTATTTTGGTGGCATTGGAGTATGAGACTATATCACTCTCTTCCTGGTTGGATTTCAGCCATCGCAGTTTTGCAGGGGGAAGTCCCCCATCCCAGGAGCACCACAGCACCACATCCTGGTAAGTATTATGAGCTATTGCTGTGCAGGTAGGGTTTCCATCTGGCAGATCTGTGTATTGGGTGGGGAGCAAACATTGTAATAACAGCCACATGAGTCTAGCAGTGGAGTCTCGTCTCAATAAACCTGAGAAATCAGCACACGTCCTCTGCTACAGTGTACCTAGAGCAAGGTTAATGAGAGAAGGCAAAGGGCTTCACCAGGGTAACCTGTAAGGTCACAGGCAGAGCAGCACCTGAAGGGTTCTAATTCTAATCCCATTTCTACCTTGCCATTTACCCACTGTGCGACCTTGATCAAACCTCCGCTTCAGTTCTGCATTTCCTCTCCTTTGTGTGAAGGGACATGCGCAACTGCAACCTCAATTACACACCAGAGGCGGCCATGCTTCTAGAACTCTTATCCCCTCACCTGTAGCCAGAGCTGGGCACAGAGCAAGACTTCTGACCCTGAAAAAAAAAAGTTTGAATGGACCCTGAAACATCTGGAAATGAAGAGTATGGAATTTCATTTTGGACCAATAGATAAGGAATAGGCCTACTTGTGTTCCCTGTATCTGGCAGTCATAGATCTAGGTTCCAATCCTACCTCCACCACCTGTGAAAGACCTTGAACAAGTTCTCTGAGCTCTTAGATTCGATGCTTTCATGGGCAGGCAACTAATACAGTGTTATTAACTATTACAGTACTCTACTTGTAGTGCTCTTGAGCTACATATCCAAGTTCAATATTTTTTCACTAATCTTTCTTTGACAATAGAAGACATTTCTATTTGAAGGGCACTGTAGCACTGTATAAATCCAAGCTCCTTTCAGACATTACTGGAAATTAAGGACTGGTAACCTGCAATAGGCCTGCCTTCTGACTTCAGGAATATTCTGGGTTTGTATGAATGGTAGGGTTAGAAGATGATTCTTATATATCATCATGGACAGGCTGATTCTAGCTTTGTTTTAGAAAATTTCTAGTTCCTGCTTTTTTCTTTTTTAGAGAAATTGAAACTACTGGTCCATAGATACTATAGGACAAAAGCAGGACTAACTCACCTTATCTTTATCCAATTAAGCTCTAGAATGTGTTGCTAGAGGATGTGGTTAGTGCAGTTAGTGTAGCTGGGTTCAAAAAAGTTTGGATAAGTTCTTGGAGGAGAAGTCCATTAACTGCTATTAATCAAGTTTACTTAGGGAATAGCCACTGCTATTAATTGCATCAGTATGGGATCTTCTTAGTGTTTGGGTAATTGCCAGGTTCTTGTGGCCTGCTTTGGCCTCTGTTGGAAACAGGATGCTGGGCTTGATGGACCCTTGGTCTGACCCACTGTGGCAACTTCTTATGTTCTTATCCTTGATAACATGTAAACCATCTGATAACCATTTCTAACTACAGGTGTAAGAATATATTTTTTTCCAGTAGTTTTGTTAAAGTCAAGGGGGTGGATGGTATAATAACTATGTGGCATAGAACAAACTTGCCCAAGCTGTAGGATTACAGCCAGCAGTGTATCCTGAAACACTTATGCAGGTGCCTACCACCCAGCTCAAAATCATAAGAAACAAGTGAGTGCCCAATGCTGTTTTAGCTGCCAATTTAAGAGTTCAGTGAAAATTAGAGGCAGGAGGTGAAACACCCGGGCTGGCTCACTCGGACCTTATGACCAGGAGACAGGTGCTCACCTTATCCTCACTGTGATCACACAAACCAGGAAAAATCACAAATCCCTTGCAGGGCAGCCTAACAGCAGCATGCAAATTATTCTAAACACATGGGTCTATGCGATAAAACCTGGGCTAAAACATTTTAGCCTGAGAGTTGGTAAAAATGTAGAGGGCAATGTGCAAAAGATTTCAGATGGATAATTAAGCAGAGAAAATCAGGGGCTGAAAATTGCCCTTCCCCTCCGTTGGTTAAAGTACCAGTGCTGGGGAAACAGTGCAGAGGGGCGGGAAGGGGAAGGGCCGAGCCTGCGTGGGATTTATGGCGCGGCTTTGTACGTGAAGCTGCTAGTTTTTACCGCGGCGCATCAAACATTAGTAACTAACTGTAAAGCAGGTGCAAAGTCCACAGGTACTGAAGTAGTGGGAGGCGCTGATCAGTCCCAACTGTTCAAAGGGAAAGTCTGCAGGAAGTTTCTTTTTAAAAATGTGCTCACAAGTCGGAGCCCCTTTTAACGTGCACTGTAAAACCCCACATAACATGGTGTGTGCCATGTTAAATTTTTCCCATACTACCGGGTCACTGCCATGTATGCTAGCTAACATAATCCTCCCCGCTGATAAGTTCAAAATGAAAAGGGCAGATAGCACAGGGGATCACCCTTCCCCCAGCACAAGACGCAAGAAGCCTCCGAGGACCAATGTCCTCGCCATCTCTCCTTTTGACACCAAAATAAGGGGCCTCCAAGCTCTGATCCCCCCCCCCCACACACACATACACACCCCCCCCCCTTCCCAGCATCACGAATAAAGGACCCACCCTGACATCCGTCATGCTCCCTTCCTCCGCCCCTATCCCCGGAGCTGCCCATTAAAAGAAAGAAACGGGGTAGGATAGGGAGGAGGCCTTCCAGGGGAGGGGGAGGGGGGTCACAGATGTCCCTTCTCCATGGGCCCAAGAGTATGGTGAAGGGGCTCAGGGTATGGAGGCCTCTTCATAGGTCTGGGGAGCTGGAGAAGATCGAGTGACACTCATTCTTGGTCCTGCTAGGGATGGATTGGGGCTCAGAGGCCCCGTACACATTGTGCCAAGGGGGAAAGGGGATTTGAAATCCCCAGTGCTAACTTGCCCTTTCATTTGGAGCCTACTCAAAATTTAACACCTGGTCCAAGGCAGCTGATTCTTTTTTTTTTAATAATGAGCTCATGGTAATTACTAATTAGCACATAGAAACAGCATCAATTGAAGCCTCATTTTCATATGGTTCTCTATTTACCTTTAGATATCTCCTGATTTAACATGTACATATTAATGTGCAGGTTAAAAGCCTTGTAACTCCAGTCCTCAAGAGCCACAAACAGGTCTGCTTTTCAGAATGTCCACAATGAATATGCATGAGTTAGATTTTCAGGCACTGCCTCCTTTGTATACATATCTCTCTCATGCATATTATTTATTTATTTATTTATAGATTTTTCTATACCGGCATTCGAGATTAGGAACCCCATCATGCCGGTTTACAAATAACGAGAGGGTGTGCACAAAAAACAGAACATAAACAAGTGCAAAGAAATAAAAGTTACATTACAACAGGGTCATAAAACTGGGGAGAGAATTAGAGTAAGATAGTTGAGTAGTAAAGATGAATTATTTACATTAATAATTTACATAATATTGTGTAGTGTCTTATAAGATGTTACTGTCTTTCAATATGGATCTGGGAAGGCTTGCTTAAATAGCCATGTCTTAAGCCTTTTTCTGAAAGTAGGAAGGCATGGTTCTTGTCTTAGATCGGGAGGAATAGAGTTCCATAGTGAAGGTCCGGCTGTGGAAAAGGCTTGGTCTCTGTAGGTTAGGTGTTGAGTGGTTTTGGTTTGTGGAACAAGGAGTGATCCTTTGTAGGCTTCTCTGATGGGTCTGGTGGATGTGTGCTTTCTGAGTGGAATTTGAAGGTTGAGGGATGCTTGGTGATGGATAGTCTTGTAGATGATAGTGAGGGATTTGTGGATAATTCTAAAGTGTATTGGCAGCCAGTGCAAGTTCTTGAGAATAGGAGAGATGTGGTCTCTTCTCCTGGTGTTAGTCAGAATTCTCGCAGCAGAATTCTGAAGCATCTGAAGGGGTTTAATGGAAGCAGAAGGGAGACCTAATAAGATGGAATTGCAGTAGTCTATCTTAGAAAAGATTACTGCTTGAAGGACCGTTCTGAAGTCTCGCATGTGAAGGAGCGGTTTGATTCTTTTAAGTACTTGAAGTTTATAGAATCCGTCTTTAGTAGTTTGTTTGATGAAGGATTTTAGATTAAGATGGTTGTCGATAATTGCGCCTAAATCCCTTGTTTGGGTGGTAAGATGGTGGGTTAGAGGACATGGAGGTGGGTTGCTATTTTCTGGTGAGATGATGAGCAGTTCCGTCTTGGCTGTATTTAATATCAGGTTTAGACTCGAGAGGAGGCGATTGATTTCTTTAAGGCAAATTTCCCAAAATTCAAGAGTTTTGGAGATGGTTTCTTTGATGGGGATCAAGATCTGCACATCGTCTGCATATAGGAAGTGAGTTAGTTTCAAGTGGGTTAGCAGTTGACATAGCGGTAGAAGGTAAATATTAAAGAGTGTAGGGGATAGGGAGGAGCCTTGAGGAACTCCAAAAGCTGAAGAGAAGCGGGAGGATTCCTTATTATGTATCTTGACCTTATAGCCTCTGTTGTTGAGGAAAGTATTGAACCATGATAGGGCAGTTCCTGAGATTCCTATGTTCGCAAGTTGATTGATGAGGATGGAGTGTTTGACAGTATCAAATGCGGCCGAAAGGTCCAAAAGGATAAGTAGAAAGGATTGGCCTTTGTCTAGCCCCATGATAATGTGGTCTGTCAGGGATATGAGTAGCGTCTCTGTGCTTAAAGCTTTACGGAAACCATGTTGTGAGGGGTAAAGTATTTTGTGATCTTCAATGATGGATATCCTGAAAACAGGATATCCATCTTCATGATGGATATCCTGAAAACCAGACCTATTTGTGGCTCTTGAAGACCGGAGCTGGCTATTCTTGTCTTATAGCATAGCACACTATATTTTGCATACACAAAAGGCCTTACGGTGCATTTTAAGTTTTATTTCATAGGCTCCAGAGTGTCAAGTTTACAGCTCCCACCACTTCACAAAAATATTTAAAGTAGGAAGAGGAAGGTTTCATACATCATCTGCAATATGCCAACACGGCCTTGTATGCAGTGTGTTTTCAATAGTAATCATGAACCGACCTCCCTCCTTCCTGTGATTTTTTTATATTTGTTTTTGTTATTTTTTTGTTTGTGATTTTTTTTTAATATGAACACAAATCTTTCATATAAAAATTCTTTTTGTAAATGTTGTGTGGCTTAGCCTGTCTAAATTAACTTAAGTGTTCAAACTCCATCGATAATTCCTAAAAACGCTGCTGTTACTTCAATCAAGTTCATAACTTGTCACTTATTGTAGATGTTTCCTCAAATTTAAAGTTTATCACTCTTATTTGATGGCAAATTCCCACTCAGTAGCCCATTTCTGTCAATATTATAAGGGGTTCGGCACATAAAAATAGCATATATGCACATAAGTGGCTTTCACGCATGTATATGCTATTTTATAAACGTTGATAATATGCATGTATTTTCAGTTTCATGCGTACAGTTTACTGGGTTGGAAAAAAGGGGCAGTCTGGGAGTGTTCCCAGGGCAAGAGTACACATAGCAGTAGCTATTTTCTAAGAGAGATACACACATACACTGCCGAACTTGCTCATACACTTTTACATCTGCTAATTGACGTGTGCAAGTGAAACCGGATTTGTCCGTTGTCTGCGTTTTTTTGGGTGGGAGGTCTGGGGGATTCAGGGTGATGTGCTAGAGCAGGGCTTCCCGAAATTTTATACACATGATCCCAGAGGACGACCAAAACAAATTAGCAGGGGTGCGATTCACCTCCAATAATCACTCCTTGCCCTTCTCACACTCAGCTTATCCCTCGCTCAACATCCATCCTCTCAAGTCAATCTTTTCTCTTAACCTCCACCCCCTCCAGTTTATTCCCCTCTCCCAAACTCCACTCCTCTCACTTCCCCAGCCCAACCCCTCTCTCTCATGACCTCTAGTCCTTCCAACTGATCCTCTCACCCCTAAACCCATCTTGTAACCCTCAACTGATCCTCTGTCATTCCCCACCTCTCACTCTTCACTGCCAATCCCCCTCCACGTTATCAAAACCCCATGGCCAGGTTCATTTTTCTTTGGGCCTTGGGCCAAAGGTGGATGGCAACTGGCGGGAAGAGAGGGCAGGCTGATGACAAGAGCAACATTTTTCTCTTGGGTAGGTTCAGTGGTGGGTGAGGAGAGAGAGGTAGTGTCAGTCACTGGCCCATGCACTCCCCTTGCCATATGGCTGGTCCCAAGCTCAACAATGATCTACTAATGGTAGCAGCATTAATAATAAAAGTACAGGGTCTGTGAGCTAGGGTAAGCTCACAAGCCCTGCAATGGCCATGATCCCTTCTGGTGCAGGGCTTCCTGTTACTACAGAAAATCATGCAAGGACAGTGCCACTACAGGGCTTATGAGTATGCGCTGGCTCACAGGCATCAACTCTGACTTCCATTACTGATGCTTCTGGTGCTGGCACCTGAAGAGTGCTGACATGTGAGGTGACCCCAGCTTTAGTTTTTGTGACTTCATTTGGGGAGCCGACCCACAGTTTGGGCAGCCTGTGCGAAGAGGATCTTAGTGTACTGGAGAAGGACTGGGTGAATCGGTGGAGGTATTGGCAAACTCTTGATTCCAAGTACTTGCACATACTTTATAAAAATATATGCTTCTGCATTTAATTCTGAGTATTAATTTGCACAGTATCACAATTGTTATATATGGTGGTAGTGCTCTCTGCTTCCTAGTAGTGGCAGTGCTGATTTTTTATCCAGACCAATTACTATTCATTTTACAGGAAATAATGGCCATAGGTTGACCATGTATTGTATTGTAATTTTTATATGTGCCTCAGTTAAAGTAAGACTTTGAGTCTTCAAGCTATGCTGGCCATGATTTCCACAGGGATAACACATGCTCCCCCTGGTGGCAAGATTTATTATAATATCTGCTTGCTCATGTAAGGAAAACAATTTAAGTAAGCGTTCTTCCTCTCAGACAGTTGCTTTTGAGGGAGGGAGGGGAGGATGTGGCACCCTTACAGGCTGGCCACTAGATGTCACTAAGTTCCTGCTTAATCCACCTCCTATGAGCCTTCCATCCCTCTCAGCCCCTCCCAACCTGAGCACTGTGGATTGGTTGCCTGCTCCTATCCCACTGCCTCTTGCTTGGTCCACTTCACCATCTGCATGACCTCATTTTTATGAACTCACCAAATAAATTAGAGAGACTGACTTAGTCCTCTTGTTTTTTATTTGCCTGAGCTGGGGTTAAGTATGCAAACACAGGAGGGAAACTAAAACTTAGAGCTTTTTTTTAAGTGGACAGAGGGAAACTAAAACTTAGTGGGTTTTTTAAGTGCACAAACACAGAGATATTTTCACATTGAAACTTTCCACAGGTATAAAGTGCTGATGGATATTTATAGGTACCTTTTGAATGGAAAATTGTACACACAGATTAGAAAATGTTCATTATTTCCTCCGCAGACCTAAATGTACTCTTGGGAACGCCTCTTCCCAATGCAGCTAAAAGTACATGCATTATAGAACATTGTCTGTACTTTTAGCCAAATTAAGGATGGGAAATTTTCAGAAATTATCAGATTAAATTGGTACTTACCTGGGTAAATTACTTTTGAAAAATGTCCTAAAATATTTCTAGCAAAATTAATTTCAGGAAAGAACTGATATTTTAGGGGTAGATATTCAAAGGTATCAGGTTAAGTAAATTAGCTGGATAAGACATCCAACTAACTTAAAATACATATTCAGCAGGACAGCTATGCTTGCTGAAAATCCACATAAAAATTGCTAGTTAACCTAATAGGTTTTATTCGGCTAACTTTAGACCTGCTATCAGGCAGGTCTAACTTATCTGATTAACTTAACCGGATACATTTAAATATCACTACTTATCCAGCTAAGTTAACCGGATAAATAGCTCCTCCCTGTAACTCCCATTTCACACCCACCACGTAACCAAATAAGTACTTATCTGGTTACAAGCCAAACACTGAATGGAGCCAGATATTCAGCCACTGCCACTTAGCTAGATAAGTCACCCCTTATCTGGCTAAGTGTTTCCTAATATCAGCCTCTTCAAGATTACAATATAGTTTTATTTGGTAAATGGAAAATAAATCAATACATATTTGCTGTTGAATATCAACTATCTTGATATCATAAGCACTTTCTTTAAAAGGTTCTACTCCAATTACAGAGAAGGCAGATGTTATACACAAAGATTCACAATTACTATATAATTTATATTACTCATACATGTTTGCGGCCAACAGAAGAATGTGCCCAAAAAGCAAAGCGGAAGCCGATCAATAATTGCAGAAAAGCAGAACAAAGGTAAAGATCGGTGTAGCAAGGGATTCTTTATTGGAAAATGCCCGACTCTGGCCGAGTTTCGCTCAAAGTAGAGCTGCCTCAGGGGCTACTGTAAAAAGTAATAAAATAATACAATAATAAAATGACAATAAAAAAATAACTAAAAAACACATATATATAAAATTCAAATAAACATCAATATGTGTTAATACATGTAAAATATCAAAAGACATAAAAAAGCATAATCAAATGATAAAAAGTTATAAAAAATTAATAATCAAACAGGTCAAAAATTGATCACAAATGTATATATGTTGATAATGTATGCAAAAATCATCCTACATAAAAAAATGTGCAAACCATATTAACATCTATGCTTGCAGGTGAATAAGTAAAACATATATGTGTGTCTATTAAGTCACACACATGTGCTTCCCTTTACTATATTAGAGTGTGTATATTCAATGATAACATCAAGTTGTTCTGTTCTCCCCCTTCTACACAGGATTTTAATCAACAATTAGTGGTATCATCACAATAAAGCGTGATATATGAGAAATTTACATTGGAACAGATACTGTAGTTACGTATATATTCCTCCACTACAAATGGTCTTTTCACTCATTTGCATCCACGTTCAGCGAAACTCGGCCAGAGTCGGGCATTTTCCAATAAAGAATCCCTTGCTACTCCGATCTTTACCTTTATTCTGCTTTTCAACAGAAGAATGTGACCCCTGCACCCAGAGTCATTAGGATCTCTTGATTGCTGTCCTTAGTCAAATATGATGAGTATCCACTTCAAACAAATTAAGAGAAACAGGTACAAGCTACTGGCGAAACCATTTGATTGGACTAAGCCAGCTTTCACAAGTTAAACTGCCTTTATTGATTCAGTACAAACTAGGGCACTGGCCTGATGAAGTGAATACATTTACCTGGGAACTTTTGATTTCCTGTCATCCTGAGATTGTCAAGGGGGGTGGGCAGTAGCAGCAAGCGCACAAATTATTTCTCTCTCACACCGGCACACTCACTTGTTCATTCACACAGATACATGCTCATCCTCACACACTCACTCATTTCTCTCTCATTCACACACATATATGTACTTTATCACATACACACAAGCGCACAAACTATTTCTCTCTCACACCGGTACACTCACTTGTTCATTCACACAGATACATGCTCATCCTCACACACTCACTCATTTCTCTCTCATTCACACACATACATGCACTTTATCACATACACACACACTTCTCTCCCTCTATCATGCACATACATGCACTCTCACTTTTCCACATACACACTCACGTCTCACCTTCTTCCACACACAAAAATGCACACACACACACATGCACTAAGTCCTCTCTTTTTTTCATACACACTCACTTCTCACCTTCTTCCACTCACATGCACTCACTCCTCTCTTTTTTTCATACACACACACACACTTCTCTCTCTTCTACACACACATGCACGCTCACTCCTCTTCCTTTTCCACACACACACACACTCTAATCTCTCTTCTCACCTCAGTCCTCATTTCCCCAGGCCTGCAGGACACGCACTCCACTTCTTACTCCTTCTGCAGCTTCAGGCCCACTCTGCCCTTGTGTCATTTTCGGGGTGTTGCTCTTCTTGCATCTGCAGTTTCTTGTTTCACGTGGATGAGGGCCACACTTCTGCTCGTCTCGCTCTTGCTGTGCAACCCTGTGCTTCACGTCGTCTTCCAGGGGAACGGATGCTGACACGCCTTCTTAAAGCCTGCTCTGCTCCAGTCCCTTTTTCTTCGAGCCTTCTGCAGCAAGGCACCCCAGAGTTTTGGGGTGTTGGCCCGGAGACTTCAGAATTCTGGAGTCTCCAGGCCAAATCCGGAGAGTTCCCATGTATGGGGAATACAGCTCTCCAAAGCTGGTCACAAATGTATTACCTGTAAAGTTCTGCTGTCATTGGTCCCTCACCCCTCCAATCCCACCACAGTCTAAAGATGTGGCCCTGGGAAAGGTAAACTTTCTGCAGTTTATGCTTCTCACAGCTTTGACATAAAATACACTGGAGTGTGCCGGGGGGCAGGTAAGTGCATATCCCGTTGCTTGCCGGCAGGATTTGTATGGTTTGGGGTGGAGGAGGGGAGGGTCTAGGGAGGTCAGAAATGCAGCACACAACATGGAGGGTGTGGGAGGTGGGAGATGCAGTGTTGCCACATCTTTAGACTGTGGGGGAGAGGGACCGAGGGATTGGCGGCAGCAAAACTTTACAATTATGAGAGATTCGGGGTAGAGGCTTGGGGGGCGTTTACCACCCGTGGACCATGGCACATTTTTTATTACATTTAAAAGGGGATTGGGGATAAAGGGTGCATGGCCCAACAGGGCATTATGTGGGGTAGGATGAAAATCAGGCTGTAGGCCCTTTAATATTTCTTCTTTTATTTTAAATTCACGTTACTTGCCTGGATATCTTTTGAAGATATCCAGATAAGATGCAAGCTATCTGGCCACACAATGCTGGATAACATTAGACCTACTCTGAAGCAGGTCTAAAGTTATTTGGCTAACTTAGTCGGGACTATTTGAAATTCGGCTAAGTTAGCTGGTTAACTAAACCCCCTGGAATCACATCATTTTTCTAAGCTAGCCATTTAAATGGATTTTGAATATTGACCTCTTAATATTTAAAAGTGTGATGTCCAATTTCTGTATTTTGGGGAAAGGGGAAGCAGCTGATCGTGACTGAGCTAATTATCAACATCGTGGGGGTGGCGGTGGAGAAAGGAATTATGATCCCATGCTCCAGATCATTTAGGTACCTAGCAATGCCTCTGCTCATTGCTTTTGCCAAATCAATCAACTTGGGACTCCAAGAAAGAATTGGTGTTGGGTTGCCTGGAAGTAGCAAGAGGATATTTTCTGCGTGCATGGGCCTGAAGGAGGAAATGGGCCCACTTGAAGTATAAGCAGCTATACAATTCAATCTCAGGGTGACCAGATATCAAAGATTACCAGGTATGTATGATGACTGTGTAAATGGGAGAAGCAAATTCATCTCAAGTTAAATGTGCCCTCTGTCAAATTTTTACTACTATTTTAATAAAGATACTATGGAATATCATTAAGCGTGTGAAGAATGATTTCTCAGTGTCCAAGTGTCTGAACGCCAAGGGCCTAGAAGAATATCTTCCTCCTTACTCAGGAATGGACCTGCACTCTGCAGCCTCCTGATGTGAAGAATAGGGCCAGGGGCTTCACTAATAACTACCTACAGTGATATTCACAGTCAATTCTACTGGCACCGAAAAAGACATCTCCCAACCTAAATCAAATAAAATCCACCAACATTGACAGCCACCAACTCAATAAATTGTAGATGTTATGAAAACAAGATTCTGAATACTGCTCTATTCTGTAGCGTATAAGTCAGTTACCTGAAACAAGGATGTGTATAATTAAACCTGAGCCTGCAGCCATGCACACAGAATGAACCAAAATGCAGGCCTAAATAGCACAAGCATGAAGTCTTCAGCCACATGATGATCTTGGCAACTTCATATGAAACTGTGAACACACAGGGGAGAAGAAACTGTGATTGTTCTTCTCTATCAGACCTCTGTCTACACCTAGGACACATGAACTTCTGAGAAGGTCCTTGGTGGAAATTTTGTATCTAGCCATGAAACCAACTATGAAGCGGGTATTTTCAGCAAATGTCCGCCAATGAACCTCATTTCCAGCATATGCACCTGGACTCAGAAGACGTCATTGGTATTCCACCAATCCTGTGTCCATAGATGGCGATGACATCCAATCAAGATCAGCGTTGCAATTTGCAATGAAGTTCCGAACAGAGAAAAGATTCTGCAGTCTTCAAAAGACTGCAGAATCTTTTCCCAGTGGACGTTTTCTCTAGGGATTTTCTTCCCTAGAACGTTAACTGTTGCACTTCCAGTATACCTGTGAACTAACAAGCTTCAGACTCAATTCCTTGCTCAGATATAGCCTGTTCTGTTAACTTGAGAGTAGCTGCCTTGTCATATGTGCCAATTTTATTCCTGCCTGAACCCGGGCAAGCCAAGTCCTTCTTTACCCTGTTCCTGCTGACATACCACACAGACATATGTAAGACCTGTGGGTTCTATTTTCCTGCCGGGATGTTGCTGGATTCCCCACCCCATGTTGTGCTATGAGACAGGTCCGGGATCTCTGTAGGCGTGCGACCCACCAATGGCTAAGGGTGAGCTAAACTGGCTTAATCTTTCAGCTGGGTTTAGTTTGGTGTTGTGTATTTGTCAAGCACAGGTTGTATATATGAGTATATATGTATTTTTCATAATAATGCTTTGCTCTGTAAAACTTAGAAACTTAAAATCAAATCTATATTTACCATATTGAATCTTGTGTACTTATGCTTCTAAAATAAAACTGATCGACTACCCCATTAAAAGTGTAATCAACTGCTCCCTTAACTTTTGTTATGAATTCAATAATTTTTATCAGTTAAATCTGCTAATTACCTATGGCAATCTACTCTACAGTTCCCAATGAAATGTTATATATACCAATTAAACCCTTACCCAGGCAATTACAAATTACTTTGATTAAACTACTGAGTTGCAAATTACTGGTTATTTGGCAACTTTACCCAAGCTCATGTGGTTCATATAGTGTCACCTGGCAGAAAGAATAGCAGCTGCCTCTTCTTTTCGTTTTTTCTGTCATCTGTCTATCCCAAATCATAAACAGTGGTCCCCAAGAACTATCACTCTCAGGGACTTATAGTTTTGTAGCTTGAGAGAGACTCCCTGAGATTATCCTATTCCTAACTGCAGCCAGGATGCTTGCTCTCAAGCCTGCGTACTTACAGCTGCGTCTTCAGATTTTCTGTCCTAACCAGGCCCTTACTGTCCTGTCTGAATCGTTTCTGCTGCAATTGAGTCTGTTTATATTTATGCATTTCCTGTCATATCTGTGCTGGTCCTTTCTGGTCTCACTTTCTATGTCATGGCTTTACTACCTTCTTATCCCTATTACATCTCCCAATCAAGCCTGCACACTTTTCTGTTTGTGCACTTCCTCACCCTCCCATCTCCTGTCAAATTTTCAAATGTCTTATTGTACTTACAGTAGACTGTGAGGCTGATGGTGATCTGAGTGCGTGTGTTGAGGTGGGTATTCTGCGCCAGGCAGGTGTAGCTGCCTGTCTGGGTGCGGGAGATCTTGGAGATCACATACATCTGCCCTGAGAAAATCTGAGAGTTGTTGTAGAACCACACATAATGACTGGGAGGGTTCGATGATGCCAAGCAAGTCATGGTCACTTCCTCTTGCTCATTGGCAGAGAAACCATTCTCAGTGACAGCAAATGGTTGAATGTTGATTACTGGTTCATCAGGACCATCTATAGAAAAGAAAACATAGTTAATTATTGCACATACTCCGAGGCCTCTACTGATAAGTCAAATGTGCTAAATTCTGATAGGCCTTAAATTTTTTTTCTTGCTATTTCAACTGTTTCTCCTTCTGCAAACAGTCACCGAAACTTCAATGACCCCAGGGTATGGCATTTCCATGGCAACAGGTACCTCTGTTATATCAATGTGTAAAAAAGGGGTTATTCAAATTTTTTTTTTAAATCTGCTTCATTAATCACACCTGAAAATACTCCTTTTCAATCTATAATCGTATACCTAAACATTTTCAAAAAATGTTTGTATATATAGTAAAGCAAAAAGATCTTTAATACATGTTAATAAAACAAACTTCATTCTTGTGCAAAAAAACCTTGTGCAAATAGTGCTTAAATCAAGCACTTGAATTTTAAAAGCCATTCTACATGTTCCCATGGGCAGAATTTGGTGGGGAGAGGCACAACGCGTGTAGTTTTCTATAATCAAAACCACACAAGTGGTTTCCAATGGGAAAATTACCTGCAGAGAAAGCACAGGTGCAAATCTGTGTGTGTAATTTTTGCAGGGACAACAAGCAAAGCAAACTACATTATTACAAACCCTATGGGTAAAAACTGCCTGCGGGGTTTGAATAATGCAAGCTAAATAGCGTTAACTGTACCATGGCATGCGACATTATGAGAAATAGACAAATTGGTACTCCAGGTCCTTGGGTAACGCAGAGATGCTGATATGCCCCCTTTTTGCCTTTTGGGCCAACAATTTTCCTACAATTCCATTTTCTCCTTCCTTATATAGCTCCCTTCTTGCTTTTTTCTCATTTTTGTGGCAGGAATTCTCTCCTGCCAAAGCGGTGTCCCTAATGTAGTCAGTGACAGATTTAGGATTTTACAGCCCCTAAGGCACTGATGGTGCTGTTGTGTGTCCCCCCCCCCCCCCCCCCAGTAAGGTCAGACAACAGGAAGTGGGTCTAAGGCACAGCCCCAGAGTTTACCGCTGCAGTTCAGGGCTAGATTCCAGGGCAAAAGCATGACAATTCTGAAATACATTGACAAATATTTCCATCTTCACTATTACATTATAAGCCTTGCTTGTGTCTGTATAATGTATTTTACTGGGTAAGGAAAAGGGATCTGAAGCTTCAGTTCTGGGGGATGGGGAGAGGAGGAGGGTGAGGGCAAGGGCAAGGGACGGGAAGATGAGGGGAGGTGGAATCAAGAATCTGTGATGGGAGAGGCGGGAGAGGGAAGAAAGTTGTGGGACTGAGGAAGGGGAGCAAGGAATAGGAGGTGTTGAGGGGTAAGTTCCAGCACCTGGGGGGAAGGGAGAGGTAGGAAGGATTGCAGGTTCCTGAATCTGGGAGACAGAAGCCAAGATCAAAAAAGAGTGAGGATGTGAATTGTGGTGGGAGGGAGGGCAGTGGAGGAGGCGGCAGGGGTCATTACTGTGCTCTGGTCCTGCTCTCCCTTGCATCCCCTCTCTAACATCTCATCCAATCTGACACAGACACCTACACTCACAACCATCGCCAATCCTGTCTCACTCACTAAACCACTGCCTCTCTCCCCCATTCCCCTCTCTCTTGCTCACAGACAAACACCCTCCAGATGATCCCCTATTTGTCAATAGGCGCACTAGGCCTGTGCCTAGGGCAGCAAAGGTCTGGGGGGGGGGGGCAGTAGGTTGGCTGAAGATTTGCTGCCTTTCAGCTGTGTAAAATCTCACTCAATGGAGAACAGCCCTCTGCTTCCTACTCCAGCTCCTCCCCTCCCAGGCAGTGTTCAGGGAACAGGAGAGGAAGGGGAGTGAGCCCGCAGCAGACAGAGCAAAAAGGGATTATTTGGGGGAGATGAGGCGGGGCAGGGTAGAGATAATTGGAGGGTGAGAGGAGGAACAGCTGCTATGTACATCTCTGTGCGAGAGAGAGGCAAGCAAGGGTAGGGGGCACTGTTCAGGTGTATGAGAGAAAAGGGACTGGTGCTGGGTACATCATAGTGGGTGGGATGCTAGAGAGGGGACACAAGAAGGAACAGGACCGAGCGTATCCCTCCTCTCTTCCCAGTCACTGAAATTCAAACCCTCCCTCCTTTGATCTTGGATTCTATCCCCCAAATACTGGAAGCTCCTTTCCTACCTCTCCCGTCTCCCCAGATCCTGAAACCCACTCCCTAAACCTTCCTCAATCCAAGAACCAGCCCCACCCCCCCCCCCCTCTCTTCTTCCCCATCCCACTTTCCTAATCTCCCCTATCCCTTGTCCTTTTTCCTTCTTGCACTCCTCCTCCTCCTCCTTTCTCTTCACCCTATTCCTGATCCTTCTCCCCTGCTCTCCTAACCTCTGAGGTCTGCTCCCTGTACTGAAACTTGAGATTGCTTTTCTTCACCAATAAAAGTAAAATAAATTATAAATTATCCTACTACATATACTGTAAAACTAATTTATTTTTGTAATGTAATATAAAAGATAGAAATGTTTTTGTTTCAGAATTTAAAAATGTTTCCCGCAGAATCTAACCCCAAGCAACCACATGAAGCGAGGGGACTGTGTCTTAGAGACCCTTCTGCTCCTTGTTGTTCAAAATTTGGGGTGGGGGGGGGGGGGGGGGGGGCGACAGCACTAACAGTGCCCAGGGGTGCCAAAATCCTAAATCTGTTTCTGCCTCCCGTGATCCCCTCTTCAGTCTCTCTTAAGCTCTTCAAAATGATCCACTTTGTCTGCTCCAGGCTCACCCCCTTTCTCCCTCTCCTGTTCCCTGCAAGTTGCCCGGGAGCTGCTGGATCAGGAAGTGGACAGTTGTTCTCTGCTGAGTGAGATTCAGCACAACTGTAAGGTAGCAAATCTTCAGCCAGCCTGCCTGCTGTCACCCCCCCCCCCACCCCCCCCCCCCAGATGTTTGCCACCCTAGGCACAGGCCTGGGGTAGCTAATGACAAATGCAGACCTGAATGTAGTCAAGTTTTGTTTGCATGGAGTTTCCTACAAGGAGGTTTCATTGCATTCTGCTTAACCAGAGGGCCGTGAGCTAAGGTGTCCAATGGGAATATTCATTTTTATCATTAAATCTTAATAGTAACTTACAAATGACATCCAGATAGACTCTGTCACTGGTCACCTCATTCACTTCATTCTTGGCCTTGCAGCTGTACCAGCCAGCGTGCGTCCGGTTGGCTGCAGTCAGGACACCTATGCTGCCAGTGATCTCAGCGACAGCCACTGTTCCCTCCTGAACGGTCATGCGGTACCAGAAATATTCAATTGGAGCCGTGCCATTCTTCAGCGTACAGCTCAGTGCCACTGGTGACCCTTCTACCACAGCAGAGTTATTTATCTGAAGTAAGGGTTTTGAAATGGGGACTGAGAAAAGAAAAATGAAAGACAGGTTTCAGTTTTAGAAATATAGTAATGCAGGCTGTGGGGGGCAGAAAATGCCCTGCAAGGCTCAGCTAGTTTTGCCCATTTTTCATTTTGGAATTTTTTTCCTGATCAGCTTTGCTAGGTGCCGGGATCTACCATAACCTCTGCAACCCACTCCCTTGGAAAGGGATCACAATTCCAATTCCTGCTGAGCACTGACCCACTCATTACAGAAATGCAGATTCTGTGATGGGTGCAGGATAACCTCTATATACAAAGCAGAACTATTTAAAGCTGCTTTTTCACTGGCTTTCTTTTTGGCATTAAAGATCAGTGACTTGATGCCTCTGGAGAAGCGAGCAGGAGCTGAGGGTCGATTGCAGCAAGACGACTGAACCGGGGCCTACTTACAAATCAGGATTAGATGGTTTAGGCTAGGGACTAGGAAGGAAAGGGAGTTTGGGTCAAGTTGAGAGAAGTCAAGGGTATGGTAAACTGCCCGGTGGCAAACGTAGAATCCTTTTTGCAGATTAGGAAAGGAAGGGGGGAGAGCTTTCTTGGCTCTCAGAAATGGAACAGCTCTTTCTAGATTCCGGTTTGCAGCCGTAATGGAGAAATGTCTACAGCATGCAGGGTTCAATCCGGCAGTCTTCAGTGCTCATTCCTTTCACATAGGAGTGGCAACATTTGCAGCTCAGGAAGGGGCTTCTGCTGAAAAAGATAGGGAGGTGAAAGACGAGCAGATTTCAGAATTATGTGAGGCCACACAGAGTAGACGTGCTAAGAAAATAATTTGGAGCAGATAAGAAGATACAGGATGGGGCAGGTGAAGGGGGAAGGAATGGTAGGAGATGAGCACAGGGAGAAAGACGCTCACCAAATATTCTGATTTATGTTATAGGCCAACTGATACATGTGGATGTGCAGCCACTCATACGTATTTTTTTTAGTAAGGAAGGAGGGCAGTAGAGAGGCTTCACAGGGAGCATCTAGGGTTTGTGGCATCGGATGTTAGGGTTCAATGGATGGTTGATTGGGGCATGAAATGGGATCAGTTACTCCTGACCCTGATCAGCACAGCTAGAACCAAGCCAGAACCAGGAGCTATTCAGATATACCTGGGAGGTAACAACCTAGTAGCCCTGAAAAGTGTAGAGCTAATTTTGATGATCAAGAATATAGTGCAAGTACAAGGGGTATTCCCCAGGTGGCGGATTATATAGTCTGATCTTGTCCCAAGGAAACTGTGGGTGCTCAGACATGGAACTGAAAGATATTGAAACCAGAAAGAAGAAGAAGGGTTAATTGGGAGATATCCAAGTTTGTTTCCCTTCTTGGAAGTGTAGCCGTGAGACACGATTTGATATTGTTCAATTGCCCAGGACTCTATACAGATCGGATGGCGTGCACCTCTCTCCACCACAGACGTGGACTTTTTATTGAGCACCTTTCAAGATGCAATACAGGCATCTGATGAGCAGAGAGACTAGAACAAGCAAGGGTGCTGCCCTAACCTTGAGGTGGAGGAATTTGAAGATTCCAGGGATCATCATGATAACTGGAAAACTGAGACAGAAGAAAATGGGCAATGGAGGCCCCGCAGATTAGGGCAAGCTTGAAAAGAATGTTGTTCAGTTCAAGGTTAGCCAAGCGGGAATGCAACTGGGCTGGTTGATGTCTCTGTTTGTAATAAGCAAGCAGGAAAGCAGCTGGGTCGGTGTGGCAGGCTGCAGATATAGGATCGGGCATGTACAGTTGGGCCAATCCGGCATTCCTCGTATTAGCCATGTCTTGCCTGGCGAGGTTGATAGCAGCCAGGCAGGTGAGCTGGCTGCAAGCAAAGAATTAGGAAACAGACTATAACTGACCTATTCCTTCTGTTTGTATAGGCCAAAACGGTGAAAAGTTAGCTGCATTATCTATCTTTTATTATTACTGGCCATTATTTTCCACAAAACCGACTCAGGAATATCCAAGCCAGTAAGTCGATAAAGAGGGGTGGGGGGGGGGGGGTGCACCTCACTTTGGCAATGAAAATGAACACCAGCCAAGCTGGGAGCAGGTCTGTGATACACACGTTAGGCCCTCAGCAGCTTACTATTGTTGTTGCCACTCTTGCCACTCGCAGCCTGTCCCACTCCTTGTACCCTGCATCTCTCTTGGATCAGCCATCCTCCCCGCCCCCTCTCGCCTCTCTCAAAGTTATATGGGGTGTTTTGTCTCCAAAAGAAAAGCATTAAAAAAACATTTTTTTAAAGTCTTTTTCTCCCTTGCCCCTTTGTGGATATCTTGAGATCCTGGAGCTTTTCTTCTGCTGCTGCCCGGCCTGCAGCTGCTGCCATGTCCTCTTCCTCATGCCCTACCTTTTCCCTGCTTCACTGTTTTGATATACCAACCTTGCAGCTTGGCCTGTTCCTCCCTGTATTGTTCTGTCACTGTTGCTGCCTGGTCTGCTCCTATCGCTCTCATATTTGCCTTGGGGAGTTCCGGTACAGTTTTCCTCTCTCACAGTCATAGTTCCCTCTAAGCTGAGCACGTGAGCGATTGCTCGTGCATTTCGGAACGTCGCTTACAGGTTTTACATGGTCGCTCACATAATTTTTTTTTTTGTACTATAGACAGAAATGCAGTGCTAATACCGGCCCCAAAAAATTGTTTTAAAAAAAATTGTTGCTCGCACGCAAAAAAAAAAAAAAAAGTGCACACATCTAGTCACTCCTTGGAGGAAACATTGCTCACAGTGCCCGGGGGGATGTTCTTGCCGTTGATGTTGGTGCCATTTGGCCTTCTTTTGGTACCTTGGGGTTTTCATGACACACAATTATTCAGAGTTGTTAAAACAGTAGTTAATTGAGAGGAACTGCAGAAGAACCTTATGAGACTAGGAGACCAGACATCTGATGACAGATGAAGTTTAATGCAGAAAAGTGCACAGTACTGCACATAGGGAAAAATAATCCCCACTACAGGTTCACAATGCTAGGTTTTGTATTAGTAGCCGCCGCCAAAAAAAAAAGAACTTTGGAGTCGTTGTGGACAATACATTTAGATCTTCAGTGCATTGTGTGGCATTGGCCAGAAAAAGCCAATAGAATGTTAGGAATGATCTGAAAAGGAACAGAGGATAAAACTGGAGAATATCAGATTGCCTCTGTATCAGTCCATGGAGAGACCACACCTTGAGTACTGTGTGTAGTTCCGGTCACCCCCATCTTAAAAAACAAAAAGCAGAACTAGAAAGATGCCGAGAAAGGCAAAGAAGATGATGAAGGGGATAGAGCGGCTGTACGGGTTAGAATTCCTAAGCTTGGAAAAGGCAGCGGGGGGGGGGGCTTGGGAGAGTTTTGTAAAATCATGAGTGGGGTGGAACAAGTAGGTAAAGGATGGCTATTTACCCTTTCAAATAATACTTGAGGGGACCTTCTATGAAACTAGCAACCAGCAGATTTAAAACAATTCATGGAAAGTACTTTTTCACTCAATCCACAGTCAAAATTTGTGGAATCTGTTGACAGAAGTTGTGTCAAGACCACTAGCACAGCAGGGTTTAAAAAAAGGTTTGGATAAATTCCTGGAGCAAAAGTCCATAAATATTAACCAGGCAGACTAGGGAAAGGCATCGCTATCCTTGGAAGTAACAAGAGAAAGGTCTACATTTCGGGATCTGGGTACTCGTGACCCCGATTGACCACTGTTGGGGGCCTGATGTGCCATGGGCTGTCTCAGCTTGCATATCTTACTGTTTTTACTGTCTTGCTTTGCACCTACTATGGTTTGAAATTTTAATACCAGTGCTCATTCTGCTCTCTCCTCCTTTGGTGCCTTGCAAAATCTTTGCTTTCTCTCCTACTGCTTTGCCTTTTACTCCGTGCCTTGGATACCAGGATTGGTTACACATAACACAGGCACGCCTCCATCCTGATCCAACCAATCAAACTGTTTATTTAATTCCTGCGCGTGAACTGAATGGACCTTTAATCATTTATTTCTAATGGTTTCATGCTTTCTTGGACTCTTTCTTCAAAATTCTTTTCCAATTCAGTTAGAGATTTACTGACTTGTTCATTATTTATATTTATTTTGCCTTCCATAACACGTCAAGGTAGATTACATTCAGGTACTTTAGGTATCTTCCTGTTCCCAGAGCATTTACAATCTAAGGGGGGTCATTCACTAAGCCGCAGTATAGGAGTCCCAAAGCCACGGGGTAAATGACCCTGCCATAAACTATAAAACATAAATAATAAAATTAAAACAAAAGAAATTAAAAAACAACACAAAACTATAGTTTCACTATCTAAAGGAGAGTATAACACCAATATAAAAAAAAAAACCAGATATAAGAATGATCAGAAAATAATTTTAAGGAGGTAATTTTCAAAAGGATTTATACACACTTAAAAGCACTTTATGCACATAAATGGGCTTTTGAAAATTGCTACGATATACTGTATGCTATTTTTACACATATAACTCCTTTGAAAATTACCTCCATAGTAAAATAAAACTGTTCAAAAACATGATACAAATATCTATAAAAATGTGTTTCAAAAGCATGGCGGGCTTTTTCAGTCTCACAGTGCTTAAACTGCTGATAGTGGTTGATTAGAATCCCCTTAAGCATGGGAAAAGGGGAAATATCTGACATTTTGTCTCCCAACTTTTACCAAGCCTAAGTTGATGCTCCCTTCATTTTATTTTTTTGTGTGAGCAACTATTATTTTAAGCTAACAATTTTTGAGTGCCAGTATTAGTGTTTCATTTCTGTATTTAACACAAAGAAAAATCTATGTGAGTGAGCAGGTAAAACCTGTGAGCGATGCTCCAAAATGTATGAGCGATGGCTCATATGCTCAGCTTAGAGGGAACTAGAGGATCCTGTCTTGGGCTATACACGGCAGCAGATGTCCACAGTTAATGGTAAAGCCATGAGTTCCAACCAGGAAGTAGCTTTTCCAGACTTTGAGGTTCAAAAAGGCCTATTATACTGGGCACATAAGCATAAGCAAACTGGTTAAGTCACCAACCAGATATTACTTGCAGGTTAATTTTAAAAGCGTTGCTCGTGCAAAAATGACCACATACACACATATGTGGGCCACGGGCAAGTAACACGGACTTTAAAAAGCCGCAAAATACGCACATATGTAACTGTGCACGTGCAAGGAATAAGGGGGTGAATAAAGGGAGAGACCAAGACATGCACCTAACTTTGAATTTTGAAATTAAAAACCACAGCGCACATACTCTAGATATCCACGTAACTTTACTGCTGCTCCCGATGAGAAAAGTTTTTGGGCTTATAGAACAGAGTGATGGGACCAGGTCAACTGGGTGGAATGCAGGATGAAGAACTAGAGAGATCTATTAACTGGATAAACTGGTGGGCTAATTGCAAAACTGGGAATATGCCTCACGTGAGCATGTTTTAAAATTCACCGACATAGGCAAGTAAAAGCCAACAAGGGCCTATGGAAGACACACATGCACTAGTTGTGCTCCAGTAACCTCTTAAAATTAGGAGGATACGTACATGCAGTTGATACATTAAAAAAAAAAATGCATGCAAGTATGCACACAATTAACATTTTACTGTATCCTTGCTCGCATGCCAATACATGCATGCTCGCTCGTTTTAAAATCGACCTGTTAGTCTTTAATGCCAAGGTGCTTCCTTCCATCGGTACATTTCATAGCTTGGATAGGACACTTAAGCAGAGAAAAATCAAGAGCACACTCTCTCACCCAGATCCATCGGCCTGGGATATATGCTGATATTGTCAGGTTTTGCATATCCTGCCTGGACTGTCAGCTGGTGGAGGGAAGAGGGAAGATACCCAACGTTTTATCCTCCACCTTTCACCAATCCCAAGTTAAGGATCCCTTCTTGGGCCAGCAGGTGACCACACTGCTCCTAAAGGCTGGTCAGTAAAAGGGCCTCTCTTTTCAACCAATAGTTGTTGCCTTTAGACTGAAAAATTCTAGGGTTTAGGGCCTCCACATTTCCTTACCATGTACTCATTGCCTACAGCATGTGCAAATGAAATGGAATTACTATATATAAGACATTTTTACTTTGGCATCATCCTTCTGGACCTAGAGTAATTTTATTTCACATATTTGATTTCACTTACCTAGGACAATCAAATTAATGTAGAAAGAGTTAATTACATCTCCTCCATCTTCGTCATAACAAATCTGGCATGTAAAACTCCCTTCAGCTGCAGTTTGCAAATGGTCAATCACCAAGGTACTGTTAATCAAGCTGACATCACCCAGCAGTACTGCAGCCTCCTTTTGCACAGAGCCAACTGTACTGCTAAATGCAATGATTCTGGTCTTGTTCAAACCCACTTTGACAAAATTCCAGACGAAGAAAATGGGAACATCAATCTGACCACATTCCAGCTGCACTGCCTGATCAAGGACTCCTTTCACTGTTATCTCATTGGAATTCTCCCCATTTGTTCTCAGAATTTGACCTAGGATAGAGGAAAAAATAGTCACCACTTACAAGTTGTCTGGTCTACTTCTACCATCACTGTTACCAGCCTTCATGTCATTTCATTATAATATTTTGATTTTAAATTCCTAAGCCCAGCATATTTTCTCCCTTGGTTAGACTGCTTGGTGACTGGGGTGAGAAAACTAGATTTTCCTTCCCCTTTCAGTGACACTCAGGAGAGCTTTCATATTTGAAAATACAGATGCCTAGTGATATATCTTAGCTGTATGCTCTAGGCATTAGAACTCTGTCAAATTGAATTCCATGCTGGTTGCAGAATGGAGTCTGTGCTTATTTTGGTAATCAATCAATTATCAAAACACAAAACTAAAGAAAGAACAGTCTATTATTATAATTCTAAAAAATCTATAATTGCATATTTTTACATATTTTTTTTACACTCAAAATGTATTCACGACTCCATTTTACAGCATTATAATAAATGATTTAACAAAATATTTGTCTCATTATAAACAGACATCAACATGTCACTTCAAAGCAATTACAGTTTCAAACTTTCTAACTCTCCTCTCACATTCCCTTAAAAATCCCCATATTATGCATCATTCCCCTTTAAAAATCAATCATATCGCTAGAAAATCAACTAGGAATGTGAAAGCACTTTAGATGATTCTATAAATTGCTAAAAAACAGTCCAGAGACATAAAATGTCCACAGTTGTAAAACTAAAAGTTCTTTCGCTGATGTGTCAAAATTCTTTGATAATCATAGTGGACCTCTCATCTTATTCAATGGTGTATCGAATTTCTTCAAAATAATCAAGTGTCAATCACGTTCTCAAAAAGGCTTTCAAAGAACTCCCGTTCACCTTGTCCCCGAGAGGACCCAAAACAGTGTATCGCATGTGTTCATGCTAATGATGAAACTCATCGATAATCAGTCACGTACTCAAAAACACCTTCAAGGAACTCCCGTTCACCTTATCCGCGAGAGGACCCACTGCATTGTCCTTCTCACTCTCAAATGCCTCCCAGTCTGTTTCTCATCCCAATTTCGGGAAGCCGCAATTGTCAGTCACAGTCTCACAAATCCCTTCAAAGGATTCCCAAATTCCCGACGCTGCAGTGTTTTGGCACAACTGTGCCTGTGTCAGGGGAGCAATCATGTATTCTACAAAAAGTATAGAAAAACAACAAACATATATAGCAGAAGAAAACTTAAAATATCTTTAAACACTATCTTATCCATTACTCACCTCCTTGTCCAATGACATGCAAATCGACTGGCCTGCCAAAAAAAGGCAATTAAAGCAATTATGCCATGTCTTCTCTGGACAAGACTGAATTGGTTTTGATAGTGTTTTTAGACTTTTCCAGTGCAATTGAAATGGTGAGGCACTCCATTCTTTTGGAGAGATGTAGAGCAGTTGGCCTGGGAGAGGAAGTTGTTAAATGTATTTCTTCTTTCCTGTCAGATAGATCCTATGTTGTACATGTAGCCCTCCTCAGGTAAGCCGAGGCAAACTTGATACCAGGGCTTAGTGCTGGCTCAGTCCTAAAAACCCTGGTGTGGATCCTCCAACAAGGGGGAAATTTTACCTTCAGGGTCCAAGGTATTTTGATGGTCTAGCACCCAAGCATGGTATTCCAAAATTCAATCTGTTGCAACTGATACTGTCTTTGAGCATGTACTGAGAGGTTTCAAGGGAATTATTGATCCTTGCTATTACATCCTTCTGTGATCCCCTCATTACTTGTCTTGAAATTTAAGATTCACTTGGTCCATATGGTGGCTCTCTACTGCTTAAGGACCCTTGTTAGTACCTGGTTTTCCAATGCTAGAATCTTTCTCCTGCACACCTCTCTCCTTCTCCTCTTGGATTCTTTGGACTCCTGGATCCCTGGATCCAGAGCACTGGTTTGGCAGCTCTCAACTCTTTTCTTTTCTCCACACATCTGGTTAGTTCTGGTCAGGTACCTGATGCTCACTTCTCACGGATTCTGAATAAATCTTTGTTCACATTGAAATATGATTAGGGTCCTTTTTTCTCCATTGAAGGACTGACCCAGGCTCAAAAGGTTTACTGGCTCGAATGGGGATATTCTCCATCCTACAGCTGGAACCGACAGGAGCATTATATCACAGGCCCTCTATATTCCCTATGAGCTGGATTTTCAAAACCATTTATATACCATAAACTTATTTTAATGTGTGTAAATGGTTGTACAAAAATGGCTCGGGCCATTGCTAATGTAAAGTTATGCATGTAACCTGGTTTTGCAAATACTTTTACATGAATTGGCAAGTGGCATGTTGGAGGGTGGATTTGGAGTGGAATCTGGACTTATGTGCATATATTTTGGTTTAAAGAAATATGCGCGTAAGTTCACCTACATAAGAGGAGGTGTAACTTTGTGTGGGTGGGTTTGTATGTGTACTACTCAGGCAAAAGATCACTTAGAAAATTTTGGGTTAAAGTCTGTGCATAAAAGGTATGTAATGTATAGACTTTACCTTACTGCATACAGTTATAAAATTACCCTCTCTGTGACTCTAGAAGAATAAGGGCAAAGGCAAGATTTTCCTTTTCTCTAACTCTAGATTCTGGCAATGAGGGATACGAGACTGGACAAGGTAATGTAAAGGAAGCACTGGAGTAACCAGCACTATATATTAAAGAGGGCATTGAGTCAAATAGGATAAAAGTTCTGCAGGATACAAAATGAACTGTAGAATTCTTATGGATAGAAATTCCATGGGAAAAATGGGAAAAAATAGCATTGGGGGTGTATTACCATCTCCCCGCCAGAATGAACAGACAATGAAATGCTAGCAGAAGTTACCGTAGGGAAGCTAACAAAATTAGCAACACAGTGATAATGGGTGAATTCAATAGCCAGTATTGACTGGGTGAATGTCACATCAGAACATGCTAAGGAGGTGAAGTTTCTAGATGAAATAAATGACTGCCTCATTGAGCAGCTGGTACAAGAACCAACATGGCAAGGGGTGTGTGTGTGTGTGTGTGTGTGTGTGTGTGTGTGTGTGTGTGTGTGAGTGTGAGTGCTATTTTAGACCTAGTCCTTGGTGGTGCAAAGGATTTGGTGTGAGATTTAATGGTTTTGGGGCCACTTAGCAATAGCATAGCATGATCAAATTTGACTTAACTAAAAGGAGGACAGTAAAGAAATCAACTGTGATAGCATTTAACATTCAAAAAGGTAACTATGATAAAATGAGGAAAATGATTAGGTAACAACTGAAAGGAGCAGCTGCCATGGCTAAGAGATTACAGCAGGCACGAATCTTGTTTAAAAATATCATCATAGAAGCCAAATCAGATGTATTCCATGCATTACAAAAGGTGGAAAGACAGCTAAATGACTAAGACCGGTATGGGTAAAAGGTGAGGTGAGAAAGGCTATTATAGCTAAAAGAACATCTTTCAAAAAATGGAAAATGGATCCAAATGAAGAAAACAGGAAACAGCATAAGCACTGGCAAAGGCAAAGACAGAATTTGAAAAGAAGCTTGCCATGGAAGCAAAGATTCATTACAAAAATGTTTTCCAAGTACATTTGAAGCAGAAAAACTGCGAATGAGTCAGTTGAATCACTGGCTCCCTCGCTGTATAAGGGGCACTTAGGGAAGACAAGACCATAGCAGAGAGACTAAATTAATTCTTTGATCAGTCGTTACTGAAAAAGATATAAGAGAGACACACATGCCAGAAATGTTATTTAAAGGTGATGATTCAGAGGAGCTGAATAGACAAGCTAAAGAGAGACAAATCAACTAGACCAGGATATACATTCCAGAGCGTTGAAAGAACTGATAAGTGAAATTGCAGACATACTAGTAGTAATTTGTAAACTATCTTTAGAATAGTCTATAGTAACTGAAGACTGGAGGTTTGCCAACAAAACATCAATTTTTAAAAAGGGTTCCAGGGATTATCCAGGAAACTACAGACTAGTGAGTCTGACATCAGTGCCGGGCAAAATTGTAGAAACTATCATAAAGAACAAAATACCTGAAAATATAGATAGTCACAGTTTAATGGACAAAGCCAGCATGGACTTAGCCAAGGGAAGTCTTGTTTTAACAATCTGTTACAATTTTATGAAAGTGCAAATAAACACGTAGATAAAGCCAGTTGATCTGGATTTCCAGAAAGCATTTGATAAAGTCCCTTATGAGAGACTTCTGAGGAAGTTAAAAAGTAATGGGATGGGAGGTAATGTCGTATTGTGGATTGGGAACTGGTTAAAAGATAGAAAAAAAGAGAGTAAGGCTAAATGGTACATTTTCTCAATGGAGAAAGGTGAATATTGGAGTATGTCAGGGATCTGTTCTGGGACCACTGCTTTTTAACATATTTACAGTATAAATGACCTGTAAATAGGAATAACGAGTAAGTGTTGTGTTTGTGGACCCCTGGTTGTTGTGGCGATGAATACTCCCACGGGGAGGGGCCCCGTGGGGAACCACAGCAATAGGCTAAACTCTTGAGTAAGTAGACACAAGGAAAAGAAGCTTTATTGTACAGCAGTAGGATGGTTCGTGGAGAGCGGCAGTTCTCTCTCTGGCCACAGAGTAGTCTCAGAAGATGTAGTTCAGTCTGTGCACTGCAGAGGTGCAGGATATGTCTCACCTGTTGCTGGTAATGGAAGGTCTGGTTGTGGTCCGCAGAGCGGAGTACGCCAAGAACCCTTCCTTGATGTGAAGAAGTGATGACAGATCCGGTAGTGGTCCGTAGGGCAGAGTACTCCGAGAATCTGTGGTGGTGAGACAGGTTGAAAGGACCGAAGGCAGAGGTACTCACTAGGCCAGTAATGCTGCCGAGGATGAGGCTTCCCAAGTAGAAGGTAGCGAGGCAGGCCGAAGCCTGTGCTGGAGTTCTAGCGCAGGTACTGGAAGGTAGACAGGAGTGGACAAGGGCCTCAAGGAGCGAGTACCTAGGCGTCCTTCTGAGCAGGTACCTGGAGAGAAGCAGAAGAGAATAGAACCCCCGAGGAACAGGTGTCCCAGGAGTCTTCTGGAGCGAGATAACCCGGGAGGGTAGGCAGGAGTGGAAGGCCCCTGAGGAGCAGGTACCCAATGTCCTGAAGCGAGAGTAACCCCGAAGGGTTTGAAGGAATAGGAAAGCCAAGAAGCGTCTCCGTGGAGGTCGAAATTAGCTGGACCAGAATCCTTGCTAACTCATAGCAGTGTTGGAACTTGGAGGCTAAGTACCCGGAAGTAGTGACGTCATGTGATGGGGACGTCCCCAAGGTTCCCGCCATGATGTGTTCATAAGGGGAGGTGACGCGCGTGCGTGACCTAGGAGACCTCAAGGAACATGGCAAACGCAATCGCCCATGCTGGTCCGGGGACACCGGAGAGTACAGCAAACTGAAGTGGAGGCAGCCATATTTCCCAGAGGAGAAGGGAGAGAGAGAAAAGAGGTAAGGCAGAGAGGGCGCAGCCTTCTGCGCCCGGGCGCAACAGTACCCCCCTTCAAAGGGCCCCCTCCAGGCCTCCTTCCAGGAGGTTTGGGTTTCCAAGGATGACGGATCAGGCCCTTGTCGATGATGAGGCAAGGTTCATCAGGCACGTCCCACTTCAAATGGTGTTGATCCAGTTGATGTTGTTGGATGAGAATTAATGGCAAATTCAGCCCATGGTAACAGTTCAGCCCAGTTATTCTGACGGCAACTCACATAGGCCCGAATGAACTGTTTCAGGTTCCTATTCATCCATTCTGTTTGGCCATTAGATTGAAGATGATAGGCAGATGTATAATCTAGAGAGATGTCGAAGAGTTTGCACAGGGTCTTTGTGATAAAATATGGGCAGGGCTGGTCCAAGGATTTTTCTTTACCACCCTAGGGACCCACCTGTCCTGTCTGCCACCAGAACCCAAGGGCTCAACCTGCAATGGAGGCAGATGGTAAAGGTGAAGCTCCAGGCTGACCCGCTACAAGGGTGTGTTCGCCAGCTCCCTAGAAAAATTGTTCCCACAATCCAGGAGCTGTTTGCTGAGTTTCAATCCTTTGCCAGGCTGAAAATTAATTGTGTTAAGTCCAAAGTTATGCCACTTGATGAGGAACTACTAGGAAGGGAGTATTCTGTTAATGGCAACAGGGGTCAAACCTGTGGTCCCAAGTGTTCAAGGCCAGTGAAGCCACAGGGATTCTGGGTTCATCAAGAATCATATAGGAACTAAACAAAGCAGAGAGAGAGATCCACCTCTGGAGGGTCTCTATTGGGCCAGCATTGGGTATATCCCAAATTGAGGGCTAAATGTAAGACAAACCTGACGATTTAAAATATCGTCCGATATATTTTAAATCGTCAAAAATCGTTAGAGCCGCGATACAATAACAATTCCCCCGATTTATCGTCAAAAAATCGTAAATCGGGGGAAGGGGGAGGGGAAGGGGGAGGGCGGGAAAACCGGCACACTAAAACAACCCTAAAACCCACCCCGACCCTTTAAAATAAATCCCCCACCCTCCCGAACCCCCCCAAAATGCCTTAAATTACCTGGGGTCCAGAGGAAGGGTCCCAGTGTGATCTTTTACTCTCGGACCTCCGTGCGTTGTAGAAACAAAATGGCGCCGGCGCTACCTTTGACCTGTCATATGACAGGCCGGCGCCATTTTGTTTTTTTGTCCCCCGACGTCAGGAGCGTAGGAGATCGCTCCCGGACCCCCGCTGGACCCCCAGGGACTTTTGGCCAGCTTGGGGGGGCCTCCTGACCCCCACAAGACTTGCCAAAAGTCCAGCGGGGGTCCGGAATGACCTCCTGCAGTCGAATCATTTTTCCGTACGGAAAAACGATTCGCGGTAGGAGATCGCTCCCGGACCCCCGCTGGACCCCCAGGGACTTTTGGCCAGCTTGGGGGGGCCTCCTGACCCCCACAAGACTTGCCAAAAGTCCAGCGGGGGTCCGGAACGACCTCCTGCAGTCGAATCGTGTTGCCGAATGACCGGCGCCATTTTGCGCAAAATGGCACCGGCCGTACGGCAACACGAATCGACTGCAGGAGGTCGTTCCGGACCCCCGCTGGACTTTTGGCAAGTCTTGTGGGGGTCAGGAGGCCCCCCCCAAGCTGGCCAAAAGTCCCTGGGGGTCCAGCGGGGGTCCGGGAGCGATCTCCTACGCTCCTGACATCCGGGGACAAAAAAACAAAATGGCGCCGGCCTGTCATATGACAGGTCAAAGGTAGCGCCGGCGCCATTTTGTTTCTACAACGCACGGAGGTCCGAGGTCTGAGAGTAAAAGATCACACCGGGACCCTTCCTCTGGACCCCAGGTAATTTAAGGCATTTGGGGGGGGTTCGGGAGGGTGGGGGATTTATTTTAAAGGGTCGGGGTGGGTTTTAGGGATGTTTTAGTGTGCCGGTTTTCGATTTACACGATATTTAAAAAACCCAAACTGCGACGATCCGATTCCCTCCCCCTCCCAGCCGAAATCGATCGTTAAGACGATCGATCACACGATTCACATCTCTAGAATCCTGTTCCATTCGTGGTTCCTGTTTTCTGCCTGGTTCCTACTCCCTGGTGGTTGCCTGCCCCCAAGGGCCCAACCCATGGAAAATAGTGGCTGCTTCAGGCAGAAGATCGCCTCTCTGATGGTATATCCCTTCCCAGGCATGGTATCTTTTCTTTGCAGTCCGCGGACTGAGCCGTGACTTAGTGACATTCAGTAACCACTTCTTACTCTGAGTCATTGCCCACTGTGAAGAAGACAATCAAATGCGCTAAATCAGATGCCCCACTGCATCCCTGTTTGGCAGTTATTGGAGATCTTACCTTGGATCAGAACTTGCTATTGAGAGAATCCAGATTGAATTTCATTTCATTTATTTATTTATAACCCGTTTACATATAAAGCACAGGTTGGGCAAGATATGCATCATATCCTAGGTGGGAAGATTAAATTAGAACATTCCCTATGTTTGTTAAGAAGATGAGGAGGACATAACCTAAGTACAGCAAAGCATTAACTTGCAAATAATTTGATACATGCTGGTAGAATCATGAGAGCTGCACTTTGGTGCATGACATTGCCATAGTGGAAAAGCTCACATACATGCTCGTAGGCAATCTAGTCTTTGTGATAAAATATGGGCAGGGCTGGTCCAAGGATTTTTTTTTGCTGCCCCCCCCCCCTCCCCATTTATTCAGTCTCTGTCCTGGGCCCATTAGATAAAGTCCAGCTCCCTTCTGCAATCTATATTTAAAAAAATGGACATGCCCCCCCTCCCCCCCCCGGAACCCATGGATAGGGAAGGGTATTAGATACCCTGGGCAAACCTAACAGCCTGGCAAACACGCCACGCCCCCACACTCACACAGCCAAACTCCATACCCTTTACAGACAGACACAATTAAATTATGCATTTATAACAAATTTTAAATGAAAAAGAACATTCAAAAGAATGTCTTTTGAGGCAAAAATATCACTTACAACACGTATATTATATTTACATGCACTGCTGTGGTGCCAACCAGAAAACCCTGCAAAAAAGACACTTGGAACGCCTATGGAATTAGACTTTTTGTAATGCATGCTGGGTGTGGGCTTGACCCTCAGAAAGCCACAAACAGAATTACCATTACAATTATAGTAAACCTCCCATACCAAAATGATCCTACAACCTTATCTATGAAAAGACAACACTGCACATATTTCACCAGGCCCTAATAAAACCAGGCTGCTATAGATCCCTACCCAGAAATTACATGCCAGCAAAATACCTCACCTCGGTCACATATGCAGAACACAGAAAGACCCTCACAAAATAAGAATAAAGAGATCAGAAAGTATCAACAGAAACGTGCTGAGAAGAACTGAACTGGAATCCACAACAATCCAGCCTCTATATGCAGATCAGCAATGGAAAAACAGAAACATTACATTTCTTCATAAAGCATTAAATAATAAAATCAAGAAATATAAAATATCAATCATAATATTAAAATCATATTCATAAAAGAATAAATATTTCAGACCAGTTAATGAATAGAATATCGAAAATTTCCCAAACACCAATAAAATATTTCAAAACATCTGATGAATAAAAAAATCCAATAATTAAAAAATGTTCTATTCCCCCCCCCCAAAAAATTAAATATTTCAAAAGAGTAAAAACATCAAATTACACCCAATAAGTAAAACTAATAAAGATGTAAAAATCTCCTGTTCTCCATACCTGGGATCTTTTGATTTCCAGTCACCCTGAGATAGTCGTGGATTGGGGAATTAGGGCTGCACAAATTTTATCTTCTCTCACACACACACATGCACAATAACATATTCATTCTCTCACACATGAATTCTTCATTGCGAGAGAATGCTGGCATCTTGAGTGGATTCTAGAAACATGGGCACAACATTCAGTATGATGCTCTTGGCATCGCAGACCACTTGAATATTGAGGGAGTGGAAGCACTTGTGGTTGTAGTAGACAGCTTCGTCTACCCCAGTGCCCTTATGGAGACATGAGGGCAATCAATAGCCCCCAAGACAGAGGTGAAACATGCAATTTGATAGAAATCATTTATTATTTAATGTTATTGCTGTCTTCTGCTAGAGAAGGATATAAAGTATTGGGTCTTCCTCATCAAGGCAGCCAGGACCTGATCTATACACCTAGAGTTCACAGACTGATGTCACCCCTAGAGGTGTCTAGAAGATACCGGTAGCAAAAAAGGCCAGGCGGTAGTAACCTTGACATGTACTGGCAAGGCATGGCCCCTTTTGGTGGTAGATTGCAGGTCCCACTGTAACTCCTGGCATAGGTACAGTATGGTTTCCTTGTTGAACCTGAACCTGTGCATGACTTGCTCCTCTGACAGATCCAGAAAATGTGTCCTAGTCCTGTAAACTCTGTGTAAGGGGTAACTCTTCCTCCTCCTCTGCTTTCTTTCTTTCCTTAGCTATATTGATCTGAGTACCCATGCAGATATTATAAACATATTATTGAAAAGGGATTCTCCAAGAATGACTAACCCCCTCAATATGTAGGTGCAGCACATTCTCCTATCAAAGTGAAAGAAGAAGAAAGACCAGCAAGCTTGTCTTGCATTTAGTTGTTGAGCTTGGTGGACTCTATAATAGGGATACTCACCAACACAAATAAAAGAGCCCACATCACTCCAATTCTTCACAGCCTTCACTGGCTTCCTATAAAAGCCAGAATTACCTTCAAGACACTAACTATGATCCACAAGGATATTATGGGCATCGCCCACCTAAATCTAAACTCGCAACTCCGCCCTCACACATCACAAAGACCTATCAGATACAACTACAAAGGTTCCTTATATGCTCCCCCGATGAAAACTTCACTAACAAAACGAGCACTCTCCACAGCCGGGCCCACCCTCTGGAACTCATTACCGCCGGATCTACGCCAAGAGTCTTGTCATCTAACCTTTAAGAAAAACCTAAAAACATGGCTCTTCCGGCAAGCCTATCCAGAATCGCAGGAACATTCTGACACTGGTCAAAGAGCAAAATAGTCCACTATAAGCTCCTTGACCGTCCATACCCCCTCTAGGCCCAATCACGCCTGATCTGGACAGCCCACTTGTTTTGAAAATACTCTTTTGTTGATGCAATAGTTCTTTGAGCTCATGCATTACTCATGTTTTTGCCCATCAACACAGTTTTCTGTTAACTGTATATCCCAAGTTACACTACCCCTTTTTTAGCCATTCCCTATATTTATTCACGTTATTTTGACGAGTTATTGTTGTCTATGTAATATTTATTTATGTTCTTATGTTCAGAAACTCTGTTTATTGTAACGCCTTAACCGCGACAGTTTTATTCTATGGAAACCGACCTGATTTGATACTTATATTGAGAAGGTCGGTATATAAAAATCCTAAATAAATAAATAAATAAATAAATAAATAAATAAATAAATAACTAACTAACTATCAAGCTAGGGTGAGAGAACATAGTAGAAATCTCATCTTTGGGAGACTTTCCTCATGCTAAATGATGTCAGATCTTCACTGAGGTATACTATGCTGTTCGTATGTCTCACTCTGCATATAAAACTGGCCCCTAAACCACCAAAACCTCATCTTAAGCTGTTAGCTGGCCCTCCTATAGTGATATAAATAGTTGAATACTATGAAGGCCTCCCCAGAGGCTCTCTCTCTCTCTCTTCTCCTGTTTTTGGTGTTGAGCTGTGTAATATGCCATTTTGGGCATATTACACAGCTTAACACAAAAAAAGATGTAGTTATTTTTGGCATTAAAAATGTGCGATATTGCCCCTCCCAATCCTGCCCCTTCAAAAAATTTGCGTTATCAAGTGCATTAATGCCATATCACATTTTGATGAATGACCCTATGAGTTTGTTAGGGGTAGGCATGGGTAAGATATGTAAGAAGGCGGCTCGCTGCTATGAGTCGAAAGCAAAATAGAGCCGCTGTAATCCTTAGCTTAGATGGTGAGAAAGCTTTTGACTCTATTTCTTGGGAATTCTTATTTTGGGTACTATAATAATATGACTTTCAAGGTCAGATTCTGCATTGCTTGGGGTTGCTGTATAATAATTCCAGAGCTTGTATCTTACTAAATGGAAGCATTACAGAATAATTTCTGTTGAATAGAAGAGTGTGGCAGGGTTGCCCTTTGTTGCCTTTACTGTTTTTGATGGCTGTTGAACCCTTGGCAATCAAATCAACTCTCTTGGGGATTATGAAGGGATTCAGACTGGCAGAATGCACTTGAAGATTTCCCTTCTCAACAAACATAGGGAATGTTCTAATTTAAACTTCCCACCTAGGATATGATGCATATCTTGCCCAACCTGTTCCAGAATTCACCCACTAGGGGGCAGTCCCACCAATTGTGTAGATACATGCCTACCTGCCCACAATCTCTCCAACACAAACTTGAGGCACCTGGCAAAAATTTGGTAGAGTAGACTGGGAACCCATACACTCTATGAAGGAGTTTCACCATCAGCTCCAGTCATTGCTACACATAGAGATCATATGCGCCTTGTTCCAGATAGCCCTCCAGCCTTAATCTTAACTGAATAATTTTAGCTAATAATTTAATATCCCCATTTAGAAGAGAGATTAGTCTGTATGAGCCTCGATCTAGGCTTCTCTCTCTGATTTATGCAGGACTACTACAATTACAGTTGTCATATTAAGCTCCATCTTTGGAAATTTCCTGAGATGTTCTTATCAGCAAAGGATGACAATGTAGAATCGGAAAAAATGGACTTTATTAAACTTGCCCGACTCTGGCCGAGTTTCGCTCACATGAGCTGCCTCAGGGGCTATGATACATAAATAAAAACAATTAAAAGTACACACAAACATAAATAAATGTAAACCTATGGTGTAAACACCACATAAAAATATAAAATCATATAAAATGATATAAATAGATAAAAATTACAAACACATTAATGAGAGTTCGTGTGTATGTATAAAATGACATATACCTTTATAACATAAGACAAATAAGTATCTAGAAAAGCAGATGACATCGAAGATGTCTATATCATGGCAACAAACAAAAATCTAATACCATTAGATATCAGGAGTATAATACTGCAGATTTTCCAAACAGCCTACAGAAGTAAAAGAGGGAAGATAATCTAAAAAATATGGTTAGAGGATAATCACTAAAAATCTGGTTAGAAGATAATCACTAAAAAAACCAACTAAAATGTGTGGTAAAGATATATGTAAATATACCTAAAAAACATGACTAAAAAAAAGGATGGTTACAAAAATTGATAGGAATGACAATACCTTTTTGAACCAATGTAATTGGCTCTGTGCAGTTTCAATGTAATTTTACATCAAGTTTGGACAGTCTGCATGCCCAGTGTTGGCGTATACAAAAAACAAGCACTTGTACTTCATAGATGGTTGTGCAAGCGGTGGTGATGCGATTCTTTTAAAACAAAATAATGAATAAAAATTAAATCCACAGACATGGACATAGGTGTTAGTATTCCAAAAAATGGCTCAAAAAACATCATGATTAAGTTATAAATCCTCCTATTATAATAACATGTAGGCTCATTAGTCTCACTGACCCATAAACAAACTCATAAATTTACCCTTATTCTGCAAAGATTAAAAAGTAAAATCGCTGGTACGCACGACCATGAGTCATGCCTAACAAATATATAGTAATAAAACAAAACAACTGTAAATGACACCTTCAGACGGACCAGCATACAATCACTCACCACGCATGCAATCGTAACATAAATCATCTTTTATTTTCCGCGCCTCTCATTCACAAACTCAAGACAGTGCGTACACCTCTGGAGGAAAAAACAAGAGGGAGAGGAACAACCATTGAAGGACACGGCGCCGCACCTGGGAGGGTGCCATTAAAAACGAATGCTTCAAAAACCTTCTCGTAAAAAACGCACAATTCAAATGAACTTATACATGGTCCAAGTTTTGAATAGTGAAAGCATTCATGCACAAGGTTATGATTCTCAAATCAAATAACCGTAGTCATTTCAGGAGAACACATTAAGCTAATCTTTAGATAAATCGGCATGCAGATGCTCACCGCACAATCTCTCTAACATCAGTCTAGGTTGTGCCTGCGCTCGTAATTTGTATAGCCCTCCTCTTGATCACAATCACACGAGACTATCACCCCTATTTATGATTAATGAGAAATACGTGGAGCAAATGACTTAAATGATATAAAATAAATAGAGCTCGAGAGAAAAGAAAATTCCTTAAACTGAGAACCATGACACATTCCATATTATTTCAAGTCAAAAAAAGCTATATTGGTGATAAGCACTTGTATTTCATAGATAGTTGTGCAAGCGGAGATAATACAAATCACATCAACATACAAAAGAATGACTCAAAACGATATCATAATAACATTGTACAATACTCCTATTGTAATAACAAGTAAGCTTGTTGGTCCCGCAGACTCAGGAACACACCATTATTTGTCTTATGTTATAATGGTATATGTCATTTTATACATACACACGAACTCTCATTAATGTGTTTGTAATTTTTATCTATTTATATCATTTTATATGATTGGATCGGTTGGATCGGTTACCGGTTTGTTTTCTGAGATGTTCTTATGCCTTCCTCAATAGTGGCATCAGTTCATGTGAAAACCTCTTACAAAACTCTGTGTGATATCTATTGGGCCCCGGACTTTTATCAGATGGTAAACACATTATCGCCTTGCAAATTTCCTGCACTGTCACAGGTGTAGCCAGCCCAGCTGCCTGTCTCTCAGTCACCCTGGGCAGGACCACTTCCTTTAAATATGTCTCAATCAACGCTTGCTGACTTTCCCTTGATTTGTATATAGCCCTTCCTAATATGCTTTAAAGGTATCATTAATCTCCTTAATATCATGAGCAATCCCACCCAATTTCATTCTAATACCATTAATTGATGTCTGAGCCTCTCTCTTTCTTATTATCTAAGCCTATAATGCTCCGGTCTTGTTCCCATGTTTATAAAACGTTTGCTGGGAAACCTGTAGCGCCTTCTCTATGCCCTCAATTTGAAGCCGTTGAAGTTCATCTTTCATCTTCTGCAGGCACTTACAGACTCTCTGGGAACAACTTGCATTTCTTTCTGTTCTCCAGTGACTTGCGAAACTAATTATTTTTCCCTGAAGTACTGACTTTAATGCTTCCCATTTCACCACCAGGTTTTGTACTACCCCCTCATGTTTCTTGCTGTATTCTTTTATTGTGCCTCTAATCATTTCACATGATCTGGCATATCCTAATACCGACAGGTTGAAGTGCCATGTTTTGCTAATTGAATAGCCTTGATAGAATTTTAGTGGTAGTAGGGTTGAGCTGTGATCTGAAATCTGGCTCATTAAGATATCCATAGATCCTGCAAATCATAGTGTTTGGGTAATTGCCAGGTTCTTGTGGCCTGGATTGGCCACTGTTGGAAACAGGATGCTGGGCTTGATGGACCCTTGGTCTGACCCAGCATGGCAATTTCTTATGTTCTTATGTAAATCATTCATGCAGAGAAATAAATTAATGTGACTATGTGACTGATGTCTCTGAGAAAAACATGTATGGTCCCTGCTTGTAGGATATTGAAGTCTCCAGACATCTATCAAGCCCAGTTTTTCCATCATCACTCTAAGCCCTCTGCCTGGCCCTTGATCATAGTCTCCACTTCTGATACTATGTAGTGTTAATAAACAGATATGGAAACCATGTTGAGGTGGAAAATTTAACTAACTTTATTCTCCTCCTCAGTTTTTACTAGTGCTACCTAGTGGTCCCAGTGTTTATACAACTGATACCACTACTTTCCTCATCTTTTTCAAGATGAGGTAAACAGAAGTACATGAAATGGGGGAGTGGGATGGGGATGGGGAGGAGAAATATAAAATAAGGAAAACGCCTTCTAGCTGAAAACAAAGGCTCATAGTTTTGTAACCCAGTATAGATTGGTTCCAGTTAAGCTGAAAGGCTAAAAGAATTGGAGGAAACTGGCTAAAAGGAAGCAAGAAATTCCAATAATTATGTCTAGAGTCATGAAGTGAATATGCAAACAGATCATAAGTCACTTGTGATGAGGCTGTGTGTGTGTGTGTGTGTGTGTGCGCGCGAGGGAAGCTTGCACTGACATTGTACATGTTGTAACTCTTCTGTTTTGGAGTTGTGAATGTGAGATAAGCTTGTAATGCTGCTTCCTGTGCTGTATCTTTTCTATGGTGAAGGTGATTATGTGTGGAAAGCTTACACTGTTACTGCCTAAGCTAGATCTGTTCTATGGTGAGGCACGGAGTATGAGGAAAGCTTGAATTGCTGTTGTCTCTGCTAGATCTGTCTGTGGTGGAGCAGAGAGAGAGAGAGTGAGTGTGTGTGTGAGTGAGTGAGTGTGTGTGTGTATGTGTGAGTGAGTGAATGAGTGTGTGTGTGTGTAAGGGAAGCTAGCCCTGCTGCTATCCATGCTGGATTTTTTCTGTGAATAAATGAGGAGCTTCAGTTTCCAATGCTATAAGCCTCGCATCTTTCACCAGCACTAGGTTCACTAGAAAAATAAATGAAAAGTTACTCAAAGGACAATTTCCCATTTAATAGAAGTATCGGATAACATGCAGAGATGCTGCAACATGAGACACATCAGTTTGCTAACTCTTTAGTCTGGAATTCTTCTCTGCATGAATATGAAAGTCCATAAGCCAGAAGGAGGGGTTTTGTGGTCTTTAAACCACAGTAGCAGTAACGAAAATTGCTTTCTTATATGCAATTTATCTTCTGATGTGTAACATGGGGAGGGCAATTTTTATATTCCTTGCAGAGCTTGCAGTCCAACAGGCCTGCAAACGTATTTTCAAAGAGAAAATCCTACTGGATTTTCCTTTTGAAAATTCAGCAAGCATGTATAATGTGAGGGCATTTGTACTCGCAGATTTAGTTTGTACATGCATGGAAGCAGGTGCAGTGTAGGCATGGGCAACTACACGCAGAGATTTGGAAATAAAATCTTATGTGCATATTTTCACCCCAATGATGTAACTCTTCCTCTTTCTTCATGCAGGTAAAAATGTACGCACTGGGGCAGGTTTTCAAAGGGATACGCGCGTACCCCCCGAAAACCTGCCCCGAACGCCCCCTGCGCGCGCCGAGCCTATGTTGCATAGGCTGCCGGTGCGCGCAAAGCCTCGGGACTCGCGTAAGTCCCGGGGCTTTCGGGGTGGCATGTCGGGGGGCGTGTCGCGGCCGGCTTGTCATCGGGGGTGTTCCGGAGGCAGGGCCGCGGGGCGTGACCGCGGCCTCCAGACCAGCCCCTGAACCGGAACATGGTGTGCCAGCAGCCAGCCCGGTGCATGCAAGTTACGCCTGCCTTGGGCAGGCGTAACTTTTCAAACAAAGGTAGGGGGGTTTAGATAGGGCTGGGGGTGTGTGTTAGGTAGGGGAAGGTGCGAGGGGGCTGGAGGGAATGGAGGCAGGCTGCGTGGCTCGGCGCGCGCAGGCTGCCGATTTTGTGCAGCCTTGCCCACGCCAACCCCGGATTTTAAAAGATACGCATGGCTACGTGCGTATCTATTAAAATCCAGCGTACTTTTGTTTGTACCGGTCGCGCGAACAAAAGTATGCGCGGGCAAAGTTTTTTTAAATCTGCCCCACCATGCACTGCTATTAGCATATGGGAGGGGGGAAGTTTTTAAATCATGTTTTTATATGGGTAAACATATAAAAATCTTTGATTTTTGGCCCATTGACAATGTGTGGAAGCCCCCAAATTGAGCCCTTCTTTTTGGTTTCTGCTTGCAGCCGATATTCTTGATGGGGAACACCTGGGGCTTACCGGGATAGATATTCAAAGCCGGCTGTGAAAGTAACTTAGCCATTTAGAACTTATCAGGCTAAATTATGATGTATATTTAGTGGCACGGCAAAGCTGCCAAATATATATATATATATATATATATATATATATACGCACTTAGCCAGATAAGTCTATCCGGCTAAGTTTAGACCTCCTCTATGGTCCGTTCAAACTTACACCGATACCTTTGTGGCTAACTCACTCCGCCCTGATCCACCCAGTACACACCTACTTTTTGTGTATGTAACATTTAGCCGTATATAGGACTTATACAGCTAAGCAGCAGCCGCTGAGCATAGGTGCATATTCAATGGCCGCTTCTTAGCCAAATAAGTCCCGCTTACCTGGCTAAATAGCGCTGAACACACTTTGAATATTGGGCCCGGTACCATGTTTTACATATATGAGAAAATTAGTATATGTCTGAACTTGTAGTTACAGCAATGGCAAATGGATGGAATTTTATAGTGTGTGCAATGCAAAGTCTTGTGTTAAGCATTATTTGGGTTATAGAGTGTGGGGCTCCTTTAGAAATCCCAAGAGTGTGGTTGGAGGAATGGGGTTTAGCAGGAGGTTTTAAAGTGGGAGTTTTTGGCGGGATTGGCACTTCTTATTTCATCTGCCTAGTTATGCTTTTTTGTCCTGTCCTCTCTAGTGAAGGACTGGCAAAGGAAGGGACCTCCAGGATGCAGTGGCCTAGAGTGCCCAGTCTGTGGGATGGTAGAGTACGGGGACCCTTCCAGTTGGGCCCTGCAGGGGCTTTCCCACCTCAAGGGGAGAGACCCAAGGTCAATGAGTGGAGAGGAGTTTTTCCTTCTTTCAAAGAAATGACCGGAGTCCAGGAGAAGAAGAGGTTTATCCTTCCTTTGATGATAATGGCCAGGAGGCCAGGAATTGGGGTGATTTGGAGATGACGAGTGCTCCAGGAGATCCATTGCATAGTGGGTGCTGGGCAAGCCTACATGCTGTGGGAATAGAGAAGAGTGAAAACTAAATAGGAGGTTGCATGATCCAAGAGCCGTGAGTAGCTCTAGGAATTGATGTTGCATGTCCCCTTTGGAAGTGAGTTTGGATAGGGTATACTGAAAGAGGAAAAATGAGTGACAGGTTGGGAAGTAGAAATTAGGGAGTGCACCTTATTCCCCAAGAGAATATGAGACTGAATGAGGAGGAATCTGGGAGTGTGGTACATGCTGGGCATAATGGATTTGTGAGTGAAGTTTGAAGGAGTGCTGAGACTGTGATGAACTTGAAGAGGAATCTGTGAGCTAAGCCTAACTCTTGTGGTTCGGGGTGGGTTGATAGAATGAAGGGGGGGAAAAGTACTTTGTGGAATCTACATCTTATGTTCTTTAAAACCAGTGGGAGGTGAAGATATAATTCTGACTGTTGTTTCCCATGAATTCTGATATATTCAGTACTGACACATTTTACCATATGCAAATCAATGTACACAGTTGCTGGCTAGAAATATCCTAGAAATAAAGTTGAGTTGAAAGTGAAGTCTGATTCACTTAATTTTAGCCCAAACTAGTGGGTAGCATAGAGCCAGGGTTCATGGAGGGGAGATGGGTTGTGTCCTCACTTTCCAGTCAGAGAAAAGAATGTGGTTTACGACCACCCTTGCTGTCTCTGTACAGGCTCACTACACCATCCGCATTATCTAATTTAAGAGCCCACTCAATATATTTGGGAAGATGACCCTTCCGCAAACAAGGAAGTCTCCCCCATCATTTTAGGTAATTGAGCTTGGGATTTCATAAGAAAAACGTTGAAGTTTCATCTCTGGGGATCTCCTGTTGGACACAAGGCACATGTGAATTAAATTCGATAGTCTAGTTTCCACTAAATAGGGATTCTGCACAGTTAGCTCTCCCCTTGGGACTGGATGGGCAAGGTTGCTATAGGTTGGTTAATAGTGAGGTGAAATAACTATACACAGAACTGTCTTCAGGGAAGTTGCCATCTAATAAGTCTGAAATGTGTTTCATTTCAACTTCTAAAGCATTTACTCACTTTGAGATTTAACTTCACAGTACTGAAAATTCTGAATTGGCTTTTATGGCTCAAATTAACCAAAAGCACTTTCCTGGACAAACCAGACCAGACTTTACTTTAACATACCACAGTGGTGCCAGCTTTTGGTGTTCAGAGAGTAATTGCGCTATAGTCAGCCAACATAGAGATATTTTATACTTTAAGAATCAACATGGAACTGTCCTATTGGTTCCATGCCAGTTTCTTTGTGCATGGGTTCAATTTCCAGGACTGGTTTCTGTTCTTCAAGCCAACCTCGGCTGTGGATGCCATAGAGTCAGCACTCATAGTCTCTAGGAGGAGAGTCATCCATTGCCCAATAGTGACACCTCATGGCCCAAACACACAGGGTTTATACATATTGCATATTCTGGAGGCAAATGCAGTCAGTGGCACCTGGCTGAGGATTGTCACTGGGCAAAATGGAAGGAGGGAGAAAAGATTTAAAATGGGGAAACCCCTGGGTATTCATACACAAAATCTCAAGGCACTGTAGTCCCAGTAAAGGCTGATTCTGATTAAGCTGAACCCTTCAAAAAAAAACCCATGGGCAAAACTTGTACCTTCAACCTGCAGTAGCTGCTCTGTGATTTACAGGTCATATCGTAAAGATCTCATATTTCCACTCAGTTACTGAAAAGCGAGGGTCTGATTTGCTAAGACATTTTTCCCATTCTGTCTTTAAGAAGGAAAAAGTAAATCTAAGCCCTGAATGCAGGTCACCGTTTGTTAGGATTTGCTAGCATGGCTTAGTGCATTGATATTAATGTGGTAAGCAGTTACTGCTACTGGTAACGTTTGTTTCTGCCAGTAATATGCACAATCTCTGCCTTCCCTTTCCAGTGCTTCCTTTAGGGCAGAGGGTAGCCCAAAGCAAATCCCCTCCCTTCTGTGCATCATATCACCCCCCTTCCCTCCCCAGGAATAAACCCCCCTCAGCATAACCCTGCCCTTTGTTAAACAGCCCACATAATTAGTTAACATCACAAGTCAACTGCCTCTTGTCTGGAAAAAATAGAACACATGCAGAGGGTCAAAATCCATTTTCTCTGAGCCGTAAATGGAGTATTTATTTAAAAAAGAAGTCCCAGTCATTAAAATTAAGCAGATCTGACTCAGAAGCCATAGTGCAATTACATGCAGGTAGACCAATGATCATATTTGTATTTGAATTATATTTTATATCCATTTATTTCTTTAGGTTCATTTCTTTAGGTTTCATTTTTCTTTATATTTGGTGCCATTTCAGGATTATGCCTCACGCCACATATTTTGTATGTTAACCCCCCCCCCCCCTTCCCTTCATGTACCAAAAGGAGCTCTCTGCATATCACTTACCATACACCAGTATTAGAAAGAGGCAGAAGAGTCTTAAGAGACATTTGAGGTGAAGGGTTCTTGTCAACCTATTATCCATTTCTCCATGACGCTGAAAAGGGTTGTCCACTTTAACTGCTTGTTCCAAGGTACCTCTGTGCCCAATGCCTAAGCTCCTTCACAGAGCTTTGCTAATTTAATTCTGTTTAAACTCAGTCATGGGGTATCTGTTCTGGGGTGACTTAAGTCTTTTACCTCTGTGATCTCATCAGTGGGAATCCATCCTTCTGACCCTAAATTATTGATTCCTCTATTTCAGTCTTGTTTCCTGTTACAGGCACCCTCTATCTATAATGCACGAGCCTGTGAGACAGTCCTGTCAGGCCTTAGCTTATTTCTCTGGCTAAAACTGGCTGTTGCCTCATTTTTATTCTCTTCTGGATGAGGGATCTAAAAACAAAAAACCTTTAAATAATCAACATATCATCCCAAAGCTCTCTATGGAAAAGCATAGGGTTTGTTGGGATAGAAAGTGCTCATGGGGGACAAAACAGCAGAAAATCAGGAGGAAAAATTATCATCATATAACTAACATGGGACATATTTTTATTAACCAGTATTTATGAATCTCTTGCTGTATACAGCATATTTATCTTTATGCCCAACTATCTAAATGTCTCTATCTAGAGTCTCTCTCTATATATATCTATCTATTCTTCCATCCACGCAACTCTTGGTCTCTGCCATCTAGCTACTTTTTATGCCAAAAATGCATGAATGCATTTGTAAACTTAGCATGTGACAGTTTTTATGTTGTTTTTAGGGTCTTTCTATGCCAAATATTTTGTACACCTCTGATATATATGCAGAATCAAGCCTTTGAAAATGAGGGAAAGAAGCCAGTATGCTCTATATAAGGCCCTATGTAACTAGGTTTGTAATTGTTAGCAAATGGCCTGCTTTTCAAAAGCATTTACATACTTAAAACTGGGTTTTACTCAACTAAATGCATTTCACCGTGTAAGTGGGCTTTTGAAAATTGCTACAATATATGCCTTTGACTTGTCCATAGGTTTTACAGCATTAGATGCACTTTACTTGAAGTGCATTTAATGCACTTTTGAAAATTGCTACGTTAGAATGTTACCTTTACATGCATAACTCTTTTGAAAATTCACCTTTAAGCTTTTTTTCCTTTCTAACTGAAAAAAATTGGTGTAACAAATGGAAATTAATGATTTTTGTGTGCTAAAAAGAGATGTATTGTGTGCTAAAAAGAGATCTATTGTCTAATATCAGTTAACCACTTATAGACACACAGGGCCCAATACCGAAAGCGTGTTTAGTGCTGGATAGACAGATAAGTAGGAATTATCAGGCTAACTAGTGGTCGTTTGAAAACCAGCAACCACTAGATAGCTGGATATTTGTTCTTATCCGGTTAAGTTAATCAGATAAGTTAAATCTGGCTATAGTTGATCTAACTTATCTGACTAAGTAGCACCTTGACCACGGATATTCAGCGGCATAGCCATACCACTGAATATCCTTTGTAACTTAGATGGATAAGTCATATCCGGTTAAATTACTTACCCAGCCAACACTGAATATCAGGCCCATAAAGTCTAGGGACACTTTAACCAGTTCAGTATATCTCTGGTTTATTTCAGAATTCTCTCAAATATTATACCTTCCCTCTCTGGAACTTCCAAACCATTTTCACATATAGTGTAGATCTTGATATGGATAAGCCTTTATAATCTCTGAATTAACAGAGGTTTTTTTTTTAAGATTTAAGGCAGGGCACTTATGACCCTTAGACGGTAATTTTGAAACAGCCGCAAGGGCACACAAATACGTACGTATGCCGGCTTGCGCCAAAGGATGCAGCCATATTATAACATATGCATGTATATGCACGCATGGTTTAAAATAGGTTGCATGCACAGATACTATTTTTAGATATCTTGATCTACAAAAATGGCAACAAGATTAGCACCACTCTGTACTGAAAATCAGTGAAGAGAAATACATTTTTCAAGCTATCATTTTTCAGGCTCTCAAAAACAACCTTCCCATAGGTCAGTTCCTCTAGATCCGCCACATTTGTTCCATTAGGGCTGAATTTTTATCCATGCTCAAGCTCAAGTACCCACCTATTGGCCCGTGGCTATCCCTTTAATGTTATAAAAAAAAAAGCATTTAAGAGAGCCTCACATGCTGAAAGAAGTTGGCTACTTATTGATAAACAAGATGTGGAAACTTCATCTTTAATATGTGCTTTACAATACTTTCACTTAGCACCATCTATAGCATCTACAATTTTCAAATATTGGCATGTGTTATCATTGCATCCTATTTTTTTTAATCTTCCATTGATTGCTTACAAAAGGGGACAGAACATTCGGGAATTTGTTGTCCATTCTGAACTTCCTCCCATCATCCCAATGCAATCTCCCTTATCCCGAGGTCACAGCCAGTGTGGTAACTGTGGTTTTTGTGCCCTTAATATAAGCATCCATTGGACCCATCCAAGTTCGGGGAAGGTCATCAATTTTTTAGGGGCCACCAATTGCCTTTCCACCTATGTAATTTATTTTTTACAATGCCCTTGTCAGAAGATCTATATTGGACACAAGAAACGCAGCATTATATCCAGGCTCACCAAACACAAAGGTTGCATCCACATGGGCAAAATACAAGACCCATAGTTTCACATTGTTTGGAGCATAATCATCTTTTCACTGATCTCAGGTGGGGAATCTTGGAACAAATCGGGGATGTGACAAGAGGAAGAAATCGGATTACTCAACTAAATTTAACTGAGCAATTTTGAATTTTTTTTATCTGGAATCGGTAACCCCTAAAGGTTTAAATGTTGAAATTGAATGGTATACAGTAATCTAATTTGTTTTTCAATTAAATTATATATACCTCAGCGAGACCTAAGGTCAGCCAACAAAGGCCTCCTTTTAATACCCACCGTTAAATCTGCCCATCTCAGCGAAGTTAGAGACCAGGCCATTTCAATTGCAGGTCCAAGACTTTTGAAGAGTCTGCCACAAGATCTAAGATTACAGCAGAATCTGAAGAGATTTAAAAAAGATTTAAAAACATGGTGTTTCCAACAAGCATACGGGACTAATCTCCAAGAGGACAGCTGAGAGTCAGGATAATTATCAAAAGCGGCTGAATCTTTGCTTCTTTCTTTTTAGTTAGTTGAATTACCTAATGATCTATTGTTAGATTTTACTGCATTTGCAACTATAATTTGACTTGTTTTTTTAGTTTTCATAATTGAAAAGTACTTTTTACTTTTATGGATTTTATATTGATCTTATATTGGATTTTATTGTACCTTTCTTTTCCTTTCAAACTATGTGATGATTTTTTGATTTGATATGTAAACCGTAGAGATAGAAACTTGCTTTATATAAAAACTGCATAAATAAATAAATAATCGATTCCATTAGCATTTTCACAATGTACATAAATGAACACTGGAGGTGTCACTGTCTGCTTCAAGTTGACATGTTCATGCCAGAATTTCAGCAATATGGTAACATTTGTTTGGCATTGACATCATGAATACAAATCATTGTACTGTCAATGTGCTTTTTCTTTCAGGGTCTTCTATGGAGTTTATGTTCTCTAAGCTGGGAGATCGTAAATTATTTAACTACTGGGCCTCCAACCCAGAGACCTAGGTGGAACCATGCGTGAAGGTGTTTATGCCCACAGAGATAGTAGCCAGGCATGGTAGTTTGTCACCCAGAGATTTTACTGGAGATTGATGTGCATCTTCTCAACCACTGGAGATGGTTGCAAGAAGAGAAATTTTAAGACATTCACGCGGGCGTAGATTTGTGCGCGCAACCCGGTACGCACAAATCTACGCCCAATTTTATAACATGCGCGTGCAGCCGCACACATGTTATAAAATCCGGGGTCGGCACTCGCAAGGGGGTGCACCTTGCACGCGCCGAGCCCTAGGGGATCCCCAATGGCTTTCCCCGTTCCCTCCAACCCCCCCACCTAACCCGCCCCCCCCAGCCCTATCTAACCCCCCCCTTACCTTTGTTAAATAAGGGGCAGGCGTAGGTTGCGCACGCCGCTCACATGCCGACACGCGATCCCCCGGCACGGCCGCTGAGCCGGAGGCCTCGGTCCCGCCCTGCCCCCAGACCACCCAGCCCCTCCCACTCCTCGCCCCTTTTTTCAAGCCCCGGGACATACGCGCGTCCCGGGGCTTGCGCGCATCGCTGGGCCTATGCAAAATAGGCTCGGCACGCACAGGAGCGGGTTTTCGGGGTTACGAGCATAATATACACGGGTAACCCTTTTAAAATCCGCCCCAAAGTGACTAGAAAATAGTCTGTAAAGTGAAAATGTTTATGGCTGGTTTTTCTGTATATGGTACAGCCACGATCCTGTGGATAGTTCTGGCATCCATTCTGTCACACTGGGGTGCCAAATCAGGCTGCAGATGAGGGGCACAATGTGATGATATATTGCAATGGTATATTAGCTTTCTCACGAGGCTCAAAGTGTTGATAAGATACAATGACATTTGAACTCTCTCACAAATGCTACTGGGCTTATGTGATTGTGAAAGGTCAATTTGATATTGGTGTCATTTTTATCCTTTGCTAAAGGGAAAAGCCTGAATGATATGATGCTATAAATGCCATGTACATTATTTCCCGGCCAATGCAGCTGCTAGCCCTTAAAGGGAAATAGAACCAAGGGTTGCTAAGAGCCAAGAGAAACAGATAAGTATGAAAGGAAAGAAGTGTGAAGCTTGCTGGGCAGACTGGATGGGCCGGTTGGTCTTCTTCTGCCGTCATTTCTATGTTTCTATATTTCTGTTTTTCCAGCAGGTGGCATCAGCTGTATTCTTTTTTCAGGCATTGGTCCCTGTGCTGGACACAGTAGTAGCTAAGGTGGTCACTTAACCATCTGAAGCCTGCACTGCTTGTTTTGAGTTTTGTAATTGTGATCGTAATTAGAAGTATCTTACAAAAACAAGGTTCACTAATAATTCAATATTTTATTTTTTTTTGTGAAATGAAGGGTGAGTGTAAGGCAGCTCAGACCTTACTATGAAGTGTATGTAGAATTTTACAGAGGTTGCAGGTTCAAGTTGGAGATTTTGTTTCCCCTAGGGGGAAGGGGGTTTCTTTTTTTTATATAAATAGTGCTTCCCACGAGGCACTAGCAGGAGATTACTTGAAATATTGGTGATGTGAAAGACTGCAGGAGTTAGAAGGGTCCTGATCAAAGATGCCAAGAAGCTGGGTGCTGAGGTCTGAGAGTTGGAAGTGGTTAAAATCTGAGAAGTGGGACACTTGCAGCTCAGCCTACAAGGGAATGGGGCTGAAGTGTGGATCTCAGAGACCTGCTGGAGGAACTGGGAAGTGGTTCCTGCAAGGATCTGATTGAGAGCCAACCAGAAGGACAAGGATTCTGAGATCTGAGGTGTCCCGTCCTGTCGGGGGAAGCCTACAGTTGGAAAAAGGAGTGAAGATACATTTGGAACGGTGGTGTTTTCCTTCAGAGGGTCTGGAGGTGATCAAGGGCCAGGCTGGCGCCACAGCCTGGAAATTTGGTGCCTATGGTCAAGTGAAAAGTTGCGCCCTCACCCATTATGCAAAACAGACCCCACAAGTTAGGAGACTATTAAATGTTTGTCCTGCAATGCCTCAGACCGGTGCAAAGAAATTAGGAACCCTAGGCAAATCTTACAGCCTTTTACCTCCATCCCATCTCATCACACCCTCCCAACAAACAATTAAAAGTTACGCATTTATAAGAGATTTTACATGAAAAAGGATATTTAAAGTACAGTCTTCTGACATAAAATATCAATTATAATATATTATATTTATACGCAATGCTGAGGTGTCAACCAGAAAACCTTTCAAAAAAGCAAAACAGTCACTTAGAGCCATATGGTATTAGGCCTACTGTAACACATCATGGGCATGGAACTCAAAAAGCCACAAGAAAACTGAATTACAATACAATAAACTTTCTATATTAAAACAGCACCGCCAGCACTCAAACAGCAACAGCCCTACCTACAAAAAGGCCACACTGCAAATATTATAACAGGCTCTAAAACACCAATACATCCCCTATTAGGACAACAGACCAATCCAAGCTGCTATAGATCTCTACACAGAAACTACACGCTAGCAGAATGCCTCACCTCAGTCACACATGCAGAACACAAACAGACTCTCAAAAACAGAATAAAGAGACCATAAAATATTACCTGCAGAAAAAGCAGGCATAGTCTCTGCAGGTAATATTTTGTTAGGCAATAATGCAAGCAAAGCTACACATGTAATTTTGTTTCATTATTATTGCAAACTGCATGAATTAAAATTACCACAGGGTTTGCATAACAGCATAGAGACTGATTATTGCCAACTAACCCCAGTTTGTGTGTATAAATAAGCTTTTGAAAATCATCTGGGGAGTTATAGGAAGAGAAAGTATGTTCATAAGTCAATTATATGTGTACTTTTCCCCACATGTGTTAGACAGACTGGGGGCTGGAGATGGGCACAGAAAGCATTTACGTGCATAGTTTTTATTTTCAAACGTGTGCATGTAAATGGGAGTAGGTATATCTTTCTGTGTGTATGTCCACAAGCGTGCAGCGCAACCCAGGAATATTCAAAGTGGGGTTTATGCACATAAACACACTTTAAAAATTCTGGCTGTTGAAAATTACCCTCCCTCTGTATTCAAGGAGTCCAATAAAAAGGTCTCCCCTTTATTTCTATGTAAATATAGGAAGGACATGAGAACTGGGACTTTTCAGTATTGGAACTTTGCATGCACAGGAGAAAGCTGACACTTAACCACCGCGTGCAAGCTGATCTTTCCATAATAAAATGAGCTGCAGCAAGCTCTGCCCCTAGAGCCATGATGTCATATCATGAAACCTCCAGGAACAGCCCAATGGGAACTGGCAGCCCTATTAATGCCCATTACTGTGGCATTTGTCCTAGTTCACCAAATATTGTGCTATATTTAGTGCTACAATGAGTGTTAATACGCTAGGTCCTTGTCTCTAGTGTGAGGCTTCAGTGGGCTGATAGTCAGTTAGTCTTCGTAAACAACCAAGGCAGCTTTGGACACAGAAAGAAGAAAGATTATATGTTCACTGTTTAATTTATGAATGACTTGTATAGTTTGCAAGGTTTAACTTTCATCGGATGAAAGCATAGTGGAAAATCACTAGCAGAAACAAGTCATGTTGAAACTGGAACGTTACTATGGTTATTGTACCTTTCCAGAAACTCTTATAAACTGAAAAGTGTAACTAAAAAGTCCTGCAGGATTTCAGTGAAGATTCGAAGGAAAAGGATTCTCAATTGAAAAGAAGGACTTTAGGGGTTGACATGAAGCTGACCCGGGTTTAATTCTCAGGCCAGGCTTCTGCTTTGTGGGTCAACCAGGACTGGTAATGTTGCAGAAACAGAATTCACAGCCTAACGAAAGGAAGGAGTCTCAGTCAAGGCCATCACAAAAGACGAGAAAGACAGGCTGCCGTTTGGGTTGCTAGACAGGGATAGGGGTACCATGCTGCCACCTCCACTCCTGGTTTTGCAGCATTTGAACTATGTCCCTCCGCAGCTGCTCCCTTGCAGCCATGTCCTCACATGGGGCTTTATCAAGAGAGAGGCTCTCCTGACTGGCTGTATCATCAGAGGGGTTCCCTGGGTGATCAATGGTAACAACTAGTGATTGTACTTAGGGGCCATAGTTGTAGGGTTCTGGATAGGGCTCGGGTGCAGGATTCCCAGCCAAGAATTGTTCCTGCAATAAAAGAACTAAGTAAGAGGGTGGGAGATATGCAATAGAGAAAAAAAATTCCTCATAGTTGCAAATGAAGGCTCATAGTTTTATAACCCAGTGGAAGCCTAAAGGAGCAGCAGGAAGCCACTGGGAAAAAGACTGTAAAAGGGCAATTTTCAAACTGTCCATATTGGGACAAAGACCACACATATTGGCTTAGCACTAATTTTCAAAGTGAAAGTACAAAACTATTTTTGCTTTGAAACTTGCCACGGATACAAAGTATGAACAGACACTTGCACCTTTTTTTCTGCAAGTAGAGTTTTGTTGGAAAAAGTGCACGTGAAGATTTGAGAAGGTCATTTGCCTGTGTACATTGACTCCCCAGACCTAAACACACCCCCTAGGAGTGCCTCTTCACAATGGGCCTGATTTTAAAAAGCATTTACACGCATAAAACTGGGTTTTACACATGAAAATGCTTGTGAGGTGATCAAGTGAGGTGACCAAATTTGCTGATAACACAACATTATTCAGAGTGGTTAAATTACAAGTAGATTGTGATAAATTGTGAGACTGAAAGATTGGGCGTCCTTATGGCAGGTGAAATATAATGTGGACAAATGCAAGCTGATGCATATAGGAAAAAATAAGCACACACTAACTATAGTTTGCCTATTTAAGGACTTAGTGCGTGCTAATGGGACTTTGGACCGCATTAACTAGATGTTAGTGTGCACTAACAAAATACTAATTTCACGAAATTTTGTCCATTTTGTTTTCATTTCGTGGTGCTCTTGAAACAGGATGAAAGATAATTTACATAAGAACATAAGAAATTGCCATGCTGGGTCAGACCAAGGGTCCATCAGGCCCAGTATCCTGTTTCCAACAGAGGCCAAACCAGGCCACAAGAACCTGGCAATTACCCAAACACTAAGAATTGCCATTGTCATTTTGTTGAAAACGAATGCACATCCCTAGTGTAGGTTTAGTGTAGGTAAATTTAATTGTAAATGGTAACTGGCACGCGGTGAATTAGTGTCAGCTTTGCCAGATTGGTGAATGAAAAGGGATACATATTTTGGAAACAGTTTCTGAACGTGAGTGAATAATGAAAAGACACATTAAATTTCTCATCCCCATTTAAAAGACAGTAACAAGCAGAAACATTTACTCTGAGACCAGTGCCTTCCAGATAGAGAAAACTTTTTAACTGGTTTTGAAAGAGCCTGGAAAAAAGAATTCCCTTATAAAGGGCTCAGAGGTCTGAGAAAAGAGCTTGTACTTTCCTTCTACAGGGACTGATTGGAATTTGTGAGTTCTAACCAGGGATTCCAAGAAAAGTAAAGAAAAACGGTCTTGGGTCTTGAAAACTAAAAAACAGTCACTGCTCTCAAACAGAAGAATTAAGTAAGAAAATATTCCTTGAAAGGAAACAGGGGAACACAAGTGAAAGAGTATGTTTCCTCTGGCAAGAATTTAATTAGTTTTCCACTATTTTTCCTGACCAGCATTATTAGTTATGGAATGTATAATTATCCTTTGTTTTTGTAGTTAGTGCAAAAGTCCAAGTTGTCGAAGACACAACGCCTTAGGGAACGTGTTTAGTTTTCAGAAGACCTGTCGGTGCAAAGGAGTTAGTTTTCTTCATTGATTTTGTATAAGAGTAAGTTAGTAGATACAGATCAGCAAAAGTCAAGATACAGTCAACGCACCCCAGCTAAGTACTCAAAGAACACCACCCAAGTCCAATATAAAAAAAAGTTAAGTGCGTACACACCAGTTAAATAAACAGGCCTGTTTGTAAAAGACAACAGAACACACTAGGACAGTATAAAAAAAAAAAAAAAGGAAAAGAAATAAAAATAGAAAAGTAAAATATACAAAGAGAGACAGACAATAAAAGAAAAGGTATAAAAGAAAAACATATTTACCCAGGTATGATTCTGAAGACAAAATGCATACTCTCTCGTAGAACAGAAAGAATCAATTACTAGGATTACTGTTGCGTCCAGTCTTTGACGGCTTCGCCCCGCTTGTTGCACCCCTATCTCGGCTCCTTCCGCTTACCTAGGCAAGATGGCTACCGCAGTGTCATCAAGCCGACCTCTCTGGCATCCCCGGAACGGCTATGGTGCAGCCGTATGCCATTGCTCCTCCCAGGTACCTGCTAGGGTGTGCGCATGCGCACGCAACCCACGTCTAAGTATGCCCGGTGGCGCAAACCTCGAGGACGTTCCCTCATCTGACGTCACGTCAATTCGGGTATATCTACTTCTCAAGATTGCTAGCTCATTGAGTTGGCAAAGGCTCGAATAAACTCAAACTGTTCCTGTCTGCGCTACTCTGCTGCTTTCCTGCTGCCTGCAGGAAGTTCTCCTTTTGTCCTTCGGGGTTTTGCTACTAACTTGGGTACCCGCTCCTTGGGGGCCCTCTGTTCTATTTTCAGGTGCCATTCAGGGAACAGGTACTCACTCCTCGAGGGCCTGCTCTCCCTGCCTCATTGCCTGTACCTACTACAACTATCTGGTGGAATCGCATCCAGAGCAGCTAACACCGAGTGAGTACTCTAATATCTCATCTGTCTCATCCACCATAACTCCTTGCTGTGGAACCTCCTGACGTCACCTAGGAGAGAAGGGCTCCCTCTGCCGAGGTCCCTGAGACTACAACTCACCACTGCCACTTGGTGGCTATCTTCAAGCTGTATAATAAGAGTTCAATTCCGGTGTTTTTTTGTATAGAGTCTAACCCAGTGCTGTGGCTCCTCACGAGGCTCCTCCCCATGGGCATAGTCATCCCCACAGTACCCAAGGATCCATTAAAACACACGTAATAACAACAATTACATTAATGAGGCACACATGATTGAAATAGAAGTTCCCATTGCATAGACTGATACTTAACCTGACTGTGCTGCTTGGTAGAATCCTGGAACCCCAGATTTCTTTGCTCTATGTTCTTGGAATACTTAGGGTCTAAAAGTAAAGAGGGTAAAATAATAGAGCTTTTTTTTTTTTTTTTATTTCTGTGCATTGACTAGAAAAAGTATTGCTTACTAACAAAAAGGAAACTGTTGCTTAATATAAAATTGTTGAATTAGGGTACTTGCCAGGTTCTTATGGCCTGGATTGGCCACTGTTGGAAACAGGATGCTGGGCTTGATGGACCCTTGGTCTGACCCAGTATGGCATGTTCTTATGAGTACACTCCTTTGTTCACTTATCCTTGCCTTCCCTCCTAACCTCGAGAGATTTTGCTGGGTGGGTTAGAGACCCCTAGCCTTCTGGGAGACCTAGCAGGGAGGAGAGCACTGAACTGCACCCCTGAGAGCTTGCTGTCCTGGTCATCACGATTACACTCTTAACACCAACCTCGGCCACGATAGCAGTCTTCAGAGGCAATGATTTACAACAATAGGGTTTCCATGCTATGATTGGCATAGAAATTACACTGATTTGAATGTAAAATATTATTCTGTATGAAATTAGTAAGTTATGATAACACACCCTTTTCCAAAATCTTAGCCAACACTGGAAGATTTGAGATGGTCCAATAGCTGGAAACTGAATCAAAAGCAGAACTATTCTTCTTCAGAACAGGTGTAACTAATGTTCTTTTGAGAAAAGGTAGACAAACATCCTCAGCGAGGGATAAATTAACTATGTGAGTAATACTATCCAGAAAAAGAGATTGCAAGCTGATAAGAATACCAATTGGACAAGGATCAAGAATGCAATGTAACAACCATAATGAGGATAAAATTCTACTAAATTCAGTACTAGCAACCACTTCAAACTCAGACCAGAGGATAGATGAAATGTTGAGTTTTGAAAATGAAAAAGCATCGTGGCTTTCAGCTGCAACTGCCCATGATAATGAAACCTTAATCCAGACAGTGCACAGAAAACTGCTCGAAATGATGACCAGACTTAGTAAGGTCATTTATTCTAGGCTGAATTAAATTGTTAACGATTTCAAAATGTTTTCATGGCCGATCAAGTGAAGACTGGAGATAATGTGATAGGCCATTTTTACAAGAAGCAAAAAGAGCTCTTATAATGTGAGCGATCCTGAGTAAATTGGACTTGAGCTCCATTAGTCATGCAGGTGTGCCAGGCTGCTCTGCACTACCACCAGCACATCATCTTTTGTTCTTTTTTAGCAGGTCTTGTATGGCATCCAGGCTCCTGTCAATGCTGCGATTCACTCCTAGCAGTAGCGCATGTGTCGGTCGGCCATCAGACAGCACACACATGATGGTTCCCTATGTTTTGGCAATGTTATAAAAGTATGTCAACATTGGTCTGTAAGTTATTTATTGTATTTGGGGCATCTGGTCTTCAGGTGCTCGTACTATGACTGTTTGTAGTTCCAGACTAAGGTGGCCGCTAAATTACCTTTTCTGTCATTCAAGAAGATTGCAGCATACTCTTGTGCCTCAGTGTTATCTGATTCACAAGCTGTACAGCAGCAAATTCTTCACCTTCAGTACATGTTTAACAGCATTTTCTGCATGGCATCTGCTATTCTTTTCTTCAGCGTATCATTTATGGCATCTGAGCATCTGTTACCTGTTGCAATTCACCTCTAGCTGTAACACGTATATCATCTGGCCTTCAGGTTTGCACTTCTTTCTATAGCAATGCTTTGGAAATCCATTATCTTCAACTTTGTTTTAGCAAGATAATTATTGAATTAGGGTTCATCGTCTTCAGGCAAAGATGCTACAGTTGGCAGGTTTTTTTTGACAGAGCTGGTGGTCAGTTGTTTGACATTTTCTGTAGTTAAATTTTGTTCCCCCCTTTGGTGCATCTTAGTGTGGGGAACCCTTGGTCCTCAACTAGCTGACCCTAGATCTCTGCCTGGTAGGCAACAGCTAGGAGGGGCAAACCCAGCTCCTGCCCCTGAGGAGGAGGATTTCAGAAGACCAACATAGAGAGTTACAGCAATCTAGTGAATTGAGAACAAAAGCCTGAGTGACAATATGAAAGTTCATATTATTCAAGAAAGGTTTTAATGAGCATAATAAGCATAATTTGAAAAAGCAAGTATGGACAAGTGATTGAATCTGGGGACAGAAAGATAAAGTGGAATCTATCTTGAACCCTAGGTTCTAGGAGCAGGATTTGATAGGAATGGGAGTATCTTCCATAAAACCACTGCTTGGAAATGTTACATTGTTCCTTATGGGACAGCACTTCAATCTCAGTTTTCCTTAAATTGTGTGGAATTAGAATAGAAAAGTCCCTCTCAGTGTCATAGGGTCTTCATTACTAGGCCAGGTCTGCAGAGAGTAATGCTGTGGAACAGAAAAAACAAAGCTAAGCATTTTGTTTTTGCATGTGTCTAACGTTTTATGATCTGTTTAAGAAATGATTAAGTCATAACTGTCTGAAATCAATAATTATTTTAAGCCTGTACCTGGAGTATTAGATCATAAATGAAACTCTAACTGCTCCCCTTTTTGTAGGAGATAAACATGTTTTCCAGTTAAGAGTGAAAAACCACATGATGCTTCATCTAAGATGGAGGACAAAAGGACAGTAGTGGATACAATTTAAGATGGAGGGAAAAGGTGCACTAATTACCAATCAGTCTATCTTTGGATGATTGGCTCCATGAGGTGATGGCATCATGAGAATATAATGCAAGGAAATAGGTAATCAAAGAATAATGTATTGATTGGCGATGTATGTGTATAATGAAAAATGAAAAATATCTAATGAGCTGCCTATGTAGGATGGGGCAGAGCAACTAATTTTAGATTTTACTGTTGTACGTTTTGCAATAAAAACCACATAAAAGTGCAAGTTTTGGTTTCATATCAGATTTTTTTAGTCAAGTCATTCTACAACTTTAAAGATTGCTCCTGAAGACAGAAATCAGGGATCTAATTGGCAGCGATTATGCTTATCAGCTACTTTCTGAAAAGAACTAAGGAATATTTCCTGCAGTTGACTATTAGAGTATTCTGAGAGACACATTTTTATCTTAAATAAAACAGTTTTGACAGTTTGTCAGCCAAGGTATCAAAGATGGAGAGAAAGGAAGCAGAAACTGAATATCATCAGCATATAACTTGAACGTAAGACCCATTTAAGATGGTAAAGTAGAGAAAGGAAGCATACAGATATTGAAAAAGACTGGAGAGAGTGCAGATTTTTGCAGAACCCCAGTAGATGAAGAGAAAGATTCTGAGTGGGAATTATTACCAATAGCAACACTGTAAGAGAGATCACCTAGGAAAGGAGAGAACACTCGATGAAATACATAAGGACTCTAAGAGTTAATAGAATCAAGTGGGCTGATGGTATCAAATGCAGGGGTCAAGTCTAATAGTACCAGTGAATATTGTAGGTCAGCCTCAAAGCCCCCTCTGACTGTCTCTACACAAGATGAGAAGTAGTTCTGTGCTGTGGCCTGACGTTTAATAAATTATGGTCATCTGAAAATTGCTGGAGTACTTTCTTTTCGATTACCTTAGTGAATACTGGGAGTGAAGAGATGGGGTGATGCATTAGAGAGAGTTGTTTTTAGAATGGGATGTACTACTGCAGACTTAAGATTAGCCAGTAGAAGGCCCTGAATCAGGGAAGAGCTTGTGATAACCTTGATCATGCTACTTAATTCAGACTACAGTACCTTAATCAGGGCTATCGAGTGGGTGTTAAAAGGGCAGAAACTGGTCTTTCATTCCTGAGATAATAACACAAATCTCAGTTGTGGACGACAGGTCAAAATCGGACCAACTAGGTGTAACAGTAGAAGAAAATGATTGTGAGAAAGATGCAGGGTTAAAGCCCTCTGTGAGCTTGAAAACATTTCAATGAAAATACAAGCTGAATTGCTCACAAACCGTGATTCCGGGCTCCAGCATGTCCGGTTTTGGGAGTTGAACTAAAGAGTAAACAATTCAAAATAACTCATGTGGTCTCGAAGCAGCTGAGGTAATACATTTTATAAAGTAGTCTCAGCTTTTTCAATAGTCACCCTGCAGGGAACTGAGAACGATAGTTGTTAAGATTTACAGAAGTACTAGTTTTCCCCCAACGGCATTCTGCTCTTAAGACCTACCGTCTGAGGGAGCGCATTTTCCTCTGTGAACCTCTGGTGCCAATTTTCTGCGCTGGGGCTTTATTATTTCTTGGAGCAATAGTGACTAATTGCTGAGTGGAGGGTAGATTGCCATAGTTCACCAAGTCCTCAACATTGTGATATGCAGAAGAGAGATTGGGTAACCATGCTCTACCTAGCTCATCAACATCAATACACGGCTGATGTAAGATGCAGGACAGGGGGTTGACCATTGGAAGGTCTAGATCATGGACAGCTAAGTAACAGTGAATTAAGTGATGGTCTGACCATGGCACGGACATACAAGTTAATGGCACTGCTGCAATCTCCTCCCATGAATTACAGACAAAGATGAGGTCTAATGTATGGCCCAGTTTATGTGTGGAGAAGTTAACAATCTGAAACCAGCCCAGTGCTTTCATGGAAGATAGAAAGTAATCACAACTGGGAGAAAGAGGCGTGGCATCAATATGAATATTAAGATCCCCTAAATCCAAGACATTTTTTATATCTGCTTTAATAGCTAGCAAGTAATCAGTAAAATCAGATAGGCTGGAATCTAAAAACGTTTGGGGGGGGCAGTATGTTAGACACAACCCCCAATTAAGACTAGATTTCAAAAATAGCATTTCAAGTGGAGGTGGCCAGTGTTATCACAAGGCCACAGTGAGTTGTAAATAAGATTTGCCCACTCCTAGCAATCCTCCACCATACTTGTTTGGGTGGGTCTGGAAAAAGCAAAGTAGCCAGGAAGGCTAAGTTTTTGTAAAAGTACATTATCTGAGGAGAGAAGCCAAGTTTCAGTAAAGCAAATAATATTAGGAATCCCTAAAAAGATAAGTTACTATAGGTATATTACGACAAATGCACTGACAATTTACCAAGTAGACTGAAAGTTTATGGTCCTTCAGCTTAGGTAGTGAACTATTAAGGAATACCTGTGTGAGGATCGGGGCTCTCTCATGAACCATACCGACCTCTTCCTGTTATCACTGTATAACTCCCCCCATTAATGGCTGACATTCATAAAATCCCACAAGGAATAGGCACAGGTAAAATAGAAGAGCAGCACACAAGATATTTATAAAAGCCCTTCATAGTCAACATAGTTGTAATCATAACTATTGACAAAGGCAGGCAAGAAGATATACAAAAGTCTCATACAATAAGTAAAGTGAGAATCAAAAGAAACTAAATTCATTAAAACAATCAAACAAAGAACTGTAGCAACTTCATGCGTGCACGAAGAGATGCGTTGCTGTGGGAAATTAATAAGGGGCCTACCCCAACGTCCTTGGGGAGTGGAGCTTAGTGCTGAAGCCGGACAGAGAGACAGGAAGCAGGCAGCAGTAACAGTGCTGACCTGAAAAACATACAAGTAGCCAAAACTAAGACCAGGAGTCTCTCGGGAGGGCAGAGCAGTATCACAGCAGGCAGTGCAAACAGGCAGGCAGGTAACTGGAACTCCGGCAATGGTCTAGAGAAATGATAATTAATCATTGCAGTACAGTCCTGAAAGTGTATGGTTCTAGTAGAGGGTTAATGTGGTGAAGAAGGCATAGTTTGAAAAAAATGAGGAGTTTACAATCCTCTTCACGTATAGAGAGGGTGGAGCCCAGCAATATGCTAAGATTGCGAGCAGTTTTGACAATTGGTTTTGGATTGACAGTTGAATTGTAGTAGCGAAGGTGTATCATGTGGGATGGTATGACCTAAAATCAAAACATTGTTTCTTTTTAGGTTAAATGATAATCTATTGTAATTTAACCATGCTCTGATGGAAGAAAGACAGAGGGAAATGTACTGAGAAGTGGATGACCATGAAGCTTTGACAGGAAAGAAGAACTGGATATCGCCTTTTATAGAAGAGCGATTGCGCACATACAGGCTACTTGCGAGCATATATGCTAATTTTTATGCAGGTAACCCTTTGGAAACTACCTCCATAAAACTTCCAATGTTAGGAATTAAAACCTTTTGAAAATTAACCTCTAGAAGAAGACAGTTGATTGAGCTAATAATGGGCATATGCAGATAATTATCTAAAAATGACCATAAGTTTTCTTGGCTAGCAAGATGGGCTTTGCAGGTTGACAATAAGTGTTTTCCCATATGTAATCAGGACTCTGTACTTCTATCAGAAGGGATAGATTTGGCCTGCTGCTACTCTTAGGAACAGATTTAATGCTGGTACCATGCTGCATCCCCCCCCCCCCCCAGGCAAACTGATAATTGCACAGCAGTGCCACCCTTGGACCTAGCCTACCAGTCCTAGCAGCCATCCTCAGAGTGAAGTAAGCACAGAGGCTAAGCGGAGGGGGCAGGGCCTGTCGGTAGGCTTCTTTCACTGTGAGGAATGCAGCTGCTGCAGCTAGGCAGGGAGGTAGAAAGCCTGTGCATAAATCCAGGCCTGTCTGTCAGGAAGATAATCTTGGCATCAGGATGGGCATCTGTAAACCCACCAGATGAAATGTTTCTCTTAGCTGAATCCAGGACCATAGGCTGATTCCCTGCTTTAGTGAGAACCTCAGAAAGAGAGAGAGAGAGAGAGAGACAGATGTGTGAAGTTATGCAGGGCTCCAAACTTGGCACTAGCCATTATTTCTCTTAGCAGTGCTGAACATTTTTGGCACTTTGCTAGAGAACTTGCCTGAGCCCCAATTACATTAGATGGACTCAAAGGGCCCAATTTATAAACAATCTTCCTCTTACCCATTTATTCAGCTGCCATTTTCTACAGCATATACTATTTTGTAAAATAAACATGCCACTAAGTATATACTGCAGGCTCAGTTCGGTACAGGTACTACATGGCGGATTGTTTTCATATTGTGTGTAATGTATTATTCAGTTTAATAACAATTCTGTTTTGTATCCCATGGGTACTATTTAATACTGTTTATAGAATTAAAATAAAAGGTGATATATATATATGGCAAAGTCCCAAAAGGTGAGTTCCTGTCCTCTGTGCTGGGAAAAGACATTGGTCCAGTGCGTAAGACTGAACTTTTAAATCTGTGTTTTAAACTTGCCTAAGAGACCTCAAGAAGCCCCCGGGCCTGCTAGCTGCCCCGCAGTAGCAAGGTGCAGAAGAACTGTGTGTTTAAAATGATTACCTTTTCATGCATAGAGCATATGTCTCTGCAGAACCAGCAACTGGAAGGGTTAACAAGGGGAAGGAAAAAAAAAAGGCCCTGACCTAACCTGAACTGAGCAGAGAACGCCACCTGACCTTGAGAAGCCATCAGATAACAAACCGGAGATGCTGCCTGACCAACCAAAAGGAAGACGGGAGGAAAAATTACAGGTTTTTTTTTTTTGGTTTTAAATTGCCAGGGCTTTGGATTCCCAAGAAAGACGGAGCTCGGCAGAGAGGAAGGAGAGGCTACAGTTTTCCCACGGAAGCTGGGAGGAACAGTTAAGTGCTACTTGCCAAGGTACGAAGTGGCCCAAAGCTGCAGCAATTCTGCCTGGATATTGAATGTGAATCCTGGAGGCAGTTTCCAAGGGAATTTGAGATAAATGACTGAGACTTCTGAGGGGTGTTGCTGAGAGAAGAGATGTTTTGTTTTTTCTCCACTCCATCTGGAGTACAGAGGCACCTCCCAGAGGAAAAAAACAAAATAAAACACGACTCTTTAGTTTACAGCAGTTTACTTGTACTGCTGTCGGTCCTGTATTTCAGAGGCAGGTCTGGGGAATTGGAAGGGATCTGCCTAGAAGTCATGGTAACTCTGGTTATTTTTATTAGGAAATACTCTAATTCATAAAGATAAGGGGAGGTGTCGGAAAATTGCATCCAGAGAAGGAAGGAAGCCTCCCAGCTGTGCTCTGCACTCTTCAGATTGTAGCTTCCAGCATATCTATAAATCAGCAAGGGCCCACTGGTGTTTTGTTTGTGCACATACAGTGACTTTAGACTAAATTCTGGGTACCCAGAGTCTGAAATTCACAGTTTCACTATATAATTGGTTAAAAATAATTGTCCAGTTAATTTTAAACATGTTGCAGAGTTTATTCTACAGCGACATTGTTTCAATATTGTTTATATTTGTGTTGATTAAAATTTGTTAATCGCCTTTGCATTGGGCCCTAGGCAATATACAAAATTAAACATACATAATGCAATAAAACAAAATCATTAAAATATCCTCATACAAGATAAAAATAAACAAAACAAAGATACAATATGATACTTTAACACTGTCACTAAAACAACACCGACTGATAAAGGTCCTTTTTTTTTTTTAAAGAAATAAATAAAATAAATTTGCTACAGCTAGCAAAAAAAGCGCCTGTTTAAAAAGCACAGTTTTCAGCATAGATTTAAAAGTCTTTAAAGAAGTCCAGCTGCCTAATCTCTTCTGACAGCGAATTCCAGAACATGGGTGCGGCAACAAAACGGTCACACTCACGAGTGACAGCCAAGCAAGCTTCTCATGCCGAGGGAACATCCAAGAGGCCAAGCTGTTGCAAAATCAAAGGACGAGTTGGGCAGTACTGAGGTATCAGACTATTCGCCAAAGGAAGCTTGTCAGAGCTAATCAATTTAAAACCAATTATGACCACTCTATTATTGAACACATTGGGCTACAGGGAGCCAAGACAAATCCATTAGCACAGGTGTAATGTGATCCCTTCGCTTTTTTTTCCTGTTATAAGATGGGCAGCAGAGTTCATGAGCAACTGAATGGGCTTCAAGGCCTGAGTAGGTAAAACCCAGATAAGTAGTGTTACAGTAATTAATTAGTGACAATATAGAAGCTTGGACGACTGTACAGAAATCAGCTAGATCCAAAACAGATTTTAAACCATTCAAAAATTCTCAGCTTAAAAAAGAATGATCTTATTATGGATTTGATATGATATTGAAAACTTAGATAAGAATCAATCCAGATACTCAAGTCTAAAGCTAGAGGTTAATGGAAAAGTTAAATCAATGAGATATGAGTGCTCACTAAATGTTGTAAACTGTGAGGTTTGGGTGGACCCTTGGACACTGTGGCAGCTGACCACACCCACGGGGGAAGACCCGTGAGGGGCCACAGATCAGGCAAAGAGAGTATAATGGAAAGAAAGGGTAAGTAAGAGAGCTGAAAGATGTAATGGAAGTATATTTAGTTTTAGTAGCTGATTTTTGGACCAGCAAGAATTCAATCTTTGACATGTTTAGAGCAGGCTTATTAAAAAAAAAATCAACATTTTTTAATTGTAGTCAAGCAGCTTTTCAATGTTTCAATTGTAGGTGACCAAGAAGACTGTTTACCAACAAAACTGTATATCATCTGCATAGATTTTATAACCATCACAAAGTCCTGTCTGAATGTTGCATATTGGGGCAATGTAGATATTAAAAAGTACCAAAGATAGGTCTGAGCCTTGTGGTACTCCCAGCTTTAAATCAGACCAGACTAAGCTTTCTGACTCAATTTTGATTAATTGGGTAAGATTAGACAAGAAGGATTCAAACTATGAAAGAACGGTGTTTGAAAGGCCACATTGCTTGAGTCTAAAAAGTAAAATCTTGTGGTCGACTGTGTCAAATGCAGAGGAAATATCCAAAGAAACAAGGATATAACTGTTTCCTGCGTCAAGGCCTCTTCTTAGAGTGTCCAGCAGAGAAGTCAACAAGAGTTTAGAACTTAAGGATTTGCAAAATCCAAATTGATGGGGATCAAGAATCTCTTTTTCTTCAATGAGAAAAACTAAAGATACATTGGTGGCAGTGTGGATAGACGTTACCCATGAAGGGGCCTGGTGCTGTGTAATAGCCTTTGTGGTTGCATAGCCAGCAACCCATTAGAATTTATTTTATTTATAGAGCCAGGGCAGAATGGGGTTCAGCTGAGCCTGATGCTCATGTTTAGTCTGCTGATCATTTGTTCAGTGCCAGCGGTCTGTCCCTGTAACCGGAAGCAGTGCCGTGGTACCAGGAGTGAAGCTGCTACCATGACATTTTGACCTGGAGGTTTAGGGCAGTAGAGAACGTCCTACTCGTGGCTGTGGGTGACAAGGTGGGAGCTGATATCTGTGAGCCTGCAGCCTCCTGCAATGACTGCCACTCTGTGGACCAGCAGAAATGCTACCATGAGAAACACTGATCTAGGAAATCTGTGCAGTTATACCATTTCCCACGTAGGGTCAGGTGACACAGCCGGAGGAATATTAACTCCTTGCTGTTTGGTCTGGATAATGATCTTTTGCTATTGATCCTCCAAGAATTTTGACACTTTACTCCTCTATATCCTATTCCAAAACAGTTTTTCAGTATTTGTTTTTTTATTTTATTTTTTATCTTTGTAATAATATTCTATTTAATGTATAGAATGTTATTTTCTTATGGGTCAGTCTTACTCGTGATGAAGGCTATCTAGGCTTTTTTCTCTATTTCTGTCTATGGCAGTCGTGGCATTCCTAGCTTTCTCTTCCAGCCAATACAGGTTTTCCCATTCCACAATACAGGAGGAGGGGATGTGGCTACAGGTGCAGAGAATCTGAAGGATTCACTGAGGGCCCAAGTTTCAACTGGATCCCCATAAATGATATCTGTTTAATTCTCTCTGTTCAATCCAAGAGCCCCAGGTGTGAAAGAGACTATCGGGGGTTCATTGTAATGGGAAGGCTTAGGGGAAGTGGAAGATTCAAATTCAGTCAAACATGAATGAGTGCATGGCACTGCCTCTTTAAATGCTCTCATTCTGAAACTGTCATTGCATCGCCTTTGACAACAGATGAAGCCCATTTCTGCCGGTAACCTCATCTAGGCTATGACTTATTTCTTAAGCAAATCTTTGACATTTTTTTTTTGTTTCATTATTATCATTGCAGTAAAGTTTAGGGAGCAGGAAATTAATTCAGTGTCTTTATTAAAATCAGCACTTTACTGCTCCTTTGTTTTTCAGCCAGCTTTCCAATCCAGCCCACACAAGCTTCTTATTCTGCTTTTAATTAATGCGGTTTACTAACCTCAGATGTACCGAATTATGAGGCGAATGCTAAGGAAAAACTTCTCTTATACTGCAGGACAGACAACCTTTAACTACTTTCCTGAGGAGCTGTTTTGTTTTTTTTGCTGATATCTTAGCAGCAGAAGACAACTGGAAGGTTCATCTGCATATATTAACCAGCAACCTCTGGGAGAGGAGTCCAGAGGTCACCATGAGGGCTCCAGTCTCCAGGCTCCACAGCTTCATCTTCCAGAGGCCTTGCGCCCTTTGCAGCAGTAGAGGACCGGAAAGTTCATCTGCAAACATTACCCAGCAGCCCCAGGAGAGGATTCCGAAGGTCACCTCAAGGGAACCAAACTTCAGGCTTCACAGCCCCCAGCTTCAAGAAGCTAAACACCCCTTGCAGCAGAAGAGGACCAGAAGGCTCATCTGCATACATTACCCATCAGTCCATAGGAGAGGACTCTGAAGGTCATCACGAGGGATCCAAACTTCAGGGCCTACAACCCCAGTTTCCAGAAGCCCCCTCACCCTTTGCAACAGAAGAGGACTGGAAACATGCACCACTAGGCGCATGTACCTCAAAGCTCCTTACTATAAATGTAATACAGATTTTAAACAGAAGGAATTTACTTCAAACAAGAGTCAATAAGGTGGGAAACTAAGTAGTTACAGTTTAAGTAGATTAATTGTAGTGTTTTGAGGGTTGACAGAAATATAAAGTAAATCAATAAACTAAAAGTACTTTCATCCCTTTACATCCCTACTTTCTTAGAAATTTAAACTCAAGGGGGGGGGGGGGGGCGCGTGCAAGTGCTGACACAAGATGGATGCTTCTCTTTCGCCTCATAACTCACTCCAAGTTTAGTCTAAGTTACCTCCTGGAATATATATATTTTTGTAATGAATTTGTGACTATTTATCCTTTAATATGTCTGGAAAGGTCGATAAGGCAGATTTGAATTTTAATAATGCATCAGGAATAAAACACGTTAAACACGATCCTCTAATGCCTGAATAATCAGGTAAAAATCTTCCTGATGAGAATGCTGTTTTAGCAGAATTACAAAGTATACAGGAGCTGATAGAACAATATTTCAGTACTACCCATGATATTATGTCTGATTTGGAGAAAATGGCAGCACAATATTCAACTTTACAAGTGGCAGTGGGTAAATGTGAGGTCCAATTAGCTGATTTGGAAGAGAAGACAGAAATTACATAACAGCACACTACTAAGGGGGCAGTGTCCTATTGTGGATTGGGATCTGATTAAAAGGAAAAAAAAAAAGAGTAGATCTAAATGGTAGATTTTCCCAATGGAGAAAGGTGAATAGTGGAGTGCCCCAGGGATCCATTCTGGAACCATTGCTTTTTAATATATTTATAGTATAAATGACCTGGAAATGGGAATATGTGAGGTGATCCCATTTACTGATGAAATAAAATTATTCAAAATTGTTAGATCACAAGAGGATTGTGAGAAATTGTAAGAGGACTTTGCAAAACTGGGAGACTGAGCATGCAAATGGAAAATGAAAGTTAATGTGGACAAGTGCAAAATGATGCACTTAAGGAAGAGTAATCCAAATTATAGCTATGCAATGCAAGGGTCCACCTTAGGAGTCATCATTCAGGAAAAGGATCTAGGCATTTGTTGCGGATGTAGACCCCTGGGCCGAGATGAAGTTGGTGCAACCTTCAGGGAGGAGCCCTGCAGGTCCCTACCATCAGCAGGTAGAGCTGGCTGGAGCAGAGGCCCTACTGGAGCTTTGCCAATACCAGTCCATGTTCCCTTTAGGTTGAGCCCTCGGGTGCCAGGGCCGGCTGGTCTTAGGTGCAGGCCTCTATGAAGATGAAGATCTGTCACGATGAAGATCTGTCACGATGTGCAGACCAGCACAGAGAAAGAAGTGAAATCAAGACAAGCAGCAGTCAGACAAGGTCAGATTCAGGCTGTGGTCAGAGATAGGCAAAGTTCAGGCAGAGGTTGAGGCAGGCGAAGTTCAATCAGAGAAGGGAGGAAGGCAGTGCTCAGTGGCAGCCGCAAGTCAAGCAGTATCAAGATCCAATCCAAGGGTCAAGATAGAAGTCCAATCCAAGTCAGAGTCAGAGCTGTTCAGAGATCAAAGCCAGAAGTCCGATCCAAGGAAACAGAGAACGAAGAGGACGGAGGACCACAGGAGCAGGAAGGATGCTGAAGATGGACAAGGGAAGACTGACCACGACAAGAAGAACTCAAGATGAACCAGACTGTCAAACAGAACCAGGAACGAGACACAGGAACTTAGGAACACACAGTAGGATCAGGAACAGCGAACAAGAGTCAGTTCTGCAGTCCCAATGCCCCTCTCTCCCCACCAACAGAACAGCCATATATAGGAACTTTTGATTTCCAGTCACCCTGAGATTGTAGCAGATTAGTGGGTGCCCTACGAGCATGTGCACCAGTAGCATAAATACAAACTTTCTCACATACACACACACACATATACAAAAACACTAACCCACTCACTTGTTCACTCATATTCTGTATCACACACATATATGCTCATTCTCTCACCAACACACTCACTCATTTCTCTCATTCACTTCCAGACTCACACACACACATGCACATTCACTCAATTATCCCCCTCTTCCAAACACATACACACCTCAGTAACAGCAAACAAAACCTTCCACTGCTAAACACTTTGGGGTAGATTTTCAAAGGGTTACGCGCGTAACCCTTTAAAACCTACCCCTGCGCGCACCGAGCCCATTTTGCATAGGCTCGGCGGCGCGCGCAAGCCCCGGGACGTGCGTATGTCCAGGGGCTTTGAAAAAGAGGCAGTCCAGGAGCGGGGCCGGGGGCAGTCCCGAGTCCTCTGGCATAGCGTCTGTGCCAGGGGTTGGCATGCTGGCAGCTGGCCGGCAGGCGTAACTCCTGCAATAAAGGTAGGGGGCTGAGGGGAGGGAGCGAAAGGAAAGTTTCGGAGCGGCCTCAGAGGGAACGGGGAAAGCCATCGGGCCTCCCCTAGGGCTTGGTGCGCGCAAGGCTTTTTTGGAGCAGGGGTTGTTATGCTGTTCAGCAGTGAAGAGACATGTGATCCCCACTCTCATCCATCTAATAATTTTTAAGAATATAAGAAATGCTTTACTGGGTCAGACCAAAGGTCCATCAAGCCCAGTATCCTGTCTCCAGTGGCCAATCCAGATAACAAGTACCCGGCAGAATCCCAAAGAGTGGGTCCAATCCTTCTTGCTTATCACTGGGATACGTGATGGCTTTCCCAACTCTACATGGGTAATAGTGGCTTGTGGATTTCATGTCCAGGAACTTGTCCAGTTGTATACTGAGTGAAAAATACTTTTTCCAATTTGTTTTAAAAGTGTTACCCATTACCCTCATAGAATGTCCCCTAGTCTGAGGGTAGATAACTGTTCCCTATTTACCCACTCCACTCATGGTTTTATAGACCTCAAACATGTCTCCTCTCAGTCATTGCTTCTCCAGGCTGAAGAGCAGTTTAAAGTTTCCTCATTGAGGAGACTTTCCATCACCCTTCTCTGTACCTTTTCAAGTTCTGCTATATCTTTTTTGAGCTAGGGTGACCAGAACTACACACAATATTCAAGGCATGGTTGCACCATGGATTGATACAGAGGCATTATGATATCTTCCATTTTATTTTCGGTTCCTTTCCTTATAATATCTAACATTCTATTTGCTATTTTTATGCCACTGCACACTGAGCTAAGAATTTCAAAGTATTTTCCACTGTGACTCCAAAATCCTTTTCCTGCGTGATAATGCCTAGTACAGAACCCAGCATTACACTATGTTTTGGATTATTCTTCCCTGTATGCTTCACTTTGCACTTGTCCACATTCAATTTCATCTGCCACCTAGATACCTAATCCCCTAGTTTTGCAATATCTTCTTGCAAATCCTCATAATCAGTTTAACTACTTTGAACAATTTTGTGTAATTTGCAAATCTGATAACCTCACGCATCACTCCTTTTTCCAGATCATTTATAAATATATTTAAAAACCACCGGTCTTAGTGCAGATCCCTGGGACACTCCACTATTTTCCTTTCTCCATTGAGAAAAATGACCAGGGTTACTCTGTTTCCTATCTTTTAACCAGCCACCAATCCACAATAGGATATTGCCCCCTATCCCATGATTTTTTAATTTCCTGATGATGAGCTTTTCATGAGGAACTTTGTCACCTGCCTTTTGAAAATCTAGATACATTATATCAACCGACTGAACTGTGTCCACATGTTTATTTATCCCTTCAAAAAAAAAATATCAGCAGAATAGTAAGACAAGTAGCACATTTAAAACTAATTGGAGAAAATTCTTTTTCACTCAATGCACAATTAAGCTGTGGAATTTGTTGTCAAAGAATGTGGTTAGGGCAGTTAGTGTAGATGGGTTTAAAAAAGGTTTGGATAAGTTCTTGGAGGAGAAGTCCATTACCTGTTATTAATCAAGTTGACTTAGAGAATAGCCACTGCTATTACTGGCATTAGTAGCATGGGATAGACTTAGTTTTTGGGTACTTGCCAGGTACTTGTGGCCTGGATTGGCCATTGTTGGAAACAGGATGCTGGGCTTGATGGACCCTTGGTCCGACCCAGTATGGCATGTTCTTATATTTTTAAGACTTCTGTTTGCTAAATCCATAATGGCTCTGCCCCATTAATCTATTTATATTTATCCAAATGGCCTGTAGTTTTGTCCTTCAGAATGTCTTTATTTTAAACATTTTTAGGATGCACTATCCTAGGTCCTAAGCGGCTTCCAAGAAAACCATTCTTAAAAACCATTCGCACTAGACAAAAACAAAACTGATTTACAAACAAGGTCCAACAGCAACTTTAACAATTGCAGGCATAATCCAGCAGTAACTTCTAACAATACATGTACAAAACAACATAAGTAGATAGATTGTGATTTCTTTAATGGCAAAGGTTAACATTAGACAGTCTATTAAACAAAATAAAACACTTCCCTAAATGAATGAGTCTTTAAATGCTTCTTTAAAGTTTTATGGAAAACCTCTTTACATAACATATTAGGGAGCGCTTTCCACAATACTGGCCTGTCGCCACAAAAAGCCTCTCCTTCGAATCTACAAGCCTAATAATCTGATGATTAGGAACATCAAGAAGACTGACTTTCTGATCTTAAATTTCTAGATGGGCAATACATTTTTAGCAAGAAGGTGATACAGAGTGGGTCAAATTTTGTAGTCCCAGTCAAAAGTCTAGCAGCCAAATTCTTAATTTTTTGAAAGGCCTTTAAAATGTAATGAGGCAGGCCCAAGTATATTGAATTACAGTAATCAATGCCAAATATTACTAATGCCTGTATCACAGATCAAAAGTCAGAAGGCTCGAGATAAGTTTTTAATGTGCACAACATGAGCAATTCATAACAAGATTTTTTCACAGTCATTTTAGCATGAGCTTTAAAGGAGAGATCAGACTCAATTATTACTCCTAAGTTTCTTGCCTGCTTAACAATAAGGACTCTGTGACTCTGAAAAACAAAAGTTGATGGAAATTGCTTTTCTGGGAGCCTACTCAAATAAACAATCTCAGTTTTGAATAAGTTCAGCAATAGGCTGTTACTTGTCAATCTGCTTTTAATTGTATTCAGATAAATAGAAATTAATCCAAATGTGGTGTTGGTATTAGCAGCGATGGGAAAAAAAACAATAACAAACTATATGTCATCTGAGTAGAGATGACAGTGCATACCCAGGCCTCAGAACAGTTTACACAGTGGCCTCAGATAAATATTAAACATAGCAGACAGGGATGACCCATGGTACCAAGATGAAGTATGTAGACTACATCTAACCTGTGTTCTATATGAAAGAAATGAGCAGAACCATTCTAGACAATAGTATACTATCAATCCCAATTTGGATTTAGGTGAGAGAAGAGAATCTTATGATTGAGAGCATCGAAGGTGGCAGATAGATCTAAAAGGGCTATGATGAAGTTCAAGACACTATCGAACCCTTGATAGATGACATTGAGTAAACGTTCAGTACTGTGCTTCTGTCTGAGCCCACATTGGAATTAGTCCAGAATGCTATGTTGATCTAAAAAAATCTTGAAGTTCCTTTAGGACAGCAGCTTCAATAAATTTGGCCAAGAACGGAATAGATAATATACCCCTGGGGTGATATTTCCAGAAAGAGGTCCCAAAGTTATTACTAGTGTACTTTCCTGGAGGTTCAATTATCTGTTTCCATGACTCCCTGAGCAGTGGGAAGAATTCTTTTCTAGGCCCTGTACATTGCTTTCAGCCATATCTCAATTTAAAGTCAAGTATAAACAGCACTGATAATCACAACACTCATGAGTATTCAAATGGTAGCAAGAATTTCGATGGAAACAGTGATGATTTCCAACACTATCTGTACTGAAATGTTATGTAGTAGATGAAGTTCTCTTTACAGCTTAATTTGTTCCTTGGTACTGATGGTACACAATCATATTTTACTAAGGGGCCTATTTACTAACGGTTTTCTTCCTTTTTATGTCTATGGGAAAAATGATTAGTAAATAGGGCCCTAAATTTGTGACTTCTTGCAATCCTTGCAATCTTTAAGATGTTAAAGCCAATTTTCTCATGTCTTTTTGGTTCTTATTCTTCCCTTTCCCATGATGTAGGGTAAATGTTAACTTCCCTCCCCGTTGTTTATAAGTTTGGGATAGGCAGTTTAATGTAAATGTCTTTCAGAGCATGGTTAGATATCCCATAAGAACTGTAGAGAACCAGGATGTCTCTACACTCTTCCCCCATTTTTTAAAATTTGGGACAGTAATCACAAATTTACTTTACAATAAATAAACTATACTAATACAAAACTACAATTATCAAATCATATAATAAGAGCAAAAAGAAAATCCATTCCCATAAGAATGGTACTACATTCAGATCCTCCCACTTCAGGCTGCAGTCCTTCAATGGATTCTGCGTCCAGCACAGAATTAAGGTAAATGAAAGTAGGGTTCTCTACCCAAATAAAGAAAACACAAAGTAAAATACAAGCAATACAGGTAAGGGTACATATAACATTTATGGAAACCATTCAAGACCGTTTTGCTTAGAATTACCACACAGTTGGACAACCCTTCAATTGTCTATATGGTGAGGATTTATCATCATTGGCATGCAGCGACCTGGTGCGAAATGCATGCCTCAAGATCTCTTGTACTATGCCTCCACTTCCCAAAAGGGACACCAAATCAAATGATAAATGGTACAGCAGCGCAGAACTGGTACTTCTGCCACCAGAAAGGTGGCATATCATAGTAACATAGTGGCAGAAAAGGACCAAATGGTCCATCCAATCTGCACAGCAAGCTCCTCTTAGTAACATCTTCCAAACCGTTCAGGTTACCTCCATGTTTCTCTTAAGGGTAGAAATTGCCATTCTGTATAATTATCCTCAAATCTTACAATAAAGATAGTAAGATTTAAAATAAAAACCAAGAAACTGTCAAACCAATAAAAAATTATTGCTAGCAACATTTTTACAGGTGAGGAGTCTTCTTGAAAATCCAATGTTATACAACTGAAATAGAACTTCATAGGTATGGATTTACTCTCTCATGATTCCTATTATGGAAAACTCTCTCACAATTCCGGGAAAGAAAGTAAAGTGAATAATGTCCCATATCAATGATAACACACCAAACCATACAGTGAAGACATATGTCCACCAAGGAGGAAACACAGAATTTCATCAGCCCTAGATGTTCAGTATCTATCTTCTACTTGTAAGGGAAGTCTTTCCTCTGATATGTCTAACAAGAAAAAAAATCATACAAGTCAAATCTCTCATTCTGGCCAGGAATAAGAAACATTCCAAAAAGAAACCAATTTTTATGTTTGTTTTTGTAACACATCACACGCACAATATATATTTTTTTTACTCTTTTACACTAGATAGATGTTACTTCTCCACAAGATTCTAAAATCCTACTACATCATAAAGACGTGCATTTGGGAGAAACAAAATAGGAAATAACAGGGAGGAAGTGATGTCACTGTGGGCTATGGCTGCTTGAGCTGTTAGCTCCCGAATGAATCTGCAATCATCCTTAAATTATAGTGATCTGTTCTACATACCTTCAGCATTTTAGGAGAGAAAAAAAGAGCCTACTGATCACAACGACAGCATCCCAGATAAAGAAAACTGATTTAAAGCAGTTTTCTTACGTTGATGTGATGGCGTGTGGCAGAGGGCCCAGAACGCGAGGCAATTGCTGACCTTGAGGTGCCAGAGGTTGAGCTTGGAATGGCAATGGCTGATGCAGGTAAGGCTCCCTCTCAGCATCTATCCATCTTAACTAGGTTAGATATCACAGGAAAAGAGCTTTTTCTGTTGCAGTTTCGACAATCTGGAATAATTTACCAAACTCCCTAAGACAAATTTCGAATGCCAAAGAATTAAAAAAAAAAATTCTAAAAACCTATCTTTTTCAAATAGCATTTAACTCCTACATACCAGAAAACACTTAATTAAGCCCCTATTCGCAACTTTTTCAATCTTATTTATTATTTATTTTACTCTGTTCCGATTTGACTAGTTTTACATTGTTAAAATATGTTTTTATTAATGATGTCTGAGTTTTTATATTTTTTTACTCATGTTTTTATTTGTTCATAAGGTGCCTTTATTATATGCTTATATTATGTATGTGCTCTGATGTGAACCATATTGACAAATTTTTTATTGAAAATACAGTAAACAATTTTAAATAAATAAATAAAAACAAATATGCTAGTGATCAAGGAGGAAATTGTTCATTCTGTGACTGAGATAAAAAGCGATCTGCTTGAGCTGGGGAAATGAGTCGAAGAGGTCGAGATGAGGCTAGATGATACTGCTGCAGAGACGATGCAGTTTCAAGAGGCAATCGACAAAATGGCTGTCACACAGTGAGAGATTCATGATCAGGTTGAAGATCTAGAGAACCGCATGAGGCGAGCCAGTCTAAGATTTCGGGGGTCTCTGAGAGGTTGGACTTTGGAGACTGCTTTTAAGTGGTAGACACTATTTGTATGTTGTTTTTGGCTAAGAATATCAAGAGACTGTTTTATGTAAGTTGCAGTTGGAAAGAGCTCATCGGGCTTTGAGGGCTCCCTGAGGCAACTTGCCCAGAGACACCATAGCCTGTTTTCATGAATTTCCTATAAAGGAAAAGGTGTTAATGGCAGCACGACAACATGGACCCATCATTTGGAGGGGTCATAAAGTGGAGGTCTTCCAGGATCTCTCATCAACCACTATACGTAAGAGGAGAGAATTTAAGGAAATTCTTTCAGAGTTGCGCAACCATAATCTGTGCTCTCGCTGGCTTTTCCCATTTGTACTCACCTTCACTATCGAGGGGGTCACCTCCAAGGTCTACACAGTGCCCGAAGTGGTGGAGCTCAAGAAGGCTGCAGGGATGAACATTTTAAAAGCAACATCTTGTCAATGTGATACTAGACCTGTGAGAGTGAGGATGACGCCTTCTAGATAGCAGAGAGTGGTGAATGGCTAACCTGTCCTATTCTAGACTGGATTATTTTTAAATTGATAAAACATTGGTAGATAGGACATGTATTAGGATAAAACAGGAGCTATACTGACTCTTTTGAAGTTAGAAGGGGAACCCGTCAGGGCTGCCTGCTGTCGCACATGCTCTTCACCTTATCACTTGAGCCCTTTGCTGAAAGATATGTAGAGAGGGGAAAAATCAGGGGAATATAGCTTGGGGGTGGCAATTATAAGATGACTATTTATGGACAATATTTTGATCACTTTGGAGTCACTGAAGGAGTCCTTGGGGATGTTATTGGGAGAAATGTGGGGTTTTGGGTTGGTTTCCATGTTTAAGGTGAATGAAGATAAGTCAGAGATCTTGAATATATCTACCACTCTAGACTGTATTCAAACCTTGAGGCCACACTTCTCATTTAGAGTTGCCAAAGAATTGGTGAAATATCTTGGGGTGCGAATTGGTCCAGAAGGAGATCAGTTATTTCACTTGAATTATGATAATCTGGTTAAGAATGTCTTTAGTGACATGGATAAATGGGATCAACTGGACCTCTCATGGCTGAGCCGGATTTCCTCTGTGAAAATAAATGTGTTGCTTAGATTTTGCTAGTTTTTTTAGACCCTCCCAATCTTGGTGCCTGATCACTTGCTGAAGATGTGGCAGAAAAAGATTTTTAGTTTCATTTGGAAGCATAGGCCTCCGAGGGTGGCGAAGGGTATGCTTGGTTGTTCCCAATCTAGAGTAGTATTTTGCAGTCTCCCAACTACAAGCAATCATTGATTGGCATAGATTAAGGGATATTAAACCTTGGGTGGAGATACAGCATAGATGGGCAGGGAAATATACCTTTGAAATGAGAGTTTGGAAGGAAGGATTGGTACAGATGAATGCTCTTTCAACCTATTCTCGCATAACTTTAGAGATCTGGAGAACGTTGAGACCCATTTAAGTGAGGGAGTGGGATTTTTATTATCATTCTTTCTATTTCTAAACGAGTTCCCACCGGGTAATAATCTGGCCTCCTGCTCTCGATGGATGACTTTAAGGATAACTAGACTAGAGCAATTCTGGGGAGGAATGGGTTTAATGTCTCATAGATATTCAGGAAAAATATTCTCTGGAGAGTAGGGACATATTTGCTTTGGTTCAGTTATTACATTTTGTGAACTACAGGAGGGTTGTTTCTGATCTCAAGAAAGGGAAGACACTGAGGGTTTCTGTGACCAATCTGACAAACTTAATAGACTCATTTAAAAAATGTATGGGGTTTTAAATGCTGATTTGAAGAATAAACCAGCTCATATTAGGGCATGGAACGAGATTTGGGGGGGCCATTAGAAGAAGCAAGGAGGGATCAGTGTTTTTTAGCTGTCAAAAAGTACTCTATTTCTGCTGCATTAATGAAAATTGGTTATAAAATATTTGTTAGATGGTATCTGACCCCTGTTAAGCTGCATAGAACGTTTCCAGCCATCAAGGAGGAGTGTTGGTGGAGTTGTGGCGATAGTGGCACATTCTTTCATTTATGGTGGGATTGTCCTGAAATGCAGACATTGTGGGCTAACATTATATTATTTTTTAAGTCACTTACAGGGAGGTCTGTGGTAAAGGATCTAAAATTGTTTTTGCTGGGGTTTCCAAATCAGTCTCTCACTGAAATAGAGTATAAACTTTTAACAGACATATTGCTAGCTGTTAACGGTAAGATAGTTAATAAATGGCTTTTAACAGAGGTTCCCTGTTTAATAGCAATACAGAGAAGAATTTACAAAGTGTATTTTATGGGAAAATTAACAGCGATTAGGACTGGTTCTTTGTCCAGATTTGAAAAGATCTGGATGCCCTATATTGAATGGTTAAAAATTAATAAAAAGGCCAGTGGGTAGATGGGTCATCTATTCCATTGGTCAACTATTCTTTTTCATGTGATTAATGGTAACTTTTAATAGTATCTTTTGGGTTAGGATATCAGGCAAGTGTCTCCATATTGGGTTATTTCTATTTAATTTCTTTTCATTTAAGTTTGATAGGAGTCTGTAGTTTTTCTATTACACTGCATTACTAGAAGGCCACTGTGAGATTTTCTATACAATATGGTGTTAGAACAAGCCTCAAAATGGTATTCCTGGGGTGGGAGGGTTTTCAAGGAAAAGTAACTTGTATAATTCTGGTTACACTTGGGATTTAGGGTTTGCATTATTTAACTTGTCCTTTGGTACAGAGGGGTTGTTAACACAAGCATATGTTTTTCTTTCTTTTTCATGAAAGATGGTTTATTATTTGCCCATGTGCTGAAACTTTTTAATAAAATTTAAATGAAAAAAAAATAGGAAATGTCATTGTTATTTCCTATTTAGTTTAATTTCAATCTCAAAACAAAATGATTCAAAATAAAATGAAATATTTTTGAAAACAAAAAGTGATCCGTCTGGCCTAGGCCCAGTCCTGAGACCAGGGCCTCGCCTAGATGTAGGCTGTGGCTCAATGCAGGAGCCATGGTCTAGGCCTGAATGTGACATCGTGGTCTCAGCCTAGGCCCCCCAAAATTGTCCCCACTTACCTGCTCCTTCGGGGATCCAACATCATGGCCCAGGTACAGGCTCAATGCTAGAGCCCAGTCTAGATGCCAGGTCCTGATGCCTGGGCTTCAGCCTAGGCCATGACCTAGTCCCAGGCCTGATGCTAGGACCTGGTCTGGAGGCTGGGTCCCAATGCTGGTGCCTTGGCCCGAACACAGGCCCGACACCGAGGCCCACCCCGGAGGCCGGGTACCAATGCCTGGGCCTAGACCAAGGACTGGGCCCAGGCCCTGATGCCAGAGGCCAGGTCTTGATGCGGAGCTTCAGTCCAGACCCAGGCCTGATGCTCAGACTTGGTCTGGAGGCCGAGTCTCAATGTCTGGGCCTCTGCCTAGGCCCAGGCCTATTCTGTTATCCTCTTCTGTCTTCTTTAGTCTTCTTCTTTAAAATGATGACATCCACTAGGGACATGTGGGAGTTATTTAAATCTGGCTCCTCCCTTGAAGTTTGTGGTTACACTTTTATCACATATATTGACTGCATGTGTAACGTCTGCTGAAACCACACTATATTTTGCGCAGTTTAAATAAAGTGCCATACTCCAAAATGGCAACCTCTGCTGAAGAGGGAGGCTCTGGAGTTAATTAACTCCAATGCATCCCCAGCAGACGCTGTCATTTTAAAGAAGACGACAGAAGAGAATGACACACTTAGACCTGGGCTTCGACCTCTGGGTCTGGGTCCAGGCTGAGGCCCTGGTATCAGGACCCAGCCTCTGGGCTGAGCCCTGGCATTGGACCTGAGGCCCCAGCATCAAATCCCAGCTTCTAGGAGGTTGGTTGTGACCCAACCTCCAGCAGAGCCGTAGCATGCCTATGGCCAATATGGCCACGGCCATAGCTGTCACTACCAAAAGGCACCAAGGAGAGCAGTGCAGCTAGTGTGTCCAAAGAAAAAGCAGCGTGACCCCATTGAAATCAACAGTGTGGTCAGCACGGCCTTAGTAAGTGGAAAAACAACACGGCTCCGCTGGCAACGCTGCTGATTCTGGCGGGGCTGTCCTGTTTTTCCACTTACTAAGGCAGTACTTACTACGCCGTCGATTTCAGCAGGGCCACTCTGCTTCAGAGGAGGAGGAACGTGTCCTGCTGGAATTAATCCAATGCCCCATAGCCGGAAGTCATTCCCTTGGCCACAGAGGCTGAAGAAGGAGACTGCTGCTGCCTGCTAAGTCAAGGAGGAAGTGAGTGAGAGAGAGTATGTGTGCTTTTGTGTGGGAAAGTGAGAGAGCATGCATGTGGGACAGTGAGAGAGCTTGTGCGTGGCAGAGTGAGATAGAACACGTGTGTATGTATGTGGGGGAGTGAAAGAAAGCATGTGTGTGTATGAGAGGGAGCATGTGTGTGCACAACTACTCAGTTATTTTCTGAAGGCTAATCCATGACAATTTCAGGGCATCTGGAAATCAAAAATTCCAAGGTATGGTTAACAGGGAATTTTTTTAAATCCTTATTTTAATTGTTGGGTGTTATTTGATGTGTCTTTTTGAAATACTTTATTGTTTGAAAGATTTTTATGAGTTTGTAATTATTGAATGCTATTCAAAACAATTAATGAATAGAATTATTAATTTTATTGGTATGGTTTTACTAATTTTGTTTTATGAGGCATGGTACTGTTTCTGGGGTTTATTTGTTTTTCTTAATTTAACAATTTTTTTATTAAAGTAGAACAACAATAGAGTGAACACGGTCCATATTCAAAAGGTAATACGATAAAAAAAAAAACCACACACATTCTCAGTACAGTATACCTGGACCTGCTATTACCCAGCGCATTTCCAGTCTACAGAATGTAACAAAATAATATTTTAAAAAATTCCCTCCCAATTCCTATCACACCCCCCCCCCCAAAAAAAAAAGACAGCAATTATTATCAATCACTAATAAGATACTATCTGGAAGCAATCATTCAAATGATGGAATATTTTCCCATTTTCTACCTCTATAAAACAATGGAATATTACGGAGAGAGGCCCTCAGGTCCCGACTCAGTTGGAAGGACTTCGGGCCCCACAACCTCCTCTGTCAAGCCAGTAGCCCACCACTGAGCATAAGCTAGCCAAACTTTATTAAATTTGGCTATAGTATTATGCTGGAAAGCCGTAATCTTATTCATACAATATTAGGTATGTATACGAGGTAACAAGCCCCGCACAGATGCAGCCTGCAAGGATCGCCAATATTTAGCTATCTCACACTGTGCCCCTGTAACAACTTGAATCACCAATTTCTGCTGAAATAGCTCCTCCTCAGACATGGGTACATTAAATAGTGCTTGTAGTGGGAGTAGTGTAAAGGTGAGTTCCAAAATCCCTTGTAGCCAATTGGAAGCATCTTTCCGGAAGTCTTGAATAAGAGGACATTCCCACCACAAACGAAAAAAGGATCCCAAACCCCCACAACCCTTCCAACATCTATTAGAAAGAATCAAAGAAAAACAATGTAAGCAGACAGGAGTGTAGTACCAGCGGTAAAGCACTTTGTTCATTAGCAGCAATAAGCCCCTTCCCTAATGCCAGGTAAACAGTGTTCCAATTTTCATAAGTTTCTGTTTTTTTTCATGGTTGCAGTACATACAGAATTTGGCTTCTTGCGGTTTTCAGTTCAGTTTTTGTTGGTAAATTTCTATTTATACTGTACGGTCTCTCTTTATTCTGTATTTGAGAGTCTTTCTGTGTTTTGCATGTGTGATGAAGTGAGTTATTCTGTTAGTATGTAGTTTCTATGTAGGGATTTATTTATTTATTTAACAGTTTTTTTATACCGACCTTCATAGTAAGTAACCATATTGGATCGGTTTACATTTAACAAGGGTAAAACTGGAGTAACAATTTAAGTAAAAAACGAAAGATAACAGTAGGTAGGAAAAAGGTCGAAAAAGTTACAATCAACAGGGAAAGAGAACTTGGAAGCTTGCGACAAGCTGGAAAGAAGATAAGGCAGGAAATAAATAATGAGTGTTACCGTAGAGCGTACGGGTTAAAAGGTTAAAAGGTGCTTTAACCTGGAAGTGTCAGAGTCCATTGTTCGAGGGTATAAATGCTAGACTGGGTTGGAGTGAAGGACAACTAATGATTGTCTGGTGGTTCAGTGAAGGCTTGGTGAAAGAGCCAGGTTTTAGAGCCAGGGATCTATAGCAGCTTGGATTATTCTGGTTTTCCTAACAGAGGGTTTATTTCTATTTTAGATCTGGTGTAATTTTTATAGTATTAACTTTCATAGGTGATGTTGTTGCTGTTTGAGTGGCTTTCTGAGGGTCATGCCCATGATAAATTACAATAGGCCTAATAGCGTATAGGTTCCAAGTATCTCTTGCTTTTTTGCAGGGTTTTCTGGTTGGCACCTCAGCAGTGCATGAAAACATAATATACATATTGTAAATTATATTTTGACCTCAGAAGACTGTGCTTTGAATGTTCTTTTTCATATAAAATCTGTTATAAATGCATAATTTTAAATTGTGTGTGAGGAGGGTGTGATGGGGTGGGGGGTGCAAAGCTGTAAGGTTTTCCTAGGACACCTAATACCCTTACACTGGACATGGGCATTGCTGTACAAACATTGAACGGAGTTTCCCAACTCGGGGTGTCATGTGTTGTGTAATTGGTGAAGGGGCCGTTTTTCATTTGGCCATAGGTGCCAAATTGCCTGGCTACAGCTCTGACCTCTGGACTGGGTCCAGGCCAAGGCCCTGGCATTGGAAACTGGCCTCTGGACTAGGCACTGGCGTTGGACCTGGGCCTTGGTATAGGCTGAGGTCGAGGTCCCAGCATTAGGCCTAGACTGAGGCATTGGGTCCAGGCCATGAAGCTTGAGCTTTGCATAGGCCCAGGCCGAGGTTTCAGCAACCTACCATGGCCTAGGCCTATGCAAAGCCAAGGCTTCGGCCTAGGCCTCATCGGTGGCTCCACCCTGAACCAGATAAGCATGGGCCGGGAAGGATCCTGGCCCTATCAGTTTTTTGGGTGGCCTCGGGAGTCCCCATTTCTTTTTTTTTTATGTGTTAGGGTGTTTTTTTATTCAAAGCTTATTTTGTTTTGTAAACTATAGAAAACAAAATAGATGAAAAGAAGTTCATGAGAAAAAACATCCCAATAACAAAATTAAAAAACAAAACAACTTTATTACCCCTATGCACTGCTACTACATTACATAGTAATACCTACAACTGTCATATCCTGTCATAGAAAAGTAGGCTGTAAAGAAACAGACTAGTTATATTCAGTAGTCCAGTGCAGCAATCCATATACCTGTATGAAATGTCAGTTTGCTTCTCCTTACTATTTCACAGAAGTGCTCTGCTTATAAGCTCCTGAAACCAAAAACACTGCAGACTGCCAGGATGCAGGCTATTCAAAAACCTCCTAGCACAGCTTTTGAAAACAGTTTCTGAAGTTAATTCTAATTACCCAAAAAATGCAACTATAGCTTAAGTGGTTTACATTTCTTACCTGGAAAAGTAAAGTTTTCTTCTGATTCCAGCTTGGAAAACCTGGGGCAAGTGAAAGCATTGCTTAATCCAGCTCTTTCCCCCAACATTAGAAACTCTGAGTCAAGCCAAGTTAATTAATTCTGCTTCTCAAGCTCAGTAACGAGATCACAGCTGACAGCCAAGAAGGTAGCATGCACTTTCCTTTTGCATGCCGTTTCAGAGACCAAACCTCTTCCTGTTCCACAGAGTCCATGCCAGGTTGCTGTTAGGGTATAAAGGGAGAACTCCGTTCAAGACTCTGCTTTAAGAGAAGCATGATTCAGCAGCCATAGCTCTATCTCAGCCTCTGGAGGACTCCAGTCCAAATGATCCACTCCGGGAGGAACAGTCCTGAATTATGGATCTATCTCAGCAAGTATATTCCATGCCAGCTGAGCCTTTCCAGGAAGAACCTGCAGCCACAGTCCTGTTCCAGTGGGAGCCTGCCTTGCCCAGCCCTCTGCCAGCTTTGAGGGACTCCAGCCCTCAAGCCCTGCACCAATGGGAGGAGGGCACTGTTCCTGATGGTCAGCGCTCAGAGGAAGGCATTGTTATTCTTGACACCCAGCCTCAAGGAAATCCAATGACAGCCATGCTGCTCCAGGAGGAGCTCAGTCCAGCCATGCCACTCTGGGAGGAGCTGCAGTCTACCATGCCAGTGGTTCAGTTCTCCACTCACCCTGTGCGGGTGGACCAGTCATCCATGGATCCTTTATCCAGTGGCCTTATGCTCCAGTCACCCTGTGCTTTCCAGACACTCCCAGTCAGCGGTCCTCTTGCCCAGGCACCCTGACCACCCATAAGAAGGTGCTGTTCCAGCTACTAAGTGCCCAGAAGAGGGCAACTTCCAATGCTATTTCAGATGTCCAGTTTCCAGCTGAGCCGTGTCACTCCAGCCAAGCTCGTCTTGTTTATCTGACCATAGCCCCTGTGCAAAATGGAACCCAGGAGGAGGGGGGTCTTAAAGGGGGGGGGTACTGTTAGGAATTCACCTGCTACACATCCTCATCTTACCTCACTACTTCCTGCAATGATGCCTTCCCATCAGCAGAGTCCCTCAGTAAGCCTCACCACTAGCCTTGCTAAGTTCCTCCTCACTGCTCTTGCCACAGTCTCAGCCCTATGTAACCCACCCTTGCCAGTATACCTTTGCCTTCTCATGATGTCTCTTGCCCTGCTTAATCTGTGTTTTCTTTAATCCCAGGTCCTGACTAGTACCCAGTCTTGCCTTGCCTCCGTTTACCAAGCCATGTCTCATCTGTCCAAGCCTTGCCTGCCCAGCCTTATGTGCCAAGCCTTGCCTTTAGCCCTGTCTCATCCAAGCTTGTCTATCCAGCCTTGCCTACCCAGCCCTCTGTTTCTGGCCTTGCCTTGTCTAGTTTGGCTCCAGCCTGAACTGACTCTCTACCATTTACTATCACCGCAAAGACCTACTGGCCACCAGAATGCAAGGGCTCAACCTGTGAGGGAGGGGAATGGCTAGGCAGAAGATTGGTCCTTGTTCTGTCCAGAGTCCTGCCTTGCAGTCCCGTGTGGCTCCTCAGGTGAATTTCCCTGACAAACCGTTTTGATATGATTCTGAAGAGTTAACTTAGAATCAATCTAGACCCTTAAACTTTTGGCAGAGGGAAAAATTGGCAGCACTTTCACTCTCCTGTTGACTTTCCCGGCTTCTCTCAACTTTTCCAGGTCTTCTTTCTGTATTTTCTTGTAATTATGAATGCTAACCATTTCCCCTTATCTTTTCTGCTACTTTTTTTGGAAAAGCAGTGGCCTCTTTTTACTCTTACCTTTACTTACTTTTCTAACAAAATGTTTGTGGCCCTTACAATATCTCATTTTTGTTTTGCCCACTGATCATCTACCTCCTCTAGCTTATCCCGTTTGGTTAATACCTGCTTAAGGTATTCCCCCATTTAATAGTTACTTTTTTTTTTTTTTGGAGTCCAGGACCCTCACCTTTGAATTAACCACCACTGTCTGTGCTCTAATACTGAACCACACCACCCTGTGATCACTGGTGATCCCCACTATGACATTGGAAACATTTTCCCCGTTTGTAAGCACCAATCCCTCGGGTATGAGTTCTGTTACCAGCTGCAAGAGCAGTTCTTCCTGCAGATAATCCAGGACTTCCCTGCTTCTAGATGTCACTATAATTGGGTTGTCCCAAATCAGCATCTGGCAGACTGAAATCACCTAATAATAGCACTTAATCTTTCATAACAATTTTTGTCTTCAATTAAATCTCTATCCATTTCTTCTGCCTCAGAAAGAGCTCTGTATATCACACCAGTATAAATAGATGTTCCTTCCACTCTTTCCAGATTAACCCACAGCTCTCCCTCCTGACCTCACAAACCCTGAAATTCAGTTGCTTTTACATTATTTTTTATGTACAGTGCCACTCTTTCTCCCTTTGTTCCCACTGTCGTTTCTGAATGGATTGTAGACTGTATAACTATGTCTCAAACAAAAGGGTTCAATGTGTTCTATTGTACTTCTACATCCCACTTTTTTTTTTTTTTAAATCAAAACAGCAGTTTTTCTTTAAAGGTGAAAAATATGTTGCATAAATACTAAAACAAACTGTCTCCAAATCAAATAGAAAGCAGATGTCATCCCTCTGCATTAAAACAGACTGTTCCTGTGAGCCAGTTTTGTTTTTTTTTTTTTACTCAGATGGAATTTAAACGAAAGGCAGTGGACATGTATCAATGCTTTAAAGACAGAGGTTATTCTAAGCATGTGCTCCGCAGAGCTTATAAACGTGCATTACTTTCAGATTGCACTTCTTTGTTGTCATAGCAGAAAAACAATATTGGCGAGAAAGACAAGTTAGCCTGTACATTGCTGTTTTCTTCGTTGGCATCTGGGATTCAAAAAATCATTCATCAGCACTGGGACATTTTACATCTGCATACGTGCCGATGCAATATCGGGTGCTAAGGTCAGTGCGCCGCTGAACGCAGGTTGGACGCGCTTTGGACGTGCTAGACTTACACCCGATGCAATACTGGGATTAGCGCATCCAAAACGTGTGTTCAACCCACGCGTTCCAAACCAGTGCCTAGCTAATAATGCTCATCACATGTAAATGCATGTTGATGAGTCTATTAACTAGGATGCCCAATGTAAAAAAAATTCCCATGCGCTGGATGCACATGTTTTTACGCTCAAAGAATAATGCCAGCTTTGGAGCTGCATTAAGTTTTGAGGTGCCCCAAGCCATGCATAGAAAAGCAGAAAATACTCCTTTTCTGTGGTTCCTCTGCCTTAATATTGTCATGATACTAAACAGAAAGAACAACAGAAGGAACAAAGAAAAAAAGAAAAGTCTTTAAAGCGGTCAGGTTAGGAAAAGAGACACTCAGTTTATGAGCGTAAAATTGAGTGTCTGTTTTCCTAACCCGAGCATAGCTACGTCTCCTGGCTACTCGATGCCATGGACGCACTAGAGATTCACAATTTATCTCTAATGTGGCCTTTTTAGTGTGGTGGCTAATTTTCCTATTGCATTGAGCGCCCAGGAGACATGATTATGCTTGTGTTAAAAAAAAAAAAAAGAGTGCTTCTAGTTTGGATGCGCATTTTTAGTGTGACTGTATTGCATTGGCCTGCTACTGTCTTAACAAGTCACCTCATATTGCCTGTACCAGGGGAAGAAATTTAAGGGACATGGCAGAAAAGGCTGGCATTACTTCATTGTCATTGTTCTATGTACTCTTTCACTTTGGGCTCTCTGGAGTTTATTCATCCTATTTCTCAATGCAAATATCAACTGAGATACACTACTAACTGTCAGCCTTCTTTTATCACATACATAATCATGTGTCCATATCAATTTTTACATGTTGGTAAAACCACCCATCCAGTAAAAATTCACTTGATAGAACATCAAAGTTATGAAACTACTGGTAAATTGTCAGCACCTTTAGTGCATCACTGCATTTAACATCAGCACATATTCACCAATTTAACATAGTTTGATGGATTGATCATAGTCCGGTGTATCTTAGCGGACAAGACAAAGCTAAGCTATTGTCCAAAAAAGAACTCTGCTGGATTTTCACATTAGATACGGTATTCCCTAGGGGATTGAATCTGGAGACTGAGTGGAATATGCTATTGGCATTCAATAGCATAGTTTAGAACATAAGATGGCCATATTGGGTCAGACCAAAGGTCCATTAAGCCCAATATCCTGTTTCCAATAGCGGCCAAGCCAGGTCACAAGTACCTGGCAGGATCCCATGGGGTAGGTAGATTCCAAGTTGCTTATCCCAGGGATAAGCAATGCATTTCTGCAACTCTGCCTTAATGGTGGTTTATGGACCTTTCCTCCAGGAACTTGTCCAAACCATATTTAAATGCAGTTACACTGGGTAATTGCCAGGTTCTTGTGGCCTGGTTTGGCCTCTGTTGGAAACAGGATGCTGGGCTTGATGGACCCTTGGTCTGACCCAGCATGGCAATTTCTTATGTTCTTATGTTCAACTTTCATTACATGCTCTGGCAATGAATTCCAGAGCTTAATTATGAGTTGAGTAAAAAAAAAAATATTCTCTTATTTGTTTCAAATATACAACTTAGTAATTTCATTGTGTGTCCCCTAGTCCTAGTTGTTTAATATTATACTTTTAGATTTGATCATGTGATTATACTTTTAAATTTATGTGCTTCCATTAGGTTGGATGGCAGCAGAAGAGAAGATAGTGGCAAAATCAGTTTGAAAAAGCAGAGACGGTTCCAGATATAACACAGGGTGTAGCTGGTATTAATAATCCTTTGAAAAGAAATACAGAGACAGCCCCAGATGCAGGCAACACAATGACGAAACACAGCTGTGCTAGGAGCTATGAGCATGTTTAATAATTTCTGCACTTGTAGATTTATTGACCATCTTGAAGATAAGTAGTTCTTGCATCTGCTTTCTATTTGATTTGGAGACAGTTTGTTTTAGTATTTATGCAATGTATTTTTGATCTTTAAAGAATAACTGCTGTTTTGATTGAAAAAAGGTGGGATACACAAGTACAGTTGAACACATTGAACACTTTTGTTTGGAACACTTTATACTTTGCACACAAAAAAATGAGGCTATAATTATAAATTAAATTGAATAAATAAATACATAAATAAAATAAGTAATGGTGATTTACCTCCCGCATAGATGAATGCCTCTTATTAATGTCTATTAATTATATTTTTAGAGACAATTGGTATCCTTTATATATAAAAAGTGAAATTTGTCCATTGTATTTTTTAATCTTATTTAATTCAGGTGTATTAATCAGGTTAGTCCCTATAGGGAATCATAGTTCATAGCTATATCTCAGTCATGATTCTTTGAGTATCAAGATTCTGTGGCCACCACTATATTCAAGTCAGCCCCTTCCATGACTACTTCCAGATCTGGGACTTTATTAGGGATGTGCATTCATTTAAAATGAATGCTAAATCCACAACAAATATACCCCTTTTATTTCATTCATAGGCCCCCAAAAATGAATGTTTGCTTCCCACGAATGAAACATATGTCATTCATTTCATTTGTTTATATTTCTCATAGAGAATAATGGCTGCATTGTAAGAATAGAGTTTGTATGAGGCTAGTCATGTGGAAGTCTCCATAGCAACCTGGCCCTAATGCCTATGACTCATGTGTGAAGTCAGAGAATAACCAGGATCTGTTGTCAAGGAAACCAAACTGACAAAGTAATGGACCATATCGGAGTGAAACATTTTTCTAAATCAGCAAATCACTACTCTGTGTATTCTTATAGAATGTGCAGTCTTTTAAAAACTGCATTTGAATCTTTCTTCTGAAGGAGACGGTACTTAGCTGTTGAAATTACCTCTGTGTTCCACAGTATTCTGAATTAGCAGTGTGCTTTTGTTTAACATTAGAATCATTCCATTCTAATCCTTTTGGCTGCTGGGTTCATGTGCACAGGTTTTTAATTTTTATTTAATTTGACATCTCACTGCTACTGCCATAACCAAGAAAGAGGTTTGTGTTTTCAAGCCTCCTCCTCCCTTTGGGGGAAAAGCAGTAGCTGCTGGCTGCAGCAATTTTATTTAAACTTGTTGCATTAAACCAGTAGCAGCAAGCACTAGTAGATATGCTAGCAGTGCCACAGTGCCCAAGATAGAAGGGCTTTTTTAATGCTCTCTGTATTTCTGGGTCAGTAGTATAAGGGATACACTACTTGCCAAACTTTATTGTCCAAGGGTTTCCTCACCCACTTCTGAGTGAAGCTCCACCCACCAGCCCCCTCTCGGCCAATCAGCAGTTACATCTGGGTTAAGCCCTGCCCATTGGCCTCTCATCTCAGCCAATCAGCATTTATCCATGATCCAAACCCATGGCCCTGCACAGCATTAGCCCCTCCCCTTTGACATCCATTTTGGCTCTGCCCATACTCCACCCCTTTTTGCCCATGGAAATATGATTTTCAAGATGGCAGCATTGGGGACATAGCAAGACTCAGTATTTGGGGTAATAGATCTGCAATTTTATATTTCAGTTAAAAATGTTATGCCCCATCCCCTTGATTCCTGCTGTGTCCCCAACATCGCCAGTTGGGCCACACTACCACAAACACACTGCTGCTGCCTCCAAGGCCTGAGAAGCCAATCCAAGGACCATAATACACCAATGCTGATTCCTGCTGTGTCCCCATCACTGCCAGTTGGGCCACAATTCAGTGAAACACATTGCTGCTGCCTCCCAGGCCCGAGAAGCCATTCTGAATGCCACCAGATCCCATATGCTACGGAAGGCCCAGGCTGAAGGCTAGTCTTGTGTAGGCTAGGCCATGGTAGGTTGCTGTAACCTAGACCTAGACGCTATGCAAGGCCCAGGCTTTGACCTGGGCCTAGGCTTCAGTGTTGGATCCCCCCTGGATCCTGGCCCCGGAATTCTTTTCAGGTGGGAGGGATGGGTGGGGTGCATTATGTTTATTTTATTTTTTAACTAAATAAACAAAATAAACATTAGATGAAACAAAATTCATGGAAAACCAACCCCCAAAAGATGAAACAAAATGTTTCCTTTTCCCCACCCCTAATATCCACTGAGGTCCAACATATCCTATGTAAGCCCATCTTGCTCCAACCACAACCTCTGGGGTTTGACACATCCAGCTTCAGTATGCCATGCTCTAACCGTATCAAAACAGAGATGCTCAGGATCCTTAATATTTTCAAATAGACTTTGCAGTCCCTAAAAATGCTACATTTTCTGCCTGCAGAGGTATTTTACAAATGCTGCATGGACCTGACTCTGACAACACCACCACACCTTTGGGGTTGTTACAGCTTCGCTTCTCACTGAGTTTTTCTGCTCCTACCGTTTGAGTTTTTAAAAATTATCAACCAACACCACTTCTGCCACCACTGCCACCTTACAGTGCACACTTATTTCACTGCTCTGTGCATGTGCAAGATCTGGCAAACGTATTTGGGAGTGTTACGGTTACCCTTCTCGCTGCGTTGCTCTGCTCCTACCATTCCAATTCTTACTATATACCAGCACCACTGCTACTGCTGCCTTTCCAAGCCAGTCTTTGTACTGTAGAGTGCTTCCTCCACTGCTCCAGCCGTGTCGAAGGTTCTTACCAAATGCCCTTCCCCTACAGTAATTGCCACTTGTCATCTTGCCCTAGCCATACATTGCTTTGCAAAGTTACTGAAATACTCCTCAGGCTTTTAATACCATTCGTATCTGGAGCAGTTCTTTGTTCTATGTAAACCGGAGTGATTTGTAGTCCCTACAAGAACTTCGGTATATAAAAAATTAAAAATAAATAAATAAAATCTTCTCGCCATGTCTTCCTATTGCCATGGCTATCCATTCTTCTGCACACTTGCTGCACCGCTCCATGACCCATAAATGATTTCATGGCCCATTCACAGTTCCCTCTATTGCACACGTGGGTACCTATATTGAGCATGGCTTACTCCATGACACAAACATATGCTATTGGACTGTTGGATCGGCCAGGTGCAGCCAATCTTCAGCAGGGAGAGACATCCCCCTCTCCAGTTGTCTGTATGCTTGAACGGAATGACTGGCATCTCCCATACTTTTCTGTCTTAATGCTGCGCCCCTCATCCTATCCTTTTGGATCCCTGTACCGCTCAGCCTTGCACAGATTTTATACCTTGGGGTTCTTAACTTCTTTCTGCCTCTGTACCTTCCCGGCGTACTCCAGCTCTTACACCTTGAGATCTTCTTGCCCATCTGGGGTGCTGCTGTGCACCTCTCCTATGCTTCTGAAATGTTGATTCCACTCCTTCTGATTCTAGGTCTCTTTATCTGTACCCTGAGAGTTTTCCTGACATGTTTTCTGCTTTGCTTCTCCTTCATGGTGCCTTAGGGTGCTTATGCCACGTTAGCTTTTTCAGAGTCATAATTAGTATTAAGCCACTTTTGATGCCACTTTGCCACAGTTCTTTCCCCCCTTCTGTTGATTTCTTCTCACAAGATTCATTAGAACTGATAAAAAAAAAAAAAAAATCACTATTCTGGAGCCCTGCAGTGCTTCCCCTTTAGCTTTTAATGACAAACAAATAAACTAATGAAACGAATAAACAAAACTTTTTTTTTTTTCATTTTGAAGCTGATGAAATGAATCTGGGTACCAACGAAATGAATAAATGAACCAAAACAAATGTTTTTTTCTTCTGAACATTCCTAAGTAGAAGATCAAATATTAGATTTCTGAATTTCCCCAAATCTAATGATGAGAAAGCTTTACAGTGGAATTCTGAAAGTACCTATTGAATCTTTTCCATCGATTGCCAAGATTTTTTTTTATCTTCCAAGGAATGTTTCTGAGGATAGAGATAGGAATTTGGAGAAGCTGAGAGTTTAGGATTAAATGCATTTTTTTTTTTTTTTTTTTTTTTTTACAAGATTCTCAACTAGATATAACCACTTGAACAACTTTGCTGGTCCAGACAAAGAATGGACTCTCAAGTTGTTTTTTTCATATTAAAAACTGTTTCTTTTTAGGTTGTATAGTAGCTATCTTTCCCGATGTGGCAAAAGCTACTCAGCAGAGACAAAAGCTATTTTTAATGAAAAGGCAGAGGGTTTTGGCCCATGGAGCCAGTTTTTTCCTTAGATTTTCCTGTTAAGTGTGAAATTAAACTGGACAATAATTATTCTCTTTTCTATCAAACTGAAAGTTTGAGGGGTTTTTACCCTTAGCTGTGAGTCATGAGTGATTGTCATTCTACTGAACATGTTTATTAATGTTGATGTGTTTCCTCTTATCCCCCCCACATATTGTGCTCTGAAATTATTGCATTTTTTTTAATATGTTAACTTTATTTCCTTGTTAACATTTTCTGGATTATGTAAAGTCAAGTTTTTTCTGATTTGTATCATTTCAAACTGAATAAGAATAAAATAAATAAATAAACAGAGTTGCCTTTCCTTATGAAAAGATAACAACCAATGGTTATTTGTTTGCACTTCAAGGAGGCCAAGATCCAGCTAGTAACTAATGTTTGTAATGTGACTTTTCTATTATAGGAGTCTGTACTCAGGGGAGAATACTGCATGTGGCTCTAAGTTGTCATTTCATCCAGGGTAGAATGGGAAAATTTCTATCAGATAGGAATGCAATAAGGGGAGGTGTAAATTGTAAAAGAGTATGATGTCGTCAAATTATTTTAATTAGAAGCAGCATCAGCAGCCAGGGGAAGGTAGGGAGAGCCCAACCACTGCTCCCCAGGGACCCCTCCCCCAGCAGCCATTGTCAGGAACTAGGGCTCTTCCCCTCCACCTGCTCCCTCCATTGCACCCTACTTCAAGGCCCTGGAGATCGGGTCCATTGGTGGCAGAAAGCAGCAGCAACAATAACTGGGAGAAGGTAAGGAAAGACAAACCATGACTCCCCCCCAGGGCCCTTCTCCTTCTTCCCCAACCACCACTGCCGACCGGGATCACTGAGCCATGAGAACAAGGGTTCCTCCCCTTGGCCTGACACCCTCCATCATCCTCCTCCTCCAAGGCCCTGGAGATCTTGCCCACCGGTTGCATAAAGCAGCAGTTGCAACCAGAAGAAGGTAGGGAGAGCCCAGCCATAGCTCCCCAGTGCTCCCTATCCCACCCTCACCACCTCTACCAGGATCACTGAGCTGCGGGAACAAGGGCTCCTCTGCTTGGCCTGTCACCCTCCTCCAAGGCCCAGGAGATCAGGTCCACTGGCAGCAGAAAGCAGCAGCAACAGCCAGGGGAAGACAGGGAGAGCCTGAACATCACTAAAATGGGGAGGAGACCAGTGCACGATCGCTGGATTTTTTTTTTTTTTTTTAATGAATACCTGCTATTTCCCCTCCCCTCCCCAGCGCGCCCGCCCGCACAAACAGTGGAAGCAAAAGCTGCAGATGCTTTTAGGTCTTTGAGAGAAGGAGGATGCGGTGGCAGACAGCAGACCCCATCCTACTGACAGCTGAAAAAAAGGTCTAGGCCCTATGGGGGTGTGTGTGTGTGTGTGTGTGTGCGAGTGGGTCACTGTCTGCCTGAGTAGATGGGTGACTGCTTGTGTGTGTGTTGGAGGGGGTGAGATCCTGTGTGTGGGTGTGTATGTGAAACGGCTTGGGTGTGGGTGGGTGAATGAATGGGTACCTTCCTGGGGTCTGTCTGTGTGAGAATGGGTGCCTGCCTCGGTGTGTGTGTGTGTGTGTATGTGAAAATAAATTGGTATCCTCCTGGGGTGTGTGTGTGTGTGAGAGAGAGAGAATAAATGTGTGCCTGCCTGGGGGGGAGGAAACGGTGTGAGAATGAATGGGAGCTTGCCTGTGTGTGAAGGAGCCAGTGAGAGAGAGAGAGAGAGAGAGAGTGTGTGTGTGTGTGTGTGTGTGTATATGAGAGAATCCGGGAGAGTAAAAGCTTGTGTGTGTGTGTGTGTGTGGGTGGGAGGGGGGTCACCATTTCATCCCTCGCCTCAGGCAGCAGATTTGCTTGAGCAGCCCCTGGGTAGACTGATTGGTAAAACTGGTAACATCCTTTACACGAGAATGTTTTCAAATCTGCTTACCTGTGCATGTTAAAGCCGACAAAGTCCTAAGGAAAATATGTGAAGTATGCTAGCTCGAGTAGCGGTTTAAAATTAGGGACAGACATATACACGGTGAGCGTATTTTAAATCATACATGCACAACTGCGCACATGATTTAAAATTCTAGCATCTTAGACTGTCTTTCCAGGTGGCCACCAAAAGGCAGTGTGCCCCCAAGCAGAACTGATTGATTAGTATACTTTTCAAACCTGGAACCATCAACGGGAACGTTCAGAGGTCCCTGGGCCGGGGTCAGTTCTCCCTGCCTTTGTAGAGTGCACTGTGTGATGTCCTGTACATCTCTTTACTGTAGGGCATTCCCACCACATATGTAGGTAGGATCCAATTTGTCCACAACCTTTCCAACACAGAGCATCGCTACACAGTTTAGCTTTATACAGCCTACTTGGTGTGAGGTGCCAACGGAATAGTATTTTATAACCGCTTTCAGTAAGGGAAGAGGAGACAGAGCACTTCTTAGTGTGAACAAATATTTGATCCCATTCCTCATCAGAGAAAGAAATCCCCAAGTCTCTCTCCCATTTATATGTGTATTGTGGCCTTCATGCCAAAGAGCCTTGTAACACATTATAAATTTTTGATAAACCACCCCTCAGGCGGTCTGCGTGCTCGCACCATCCCTCAAATTGGGACTTTCCTTTAGTTAATCCTCCCTGTATATCTTACCGTCTAGCAAACTGTCGAAGTTGCAGGTAGGAGAAAACGGCAGATGGTGATAACTGATATAATTCCTGGAGACGGGCAAATGGCATATTACCATCTTTGTCTCTGATCTGGCCCAGTGTGGTCACTCCCTTGCTCTTCCATTCACAAAATAATGCGGAATCCCACCCCAGGGAGAAGTTAATGCTGTGGAATAAATGTGTGTTCGAAAAATATTTTCTCGTTCCCACTAGAAGAGATTTCCACTGATCCCAGGATTGCAAAAGGACTCCTTATTACAGAAACTGGACATAATGTGTGTGATGTATAAGATAACTGCCCAAAAACACTGTCACCTTCCCAAATTGAAGAGGACATGGTCATCATATCTTTTATGGAAAAACTGTGTGCTTCCTGCAACCTTGGAGACCTCTGCCTCTAATGAACCTTCAGTGTGAGGTAACCGAATGAACAGACTGACACGGCTGACCACTGTATTTATAGCTTATCATACTTTATTCATTCACGTTCTTATATATTCAGCTTGTGGATGTTGGATTGCATTTGATATGTTACATGTTGCATTTAATATATAACACACTTCGTATAGCAGTACATTATTATTCCTTTGATGCATATATTCATGTGCAATTGTTGTGAGACCTTGAATATTTTTGTACATTGTTTATATCTTTGAAAATACTGATTAAACATTACATTGAAAAAAATAAATTCTAGCATATGCCCATATGCACATGAATGTGCACCCATGTGCTCATTTTAAAGTTGCCGTCATCAAACATTTTTATTACTGTAAATGATAGCTCAACAGTTGAAAAAGTAACTAAAATCATTGCCAAGTCCCCTATTGATTACAGGCCTGGGAAGAGATAGAGAATAAGCCAATTCACCAAGAGTAGTTTATCTGCAAAAATATTGCATTACTTTTTAGCAGGCTGTTCCCATACCAGTGAAAAATAAATACTCAAAATGTTTTCTATTCTGTAAAATTCTAATAAAGTTGTGGACTGTACTTCCAGTAATAAAAGTGTGTATGGCTCACTGTTTTTTGGGGTGGAGGGAAAAGAAACATAGACTGAGTAGTGAGGGGAGAGTATAGAATGCCTTTATTTAGTCATCCCTCGCTGTTCTGATCATGGCCCATACCCCTCCTAATTCTGTTCCATCTTAACGATGTCTTCACTACCACTTACCATCCAAATCTATTTAATTGCCTTGAATGATGTGACCAGCTTGTTCTATTTAGCAGGGCAAACAGAATCTGTCCCATTGCATGAACAGACTTGTAGTTCTAATGGGACAAAAGGCTGAAGAATGGTTCATTCCCTAATCTCCTTAAAGGGAAATTACATTTCTTCTTTGTAATGCTGGTACTTTCAACAGACACCAAGGGCCTGGTTTACCAAGACTTTATTCCAATTCTGTCTCTATGGGGAAAAACTTAGTTAATCAAGCCTTATGTCAGGACTTCAAAAGGTTAACAGAGAGAATGATCACTAGATCCTTCCCATAATAAACTAATTCATCTTATCACCTTTATCTGATAAGAACCCAACATCCCCCTCTATCCCAATAAGCAGCTGGTAACATCCGGGCTCTGGTATTTTAGGGTAATGCCACCAGCTAATAAATAGCTACTTTGAATGCAAAGAAATGACATATGTCCATTGTAGATAGCTAAAAAATCAATACTCCTTATCACCTCTCTTTGTATATATAGATATAAAAATCAACAAATAAGGTCAGCCTGGTGAAAGCTAGTCACAAATGTATTGTTAGTCCACCTACAACTTGATTGTTGATCTTTATACATATCCAAGTGGAGTAATCACATGACTATTCTTTAAATATATATAAAGAGGAGAAGGCAACATACACATTCACTATAGTAGTACATTGTCACCAACTGGATAGCTTTTGAGACCATGAGGTAAGTCTTTTTCGTTTTGGGGAGGGTTATCAAGACTTGTGATGTAATTTATAGCAATGCTTCCCTATTCCATCCCCAATCAAGACCCATAATAAGCTCATGGCAATGTTCCATATTTGTAGGTTTTACATGGCCTGTAAATTTTAAAACTTCTCTCACCTTTAGATATAAATAATCCAGAGCAGGAGGAAGCCTGTACTTCTGATGTCCATACTTCCCCTATTCTGGGAGTCTAAGGAAAGTTTTTACTTCTAGCACCACTCCAAATAATTTGGGTGAAAAAGCTAGCATTGAACTAGGAGACTGTTCACATGTTTTTTTTTACTTGTGAGCTCTGGAAAGTTTAAATCTGTGTTAATGCATTTCTTTTTCCAGCACATGATAGGTGCTGAACTATATACCAATGGCATTCTTTGGCAGAAAGCTTAGTTTCTTTTATTAAACAGAATAATTAACCACTGTTGACATCTTGGGAGTCTGTATATATTTTGCAGATGTCAGCAGTGAAGTATCCATCATCCTGAGAAATATACAATCACCAATAAGGTACCAGCTGCTTGTAAATACTTCTGCGGAACAGGCAATCCAGGGCCCAGTTCCAGATTCCTTAATCCTTGATAGTGTCCATGAGGGAGAAACGTTTGTAAGATAGTATATATGTATTAAGGATGGCAGAACTCTCCCAATAGAACCTGGTGCCTTAGAGATCTGGAAAAGAAACAAGTGTTTTGGTGTTCAGCTTCTACTTTTTCCCTCAAAGAACTAATGTTATGGAAAACAAGTACAATTACAATAAAAGAAAAGTACTCCTAGTCCTAGAGGCTTCTGACCACTTCCACAACCTTTAAACAAAAGAAGAGTAGTACAACCAATAACCCCTCCAAAGGCTCTGACCAATAGAACAGCTTCCCCAGTTGGTAAAGCTCCTTTCCACATTATTTAACCAAATAGAAGAGTTCTGCCAACAGCATATGCTCCATTCCACAGCCTCTAGCACTAGCAGAGTTCTCCCCACAGTCTGTGCAGGGAGAATAATGTTTATTACTGTGGGTGTAGGTCCTGGGGTGAAGAATGCTAGGAAGGGCCAGGTTGATGGCTACTATTGTAAATGTAGGGGACAAAAGACAAGGAATGACAAAAGGTTGATGGCTGTTCCCGTAATTATAAAAGAGATTAGGAAAAGAATAATAATGTGCATTTGGATGATCTGAATGGGAAATCTGATCTGAATGAGTCAATTTTTTATTTAGTTCAGGTTATCCTAATCAAATAGACAAAGTCCCCAGAAAAATTAGAATCCTTTTTTGGCTCATCCCACTTTGATCTATTAAAATCTATGTGGAGTAGAGTTGGTTAGGAATAATATAAGGAAGGAGCAGAACCAATCATATTTCAGCACATTTTCAACCAGCCTATTCCTGTTGGCAGCTATATTGATTTACTTCATCATTTATTTTAGGTGAAAGTGAAACTAAGAGCATTTTGAGCAGCCAGTGACCATTTTGTTCTCTGTCATTCCTCTGTTGGATCTCAGAGGGTGAAGACAGAGATTTTTAAGCTCCTTGCTTCAAAGTCCCAGAATTAATGAATAGATTGGGGGGAAAACTTTTAGATTTATAGGAGAAAACAAGAGCAGTGACTCTTATAGTCACTGTCACTTTGTCCTAGCTTTGCTGCTAGAAGCAAGAGAATCTGTCATTTTTTTCTTAGAGAAATGCAACTGTATATCAGCAAGGTAAGAATGTACTTCTTTTCCACAGCAGGCAGAAAGCATGTGTCAGTGAAATTAAGAAAAATTAATGGAGATTGATTTTCTCTGGTAGGGTGTGAAGAGTGGCAAATGATTATGACAGTAGGTAGCTTGTTTTCACTGTGTAAAAGAATCAGTGATAATTTGACACTGCACTAATTCTTCTGTGTATGACTTTTGCACTAAGTATACATAGTCAACAAGGATATTCAGAGGGATATCCATGTTAATCTGGTGTAGCAAAAATGACATGAAGTGGGTGGCAACTTATAGACTAACTGATTAATTGAAGCATGAGATTTCAAGAAAGAATCCACTTCATCAAATGCATACCTTGGGGCGGTGATGCCACTCTTGGTGCCATTTGCCCCTCTTTTGGTGGCACTGGATTCTCATGCAATTCTTAGAGGCTGATATTCAAAGGCATTTAGCCAGATAACTTGTGAGTTATCCGGCTAAATGCCAACTTCTCAAATAGTAGGCACTTCTCATGGATGTAGAGGATATATAGGGTCATTTATGAAAATGCTGTGTATTTGTGATGTGTTCTCCAATGCTGGTATTAGGGGGGAGAGAGAGAGAGAGAGAACCTAACTGTAATGCCCTCACCCTAGATAGGTATTTATATCTGTAAGGGAGGCCCACCTAGTAACTCGAGGTGAGGTTTAGGTATTATCGTAGAGGGTTAGGGGCCACTTTGACATTCAAAGTGAGACGTACAAACAGAACAGTGCTCTCTTGTGAAGATTTGATGACCCTCGGAGTGAGGAAACTCACTCAAAGATGAGATTTGTGCAATGTTCTCGCAACCTAGCTTGATGGACTCTCTACCTGGGTAACATCAAAGTGGCCCCTAACCCCCTACGTTAATACCTAAACCTCACCTCCAGTTACTAGGTGGGCCTCCCATAGATATATAAATACCTATCTAGGGTGAGGGCATTATGGCTAGGCACTCTCTCTCTCTCCCTCTCTCAACATGGTTCCCCCAGTGGTTGTATGTAGGAAATACCACACTTCTGGCACTTATTTCAAAATGCAAAAAAGTTACACAATTTGCAGTAACTTAGCTCTTCAATAGGTATTAGCACAAATTGCGATAAACTGCCTATTACCATAGAACACACCCCTTTTTCTATCACATGTAGTATTTAGTGCATTTTGATAAATCCAGGCAATAGGTTGAGGAGTGTTAGGTGGGGAGGTTGATTGCTATTACTGTAGGTGTGGAGGACATAGGGTAAGGAATGATAGGAAAGGGCTATTGTTATGGGTGTGGGACACAGGATGTAAAGAATGACCTTAGAGCGCAGGGTGATGGTCCTATTGGTCTCATTACATGCAAGGGTGTCTATTTTATTGAACATAAGAAATTGCCATGCTGGGTCAGACCAAGGGTCCATCAAGCCCAGCATCCTGTTTCCAACAGAGGCCAAACCAGGCCTCAAGAACCTGCAATTACCCAAACACTAAGAAGATCCCATGCTGATGCAATTAATAGCAGTGGCTCTTCCCTAAGTAAACTTGATTGATAGCAGTTAATGGACTTCTCCAAGAACTTATCCAAACCTTTTTTGAACCCAGCTACACTAACTGCACTAACCACATCCTCTGGCAAATTCCAGAGCTTTATTGTGCGTTGAGTGAAAAAGAATTTTCTCCGATTAGTCTTAAATGTGCTACTTGCTAACTTCATGGAATGCCCCCTAGTCCTTCTATTATTTGAAAGTGTAAATAACCGATTCACATCTACTCGTTCAAGACCTCTCATGATCTTAAATACCTCTATTATAGAAGGAATAGGTTTGCAATGCTTTTCAAAACATCATTTAATCAAAACTCATAAAATTCCACAATTCAGGACTCATGACAGAAAAGACTTTAGAGCGAGTGCCAGTTAACAGATGTATGAGAAAGGATTATTAACAAATGATGAGAACCAGAAGGCAGTGGGCGAGTGGGTACATAATGGATTATATATTTCGTTAAACAAAAGGAATCAGCATGCAGAGATTTATGTACCAAAGACAGTATCTTGAACTTCACTTACTACTTTATTGGAAGCCAGTGCAATTTTGTTAAATAAGCAGAAATATTATCATCATATTTTAAGTAAAAAATGAATCTGACTACAGCATTCTGAGCAAGCTGTAAAATATAAATAAGGAATTTAGGTAATCCTCTATATAATGAATTTCAATAATCCAAGTCCGCATAAACTATGGATTGAATAACTAATCTAAATTTAGGCAAGGGAAGATATTGTTTCAAAGAATGCAATAATCGCAGTTTAAAAAACTGTGACCTGAACATCTTCTTCACTTATGCCAATAAAGTTAACTTTGAATCCAACTGCACCCCTAAGTTCCTACCCTCTGCACATAATTGTAACTGATCATTGCCTGGAGAGCATAACCTTAAATCAAGAGGTACAGGCAAAGACCCCAGCCATAAAATCATTGTTTTTGCAGCATTCAAGATCAAATTATTATCCCTGAACCAATGATCTACACTTTCCATACAATCTTTAAAAGTAGCCTCAGGAAATTCCCCTGTCATATCACTTAAGAACATAAGAAATTGCCATGCTGGGTCAGACCAAGGGTCCATCAAGCCCAGCATCCTGTTTCCAACAGAGGCCAAACCAGGCCTCAAGAACCTGGAAATTATCCAAACACTAAGAAGATTGCATGCTACTGATGCAATTAATAGCAGTGGCTCTTCCCTAAGTAAATTTGATCAATAGCTGTTAATGGACTTCTCCTCCAAGAACTTATCCAAACCTTTTTTGAACCCAGCTACACTTACTGCACTAACCACATCCTCTGGCAAATTCCAGAGCTTTATTGTGCGTTGAGTGAAAAAGAATTTTCTCCGATTAGTCTTAAATGTGCTACTTGCTAACTTCATGGAATGCCCCCTAGTCCTTCTATTATTTGAAAGTGTAAATAACCGATTCACATCTACTCGTTCAAGACCTCTCATGATCTTAAATACCTCTATTATAGAAGGAATAGGTTTGCAATGCTTTTCAAAACATCATTTAATCAAAACTCATAAAATTCCACAATTCAGGACTCATGACAGAAAAGACTTTAGAGCGAGTGCCAGTTAACAGATGTATGAGAAGGGATTATTAACAAATGATGAGAACCAGAAGGCAGTGGGCGAGTGGGTACATAATGGATTATATATTTCGTTAAACAAAAGGAATCAGCATGCAGAGATTTATGTACCAAAGACAGTATCTTGAACTTCACTTACTACTTTATTGGAAGCCAGTGCAATTTTGTTAAATAAGCAGAAATATTATCATCATATTTTAAGTAAAAAATGAATCTGACTACAGCATTCTGAGCAAGCTGTAAAATATAAATAAGGAATTTAGGTAATCCTCTATATAATGAATTTCAATAATCCAAGTCCGCATAAACTATGGATTGAATAACTAATCTAAATTTAGGCAAGGGAAGATATTGTTTCAAAGAATGCAATAATCGCAGTTTAAAAAACTGTGACCTGAACATCTTCTTCACTTATGCCAATAAAGTTAACTTTGAATCCAACTGCACCCCTAAGTTCCTACCCTCTGCACATATTTGTAACTGATCATTGCCTGGAGAGCATAACCTTAAATCAAGAGGTACAGGCAAAGACCCCAGCCATAAAATCATGGTTTTTGCAGCATTCAAGATCAAATTATTATCCCTGAACCAATGATCTACACTTTCCATACAATCTTTAAAAGTAGCCTCAGGAAATTCCCCTGTCATATCACTTAAGAACATAAGAACATAAGAAATTGCCATGCTGGGTCAGACCAAGGGTCCATCAAGCCCAGCATCCTGTTTCCAACAGAGGCCAAACCAGGCCACAAGAACCTGGCAATTACCCAAACAGTAAGAAGATCCCATGCCACTGATGCAATTAATAGCAGTGGCTATTCCCTAAGTAAATTTGATTAATAGCCGTTAATGGACTTCTCCTCCAAGAACTTATCCAAACCTTTTTTGAACCCAGCTACACTAACTGCACTAACCACATTCTCTGACAACAAATTCCAGAGCTTTATTGTGCATTGAGTGAAAAAGAATTTTCTCCGATTAATCTTAAACGTGTTACTTGCTAACTTCATGGAATGCCCCCTAGTCCTTCTATTATTCAAAAGTGTAAATAACCGATTCATATCTACTCGTTCAAGAGCTCTCATGATTTTAAAGACCTCTATCATATCCCCCTCAGCCATCTCTTCTCCATGTGTGTTAAAATATATCTCATTTTAAAAGTTTTCAAACTTTGTAAGTATTTTACATAACCCAAAATAAACATCAAAATATCTAATCACAAGTTTCTTTTGAAAAATATCAGAAAAACACACAGGCTCCCACTCTCGCATGCTGTCTCTATCTCTCTCTCTCACAAACACACATACGATCTCATTCTCACAGGCTGTCTCCATCTCACACACACTCACTCTCACACTCAGGCTCTCACTCTTACAGAAGGTCTCCATCTCACACATACACACACACACACTCATTCTCACTCTCACATGCTCTCTTGCTCTCATACATAAGCATTCTCTTTCTTACACAAATACACACTCAATTAGGATCTCAGCCTCCCCCTTACCTCTGATCCCCCTCTTCTTCTAAGGCCACCGCGACATGGAGTCGGTGGCTGCTGTGCTACAGGACCGCTTTTTAGCCACCCTCTTTCTTGTTTTCAGTGCAGATCCAATGCTCCTCCTCCTTCCTGCCTGCTCGGCTCCTGCAACAATTTTTTTCCTGGGCCTGCTTCTGCAGGAAGGAGCACCCAGATTTTTTGAATGTTGACCCAAAGACCTGGCAATTCCTCCAGAATTCCATGGTCTCTGGGCCAAATCTGGAGAGTTTCCAGGTATGCCCCTTTTGGTCATGAAGTTTTATTCTTATTTGAGAACCAGGACCTAATTCAGATAACGTCTTTACTCTCTGGTGTTTATGAAAGTACACCTTATACGCCATCTTTGTTTTGTCATCTATAGTAAGAATTTCTCTCAGATTATGCCATTGTGTATACAAATACCCTTCCAGAGTATGTAGCGGAGTTTTAAGCTGCCTTCCCATGATCAACTGTGCAGGGCTGTTGTTAGTTGCTTTTATGGGAATACTCTGTGGGTAAAGTTGTATATGTCAGCAAATAATAGAAACTCTTTTGCTATGAATTGTTCAACTGGACATCCCCATCTATTAAAAATGTTCTTTAAGCTGTTGATGACAATGTTGCTTGTAAGGTTTGCTAAGTATGCTATTTCCAAGTATAAGGAAAAGCAGACTATGGCAATCAGTTGCTTGCTTCCCTGTAATTTGCAAATGTTAGCTCCAACTGTCTTCCAACGTTGCTCCGGTAATGGAGTAACTATCAGTGGTTCTTTATGCTGAGTTGCTTTATTCCTCTGACAAAGCTCACATATTGTTATTAAGGTTTTGAGATCTTGACCTATAGGTGGCCACCAAACAGATGACCTGGCTCGCTCATGAAATTTGGTGATACTCTGATGACTTTCATGGAGTTGCTATAAAATATCTTGTCTCATTTCTGTTGGAATGACAATTCTGTCACCATAAAAGATGAATCTCTGTTTCTATAAGGTTTTCTCACACAGAAAACAAAGGTTTAAGTTTTCCATGCACATTGTCATCCATTTGTAACAACCTGTAGCACTACCTGGAGCTCAGGATCCCTTTCTGAAATGCTTTGGATCTGATGAAACATGAAATTCACATTGGCTTTGAAGTCTGTGATGCCATTTCATAAGCTCCAACTTCCTCAATCAGCGGGACAGACTCAGAGTTTGTAGTTTTCAAAGGGTGTCTGGACAATGCATCTACCATGATAAATGTCTTGCCAGTGATAAATGTCTTGCCAGGTCTAGGTTCTGCTTAAGGATAGTGCTGCATCAAGTGCATGAAAAGCCTTCAATACCTTATTGAACTACAATACAAATCTTTAGAGTTTATCAGAGGAACTAGAGGTTTGTTATCTGTATAGTGCTTAAAGGAATCAAGCCCATCCAAGTATTTGAAAATCTCCCACAAGCCCATACTGAAGCAAGACTTTCTTTCGCAATCTGAGTGCTTCTGTTAAAATTTTGCAACAGTAAGCTACTGGCTTTAATTCACCTTCATGCTCTTGAAATAACATTCCTCACAGGCCGTAACTACTAGCCTCAACTCTTATAACAGTGGATTGATTGACATCATAGAAAGTGAGTACTGTTACATTCATTACAAGTTGTTTCACTTTTGTGAAGGATTCATTTTATTTTAGCCCCCAAATCTAAGCTGTATCTGATTTCAGCAGTTCATTCAAAGGATGAGTCACCTCGAACAAATTTGGTAGAAAATTTCCAGGATTATACCATGCTCATCTACATGTATCCCAGATAAATGAGTTCTTTCTGGTGGAAAAGACAACTGTTATATTCAGTTTTAAAATTGCTTCCAGGAGGTTGCTTAAGTGACACAGAAGTTGATATTCAGCATCACTTAACCAGATAGGTATGGACTTACCTGGCTAAGTGACAGTGGCTGCATATCTGGTCACATTTAGAGGCTGCTACTTAACTGGTTAAGTACGTATACAGGCATAAAGGGGAGGAGCTGCTTAACCTGCGATATTCAAACTTATCCAGCTATGTCAGCCAGATAAATTAGATCTGCTTGGTAGCAGGTCAAAAGTGAGCTGGATAAAACTTATCCAGCTAACTAGGAACTTCTCTGGGTATATTCAGCGGCATAACCATTAGAGATGTGAATCGTGTCCTCGATCGTCTTAACGATCGATTTCGGCTGGGAGGGGGAGGGAATCGTATTGTTGCCGTTTGTGTGTGTAAAGTATCGTCATAATCGTTAAAATCGTGAGCCGGCACACTAAAACCCCCTAAAACCCACCCTCGACCCTTTAAATTAAATCCCCCCCCCCCAAATGCCTTAAATTACCTGGTGGTCCAGCGGCACACTAAAACCCCCTAAAACCCACCCCCGACCCTTTAAATTAAATCCCCCACCCTCCCGAACCCCCCCCCAAATGCATTAAATTACCTGGGAGTCCTCCGTAGCGGCGGTCCGTGGCTAAATCGGGGGAAGGGGGAGAGCACGAAAACCGGCACACTAGATCGTGAGGTCTTCAGCCGGCGCCATTTTTCAAAATGGCCGCCGCAAAATGGCGGCGGCCATAGACGAAAACGATTCGACGCAAGAGGTCGTTCCGGACCCCCGCTGGACTTTTGGCAAGTCTTGTGGGGGTCAGGAAGCCCCCCCAAGCTGGCCAAAAGTTCCTGGGGGTCCAGCGGGGGTCAAGGAGCGATTTCCTGCCGCGAATCGTTTTCCGTACGGAAAATGGCGCCGGCAGGAGATCGACTGCAGGAGGTCGTTCAGCGAGGTCCGGAACCCTCGCGAGATTTCCGGACCTCGCTGAACGACCTCCTGCAGTCGATCTCCTGCCGGCGCCATTTTCCGTACGGAAAACAATTCGCGGCAGGAAATCGCTCCTTGACCCCCGCTGGACCCCCAGGAACTTTTGGCCAGCTTGGGGGGGCCTCCTGACCCCCACAAGACTTGCCAAAAGTCCAGCGGGGGTCCGGAACGACCTCTTGCGTCGAATCGTTTTCGTCTATGGCCGCCGCCATTTTGCGGCGGCCATTTTGAAAAATGGCGCAGGCTGAAGACCTCACGATCTAGTGTGCCGGTTTTCGTGCTCTCCCCCTTCCCCCGATTTAGCCACGGACCGCCGCTACGGAGGACTCCCAGGTAATTTAATGCATTTGGGGGGGGGTTCGGGAGGGTGGGGGATTTAATTTAAAGGGTCGGGGGTGGGTTTTAGGGGGTTTTAGTGTGCCGGTTTTCCTGCCCTCCCCCTTCCCCCGATTTACGATTTTTTGACGATAAATCGGGGGAATTGGTATTGTATCGTGGCCCTAACGATTTTTGACGATTTAAAATATATCGGACGATATTTTAAATCGTCAAAAAACGATTCACATCCCTAATAACCATGCTGCTGAATATCCCAGGTGAATTAGCCAGATAAACTTTATCTGGCTAATTCACTTTGCTGGATTTTTCTCAATATCTACTTTTTATGTATTTTAGGTATTATATATAACACTGGTGTCATTGAATGTTCTTTAATCATAAAAATATTTTTCTTTCTCTGTTAGAAACCCACTCTCAAAACCGCATCGGATTGTGTCTTTCACTAAATGGTGTATCTATGCAGTGGGATCTTCTGGCAATTACTGATAAAATTGTGTTTTACTCAACTGCCTACATACTTCTGTGACATACTGCTCATGGCTCATAATAACGATACTACTTTCCTTTCTAGCCCAAAGTTCTTTTATAGCCTCCTTTACCACTCGAGTGCGTGATGGTTCTCATCTGTGAGTTGCACCAGGAATGAGTGGGCTGGCATCAGCAGAGTCAAATACGGGTTGTTGATAATACTAAGTCTTCCACATGCCAACTTCCTTCCCTTCAGGTTGAGCCCTCTGTTACTGGTGGCCAGTGATGCATGAGAATTGGGGGACACCCGCGATGCAGACAAGGAGTAAGAGCCCAGGAAAGGAGCAAGTTGCTGAGGCAAACCAGGTATCCAGGAACAGAATGGAGATGTCTGGAACAGTGTGGGTAGAACCTGGAGATGAAGAAATCTGCACACATGAACAGAGCCAGAGTATGAGGACCAGAAGATAGGACCAAGCTCTGGCAACTGACTGATGAAACTGCCTCGGTAAAAATACAAATCTATACAGGAAGCAAGATGGCCACCAAGGAAAAATGAGAAGCACTGGATTGGGAGGATTAGATAGAGAGTTCAAAACAGCTCACAGTACCATCTGAAGACCAGAGGAGGATCCATCATTGTATCCTTATAATAACCCCCCCCCCACACACACACACACACCTTCAGTAATAGCCTCTGGATGGCTCCATGTGTTACTTTGCAAGAAATTTCTTCAAGAGACAAGGTGCATGATGGTCCAATGCACCAAGATCTTTTTACGAGGCCATATCCCTGCCAATGAACCAAATACTGGACTCTGTTACATGACACTATAGCATACAGAATCTCCTCAACCTTGAATTCAGGCTGGTCATCAACCGGAACCAGATCCAGAGGTGTTTCTTGCCTATTAAAGGAATCTGGCATGGTTGGCTTCAACAAAGTGAAATGAGGATGATATCTTAAGAGTGTTTGGAAGCTGAAGGTGCACGATAATGGGGTTGGTTTTCTCAATAATGTCATATGGTACTATGTATTTGGGACTGAGCATAACACATTAAAGCTTGGGATGTATATTCTAAAAAGCCATACCTTATCATCACCTGAAACTGGGGTTCATGTTTACAATGACGGTCAGCAAATTTCTACTGCTGGGATATGGTTTTCACCAAATTATTGTGCATCTTTATCTAGGTTTTCTGTAAGTGTCACACCAAATCATCGGCCACAGGAATTTCAGTAGCTGGAGCAGGAGGAAGTAGACAAACAGAGTGTCAGCAGTAAACTGTAAAGAATTGAGAAACACTCATAGATTTGCTAAAATGATTGTTGTGAGCAAACTCAGCCAATGGGAGCAGTCTGGCCCAGTCGTTCAGATGAGCAGAGACAAAACACCTAAAGAACTGTTCAAGATCTCGGTTGGTCCTCTCAGTAAGGGAGTGACATCCTGATGAGAATTACAAATTGATACCCAAATCTTTACCAAAAGCCCTCCAGAATCTGGCAACAAATTGGGGATCTCAATTCAATACAACAGAGATAGGGATTCCTCCCTAATGAAGATGATGGCCAATTGAAGGGCCAAAGGCAGCTTAGAGATAGGAATAAAGTGTTCCATTCGTGAAAATGGTCTACTACCACCAAGATGGCAGTACAGTGTGGAAATCAGAAGGTCCGTAATGAAGTATGCAGAGAGGTGGATCCATGATACAGAAGGAATCATGAGCGGGTGCAATTCACCAGAAGATTTAGCATGAGGGACCTTGGCTCTAGCACATACTGGTCAGGCTGAGACACAAGTCTTACAATGCTTGCACAGGAAACGCCACTAAAGAAATTCTGGAAATCAGTTCAAACATTTTCTTAATCCCTGGATGCCTGGAGAGTTTGGAATCATGCCCCCATTTGAAAATATCTGAGTGGCAAATATCTAGAACAAAAGTATGCCTGGTGGGAAGCCCTACAGGAGGTTCCTGAACTGAAGATTCCAGATGCATTTTCTCCATCAGATCACGCTTGACTGTGTTCATGATGATTCTGGAGGCTGGTATAATTGGGTCTTTATCACAAGATACAGAAGTCTCCAAAGAGGAAATCTGGTAACAATGCGTTGGCCTTAATCATCTTAGAACCAGAATGATGTAAGATAACAAACTGAAAATGAGCAAAGAGCATGGTCTACTGGGTTTGCCAAGGGTTCAAACTTTTCACAGCCTCAATATTAAAGTAAATGTTTGTGATCCATAAGGATTGTAATCAGAAAAACGGCTCCTTCCAGAAAGTGTCTGCAGCCTTCCAAGGCCCAATTAATGGCATGGAATTCTTGGTTTCCCACATGGGTTACAATTGTGTTTAAGGAAGTGGCAGGCCTTACTGGTCCAGGCTTAATTATTTCTACCCATATGACATGATTAGGGACCTTCATTTTTCAGTTTTTATTTTACATTCCCTAGGAATTTATCAGTGTTTAATTATAAGAGCAAAAATGATATTTAAAAAAATTTATGAATCATTTCTTTCCACTGATTCTATTTGATATTCCACTTTTCAGGCATTTCAAAGCAGATTACATAAAGGCATTGTAGGTATTTCTCTGTCTCAACAGGGATCACAATCTAAGTTTTGGGGAGTTTTTTTGCACCTGAGGCAATGGAGTGTGAAGTGACTTAGCCAAGGTCACAAGGAGCAGCAGTAGGATTTCTTCTGTTTTTGTTCATGTTGTAATAAACACTGATAAATTCCTGGGAAAAATAAAATAAAAACTGAAAATGAAGGCTTCTAAACATGATGCTGGAACATTTAGCTCCTCTTTTATGGTCCCTTTGCATAGACACAACTGGAAGTGCTCTCGCTCCACCTAGTGGATAAACTGCAAACTGCACATGACAGAGCCACTATCATGACTGGAAGAGCTCAACAAACAGTGCTCAGAAAAGTTATTTTTCCAAGTCCAGCAGGGAGGAGATGACTGGAGACAGGGAGAAGTACCTGATTGGTTGCTGAGTGTAACCAACCAGGTACTGTGATACAGATTATCTATGGAGGCAGAGAATTTAAAGTTCCATGCGATGTCCTAAAGGAGAAGAAGCTGTAGGAAACATGAATCCTAATTCCTGCATTAGTTACTCCAGCAGCATTATAAAATTGACTTCCTAACATTCAAGCCGATTCAATAAAGTCCGCGGGAGAGCAGACAAACGCCCGCTCTCCCGGCGCGCATACTGGCCACTCGCCAGTGCGCGCGATTCAGTATTTAAATTAGGTGGTGCGGTAGAAACAGGCAAAAGGAGGTGCTAGGGACACTAGCGCGTCCATAGTGCCTCCTTTTAGCCCGGAGCAGCGGCTGTCAGCAGGTTTGACAGTCAACGCTCAATTTTGCCGGCATCCGTTCTCGAGTCCGCTGATAGCCACGGGCTCGGAAACCGGACGCCAGCAAAATTGAGTGTCCAGTTTTCGGCCGGACAGCTGCCGGCCCATTTTCCTTTTTTTTTCTTTTTTTTTTAACTTTTTTTATTCTTCGGGACCTCCAACTTAATATCGCCATGATATTAAGTTGGAGGGTGCACAGAAAAGCAGTTTTTACTGCTTTTCTGTGCAATTTCCCGGTGCCGGCAGAAACTAGCGCTTACCTTTGGGTAGGCGCTAATTTCTTAAAGTAAAATGTGTGGCTTGGCTGCACATTTTACTTACTGTATCGCGCGGGCATACCTAATAGGGCCCTCAACATGCATTTGCATGTTGAGGGCCCTATTAGGTGCCGCGGGTTGGACGCGCGTTTTCCTCCCCTTACTGAATAAGGGGTAAGGGAAAGCGCGCGTCCAAGGGCAGGTTAACAGTGTGCTCCGTCGGAGCGCACTGTATTGTATCGGCCTGATTGTTCTCTACTGACTGTCGTTTTTTTGTGATGAACTATTTTGCCTAATTTTGAACTAGTTTACTTGATTTTTACTATAGTAAAGTATTACTTTGTTTTGGAACATAACACTTGTTGTGTGGACTTCTTTATTGAAAGACTGTGATACTATCCTCTTGGACCCTACATTTTCAGTTGTTCCCCATGGAAGAATCCTGATCTGAAGATGAAGCCAGCTTGTCTTCAACCCTGCAGCATTTGAAGGCAACCCCTTGCATGTTTCCGGGAGTGCTGGAAAAAGGGGGTTACATCAAATTGCCCAAACAGAAATCTAAAGGAAAGTGAAAATTGTGTTCTGAAATTGAGCATTTTTGTGAAAACCATATCAATTTTGCATTTAAAGACTGTTTTGGTGGAATTACTGCATTTTTGGCAATTTCAAAATAGTCACTATTCCCGTCCACTGGCTTTTCTGAAACACAAGAACATGCTTCTCTATGGAGGAGGGATTGCATTTCCAGTGTCTGATATCCATTTCCACATGACCAGTAACAGCCAATAGGAGGAATGGAATATTGTATAAGAGGCCTATGTTGGAGCATGATGCTAGAGTCATCTCTTGCTGCCAAGGAGCATGAGATTAGCATGTGGTGTGGCAGACTGCATTCTGCAGCTTGGATGCTGAGATTACAGTGAGGCCCTGAACTAGAACACTGGTTTATTGCCCCATTGTTGGTATGTTTGCACAAATAAAGAAGAGAGAGTCAAACTTTGAGGGAGCAAAAGAACATAAAGCTGGAATCACAGAAGGAACTCTAAATCCAAGCTTCCATGACTTTTCTGTCTCCATGATTATGTGTGGTTATCCACTGAAGCCAGACTAAACATCAGACAGTCTGAATGTTATTAGTTTCACCAGGTGCAAGATCCTTAGGCAGTGATCATACAATATGTCTACTGCCTGAAGTCACTGTATGAATCAAACACCTGTTTGGAATTCTTGCAACTATCTGCCTTAGCAAAGTTACATGCCGAATACCTGAAGTATCTGATATTGTATCAGAAATCATCACTCTTGCACATTCAGGAGTTGATGCAGGGCTGAGGTCCTCTATCTTATCCAGAGGGAATAGCATAGCGAGTGGACAATTGCAGTGGGAAGATGGCAAAACTGATGGAAACTGGGTGCATACTGGGTAAATGTGCTCAGGTCCCCACCAAAAAAAAACCCCCATTGGCAATTGTGACAGGAAGAGGCCCTTAGTAGAGGAGCCATGGAAGGCACACAGATTCCTTTGGAGGTTAGTGAACTGCCCCCATGTGGCCTGGAACCACAGAAGAGATAACCTGTGAGGTGAAAGCCTCTACATGTACCAGCAGTAAGGTACCTGGATTAGTGGGGTCTCAGTACTGTGGACAAAGATGGGGGGACAAGTAGTCCAATGCTTGTATGAAGAGGCTCTAAGACCCATTTCCTGTTCCAGCACTGTGGTTGAGGCTCCAATCTGGGCAGAATGAGTGGAGGCTTGGGAGGCCCAAGGTACCACTGGGACTGAATCTTTCAGTTTCCAGCAGTCCTCTGTGTACCATTCAATCAGATCCACAGACAGGTTCTTACATATCCCACTTGTATCTAAGTGACTATGCCTGTGTCTCAAGACAGCTTCGGCCTGGGCCTAGGCCTCACTGGCAGATCCCCACTAGACTGGGTAAGTGAGGGCCAGGGGGGATCCTGGCCCCGGCATTTTTCCGGGCGGGTTGGTGGGAGGCCTCGTTTTTTGTTTTTGTCCGTTTTTGGAGTTGGGGTTTTTTTTTTATTGTTAGATTCATTTTTTCACACAAATGAAATGAATCAAACAATCCACGATCAAAATTCCTGGGGAAAACATGAACTGAAAACGAAAACAAAATTTTTTCCCCCTGCACATGCCTAGAAGGAAGTAGGGGTTCAAAGTGCAAATAAAGAGATGCAAAAATTGGGTGCATATTCAAAACAATATGAACTAGATGTAGGATCTTGCACTTAGCATGCTGTTTTGCAAAGAAGTCAGGGAAAAGGTTCCTCACACTCGGACGCCCCAGGGCAGTGTACAGCCCCCGTATCCAGAGCTTGGGAGCAGCGAAGCCTTGCAAGGAGCTTCAAAGGACAACATCAATGCCCTCTTGGCACTAGGAAATCTCCAGGGGTGGTGACTACAGCTCTTAGAATTAAAGTGTCAGGTGCTGTGACAAGCTTTGGGGGGATGGAGGACCCAAAAGCTGAAGTGCATATATTGATGTCAGAAGGGACAATGAAGAGCCACTGGGTTAGCTGACATGAATGGAAACATGCCATTCAGAAGATCCCAGAACCAGCAATATTCAACTAAGAGCATTTTATTCCAACTTCTCGTCTGTGTAGATTATGGACCTCAAGAATAAGGCCCAGGAGATGTGCTCCTTGGAGGGGGACTAGTTGCAGCATCTGCATACCAGGCAGCTGGAAACTGGAGGAAAGTTCCATAAATGCTCATCAGGGAAAGGTCAACATAGTTTGTCTATTTTCTCCTTCCACTTTTGACCTGACCCTCATTAATACCTTGTCTCAGCCAATAGCTGAAAGTATCCCTCATGCACATAAAACATCTTCCTTCTAGAGGCCATAGGCATCTATCTAATGGGATGGCGGACACAGCACAAAGCCTGCCATGTTATGAAGCAATACTTTTAGGGCAGATTTTATAAATCTGCGCACACGCGTACTTTTGTTCGCGCACCAGGAGCGAACAAGAGTACTCGGGATTTCAATAGATACGCGCGTAGCCGCACGTATCCATAAAAATCCGGGTTGGCGCACGCAAGGCTGCCCAAAATCGGCAGCCTGCACGCGCCGAGCCGCACAGCCTGCCTCCGTTCGCTCCAAGGCCGCTCCGAAATCGGAGGGAACTTTCCTTCGCCCTCCCCCCACCTTCCCCTCCCTTCCCCTACCTAACCCCCCCCCCCCGCCCTATCTAAACCCCCCCTACCTCTATCACGAAAGTTACGCCTACTTCCAGCATTAACTAAGCTGACTAATCGCCATTAGTCAGCTTAGGAAAACGGACACTCAACAAGTGTCCGTTTTCCTAACCCATTCTTCCAGCAGGCGTAACTTTGCACGCGCCAGGCCGGCTGCCGCGCTCCATGTTCCAGTCCGGGGGCTGGTCCAGGGGCCGCTGTAATGCCCCCGGGCCAGAACCATGCCCCCAGACACACCCCCAAAACGCCACATCACTCCCGGCACACCTCCCGACACGCCTCTCCATGCAAGCCCCGGGACTTACGCGCATCCCGGGGCTTGCGCGCGCCGCCAAGCCTATGCAAAATAGGCTCGGCGCGCGCAGGGGGGGTTTGGGGTAGGTTTTTGGGGGGTACGCGCGTATCTTACGCGCATACCCCTTTGAAAATCTACCCCTTACTGCGCTCACAAGCCAACTATAAAAGTAAGTAGGGGGTTAGAACCTTCTTAAAATGCCGTTACCAGAGAATCTCTGTACTTCCCTTCCAACTAGTACTTTTTGCCTAGTGGCAGCTTCATAGCCATTGATGAATTGTAATCCAAGGCACACTCTAACATATACCTCCCTGCCAGTGAGCCTACATCAGAACCATTATCAAGAGGGAGGGACAAGGATGTAAAGGACTGCAGTATAGAAGTCAACATTTCTGCGGGAACCAATAGATGGCCTTACAACCCCCTACAGCAGATGGGAGTCCCACAGAAAGGATCACATCCCATTGCCTCCACCACTCCCATAAATGAAAAGCACTCTAACAGTTTGGATGATGCTGCATACCAGCTGATGGCTTGCCACATACTTTTTTCTTTTTACAGACGCCACCAGTACCTCCTCAGATAAGGGGAGAAAGAAGAAGCACCCAGCCTTTCCTGCTGATGTAGCCAGCAGCCGCCACCACCACCTACAGCAGCACAAAAGCTGGCTGCCCACCCTCCCCCACCAGCTGGCAGATCAGCCCCCTTTTCCCCTGTGACCTCAGGACGTTGGTCCTGAAGGTGCTCAGCTATTGCTGGGTGAGAAGGCGAGCATCTCACAGGGCTGCTTCTGGCCTGTACCCTATGGCCAGAGAGATGGGCTCTGTGGCTGGAATACCTAAACCCAGAGGCCCAGGCTTTAGCTGTTATGGGGTCTGCAGTTTAAGGAACTGGGGATGACTTGGGTAAGGTGTGCATTACCATCAAAAAACTGGTGACTATGGTGGAGAATCTCGTGCAGGCTCAAGAGGGCTACCCAGCCATAACAGCCCCCAACCCCCTAAGCTTATCAAGATCTAGCCTCCTGTGGTTCCTGGGGCCTTTTATTTATGTAAATAGTTATGTCCCTAGATGTTCTTACCCCCTACCCCATTTTTTTATTTTTAAAATTTTGTACAAAGATTTAAAATCAATATTGTTATAAGAGTTTCATAATTGTTACCTTTTGTGTATGTCTGTGCGCATTTAAAGCTCTTTTAAAGGCCGGTTTTAGTACACTCATGGGATATCCCCATTGTCGAAATCTGTGACAGAGATCTTTAGCTCGCTTAATGAAGTCTTCCTTGTTAGAGCAAATTCTCCGAAGATGCAGAAACTGTCCTACCGGCAAGTTCGACCATAAAGAGTAGGGGTGAAAACTATCAAAACGAAGAAAATCATTACAATCTGTGAGTTTTCTAAATATAGTGGTTGTCAACTTTTTATATTCCTTTTGAATCATGATTTCCAAAAAAATCCTATATTTTCTATTGGATGCTTTACATCACACGCTTTTTGATATGAAAATATGTTGCAGGCTTTTGTGCATAGTTATAACCACAGCTTTCACAGAACAATAGGGATGTGAATCGTTTTTCAACGATTAAAATTATCGTCCGATAATGTTTATATCGTCTTAAATCGTTATAGAACACGATACAATAGAAATTCTAACGATTTATCGTTAAAAATCGTTAAATCGTGTTAGTGCGCACTAACTCGAGTTAGTGCGCACTAACTCCCCGTTAGTGCGCACTAACTCGATTTAGTGCGCACTAACTGAAAATGATACAAATAAACACTTTCCAGGTCACTGAAGGTCAGTTAGGAATGAATATGTGTTCCTATTGGCTGGCTGCCCTCTTATCTATTGATATTACCAAGGTTACCACTGAGGTGATGGTTGGGGGGATGGGAAATGGAACTGGAAACTAACGAACACCAACAGAAAATGAAACAAAGTGTTCACACTTCCCAGGTCAGTAAAGGTCACTTAGGAATGAATATGTATGTATGTATTCCTATTGGCTGGCTGTGCTCTTATCTATTGATGTTACCAATATGGTTGGGGGGATGTGAAATGGAAACAGTTGGAAGCTTGACAAAAAAGTAATGTAATGATCAGCACTCACGTGACTAGAACTTGTTTGTTTATTATTTTTGTTAGCAGGCACCTGAAATGCTAGTGCATGTTGAATTTGCCAATCACTGTGCATTTTAGAAAGGTGGTCCTGGCTGGAACTGTACACAGTTCAAATATATGTAATTGATTGTTGGTAAGTGTATTTTTTAAATAGCCACACTGGCACCAGTATGTTTACTTTTCCTCCTACTTAACTCACTAGCTCAGCTTTGTAAGAAGGGCTTCTCTGCTTGTGTGTTGTTTTTGTTTGGTGTGAGGAGAGCAGAAACATCAGATCTTTATTCAATCTACTACAGTCATCTCTTACAGTGCCCTATCCCTATTAATACCAGGAGTGTTGTGATCTTCCTGCACACAGTGCCCTAACCCTGATACCAGTCTGAGACAGCTCCCTCCCTGCATTACTAGTGAGAGGCTGGCTTCACAGACAGGGGGGAGCTGCCTGACCCTCACTCCTGACTTCCCCCATGTCCCAGCTAGTGAATGGTGTGTGGGTGAGGGGGGGGGGGGGGGGAGGATGGTGAAGTCTGAGACAGCTCCCTCCCTGCATTACTAGTGAGAGGCTGGCTTCACAGACAGGGGGGAGCTGCCTGACCCTCACTCCTGACTTCCCCCATGTCCCAGCTAGTGAATGGTGTGTGGGTGAGGGGGGGGGGGGAGGATGGTGAAGTCTGAGACAGCTCCCTCCCTGCATTACTAGTGAGAGGCTGGCTTCACAGACAGGGGGGAGCTGCCTGACCCTCACTCCTGACTTCCCCCATGTCCCAGCTAGTGAATGGTGTGTGGGTGAGGGGGGGGGGGGGGAGGATGGTGAAGTCTGAGACAGCTCCCTCCCTGCATTACTAGTGAGAGGCTGGCTTCACAGACAGGGGGGAGCTGCCTGACCCTCACTCCTGACTTCCCCCATGTCCCAGCTAGTGAATGGTGTGTGGGTGAGGGGGGGGGGGAGGATGGTGAAGTCTGAGACAGCTCCCTCCCTGCATTACTAGTGAGAGGCTGGCTTCACAGACAGGGGGGAGCTGCCTGACCCTCACTCCTGACTTCCCCCATGTCCCAGCTAGTGAATGGTGTGTGGGTGAGGGGGGGGGGGAGGATGGTGAAGTCTGAGACAGCTCCCTCCCTGCATTACTAGTGAGAGGCTGGCTTCGCAGACAGGGGGGAGCTGCCTGACCCTCACTCCTGACTTCCCCCATGTCCCAGCTAGTGAATGGTGTGTGGGTGAGGGGGGGGGGGAGGATGGTGAAGTCTGAGACAGCTCCCTCCCTGCATTACTAGTGAGAGGCTGGCTTCACAGACAGGGGGGAGCTGCCTGACCCTCACTCCTGACTTCCCCCATGTCCCAGCTAGTGAATGGTGTGTGGGTGACGGGGGGGGGAGGATGGTGAAGTCTGAGACAGCTCCCTCCCTGCATTACTAGTGAGAGGCTGGCTTCACAGACAGGGGGGAGCTGCCTGTCCCTCACTCCTGACTTCCCCCATGTCCCAGCTAGTGAATGGTGTGTGGGTGAGGGGGGGGGTGGATGGTGAAGTCTGAGACAGCTCCCTCCCTGCATTACTAGTGAGAGGCTGGCTTCACAGACAGGGGGGAGCTGCCTGACCCTCACTCCTGACTTCCCCCATGTCCCAGGTAGTGAGTGGTGTGTGGGTGAGGGGGGGGGGAGGATGGTGAAGTCTGAGACAGCTCCCTCCCTGCATTACTAGTGAGAGGCTGGCTTCGCAGACAGGGGGGAGCTGCCTGACCCTCACTCCTGACTTCCCCCATGTCCCAGCTAGTGAATGGTGTGTGGGTGAGGGGGGGGGGGGGGGGGAGGATGGTGAAGTCTGAGACAGCTCCCTCCCTGCATTACTAGTGAGAGGCTGGCTTCACAGACAGGGGGGAGCTGCCTGACCCTCACTCCTGACTTCCCCCATGTCCCAGCTAGTGAATGGTGTGTGGGTGAGGGGGGGGGGGAGGATGGTGAAGTCTGAGACAGCTCCCTCCCTGCATTACTAGTGAGAGGCTGGCTTCACAGACAGGGGGGAGCTGCCTGACCCTCACTCCTGACTTCCCCCATGTCCCAGCTAGTGAATGGTGTGTGGGTAAGGGGGGGGGGGGAGGATGGTGAAGTCTGAGACAGCTCCCTCCCTGCATTACTAGTGAGAGGCTGGCTTCACAGACAGGGGGGAGCTGCCTGACCCTCACTCCTCCGGGGTATTGTGATCTTCCTGCACACAGTGCCCTATCCCTGATACCAGGGGTGTTGTGATCTTCCTGCATGCAGTGCCCTATCCCTATTAATACCAGGAGTGTTGTGATCTTCCTGCATGCAGTGCCCTATCCCTGATATCGGGATGTGTGCAAGAAGATCACAACACCCCCGGTATCAGGAATAGGGCACTGTGTGCAGGAAGATCACAACACCCCCAGTATCAGGAATAGGGCACTGTGTGCAGGAAGATCACAACACCCCTGGTATTAGGGATAGGGCACTGTGTGCAGGAAGATCACAACACTCCTGGTATTAATAGGGATAGGGCACTGTGTGCAGGAAGATCACAATACCCCTGGTATCAGGGTTAGGGCACAAGTTCTAGTCACATTGACTGATCACATTACTTGTTTTGTCAAGCTACCAACTGTTTCTGTTTCCCATCCCCCATATACTGTCAGTAGGAAACTTGGTAACATGAATAAATAAGAGGGCAGCCAATAGGAATACATATTCATTCCTAAACTGACCTTAACTGACCTGAAAAGTGTCAAATTGTATCATTTTCAGTTAGTGCGCACTAACTCGAGTTAGTGCGCACTAATCGGAAAAAAACGATTTTTTTATAACGATTTTTTTAACTAAAAAATCGTGCCTAAGACGATTTTCTTGCCCTGCCACACGATTTCTATCGTTAAGACGATATGGAAAACGATTCACATCCCTACAGAACAATACAGGCCGGGCTTGTAGATGTAACAGCCTCAAACTTTCTGCGGGTCTGGAAAGCAATCTACAGCGATAACAACAAACATGAACCTGCTAAACTCTTTTTTAAAAAGGGGGATCATGTTAGATTATCAAAAACTAAAGATAAATTTGAAAAAGATTACGAACAAGCATGGACCAATGAGATATTTATAATAACGGATGTTTTAAACAGGGGCCAGTAAACAATGTGCAAGATATAAGATTATGGTGAGGAATCCATTCAAGGTTCTTTTTATCCTGAAGAATTACTGAAAGTCAGCCCTCGACAGGATAGAATATACCGCATTGATAAGGTTCTAAAGGTAAAAGGGAGAGGTAGGATCAAGCAGTGTTTTGTGAAATGGCCTGAAAAATGTAACAGTTGGATAGAGGCACCAGAGATTCAAGATATGGGATTTGAAAAACTGAATGAAGGGGGATTTATATGACACAGCTATGTAACGCCTCTATGAGAATATTTCCACGAAATACCAGCTCTAATTCCACAATACAATTAGCTAGGCTGTTGGATCTACAGGGACCGTGGGAAGTAGGTCTGGTGGAAATACAGTATCTGCACATATTGGATAATATTAAAGAAGATCATAAGTGCATTGTCACCTCGGGAGGAGGAAGCATGCAGTATCACTTGGTTGTACGAAGAGGGCATTATGCAACCATTCAAAGTTTAGTGGGCCAAGTGAACAATGATATGAATAGTCTCTTTAAGCCCATACCACCACGAATCATTTATGACCGTAATACCCGAAGAATCAAATTAAAATCAGAGGACAACACAGTCATTTCTACAGAGGGTGATTTAATGACCATTATGGGGCTAGAAGCTAAAACAAATACTCAGCATTCACTGTTTCCAGCAGATATTATAGGTGGGTTTAATACTCTGTACTTGTACCTATACACAGGTATTGTAGAGCCCCGGTTGGTGGGTGACCATTTTGTGCAGCTACTTCGCTGTGTTCCTGCTAAGGGGGTTAAGGACGAGTTTAGTTTATCACCCTCACTTATGATAAGTTGCATTATGTCCCTGTGAACAAGCAGCACATTGACACCAGCATGTTTGATATAAAGGCAAACCAGAACCAATACATCTCATTTCATTACGGGAAGATGATCATTAAACTACATCTGTGACTCCGGAAAGCAGTTGTTTAAAATGGTTGTGGTTACAGATTATGGTGACCCCAAAGCATACAAAATTATTGTACAGCACAGGCCAGGTATAAAGGGGCTCTGGTCATGTATGGTGAGGGATAGGTGGTGTGTTTTATAGTCGCTTTAGAAAAGCAATACCACTTTTGAGAAGAGGTTTTGAGATTGTTAAACCGCATGTGAAAAGTGCAGCAAAAAACATCACCAAAGACGTTAAGGGCCGTGTCACAACAGCCATTCTGAATAAAATGAATGACAACAAAGGGCAGACAGGGTCAGGACTAGTGGTGATTAGAAACAGTGTGTTAAAAGAAATGGGACCTCCTGAAACTTTTAAAAGAAAGAAGCCCAAATGTGGCAAGTCTCAGAAGTCTAACTTTAAGTCTTCTGTAAGCTTCTTTTCATAACCAGGAAGCAAGATATATTCTAAAGCACTTTCAGGCCGATGCAATTCAGTGTGCTCGACCGAGCACATGACTTTACCAGCCCTTGGACGCGCGTTTTGGATGCACATCCAAAACCCCTCATGCAATACGAGGATTAGCGCATCCAAAACGCACATCCAAACAAGTGCAAAGCTAATAGCGCTTATCACAAATAAATTGATGTTAATGAAGCTATTAGCTATTATCCCCAATGCAAACAAAATGTGCGCCCGACATGCACATTTTACTCTCAAAAATTATCGTCTGCCCTAGAGCAGGCAATAATTCTTGAGGAACCCTAAAAGTGTACAGAAAAGCAGAAAATACTGCTTTTCTGTAGTTCCTCCGACTTAATATCGTGGCGATATTAAGTCGGAGGAACCTAAAAAAGGAGAACAGAAAAAAAAAATATCGCCATTAGTCAGCTTAGGAAAACGGACACTCAACAAGTGTCTGTTTTCCTAACCCATGGCTGTACAGAGGTTAGGAAAATGGATGCTCTTAAAATTGAGCATCCGTTTTCCTAACCCGCTGACAGCCACCTTTCCTGGGCACCCAATGCTGAGGAGGCACTAGGGGCGCAAAGTTTTACCTAGCGCCTCCTTTCTACTGCAGCAATCTATTTAAATATTAAATCGGGTGCCCGGGAGAGTAGATTGGTGCATGTTAAGGGAGCGGGCGCTCAATCACGAGGGCCCATTTCACGTGTGCTGATATTGCATTGGCCTGTATTGCATTTGTACTCTACAGGTCTGAAGAATGCTTGAAATCAGAACTGGATATGTTTCAACTAGTCCCCACCCAAACCAGTATCGAAAAAAGTATTTAAGTTGCAATTCCACTATTATCTACCTTGTCAGAAACGGCCCCTTTAGATTTTTATATAGCCGGACATAGCGAGATTTACCTGGATTTAAACAACAAGTTGCTGTAACTGACCTGTAAAATTGTGAAAGTAGATAGGGCAGATCTTGACATAGGGGCCAAAGAAGCATTTGTGAACTATCCGGTGGCCTCTATTTTTAGCCAGCTGGATGTCACTCTCTGAGTCAGACTCATTAGTTAGAACAACTACTACCCTTACAGAGGCCTCATAGAGTTGCTTCTCAATTATGGTGAAGGACCCTTCAAAATACAGTTTACAAGTGGTCTGATTTATAAAGAGACAACCGGAAACCACAAAGTCAGAGAATTGGAGCCCCATAATGATGGCTTTAATGAAAAAGTGTATTTTACAACATCTAGCCACAAAGTGGAGCTGCTGGGACATTTACATAGCGATCTGTTTTGATGAAAAGCTGCTCATAAATAGCATGATTGTGAAAATTAAGCTAATATTGAACAAAGGTACAATCTGTTTATTAAGTGGCAATGCTGCTGAGCAATGCAAACTCATTTTATCCACAGCCCTCTTTATAAGGAGAGTAAAATTGTCCCCCGGAAGTGCGCTTGGGGCATGCAGAAGCTCTACTGAAAGCTAATGTTAAGTATGTAAGTAAGCTGAAAGTCTTTAGCATACCTAACCGAGCCAGTGTGACTAACCAGGAAAACCTATTTTGGGGAAGTTACCCAAATTATTGTACTGGGATTTGTGGATAACAATGCTTTCAGCAATAATTAGGCCAAAAACCCCTTCAGTTTTAAACATTAATAATATTAATTATGTTGCAAGCCCCCAGGAAGCTTCTCCAGTCAGATTGCGAGAATGGATGCTGTATCAGAGAATTCATGCAATTGGTTCAAGCAACAGGTAAACAGTGCACTGCTGATCGATTTTCACAAGTTTTGCAGAGGCTCTACCTTACTGACCTTTGACCTATCACCTGACCAGGAATGCACGGACCACTACTTGTTGGAGTAGCGGCATAGAAGTCGTTTTAAATAAATAAAATAAATCTGTGGGCTGAAATCCGTTTTACCAAAGCTTTGCCCCTCATGGTGAATATGATTGTGTATGACATCTTTGACAATGTGATAGAAATTAACCAAGGAAGGAATGTTCTTTTTGATTATCTGTGATAATGAACACCGTACAGATCTTCTGTATGTTAAAGGAGGACCCATACATTCCAAAATCTTTTTTAGATGTCCTGCCCAGCGACTGGATGCCAGATGTATTTGTAAATAATTTTGCATTTTCCAGTTGTGATGCAGATGTCTCTACTAAAGAAGTCCCACACTAAACTTCTCACAGCTCTGAAATTTAGTGAAGGTAGGAAGTCAGTAATCAAAGAACAAAAACAGTAATCACCTCATCTCACAAATCATGAAAAGCCATCAGAGACGCTGAAATTAGTATATGACCTTCATACTAGGCATCATCGTGAAGTGTAACACACTCATAAAACTCCGCCTTATTTGTAATCATCAGTCATTTTTGCAAAATTTAGATAACAGAAACACCAAATGTGAAAAGAAATTTTTTAGTTTTTGGTATGCATGTGAGAATATACTGTCACACAGAATTGATTCTTGAAAGACTTATTAGAACCAAAATCAAACATTTTTTTTTGTATAAAGAGCTACTTAGCTGGATCGAAGAACAAGAATTCAGCAGTTTTCACAGTGATGCCGTATATCTAATCTCTATGAATTGCAAATACCATAATGTTTAAATTCCAAAGTGATGGTTGCTAGAAGATGGCGCCAAAGCAAAAAGCCTAAAAGCCCGACATGGTGCATGTTTCGGAGGGTGATCCTTCTTCATGGGGCGAAGAAATGCGTTTCCATGGGTCGGCGTAGGTAGATGAACTGCAGTCAGTTTCCGGCAATACTTGGCATCTCACAGAGCAATTCATTTCATCATGTCTTATAACCATTCATGATTGGCTTTTTCAAAACAAACTTGCCTTAATTGTCCTGAAACCCAAAATTATGATGTCTCAGTTCCCTCTTTCTTATGTTCCTGAAAAAAATGTCTTCAAAAATCAAAATATATCCATATCCAAAAAGTTTGCAATCTTGATATTCTCATCAATCTGTTTCTCTCTTTGCATGCTCATATCAAGGCCCTTACGCAAGTTTTATTTTTCAAGCTGCGATTCTTATGCCATCTAAAATCATTTCTGCGACTCTTATGCCACACAAGGCTGGATAACTTTAGACTGACTCTGAAGCAGGTCTAAATTTATATGGTTAACCTAGCCAGATAAAACTGATATTCAGCTAGGTTAGCTGGATAACTTAGCCCGCCTTTGGAACGGCTCTGAAACACTCCTTTATTATCCCAGCTAAATTATAGCTGGATAAGTGGCTGAATATGTCATATTTGACATTTAGATGGATAATTTTTGAGTTATCCGTCTAAATGGCTTTTGAATATCTACCTCTTTATTTTTACCTCTATGACAAGCTTCTTTTCAAATTCTCTTAGCCACTTAATTACATTTTTACATCTAACTTACCAGTGCTTATACTCTTCCCTATTTTCCTCATTTGGTCTGCTTTCCATTATTTGAATGATGCCCTTTTGGCTTTATCTGCCTCTTTCATCTCACTATTAAACCACACAGGCAATCATTTGGTTTTAAATAGTGTCCATATCTCCTGCACATTTTTAATCTCGTGGATTGCTCCTTTTAGTTTTTCTCTAACAAATTTCCTCATTTTATCATAGTCTACCTTTTCATAGCTAAAAGCTACTGCAGTATCCTTGGTATTCACCCTTCAGTGATTATGTCTAATTTTATTATATTATGATCACTTTGCCATGTGGATTCACCACCTTTATCACTTGCACCAGGTCCTGCATTCCACTGAGAACTAGCTCTAATATAGTTTCCCTCTGATTGATTCCATGACCAACTGCTGAATGAAACAGTCATTGATGGCATCTTGGAACTTAATCTCCCTTGCATGCCCAGATGTGACATTTACCTAATAAATACTCAGGTAATTGAGGTCTCCCTTTATTACTGTGTTGCCCATTTTACTAGCCAGTCTGACCTCTTTTACCATTTTATAGTCTGTTCTCTCATGATAGCCAAGTGGGCAGTAAATTATCCCTACTACTAAACTCTTCCCTTTTACCCTTGGAATTTCTATTCAAAAGGATTCAAGAGTGCAGTTTGTTTAATGCAAAAGTTTATCTGCTTGACTCTATGTCATCTTTGACATATAATGCCAACCTTTCACCAATTTTTTTCTGCTCTATCATGTGAATATAATTGGTACCCTGGCATCACACTGTCCTATTAGTTATCCTCCTTCCACCAGGTCTCTGAGATAACTACTATATCTATATCTTCCTTTAGTGCCATACATTTTAACTCTCTAGTCATATTTTTCAGACTTCTTGCATTTGCATACAGACTAGGTTTTATTAGTTTTTCTATTTTTACCAACAACCCAAACAGTTTCGGGTCATTTTTATCAGAGTGGTCTGTATTTAAAAACATCTGAGGGGGTTTTAGCCTTTACAACTACCACTCTATTGGGACATTCTAACTTCGAAAATACCTCCTTTTGAACCATGTGCTGCTGAACAACTGTCAGCTTTCCCCTATGTTCTAGTTAAAATCTGCTCTATGTCCTTTTTAAAAGTTAGCACCAGAATTCTGGTTTCACTCTGTTTAAGGTGGAGCCCATCCCATCAGAATAGGCTCCTCCTTCCCCAAAATGTTCCACAGTTCCTAACAAACCTATATCCCTCTTCTCTTCACCATCATCTCATCCACACATTGAGAATCTGGAGCTTGGCCTGCCTCTAGAGTCCTCCGTGTGGAATGGGAAGCATTTCTGAGAATGCAACCCTGGAGGATCTGGATTTCAATTTCCTACCTAAATTTAACCTTCAGAACCTCCCTTCTTCTCTTTCCTATGCCATTGGTATCCATATGTGTCATGACATCCAGATTATCTCCATCAATGGTGTACCTAAAGTATTTGGCAAAAGGGAGGATATTTCCTTTGGCACCCCCCACTCCCACCAAGGTTCATTCCTCCATCCTCCCTCCTCCAGTGATCTCTGGTTCCCCTCTCCCTCACACAGGCACCCTCTCTCTGTTGTACACACACCCACCTCCTCACACAGACTCCCTTTCTCTCTCACACATACACCTTCCCTCACATAGGCTCCCCCTTTCTCTCTCGCACACACACACACCTCACACAGGCTTCCTCTCTCTCTTACACACACTCACACACTCCTTCACAAAATGCTCTCTCTAGCACACACACACAACCTATCATACAGGCTCTTTCTCTCTCTCTCACACACACACACCCTTCTCACAGGCTCCCTCTCTCTCTTGCATACACTCTCACACACCCCTGCACACAGGCTCCAACCATGACTAATTAATTTGAAGACTTTTCTTCTGGTGGTTCCTCACTTATCCCTGACACTGCCTGAAGCTGCTGGTGGCAGGAACACCATTCTTGTCTGCCGAGGTCACACCACATGGCTTGAATGCTAATGTAGCATTCAGGCCCCGCCACTGTCCTAACTCCTCCCGGCCCTCTCTCTAAGTGCGCCTGTGCAGCGCATGCTTATACTTAAAGGGCCCTTAGTGGGAATCCTGGACTTGGCAGCCTCCGATGACATCAGTGATAGATGTCCTGCATCGACTGCGCGGGTTGCTCCTGAATCTTGATTCTTGCTTGTTCCTGAGTCTTGTGCATGTTCCTGGTTTCTGTCTTTCTTCATACAGCCTGCTGGAAGAACATAGGCCAGAGGTGAAAATGGCCATTGAAACCAGGGCACTAGTGTACAGTTCTTCAAGATGCATCCAGCTGGATGAAGAATCATTCCATCAAAGCGGCCATCGAAGCGAAACTTCTGCTGCTCTTGTAATTTGTGAGCAAGACCCAGGATAGCCTGCAAGGCTCCCATGTCTGCCAAGTCCATGGCCTCAGAAATCTGTTGTGAGTGTGGCGCAACTTGCAGGGAAGAGCCCAGCAGGCCCCCACCGTCAGCAGGCAGACATGGATGAGGCAGAGGCCCAGCTGGACCTTTGTCTTTACCAGCCCATGTTCTCCTCAAGTTGAGCCTTTGGGTGCCAGGGCTGGCAGGTTTTAGGTGGGGGCCTCTACTGGAGAGATCCATCGACTAAGCTGGGTTAGAGCAGGAGAAGGTGAAGCGTATCCAAAGGCAGGCTAAGGTCGGAGGCAGGCAGCAAGCGAGAATGTCCAGGAGTCAGGACAAGGTTAGTACCTGGTTTATGCCCGTAGGGCAGAAAGGACGGATAGGCAGGGCAGGAAGGTGAGGAGCAGCACAAGCAGGTAAGGAACAAGAAGAACAGAATAAGGAGAGGAGGACCACAGGAACTCACAACAAAGACGAGGATCACAAGAACTGAAGACACGGAATGCAGGGACTGGTGAACGAAGGCAGGGAATGCAGAGGCAACTCAAACTATAAGGACTGTAGGAAGACCTGTTGCCAAGGCGAGAACCGAAGGAAGAGAGAGCCTTTTATAGGCCAGGGCTTGAGAGGTCATTTGTAGGCACCATGGGGGATTTCCCACCGTGGGCCATTTAATTTCAGTGATGTCGGATGCGCTTGCCTACGAACAGCCATGGGGAGAGCTGTTGGCGTCCTGCCATGCATTGCGTTGGGCCTGTCTGAGTGCGGCAGCTTGCCACGCGGCTGTCCAGAAAGTCCTCAGTGGCAGCAGGAATCGGTGATGGTGGGGCCGGAGGTAAGTGTGGCAGTTCACAGGGGAGGGACCCATGGAATGCCAAATGCAACAAGCAGTCTAGAGGTGTTCTGAGGCAGGACCCAAATTTATGCACATAAACTATTTTAAAAAAACACTTATGCACACAGATTTGACAACTTACGTTATTTTACACTTGCTAATTATCTTGTCTATGTGACCAATCCTTTGGTTTAGATGGTCCTAGGTCCCTTACCATCTGGATTAGTAACAGCATGGGATTTTCCATTCCTTTTCAATCTCTTCATTGAGCTGACTGTGATTGACTATCCCAGGAGCATAAAGCAGAGTTAAAGTATAGAGTGTGATCAGTTTGAGTTAGAGGTTGAGGAGTAAGGAGCTGGTTTTGTTTTCTCTCTGCTGAGTTGGGCCCATTAACCCAGTTTGGCATTTAGAGGAGATCTCTTCTCAGTATGCTCCCTGTCTGGCAGGGTCTGCCTCCATTTTGTAGAGAATGAAGGTTTTGTTAGCTTTTGATAAGTTTTTTTCTTATTCTGGGGAACATCCTGTGCTTTGGGAAAGGAGCAACCCCCTCTAAGTCTGAGAGCAGGGGCTGGAGACCTGTGAGCAAAGCCCTCTATTCCCTCGAGGAAGCAAGACCCGTAACATCAATACCTAGCTTGAGATATTTTGGATAGAGATTTTTTTGGATTCTTCCCCCTTTTTGTTCATGTGGAAGTTTCCCCCCACCCCATGCAACGAGATGAAGGAGATAGAGAGCTGTGAGTTGAATTGGACCTGAGAGGTCCTTCAAGCTTGTACTATCAAGCCTTGGTAGACTCCCAGTTGGATCAGGTCATGGGCTATGAGCTTCAAACTGAACTTTGGACTCAGGTAGGATCTTTTCATGGCATGGGACCCCCACTAAGTTTCTCCCTCTACTGGGCTGTTGAGTAGGCAGTGGCAAGCTCCCTCCCAGGAGCTGGAGAGATGGACACCAGCACCCCAGCAGAGAAGACCCCATGTAAATAGTTCAACTGTACAGTTTGAGGAATTTGAATGTTTGTGGGACAGTGATTGACCTTTTGGAAATGATCAGTAAATATGATTTGAACACCCAGTCTGAGTCCCGCCTGTCTGTCCTTCAGGAGAACCCCACACCAGAAAGACACACTCACCATAGAAGGGGCTCTCCATCACCTGGGCCACAGAGGATTTCCTCTACCCCCACAGAAAGAGCTCCCTCCCTGGGAAGTGCAGGAAGGACGGAAAGGATGGTAAGAGCAGCCACAACTAACAAATATGTTTATGGCCCTGGAGGAACCAACACAACCCCAGCAAAGGGTTACACATAAGTGATATTAAACATGTTTATTGTGTACTATTGGATAGGTGGGAGGTCTGGGAGAACTGTGGGGAGTTCAGGCTGAAGAACCAGAAGGTCTCAATGACCTAGAGAAGGCCTGGATGAATGGTGGAGTAATTGGTTAAACTGGTAATTTCAAATACACGCCCATGTTTTAAAATATTCCGACTTATGTGGTAAATCCCAATTTAAGCGAGTAAGTCCTACTTAATTTTCGCACGTAAAATAAACAAGCAGGGAGGATAACTTTAAAACAGCTGTGGGTGTCCCCATTTATGGTGTCCAGCTCTCCAGCTCTGGGAGGAAGCTTGCATACTGGCATGCAAAAATCTACATGTATATTTTATAATCTGTGGGGTAAATTTTAAAAGACTTGTTCACGTAAAAAGGCCCATATCCACGAATATATGGGCCAAGCGCAAGCAACTCTTATTTTAAAAGTGGAAAAGTACACGCGTATATGCACGAGCAACAGAATGCATATAAAAAGGGCCATATTGGGGGTAGATCAGGGGTGTTCCAGGGTGGGGCCAACATTTACATGCGTAAATCCTGATTTTAAAACCGGCAAACGCTGTGTGCATCAAGCAGATTTACTTCTGCTCTTTTTCAGTGTTAAATCAGAATAAAATTTGTCATAGCCAAAAACTGAACGGGTGAAGAGTTTGGATAAACTGGGGGTAGTGCAGACTGAAGAACCAGAGAGGTCTTAATGACCTAGAGATAGACTGGGAAAACTGGTGAACTAAATGGTCAAACTGGTTATTTCCTTCATGCATGCATATTTTAAAATGTGCTGACTTGCATGTGTAAAAGCCGACAAGTTCTAAGAAAAGATACGCAAATAATGTTTCTTCACATAACCGCTTACAAATAGGAGCGCACTTATGTGCACTTGGAGTCTTATATATTATATGCACACACTTGCGTGGAGGATTTAAAATTCCAGTGTATATGTGCTTGCGCTGACATACATGCAAATGTGGATTTGTGAATGCTCGTTTTAAAGTTTCTATCTGTGTGTATATGATAAATGCAGTTTATAAAATACGCACAAATGTGCCCTGCAACATGTGCACACATGTAAAACAAAATGCATGAATACATATTGCACTTATCCGGATAAGTTATGACTTTTCCACCCTTCCTGCCTCTTGTTTTGGTTTTCCCTTTTTTAACTGAGTGCCCTAAGGTTCAGAGCCTCGTAGGACTATCTGTGTTCTCAAGGAGAAATTAATCCACTTTCATTCCTTGGGAGAAGGAGTATGTTGAGAGAAGATGTTCAGTGGCACCAGTCAGGGGGGACTACAACCATCTCGAGAAGATCAACAGAGGAGGGGAAGGAGTCTGGAAAGCATCCTTCAGGAACTACAATAGGAATGAAAAGGAGTGGAGTTGCTGATGAATTGGATTGAAAAGTATGAAATTGGGATTTATGAATGACATCTATGTGGAACACATTCTTTCCATCAGTAATTGGGAAGAGAGCTTAAAATTACTTACCTAAAGCAATGGAATATATTCAATGGATAATGGTTTTAATTTGGAAGAGAAAAATCACAAATGTTCTACAAGCACAAATTGAGAAGCCGGACATTGTAACAACTGAAGGTTGTAAAGAGACTTTATCAATTTTCATCAACAATCAGTAAAATTAGATAGAAACTACTCTTTGCTTTCCGTGTGATTATTACTGCTGTTATCCAGAAGAAAGAGTTTAATGTCTGAATAAATGTAAACAACTCTAAGGGCTTAGGAAGAGCTCTGTCTTTTGCCTTCTGCCCCCCCCCCCCCCCCCCTCCAAGTCAGGGAATTGTGGTCACTCAGAATTAACAATTTAAGGAAGGAATTGTGACATCTAAGATTGAATGTGACATGTGGCCTTTGGGGTCCTCAAGGGGGACCTTAGCTCAGGGGTTATACATGTGACAGTGATTGAGAGGATTGGACCGGATCTGGAGTACGTGTATCTAAGATCATAAGAACATAAGAACATGCCATACTGGGTCAGACCAAGGGTCCATCAAGCCCAGCATCCTGTTTCCAACAGTGGCCAATCCAGGCCATAAGAACCTGGCAAGTACCCAAATACTAAGTATATTCCATGTTACCGTTGCTAGTAATAGCGGTGGTTATTATCTAAGTCAACTTAATTAATAGCAGGTAATGGACTTCTCCTCCAAGAACTTATCCAATCCTTTTTTAAACACAGCTATACTAACTGCACTAACCACATCGTCTGGCAACAAATTCCAGAGAAAGTGAATAAAGGAATTGTAGGGGGTGTGAATTGTGAGAGGATCAGAGGGTGAAGGGATTGGAGAGGATGCGGAGTGTGTAAAAGTGAGGGAATCAAATGGGATGTGCGGAAAGGAAGTAGACTCATGACTAATGTAAGGAAATAGTTATTTACAGAGAAGGTAATGGAGGTAGTAGAGACAAGAACAGTATCTGAATTCAAGAAAGCATGGGATAAACACAGGATCTCTGAAGCAGTGGTAGGGATTGAAAAGCTGGCGTGTATGGGCAGGCTAGAGTGTGAGTGTGTGCATGTGAGTGTGTATGTAGGAATCATCAGGAGGGTGTAAGAGCAGTCCAACCTCCTTTCCGATCTTGAATCTAGATCTTTGTGTCCCTGAAACAGTATTACCCCCTCTTTCTCCTACACCCTCTATGAGATGGATGCCCTCTTCCTCCTACCCCTCTCCTACGCACTCCTCCCCTCATTTCCCTTCCCTCTCCTCATAGAAAGATAGAAGATGGCAGATAAAGACCATAAGGCCCATCCAATGGAGCTTCTGAATCTCCATTTCCTCCCCTCAACCCCTCCATCCCACTCCCTCCTAGCACTATGCCCCTTCCTCTTGAGATCCCTTCTTCATAACCCTCCTCAGAAATCTCCTCCCTATTCCCAGATTCCCTCCCTCTCCTCCTATTCTTTATGCCCACACCAGTCTCACTAATATCCTTTTTCCCTCCAAAAAAAGAAGAAAATAAGTTATCAAGAAACCAATTTACATTATTTAATAAGCAAATCTATGGAAATGTGATGTATAATTGCCATAGAATTTTAGAATCTTTGCTGCAGAATTTTCTAACTCTTGCTGTTGAATTGATCCTTGAACGGCTGAAGGAAAATGGGAGTTGTGACTATGAATAATACTAGTGGATGGTCAGTTTATGTCATCTGATATTGGGCCAAGCTTGGGATGGTACTTTACTGCGATACTTCCAAGCAAAAATCTTCTTTAACACACGAATCAGTGCCTGAAAAAGGACTCTTACCTTTTACCAATCATTCCTTGCTGCATTAACTCTATCAGCTCCTCCTGTTCTCTTTCCTCAGAATGCTGTTGCTGGTGGCATGTCTCCTCCTTGCAGACCTTGGGATGACCGCTGAGAGTAAGTTATAGACCAGCCTCTGCTAATGGCCAGAGCTCTGTGGCCTCAGCCACAGATTTCTTATAATCGTTCTGCCTCCTTCTTTCTCTATATACAATTGCCTAATGATACCAACTAAAGAAAGAGCTTCATCAGGGATGGATTTGCTCAGCTGCCACTCCTAAGCACTGATTCAGTTTAAGGCAGCCTTAAATGTAGAGAAGAGATGCTGTGGGTTGGTGCTAGGCACAGCGGCCCCACATGCATGGAACGGCTGTGACCTCACCAAGCATGTGGTTGGGATGACCAGCCCATTGGGGCATGCTCGAAGCCCCGATAGGCCAATCCACCCTGTGTACATCAAATAGCAGAAATCATGTACAGGGTAGTTTTGGTGGAATCATTTTCAAAGCAGGCTTTATATACATGCATTTATCTTTCTATGGGGCCTGTTTTCTAAAGGTTTTCTCCCATTCTGTGACTATGGAAAAAATGCTTAGTAAATGACCCCCAAAATTTGACTACGTGCCTTACAGTGCAAGTCATCAAGGCGAGGAACAAATAAATCATACAAAATAAACAACAAAATCAATACACCACATATATACATTACAAAATAATAACAACATTTAAAACCTAAAATTCCCCTGCAAACCCCAGCCCGCCTTTTTCATCCATTCTGCTTCACTCCAATTTTACTCCCAGTCTCACTCACAAGTAAATAGTCTTGATTTTACCTGTTTTCTGAATTTAATATAGTTTCCCTCTTTCCAAATTTCTTCCATGAAGTTGTTCTACAAAATGGGCCCAAAATACCATAAAGCTGTACGCTGTGTCAAATCCAACCTGTAATCCTTTAAAGAAGGAACCTCTAGCAAGCCCTGCTGGGAAGATCTCAATTCCCATGAAAGCCTATACCAATAAAGTACAGATGCTAGATATTCAGGAAGATTAGACTTTTGAACTGTATTGTTTTCTTTCACCTGTATTTATGTGCTGCATAAATTATGTAGGATGTTTGAAAATTGCCATCCCTTGGGTTAATTGGTCCAGGAGTCAAAAATGGATGGGGGTAATGTGTACAGATGACTGAGTCATCATTTCATGATCTTGTTAAGAGCTGATTATTTTATCAGTGTGCATTCTGGATGGGATTATAAGTATGGCCAATTCTGGTCCCCATGGGCAATAAACCAGTCCAGTTCTAAAGACTAGAACATAAGAAATTGCCATGCTAGGTCAGACCAAGGGTCCATCAAGCCCAGCATTCAGTTTCCAACAGTGGCCAATCCAGGTTACAAGAATCTGGCAAGTACCCAAACACTAAGCAGTAGGGATGTGCATTCGTTTCATCCGTTTCCTATACAAGCAATATGAAACTTATGAAACATATGAAACGAATGCACATCTAATTGACATGTATTTTATTTTTTTTTATTTAACATTTTTATATACCGAGGTTCTAGAGATAAAATGTAATAGGAAACGTATGAAACAAATGCACATCCCTCTTAAGCAGATACCATGATACAGATGCAGTAAAAGCAGTGGATATTCCCTAAACCAACTTGATTAATAGCAGTTAATAAACTTCTCCTCCAAGAATTTATCCAAACCTTTAATTGTGCATTGAGTGAAAAAGAATTTTCTCTGATTAGTTTTAAATGTGCTACTTGCTAACTTCATGGAGTGCCCCCTAGTCCTTCTATTATCCGAAAGAGTAAATAACTGATTCATGTTTACTCGTTCTAGACCTCTCATGATTTTAAACACCTCTATCATATCCCCCCCCTCAGTCGTCTCTTCTCCAAGCTGAACAGCCCTAACCTCTTTAGCCTTTCCTCATAGGGGAGCTGTTCCATCCTTTATCATTTTGGTTGCCCTTCTCTCTACCTTCTCCAGTGCAACTATATCTTTTTTGAGATGCGGTGACCAGAATTGTACACAATATTCAAGGTGCGGTCTCACCATGGTGCAATACAGAGGCATTATGACATCCTCCGTTTTATTCACCATTCCCTTCCCAATAATTCCTGTACTTCCAATATTGCATTTTAGCATCGTAAGGGCAGTATTTGACTTTCGCCCCAGTTTTAGCAGCATTCCCAGCCTAGGCTGATCAGAAGAGCAGAGGCTTGATCTGCTAATCAAATCTATATCTCCTCCATTTTATTTCCCATCGCTCCCCCCCCATATAATAACCAGTACACTGAACAAAGATGAAGTCATGGCCCAGAGACATAGACAATGAAACACAGCCCCGAGGCCTCATTTCCATACAGCAGCACGATAGTTTTCCTAAAGACAGGATGTACATCTTACTTTGATCTCTTGTCTTCCAGTCCAGTCTCGTACCTCGTCCTTCTCTGGAGAGTATGGAGCTGGGAGTGGCACTGCTTTCTCTTACTCTGGGTGGCAACATAATGGACCGATCACAGCCCTACGAATCCATGAGACAGTCAGCTACATCACCGGGTGAGCATATGTTTCCCAATGCCTCAGTGATATCACTCACAGCTCTTACGTTAGGGTTATGTACAGGCCAAAGAAATTTGTTTTAGGTTTGAGTTTTTTTTTTTAGTTTTGAGACAGCAGATTTCGTTTTTCAGTTTATTTAGTGTTTACTTTTCTAGTTGTGTCTTAAAACAAAATAAACTTAAAAAAATTAAAAAAAGAATGGGGCCTCTCCAAGGCTCTCTAACTCGCCTCCCACTCTCCAAGAAAGCTGTGGGACCTTGGGCCTAACCCACTGAACTGAGCCGAGCCCAGCTGCGGCCTTCCTGGGCCCTCTCTGATTTCCCTCCTGCTCCTGTGAAATGTGCAAGGGCTTTCCCCAAGTCCCTCTTACCCCCATCCAGAGGGTTTGACACAGAAAAAAAGGGGCGGGGGCGATGACTACACACTCCTGCTGTCGCAAATCCTTTAAAAAATGGCACCAATCAGAGTGATGCTGGTCTGAGGGCTGGCCCTAGTGCTGTTTTTAACAGTATTAGTTTTTTATTTAAAATATGGATAGTTCGCTTATATTAGAATCATGCTAAGTGGATTACAAAATAAACATAAAACAACATAAAACAGATGAACAGTAAAACACAACCTAATCAGGTGCAAACACGGAAAGTATACACATCAGAATTAATAACCAAAAACAGGGGTAAATTAAAGTACATCATAAATCCTTACAGATAATTTTTATTATAAAAATTAAGACTATACAAAAACTTAAAAAGTCATGAACTAGTCATGGTATACATATCTCAATTAACAAATTCTATGGAATAACAGTTCACACAAATTCATGTTCACAAGGTGCACAATACATTTGGAGAAAATTTCGAAAAATTGTTTGGGATTTGGGTGATTGGTATACTGTGGTGATTTTATATGAGGCCTATTTTATGATCTCTCTAATTCACCTCTCTAGTTCCTTAGGGTAGTCGGGATGTCTCCTCATGAACTCTTTGTCACTTTTATCCTTGATTATGCATTTGTCAGCATGTTAAAAAATCCATTCTTCCCAGTGTCTCTCCACATAGTTAATAACGTGTACAGGCATGTATGGATAGTACAGCCCAAAAAGGCCTTCACTTTCCTTCAAACCAACCTCTCAGTCTGTGATGACCTTCTCAGTCTGCCTATGTTCCAAGGTGCTGGGGACCATTCATGACTGGTCCCGAACCTCTCTAATACTTCAATTCTTACTAGAACTCCTGGTCCACTGCTAGCCACAGAACTCCTCCCAGATGATGAAAATGGACCCTCAGAGTAGTTGCTATATGCAGAGAATGCTTGGCTACAACCTCCTCCCAAGGGAAGTATGATCGTGTGACCCATGGTCATTCGATAAAATTCTAGCATGGTATTAGGCCTCGCACTAGCACATTACTACGGGAAGTCACTATTATGAACCATCTTCTAGCACTGCCCAAGCTGACTGCCATTCGCAGGAATCATAATTGTGACTCACCACAATGCGACCCCCTCTCGAGGATACCTGGGATTCAGTAAAGCTTTCATCTAATGATCTACATCACACGCAATAATGCCCTAACACACTCAATAACTACTGCATCGCGACTTTAACATGTAAATGTATTGTTTATTGTAAATGTTTTTGTAAACTTACTGTAACATGTAAGTTTATTATTACTGTTTTTGTAAACTTACTGTAACATGTAAGTTTATTGTTTATTGGAAATGTTTATTGTTTATTGTAAAGCACTGTTGCACATGTTCGTTCTATTTGGCACAGCTGCAATGTTTCTGTTAATTGTGAACCGATGTGAGGTTACTAAACAAATGTCGGTATATAAAAACTGCAAATAAATGAGGAAAAGGGGAGGGTTTAGGGTGGAGTAAAAAAAGTTTATGCCGGTACTGCTGCGGATGATAATGTTTTACACATTATTGCCTGCAATAGCACCAGAAATAACACCACCTTTGCAGTGTGGCTGCAACCATGGCAGGTGAAAACGCACCACCACGATGTGGCCGGCTGCACACTATTGTTACCCCCTCCCCCTTTTTCTAAATATGGCTTATCATTCTGCTATTATTTATAGTGGAATGATGACTCTAGGCCTTACTTAGTTAGCCAGCTAACTTTAGGGCAGATCTTTGACTCAACCAGACTTAGCTGGCTAAATCATCCGGCTAATTCTGAATTTTGGAGTTAGCCAGTGAACTTAGCCAGCTAACACAACTACTCCCAGTTACGCACCGGAGTGCCCCTAACATATCTGGATAAATTCTAGCCTCCTAATTATTAGCTGGCTAGAATTTAGCCGGATAAAGACTGAATATAGCTGGTAAGATGGATAAGTATTACGTTATCTGACTAAATGACTTTTGAATATGGACCTCAATGAGATTCGATAGTCTGAACATAAGTAACTCTTGATTTGTTTCACTTTTCTCTAGAGTCCAGTTCAAATTTGGCAATACATGGGGCCCAAACTACGGTGCCACAAGCGGCACATTACTTGAAATACACCTCTTTCCTGGTGAACATATCACACAGGCCAATGGCAAGTTTTATTCTTATGTCAATGAGCTTATCTTTCTGACAAACAGAGGACGCATGTTTAAATTTGGTCAGCCCTCCGGCAACTCTTTCAACAGTTTCCCACTCTGTAGCAACACTGTGCTGCGTTTCGTAAGTGGGCGTTACACTCCAGCTGTTATCACCAGCATCGGATTCCACTGGGACAAGCCTCAAAATCTCAACGCCGATCAGCCAAAAACCCACAGATAGTAATGGAATGGAAATTGAAACCAGTGTATAGTTTTCCATCATGTTTATCAATAAACTGCTTAATCTTCCCTGCACAACTTTTCTGCTTGTTAATTCCCATAATATACAGCCTTTCCCCTTCCCATTCAATTCTTATAAGAAAAATATAAGAAACAGGCAAGCCTGGTGTTCTGAAGGAACATTGTCTACCCATCTACTGTTGCTCAGCTTTCCTGCTAGGTCTCCCTCTTCCTCCCCTGATACCTAGTTCTCTTTTTCCCTCCTTCTGACCAGCAGAAGGAGAGTGGCTCTTCATACCCATGTTGGCCTTCTAAGTCAACTTGCTCCGGTCTTATGGCATGAGTGGTGTAGTTTATTTAACTTAATTACTGCTTTTCTAATCAAAGTCAAACCTGTTGGCATTGTAGAGCAAACCATGAAAATGGACTCAGGTGGGAAAGAAGTCTGAGGAAAGAGAGGGAGAAGAGAAGAATAGAACCAGGAGGAGATGAGAAAGGGAGAGAGGATTGGGGCAGAGATAGAGAGAGAACTATGAGAGTGAGAGTGAGAGAACCGGGGAGTAAGATGGAAAAAGGATGGGGGGAGGATAAAAGGGATATTGGACAGATGGATATGTCCCATAGCTTTCATGCTGTAGCCAGCCCTGGGAGCAAACTTCCTCCTTGTTCTATTCTCTCTAGCCTCATTCCCTCACCTGAGAGCCATGCAGCATGGCCTTCTGTACTTTTCACATGTTCTCTTGTCTTGGTCAGGTATTGCACTGGCCAAGACCAGAAGCAGTTTTACTGAGAGCTAATCCCAATGATGCCCTTTGGCTAAGCCTAGATTCTCACTCCGAGAGTGTCTTTTACCTAAGTACTATCCAGCTAGTAAATAAGCATAGTACAAGTCTCCTGCATGGCAGCAGAAAGCCATAATCACAAAGCCATCAAGGCTGGGCCCAAGCATTCTTTCAGAAACTTTCAGCTTACCATGGACTTGATATTCACACCCTTGGCAAGAATATTGCCCCTGTCACATGTAGGGGCAATGGTCAGCCCATGCCAGCCAATGGCACCGGTAGCCCCTGTCACATGGTAAGGGCTAAACAGCACCATTTTGGTTTGTGGCAGCTGACGGCCTGGGAATGGCAGATTGCTCCCAGGCTCCCTCTTGGCCCACCAGTTTTCATGAGTCTTATGAGGTTGGGAGGGTGGCACAATTGGGGGGGGGGGGGGGGGGGGAGGGAGGCAGGGTCTGGGCAGAATTTTGAAGGGGCACTTTTTGCCACTTCAAAATTATGCCGCCTGAAGCGGCCGCCTCACCCTGTCTCATTGGCTCGTGAGTGGCAGTGCCCCCTAATGGGCAGCACCCTAGGCCCAGGCCTAGCTCGCCTATTGCTCCTGCCGGCCCTGACTGTAGTTAGTCCATGCTGACTCCTTTTTCCATACACATGTAGAAAACCTGCTGGGATCTCCAGTAGTTGAGCCTAATCAGAGACCTGAGGTAGTGTGTGTAGGAGTGGGAAAAAACCACTTTCTAAGGCACCCCTGATTGGTGGCAGGTTCCTGTCTATTTAAGTGTAGGCAGGGTGATAAACGATTTTGGCATTTTTGTTCATGTCTGATGGAGAAGGCACTTATCCAGCTAAGTGGGAGCAGTTGAATATCCATCTGCAGTCAGCAGTCACCACTTAGTTGGATATTCAGAGAGGAGATACTTAGCCAGATAATTTAGCTGGATAAATGCAATATTTTGATTTATCTGGTTAAGTTAACTGGATAAGTTAGACCTGCTCAATAGCAGGTCTGAAGTTAACTAGATAGCTGGGCTGCTGAATGTCCCTTGTAAGTTAGCCAGGTAAATCTTTTCCAGCTAACTTAGCTAAACATTCATCTTTGAATGTTTATTTTAATTTAGTGTTCCTATATATTTTTATAAATACCCTATAACATATTTTTCCACCATATTACTATTTTTTCATCCTCTTGGTTATTTATTTCTAATTTAGACCATTAATAAAGACAGATTGCAATTGCCACTAACCTGCAGCTGAAGGTGAGTTTGCAGAGTATGCAGATTTCTGAAAAGCTTCTTAAATAATCGAGTTTGGAATCATCTCAGCAGTTGTAGTCCAGGGAAGGAAGTTAGAAGGAGAAAATAGGCTCTAAAGATTCTACTTTGGATGTTTTCTATTTTTCTTGCCTTCTTATATGGTTTACTCCCATATTTATGTTCAACTGCTCTCTGTTTCTTTTACCGCCAATCAGTAAAAAAGCATCTTATAAAAATACAATTTTGCTTTAAGAAACTAATGGAAAAAGAGCAGTGCAGAGCAAAGTGATGCACAGCGATGGTAATCGACGAGGGAAGAGTGGCTCGCAAAATCTTTCGTTTGTCCTCAAGAAAATTCATATTGTAGCAGTCAATAAATGGTTTGAAAGAAGTTTAATATTTCAAATGGCAACGAGGAGTCCGGCGCCATGGTCCCGTGTTTCACCGTGGTGGCTGCGCCAGGAGGGACACATCAGACACATCAAACATAGATGCTTCACTTTAGAAATATAAGCCAAGAGTTAACAAAATGTTGTAAAGACAGCAGTGCTAAATGGCAACTTGAACATCTGTTCCTTATCAGGGATCTGTCAATTGCTTTGCTGTAGATCAGCAAACTCTGAGATAAAAGGAATATTTTCTGCTGAACTTTATGACTTAACTCTCATTAACTCATCAATTTTACATTTGACCTGTGACTTTATGCTTTATGGATAATTATTTATGTCTATAGAAAAAAAAATAAGATAATCAATCTGTTCATTGTCCATTCCTCTCAAGAAGCACGAGGACATAGTTTAATTTGTAATCTAGGTCAGGGATTCTCAACCCAGTCCTGAGAAGACACCAAGCTAGTCAAGTTTTCAGAAAATCCACAATAAATATGCAAAAGAAAAATGTGCATCCAATGGAATCAGTTCATGCGAATCTTTCTCATGCATGTTCATTGTGGATATCCTGAAAACCTGAATGGTTAGGTGTGTGCCTAAGACTGGTTTGAAGACCACTGATCTAGGAGGCAAAGACCTCTTGCTAGAAAACAAAAGACATTTGGGTCCCTGAAACTTACTATTCAAATATATTTTGAGAAATTAATGAAAGAATGAAAAGTATGAATTTGGTATTGCTAATCACATGGAAAGGGAAAGAAGCCGAAAGGATTCGAACTCAAGAGGAGATATGAAAATTACTTCATATGTGGGGATGGAGAGAATGAGCAAAGAAGAGGGACCTGAGATTGGGGAGGTATCAGGGAAACATTGTTAGGAAAAGCAGGTGAGAGAACAATTTTGTCAGCATACAAACTGAGGAATGTGGAAGGACAAATGAGTGAAGACACACTAAGAAATTAAAGAGTTCACAAATAAAGGAGGAAATAAAAAGAAGAAAAGCTGTGGCAAGAACTGGAAAAGAGGAATAACTGCAGTAAAGTTTGATGAAAACAGAAGAGTCTCGGTTAATAGACCACAGTGAGAAACAGAGGGAAAACCCATTTAGTGTAAGACCTTGAAGGGTGGCATGTGGCCAGGAGAACCCACTCTACAGCTCCTTTGCCCCATCATGTGAATGACTGCAAACAGCCAATGTCCTATAGGTGAAAACTCTTCAGGATAGCCATGCGTCTGACGAAGTGAACTCTGTCCTCAAAAGCTCATGCTTCAATAAAGTGGTTAGTCTATAAGGTGCCACCCGACTCCCAGTCAGTATCCTAAAGCACCCCCTGAACAAGGAACTGTCAGCTAGTTTCAAGTTTTCTTTATTTACCTTCTGTAAACAACAAAAGAACAGAAGGAATCAGTTATGGAACTATGTATATACTTTTTAGAGGGCTTTTAGTTATTTTGCCCTGCTTCCACACATCCTTTGCCTCTTCCCAGCCATACAATGCCAGAGAACTAGGATGGCTAGGGGGAAAGAGGTTTAGGACAAGTTAATTGGTCTCGATAAATTCACTGTCCTTTACTCAGGCAAACACCATCTTGGAAGCCCAGATAAAATCCACAAGTTAACAAGCAGAAAGTATGACATACTATCTAGCCTTGTTCAACTCCCATGCAGTTCTTATGGAATAAAATGCCAACTTTGCCCTTATTCTGTATTCCCCAAATCACTCATCAAATTTGAAAACTGGAAAAAGTCTAAAACCCCCCCCCCCCCCAAAAGCTTATCTCCACACAAAATTTAGAGGAGCTAGATCCAGCTGTTTCAAAGTTATAAATGGAAAACACACACATAAAACCCAAACTGGAACACATACAGATCATCTGAAAAGCTTCTATTCCTATTGAACCAAGGTTAAAAAAGATAGAAAGAAAGAAGACCAAACATCTGCCACCATAGCTAAGTGGTGCAGTGTAAGAGGCTATTAGAGCTAAAAGGCATCCTTTAAAAAATGGAAAACATGCCCTAATGATGGAAATACAGCAGGCCAAGAGATAGTTTGAGGAAAGACTTACCAAAGAGGCAAAGACTAATAATTTAGGAGGCAATAGTCAAAGAAATTTGCAAGGGTAAACTAGTGTTTGCATACGTAAAATCATGGGCTGATTTTAGCTCCCAGTCTATATGGATAAAACTACACTCTCATTCACAGTGCATGTAGTTTTACCCACCAAAACAAAAATGGGCTGAGAAAGAGCAGTGAAGGAATATTACACAAGGAAATTGTAAAATAAAATCTCCGTGTGTAATTTGAGCCTACTTCAGTGCAGGAACATGCATACATGGGGGCCCATTGCACCTGCATTTTGCACACCAACCAAATATAAAAAGGAAAACTCTATAGGGAGTTTCCCTTTGAAAATGAACTTGGAGTATATTATAGCTGTGGAACAAGACCTGTGATCACTTTCATTATTGTCCTCTCCAACGTTTTCAAGTACATCAAAACCAAGAAGCCTGTGAGGGAATCAGCTACATCATTAGGGGGCAATTTTCAAACTGTCCATATTGGGACTTTGCACCTAACAAGGTAATTTCTTATTCTGTGATGTACTGGTATCACGTGCGGTACCAGCCTCATCGTGGTGATATTATTTTAATTAGGGGAAGGGGAGGAGTGTGGGCAGGGTTTGGCGGAGTTATCTGCCGGCAGAGCTGAGGGCGATAATGTTTTTCACATTATCACCTGCAGCACCGCAGGAAGTAACTACACCTTTTTCATGGCAATATGGGGGCGATAGTGTGCAGCGCGGCCACACCATGACAGGCGAAACCCCACCGCTGTGATGCGGCCGACTGCCCACTATTGCCCTCTGCTGCTTTTTTTTCCGCACCTTATCATTCTGCTATAAATAGAGCAGAATGATGAATCTAGGGGTGAGTGTTTTCATGGACATTATTTCAATGTAACTGAAAGCTCAGGGCCAGATTTTAAAAACTTCGCGCGGGCGTAGATTTGTGCCTGCTATCCGGTGTGCACAAATCTACGCCCGATTTTATAACATGCACATGCAGCCACGTGCATGTTATAAAATCCAGGGTCAGCGCGCGCAAGGGGGCGCACAATAGTGCAACTTGCGCATGCCGAGCCGCGCAGTCTTCTTCCATTCCCTCCGAGGTCGCTCCAAAATCGGAGCGGCCTCGGAGGGAACTTTCCTTCTGCCTCCCCCTCCCTTCCCTACCTAACCCCCCCCCCCCCCCCCCACCTTTGTCCTATAAGTTGCGCTGCCTCTGGGCAGGTGTAGATTGCGCACGCCGGCCGATGGCTGGCCTGCGATCCTGGGCACAGCGGCCGCTGTGCCTAGAGGCTCCGACCCCGCCCCTGCCCCACCCCCGGACAGCCCTGCCCCACCCCCTTCCTGCCCCTTTTTCAAAGCCCCGGGACATGCACACGTCGCCGAGCCTATGCAAAATAGGCTCAATGCGGGCAGGAGTGGGTTTTCTGAGTTACGCGTGTAACCCTTTGAAAATCCGCCCCTAAGTGTTTCGTATGGGTGTTCTGTGGGTGAGAGCAAGAGAGCATGTGGGAATGGGAGCCTCTACATGAGAGAGAGCATGAGGGTGGGAACCTGTGTGTGTATGTGTGAGAGTGGCAGCCTGCTTGTGAGAGCATGTGAGAGTGAGAGCCTGTGTCTGTGTGTGTGCATGTATATAGGAGTGGGAGTCAGCATGTGAGAGCCTATGTGTTTGTGTGGGAATGTGAAACTGCATGTGAGAGGATGTGGTTGGTGCAGTTAATGTGGCTGGGTTCAAAAATCTGTATTTATTTAGTCCAAAAAAGGTTTGGATAAGTTCTTGGAGGAGAAGCCTATTAACAGCTTTTAATCAAGTTTACTTACTGGCGGATTTTAAAATCCCTGCTCGCGTAAATCCACCCAGATTTACGCGAGCAGGGCCTTCGCGCGCCGGTGCGCCTATTTTGCATAGGCCACCGGCGTGCGCCGAGCCCCGGGACGCGCGTAAGTCCCGGGGTTTTTTAAGGGGGCGTGTCGGGGGCTGGGCTGAATGACACGGCGTTTCGGGGGCGGGCCCAGGGGCATGGCGCCAGCCCATGGGCGTGGTCGAGGCCTCCGGACCAGCCCCCGGGTTAGATGACGGCGTGCCAGCAGTCCGCTGGCGCGCGTAGATTTACGTCTGCTTCTAGCAGGTGTAAATCGAAGGACAAAGGTAAGGGGGTGTTTTAGATAGGGCCGTATCAGCAAGTTCCCCCCATGCTTATTTGTTTTCCCAGACTGTAAAATTCAGTGTCCTTGTTGGTTGCTGTCTGAAACTAATTCCCCTTTTCCCCCTGCTGCTAAAGCAGAGATCAATAATGGTGTTGCATCAACAGTATGAAGGCTTATTGTTTAAGGGTAGTAACTGCCACACCAGCAAGTTACCACCATGCACTTTTTTCCTCATTTCCATCCTCTAGCCTTTAGGGATCCACAGTGTTTATCCCATGCCCCTTTGAAATCTTTCACCATTTTTGTCTTCACTATGTCCTCTGGAAGGGCATTCCAGGCATCCACCACCCTCTCCGTGAAGAAATATATCCTGATGTTAGTTCTGAGTTGTCTTCCCTGGAGTTTCATTTCGTGACCCCTAGTTCTACTGATTTCTTTCTAATTGAGAAGGTTTGATGATTGTGCATCATTAAAACCTTTCAGGTATCTCTGAAGGTCTGTATCATATCTCCCCTGCACCTCCTCTCCTCCAGGGTATACATATTCAACCTTTCCTCATAAGTCTTCAACCTTTCCTGATAAGTCATTTGATGGAGACCCCCCCCCCCCCACCACCATTTTTGTCACCCTTCTCTAGACTGCCTCCATCTTGTCTCTGTCCCTTTTGGAATATGGTCTCCAGAACTGAACACAATACTCCAGGTGAGGTCTCACCAAGGACCTGTATAAGGGGATTATCTTCTGGTTTTAGCTATTGCCTTGTCAGATTGCTTTGTCATCTTCATATTGCTAGACACTCTCACCCCAAGGTTCCTCTCTTGCTCTGTGCACAACAGCCCTTTACCCCCCATCACATACAGCTCTTTTGGATTACCACACCCCAGATGCATGACTCTGCACTTCTTGGCATTGAATCCCAGCTGCCATATCTTCGACCACCATTCAAGCTTCCTTAAATCATGTCTCATTCTCTCTACTCCTCTGGAATTCATTACCAGAGAATGTGGTAAAGGCAGTTAGCATAATTCAGTTTAAAAAAGCTTTGGACAAGTTCCTGGAGGAGAATCAATAAACTGTTATTAACTAAGTAGTCTTAAGAAATAGTCACTACTTATTACTGTGCAATAGCAGCATGGGGTCTATTTAAATTTTGAGATCTTGCCAGGTACTTATGACCTGGCAAGAAACAGGAAACAGGATTCTGGGCTTGATGGAACCTCAGTCTAAGACAATATGGGAAGTTCTTATGTTCTTATTTCTCGAGTTTCTTTAGAATGTTCCTCATTCTGTCTACTCTCTCAGGAATGTCTACTGTGTTGCAGGTCTTAGTGTCTTTTTCAAAATGGCAAACTTTTTCTACTACTTTTCTTCTGCAGCTCTTCTTCAGTCCTTCATTCTCTAAGAGGATGGATATAAATAAAATCTGCCACTTCCACTGGCAGCACAATCTCTGGTGAATCAGTATTCAGTTCAGGAGGAACATAGCAGTCTATCCAGCTAGGAGAAAACTCCCAGACCTATTATGTATTCACGTCTTTTCCAACTCTATCTTTCTCTTGTTTACAGAAACATACATTGACACCTGTCATATATGGCTCTAAGAAGAAAAGGCTAATAAACATTACCAGGGGCGGATTGGCCTATCGAGGGATCGGGCATCCCCCGGTGGGCCAATCGCTCCAGTCACGTGGTCTGCTGTGCGCGACCGTGACAGAGCCGCACTCAGCAGACCATGTGATGTGTCCTGGGCGGCGAATACCTGGGCTGGTCAGACATCTTGAATCCGCCGCTGATCATTACCACACTTACCCATTTACAGTTGAGTAAACTGAAGAAAAGAGAGATGTGGATTGGACATACTAAGTTGTTTCCCATAGTCACAAAATGGGGAAAAGCCTTTAGTATATCAGCCTCAAAACAACTTCCCCAAGGTCACATAGAACAATGATGGAGCTAGGGTTAGAATCAAGGAACTGGAAGATGGTGAGGACAATTTTGAAAAGAATTTACATGGGTAATGACAGTATGAACCAGGTAAATATTTCAGGCTTAAAATTGCCCACAGTGAATAAAAGTACATGTGCTAGTTTACAATGTGTATAGATTTAGACATGGCCGAAAGAGGTAGGTCTGGGAGTCAAGTTAAGGCAAGGAAGAGAAAGGAAAGACAGAGATTTCAGGTGTAAAGTCCATGGGTGCTTTTCTACTTGCAGTGTTTGCTAGCCCAAAATTTTCAAAAGGAAACTGTGCAAGGACCTGCAAGCTAGCTAGGCACCCAAGGTGGCACCTATGTCAACAGTTTATTCAGTGGCAAGGCAGGGATTACAACTAACAGAAGGAGAGACAGTGATTTTCCTAAGGTCATGTATAATGTCAGTGGCAATGAGGAAGTCAGTATTCAGTGGTGCTCTGAGTGGGAACTTAGCTGGTTAAATACTTAACTTTGATTGGGAAACTCAGTGGGTCTTAACCAGGTAAGTCTCCAGCTAAACATGCTCCTGTAAAATTACCCATAAAAAAATAAGCCCTTCATGCTGAGCAGTGCTGATTTCACCATCATCTTCCATGTAAAAGATGATGGCCAAACCCCATGTCCTGAACCCCTAAAAGTGGTCCACTGGGCTGAATACTAAGTGCAATACAGCTGTCAGCTCCTGGCAAATTATTACTCATTTATGCTGGGCGAAAAGACCAATGACTGGTCCCTTCACTGACAATTATCAGTGAAGAGACCAATCCCCTTTCTTACCCGAGTCGCTTTATCTTCCTAAAGTTAGCCACACTAGTTTGTTTGTTTTTTTGGGTTATCCGGCTAACTTTAGGCCTGCTATTTTTCTGACCAACGTTAACTAGAGCTGATATTCAGCATTAGCTGGTTAAATTTAAGCCACACCCCCAGAATGCCCCCACCCTGCCTCTTAGCTGTTCAGTAGGGCAGGATATTTCAAATTCAAGGTTTGTCCGGCTAAGTCTCAAACTTAGCCGGACAAACCCATTTAAATTTCGACCTTGAGATCCAAATTCACATCCCAGCTCTTGTTTTGACTCGAAGGGATAGATATTCAGAAGCCATTTAGACAGATAACTTACAAGTTATCTGTCTAAATGGCTTAAACAGCATATTCAGCCTCTTATCCAGCTAAGTTATAGACAGATATGTTGTCATCTGGCTATAATTTAGCCGGATATAAAAGGGGTGTTCTGGGGAGGGTTCCCATTATCCAGCAAACTTAGCTAAATATCGGGTATATCCAGCTAAGTTAGCCGCATAACTTTAGACCTGTTCGGAAGCAGATCTAAAGTTAGCTGGCCTTATGTGGCCCAATAACCAGCTACTTATCCGGATATTTTCAGAGATATCCAGGTAAGTAACACACCTTTAGAAAAAGATGGCAACCAAGTTGCGGGCCTCCCAGCCTGGTCACCAACCCCCCTCTCCCCTGCTCACCCAAAAAATAGGCCCCAATCTTTAAAAAGCACACTAAACAGCAAGAAGATGACAGCCACTGGCCTGGGCCTCCCCCGTCCCCACTAAAAAATATTTAATTTATCCCTTCTGCCCCCCCCCAAACATCTACTCACACCCCTTCCCAGATAGGCACCCTCCCACCCACCCGGTTATCTTGCAAATCGCCATTTTTTTTGGGGTGGGCAGGGGAGAGGGGGGGTTGAGCCAGGTGGGGGGACATCAGGCCAGGAGGCTCGTGACTTGGTGCCTTTTTTTTTTTTCCAAAAGCTAGATGTAGCTGGATAGTTTTAAACAAGTTTATTCAGTGGGACATTTATCTCGCTGATAACTTTAAACATGTGTATTCAGCAGAATGTTTGTCCCGTTAAATATACTGGGACAAGTTATCTGGCCAACTTTAGCTGGATAACTTATCCACTAAATGGCCAACTGAATACTGGCCTCAGAGTTTCTGGGGATTATTAAAATAAAATAGATAGTAGCACTAATTTTGCTCTGTCTCCATGTAGATGCTTTTTTATTTCAGAGAATACAAGCGAATGTTGTTTTATCTCTTCTGGTACTGAGTCATGCTTGGGTAGTGCTGAGTACTGTTGTAGTAGTAGTAGTCCCAGGCAAAAGTCATCTATAATGTAATAACCAATGCCTGGATAAGAACACTTATTTTTTACCCTCCAGTCCTTGCACATTGACCCTATCAGTTGCTCCTGTTCTCCTTCCTTAGAATGTTGGCGTTGGTGGTGTTCTTCCTCTTCACAGACTTTGCGATCACTGCTGAGGGTAAGTTATAGACCAGATTCTGCCTAATGCCCAGAGCTTTAGGGCCATGGCATAACCATTCACAGATTTAGAATTTCTCTGCCTCCTTCTTTGATTTTCAATTTTACTGTTTGCTTCAGTGGGACAAATATAGAGCAGTGGTTCCCCAACCACTCCTGGAAGATCCTCAGCCAGTCAGGTTTTCAGGATACCCACAATGAATATGCATGAGATAGATTTGCATGCACTACCTTCCCATGCATATTCATTGTGGGTATCCTGAAAATCTGACTGGCTGGGGGTCCCCCAGGACAGGTTTGGGAACCTCTAATAAAGAGGATCCCTAATGGCTAATAAAGAGGATCCCTAATGGCTAATAAAGAAAAGGGGTAACCTATGTTAACGGGGGTACAGCAAACAAGTAATAATCGATGTAAAGTGTAATGTTAGAAAAATCAGTATTGGGTTTTGTGTCGACCAAAAATGTATAAATATGGACTAGATTATATTTAATGCAATGTCCTAGAATTTGTATATGAACTAGAATATGTATTTGTTATGATGTCAACCTAGAATGTGAATGCTGCCACACAGTATGTGATTGTTTATCAAGAATATGAATGCTGATAATGTAAACTGTTGTGATCTTCTTTTGGAACGATGGTATATAAAACGCACAATGAATGAATTAATTAATTATAGATAGAAAAACTTCTCAAAATTATTTGTTCGAGGTATTAGTCAATACTTATCCATCACAAAAAGGAGACCAACAAAAACCTCTATTTGTCTTCATATGCAATGAACGTAAATCGTTTGCATCACTCGCAATCAATGACCTCATATAGGCAATTCTTGGTCGGAGCCTTCATGTTAGAGAGTGTACCGACTGGTAAGTAGTATATATCGCACTACCACTCCATGTATAATTATCGGTCATTCGAATACTTTTTTTTATATATTTTTATGTGATATCGCCTTAAATTTGTGTCATTTCACCTTAATAAAATTATTATAAGACTTGTATCATTTCTTTATCATATCGCTACTTAGCTTATTTTTTTGACGTGTATGAAGAAACCGTTCGACTCAGTGCCATGAGGATAATAAATGCCTGACACGGTCCGTGTTTCGGTTTTTCACCTTCTTCATAGGGCCATCTGCAAAGATATATCCATCAATAAAAATGTAACTTGGAAAATCAAAAACTTTTACCTTTATCACAAGGGTACTAACGATCTTTTTGTTCAAAGTAGATGTCCGTGCTCTGCTGTTAACGTTTCTTCACCCGAGGAAAAAAGTAGCGGGACGCCATTTTTTAAAGGATTAGAGCAACCAATGAGTAATCGCCACGTCAGAGAATCACTAGCGCGGCAGTCAGCTGTGAATTTAAACAACAAAATGCTATCAAATGGGTTAAATTAATGAGTACCAGTCAATCTCTGCGTTTAATCCTGCTGGAGCAATGCATTTTAATTGATATATCCATCGTTGTTCACTTTTGGATGAACCTGATATTCAGGAAAACAACACTTGGAATTCTCTCATGGACACACAAATGCGGCAGATCCGTTCAGATTTGCATGTCTCCACTCTTCTGCAATATATAAAAATAGAACGCATCCCACGTGGTTTGCGTGTTAATTTAGAACCTTCCTTATATCCAGAAGATGAGAATTTTGTTAACAAGTGGATTGCCATTCTGAACAAGTGTTCTTTAGATATCATGTTACTCATTGTGGAGACTACTGGAAAAATAGCTGAAACGGCGAAGAACACTTGTGAGGAAATTAAGACTGCTTTACAAACTACGAAGACTTTAGAGGAGTACGATAAAAAATTACATGAACACAACCGTGCTATTGAAAAATTCCGGGGCGAATTACGCCAGAGCAAAATCACAAAGCTCAATCGAGATGAAAAAGATTACACATCTGGTGCCATATATCCATGGCAACGCAAAAAATATGCTAAACCAAGGAGGGTGGCTTTCGCCACTTCAGATGACACTTCGTCAGGTTCTGATGAGGACTATTCGGCGACAACTTCTACTAGAGGCAATTATCAAGCAACAGAACAGTCCCGATATAACAACTTCAGATCCTCCAATCGACGGCAGGGGCGTCGTTTTTTTCGACATCGGGGTTCGGCATGGCCGGACATAGAACATCGACCCCAGACACGGTCTCAGAGTGCCAGACCTCAATAGTTCAATTAACCTCTGCGGAACTATCCATGTTGGAAAAAGGTTTATCATTCATTCCATACTACAAGTATGATCCTTTTCAAATGAGACGTGATTTGGATAAATTTTTTCGAAAAATTCAGATTGCTATATTTTTTTCCACATTACCTCCTCCATTGGATACTTCAATCGTTTTCGCGAAATCAACTTGGGTTCCCCCCGGTCCCATAGACTCACACGTAAAAACATTTATGGATTTGGTATTGCAAGATGTACAACAGTTGGAACTTATTCAAGAAAAACCCCGTTTTAATCTAACTAAACTGCAGCATCAAGCTCTATTATCCTTGAAGAATAATATTTCGATAATAGTAAAACCAGCGGACAAAGGGGGCGCTATTGTCCTACAGGATAGGGATGTATACATACATACGGTAATGGAGCATGTGACTATGGAGGACAATTACAGAATTTTATTACAAGATCCTGGCCCAGCCCTATATGAAGAAATTACTGAGATCGTTGAGGACGCTTTTATCACTGGTTTTTTGACAACAAAAGAAAAACAATTTTTGGTTAATTCAACATATCGTGCTCCCACGATATATATGATTCCTAAAATTCACAAGGATTTGGTTCACCCTCCTGGGAGACCCATTGTTAGCACTATTGGATCGTTATTAGAACCCTTGTCGATTTTTATTGACAAATTTTTGCAGCCACAAATTCCAAAAATGAAGTCTTTTATTAGAGATACCAAAGCCATGTTGAATAAATTAAATTCCATCTGTCCTGCTCCGGACACCATTATGGTTACCTTGGATATAAGGGCTTTATACACAAGCATCCCGCAAGATCAGGCTTTAAGAATTTTACAAACGGCATTAGATTCTAGAAGCCGCCCTCATCGGGTTCCAACTACTTTTTTGTTATCGATTGCCACTATCGCCTTACAGAAGAATTATTTTATTTTTGATGAGCGTTATTACCAGCAAATCCATGGCACTGCCATGGGCGCCACCATGGCCCCGAGTTTGGCGAATCTCTATATGGAAAATTTTGAGGAGACAGTATTGTACCACACGCCTATGTTTGAAAACATCACCCATTGGTGTCGATATATCGATGACATTTTTTTCTTGTGGCATGGAGAAGAGTCAGGTCTTACAACTTTCTTAACATGGTTAAATTCTTTGGACTCGAACTTACATTTCACTATGCAATATAATAGAACAAGTATCAACTTTTTGGATATTTCAATTTCAATTTTGAATAATCAATTCATTACTACGTTATATAAAAAACCTACGGATAAAAACGTCTTATTAGATTTTTCTAGCTTCCATCCCTACCATTTAAAGAACAATTTACCTGTCGGACAATTTTTGAGATTACGCCGCATTTGTTACAATAGAGAAGAATACCACACGCAAGCACAAGCATTAGCCACTAGATTGCTCAATAGGGGTTACCCTTCTAAGACTATCAAACAAGCATGTAAAAGAGGTTATAATGCTCAAAGAACATGGTTACTTTTGGAGAGAGATGACAACGTCCAAGATCCAAAACTAGTATGCACATTAAGATATTCCATAAAAGCAAATTCAATTGCTTCTATTGTTCGCAAGTATTGGCACATTTTGCAATTTCATCCTGTCTTGAAGGAGCCACCGATGATTACATACAGTCGGGGTAAAAATCTCAGAGATTTATTAACACACTCCTTCTTACGTTCTGATACTGAACATACTGATCTGCAAAGTGGTGAACATACATCCTGTAATAACTGTTCTTTATGCGCACAAACTATTAGTGGACCCACATGGACTGATAATGATGGCAACACTTACAGGGCTAAAACCAACACAAATTGCACATCTACCCACATTGTATACCTGATTATTTGTCCGTGCAATAAGTATTATGTGGGCAGAACAAAGAGAACTATACGTATTAGATTAATTGAGCATCGAAGCTGTCTGACTACAAAAAAACTGCAGGCTCCAATTGTAGCGCATTGTGTGGAATTGAATCACGCATTTGTGGATCTTAAGTGGAGGGTCATTGATAAAATACTGATGACGAGTAGGGGGGGTGATCCACAATACTTATTGAACTTACATGAACAACGATGGATATATCAATTAAAATGCATTGCTCCAGCAGGATTAAACGCAGAGATTGACTGGTACTCATTAATTTAACCCATTTGATAGCATTTTGTTGTTTAAATTCACAGCTGACTGCCGCGCTAGTGATTCTCTGACGTGGCGATTACTCATTGGTTGCTCTAATCCTTTAAAAAATGGCGTCCCGCTACTTTTTTCCTCAGGTGAAGAAACGTTAACAGCAGAGCACGGACATCTACTTTGAACAAAAAGATCGTTAGTACCCTTGTGATAAAGGTAAAAGTTTTTGATTTTCCAAGTTACATTTTTATTGATGGATATATCTTTGCAGATGGCCCTATGAAGAAGGTGAAAAACCGAAACACGGACCGTGTCGAGCATTTATTATCCTCATGGCACTGAGTCGAACGGTTTCTTCATACACGTCAAAAAAATAAGCTAAGTAGCGATATGATAAAGAAATGATACAAGTCTTATAATAATTTTATTAAGGTGAAATGACACAAATTTAAGGCGATATCACATAAAAATATATAAAAAAAAGTATTCGCATGACCGATGATTATACATGGAGTGGTAGTGCGATATATACTACTTACCAGTCGGTACACTCTCTAACATGAAGGCTCCGACCAAGAATTGCCTATATGAGGTCATTGATTGCGAGTGATGCAAACGATTTACGTTCATTGCATATGAAGACAAATAGAGGTTTTTGTTGGTCTCCTTTTTGTGATTAATTAATTAATTTGCATAAAGTGGCAGTTATTCCCCTTAATAGAAGACATGGGAGTTACCTGGATCAAGTGGCAGTTACTACCCTAAACAACTTGCTGGGCAGACTGAATGGACCATTTGGGTCTTCTTCTGCAATCGCTTACTACATTATTTTGTTACTGTGTGTCATGATCAGTAACACAGTAACACTGGAGGCAAACTTGGTTTGCCTCCAGTGAATCCTTACAGATGGAAGAAGGCATGAAGAGAATTCATACACATATTTACTTTTCTTTCAGCGATGTTAATAAGGATAAATTGCCCAGGGGTTAAAGAGGGGCTGGTGTTATGTCTATAGTTGACTTAATCATCATTTGGAGCAGATCTAGGGCTACCAAAGGGTGGGAGGAAGGCAGTGAGACGAGCCAGAGAGATGAGGAGGGTGAGCCCAGAATGTGAGCTACCTCCTCCCCATATAGCCCCACAATTCACTCAGCCTTATGGCCTCCACATACACACACTCATCCCCAAACACACATCCACATCTTCCCACCAACTTATCCATGCACACATACATCTCCCACACATATACCACCCATATCACCTTTTCCCCCCAAACACACCTCCACCATACACATATATCCTGACATCCCACTCCCAGACACCTCTTCTTCAAATCTGTGTTGGAAAGCCATGCCAGAAGCTATGCGCCTCTGTATGATTTCTCTACTTTTCTTCTTCCTTGTTGCATCGCTTGATTTTTATATTTTCTGTCTGGTGGTCTCATTTTCCATTTCTCTTTTGTTTCTTCTTGTCTTTCAGTAAATCATTCATTCCTCTCTCTGTATCTCATTCTGCATCATTGCCTGCCTCTGTTCCTCCCCCTCTATTTCTCCTTTCTCCTCTTCCCTTCTCCATTCTGAACACTCCTCTCTTCCTTTTCTCCTGCACCTTCTCACTTTTCTTCCTCCTGCACTTATTGTGTCCCATCATACTACACACTCTTCTAAGCTCCATTCCTACAGCACTCTTTCATGGTACCTCTCTTTTCTCCTGTCTCCCTCCTCCTCTCTTCCTGCTATCTCTACCCTCTTTATATGTCTCCCTCCTCTTCCTGGTTACTCATCTCCCTACTTTCTTCCTTCTCTCTCTCATCTCTTACTTCCCCCTCCTCCTGCAGTCTGTCTCCTTGCTATGCTGTCTCTCCTGTTCAAATCCAGCAAGCACAGATGGGGCACAAAGGCCTCATTTCTTTGCTGGAGTAGGTAAGAACAGGATCTCCGTCCACTAGGCCCCACCTCCTTTCAGCGACAGGGCCCTCAGATCTTCCCCAGCGTGGGCAGGGGCAGGATCTCCAGCCAGCAAGGAGGCAGCAGCAGTACCAGCAGAAGAGGCAGAGGCCTCAGATTGCCAGTACACCTGGGAACCTTCGAGTTGTGGTCACCCTGAGATTGCTGTTGATTAGCAGATGGCAGGAGAGAGGGGGAGGAATGGAATATGTATCAGCTTTATCTCTTCCCCCCCCCCCTCCCCGTTTCCCTCTCTTTCATCCACCTACCACCATCACCTGTACCCCCCCTCCAGAGATTATCCCAGCATATTGCCTCTTCTCTCCCTTACCCCAGCATTCTCTTTTCTCCCTCCCCCTATAAGTTACAGCTCCATGACTTTATGCATCTTAATTCTGCCCTAAGCTAAGTGAGTCCCATGTCCTAGAATCACAGCTGCAGGCCAAATTTTCTGTTCTCTTCAAGCTTGCTGAGATAGGGGAGTGGCTGAGCTGTACAAGGAGAGATCCTGAGATTTCTAGTGTTTCCCCTGAGACCCTGCAAGTGATGCAAATTCCCTGAGTCCCAGGGTGAGATCCTGAGAGTTCCCAACTATGATTACCAGGCATGGTAAGGAGTGTGGTTCCCACCCTAGTAGTACTGATTGCAAGAATCATTCCTGGGAAAGGAAAAAAAAGAAAAAAAAGGGTATGATCTCTGCCCCATTTGGGGCTGATTGGACTTATCTTTAATGGTGAGAGGGAGTGCAGTACTGTAAAACTAACTGATCCTTGCTAGGACAGGGAGAGGATGAGGATCCTCATCTGTAACACTGATTGAAGAAGGGAAGGGGAAGGACTAAATAATATGGAGCAAGAGGTGAGGTGAGTGAGGAAATGACATCAAAAGGTTAGGGGCAAATGAGGAAGGAGAAATATTACAAGAAAGCGGGGGAAGATGAGGAAAGGGAACAGGTTGGTAAGAGGGAGGGAGGGAGGAGGAGGAAAACTGAGCTGTGGAAAGAGAGAGTGGGGTGAGAAGAAGAGACAGGTTAAGCTGGGTGAGACAGAGGGATTGTTATATATGTAGAAATAACGACAACTGAAAGCTGCTACTGAACGGATGCCATGTTGTATTACCCAGCAAGCAACACACAAGGTTAAAGTAACAACAAAGATGTAAAGTAGAAAACAGTGAATTATAATAATCGTTCACAAATGGTGGTTGGGGGGGGGGGGGGGAAGAGGGGCTCATATGTTAGTTTACTAATTATTTCTCTTTGGGGCTGGAACCATTCACCGGTTAGCTCTTTCACAATCTCTCTTAGATCCAGGGCTGGATTGTTTATAGGGGGGGGGGGGGGGGGGGGGGTGTAGATTTACTTTCAGGGCCCAGTGCAACAGGGGTGTCCTTTCTACACATTTCCTTTTGTGATCTCTTGGGAGAGGGGAATTATCCTCTAGGTGGGCACAGTGAGCGTGAAAGAAATGCTCTGGAGTCATTAAGTTACTGTCCAAAATTAAAGTCTTTACTGTTCAACAACGGTGATGAATGGCACAAGAACTCGAACGACAGCACCACAGAATTCACTTGTTTTCTTTTCTTACAATCTCTTCCCTCTGTCTGTGCAGGACTCACATATCAGGGCCAGGGAAACTCTCTTGGATGGATGTGGGCCGCATGTGAACAATGCGGATTTTAAAAGCTGCTAATTATGCACAGATATGTGTGTACAGAGCTAAAAAAAAGGGAGTGGAAGGGGTGAGGAATGGGCATTCTGGGGTGGGGGCATGGACAACCGATAGACACATAAATCTGTATTTTAAAACTGGAGGCTCAGCAGCCTGTTAGCCATATATTTTTACTGCTACGCCTGATGAGGTGCAGGTCTGCAGAAATTGCATTTTAGGCCTACCACAATAGGGTGAGGGGTCTGGGTCAGCTGGGGGGAATATCTTGTTTTATTCTGTAATACTTGTAATAGACATTGTCTCAGTTGTCTGGTTGTTTAGAAATGATGTATGTATGTATTATTATGTAAGGTGCTGGAATCACCTTAGTCTCCTAGTCTCCCTCCCTCCCACCCCGCCCGCCCCCTTATCCTAAGGCAATACCTCATTGCCATCCCCCTCCCGCCCCTTCATTTTATCGCTCTGCAATTTTACAAAATCTTTCAGATAAACTGAGGTAAACAATTTTTCTTTAGTTGCAACTATTGTAAATAGATCCTTCTGTAAATAAGTTCCTTTTATTTTTATGGTTGTTCTTTATTCTCTATTTCTCGCTACCTATCTTTCCCTCTCCTCTCCTGTCTCCCTTAGCCCTCCCCTCTTTCTGGCCTGCTCCCATCCCCCGCCCCCTGTTCATTGTAATTCCTCCTTTAATTGAGTTACTTGTAAACCGGCGTGATGTCGGTATATTAAAAGTTGTTAAATAAATAAATAAAATAAATAAATCAGTTCATAGCTGCAGTATTTCCAATATAATAAACCATATTATCCCTATTTGCTTTTCTGTCTTCCAGCCCAGTCTCGTACCGTGTCTTTTGAAAGAGAATATGGAGGTGGGAGTGGCAGTGCCTTCTCTTATTCAACATGGCAGCAGTATGGACCAATCACAGCGATACGGATCTATGAGACAAGCAGCTATATCTCAGGGCAAGGCTTTTAGCATAGTGTCAACATCAACTTTAACACCTACCTTAATGACACGAACTAAGATCTAGAAGTAGTATTAGTGTTGGAGGCACTGTAATAAGAACATAAGGCTTGCTATACTGGGTCAGACCAAGGGTCCATCAAGCCCAGTATCCTGTTTCCAACAGTGGCCAAGCCAGGTCAAAAGTACCTGGCAGGATCTCAAGGGGTTCCACTTTGAACGATTTAATTTTACATCAGGAAAGTGGTTTATAAATTTTATTAAGTAGCAATTAATTGCCTTTAACACCTGTTTACTGTATATAAGGAGCACAAAACTTTCAAAAGTGAAACTTTAATAAAATGAGAAAAATAGAAAAAACTGGCAGGTACAGCTACAAAAGTTAAGAATGTACAATAGGCATGGACACTGGAATATACCTGGACTGCACTTCAAGATGGTATTTTTTTATCAATCATTAAGAAACGTGGAAGAAAGGCCAAACAAGTGCCGGTATGGTTAAAAGCTGAGGTGAAAGAGGCTATTTTAGCCAAAAGATCTTCCTTCAAAAATTGGAAGAAGGATCATCTGAAGAAAATATGAAAAGTTTGATAAGTCATCCCTGGAGCCCTTTTTAAAAATTGGGGTTACATTGGACAACTTCCAGTGTTCAGGCAAGTTGAACAATCTCAATGATAGCTTACAAATTAACAGTAATTTGCTACTCTTTAGTTTGTCAATCTGCCTTATTACATCTTCTAGCTTCAAAGTGATTGGTATAAGTTCTTCTGAATCATCACCATTTAATGCAGTTTCTGGCACAGGTATCTCCCCAACAGACTATTCAGTTAACACCGAAGCAAAGAAATCATTCAGTCTTTCTATGATGATCTTATCTTCCCCAAGTGCCTCTTTAAGCCCTCGATCATCCAACAGTCCATCCGACTCACTTACAGCTTTCTGCTTAAGATATATTTTTTAAAGTTTTTATAACGAGTTTTTGCCTCTTGGGCTAGCTTCTTTTCAAATTCTCTTTTAGCCCGCCTTATCAATGTTTTACATCTAACTTGCTAATGTCTATGCTTTTTCCTATCTTCTTCAGATAGATCCTTTTCCCGGTTTTTGAAAGAAGTTCTTTCACCTCACCTTTTAACCATGCCGCTTGTCGTTTAGCCTTACTTCCATTTTTTTTTTTTTAAATGCATGGTACACATCTAGCCCAGGTTTCTAAGATGGTATTTTTAAACAATGACCATGCTTTATGCACTTTGTAGCTGCAGCTTTCCATTTTTTTCTAAATATTTCCCTCTTTTTTTTTTTTTTTTTTTAATCAAAGTCCCCCTTTTGAAAGTTTAGTACTAAAGCTGTAGCTTGACTGAATGTCCTCCCAGTGATTAAGTCAAATTTGATAGCGCTATGAGCACTATTGGCAAGCGGCCCCACCACCATTACTTCTCACACCAAATCCTGAATTCTACTAAGAATTAGGTCTAAAATGGCTCCCACTCTCATTGGTTCCCAGACCATCTGCTCCTTAAAACAGTCATTTATTTCATCTAGAAACAATCTCTCCGATGTTACATTTACCTAGTCAATACTGGGGTAATTGAAATCTCTCATTATTACTGTGCTACCACATTTATTAACTTCTGTAATCTGTTAGCATTTCATCATCCATCTGTTCATTTTTGCCATGTAGACGGTAGTTAAGCCCCATTGCTACACTCTTCCCCATTGTGCATGGAATTTCCACCCATAAGGATTCTACTGGGCATTTAACATAGAAACATAGAAATGACGGCAGAAGACCAAACAGCCCATCCAGTCTGCCCAGCAAGCTTTCACACTTATTTTTCTCATACTTATCTGTTACGCTGACTGCTGAAGTCAGGACCCTTAATGGTAACTTTTTGGTTCTAATTTCCTTCCACTCCTGCCATTGATGTAGAGAGCAGTGCTGGAGCTGCATCAAAGTGTAGCATCAAGCCTAATTAGGTAGGGGTAGTAACCGCCGCAATAAGCAAGCTACTCCCACGCTCGTTTCCCCAGCCTGTGCAATTTAGTCCTTGTTGGTTGTTGTCTGAATATAAATCATCTTTTCTTCATTCCCCTTGCTTTTGAAGCAGTGAAATGTGCTGTATATGTATTCAAATTGAAGTATCAGGCTTAATTGGTTCGGGGTAGTAACCACCATAACAAGTAAGCTACTCTCACACTTGTTTACCCAGCCTGTGCAATTTAGTCCTTGGTTGTTGTCTGAATATAAATCCTCTTTTCTTCATCCCCCTGCCACTGAAGCAGAGAAAGTGAAGTATCAGGCTTATTTGGTTTGGGATAGTAATCGCCGCAGCAAGCAAGCTACTCCCATGCTTATTTGTGAAAGCAAATACTTTTTCCCACATTTCCTCTTGCCGTTGAAGCTTAGAGCAATGTTGGAGTCGCATTAAACATGTGTATGTTTATTGAATAAGGGTATTAATCACCAGGTAGAAGCAGACATTCCCGCAAGCCATCCCCATGCCTCTTCTCTTCATTCACATCAAGACTTTATGGATCCATACTGTTTATCCCACGCCCCTTTGAAATCCTTCACAGTTTTGGTCTTCACCACTTCCTCCGGAAGGGGGTTCCAGGCATCCACCACCCTCTCCATGAAGAAATACTTCCTGACATTGGTTCCAAGTCTTCCTCCCTGGAGTTTTAAATCGTGGCCCCTGGTTCTGCTGATTTTTTTCCCAACGGAAAAGGTTTGTCGTTGACTTTGGATCATTAAAATCTATCAAGTATCTGAAAGTCTGTATCATATCACCCCTGCTCCTCCTTTTGTCGAGGGTATACACATATTTAGGTTCTTCAATCCCTCCTAAGTCATTTGATGAAGACCATCCACCTTTTTGGTCACCCTTCTCTGGACTGCCTCCATCTTGTCTCTGTCTCTTCGGAGATACGGTCTCCAGAACTGAGCACAGTACTCCAGGTGAGGCCTCACCAAGGACCTGTACAAGGGGATAATCACTTCCCTTTTCTTACTCGATATTCCTCTCTCTATGCAGCCCAGCATTCTTCCCGTCTCCCAGAATGTCCTCAAGAACTTCCAAATGTCAGCAACACAGCACAGTCCTTGGAAGTGGTAGTTGCTGTGTGTACCAAATCAGGGTTTAATTTGTAGACAAAAAGGAAGTGGAACTGTAGAATGGGGGGTGGGGGAGGGAAGCGGATCTGTGTGAGGAGGCAGGGCTGGGGCCAGTGTGAACTTTCTCATTCTCCCAAACACAAACTCGCTCTTCACTCTCTCACACACACATATGCAAAAACTCTCCTTATTCCAGGGATCCTCCATCCCCAGCCATTTTTTGCTTGATGAGCACTGGTGAGCAAAGGATGCCTGGAGGTTTAAGCACTGCTGAGGGCTGGGGATGGAGGATCATTGGGGTAAAAAGGAGGAGGAGGGTAGAGAGATATGGGCCCTCTCTCAATCCTCCTCCTCCTTCCTGCCCTAGGGATCCTACTCCTCCATTCCTAGTTCCTCCATCCCATGAATCCTCCAGTAATTCTTAGGCACAAGGTCTCACACTCCCAATCTCTGCTGGTCTTTAAGTTATCCCCCAGAAAATTACCCTCTACAGCAACTCCTCTCCCTCCTTAGCCAGTAAAGCTCAGGCCTCTTCGAGCCAAAATCAGCTGGTTCTCCTCAGATTTGGGGGATGAAGGCATATTGATGTATACTGCCCACTCTCCTTAGCCTCCTAGGACTAGGAGCGGCCTAGAATTCAAAAGTGTGGTCTGTTTCCTTGGGAAAGAAAGGAAGGGAGCAGCACCACAGGCTTTCCTTACTCATCCTTTTATCCCCCTGCATTCACTGACCCCAACTCTGATTGCCTCACTCACACCTCAGTCCTTCTACTCCTCTCACACCGCGCAGGCCCTTCAATCCCCTCACTCACTGACTCCCCCCCCCTCTTATCCCCACAGCCCCTCCAATCTGCTCGCTTTTGCCCTCCCACATCCCCTCACCTGCTCTCCTCTCCCTCCAGTCTCCTCACTTACTCCTCTATATCCCCTCACTCTTGCCATTCCCTGCACCCTCTCCATTCCTTCCCTTTGATCCCTAACTCGCTCCCTCCCCCAGTAAAGTCACCACAGGCAGGGAAGATGAGACCCAAAAATCCAGCATGACAAGCAGCAGTTTGGCCAATAAACCAACACAATGGGGCTAACAAGCATTTATCCCTTATGTCTTCAACCTTAGCCACTCTCCCTCACAGCTGCCTTAATTGTGCTGGGAAATTGCAAAATAAATCAAGGCCATATGGCTGCCCCTATTCTCTGGGTAAGCTGTTCCCACACTGTCTGCTCTACTTCCTGCAGAAGCTGGGGGCCAGAAATGATCCATGCTGCTTACTGGCTTTGCTCCATTTCCACAGAGGAAAAGGAGCTGATTTGCACTGCCACCTCTACTCTGCTTCCTTGGGTCCCAGACTGCAGTGGAAGATCTTTTTAGAGCTGTATCACTGTCCCAATGGCTCAGGAGGTTCTTGCAGTACTTGGTTTATAGCATATAAGCTTCTAGAAAGCAATAGATTTCTGTTAGCAACTCCTGAGTAGAATAGAATTCATCTCAGTTATGTGAAAATCTGCAGTGTATTTGGAATGGAGTTTACATAGAATTTACTGGTTCATCCCTTCCAAACAAACAAACAAACAAAGGAGGAAGTACAATGGATTTTCCAGCAATTTTCAGCTTTGACCCTATTGAAAATGACCTCACCCTTAACAAATCAAGATCATTTTCAATAGAGTAGGTGCTGGGCCAGTTCTCTTTCTTCCCAAATTTGGATCCAGTGGATAATGGATGGACCGACTGAATCAGTCCCTATGAACTTTATGTAAATTGAAAAAAAAAATTAACTCCAAAGCATATCAAGAGAAGATGAAGGCTCCTTATTTTCCAATAAGATATTCCTATCTGAGCTGTCAGCTATTGGCAGCTCAGATACTAAAGGCAATGCCTCCCTAAAATTAGATGGGAAGCCACATGGAAAAGCATTGTAAGCTATGAGACTGAAAAACACTCAGTTCTAATAGTCTAAATATACATTCAAGTGATCATTGTCAAAAATAATACTATTTTTTTCCAGAATCTCATTTAGATTTGGCGGTACCTGGGCCCCACATTATGGTAGCTACAGCGGCACACTAATTGAATGGAATCTCTTCCCAAATGAGCATATCATACAGGCCAGTGGCAAGACTGCATCTTATGTCTATGAGCTCATCTTCCTGACAAACAGAGGACGGATGTTCCGTGCTGGGCAGCCCTCGGGCACCTCTTTCAACAGTTTTCCACGCTACAGTGACACCGTGTTGCGTTTTGTGAGTGGCCGTTACTCATCCTCAATTATCACTAGTATTGGGTTCCACTGGGACCATTACCACGCCATTGCATAAGAGTTATAAAAAAAAAAATGCAAATCCAAGTAAACTTTTCCCTCATGCTTATATTCACAAATGCACTCAGTTCTCATTTATATTTCCCTACTTAGCATTTCTGCTTCTTCCTCCTCTTGCCATTCTTACCAGGAAGGCATTAAGAACAGACTCCTGCCTAATTCTATTCTCTCTGGCTTGATTCTCTAGAGTGCCACCTGTACGTTCACTTTCACATGGCAGTCAAGTACTGTAGTGGCCAAGATCAGACAAGGTTTTGTCATGATCTACTGCCAATGCTACTCTGTGGTCAGCTACAGATTCTTTCCCTTTAAAGGCTATCTCACTGCAGTAAGGATGCCCAGAATAGTAATCAAAGGGATAGAAATCTTGAAATTGCATATGGTGCTTGCAGGACCATGGGTACATTGCCTCTGCAGGCCTGCAAGTTGACTTTCATAGGAAAACTCTTTGTGAAGTTCCCCTTAGAAAATATGGGCTGGTAGGGATACATGGTACTTTTGTAACCATATATACTTTGCAGGTTTAGGCTAGGCCTCAACATTCTTTCAAATGAAGTTAAGCTTATAATAGCCTTGATATTCATCCTATTGATAAAGATGTTGCAGAATTGGCTATAACCACAGTTGGGGGTTTTTGCCTTTTCTATTACCATATAGAGAAGGTTGGTAGGAAAGCAGATGGTCCATTAGTCTTCTTTCAATCTAATCAAGTGTGGACATTGCAAATTATATTGTGACACCATTGCAAAACTAGGGAGGAATATGCTTAACTATGTTAAATCATGCTTATTTCTATTAAAGAAGAAAAGAGCATCTTTCCACCGAGAAGGGATTTATCTTATTCACTCTACATTCTGTACTAATAAATATCTACTCAATCAAAAAAGACTATTTCTTTTTGTGAATTTAGTGTTTTGGTTTTGATTTATTTTTAAATTATAACTAAACACTGCTAGCTGCCTTCTTTATCATTAGTTCACACACATGAGGAATAATACATTCTACTACTTTATAACATTTCTATAGCGCTACCTGACATATGCAGTGCTGTACAAAACAAAAAAGGGACAGCTTGCTCAATAGAGCTTAAAATCTAATAAGACAAATACAGGACAAGAAATTTGGGCACTTCTTAAAGTAAGACAATTGTTAAAAAAAGAAAAGAAAGCTAATGAGGTTAAAAGCATACAATCCGGCCTAAGATTTAAAAGCAGCCTCAAAAAGGTGGGATTTAACATAACATAACATCATGCCAGTGGGGGGGGAACTTACCTGGTTGGAGATGGTAAAATCCTAGGGGCAGCCGCAAATGGAAAGTAGCGGGACGCTGCTTCGCCAAACGCCAGGTGCTTCATAGGGAGGAAACGCCGCAAAGCCGCAACAGATGTCCCCGTTTCTCGTCTGCCTCTTCTGCCCCAGAAGTCTTGGAAGCTGCACGGATGGTGGAAGGTGGGTGTCACTTTCTTCTCAGTCGGCAAATGTGTTGAACCTCTCCCCCTCTTTCTTCTCAGCCCTTGCTGCTTCCTCCTCTTCTCATTGACTCCTGGCCTAGTTTTAAATCAGGTGGGAGCCTTATTGGCCCCTCGACCCCCCCCCCCCCACCCTTCCCTCCCTCCAGCTGGCTGAAGCACGCCTGCCCAGTTATGAGGCCCCTGCTTCAAATGGCTGGGCCTCCTTTTAGATCTAAGCTCACAGTGTTTTTTCTGTCTTGGCACAAGCAGAGTGGCTAATTACTGTCCTGCTCGTCCACAAAGAAACATTTTATATAGGAAGAAATCACAAATTTACATCTATATCACAAAGACGACAGCCAAGGATTATGGCTTCTATGCCTTAATGTTTTGTACCTATGCCTTTTCTAGCTTGCCTTTTTCTCTATACATATATGCTGAAACTGATAAGCTCATTCAATAAAGAACATACTAATTATAAGACAACCAGACTATTTCCTTGTGATATCAGAGGAAGAGATGGGGCCTCACAGGCAGAACCACAGATTTAGGTATTTACAATTTATATTTTGAACCCTCAGAATACCAAAGCAATTTGTTTTCACGCAACCCAGAATTTCTGAGAAAACATAATATTAGTTATCTTGTAATATTGGATACAATTATTCAGTTCAAGGATTCAGTAGGGAAACTGGGTTTTATGTTTGATAACAGACTCACATTTAAAGATCATATACAGAAAACATTAAAATCCAGTTATTTTCAGTTGAGATTGCTGAGGCATTTAAGATATGCATTCGACAAGGAAGATTTTCGAACTGTGGTCCAAGCTTTCATGCTATCTGTAGTTGATTACTGAAATTTTGTTCATAAAACTTCCTGACATTTAAACAAGAGCAATTCAGGTTTTGCAGAATTCCGCAACTCACCTTTTAGTTGGTGGTCAATGCTGGGAGCACATTACTCCTTGGGTACAGGAACTTCATTGGCTACTAGTAAGATATCGGATGGAGTTTAAGATCTTGGTCCTTCTATTTAAGGCAATGAATTCAGCTGGGCCTTCTTATCTAGCTGAATTACTTAAGCAGTATGTTCTGACTTGGACTTTGACAAGAATTTATTGGCAATTCCTACCATTCCTAGAAGTTTTTGTCATATAATGCCTCACTGCTACCCATAATACCCAGTCAGGGTTAACCTTTTTATTTATTTAAAAGAATGTATCCTTAAATGACTGGTAGGAACATACCCTGTAAAGTCAGCCATTCAGATTCAGGCCATGATCAAAATACCTTGCTGAAAATTATTAACATAACAAATCTACAAATATTTCAAGTGAAACAACAAAACAAACATTTGTGTCTAGAGCACACAAACTCTTCCAAAATCAAATAAGATTTATTTTTGTGCTGAAAGTTTTTCCTTCAAATAACTTCAAAACTATAAATTTAGAAATAACTTTTAGAACTGTACAGGAAAGTGCAACTAACCAGCTTTAGATGATCCATCTGGTATACAGTACAAAAAGAAAGAATAAGTCTAAGTGTGTAAGAAAGCATTAGGAAGTTATCCCAGAATTGCATCATCTGATTTACCAGCCTCCAGGGCTGAACACATGGTTTCAATACCTGTTTGTATAAATTAGGTTTGAACTACAGGGTAGAATAAGAGAAAACAGTATCAGGTAGGATTTTGCTTCATTTAAAAATAGAACACATTTTTATAATCCGAACCGATGAGAAATTCTTCTATTCTGGCAAATTGGAAATGATTTGATTAACAATATTTTTTAACCAAAACTGAGAATGCTGGCTCTATTTTATTTTCCACATGATACACATGTACTCTTTTGCATAACCTCTACACATCTCCAGTATTTTATTCTTACGGTTTTATACGGAAAACAATTAACAGCAAGATGGAAACATCTCGAAAAATGTCTGGAGCTTTCAGTATTCAATTTTCTCAATCTCATCTATGTCGTCTGTGTTCAATTGTTTAATTTTAGTGTCTGAAAAAGAGGAGAGAAGAAATGAAATTCTGAGTGGATAATTTTTTTCCATCCACATAAATTAGACATAAATCGATTTTCAAAGCAAACTTTTATATAGAAGTTCATTTTGAAAATTATCCCATTAAAGTTACTCACAAATAATTACACCTATTATGCATACAGAAAATTTTCAGACCTTTTTGCCCCCGAAAATACCTCTGGTTAATCTGGCTAAACTTACATGCAAAAATGTCCAAAAATGAGCATTCAATATTCAGTTGTTATGTGTAACATGCTATGTCAATGTAGCATAAATGAAATTTATGAGGACCATCATTCACCCTCGCTGATGTTACTTAATGGCTTTTCACCTCTATTGTTCAATTAGGTACCAATTTTAATCATCGGTCCACTTTAGTCCATCATAAAGATTGCTACTAATATTTTGTTACTTTTTTTTTTTTTTTATCTTGCAAGTAAAATATAAAACAACTTCCTTGGATATCTTTAGGGAAGACTGTTTTCTTTCACCAAACCATTACATGCCCGCCGCAATATCACATTTCGTTTGTGTTGCATCAGGGGCTCTATTCACAATACAGTGTATTTCAATTCTTCAGCAAAAGAAACAAACAGGAATATCAGGATATACATTAACTACTATAAGTACTCACAAACACTGCACACCTCTCATCTGGGATTTCTTAAAAAAAGTGTCCCAATTTATCATAGAGTGGAATAGTAATCTTTATGATGGACTAAAGTGGACAGATGATTAAAACTGGTACCCGTATGAGCTATAGAGGTGAAAAGTGATTAAGTAACCTCAGCGTGGGTAAGTGATGGTCCTCATATTATAAATTTAAATTTATGCTACATTGACATTTAACAATTGAATACTGAATGCTCATTTTTGGCCATTTTTGAAAGCAGTTGCATTTGATTGAGTAAAATCCCCTTGATTTAGGTTAAACACATGCACACATGACATACCCATGTAAACTTATTTGCAAATTAGAAGAGTTTTGTTTTACTACAGGTCATTTCTCTAGGTAAAGCACTGCTTAACTTGTAGAAATGCCTTGTAAAATTACTCTCTACAGCTCAAGCTAAAGCACAAAATAGAAGTCAGCAAAATATATGTACAGAAGAATACAATGCTTTTTAGCTACTTCCTCCCTTCTGAAAGGGTGCTGGACACATGGAACAATGTCCCATTGGAGGTACTGGTAGCACACACATTAAGAACTGAAAAGGGGTTGGGTTAAGCACACAGTATCATTAGCTGCATATAAGTAAACGTAAGTTATTAATATTTATATGATTTATGTTCTGTTTTGGTACTGCATCAGAAATGGGCAGACTAGATAGCTGTCTGTCATTTTCTATGTTTCATACTAGTTTTAAAATCCTATTTAAAGTGTGAACTTTAAATCACTAAAGATGCTTACCTGTAACAGATGTTCTCTGAAAATGGCTGCTCAGATACACCGGTGGGTCACATGGTAATTCTTTCAGAGGTTTCTTAAAAGGCCTGACAGCTTTTCACTGCTCATGCATGGCATTTCCCATACTGAAGCAGTTCTAGAACTCCTTTCTATCTACCACCCCTTCTCAGGTCTATGAAAAAGCTTTGATTGAGAGAGTGGAATGGGAGAGATTATGTGTCTGGTGAACTGTCACCTAAGAAAATGAGAATAAACCTGAAAAAAAAAAAGCAGGTTCATCTATTCACACAAATGGAATTCCCTAGCTAAGGGCTGTTGTCCACAAAAGCAGGGAAATAGCTGCCAAAGGGAGAAAATGTTTAACTGGGAATTTTTTGCAACATGAAAAACAATTCAAAATAAAAATGGCCCAGGAAGGGAAAGGAATGGAATTGTGAAATATACTTCAAGCCATGGAGAATGAACAGATCAAACCTACCATTTTGCCAGGAGGCCAGGTCTAGACAGCAATGGGACGCGAGTTTGTAAATGAACTACGCGTTGCAGCCCTGAAAATATGTTTAATGGAGGCAGACCTTAGATGAGCAATAAATATCGCCAAGGTCCCAACATTATGAGCTTTGACATGCTCCTCCAAGGTCAAACCTGCCTGGGAATAAAAATGAGAAGATGAAATATATTATCTGATCAGAAATGAGCCCATTGGGGTCTAAATAAATAAATAAAGCTAGGTGGACTTTTTATGCAGCTTTTAGTCCATTCCAGTTATAAAGTGTGGTTCTCTTGAAATCCATAGAACAGAGTGCCATTTCAACATTGAGATGTAACCTAGAAAAATATTGGAAAGACAAATGACTAACTTGGAAATCCAACACCTTGTTAGGCAGGAAGTTGGGATGCATTCAACCACCACCCTAATATGATGAAACCTGGTATAAGATAAGTTACAAGGGCCTGGAGCTCATAGACACTGTGGGTTGAAGAGACTGCAACCAAAAATACAACCTTCAGCTAAGCGTTGAGACTCAAATGGAAACACTGATGTCTTATGACAATGCATAAGGCTTAATTGGAAGGCATCAACTGAAGAAAGTTCTGCAGGAACCTGACAACTATAGGCTGAACCTGACAACTATAGGCTGCACAGAAATCGGATTTCCTTCTACAGGTTGGTAATCAAGAGAAATTTCTTACCTGTTAATTTCTTATTAGTCTTGCTACACCAGTCCAGTCATCCACAGATGGAAGCAGAGAACAGTTTTCCTAGCGTGACATCATTGCCACTACTAAGGGGTGATGCAGCTTGGAAAGAAATCAGTATACGAATGACAAAGTTCCAAATCAAACCTTTCATTTGTGAAATGTAATTGCTCAAAACTAAAATGGACTATAAAGTCAACCTGAGAAGAAAATTTTCTTTTGCTCCCATTCCTATCCTGAATTTACAAGGGAACAATTGACCAAAGCAGGACAAGAAGGAGACATCAAATACAGAAGACTGAACAGTGATCCGCTAAAACTCCGATTCAAAGAGGCCCTGCTTCCTGGGTGGGACCTGGACGGGTGTAGCAGGACTAATAGAAAGGAAATTAACAGATAACATTTCTCCTTCCACTTTGTCTTGCCACAGGTGGGAAGTACAAAAGCCCTACTGACCTGGGTGGGGTCTCCTTGAGAATCCCAGCCCTGTAGGTCAAGTTCTCTTTGACCAAAACATCCAAACTGTAATACTTCACGAAAATATGCAAGGAAGATCTTGTGGAAGCCCTGCAAATGTCTGCAGGCATAACTACCTGCACATGCACTCAAGAAGACAACTGCCCTCTTGTAGAATGCACCCAAACTTGGGAGGCTTCCTGCCAGAAATATAGGCCAAGACAATCGTTTCTCTGATTCAACTCGCCAGAGTGGCTTTGGACACAGCTTCCCCTTTACATGGCTCCCCCAAACAAGACAGAGAGGTTGTCGGCCTTGTGATATGCATTAGTCGCTTCCAGATACCGAAGCAACAACTTATGAATGTCCAGGCATTTGAGGGATCTGAACTAGTTTCTGCACTTTTCACAAGAGGAAACCAGAGAAGAGACTGATTCATTAATATGGAAAGCAGAGTTGACTTTCAGAAGAAATAAAGGATATAGCCGAAAAGTGATTGCATCCAGAGAAATGACTAGGAAAGGGTCACAGCAAAAAAAGGCCTAAATCTCCAAAATCCAATGAGCAGAATAAACAGACACCAAAAAAGCTGCTTTAAAGAGAGATCTGAAGAGAAACATGTTTCAAAGGCTCAAAGGGAGGCGCTGCTAAGTCCCACATAATGAGGTTAAGATCCCATTGGAGAAAAAGCGGCCAGAATGGAAACTGTAGCCATTTAATCCTCTAGAAGGAAACAAGACATCTAGATGAGTTGCTACTAAAACACTACCTAGTCACCTCCTGTAACAAGAGTTTGCAGCTACCTGTACCCTCAAAGAATACAGAGTCAACCCTTTTTCTAGACCCCTTTGAAGGTAGGCAAGGATACACAGAATCTCAGGCCGCAGGAGGGACTCCGAATGATTCCCATAGAAGGGCTCAAACGCAAGACTCTGATGTAGGTTAGTGAGGTGGAAGCCTTCTGAGCCTTCAAAAAGAAAAAAAACTTAAGACGTTGAACAGTTAATTGGAAACACTAGGGCAATCTGAAAATCAAAATTTTCTCAGAGAACACAGCAAAAAAATACTGTCTTAGTCAAAGCACTGCTACAAGACATCAGTGACAAAAAATGCACATGACATCCATGGTGGAAAACAAGTAAATGAAGCATGCTGGATGTCTTGTGGTTGTGTGGGAACTATTGCATGGGCTAAATAGAGATCTGAGAAATTTCTAGAAAGACCTGGAAATTGTGTTCCATGTTGCTATCAGGATGACATCACTGATGTGAACTACTAGTCTTCAGAGAAAACAAATCTGATGGTCTCTGCAGACAAAAAGAATTGAGGGGAGCTAAGGGCAGGGCTGGTGGAAGAGTAGGAGACACTTTAGAAGGATCACAAGGATGGTCCCCCTCCCCCTCGCATCATAACCTATCTGCATGTGCGTGTCTATCTTTCTCCCCCCCAAGGTGCATGTGCTCATGTCGAGTCTACTGCCCCAATCAGATGATGCACCATCAGACTAATGACCTACCACTTCCAGGCTAATGTGCTATCCAACCCATGCTCCTACCATCCAACGTGCAGGCATGGCCACCGATGGTCCCCCACCTTCCACCCGACTGCAGCTGTTATTCATCCACATGTACAGAGGTGCAGTCGGTGGGAGCACTAGGCCACCACCTCCTAAGTTCTGGCACTCTAGGCAGCCACCTAGTCTGCCTAGTGCTCCCATCAGCCCTGGCTGAGTGGACCATATCATACTGCTATGTACGAGCAGTAAAACGTCTTTATTACTACTTAACCTTTTGTAGCGTATTCGGGCCTGCTGCGGCCACAGGAATAGTTCAAGAATACAATAAGACTGGACCAGATTAGTTATGGTGCAGATATTTATTTACAGTGCTTCAAAGGTACAAGAATCAAAAGAGTAGGTCACCTTGCATCAGGCACAACTAACAAGTAAACGTCCACCATCTGAGTGTATCGTGAGTTCCTACCAGCTCCCTGGGGCCTCCTCAAGCTCTCTAGGTCTGGACTCTTATGGCAGGGTAAAGGGAACCTCACTTCACTCAGAATTCCTTCTGGCCTTCTATCTTAAGGAGACCTGGGTTAAAAGCCTCAACCGGGCTCCTTAAGGTAGATTGAGGAATTTGTCCATAAATTCTGTCACACCTTTCTATAGCGCTGACAGAAACATGCAAGGCTAGCTTTCCAGAAATCTGGAAGAATCCATCCATTCAGAAATAAGCATGATCACATGCCTCACTTATGTGACTAGGGTGAACCTCCTTGTCTTCAGAGAATGAGATTTTATCATGAGCATGATATACAAATATCTATCATCCAGTAGTGTATGCAACACCTCTGTGCTATGTCATATGAGTTATTTGTGAAACCATGCTGTGAACAAAGATGCTCTGAATTAATAATATTCAACTTCTATCCAAAGGTTTATTATAATTTGTGTACACCTTTCAATTACTTCAAATACTACTACTTTCTGTTAAACTAGCTGATACTTAATATGGCTCAGCCAGGCTCCCCCATCATTCAACAGACATCTGTCCCAACTTTGCATTCATGCCTGCACACATGGGGAGGTCTCAGGATATCTTCCAAGTCTCCAGATTTTCTAAGGTCCATATTCAGCTACTGGGCAACTGGCAAAGTTAGCCAATAAGCTTATCTTGCTAATTTTAGGATTGCGCTTTGGCTGTCCTAAAGTTACCTAGCTAGATTAGCTGGATAACTCTGTAAATCAAAGTTATTTGGCTAACTTAGCCTGATAATGGTGTACAGGCCTGGATTGCCCCTGAAATAGCTAGATATATTTTTAGTCATGTCAGGGGCAGTTGGGGCAATCAGACCAGCAGATTTTAAAATTCTTCGATTTGTCAGACTAAGTGCCAAACTTAGCTGGGCCTATATTTGAGCTTTGGCAAGAGAAGGGATTAGAAAAGTACGGGAGTTAAGGCGTGAGTGTACAACCCTGATAGACTGCTAAAACTACAGTTTTAAGTGTTCTATACTTACTAAAGTGGTTTTCAATTGCAGACAAGAAATTCAAGCTACGTTTCTCCACCAGGTTAACAGCAAGTCCCTTCTTTCCAAAACGTCCTGTTCTGCCAATGCGATGTAAATAGGTCTCACAGTCTACCCCACCATCTCTGTTTAGAGGAAGGTCAAAGTTGACAACAATGGAGACCTGCTCCACATCAATACCTGGGAAAAGGGAAAGATTGGAAGACATTATACTATTAGCTTTTAAACATTTGCTTGTTATGAAATAGGAAGCAATTAAATTAAAAGTTTTTATAGCCCAGAAATCTCAGGAAGTGGCTATACTGTACAGTGCATCATAAGCAATAAGATGCTGCATGGACCTGGTTTCATATAGCATGAAATGCCCTATAATGCTTTGTAAATATCTTCACACTATTGCACATTTTTACATTCTGTTGTCTAAAAAATACATCACAAGTGTCTCACCATAAAAGAATTAAATAAATATTCAAAAATTAATAAACTCAAAGTATTATATAGAAATGTGATAGCAGAAAACAAAGAACATACAGCCTATATAGTTTGCCTATCCACAACAACTATTCAGCCCTATTATTCCCTCCAAAATCTCCTGTGCTTATCCCTTGCTATCTTGAATTCAGATACTGCTCTGGTCTCCACCATCTCTATTGGAAGGGTGTTCCATGTATCCACCACCCTCTCTGTAAAAGATATTTCCTTAGATTACTCTTTGAGTCTGCCCCCTTGTTTTCTTTTGAATCTGGCCAGCCTCCTGTGTATTGATCCCTTGAAGGTGTTTAAATGTCTCTATCATATCTCCCTTACCTCGCCTTTCTTATATATATATATATATATATATATATATATATACATACACACACCCACATTTTGGAACTTTGTGTTTCTCTTCATATTCTTTAGAATGAAGACTACTGATGAGAAGGCACTTGTCAAAGTCCCATGAGACTCTTGAGAAAAATAAAAAGTCATGGGATAGAAGGCAATGACCTAATGTGGATTGCAAACTGGTTAAAAGATAGGAAACAGAGTAGAAATAAATGGTTAGTTTTCTCAGTGAAGGAAGGTAAAAACAGTGGAGTGCCTCAGGGATCTGTACTGGGACCGGTGCTTTTGAATATATTTATAACTAATCTGGGAAAAGGAATGATGAGTGAGGTGATCAAATCTGTAGATGACAAAATTATTCCAAGTAGTGAAATCGCAAGAGAATTGTGAGAAATTGCAGGAAGACCTTCTGAGACTGGGCATCCAAATGACAGATGAAATTTAATATGGACAAATGTAAAGTGAAGCATGTACTGAAAAGTAATCCACACCGTAGTTCCATGATGTTCAGTTCTATATTAGGAAAAGGATCTGGACATCATTATGGATAATACTTTGAAATCCCTGGCTAAGTGTGTGGCGGCAATCAAAAAGATTATTAGGAATTACTAAGAAAGAAGTGAGGAATAAATTGTAGAATATAATAATACCTCTGCATTGTTCCATGAGATCACATCTAGAGCTCTGTGTACAACTCTGGTCGCTGCATCTCAAAAAAGATATAGCTGTACTAAAAAAGATAAGAGAAGGGCAACCAATATGATAAAGGGGATGGAATGTATCCCCTGTGAGCAAAGGCTAAAGAGGTTAGGGCTGTTCAGCTTGGAGAAGAAATGGCTGAGGTGAGATATGATAGAGATCTCTAAAATCACGAGTGGATTAGAACGGGTAAACGTGAATCAGTTATTTACTCAAAAAAAATACAAAACCTAGGGGACATTCCATGTTAGTAAGTAGCACATTTAAAACAAATAGGAAAATTCGTTCTTACCTGTTAATTTTCGTTCCTGTAGTACCATGGATCAGTCCAGACCATGGGTTAAGCCTCCTGTCCAGCAGATGGAGACAGACCAAAACTGAAAGGTTATCCTATATCAGGACAGAGCCTACCCTGCGGCCCTTCAGTATTTGTCTGTCTCCAAGTCGTCGCTGCCGGGGAGGGGCCCTCCCCACCCGGCAGACATCCGGAGCAAAGACCCTCGCGCGACGAGGGCTCCCCACACGCAAGGCAGCAGTGCGATCGCGGCATCCTCTCAGGGAAGAAGCCGCGAGCAGGAAGCAATCAGCTGGGCTGTGCTGCCGGAAGAAGCGGAGGCAGCGGATCGAACCCTGCTCGCTCCTCCAGAAAAAAAACCTTGGCTGCTGACTTTAAGTTAGAAAAAATGCCCAATTCAAAAGTACACCTTTATTTTATTTCCTCTTTTTTTTTTGTGGTAGTACTTTAGATAAGGGAATGGCACATCCCTATGGGCACTGCCGGGGAAGAGACGTCCTGGAGCAAAGCAGCCAGGTAGGGGGGGTGACTGGACCACCAGTTTCACCCCACTTGCGGATCACCGGGAAAGGGGCCTAGGCTACTGAACGCAAGGGGCAAACCCCCCTAGGCCCCGCAAGAGCAAGGAGACAGCGCTGTCTCCTGTGAAGTAGAAAAAAAATTCAGGGGCAATTCTATGTATAATTATTTATTTATTTTTTAAACTAAGAAAGTAAAAATACTTGCTTGATCCAATATAAGGAAAGAAAGGAAATGACCCACAGGAAAAAGGGTAATCTCTGAAAAATCATGGAACCGCAGGGTGAGCTGTCGCATCTGCTGGAGACAGACAAATACTGAAGGGCTGCAGGGTAGGCTCTGTCCTGATATAGGATACCCTTTCAATTTTGGTCTGTCTCCATCTGCTGGGCAGGAGGCTCAACCCATGGTCTGGACTGATCTGGGTACGTACAGGGAATGGATTTTATTTTTCACCCAACACACAATTAAACTCTGGAATTCATTGCTGGAGAATATGGTAAAGGCAGCTAGCATAGCTGGGTTTAAAAAAGGTTGGATAAGTTCTTGGAGAAGTCCATAAACTGTTAATTACAAGACTTGGGAAAAGCCACTACTTACTCCTGATCGTTAGCAGCATGGGATCTACCTACCGTTTGGGATCCTATCAAGTACTTGTGATCTAGATTGGCCAGTGTTGGAAACAGAAGACTGGACTTGATGGACCCTCGGTCTGACCTAGTATGGCAATTGTTATGTTAATCTATTTTAATAGCTATATTCTCTGGATCAATACCATCCAGTTTATATCCTTTTTGATGATGTGGTCTCCAGAATTGTACACAGAATTCAAAATGAGGTCTCAGAGACTTACACATCACCCTCCTTTCTTCTGCTGACTATTCCTTTCCCTATGAACCCAAGCATGTTAGGCCACCTTGAGATCAAATATAACCACCTTCAGATCCTGCTCTTGTTTCGCACGTAGAATTTTGCTCCTTATACTGTATCACTCCCTTGTGGTTTTGCAGCCCAAACATATGTCTGATTTTTTAGCATTAAACCTTAAGTTTCCAGAATACACTATTTCTCAAGCTTTGCTAGATCCCTCTCTCATGGTTTCCAAACCTTTCTTGGCATCTATCTTGTTGAAAATGTTGGTATCTGCAAAAAGACAAACCTTTTCAGATAATCCTTCCATATCATCACTTATGAAAATGTTGAAAAAAAAAAAAAGATCCAAGGATCAATCTCTCCGACACACCACTAGTGAACTCCTTCTCCTCGGAGAGTATTTATTTACCATTACCCTTGGCCTCCCACTCAACCAGTTTCTAATGTAGTCAAATCATTTTAGGGCCCATACCAAGAGCACTAAATTTATAAGTCACATATGCAGAACTATGACAAAGACCTTACTGAAACCCAAGTATACTACATCTAGCACTCTCCCTGATCCAACTCTCTGGTCACCCAAAATAACCGATCAGATTCATTTGATAAGACCTAACTACTACTATTACTACTTATCTACACAACATACACAGTGCTGTACAAACACACACACAAAAAAAAGACAATACCTGTTCAATAGAGCTTACAATCTTTGGTAAAACCATGCTGTCTTAACATCTTGTAATTCACTGAATTCTAGAAACTGCATTCTTGATTTTGTAAGTCTTTATACCCTTTGGCGCAGCAAACCCAAATTAGCACTGGTTCAACTGTCTCAACAAGGCTTATAAATTAAATAGAGCCCACCTGGGTCCAGCACAATAGTTGAACTGAGTTGAATACTCCTGGATGAAGAGTTGGCATAGGTGGGTTTATAAAAAGTTTGGACAAGTTTTTGAAGGAAAACTTGGGGAAAGCCACTGTTGGAAACAGGATATTGGGCTTGATGAACCCTAGGTCTGACCTGGTATAGCATTTTTTTTTTTTTTTTTTTTTTTTTTTTTTTTTTAACAGCTGGATTCTTCATCCAAGAATATTCAACTCAGTTCAACTATTGTGCTTGGACACAGGTGGGCTCTATTTAACTTATGAGCCTTACTGAGGCAGTTTTTGAACTCTTCAACAATATATATATATATATTAGTTTTTATGCCACATCATTTAAAATTGAGAGGATTACAAAAACATACACAATCATAAATACTTAAAACAAAATATATAAAATCATTAAAATTAATAAAACATCATAAACAAGACAAGACTCAAACCAAATAAAAGTCAACATCTACTCAAAAACATATTAATACCACATACTTATAAAATCAGTATCATTACCAGAAATTACTTTTAAGGATTCTAAAAGTAGGCCAGTTAAAACAAATGTTTTCAGATTTTTTGTTTAAGTTTTAGAACATATCTGCTTGCATAACTCAGGCTAGAACCATGCATTATAAAATTCAGATCCCAACTAAAGACTTGGCTTTTCAAACAAGCCTTCCCCCAAAGCCCTTAACAACCACCGTGAATTGTAATGTTATAATGTTTTGAATTGACACTGCTTTTGTCCTCTAGGTTCTCAAGTTCGCCTGTTGATTTGTTCCTGTGCTTTCCTTGCTCTATTGGTTCATTGTACCCCCTCCCCTCTCTTTTGTAATTTCCTTCCTATAGTTCGATGTAAACTGATATGATGTTTCGACTAATATCGGTATAAAAGACCCCTTAAATAAATAAATAAATAACTAAAGTAGAAATTTATTCCACATCTCAGCTCCAACTACAGATAATAGATTATCTCGGGATTCTGCTATAATCTTACTGTTTTATGATTAGGAATGTCCAAAAGGCAATGCCCTTCTTATCTTAAGTTTCTCAGAGGAAAGTGAATCTTAAAAAAAAATATATTAATATAGAAAGGGGCATTGTGGTTTAAAGCACTATGTAGTAATACTAACATTTTATACTGTATTCTAAATTCAATTGGTAGCCAATGTAAAGATTTTAAAACTGGTGAAATATGTTCATACTTAGAGGTACTTGTTAAGATCCTTGCAGCTGAATTTTGAATCATCTGCAATGATTGTAAAATATATTTCAGTAACCCAAGAGACAAGGCATTACAGTAATCTTACGAAAATTGGAGGTGTCTAAGTATGATTTTAAGCATCATAACATACAGAATTTCCAATAAGATGTTTTAACTAGAGATGTAATTTGCACCTTAAATGAAAGGTTTGAATCAAAAATTACTCCGAGATTTCTTACTTCACTGACAATGGATTTATTTATTTATTTAGACATTTTATATACCGTCGTTCCATGTATAGATCACAATTCTTTACAAATGACATTCATAGTTATAACTCAAACAAAGATTGGTTACAGAGGTGTTATTCATTGGCTGGCATTAATATCTTATCAAGTGAAATTTTCTAATACATATTGAAATTGATTTAGTACATAAGGCAAAGAGTATGAATAATTTATTTATTTTATTTATTTAACACTTTTTTATACTGACCTTCATAGTGAAAACCATATCGGATCGGTTTACATAGAACAAGGATAACTGAAGCAATAAATAAAGTGATTAACAATAGAGGAGAAAAAGGTAAAGTTACATTTAACAAGGAGTAGAAACTTGGAAGCTAAAAATAGCTGGAAAAAATAAAGGCAGGAAGTATTGTAACATAATAGTAAAGGATGTGGGTTAAAGCTTAAGGTGCTTTAACCTGGAAGTGCCTGAGTCCATCTTTCGAGAGGATAGCAAACCATTCGTCTGGGAGGGGATAAATTCGTCCAGGAGAGAATAATGGTGACTAGAGATTGTCTGGAGGTTCAGCAAAGGCTTGATGAAATAGCCACGTTTTGAGTTTTTTTCTGAACGTTAAGAGGCAGGGTTCTAATCTGAGGCCTGAGGGAATGTTATTCCAGATAGAAGGTCCTGCTATTGAAAACGCTCGGACTTTGGTTGAGGAAAGGCGTGTGGCTTTAGTTGGGGGAAAATTCAGAGTACCTTTGAGAATATCTCTAATTGGTCTGTTGGAGGAGTGTAATTTGAAGGGGATTTCGAGGTCGAGTTGGAGTTGATGATGAATGAATTTGTGAATTAGGGTGATTGATTTATAAAGTATTCTAAAATTTACTGGTAGCCAATGTAAAGTTTTAAGGATGGGAGAAATGTGATCTCCACGGCTGGTGGGGATCACATTTATTATTATATAATTAAAAACGAAATTATAATTTTCACATTTTAGTCAGTGGGTTGTTTTGAGAATCTTGCATTCTCTCATTTAATTTATTATTCATGATTCAATTATTGTCTCTTTTGTCCTTCTTGTCTTTATTATTTATTTATTTATTTATTTATTAGATTTTATATACCGGGGTTCCTGTATGGGATACAGATCACCTCAGTTTACAGTAAACATTAACTTCGCTCATGGGCTGTACATAGAACAATAGAAAACAAGAACCGTAGAAAACTTCGCTCGTAGGGGGTACCAATACAGAAGATAACAGGAATTGGCACAAACTGGTATAACGGGTACATTAACTTCGCTCATGGGCTGTACATAGAGCAATAGAAAATCAAAACAGTAGAAAACTTCGCTCGCAAGTGGAGCAAATAACAGAAGAAACAAGAATTGACACAAGCTGGTACAACAGGTAAAATTGGTGCAACTGCTAGGGAGGAATACAAGAACTGGTCCAGTTAGTATCTAAAAATGAGAGGAAAAATAGCAGAGGGCAGATAAATATAGCAGAGGGCAGGTATTTATGTTTCTATATATTCTGCTTTTTTAAGTTAAATTACATGAATTTTTGAATAGCCATGTTTTTAATTGTCGTTTAAATCTCTATCTGGTAGAATACATAACAGAGTGACTATCTTATTTGTCCTTTCACAGAGGTATTTCACTCGCGAAGATGTCAGCTGAATAAAACCAGCTTGAGCCTTATAAGTGCCAGAATGAAAATTAGCTTTTAGCTTGCTGGTTGTTCTGGGCTGAGCTGTATCACTCATAGAAATGACAGTTGCTGACTGGAACAAAGTATTACCAATTTATTGATATGCGAATACCAAGAGAATCTCTGACAAAGAACAAGTCAAAGGAAGAATTCTAAAAATCACAGGAACAGCATTTCTCTTATGCTCTAGACTTAGCTTTCTTAGATCATCTTGACCTTCACATTTTCATTTCTCCCTTTTTATTTAAACAAGCCTAGATAATTACTTTTTGCCATTTTTTATATTTGCATTGCTAAGCATGTCAGGTCATCTTTCCTCTATAACCTTTCACCTTCTTCCTCTTTCATACTGGTCCCAGGCTTCTGATGTTAACATCTTCTTAGACAGCTGTGATACATTTCAGACAAGTTAAATATATTCTACTAACTGCTATGCTCTATGTTGCACAATCACTGACCTCTGACCCACTACTTATACCTAACACAGCATGAAGCTAAAAGCATAGCTTGGCTATTCATGATAATTCCTCCCTTGTGTTAGATTTCAGAAGTGGATCAGTTACTCTGTAGAAGTTTCTACATCAAGAGGTTCCCATAGCAATTTCATCTATTTCTTCTATCTGAGGCCTAAAGGTAGAGGGTGGCACTGTGGGCAACTAAAAAATCTTTAGTGCCATAATAGTGGATGCAGTGGACATGTTTCTTCTTGTGAGGGAAAAAATTAATTGCCTACACATGCAAAAAAGTAATATGCCCACTAAAAAGACTACAATTACCAACAGTAATTTGTGACCTTCTTGCCTAGCCCTCCATACCATGATCCTATTCCCAAGACGTCCCAGTTGAATTTTCCCATTTCATTACATAAGAACATAAAAACATGCCATACTGGGTCAGACCAAGGGTCCATCAAGCCCAGCATCCTGTTTCCAACGGTGGCCAATCCAGGCCATAAGAACCTGGCAAGTACCCAAAAACTAAGTCCATTCCATGTTACCGTTGCTAGTAATAGCGGTGGTTATTATCTAAGTCAACTTAATTAATAGCAGGTAATGGACTTCTCCAATCCTTTTTTAAACACAGCTATACTAACTGCATTAACCACATCTTCTGGCAACAAATTCCAGAGTTTAATTGTGCGTTGAGTGAAAAAGAACGTTCTCAGATTTATTTATTTATTCGTTTTTATATACCGAAGTTTAGCTGGAGGCCTTCACTCCGGTTTACATTTGGAACAACGCACTAGATGAGAAGAAACCATAGTAACACAAAATGGTAAACTGGCAGAATCGGGAGTTATGTATGACGAGATAGTATAAAAACGAGAACTAACAAGGTATAATAATATTACTAAATATAACAATATAACAAAATAAGTGGTAGTTCGACGATTAGGATACAACAGAAGGGAACACTATGGTATTGTTCAAGACAGTGGATGCGGATGGTTTCAAGTTAGCATATTTTCTAGGGGTATTTTGGGTATATTGCTATATGGTTTAGATGACCGTAAAGGTATGATTTGTAGATATGTCTGAGAGTATTAAGTATCCGTAAGGTTATGGGGTGTTGATAGAGTCGGGTAGATTAACCGATCCTGTCTTTGAAGGCTTGTCTGAATAGCCAGGTCTTAAGTTCTTTTTTAAAAGTTTTAACATTATTTTGTAATCTTAGTTGTTCTGGTAATGAGTTCCAGAGGTGAGGGCCTGCAATGGAGATGGCTCTGTTTCTTACTGTAGTATGTTTGGCGGCTGATATTTATTTATTTTAAATTCTTATATGCCAACGTTCCTGTATAGAATACAGATCACACCGGTTTACATTGAAACAGAACAGTTGCTTGGGAGCAATATAAGGAACATTTAAAACAAGGAACATTTAAAACAAGTAGATTATATTGTTGGGATGTCAAGTTTTACTTTGTTTGTTGATCTTGTGTTGCGTTGAGAGACATGCATCTGAATTAAGTTATTTAGGCCTGTGTTTTCCTTGTTATGAATTGCGCTGTGTATTATGGTCAGAGTTTTATATTCGATTCTTCTATTCACAGGTAACCAGTGTAGGCCTATTAGGATTGGGTGATGTGGTCAGATCTTTTGTGTCCTGTGAGGATTCTGCCTGCTGCGTTTTAAAGTAGTTGGAGTGGTCGGATTGTAGATTCGATTAGTTTTAAATGTGCCATATGCTAACTTCATGGAGTGCCCCTAGTCTTTCTATTATCCGAAAGAGTAAAAAACCGATTCACATCTACCTGTTCTAGACCTCTCATGATTTTAAACACCTCTATCATATCGCCCCTCAGCTGTCTCTTCTCCAAGCTGAAGAGTCCTAATCTCTTTAGTCTTTCCTCATAGGGGAGCTGTTCCATTCCTTTTATCATTTTGGTCGCCCTTCTCTGTACTTTCTCCATCGCAACTATATCTTTTTTGAGATACGGTGATCAGAATTCAAGTATTCAAGGTGCGGTCTCACCATGGAGCGATACAGAAACATTAAGACATTTTCTGTTTTATTCACCATTCCCTTTCTAATAATTCCCAACATTCTGTTTGCTTTTTTGACTGCCGCAGCACACTGAACCAACTATTTCAATGTGTTATCCACTATGACGCTTAGATCTCTTTCTTGGGTAGTAGCATCTAATATGGAACCTAACATTGTGTAACTATAGCATGGGTTATTTTTCCCTATATGCATCACCTTGCACTTATCCACATTAAATTTCATCTGCCATTTTGATGCCTAATTTTCCAGCCTCACAAGGTCTTCCTGCAATTTATCACAATCTGCTTGTGATTTAACTACTCTGAACAGTTTTGTATCATCCGCAAATTTGATTACCTCACTTGTATTTCTTTCCAGATCATTTATAAATATATTGAAAAGTAAGGGTCCCAATACAAATCCCTGAGGCACTCCACTGCCTACTCCCTTCCACTGAGAAAATTGTCCATTTAATCCTACTCTCTGTTTCCTGTCTTTTAGCCAGTTTGTAATCCATGAAAAGACATCGCCACCTATCCCATGACTTTTTACTTTTCCTAGAAGCCTCTCATGAGAAACTTTGTCAAATGCCTTCTGAAAATCCAAGTACACTACATCTTCACCTTAATCTACATGTTTATTAACTCCTTCAAAAAAGTGAAGCAGATTTGTGAGGCAAGGCTTGCTTTGGATAAAGCCATGCTGACTTTGTTCCATTAAACCATGTCTTTCTATATGTTCTGTGATTTTGATGTTTAGAACACTTTCTACTATTTTTCCTGGCACTGAAGTCAGGCTAACTGGTCTGTAGTTTCCCGGATCACCCCTGGAGCCCTTTTTGCAAACCATTGCTTGGTGAGCCAATCATTCAAAGTAGTAATTGATTGATCAATTTTCCCTTATTGATCAACATATGCACAACAAGAAACATTTATTACTTGACTCACCTCTCCCTTTCCTGCTAACAAAATATCCAATGCCATGTAATTATTCACTACAACTCAGCCAATGAAGATATTTCCCGTTGCACCCTTGATAGGGCTGCACTTCTTTCTTGGGCCATCTGTTCTACTATTGAAGACAAATTCATAAAGGCAGTTTGAAGATCATACACAACTACTCCCGGAAACATAACTTCCGTAAAAGCCTTAAAAGACCATCGTACCAATCTATAGGGATGGATATTTGGGCGTTAATTCTTAGAAATTTGTCTACACAAATTTGGAAACCGATGAACAGAGAATTGGCTATTTACGACAATGTGTTTAATTGTTGGGATCTGCCCATGAAAATAGTTTCGGACTAAGGACACATTTTACTGGACAGATAATTAAGCATATATGGAGATTCCTGGGTATGAAAAGTAAGCGCCACATATCCTATCACCCACAATCATCAGGATAGAGAGGACACAGAAAACCATAATCAGCATTCTAAAGAAATATGTATCTACAGCAAGTAAGAACTGAGATGGCAAATTACCCTTAGTGTTAATGGCTATCAGAGCCATGCCACACCGTACTACAGGTCACAGAAGCAAAAAACCCCCCAAATCTGCCCAGAGATGAAAAACAGCCTATCCAAAGCGCAATATATCAACCAGGTCAACTCACAGAAAAGTGCGGACACCACAAGACATCTCACGGGTCAAGAGGTTGCAGGACCAAGAACATATCCTGGTCCAGGGTCACCACGCAACAGGAGCAGAGACCCCCTCACCAATGGGAAAGGGGATCAGCAGTTAAATGGAGAAACAATCCCATCTGTCTCGCTGCTTGACTATACATAAGCTTCTTACATATTCATGCTTTGCCTGTTAGCAGCTGGGGAGAGGGCTCAGGGGGCCAATGAAAGAAAAGCCATTAACACCTGAGGACAATACCCAAGCCAACACCCTTCCCCCTGCCCCTCTCTGTGATGAAGCACATGAGCTCCGGTGTCCTGTACATGTAAGAAGTCCTGCTATTACTTGGCTGTTGAACTCAAACCTGTCATTTTCTTCTCCAGGGCTCAGATCAGTCTTAGCCCAGCAAGCAATTTGGGCTAAGAACACCTGCTCCTTTCAGCAGAGACTGCCTCCTCAGAGACTACCTTCCATTTCACCCTGAAGCAATCTCCTAAAGTTATGGGTTTAGTTAACTAGTTCTGTTTATTAATATACCCTAAGCAAATCAAGGTCTCTGATATATTAAAGAATAACAAATAATAATAACAAAGAATCACAACCGATCCCTTCCAACCGGGGGGTCCCTCAGGGTTCCTCCCTTTCCCCTACCCTCTTCAACATTTACCTCTTACCTCTATGTCATCTACTTACTAAACTAAACCTAACTCACTATCTCTACGCGGATGACATCCAGATACTCATCCCAATCTCAGAATCCTTACAAAAAACCTTGGCTCACTGGAACAATTGTTTGCAACAGATCAATCATCTTCTCTCCAGCCTTTGCCTCATTCTTAACAACAACAAAACTGAGATCCTAATCATCAATCAAGACATCAACATCAAACTTCTAAACCCAGCTGACCTACTCAACTCATCCACTCCCATATTAAATCACTCACCACATGTTCGAGATCTAGGTATCATGCTAGACAATCAGCTCAATTTTAAAAAATTCATAAGCACAACCACCAAAGACTGTTTTTATAAGTTACAAGTCTTAAAAAAATTGAAGCCTCTTCTTTATTTCAACGATTTTCGGATGGTCCTACAAGCCATTATTCTATCAAAAGTCGACTATTGCAATTCGCTTCTCTTTGGCCTTCCATATTCATCCATCAAACCCCTCCAAATGCTACAGAACTCTGCAGCCAGAATCCTTACCAATACGAATAAAAGAGATCACATCACCCCCATTCTCAAGCTCCTCCACTGGCTGCCTATAAAGCAAAGGATCCTATATAAAGTACTCTCCTGTAATTCATAAATCCATTCACAATATCTCTCCTCTTCAATTATGTAACCAACTACGCCCTCACTCCTCCTCTAGACCCATCAGAGGAGCATATAAAGGCACACTCTATGTACCTTCAACAAAATCCTCGCATCATAAACGTGCCATATCTACAGCAGGCCCCATCAATGGAATGCGCTCCCACCAGACATTCGGCTTGAGTTCTGCCACTCTTCATTCAAAAAAAAACTTAAAACCTGGCTCTTTAGCCAAGCTTTTCCAGGACCATGATCATCATTTTTTCCCCTCCAACCAGCAAGAACATATCTTCTTCACAAACCCCCATTTTCCATACCACTACCTACTTCGGTATCTAATCTCTTGCTGCAGGACACTTGAGACTTTCTCACTTATACGTTATAATTTTTATGCTCAATAAGACCTGTCAACTTAATTGTTTAAGTCTTTTTTTTTTTTTTTCTCCTTTATCTTTTGGTCATCAATGTTACAACGTTATTGTTAAATTTTGAACTTATGTACACTGTTCCAAGTTTCATAACCTTGTTCTATGTAATGCCTTTTGGCAATTTTCATGTTCTGTTTCAAAGTAAACCGATGTGATCTTTATTTCATATAGGAACACCGGTATATAAAAATCTAAAAATAAATAAATAAAAATAAATATTAAGTTTACTAATGATGCAGAACTTTACTCAATATAAACCGATGCTGAGCAGCAAGGACTGTAGAAATATGTATCTGCTAAAACTAAAAAGTCTGACAAATAAAAGTTGATTCTGTGGAAAAGCCTGTGTTTTTTTTTTTTTTTTTTTTAAACTATTCGGACTATATAGGTATAGGAAGTTATGGAGATAATTGTCTATAGCACTACCCATCCCAACAGGTGTGGGGAGAGGGAAGGAGGTGCACTCTGTCAGACAGTTTACAGAACACCCTTATATTGCTTACAGTTCAGCTGCAAAAAGGATCACCACACCCTGCTCACCCACACTCAGAAGGGGAAAGGGTAGAAACACCACACCACAGAATCCGCCAATGAAGTCCACCACTACAGGTTTGACATCTCTACCATCTGCTGGAGACAGAGAATACTGGGTGACTGCAGGTGACAGATTGATCTTTTTTAAACTTAGTTAGTGTAGCTGGGTTTAAAAAAAGCTTTGGATAAGTTCTTGGAGGAGAAGTCCATTAACTGCTATTAATCAAATTGACTTAGGGAATAGTCACTGCTATTATTGGCATTAGTAGCATGGGATCTACTTAGTGTTTGGGTACTTGCCAGGTATTTGTAACCTGGATTAGCCACTGTTGGAAACAGGATGCAGGGCTTCATGGACTATTGGTCTGACCCAGTATGGCAATTTCTTATGTCGTTATGTCTTATATACCAACAATACAGTAAAGCTTTTCTTCTGTCTCCATCTGATGACATAACCCTCTGTCTGGACTGATGCTGGTACGTACAGGGAATAGAATTTTTTTTTTTTGAAGTCTCACAAAAAGTAGAAACAAAAAATAATTTCAACATAAGTAAAGAAAAAATTAGCAAATAAACCCAAAGGCAAAAATTTGATGAGTAGCTGAAGATAAGGAGATAAAACAGCCTTTCGCACACATGGAAGAAAAAAAAGACTAAGGAGACTTTCAGTGGCAGCAACTGCATGGAAGACCTGTGCATACTTAGAAAAACCCTTCTCAGTTTTTCTGAGCTCTGAAACAACTTTTTTCATCTCGGCCAGCAAATGACATCACTCTACTCGAATGGCCGATTGCTGTCCTGCTTTGTCCACTGAGAAAGTTTCATCACTCTCTGGTGACAATGACATCACAGATTGTGACACATCAAAATAGTTTATGCATCTTAAACTTGTATTACTAATGCAAGCAGGTTTGCACACTCATAGGTGAACCCATGAATAAATAAGAGCTTGGATATTAAAAGCAGGAAAATAAAAGCGGACACCACAAGACATCTCACGGGTCAAGAGGTTGCAGGACCAAGAACATATCCTGGTCCAGGATATGTTTGGCCTGTGTGAATTCTAATTAGACCAACAGAAAGGTAAGCACTGACTTAATACAGTTATATCGATGCAGTATCCTCACATTAGGCCCATTCTGCTTTGGGAGGATTCCAATCAGCTTTTCCCTCTTAAATCTTCCCTATTTTGAACAAACACACGTAAGAACTATTTAGATGTAGAAGGTTGGAGACCCAACTTTTTTTTTAAATAGTTTCTTAACACTATGTTCCTCCTCACCACACTAATACTGAAATGCTAATTTATGCAATATTTCCCAACACAAGTATATCTCCTAAAACACGGGTGGCTAACTCTGGTTCCCAAAAGCCACAAACAGACCTGACTTTCAAGATATCCATAATGAATGTGCAAAAGATATTTGCATACAATGAAGGAAGTGTACGCAAAACTATCTCAGGCATACCGATTATGGAAATCCTGAAAACCAGGCCTGTTTGTTGCTCTTGAGAAATAGAATTGCCCACCTCTACTCTACACCAGAAGCAATTTCAAGTTAGAGACTCCCAGAGTTTTGTAAAAAAGCACTACCATGGGCTGACATACAAACACTATAGGTATCAAAGCTTTCAAATTAGAGTGCACATCTAATAAATTGGCACCTCTAGCACAGACGTTTGTAGTGATTAGGACCTTCTCTTTCCCATCTCGGAATCTCTGGATTACAGCTGCCCGCTGTTGAACATCCAACTCCCCGCTCAATAAGGCCACCTGGTGTCCATCCTTCACCATCTCTTGAGAAAGCCATTTAGCAATTTTGCGAGTCTGGAAAAAAAAATGGAAGAACGGTAGTTACAAAAAGGGCACCGTAACAAATTCCTGCCGCTGTTTGTGTGCTTCCTTGGGTGACCCTCAGGGGCCAGGAAGGCAGTTAATAAGAATTTTTAAATACATAAAAATACTTATGGGAACTTCACCTCACTGCCAGACAGTTCTTTTGGGCTCTTTCACCTAACCTTCAACAGAAATTTAAAAAAATCCTTAAAACCTCTTCTTTGCTTTACATTGATAAAATCACATGTACATGTAAAGGATTAGCTTGTGCTTCGTGGGAAAGAAAAAGAAAATTCTTACCTGCTAATTGGGTTTCTTGAAGATCCACCATAATAGACAGAACCATGGGTTATTTTCTTCCTTCCAAAGATGGTATAAGTTGTCTGCTGGAGTTTTATCCAAGGCAGAGGAGCTCATTAACAGGTTGATACAGTAAAGTGTGCTCTGGACGCGTGTTTTCCCTTGGCCCTATTAGGTATGCGCGCGGGATCCAGTAAGTAAAATGTGCAGCCAAGCCGCACATTTTACTCTAAGAAATTAGCGCCGACCCAAAGGTCGGCGCTAATTTCTTCCGGCGCCAGGAAAGTGCACAGAAAAGCAGTAAAAACTGCTTTTCTGTGCACCCTCCGACTTAATATCTTAGCGATATTAAGTCGGAGGTCCCCAAAAGTAAAAAAAAGTAAAAAAAAAAAAATAAATAAAATTTGAATTCGGCCCGCGGCTGTCGGGCCGAAAACCGGACGCTCAATTTTGCCGGCGTCCGGTTTCCGAGCCCGTGGCTGTCAGCGGGCTCGAGAACAGACGCCGGCAAAATAGAGCGTCGGCTGTCAAACCCGCTGACAGCCGCCGCTCCGAGCCAAAAGGAGGCGCTAGGGACGCGCTAGTGTCCCTAGCGCCTCCTTTTCCTCGTTTGCACCGCGTCACCTCATTTGAATACTGGATCGCTCGCACCGGCGAAGGGCCGGTGCGTGCGCCGGGAGAGCGGGCGTTCGTCCGCTCTCCCGAGGTTTTACAGTATCGATCCGTAAATGATATATAGCTACATTCTGCTCCTCTGCCCAGTTATGACATTTTCCCTAACTATAGTTTATTTTTATTTATACTTTATTACATGCACCATCAAAAAAAATGGCTCTAAGCAAGGCACACATCCAATCCATAATAAATACTTCAGTATTTCTGGTTGGTAACATATTATCAGGCCGATACACCCCGTTTCTAACCCGCTTTGTACCCACAATTTGGCCGCGTAAGTCCAACCCGCGATTCACTATCCCTTTTAACCCATCCTTACCGCTTCTTTAAATCAACGGGTAACCCTTTCCGCCCGCGGCATGTATATGAGATGTAAACGATTGGATTAGCTATTCCCTCCCATACGTAACGTGCGCCCCGATTATTGCTTTTTTAACCTGCAGTTTTGCCGCATCTTTAACCCGCTAATTTACCGCCTACCCTTACCCCTGCGTTAGTGTGGAGCGTCAGGCAAGCCGAGACGAAATTTCACGGGCAAACTTTCCCCCAGCCCCCACTCACCTGCCCTGGCCGCGTCCATGGGTGCCGATCTCCCGTGCTGACAGCTCCGGAGCAGCCCCAGTCAGCCCCGCTTCACTGCCTGACCCCCTCATTCCCCGGAGCAGCCCCAGTCAGCCCCGCTTCACTGCCTGACCCCCTCACTCCCCGGAGCAGCCCCAGTCAGCCCCGCTTCACTGCCTGACCCCCTCATTCCCCGGAGCAGCCCCAGTCAGCCCCGCTTCACTGCCTGACCCCCTCACTCCCCGGGACAAGACCAAAGTGAATCGGGCAAACTTTTCCCCAGCTCCCACTCACCTACCCTGGCCGCGTCCATGGGTGCCGATCTCCCACACTGACAGCTCCGGAGCAGCCCCAGTCCTCTCTCCCCTCCTCCCAGGGACAGCCGGCGGCGAGAGCGGCTTCAGCAGCCCGGGGTGGATCGGGCGCTCCCCATGGCTCCCAGGATTCCTATTCTCTAAAAGGTAATGAGCGCACGCCGTGACCTCGGATGTCCAGCCGGGCGCTCAGGTCACGGCGTGTGATGTCAGAGGTCACGGCACTGTATAGTGCCTATACAGTAAAATGGATTGTGCTTCATGGACGCGCTTTGGACACGGCTTGCATTTGCATGCTATTTAAATACTGTATCGAGTGGTATGTCATCCGAACTGTGCGTGTGGCAAACGCGGGTGCGCCCGGCACTGCCGCACTCTTTCTACCGCGTCCTTACTGTATCGGCCTGTATGTAAGTAATAAGAGTATTATCAAAGCAGAACAACAAGTGAGAGAGAATTTCCACAGAAACTACATATGCAAAAAATATTTATAGGATTCAGGGAGAAGAACCCAAAAAGTTAGAGTAGAATTCCAAGAAAATTCTCTCTCTCAAGTTTGGAATGCAGGAAACCCTTAGAATTTACCTAGAAGTAACAGCCACTAAAAGTGTGACCCATAAAATAAAAATGAAAAGATTCAAGTTAAATACTTGTTACTGTTTCCAAACAACGTTTACATCTCTCTTAAAAATAATTTGTACACAAAGAAGAGTCAAAAGCTGAGACTTGTAGTTAAAACAAGGCAAATTTCATAACACCCATGGTCTGGCAGGCTCACAGATACATTGTACCCACCAGAGTGCAAGCACATTTCAAAAGGTACAAAAGTCCACGCCTTAAAAACATGCATGGGGATTTCACAATGAAATATCAACATGCTGTCGGTCAGTTCCATCCCACACCCTTTTTCAGCACATGTAAAAGTAGCCATGTTTAAATGCAGGGAGTGGGAGCAATTTTCATCTCCCACTATACTCAAGTAACTTTAGTTACCAGGTAGAAATCTGAAAACTGTCCTCAAAAGTGAATCAGCCCAATCATTCCAGGCTTGCAATACTGGCAATAAACAAAAAATTGTACAAAACCCACTTTGTCCAACCATTAACATTATAGGAATTAGATTTACAAAATGTATGCCAGCTGAAAACTACATGGTTCTAACATTATATTAATTGTTACCACTAAAGGATCCAGCATGCTGCTTATAAAAGGGTACTCCCACACTTACACATCACCAAATTCATTTTGGACTCATTTTTTAGTGTATTATTTCAAAAAGCCCTGCTCTTGCTGACATTCTTTTTAAGAAAGACTCAACACTTAGATTAAAGTTTAATCATCATATTCTCTCTTGGCTCAAGATGAAAAAAAAAAAAAAAGAGAATGTAGTAATCACAATCCTGATTTTTACTAATTTAACTGCCAAGTGCTCCAGCATTCTTTAAGAAAATCTACTACACATTGCTGGTTCCTTACTGCACTGCCTATGTAGTGTTCTTCAAGGCCAGGTCTGGGGACAAATACAGCTGCCGTGGACCCCTAGGGCAGCCCCCGACTGGTCCATTTCCACTGGGAAAAAGAAACTCTGTGCACGTTCCTCTCCACTCCTGCACAGCTGGACGGGAGCAAAAGGCAGGAAGACCATGACAGTGAGAAGAGCCCCAAGCCCCTGCTCCAGCCCCAGCAATAAACTGTGGTGAAGAAGGGGAGGCAGACTGTGGCAACAAACGGCTCCACCTCTGGCTCTACCTAGCCCCACAGCGCATGGAGAGCCAGAGGAGAAGCAGCAGCAAGAACAGGACTGCCATGAAAATTGAAAGGCTCCACCCTTCTAAAATATGGCTAAGCCAGAAACAAAAGGAGCACAGCAGTAGGGGAGAAGGTCAACAGCAACCTAGCCAGCAGCAGGAAAAGCACCACAGATTTGCAGACTGTGAGGCACCAACCCATTTGTAGCCAGCTGCAGGAAGAGCATCACAGAAGGGGGAGTGGAGGTACAGAGCTGCTGACTGGGAGGACATTTTTTCAGTTTCTTTGCTGCTGGCAAGGAGAGCCAGGTCCAGTGTAATTTGAGATGGGACAAGATAAGAGGATTAGGAGCTAAGGAGGGGGGCTGGAGGTAGGGGGTAACGGAGCACGTACACCACAGTAGCAGCAGTGGAAGCTACACATACTACATACCCATGCTGCCTGCTGCAGCAAGGAGGGAGGGCCAGAGGAGGCGGCAATGACCAATGGGAGGGTATGAGGAGAACCTCGTGATTGGCTGTAAAAGTGTGTGTGTGTGTGTGTGTGTGGGGGGGGGGGGGGGGGGGGGATATCCCCTCCCAGGTCAGCCACGACATTGGAAAGGGATCCCACTTCTCAACCTGACTGTACTTCAGCCCCAATGGATCCAAAGTGGACCCCACTTAAAAGTACTGAAGACCACTGGCCTATATTATCAATTCTGATTTCTGTGTTAATATAAACAGTGATTGCCTATATTCTGCAAAAGAGATGTTGATATTTTTATTTTCAATAGCCCAAGAAGAATGGAACTGTTTTGATATCATGTTTTATATTCTTTAGAAAATGGATGTATGAAAAAAGTGTATTAGCTGTCCATATACTTCAAGAGATCAAACAGTATAATCCTTAAGGTTGTTTATTCAGAGCTTCATAGAATGATACAATTCATAAGCGATAGGACTCCTGACATGGTTCGTATTTCGTTGGAGGGCTGTGTTGGGAGTGACATCCAAAGGACATCTCTAAACACACAGACTCTAACTTTTAAAGCGGCAAGTAGGCGCATGTGTGCATGTTCATCAGACCACTCCCAGGGACAAGGCTATTTTATCACACACGCGTATATGTACAAGTTATAAGACAGCCTGGCCGCACGCACTAGTGCATCTAATAGGTAATAGTAGTGCTTCCAAGGAAGGGGAAAGACCCCCCCTCGAGGTTGGATCCTATAGACCCATTTCATTATAAATGTGGACATGAAGATTTTAGCAGCAGTCCTAGCCAAGAGAATAAGTGTGGTGCTCCCTGCTCTGATTCATGGTGACCAAACTGGCTTTGTCAAGTAGTGTCACAGAGTTAAAAACGTACACCGTCTTATAGTGGCGCTATCTAACCAGTCAAATCTTGATACCCTGATTCTGAGTTTAGATGCCGAAAAAGTATTCGACTCATTGACATGGGAGTTTGTGTTTTGGGAACTAGGCCAGTATGGCTTTGAGGGAACTCTGATGGGCTGGTTTTCGGTAATGTATAGTAATCCTAGTGCCCGGAGTTTCTTAAATGGTGAATTATCTCCTCCATTTTCACTACAATATGGGGTTTGGCAGAGATGCCCTCTTTCCCCCCTTTTATTTTAGCGGTTGAGCCTTTAATGATACGATTAAGGGAAGAGGTCAACTTTTATGGGATATCAGTAGGTAGCCATCATCTAAAAATGGTTGTTTTGGCTGATGACATCTTAATGTTTGTCAGTCAGCCGAAAGTTAGTATACCAGTGATAGTGGATATATTTTCTCAATTCCAAAAGATTGCAAGCTTAAAGACAAATTTTAGCAATTCAGAGGTGCCAGCACGGAGTTTGAATGTTAAAGAGATTTGGGAGGACCCCTCTATCTTTCCTTTCACTTGGACTAACCAGAAAATTAAATATTTGGGAGTGTGGATTCCCCTGAATCTTGCCTCCCTTTTAATTTTGCGAAAGTTTTTTCTAGTGTTCACGTACAGCTCCACCCTTGGCAAACACTGCCACTATCCTTTCTGGGGAGATGTGCCTTGGTGAAAATGGTAATCCTCCAAAAATTTTATATAAAATGCAGATGCTTCCCTGTTGCCTCCTGGCATGTGTTATGCGGAGAGCTGGACCCTTGGCCGAGACGAGGTTAGCGCTACTTATAAGAGGCTTCCTAAAGGCCCTCGTCAGGAGGCGGATGTAGGTGGAGGAGACCAACTGGACCTTCACCTATACCAGCCCACGTTCCCTGCAGGTTGAGCCCTTGGGTGCTGGGGCCGGCAGGAGCGGGTCTCTGGGGAAGACAATCCTGAAGACGGAAGGCATAGGCAAGGTCAAGCGATCCAGAGGTCAGGACTGGCGACGAGATACGAGGATCTATCCTCCTTGAAGCATTGGAAGAAAAGCCAAGAGAGCCAAGCAGAAGCACTGACTGCTTTCACAGCCTTGAAACAAGTCTTCCTCCGGGAGCCCTGCCTCCGTCACCTGGACTCTACGCGCCCCTTCATCTTGGAGGTTGACGCTTCCTCCATCTCTGTCGGGGCAGTTTTGGGCCAGCTCACCGCCAAGGAGACCTTCCATCCTTGCTTGTACTTTTCTCGCAAATTCTCTCCAGCGAAGAGGAATTATGGCACCAGGGATAAAGAGCTCCTGGCTATAAAACTGGCTTTCGAGGAATGGCGACAGTAGTTGGAGGGAGCCCAGCACACTATCACGGTCTTTACTGACCATAAGAACTTGGAGCATCTTCGCTATGCCCAGCGCCTGAACGCCCGTCAGACTCGTTGGTCCCTGTGTTTTAGCCGCTTCGACTTTGCGGTGAACTATAGGCCAGCTGCCAAGAATATCAGGACCAACGCCCTCTCCCGTTCTTTTGAGCATGAAGATAACCCAGACCCCCCTGGCTACATCATCGTCCATTGTAGATGGAATAAATGCTCCATCTTTTCTTGGCGGGCCTTTCTACCCTTCGCGGTCATTTCAGCACACTTGGGACAAGTTGTTACGATGCGTGTTTGACCTAAGCAAAGGACACGCTCGAGGTGTGGATCTGTAATGGACATTGTCCGATTACAGTTGGGACATTTTTTAAATCCTGTGGCCATACTTTCGCCGACAGCCGTCGATGAAAATGAGAGAAAAAATGAGAGAAAATTATTTTTTACTCCAAAGAGTAAAAAAAAAAAAAGACTAAATTTACTCACCAGCCGGTGGTAACATGAGAGACCCCGAAATAGGAGAGAATAAATGCTTTTTAATCTGATTTTTAGTCAAACTGTGAGAAAACTCACACAGGCTCCTGCTCCGTGATGCCAACAGCAGCGCAGAAAAACGAAGACTGGAGGGAGACCCCTGTGGCTGAGAATATCATGGCATGCTGGGCATGCTTAGTGGGCTCAGAGTGCCAGTCAAAAGTTTCTAGAAACTTTGACAGAAAGTTTTCCACAATAGAGCTCCATCAATGATGTCACCCATATGTGAGGACTAGCATCCTGCTTGTACTTGGATAAAAAAGTCTTTACAAACTCCTTCCACATTTTTGCGCAAAAGCCTCTGGCAATGGGGGCACTGAATGGCCTGGATGAGTTTTCCCAGGTGAGATAGATACTGTATCTGATTCCGGTATGAGACATTTTTGTGATGAAAACGGTCTTGTGCTTTTTTTTATCACATCAGATCTCATTTTTTCCTGCCTTTTAGTCTCAGCACCAAATATGTTATCTTTTCCACTGAGTACACCGGCACCAAGGAATGCTTCCATGCCATAATGTCGGTAGAGTGTTTTTTTGTGGACGGCTCCAAGCGCCCTGCACCAATTTGTCGGTTCGATGCTTATCTGATGACAAGGAACAGACATGTTTTCTCTTGTTTAAAGTTTCTCTAGACAAGTAACTTGGTTTCTTTTCTGCCTCAAGGTTCTGACTTTTACAGTACTGGCATTTACAAGGAGGAGTTATCTTTTTTTGGAGATTGAAGATAGAACCACATATTTATACTTTATTAGACCCTATTTTCTAATGTAATGCCTTTGCTGCTATTGTTATGTGGTTCTTTATACTCTATTAGAAGCTTTGTTTCAATGTAACGCCTTAGCCGCGATTGTTCTGTTATATTGTAAACCGATATGATTTGTTAATTTTACAAGATGTCAGTATATAAGAATTATAAATAAATAAATAAATAAATAAATAAATAAATAAATAAAGGTATGAAATTCAAATATGAGCTATTTTTTAGCACCTGCATAGACATCCTTCTACATGGGCCGCACATTATGGAATCATGGTGTGGACCTAGGCACCTGAGAGAATTTGTGAAGGTCCCGACTACTTATTTTATGACGACATTTAACACAGTTTGAAAGGGCTTTAGATGACTTACTTGCCATCCTGCATAAAAGACAGGAAAACTGAAGAAAGTTTTATATACAATAAAAGAAAAACTAAGAAACTAAGGGAAAACTATCAAAAAATAAAAGTTGACAACTTTATGAGAGTCATTTTCTACATCTGATTGCTACTGTGGATGGAAAAAACCGAAGTGGCTCACATAGGGAACTTGCTTTTAATACTTGTAGTAGTAGTACAGATGAACTTACCTATAGTAACAGTAGAGGCTAGGCTCAAATTAAATTTGCACTTCTAGTGCAAACTTTTTGTTTTTATGCCTGTTTTAGATATGAAGTATGTATATTTTATCATGTACACCCCTAAGACCATCATGATTAAGCAATCAACAAACTCCAATAAAGAAAAGTAAAAAGTCAAGGGACAAAAGCATGGGAACTCCAACACATAGTCAAAAAGACCTCCAGTTTGTAAGAGCAAAGAGAGCTTTATTCCATGTCGGTGTTAAGTCACATCATCCACTTGCATGGCTATTTACCCTGCTCATCCACAGAGAAAAAACAAACAATATAACAATGTCCCCAAAAAGACATTCAATACATTATACCTACTAAACCTTAAAAAAACTGAAGTTCTCATTCTAGATCACGGCATTAACTATGAATCTCAGACTCTTTCTGCTATAATTTCTATATATCTAAGAAGGTACGGAATTTAGGGGTCATATTCGATTCATCTCTATCCATGAAACCACACATTTCACACATTTAAAAAACTAATTTCTGAAATTAAATATGGTAGAACACATTAAACCATATTTAGATCAGAATGATTTCAGCACTGCTTTCCAATCCATTACTCATCAATAGATTACCATAACTCACTCTTCATTGGTCTACCACAAAACACTCTTTTGCGCCTTACAGATCACACAAAATGCAGCAGCACAACTATTGACTGGTTCCAATATAAGAAATATCACATCACAGCAGTTCTATTCTCACTCCACTGGCTCCCAGTGACATGGAGAATTCAATATAAACTGGCTACCATTATCCATAACCTAATGTACATCACCACCTCCTTCTGGACACAAACACTTCAGTTGTATACTCCCAGCAGAACACTATCTTCATCACAACAGTTACTCAATATCCCTTTACTACGTCACACCTGTCTTGACTGCACGGGTCTTTTCAACTGCTGATCCAACACTGTGAAACTCCCTACCCTTCAACTCTGCAATATTAGTAACTCAAAGGAATTCAGCAAAGCTCTAAAAACTCACTTTTTCAACCAAGTGTTCAAAGATGTAATATTAACAGATTCCTGCAGTTAATCAGATAATGTGTCCTTTTTCAATAAGCATCTTTCACTTCTAATATTTAAATAAGACTTATGTGCCTATTGATTTTATCAATAATTTTTATAGATGTTTCTATGTTACCCACCCTGAGCTTTGAAGGGGGTGGGAAACAAGCGATTTCAGGTAAGGTAAGTAAGTAAGTAAATAAATAAATAAATACTGATCCCAAATGGGTGGTTTGGGATTTCACTAATTTTTTTTTAAATTCTGTTTACATAAATCACTAGGGGCCGAAGCATCTTACCTGACAGAAGATTATAGCTTGAGCAATGGTAATGGTACCATAAATGTTGCATAGAGCTCGATATTTCTGCTCTTTGTTCTCACATGGGTCATAGAATTGTCTTATATTATCCAGAGTTAGCTCCTCCTTGCGTAATTTTATTATGTTGGCTTCAGGGATTAGCCGATTAGCAAAAAGCCAAACAGAGTCCTCAAATGTAGCTGAGAATAGGAGCATCTGACAATCCTTTGGCAGATTTCTGCAAAATTAAAAGCTACAGGAATTAGCAACAGCTTTAAGCTTACATCATTCTTTCAGCACACTCTCCTCCTCTGCTGCTGCTCATCCTCCCTCAACCCTCTACCTTATTCGCTCTCTCCCATTAGCCATCTTGCTTACCCCAAACACTCTCCATCTTCCACCAGCTCTTCCCACCTACACCACTCACCACCCCAGTTTGTCCCCTCTAACACTCAATCAATTCCTCCCCCTCCCAACTATATTCTCCCTCCCCACGGCTTGTCTCTCCAATGTAAAGAACATAAGAAATGCCATACTGGGTCAGACCAGCATCCTGACTGACAATGGCCAATCCAGATTACAAGTACTTGGTAGAATCACAGAGTAGATCCAAATCTTCTTGCACATAACCAGGGACTAATAATCGTTTATGGACCTTTCCTCCAGGAATTTGTTCCAAATTTTATAAACCCAGCTACACCGCTTTCTCCACAATCCTTTGCCAATCAATTCCATAGTTTAATTGTACGCCAATGTGTTACCTATTAGTTTCTTATCATGTCCTCTAAAAGCAGGTTTAGCTTACCGTAAACAGTGTTTTCCCATAGATTGCAGGATGAATTAGCCTTACTCAATGGGTGACTTCATCAGGCGGAACAATGCGGAGCTGTCTCAAAGTCAGTTAAACATTTTGGGATTTGAGCATGAGCGGATGTTCCCATGCATCCAGAGGTTCCAGAATTCTCTTCAGTCAATAAAACTAGTTGATTCAGTTTGCGTGGTTTCTATCCAGGGAGGGGGGCGGGTTTCACATGGCTAATTTATCCTGCTATCTATGGAAAACACCATTTATGGTAAGCAAAACTTGCTTTTTTTCTGTTGATAAGCAGGCTGAATTAGCCAAGCTCACCAGAGAGTCCCAAGCTGAGGGTTGCAATGAAAGTATAAAGACTTTTCTTTGCTTAGTTTTTTTTTTTTTTTTTTTGTAACCCAGACTCCTTCATGGACAGTATGCTAAGAAGTAGTGGTGTAATTGAGGATTGTCGCTCCTACTGAACTATCAGCTGCGGCTGCTTTATTTATGCAGTAATGCAAGATGAAGGTGTGAACAGATGACAGATGGCAGCTTTGCATGTCTTCTATAGCAATATTATTCAAGTGTGAAATTGATGCCAATATGGCACGTGGCTGATATGCCCTCACTGCATTTGGGAAGTGGAGAGAATGTGCAGTGTAGCAGAGCTTGATGCAGGCAGTTATCCAGGTAGAGAGTATGTTTTGTCACTGGGATACCTAGTCTGTTTGGATCATAGGAAATGAATAACTGAGCTCCTTTTCTATGACTGTGAGTCCTCCTTTTATAGTAAGCTAGAGCCCATTTGCTAGCGAGCATTTGAAGTAATTTTTCTCTTTCATTCTTGTGTGGTTATGGGAAAAGAGTCAGTAGTGAGATGCCCTGATTTAAGTGGAATGGTAATACCACTTTGGAAAGAACTTTGAGTGGGGACAAAGTGCCACTTTATTGTAGAAGAATTGGAGATAGGGTGGAAAGTGGACTAAGGCCTAGATCTTGCTTATTCTGCATGCAGAGGTTACTGCCACCAAGAAGATTACTTTCCAGGTAAGGAATTTCAGCGCAACAAATCCAAGAGTTCAAATGGAGGCTTCAATAGAGATTAAAGGACTCTTGATATTCCAAGGCACCGGGGGACATTTAACTGGTGGTCATAAGTAAAGAAGTCCCTTCATGAAGCGGGAAATTAGCAAGTGTGTGGAAATTGGAGCTCCATTTTCTTGATTATGGTATGCCGCTATATTGCTTAGGTGCACTCTCACCAAACTAGTTGCTAGTCCAGTTAGAGAACGAGGGTATAGATAAGAAAGTGTCTGGGTTTACAGATGATCGGGTCTAGTGAATGCGGTCTGCACCAATCTGAGTAGTGATGCCATTTAAATGTGTAATTCCAGCGAGTGGATGGTTTTCTTGCCAATAGGATGACATCTTGAATGGAATCTGGTAGGTTTCAGTATACTAAGGCCACACATTCAACATCCATGCAGTAAGATTTAGATTGCCATGTAATGAATACAGAAGGCATCCTTTCTCTTGTGTTAATAGATCTGGGTTGCTCTCGAGGTGTTGTGGAGAGGAGGTTGAGTACTGTACGAGATACCAATACCATGGCTGCCTCAGCCAAGCAGGGGATATTAGAAGCATCTTGGCATGATCTCATATGCATACTGTCAAACCCATAACAAAATTACTGCAACATTTTTACATGGTGAGCAACCTTCCTGATAATTCAGACAATGCTTCTTTAATGTTCTTTGCTTTTGGATTCGGCCATAGAAGTTTTATCCCCAATGTTAGTGTATCAGTACCCCAGACTTTAGATGAAGAGGTCTTTAAGATCATGAAAGGTCTTGAACGAGCAGATGTTATTTATTTATTTATTTGTGGATTTTTGTATACCGAAATTCATTTAGTGAAAAACATCACATCGGTTTACATTTAACAAGAGAGATAACAACGGCACATTATAAGAAAATTATAGCGGATGCAGGTAAATATAAGAGACTAGTAATTAAGGTAGTTAGGAAATTAAATAACTATTAATTGTAGCACTCTGAAGGATATGAAAGATATGGGAATTAAGGCTCTTAAACATACAAGAAATTTAAGAAATTTAAGAAAATTAAACAAATTAAAACAAAAGGTCAATTAACTGAGAGGGAGTCCAAAAAAGTCAGAAATGGCTGAAAGAGATAGAAGGAGCAGTGGGAAAGGAAGGGATCCTGGCAAGAGATAATTATAAGAGAGAGAATGGTTGGCGATTACATTATTGTGCAAATTAGGTAAAAAAGTCAGGGAAAGGCTTGTAAGAAGAGTCAGGTCTTAAGTTTTGGCTTACATTTTTTGGGGCATGATTCCTGGCGTAGATCAGGGGGCATATCATTCCAGGTGGTAGGGCCAGCTAAGGACAGGGCATGCTCCTTGATAGAGGTGAGGATTGTGGCTGTATGAGAGGGCTTGTGTAAAGTGGCAGCATGTTGAGATCTGGGTGGTCTGATGGGTTTGAGGAAGGACAGTACGTTGTTGAGCCAGTGCATATTTTCTGTATATAGTGTTTTTGTGTATAATGGTTAGTGTTTTGTATTTTATTCGTTCAGCAATGGGTAGCCAATGTAGTTCCTTGAGAACAGGTGCAATGTGTTCAGATCTATAGGTGTTGGTCAGTATGCGTGCTGCAGCATTTTGTAGCATTTGCAGCGGGAGGACAGTTGCTTTCGGGAGGCCAAGAAAGAGGGAATTACAGTAGTCTATCTTTGTTAGGATTAGGGATTGAAGGACTGTTGTGGAGGAGTGGTTTTAATTTTTTTTAGTGTGTGTAATTTAAAATAACAGTCTTTTATAGTATTATTGATGTTTTTTAAAACTAAGCTGGTTGTCGATCGTGACGCCAAGATTTTTGGCATATTGTGCTGGGGTGATTGTAGGAGGGAGGACTAGGGGCGAGGGAGTATTATTATGCTTACATGGGGGGGGGGGGGGGAGGGAATAATCATTATTTCTGTTTTATCAGCATTTATGGCGAGGTTGATATTGGTGAGGAGTGAGCTAATAGCTGTGATTGCAGTGTCCCAGGTTTTAAGGGCATTGTGTAAGGAGTCAATGATGGGGATGATGATTTGGACATCATCTGCATATATAAAGTATCTGAGGCCAAGTTCAGATAGCAGGTGACAGAGGGGAAGTATATATATGTTAAAGAGTGTGGAGGAGAGGGCTGAACCTTGTGGAACTCCATGGGGTAGGTTATGTGTTTGCAATTCCTTGTTCATGAAGTTGACTTTATATTGTCTATTTTTGAGGTAAGACTCAAACCAGTTCAGGGTGTATCAGAGATGCCTATTTCCTGGAGGTGGTTGATAAGGATGTTATGGTTTATGGTGTCAAAAGTAGCTGAGATATCAAGCATTGCCAATAGATAGGAGTGTCCTTTGTCTAATCCAGTGAGTAGGGAGTCTGAGAGTGCAAGCAACAGGGTTTCAGTATTACAGTGTTTGCGAAAGCCAAATTGGTTGGGAGAGAGAATATTGTTTTTTTCAAGGAAGTCAGTAAGTTGTGTGTTGACAATTTTTCAAGGATTTTTGCTAGAAAGGGAAGATTGGATATGGGGCAGTAATTGGCCAGTATATTGGGGTCAGAATTGTTTTTTTTTTAATATGGGTTTAATGATGGCTTGTTTTAGGGTGGAGGGGACTTCACCTTGTGTGAGGGAGGAGTTAATAATTTTGGCAATAGTGGAAGCAATTACTTCAGGGATGGTCAGGAGTAGTTTAGTGGGGATGGTATCAGTGGGGTGTGTAGCAGGTTTGATTTTCTTAAGAAGGGATTCAATTTCGGAGGTGGCAGTGGTATCAAAGGTACTGAATGATACATTTGGGTTGTGTGATATAATTTTGGTGGGGAGGTGGGTAATGGTGAATCGTGTCATGATCTTTGCTATTTTGTCGTGAAAGAATTGAGCGAGTTCATTACTTTTGGTTTTAGTATCTAAATCGGGAGTGGATGGGGGGGGGGGTGGGTCAATTTTGGTCATTTTATGGACATAGCTAAAGAAGGCATTGGATGTGAATCGGATATTTACACTTTCGAATAATAGAAGGACTAGGGGGCATTCCATGAAGTTAGCAAGTAGCACATTTAAGACTAATCGGAGAAAATTATTTTTCACTCAACGCACAATAAAGCTCTGGAATTTGTTGCCAGAGGATGCTGTTAGTGCAGTTAGTGTAGCTGGGTTCAAAAAAGGTTTGGATAAGTTCTTGGAGGAGAAGTCGATTAACGGTTATTAATCAAGTTTACTTAGGGAATAGCCACTGCTATTAATTGCATCAGTAGCATGGGATCTTCTTAGTCTTTGGGTAATTGCCAGGTTCTTGTGGCCTGGTTTGGCCTCTGTTGGAAACAGGATGCTCGGCTTGATGGACCCTTGATCTGACCCAGCATGGCAATTTCTTGTGTTCTTCTTAAGCCAAGAGAGGCGGAGGGAGAGGGATGGAAAGAAGGTAATGCCACGGGAAAGAGAAAGTGAATATGATGCTGGGGCATGGAGGGAAAGAAGATGATGATGATGATGCTAGCAGGCTGGGGGCAGAGGGAAGAGAAGAAAAGATGATGGTGAAAGTGGTGGTGTGCCACAATTAAATGAACCGTGCCAGGTGGGCCGAAACACAAAAAAGGTTGGGAATCTCTTCTATAAGAGTACAAGATCTACAGTCATTACCTTTTGATACGCACACTCTGGTCCGCATAACCCTGCGTGCTAATCATCACATCTGCTTCATCCAGAACAAACACAAGGATTTTCTTAAGGTCAATCAACTGTCGCTTGAAGCACCAGTCTAACATGGACCCTGGGGTTCCAATAATGATCTGGGCCTCAACAACAGAACCTTTTGAAACTGAAAGAGATCCACCTGTTATTAACATGTACTCAAGGAAGACAGTTGCTATATTTTAAGACTAAATGCATTGAGTTAATCACCAAAAAAAGGATGTGAGGCAGACAATGTGGCTTGAGCAAGACATTGTCTTCTTGTGCCTCAGTTCACCCAAGTAATGCTGCCTTTAACCTCTCCCCTTTTGAATATGCTCATGCAAGCTAAGCTCCAAAAGTGGTAGCCAGATTTCCACACCATCTGCAGCTGCAGCACTTTGTCAGGTCAGAGTTAATTTAAAACAAATAAAACATGTTACTAACTCGGAGGAGATCAATGAGACTCATGTCTTTGTAAAGAAACTAAGAAAATGTATTCACAGCTGTGACATAAACTGTACAAGGTAATCATATGAAAGGTTAAAGCAGCAGACATCAAATTGCTTTTTCTTTAATCTACAGTTTCCTCTTAAGGCCTTACTCCTAGGGCTTTGTCTAAATTTTATGCCTTGTTTCCACACATCATTGAAATGACACATACCATTTTCAAAAATCTCTTTTCAAGTCTATGCTTCAGTTCTACAGTCTATATTCATGTTAAGATGTTTACATGAGGCTCTTCTGACACAGAGAACACCACCTGATAAACTTAAGATACACAATAATGAACGTGGCCAAGATGAGATTTCAGGAATTAATATTTTCTCAAGAATTATATTATTATATTTAATTACATAAAGAAATGGGAACATTATGATTTTGTTTAAATTCCAGCTGACTAGGCTAAAACCATTTGCTAGTTCCACTGCTTTCCAGGATAGGGTGCTTTCACCCAAAGAATCAATCTACAAACATACGTGGGTTTCCTCTGACAGCATACGCCACTTTGATATCAGTGCAAAACTGTCCCATTTGTTCAACCACTTGTCCAGTCTGCAAAGCCAGCTCAAATGTTGGAGACAGACAGATGCACTGTTGGAGAAACATAAACATACAATGCTTAAGCCTTGTAAAGAAAAATACAAAACCTGAAAAATGTTAAATATGATTTACTAACTGTCCATCAAAAATAAGCAGGCTAAAAATGCATCCTACTACAGTTCCCCAACCCCCCACAACAAGATTTAACCCCTGCCCCTCCATCTGAAACTTGGTCCCACTCAACCTTACAAAAATTAGCCCTACCAGAATCTCCCAAGTAAGGTTCCTGAGGAGCTGAAGTGATGCCCAATCACTCCTGTCCCACTGGTGCCAAAATTCAAAACAGCTCCTTTCTGACCCACATGTGCAGGACAAAGGAGACAGCAGTCTGTCGGTGCCATCTTGAATTTTGGCAGCAGTGGGAGAGGAGGAACTGGTCATCACGCCTGCCCCTGGAGATATCACCATGCCATGGCATAAGAGGTGAGGGCATGTCTGGGGGACTGCACTTTTGAAACACAGGTGAAGGGCAGGCCTTATTCCAGTGGCTGCCATGTGTTAACTGCAAATAGCACTCACTCTTTGCAAATAATTCATTCTATTTGCATTGACTGCATGCACATAGCAATCACTACAGTGGTAATTTTCTTAAAAAAAAAAAAAAGGATACTAGGTGAGTGCAAGCAGTGGACTCTCTTCCACCTCTACTACAATGGGAAAAAGGAAGCAAGGTTAAAAAGTTTCTAGGTCACTGAACTGGCAGAAAATCATCACTGGGGCCTTTGGAATAAACATACAAACATCAAAACATTTATATGTAGTACAATTGCCCCGCTCGTCTCTGCAAATATTCAGCCCCCACCCCCATACTCCACCACCAAAAGCCAGAAAGCAAACTTTGAGTCATTCGAACCCACTTCTTTCCCTCGAAATCGAAACCATCCTCAAGAACATGAAACCCTCTTCTCATCGGACAGACCCTATCCCCACCAAACTATTGCTCACAATCCCTAAAACAATCTCCAAGCCACTAGCAGAAATCATTAACTGCTCCCTTTCGCAAGGACTAGTACCAGACTCTCTGAAACTTGCCACCCTCAAACCATTACTAAAGAAACCCAACCTGAATCCAGCTGACCCATCGCCAACCTTCCTTTCATCGCCAAACTCATGGAGAAAATTGTCAACAACCAACTCTCAGAATACCTAGACGAACACAAGATACTCGCCCCAGCTCAGTTTGGATTCCATAAATCGCTCAACACAGAATCCCTCCTAATCTCGCTCCTGGACAACATCCTCATGGGCCTTGAAAAAAAGACAACCATATCTTCTGGCACTGCTTGATATCTCAGCAGCTTTCGACACCGTGAATCACTCCATTCTAATCAACCGGCTGTCTGACATCAGCATCTCTGGAACAGCTCTCAGCTGGTTCAAGTCATTCCTCTGTAAAAGGAACTTCAAGGTTAAAACAAACAACAAAGAGTCTCACCCTTTCAGATCAACACTTGGCGTCCAGCAAGAATCTTCACTCTCCCCTACCCTCTTCAACATTTATCTCCTCCCCCTTTGCCAACTCCTCGTAAATCTAAAGGTAACCCATTTCATTTACGCCGACGATGTGCAGATTCTCATTCCGGTCACTGAATCTATCTCAAAAACCCTCACCTTCTGGAACAATTGCCTCCAGTCCATCAACCACCTTCTTCTCCAGCCTCAACTTAATACTCAACACAGCCAAAACCGAGCTCCTTCTCATCGCGCAGGATGACAACGACCTAGCAATCAACCATCTCCCCACAACCCTAACGACCCCCATTACCCATGCAAGAGACCTTGGCGTAATTCTGGACAACCGGCTGAACCTAAAAAAATTCGATAATACCACAAAAGAATGTTTCTACAAACTACAAATCCTAAAAAAGCTGAGAACCCCCCTACACCTACACGACTTCCGGACAATGCTCCAAGTCACCATATTCTCAAAAATCGACTACTGCAACTCCCTCCTCCTTGGCCTCCCCGTAAACACCACTAAACCTCTACAGATGCTACAGAACACCGCCGCAAGGATCCTGACCAACACCAGCAGAGGAGAACATATCATGCCCATTCTTAAGAATTTACACTGGCTCCCCATTAAATTCAGAATCCTTCACAAAGTCCTCACCATGATTCACAAGACCATTCACAACCACACCTCTCTTGAGCTTAATATCCCTCTTCACCACCACACTTCCTCCAGACTAATCAGAACAGCGTACTGATTAGTACGCTGTTCAGAATAGGCACCCTGTATGCTCCTCCCGCCAAGTCCTCTCTAAGGAAATGCGCCTTCTCCACAGCTGGTCCCTCCCAATGGAACGCTCTTCCCTCAGATCTTTGCCAGGAACCCTGCCCACTGACTTTCAGGAAAAGGCTAAAGACGTGGCTGTTCAAACAAGCATTTCCCTAAAGAACAGACAACCTCTCGTTAACTATTTTTTCGGCCTGACACGGGCCAGCATGTTCCTGATCCTAAGCATCATGTTCTAATTGGTCTTGAGCATTGCACCTCATTTTTAACACCTTCCGTTTTAATCATCCTCAGCATCTTGCCATTAGGTGCCTCTAGTGTATATATTAACTGTCCTGGTAAATAACCGACCCGCATACATTTTATTCTTGCTAGCTATCTGCTGTTATTCGTTCGACATTTATGAAATTGGTGATGGATTTTAACTACATCCACTGGTGTTCTTGCCTATCCCTTGTTTGATGTTACTCTTGTTCTATGTATCCATTGTTCGATGTAATATATTTTTTAACCTTGGTTCGATGTAAACAGATGTGATATGTCTATTCATGAACGTCTGTATAGAAAAGTTCTAAATAAATAAAATAAATAAATTGTATAGAAGTACTGTGAGGGAGTATACAGCCCAGTCCCTTAAGGAACAGCCCCACAAGGGATTCTGTGTGAAGGGAAGATCCCTTCATCATTCTATAAGGAGCTAGGGCCCAGAAGAGTTAAAGATGCCCAGGGATCAGGTAGGAAGCCAGTTTATGTGAAGACCTGATATATTTAATGCCTTAATGCTATCAATTCTGCATAGTGAGCTGCATTTGTTTTCGTTTTTTTCTTCTCACTGTAAATACATTTGCACCTAAGGAAACAACCAGTCTGCCTCCTTATTCTTCTTGGCTGTTTCCATGTTAGTGGGGAGAGCTAAGATATTTCATTTTTTATTTTATGAGTAATTTTCCCCACAGGCCTGTCATGCTGGTCAGACTAGCCTTGTTATTGCCCATACATTGAAGATTTGGAGAGTTATGTCCTCCCTCTCTCCGCTGAGGCGCAACTCCCTTGACTCTGCAAATACAACCAAATGGTGGTGGTTGAGGCTGAAATATGTGGGCAGTGTTGCTTACTTACTTACCCATTCTGGATTTCTGTGAAACTTGAGGTTTCGGAGGAATCTGAGACTCATTTTACTAGAATTATTGAGGTCCTTCAGCATCATGCCATTGCGGGATGGGAACAATCTCCGTTGTCTTGCATTCAAGATGTGGTCCCCCAGAGATGTATATCACAGTTATATAAAACAATTCTTAAAGGTATCTTGGATAAAGATCCCCCTTTGGCATGTGTAGCACGGTGGAACAGAGATCTTCAACTATCTCTGGATGATGACAACTGGAGGAAATTTTGGAGGGCTGCCCATAAGATTTCTATTTGTCATAGGAGAATGGAGTTGATGTCGAAGATGTTAGATTGCACGGAACACTATGCTATCTTCTACACTGTCTTTTCGCCTGGATCTTCAAGATTATGTTGGAGGGGTTGTGGGCTGGAAGGGTCTTACCATTTATGTATGGTGGGGCTGCCATTTAGTTGCATCTTTTTGGCAAGGGCAGGAGGAGATTGAGTCAAAGATTTTAGAGGAAACACTTTTTTACAGCTGATCTTTGCCCGCTGGGCAGATGGGGGGACAAATGTTTGGTTATTGCTAAACGTATATTAGCTGACTACCTAATTCATGCGGGCAGGTTTACTATTGCCTTATTATGGAAAACAGCTCCATCCTTGAAGTTTGGCATAAACATTTATCAAATTGTGCTTATTGAAAAATAGAATCCTTATTTTAACAAAAAGGTCAATGTATGAAAAAATTTGGCAAATCTTTTGGATGTACTGGGTTGGTAGATCTGTAGGAGGTCTGTCTAGAAGAGTTGTTACTAGCCTCAGGATTGGACATATGTACATTTCTCTTGTACGATATGCCCCTGTTAATTAATATACATTATTTTGTATGCTTGATCATGTGTTCTATGGGGGAAGTTGGCCGCTCCCCATATATTTGTTCTCCTGGGCCAATTCAAAGCCATCAAAAGCACCATCCCCCTGTGGCCTTCAACACTCCTAACTATGCTGGCCAACATGGGCCATAAGGGGAAAAGCATACAGCAGCTTGTCCTCCGGCCAGACCTGCACAAAATCATAGACACCCAAGGACTTCGGATCTCTCTAGCGACTGAATAGAGGAACCTTTGCATTGCGAGAAGTCACCAGCAAGTCTAGAAACGAAGGCTCCAGCGAGCCACTATCAGCTGAAATGCCTTGTCTGACAATAACCAGTCTCCTGGGTCCAGACTCTCCCTGCTGAGAAAGTCTATTCTTTCATTGTCTTTTCCTGCAATGTGTGAGGCTGAGATCTCCTGAAGATGCACTTCTGCCCATACCATAAGTTGGTCTATTTTCTGCGACACTTGCTGACTCTTGGTTCCTCCCTGCCGATTGCTATGTTGTCCAACATTATTCTAACCGGTTATGTTGTCCGACATTACTCTAACCGGCTGACCCTGCAGTCTGCCGCTGAACTGCAAGCACGCCAACTGGACGCCTGGGTTTCCAGCTGATTGATGTTCCAGATAGCCTCCTCTGAATTCCAGCGCTCTTGCACCAATAGTTCCTGAAAGTGAGCTCCCCAACCCTGGAGGCTCGCATCTGTCATGAGGTACCAACCAGTCCAATGGCATCAGGGAAACTCCCTCTCTCAGAAAAACCCCTTGCAACCACTACTGGAGGTGAGAGTAGACTTCCATCGGCAGGTGGATCCAAATCTAATATTCCTAAGACTGTGGGTTCCAATGAGAGAACAGGAAACGCTAAAGAGGACGCATGTGTGCCTTCGCCCATGGCACCACTTCCAGGGTTGCCACTATAAAACAGAGTACCTGTAGATAGGACCACATTGTCAGGCGAACAGTGTTCACCAAAAGAAGCACCTGCATCATCAATTTCTGATGATGAGCTTCTGGCAGGAAAACTTTGTCTTGCCTAGTATCTAACCGAACACCCAGATATTCCAAAGACTGAGATGGCTGAAGACTGCTCTTGGCTAGACTCACCACCAAACCGAGCTCTTGCAAAAGGGAGATCAACTTGCGGATCACCAGTAGGCTCTCTTCCAGAGACTTGGCTCAAATCAGCCAGTCCATCATCCCTTGGGTTCCATGAAGCTCCCTAAGTTACTTCTATTTTCCCACTCAAAAGGGGCTAGGTCTGAAATTCTGGTCGGGTTGGTTCTTTTCCCCTGACTTCGATACTTCTTCCCCGCTTGCTTCTAAATTCACAGCATGAATGTATTTGGCCTGTTGGCATTGCTTCCAGGACTTAGGAGACTTAGTCTTTATGATCAGGTCGGGGTATTCTAAGGGAAAGAGCTCTGGAAACTCCAATTTCTCATTGCTGTGGCTAGACGAACCCATTGTGAGCTGATTCTACAGGCTGTCAAAGTTTGGACAGTCCCGCCTTATCATAGGCTAGGGTAGCCAAGGAAGAACTTTTGCCTCTATTTTGTCTTGGCTGACTGGTGTCAGTTGTATCTGGCTTATTGGATACTGCCATTGGTCCTTGTGGATGCATGCTAGGGTCACTACTCTGTCATAGTTAATCTGGATTTGCTTTACTAACTCTCTTCAGATGAGCGTTTTCACACTCCTAGATTCCACCAATGCTTGGTTTGGAATGCCATCTAGCTCAACTGCAATCACAAAAGTAAAAACTCCCTGGCAAGGGACATCCATGAAATTACAAAAGTGTGAGGGCACTGTATTTGTCCAATGGTTCAACTTCCCTGCGGGGTTAGTCTTGTGCAAAATGGCCCCTCTCACTGGAACTAAAACATGGTGGTCCTGAGGGCTTTTGGGTTGAGATGAAAAGTCCAGCCTCTCTAGCTCCATCTATTGACAGGGTCTCCTGTCCTTAGGATTCTGGTATCCTCTACCCAGGTCAGGAGGTCTCCCCTGAGCCATGGCAAGTCTGGGATAGATTGAGCTTGGTAATAGGTCTCCTCCATCTCCGTTATCTCTAAAGTAAGGTTCAGGTGTCAGCACACCTACTGCCACATAGGTCATTCTAGACCATCTAGGATCCCATCCTCTCTCAACTCTACCGTCACCACCACCATAACCCTGGAAAAGTTCTGGGTGCGGTGGCCAGGCCAAAAGACAGTACCCGAAACTGATAATGGCACCCCAACACCATGAACGCAGAAAATGTTGGTGGTCCAATCGGATGGGAATATGGAGGTATGCTCGGACAGATCCAAGGTCAGAAATTCCCCTGATTGCACAGCCATTATCACTAGCGCAATGTTTCCATACGAAAATGAGTCGCCCGGAAATGACGGTTGACTCCTTTAAGATCCAGGATGGGGCGAAAGGAGCCCTCCTTCTTGGACACAACTTCGCCCTGTATTTTCTTGAGACATGGGTACTGGAACCACAGCCCTTAGACTGAGAAGCCTTGACAGTGTATACTTCACTGCCTGTTTCTTCTCCAGGGACTGGCAGGGAAATACCATGAACACATCCCAAGGAACACCAGTAAACTCCAGCACATATCCTTCTAGTAGGACCTCCAGGGCCTACTGATCCGATGTGATCTCCACCCACCTCTGATAAAAGAGAGTGAGGCATCTCCATATCTCCTGTTCCTGGGGTTGGGTCGGCAAACCTTCATTGGGAGGTTCGGGAGGTTCCACTACCTGACCCCATACCCCGACTGGGCACTCTGGGACAAAAGGACCGAGACCTATCAAAAGGCCGAGTCCTCTGAAAAGCCACTCCTCTGTAGGATCAAAAATGCTTGGATCCCCAATCATGACCTCTCATAATAAAGGAGTGTAGCACCTGCTTCTTATCCTCCTGCAACTGAGGAACTGGGGTGTCGCCCCACTTACTGGCCAGTTTCTCCAACTTGCTTCCAAATAAGAGTGAGCTTTCAAAGGGCAATTTCGTAAGGTTAACCATAGAGGTTACATCGGCCAACCAATTCCTCAGCCATAAAGGATTCGTACCACTATTATCGAAGCCATCCCTCTGGCCAAAGTGTGGACCAAATCGCAGCCTGCATCTGCCAAAATGGCAACTGCTAGCTCCATAACTACACTGGAATTCACTCCAGAGTCATTGACCTTCTGAGAAAGAAGGAAACAAGAGGGAGCCACCAGTGAACAACAAGAAGCCTCCTGCAAAGTCATTGCCATTGCTTCAAATGCTTGTTTAAGAATGGTCTCAATCCTTCTATCATGAGCATCCTTCACGACTGTTCCTCCCTCACAGGGATAGTCGTTTGCTTGGAGACTGCACAAATAAGTGCCTCCACCTTTGGAAATTGCAAATGCTCTTTTACCACTGGATCCAAGGGGTATAGACCTTCCAAAAATCAGCCCCCCTTTAAAATTAGCCTCCAGGATGCCCCACTTAAGATCAATCAATTCTTGAATGCCCTCCATGATAGAGAAAAAAACAAGAGGCTTTACACATAAGGAAACCAAAATGGGATTTTTCTTTGGCTCAGAATTGGAATCCGCCCCAGGCACTCACAGCATTTTCAAAGTCTGGGAAATCAGAGCTGGCAGCTCATCTCTATGAAGGAACTGCAACATAGTCCTATAAGGTTCCAGTCCCGGCAGAATTTACCCTTCCTCCAGGGAGTCAGGATCAGCCTCACCATCCATGGCATCTGGATCCTTATCGGGAAGTCCTACTGCTGATATAGGTGTATTACAGCACTTAACAGTAGTACCAGGCTGCGGCTCTGCCCTGGCAGGATTGGACTGGGCTGAGGACTGCACCTGAAGAAAGAACTGCAATCCTTGAAAAAATTGTACCCAAGAAAAGGCAGAACGATCCAAACCTGAAGGCACCTGTGCGCTGGCACAAGTTAGAGGGCAAGCCAGGCTGAGATGCCAGAATATGACAGGCAGCGCATAGGGAAAGGCACTTAAGATTTCTTAGCTATAGGTGACATTCTATTTTTTTTTATGCTTCCAAAATTTAAGCATCGCAAGACTAGGCATCCCAAAGATAAGCGCACAATCAAAGCACCCAAGTTGTGCACACGGGTAAACACGTGTCTAACCCGGACACTGACAGCTAGGTCCTGGACACCCAAACTGATGCCTGCCTAAGTGTCCAAAAATTAGATGCACAACTTGGGACGCACTGACCGAACTGATGATGCTGAAGAGGGCAGCCAAACGCACAGGCAAAGCGTGCAAAATCACCACCGTAGCCTACCACCTGGTGCACAGGGGAAGAAAAAAAAGCCTCAGAGCGGGACCTAGCTGACAGAGGCTGCTCACATCCCTTAAACCTCCCTCAGATCGGATGAACGTCAGAACGGCACGCCAAGTACGGGAGAGCAGGTAAGGAGGAAGCCCTGCACAAAAACCCTCCTTATGTGTGTCTGATTTTATATTATATATATATATTTTTTAATCTTACCTGAGCTCAGCCTTTCCCAGCTGAGTACAGAGACGGTCTCCAGCTGTAGGGGGAGAAGGCATATGCCATCACCACCGTGCTCAGCTTCCTGCACCCGCTGCCTTTAATCTGTCCAAGCAGCTAAGTCCACACCAGCTGAAAGACCAGCTCCCGGACCAAAGAACTCATCTGAGGGACCATGGAAATCACTTCAGGAATTCTCAACTGGGGGAGGGACCATTTGGTATCACCACAGGAGAGTGGGGCCAATTAATTTTCCTTTTATTTTCTCCTTCCAAAATCTAAAGCAATCCCCAGAAGGGAAATGCACGTCCACCATCTGCTGGAACCTGAGAATACTGGCAGGCTGATGTCATTGCAGGAGTATATGTACTGTGACGTCAGTTTGCTCTGTCTCCATCTGCTGGTAAGATGTGCATTACCCACTGGTCCTGAATCCATCTGTCTAGGTGCCAATAAATTCTCTTTTTTCTTTTTGTTTAACCATTATGTATTACTTAGGAAACAATCAGAAATAAAGCACAGCCTTTAAATAACTTGAAATTTTGGACTGGACTGTTGGTAATTAAATTAGGAACTATAACAAGAATACCAGTGTGCCCAATAAGTTTTCTATTCACCAAGAACCTATTATGACTGTCATTATTCTCACAGGTTCTTAGTGAATGGAAAACCTATTGGGCACACTGGTATTCTTGTTATAGTTACTTAGGAAACACACAAATTGCCATGCCAATAATGTTTCTTGAATTGGCTATTAAAATCCCACGCACAAAATATAAACCAATAGGTAGTATTGTATACTAGACCAAGGCCCTGTTAATCATGAGCTGATTGAAGACTTCATGATTGGTATTATTACTCACAAATTTAATTCAACTATTTTTCTGTATTCACAAAATGTATTTGATTGTCAATAACACTACAATAACTGACTAAATGATAGCAGATAACTGCCCATCTAATCTGCTCAGTTATTCCTGTCTACACCAAAGATAAACCCCACCTAACAACAGTAAAAGCTTAATTACTTTCAGGCTGATTCAGTAAAGTCCGCGGGAGAGCGGGAGAATGCTCTGTCTCCCGGCGCGCGCACAGGCCAAAGGTAGGCGCTAATTTCTGAAAGTAAAATGTGCGGCTTGGCTGCACATTTTACTTTCTGAATCGCGCGCGAATACCTAATAGGGCCATCAACATGCAGGTTGACTGTATCGGCCTGACTGTAGGATAACGCCTTATCCGAGTCAGTTTTTGCAGTTGTCTTCTTTGGCTCTCAATCATCCTTGGTAGATGAGCTTACACATAACCATATTTATCCAACACAAATTCTAATAATCTAAACAGCTACCAAAAGTAGGGAGAATTGCTGCATAGATCCCCACGGCCTTACTGGATGGTTACAGCTATCATCAACCTGCATATATCAACCTAGTTGTAAACTTGGTGATTCCAACCCATCTGATGAGTTAGTCTGTGGATTCCAACCCAGCTATCTAGTAGCCTAAAATTAAGAATTTAGGTGAAGCTGCTAAACACACAAATATTTATTTCTGGGAAATTTAAGGAAAGTGAAGAGGCTCAGACATAGAACCAATAATAAAAGCACCATCCCCACCCTTTTTACCTGTGGGTACGTTTTGTCTGCCTTCACTCGACTCAACATTGCCAAAACAAATGCTGCTGTTTTCCCTGTCCCAGACTGGCTCTGAGCTATAAGATCTTGGGGCCTGAATAACAAAGTTAGGAGTAAAAAGCATGAATCAGATAAAGTAAATTCAATCAGGTTTAAGAGTCAAATTGCTTCAGCTACACAATTTTACTTACGGGTCTGCAAGCATCATTGGAAGTGCTTTCTCTTGAATCTTTGATGGCCTGTTGAAGCCTATTTGGTAGATTCCTTGTAGTAATTTGGAATTTCTGTCCAATTAAAACATATAGCCGTAACAACAGTAATTTCATTAGGAAGAGGACTAGACCTAGTTCTAATTTTCTGCTCAGCTGAAATACATATACTAAATTAAATGTTCTAGGCTTAATGTAGAACTGATTTAAATGCTTTGAATAATGCACTGCTTTAAGTCCCTGCAAAATCTAGTCACCAACTCCCTTCAAGAGGTCAGACCTATTGTGTGTGGGGCACCTGGAAGCAAATTCTGAAATCATGGTTAATAGTAATGAGCAGCTAGGTTATTTGGACAAAGTTATTCAGATAACTCTGACAAAACTTCAATTGTACTTATCTTCCACTGAATATACTTGGCTAAAGTTATTCAAATAAAGTTATCCGAGTAGGTTTGCCACTCACAAGCTTGCTAAATATTTGAAAAAAAAAAAAAAAAAAAGATGTAGCAGGCCAAAGTAATCGCCACCCCCACACCCTCAAAATACATTTTTAACTTCTCTATATCCAGTTTAAACAAAAAAAGGGTCATAGACCAGCAGCCTGTTTCCAATCTTTAAAAAAAACGGTGCCTTCCTTTACCCAAAGCCCATTACTTCTTCCCAGAGTGAATATCTCAGTGCTGGCCTGGTACAGCTGACAGGAAGCGGATTTAAATATTCACACATACACCTCATTGGAACCAGGAATGGCTGCTTCAGTAACAACCTTACCTCTTCAAGGGATCGTGCCCTATCGATAGCTGTCCCCGCCCACTGGAACGCCCTTCCCACAAACCTCCGCCTTGAACCCTGTCCCTTCAAATTCAAGGAAAAGCTTAAGACCTGGCTCTTCCACCATGGCCTACCATGCACATCCAGCCATTTCTACTAACCCATGCCTCCTTAGTTATTACGTTAATATTTTACACCTCCAGTTCCTCTTTTCTTGCTCTCCTGCTTAGTTTTCTCTAGTAGTTGTACTTTGTTGTCCCCTCCCCCGTCCCTGTTCATTGTATTTTCCATCTACCGTTTGATGTAAACCGATATGATGTACCCACTAATATCGGTATAAAAAAAAGCCTTTAAATAAATAAATAAATAAATAAATAAATAAACAAACAAACAAACAAACTGACCAATCTCCATTCTAACTGGGCCAAATCCTGGCTCCAGTAAAGTGCATATACGAATATTTAAGTGCTGCTACTTGTCAGCTGTACCAGAACTTAGATATTCACCCCATTCATCACTTTCTGCTGAAGTACTGGAATGGGGGGGCCCAGTCTAAGCAAGGGAGCAGGCTGCTGGCTTGTGATCTTTGTTGTTTAACCTTGAGGGAAAGAAGGGAGATTGGGCTGCCGAAGCCTATCACTATTTTTATTTTCAATTTATTTAGGGATGGGGTGGGGGGGAGGGATAAGGCTATCACTGGCCTGCAAGTTTGTGTCTCTTTATCTAGTTAAGTTTTAGCTAAGTAATGATCTACCCAGCTTTAAAAAAACAAACAAACAAACAAACACAAAACACAACTTCCCTGCTCAGTGGGGTGAGGAATTCAAAATTCAAGGTTTGTCTGGCTAAGTCCCAAACCTAGCAGTACAAATTCCTTTCAACACTGACCTCATGGAAAAATTAGCTAACAAAAATTCACTTTTCCCTTCAGAAGAACTGGAGTCCTGAAGGAAAAAATGTGGTGTTACCTGCTAATTTTCTTTCCTCAAGTCCTACCAGACCGTCCTAGATACATGGGTTTTGTCTCTCTATCAGCAGATGGAAAAAAAAAAAGAACTAGAGCTCTGATATCCTATACAAGCCCCATGCAGCTTCAGCTCTCCAATATTCCTATAGAAAACAATAAGTAACTATAAGCAGGGGCTGGCATAGCAATAACTTGACTGCCATTGATTTTCTGATCCCTGAGTCTACACAAGTGTATAATATTTCTCAACTATTTACTCAATCTGTATAACCATGTAAATGAAATGCAACAGGCAAGTAAAAAAAAGTTTAAATAACTTAATGGCTCTCTGCAGGACAATCAGATGCTGCACCAATATCAGTTTGGTTTTACAAAGATGCTCAGTTCTGGCATTCTGCTTCTTTCCCATTTAGATGTTATCAGGAGGTGGATGTTAGGAAGAGATTTAGTCTTTTATTACTAGATATCTCTGCCACATTTAATACCATTGACCATCGTATCCGCCTGCATCATTTTCATGAATGTCGTACTGCAGGCTCCACGCTTAATTGGTTTCATTCATATCTCTTGTCAATCTGTATTAGTATATATTTTTCTGTCTTTTCCGAGAGAAAAATACTGTCATACAGTTATAACTGCATATACTTTGTGTCACTAAGAAACAGTTTGCTTCATGCTTACAAGGTCAGCATGCACACATGCAGTCACACACCTTCTCCCCCTTCACAGATTCCCCCATGGGCCCCCTTCATACAAATCCCCCGCCTTCTCCCCTTTCACATAGGAGAGCTCCCTTCTTCTAACCTGAGGTCTGCAAAGCTCCAAGGTCACGAGCATTACTGAGCACAAAATGGAAACTTGACTTACCATAGTTAACAGCATAAGAGTGCTACTTATTTAAAGCCAGCCAGCCAGCTTGAGATTTAAATCTTTTCTTTGGCTGGTTGCATCATTATGTTCTGCAGAGAGCTGAGGCTGAAAACACCTAGCATATACCCAGATTAGTTTCAGTATAACTTTTTATATTATAGACTTGCATAAAGTATTAACAGGTACTTTTCTAGTGACTTAATAGTGGTGTTCCTGCCTGAATTAGTATATGATTGCTTCATTTTTAACCCCAACCATCTTTATTAAGTTTTTGAAGCAATAAAAATACACTATACAAAGACCAAAAGAAGCATTAGCAATTATAATTTCCATGGACATTTTCAGTAAGCGCAAATGGCCACATAAATACAAGAAGAGCATCCAAGAGAATATAAACAAAGCTTCTATGAGAAATAAGAACAGAGCTTCTATGAATCCCCCTCCCCATCCCAACCCACCTCCCTTTGTACGGCAATGAATGAGAGACAGCCATATACTCAGAAATACTAATATTAATATGAACATTAAAACTAATATTAAAATTAACATCAAAAAGGCAGTACGGGTATAAGGAGGGTGCAATGTAAAAAATGGTTAATCTAATAGCTCACTAAACCTAAAGAACAAGTTCTTGGAGGAGTCCTCCATTACCTAATGAACAAGCTCTTAGAGGAGAAGTCCATTACCTGCTATTAATTAAGTTGACTTAGAAAATAGCCACTGCTATTACTAGCAACATGGTAGGAGCACTGGATGGCCGGCACCATCTTTAAAAATGGCGCGGGCCATCCAGTGCTCCTACCATGTGACAGGGGCTGGTCAATGGCACGGATACCCTGTCACATGGTAAGGGCAAAGGGCCATCAGCGCCATTTTGATTAGTGGCAGCCGACGGCCCGGGAGCACGAGATAGCTCCCGGGACCCCCACTGGACCACCAGGTACCTGTAAAATGGTTTTTGGGGGGGGGAAGCAAAGGGATTAGTTTTAAAGGGTTGGGGTGGGTTTAGGGGTTATTTTTGAGTGCCGTTTTTCCCGCCCTCCCCCAAAACGATAAGAGAACCCCCACGATCAATATCGTGGGGTTTTCCTATTATTTCGGGGGAGCCCCTGATTTCTGACGATTTTGAAAATATCGACGATATTTTCAATCGTCCGAAGCCCGATTCACATCCCTACAGGATATGGTGTTGATTGAGAGTGGTGGAAAGCAAAAAGCCATTGTGGCCTACCACATGGCACGCAGCGAAAAGCCTCAGAGTGAGGCCTGGCCTAAGGATGCTGTTCAACCCACCAGGCTGCCCATATCCCTCAATCTCCCATGGAGCGGAACAAACGTCAGACTGGCATGCCAAGCACAGAGACCAAGGAGGAGGAAACCCTGTATAACAAAAAAACTCCTGCTAATTTTTTTTTTTTTTTTTTTAACTTATCTGGCTGAGCACAGAGACGGTCTCCAGCTGCAGGGGGAGAGAGCTTCCTGCACCCACTGCCTTTCAGCTGCTCAATCAGCTAAGTCTACACCAGTAAAACCAGCTATCGAACCAAGGCATACATCTGAGGGACTACAGAAATCACTCAGGTATTCTCAACTGGGGAGGGACCATTTGGTATCACTGCAGGAGAGCAGGGCAAATTTTATCCTTAATTCTCCTTTATTTTAAAATGAAGTAATCCCCAATGCGGAGATGCACGTCCACCATCTGCTGGAGACGGAGAATACTGGCAGGCTGATGTAACTGCAGGGGTGTATATACTGTGATGTCAGTTTACTCTATCTCCATCTGCTGGTAGGAATGCATAACCCTCTTGTTCTGGATTCATCTGACTGGATGCTAAAAAAAAACAAAACAAGAGAATACTGGAGAGCTAAGGCTACAAGGGGCACTATGCCAGATGATGGCAGAGCTCTAGCTGGTTTGGAAAAGAAAATCCTTGCATCTGGACTAGTCTGGTGAGTAAATAAGTAACTTTTTTTCCTCTTTGTTGACCTGGCAGTACGCCTTTGTACTTCCAACTTTAATTGGAACCAGGACTGGGATATGGCATAATAAAGATTTCATTTGCTACTTCCCAGGGAGTTTTCCCCTTTTTTATATTCCCTCCATCCTCTCCCCAACATATCAAGTTTGGTCAGTGCACTGATAGTCTTGGGCCAAGGCTATGCACTATGGATCCTTCCAAAACCCTACAATTAAAGGCCGTGAATTCAGACACTTGGTGTCACCCTTGAGCAACGACTATGACTCCTTTTAATAGGAAGGCCACTAAAACATAACCAGTACTTGCAATGAAATATAGAATCCTCATTGGCATACATACAGCACATCACTTTTCACCTAATAATACAATATGATGAACCATGCAGTGGCACCATTCATCTGTGCCATTGGTCAAGGCCAGCTCTAGGCTAACTATATGAAAAAATGTGCACCTTGCCTGACCATGAATTATATAGTTTTCACTTCTGCATCATGCTTGCTATGTCCCCACCTTCCCCTGGAGAGATACCTACATAACCTTTCCTTCCCTCAATACCAGTGACAAGTTTTGGCCCACCCTCAGTAAGGTCTGTACAGGATGGGGCAGACCTTCAATATAAACCTTTCACCTTCAGTTTTATAAATATAATCTGGTTGCAAAGGGGAACTAGGAGGTTTCCCATACAATTCAAACCACCAAAAAATTTTAAACTCCAATGTCAACTCAGTAACAGCAACACAAAACTCCCTTTATTAACAGGCACTTTGTGAAATAAATGAAACCCTACAGAAATCACTCAGAACCAACACAACAAACCTGCCATGTCATAACAGCACTAACTTCCAGGACTCAAACAGCAACAACCTACTGTAAAAAGGCAGCTTTGCAAATATAACAGGCGACAGAAGAGCAACAATACACCACCTAACTGGAAAACAAAAAAAAAACAAAAAACCTGAACTGCTATAAATCCCTACACAGACACTACACTCAATGGAAACCTTCACCTCAGTCACAGGCAGGACACAGATGGACACCTCACCAAATTCATAACATTAAAAACAGAAAACATGCAGAAAAAAAACTGGAAAGCCAACAAGCTGGCTTGCATGCCAGGCTGACAATGGCACCCTATACAATCCCAAAAGCCAGTCCTGTCAGTTTTCACAGTTGCTAAGAAAACATAAGCCATGTTCCAAGTACTCACAGCCGGAGCTCCTCAAAGGATTTCACTGAATAGAGCGGAGAGCTGGGGTCCTTCTGCAAAACTTCAACATTGTAACTGGATTCTATCAGGGATTTCCGAATCAATTTATTCAAAAGAGAACTGGTGGCCAAGTCTACTAAGAAAGCATAATTTGAGGGGGAGAAGGAAAAAAAAAAGTTATTTATCCTACAAGTTAGCAGTATTCAAAAGAACATACAAAATAAACCCAAATAATCAAGCAACAGTTCAATAGATTTATGTATTTACTAGCGAAAACTGCCTGGCATTGCTCGGATTGTCTGGTGCATAACAGCTATACATTATAAAATTGTATAAAAGTGAAAATGTTATAAATAGTTTTATTTTAATTAATAGCAAGCATATAGAAACTTAGGGAACCTCGCCATAAACTACACTGACGGTATGTTACATGTCTCTTGTTGCCCAACTCTAGAGAGCAATAAATGGAGAAATTACTTACCTGATAATTTCATTTTCCTTAGTGTAGACAGATGGACTCAGAACCAATGGGTATAGTGTGCCCCGATAGCATTTAGAGACGGAGTCAGATTTCAATCTGACGTCAGCCCTAGTACATATATCCCTGCAGGAAGCTCTGCTCTTCAGTATTCTCTTCGAAAAGCAATTGTGGATATATGCGTGACTGAATAACTTGAATAACTTGGTTAACGTGATTAACTTGAACTGGTTGATGTGGTTATAGCTGGAGACCGCCAGTGCACTCAACTGAAAAACGCCAACACCCAGTAGGTATGGGTGTCTTAGAGAGAAGCTTAGCTTACCCGTGTTTGTCTTGCTCTCGGGGATTGCTACCCGAGGTTTCCGTGTTTGTCGGCAGCCGTGGGCGGGATGCTGAGTCCATCTGTCTACACTAAGGAAAACAAAATTATCAGGTAAGTAATTTCTCCATTTCCTAGCGTGTAGCAGATGGACTCAGGACCAATGGGATGTACAAAAACTACTCCCGAACTGGGTGGGAGGCTGCCCGTGGCCCACTTAGTACTACCCTTGCAAATGTTGTGTCCTCCCGAACCTGAACATCCAGGCACTAGAACCTGGAGAAGGTGTGAATGGAGGACCATGTCGCCGCCAGACAGATCTCAGCGGGTGACAGCATCTTTGTTTCCGCCCAGGACACTGCCTGGGCTCTAGTGGAATAGGCCTTGACTTGTAGAGGTGGAGGCTTGCCTGCATCTATGTAGGCCGCCTTGATAACTTCTTTGATCCAGCGGGCTATGGTTGCCCGTGAGGCCGCTTCCCCTTGTTTCTTCCCACAGTGAAGGACGAATCCGTCTTCCGTACGGATTCCGACCTTTCCAGGTATCGGACTAGGAGTCTGCTGACTTTAAGATGGCGAAGGTGGCAAGATTCTTCCGAGTCCTTATGCTCGTCTGGCGATGGCAGCGAGATGGTTTGCTTTAGATGGAAGTGAGAAACCACTTTTGGGAGGAAGGAGGGGACCGTGCGCAGCTGTATGGATCCCAGTGTGAACCTGAGGAACGGTTCTCGACAGGACAGTGCTTGAAGCTCGGAGATGCGACGGGCCAAACAGACTGCCACTAGAAATGCAGTCTTCAATGTTAGTAGTCGGAGGGACAGACCGCAGGTGGGTCTGAAGGAGGCTCTTGCTAGGAAGTCTAGGACTAGATTGAGATTCCATAAAGATTGGGCCACTTCAAAGGTGGTTGGATCTGTTTGACCCCATTCAGGAAGCGGGAGACATCCGGGTGAGAGGCTAGGCTGCTGCCCTCCACCTTGGCTCTGTAGCAGGATAACACGGCCACCTACACCTTGATGGAGTTGAGAGACAACCCCTTCTGTAAGCCGTTCTGCAGGAATCTCAGGATCATGGGGATTTTGACTGTCTGCAGGAGTATTTCACGGTCTTCACACCAGGCTTTGAATATTCTCCATAATCATATGTAGGTTAGAGATGTAGAAAACTTGCATGCTCGGAGCAGAGTGTCAATCACCGCCCCTGAGTATCAGCTCTTCTTCAGGCGTGTCCTCTCAATGGCCAGACCATAAGAGAGAATAGAGTTGGGTCTTCGTGGAGGATCGAGCTTTGTTGGAGCAGATCCCGGTGTGGAGGTAGAGGGAGAGGGCTCCCTATCAGTAGTCTTTGCATGTCTGCGTACCACGGCCTTCTTGGCCAGTCCGGGGCCACTAGAAGTACTAGTCCCCTGTGTTGTTCTATCTTTCAGCTGATCCCGCCCAGTAGCGGCCACGGAGGGAAGGCATATAGCAGGATTTCCTGTGGCCAGGCCTGGACGAGGGCATCGATCCCTTGGGATTGTGGTTCCCGTCTGTGACTGAAGAAGTTGGGAACTTGGGCGTTGGACCGGGTTGCCAGGAGGTCCATGGCTGGTGCTCCCCAAGGTTTACCATCAACTGGAAGGCTGTGGCTAACAGCCTCCATTCCCCTGGGTCTAGGCTTTCTCTGCTGAGGTAACCCGCAGTGACATTGTCTTTTCCCGCAATGTGGGCAGCTGAGATCTCTTGTAGGTTTGATTCCGCCCATGCCATTAGGGGTTCTATTTCCAGGGACACCTGTTGGCTTCTGGTTCCTCCCTGGCAGTTGATGTAGGCCATTGTTGTGGCGTTGTCCGACATGACTCTGACCAATTCACCCCGGAGTCTGTGACTGAAGCGTAGGCAGGCTTGCCTGACTGCCCATGCTTGAAGTTCCATCCCGACTCTTCCTTGTCCCATTGCCCCTGGGCAGTCAGTTCCTGGCAGTGGGCTCCCCACCCTCATAGGCTCACATCCGTGGTAAGCAGGATCCAGGTCAGTGGGGATAGCCTTACTTCCTTGCTCAGATGGTCTTCTTGTAGCCACCATTGTAGCTGGGTTCGAACTTCCTCCGGGAGCTGGAAGCAAACGAAGTAGTTCTGGGACATCGGATTCCATCGTGACAGAAGGGAACGCTGTAGGGGTCGCATGTGAGCTCTTACCCATGGAACCACTTCCAGTATGGATGTCATGAGACAGAGGACTTGGGAGGTAGTCCCACACCTTAGGGCGAAGACTGCTTAACAGGTTTCGCAATTGGTTCATCAGTTTTGTTCTCCTTGGAGGAGTCAAAATGACCTTGTCTTGTCTGGTGTCAAACCAGACTCCCAGGTATTCTAGAGATTGGGAGGGCTGCAGACAGCTCTTGTTTGTGTTGACCACCCACCCGAGGTTCTCCAGTAGAGTTTTGACTCTGGTGGTCGCCTAATGACTTTCCTCTGGGGACTTTGCCCTGATCAGCCAATCGTCCAGATATGGGTGTACGAGGATTCCTTCTTTCCTCAATGTCGCCGCCACTACAACCATGATTTTGGTGAACATTCGGGGTGCTGTGGCTAGCCCGAAGGGTAGTGGTGGTCCAGAATCACGAAGCGTAAAAAACGCTGATGTTAGTGATGGACCGGGATGTGCAAGTAGGCTTCTGACAGATCCAAGGATGTGAGAAATTCTCCCAGCTGTATCGCCCTTATGACCGAGCGTAGGGTTTCCATGTGGAAGCGAGGTACCCTCAGGTGGTGGTTGACAGACTTGAGGTCCAGGATGGACCGGAACGTACCCTCTTTCTTGGGAACGATAAAATAGATGGAATAGTGCCCAGTATTTTGTCGATGCATAGGCACCGGCGTTATAGCCTTTAAGTCGAGCAATTTGGTCAGTGTGGTTTCCACTGCCGCACTCTTGGAAGGGTCGTGGCAGGGAGATTTCACAGATTTGTCCGGAGGAATGTTGTGGAAGTCCAGATAATATCCCTCTCGAATGATGGTTAGGACCCACATGTCCGAAAGTTATCTCGACTCATCTTTGGTAGAATAGGGCAAGTCTGCCCCCTACGGCTTCTTCCTGTGGATGGGTCGACTGATCTTCATTGCGGGGTGCAGCTGGGGCTTGGACCCACGCAGGTTCCCCTTTTGCTGTGTTTGTTCTGAAAGGACTGGCCCCTGCCTGCGGGGTGAGATGCTTGATATGTACTTTTGTATGGTTTTAAGCGCTGTGATCCCCTGTCCTTGGATATTCGGGGGGAGGGTCACTGGCTTCTCTTGTTCTTGTCCTCCAGTAGCTGCGGTACTGGGAATTCGCCCCATTTGTCAGCTAACTTCTCCAGTTCTCTTCCAAACAGGAGGGTTCCCTTAAAAGGCACTCTTGTGAGTCTCGTCTTAGACGTCGTGTCAGCTGACCAGCTTCGCAGGCAGAGTTGCTTTCTGGCTGCCACAACGGACGAAACGCCTCTGGCTGCGGTGCGCACCAGATCAGAGGTCGCATCCGTGAGGAATTATATTGCTGGTTCTAGTACTTCGATGGGTGTCGTGGCGCTCCTGGTCTTTGATATGCAGGCGCGTGTCACCACGGCACAGCAGGCCACGATCTGTAGTGACATAGCTGATACGTCGAATGACTGTTTGAGGATGGATTCCAGATGTATATCCTGGGCATCCTTGAGTGCCGCTCCTCCCTCGACTGGGATGGTAGTGCGCTTTGAGACCACGCAGACCATGGCATCCACTTTGGGGAACGCCAGGAGATCTTTGGCAGCGGGGTCCAAGGGTTACAGGGCTGCCAGGGTCCGTCCCCTCCTTGAATGTGGCCTCTGGAGCCTCCCATTCCAGGCCAATCAGCTGTTGAACGGCTTGCAGCAAAGGGAAATGGCGGGAGGCCTGATGGAGTCCCTCGAGGACGGGGTTTGTCTTCGGTTCCCCTGTGGCACTCATGCCTGAGATGGCGAGCTCTTTCAGGCTATGAGCCACGAGGTCTGATAGCTCGTCTTTGGCGAAGAACCACCTCATGGTTTGGTAAGGTTCCGTTCCTGGAGGGATTTCCCCTTCCCTCTAGGGTGTCCATGTCCCCAATGTTGGGGCTTTGAGGCGGGACGGGCACTTCTCTGGGTTTAGAGGGTCCCGGGATGTTAGGGTCCTCTGGGGGAGACTGTGGTTGTGACATCAGGGGCGCTGGCTGCATGTGGACAAAGGTATGTAGGCTTTTGAAGAATTCTACCCAGGAGAAAGATGCTGGGTCTAAGTTGAGAGGTGCTGCGTCCCCAGGGAGCCCTGTTTGAGGGAGGCTCCCGCTGGGGGTAGCCAGATCTGGTGTAATGTCGGTAGATCCGGATCCCAGTGCCGGCTGGAGAGGACCTTGGCCTGGCTCACCCAGAGCCTCCTCGCACTGTAAACACAGGGCTGTGGCCTCTTCGTGCTGCGCAGCTCTAATGTGGCATACTGGGCAGAGGCCCTGAGCCTTGAGCTTCTTGTCCGGTGGTGCCATGGTTTGTGCACATAGGCTTGCAGAAAACTCCAGTTTGTGCATTCAAGTGAATGCCAGGAGGCTGAGTTATGCACTCCGGGTGCGCCGAAGTTGTGCGTGTAGGTCGGATGCGCGCTCAATAAAATGCGCATGCTGCTGTTCGCCCAGGGTTTACTTATGCACCCGGCACAGTTGAGCGTGTGGCTGTGCGCTCGGCATCCTTGTGCGGGTCGCTGAGCGCACGGTACTTATGCACGCGCCAGTGTCCGCACAAGTGATTTTGTGCGCACGGCTCAAATCGGCGGACAGGGTGGCGATCAAGTGAAAATGGCGACAGCGACCACGTGAGCAATATGGTGACCATCTCGGAGGGTCTCCATGTGGGAGGACCCGCGTATCGGACTGGGGTCTAGCCCGGATAGGGCTGATCAACCCGGTAGCACCGATGCCGGCTGGCAATCTGTGCAGCTATTCGAGCCTCGGAGACTTTTAAGAAGTTTTCTACCTTACCTTGTCTCAGCGTTTCCCGGTCTCATTCTGGGCGGCCTCCGGCTGCGGGGGGAGAGGGGAAAGTACCTTCACCACCTCGCTCGAAGTTGCACCTGCTGCCTCTCAGCTACATCCATTGCCGGGGGCTAAGTCCATGCCGGGAACCGGCTGCCGGACCGAGGCCTACCTCTGAGGAATCGCGGAAATCACCTCAGGAATTCTCAACTGGGGGAGGGACCAGTAGGTATCACCGCAGGAGAGCGGGGCTTGTCTGCAGAGGTAAGATTTCTTCTTTGTTTTAGATTTCTTTGGCGAGAATACTCTAACGCTGTGCAAGCGTGGATAGAGTCCTGAACTGCTATGGAGACGGAGAAATACTGAACAGCAGAGCTTCCTGCAGGGGTATATGTACTAGGGCTGACATCAGATTGAAATCTGATTCCGTCTCCAACTGCAATCAGGATCACACTATACACATTGGTCCTGAATCCATCTGCTACATGCTAGGAAATAGCGATTGTTATAGAACATTAAAAAGTACCGGTTACAGTAGACCCCTGGGCTTTCACTATTCACTGTCTTCCATTGAGGGAACTGACCTGTTAGGAACCAGTTCACAGCCCACCTACTTGGGGCTCAGGCTCACACAATCAGGACTACCCAACACCAGAAGAGATCTGCAGGATGGGCGCCACAGTTCCCATCCCATGGCAGCCATAAAAGAAGAGGGCCAACGCGGAGCCCATTCTGCAGAGACTGAAGAAAGGGTCTGGCAGTGCCTGAATACAACTCTGTATGTTTGTGTGTCTAAGCGCACAAGTGGAGCCTGTGTACATGTGGGAGAAGCTGTGTGTGGTAGCTGGAGACAGAGCTTTGCAGACAGAACACATTAGCAAAAAGTACCTAGCATTGCTTGTTTATTCATAAATGATGTAAATGTTCAAAGCGGAAAATATAAAGATTCTTTTACTGTATTAACAAATTAAGAGAAGAACCTGTATGTGTGTGTGTGGCCTAGTGGCCACAGACAGACAACAGTGTGACTGACAAGCCTTTTATATAGATAGATTTATTCATTTAAACTTGCTATCCTACAGTTTCTTAATATGAGAAACTTGCTTTCTCATGTCAACATTAGGCTGTTTGTTTAGGGAGGCTGAAGCAGAACAGTCGGGGAGGGGAAGAATGTATATTCCATTTTTCTCCAGCATCAGTATGGTTACTTGAGCTTTACAAATTATAATGTAGAAATTAAGAAATTCCAAGTTATCACATAAAATTTCTGTATCATATATACCAAGCCAATACACAGGAGCCCAAGAACCAAGCAAAATACTCCTCCCCTTATCCACTGCTTATTAACTCCTGGTCTGCTAGTTTATCCTGTAATGTAATAATTATTTTTAATGCAATATTTTCAAATCTTAGAATTTCTTGATATTCTATTATCTTCTTCTTCCTTTGTTTCTTTATTGATCCTTCAATTTTTTTTTGTTTTCTTTATTCTTTTAATTATCTTATTTTCATTACTTTAGCCCTTATTATTTTCATTTCCACGTTTTCTCAACCTTTCCCTTTGATTGCCAAGTTTCCCTCTTCTCTTATCCATTCTGTTCTCTCAGCCTTTCAGGGATTTTTCCATCCTGCCACCAGTCTGTGGAAGGGTGTCGTGGTCCTCGCACCAGACTTCGAATATTCTCCATACTCGTATGTATGTTAAGGAGGTGGAGAACTTGCGCACTTGGAGCAGTGTGTCAATCACTGGACCTCAGTATCCACTCTTTTTCAAGCGAGACCTCTCAATGGCCATACCGTAAGCGAGAATCTCGGGTTTTCGTGGAGGATCAGTCCTTGCTGGAGTAGATCCCTGTGTGGAGGTAGGCGTAGAGGGTTTCCCGCCAGATGTCTTCGCATATCCACGGCCTTCTTGGCCAGTTTGGGGCCACTAGAAGTACCAGCCCTCTGTGGTGTTCTATCTTGCGATGATTCCGCCCAGTAGTGGCTATGGAGGGAAGGTGTACAGAAGATCCTCCTGAGGCCAGGTCTGGACGAGGGCATTGATTCCCTGGGACATCGGTTCCTGTCTTTGGCTGAACAACTTGGGAACCTGGGTGTTGGACCCGGTTGCCAGAAGATCCATGGCTGGTGTTCCCCAGTGGTTTACTAGCTGCTGGAAGGCTGTTGTCGACAGTATCCATTCCCCTGGATCCAGATTCTCTCTGCTGAGGTAGTCTGTCGTGACATTGTCTTTTCCTGCGATGTGGGCGGCTGATATCCCTTGTAAGTTTGATTCTGCCCACATCATTAGGAGTTCTATTTCCAAGGACACCTGCTGGCTCCTGGTTCCCCCCTGGCGGTTGATGTAAGCCACTGTTGTGGCGTTGTCCGACATGACTCTGACTGATTTGCCCTGGAGTCTGTGGCTGAACCGTAGACAGGCTAGTCTGACTGCTCGGGCTTCCAGTAGGTTTATGTTCCATGCCGACTCTTCTTCGTTCCATTGCCCTTGAGCCGTTAGCTCCTGGCAGTGGGCTCCCCATCCCCACAGGCTTGTGTCTGTGGTGAGCAAGGTTCATTCCGGTGGGGATAGGCTTGTTCCCTCGCTCAGGTGGTGTTCCTGTAGCCACCGTTGTAGTTGGTTCCGAACCTTCACCGGTAGCCGGGGGGGGGGGGGGGGGGGGGAGGAGAGTAGTTGCGAGACATCGGGTTCCATCGAGACAGTAGGGAGTGTTGTAGGGGCCGTATGTGGGCCCTTGCCCACAGGATGACTTCTATTTATTTATTTATTTAATTAATTAATTTATTTATTGTTTTTGTTAAACCGAGTTTCATGACAGGCATCACATCAACCCGGTTTACAATTAACAAAGTGTGTAAAACATAACATAACGTAAAACAATGGTTTTATGGTTTTCTATGGTTTTCTATGGTTGATGCCATGAGTTTTCTATGGTTTTCTATGGTTTTCTATGGTTGATGCCATGAGTCCGAGGACTTGGAGATAGTCCCATGCCATGGGGAGAGTGGAATTCAACAATGCTCATAGTTGTTCCATCAACCTCCTTCTCCTTGTAGGGGGAAGGGTGACTTTGTTCCCTTTGGTGTCGAACCGGACTCCCACATATTCCAGGCATTGGGAGGGCTGCAGGTGGCTCTTGGGTGTGTTGACGACCCACACGAGGTTCTGCAGTAGTTCCTTGACACTGGTGGTTGCCTGCTGGCTTTCCTCTGGCGATTTATTTAAAAACTCTTCTATACCGTCATTGATAACTATCACAACGGTTTACAAAACAGGCACGATAATGAAAAAATATGAGTGGTATAGATTACAAATTAACCATGTGCCATCGTGGAGCGGTAACAAATTAATATAAAAAAAAACTTTGTGTTGTACATTAAGCTTGTTTTGCTCTGATCAGCCAATCATCCAGGTATGTGTGTACAAGGATTCCCTCTTTCCTAAGTGCTGCCGCTACTACCACCATGATCTTGGTGAACGTCGGGAAGCCGTAGCCAGCTCGAACGGTAGGGCCTGAAACTGGTAGTGATGGCCCAATATCGTGAAGCGTAGGAAATGCTGGTGGGTGCGATGATTGGTATGTGGAGATAGGCTTCTGACAGATCCAGGGAGGTCATGAATTCTCCAGGTTGTCCCGCCTTTATAACTACCCGCAGGGTTTCCATGCAGAAGCGGGGTACCTTCAGGTAGCGATTGATGGTCTTGAGGTCCAGTATGGGCCGAAATGTTCCCTCTTTCTTGGGCACGATGAAGTAGATGGAATAGTGCCCCGAATTTTGTTCATGCGGAGGCACCGGTGTTATTGCCTTTAGGGCAAGTAGTTTTATTAGTGTGGTTTCCAATGCCTTCCTCTTGGAGGGGTCGTGGCACGGAGAAATCACAAACTTGTCCGGAGGGATGCTGTGGAAGTCTAGGTAGTATCCCTCTCGAATAATGGATAGGACCCTATTGTCTGACGTTATCTCGACCCATCTTTGGTAGAAAAGGGCAAGCCTGCCCTATGATCTCTTCCTGTAGATGGGTCTGCTGATTCTCATTGTGTGTTGCAGCTGGGGATCGGTCCTGAGCCGGCTCCCCTTTTGTTGTGTCTATTCCGAAAGGACTGCCCCTTGCCGGCGGGGCAGGGGCTTAGTAAGTGTTTTTGTATGGTCTATAACGCTGAGATCCTCTGCCCTTGGGTGCCCGGGGAGGGGGGCGTTGGTTCCTCTTGTTCCTGTCCTCCAGTAGATGGGGTACTGGGGACTCGCCCCATTTGTCGGCTAGATGGTCCAGGTCGCTTCCGAAGAGTGATCCTCTAAAGGGTATTCTCATGAGCCTCGTCTTAGAGGACGCATCGGCTGACCAGCTTCGGAGCCAGAGCTGTCTTCTGGCTGCCACTATGGACGAGAGGCTTCTGGCTGAGGTGCGCACCAGGTCTGAGGTCGCATCCATGAGGAATGATATTGCCGGGTCTAACTACGCCCTCGATTGGCGTAGTTGCGTCCCTGGCCATCACCAGGCAGGCACGTGATACCATGGCACAGCAAGCAGCAATCTGTAGGGTCATAGCTGATACATCGTAAGACTGCTTGAGGATGGATTCCTGCCGTCTGTCACTGGCATTCTTAAGGGAAGCTCCACCCTCGACTGGTATGGTGGTGTGCTTTGTGGTGGCACAGACCAAGACGTCGACCTTGGGAAACCTCAGGAGTTCCTTTGTCGCGGGGTCCAAGGGGCGTCCCATTCCAGGTCGATCAGCTGTTGTACGGCCTGTAGCGTAGGGAAATTGTGTGAAATTTGGCGGAGCCCGGCCAGGAAGGGGCTCGCCTTGGACTCTGCTGTGTTGCATGTGTCCGGAATGGCCAATGCCTTCAGACACGTGGCTACGAGATCTGATAATTCGTCTTTTGGGAAGAAGCGCATCATGGTGCGATGTGGTTCTGTTCCTGGAGGGAGTTCCCCATCTTCCAGGGGTTCTGGTTCCTCCTCTGAATCATCTGTGTCCCCTAAGGGGAGGTATTTGTCCAGGGGCGGCTCATCTGGTGGAGACCGGTAGGGCCCTGGGAGGTTCTGGGCCACTGGCGGAGGTTGTGGTTGTGCCGCTGGTGGTCCTGTCTGAGCGTGGATGTAGGACTGTAGTTCCGCGAAGAATTCCACCCAGGTGAAGTTGCCTGAGAATGCATTGGGTCCAGCGGCGCTCCCCGAGGGCCCCCACTGAGGGGGGGGGGCCCGAGTCGGGAATAGAGAGGTCTGGGGTAGTCTCGCTGGTAGATCCGGAGTCCTCTACAGGCTGAGGGGGACCTTTTCTCGGCTCCCCCTGAGCTTCTTCGCACAACAGGCACAGGGCGAAGGTCACCTCGGGCTGTGCCGCTCTCAGGTGGCATGCCGGGCAGAGGACTGGGCCTTTAGCTGTCTTGGGCAGCGAGGCCATGATTTGCGCGTGTATCTTGTACAGATGCGCGTGCCAAGAGGCCTGGTTATGCGTTCTGGGTGCGCCTAGGAACGGAAGATACACGCGTGGGTGTGCGCACGGGCCTAGTTGTGCGCTCAGTCCCCTTTGTGCACGTCGCTGTGCACACGGCTCAGTTGTGCGGACAAACGGTGACTAAGGGGGGGAAATGGCACCGGCAACCACGCAAGCAAAATGGCACCCCCCCCAGAGGGTCTTCACGTGGGAGGACCCTCGAGCCGGATTGGGGTCTAGCCCCAATGGGGCTGCTCAACCCGATTAGACAGATGCCAGAGGGACGATCTGAGCAGTTATCTGAGCCTCGGAGACCAGAGAATTAGAGAAAAGTTTTCTACCTTACCTTGTCTCGGCGCTTCCCGGTCTCTTGCGGGCGGTCTCCGGCTGCGGGGGGAGAGGGAAATACCTTCAATGCCGCGCTCGGTCTTGCACCCGCTGCCTCTCAGCCGCTCACTTTTCAGGGGGCTAAGTCCACGCTGGGTCAGCGATCGGACCGAGGCTGTCTCTCAGCTGCTCCCTTCGCCAGGGGCTAAGTCCATGCCGGGACCGAGGCTTATCTCTGAGGGATCTCGAAGATTTTCTCTCTTTCTTTCTTCTTTGAATTTGGTTTTCTAACGCTGTGCAAGCGTGCGTGAAGTCCCGAACTGCTATGGAGATGGAAAAAAACTGAAGAACAGAGCCTCGTGCACGGGTATATGTAGTGCTGATGTCAGATTGAAATCTGACTCTGTCTCCAACTGCTATCAGGAGCACACTATATCCATTGGTCCTTAGTCCTGAGTCCATCTGCTACACGCTAGGAAAATAACTGATTCACATTAACCCGTTCTAGACCTCTCATAATTTTAAACACCTCTATCATATCCCTCCTCAGCCGTCTCTTCTCCAAGCTGAAAAGTCCTAACCTCTTTAGTCTTTCCTCATAGGGGAGCTGTTCCATTCCTTTTATCATTTTGGTCGCCCTTCTCTGTACTTTCTCCATCGCAACTATATCTTTTTTGAGATACGGTGATCAGAATTCAAGTATTCAAGGTGCGGTCTCACCATGGAGCGATACAGAGGCATTATGACATTTTCAGTTTTATTCACCATTCCCTTTCTAATAATTCCCAACATTCTGTTTGCTTTTTTTGACTGCAGCAGCACACTGAACCGACGATTTCAATGTGTTATCCACTATGACGCCTAGATCTCTTTCTTGGGTGGTAGCTCCTAATATGGAACCTAACATTGTGTAACTATAGCATGGGTTATTTTTTCCTATATGCATCACCTTGCACTTATCCACATTAAATTTCAGCTGCCATTTGGATGCCCGATGATAGCCAATCCCCGGTGCCCCGGTGGAGGGGTGGACATTGAGGGATCTGTGTCCATCGGTTCTCTACATCCTGTCGGTGAAGCTCTCGATGCCGGTGTCGAAGGGTCAGACTTTTTGGATCCGAGCAGCTTCTCCATCTTATCGAAGCGGCACACCTGCCCTTAGGGTTCATCTGGTCGCAAAACCGACAGCCCCGGACATCATGTGATGCCCCAAGGCAAAGCATACACACCTCATGCGGATCAGTGAGGAACATAGTCCGAGGGTACTAGGGTCATCAATGAAATCCTGACGACACCATAATGAAAACAGGGGCCGGCGAGCTGTCGATAACTAGCAAACACTGGAAGATGGCACTGCTGGGAATCGACCGCACAGGAGGTAAAAACACTTACTGCGCCACTCACTAAGAAAAACCCCGAAGGAACTGAGAGGGTCCCGGAGAGGAAAAGCTTTCCACAAAAAAGTGCACGAGCTCCACAACCACGAGACTGCTCCGCAGAAAAGAAGAGCCTGAAGAGGGACCCCGTGTGGATGCAAGGATAGTGGTATACTGGGCATGCTCTGTGTACTAGTCAAAGTTTCAAGAATCTTTGACATACGTTTTCCATGCCGGGCTCCATCTGATGTCACCCATGTGTGAGAACTACCATTCTGCTTGTCCTAGGAGAAATTTGACACACAGAAATGAAATTAAAAAAATAGAGCTGCAAAAAATCTACACCAAAAATGGAAAGACACCGTTTTTAATATAGGAAAAAAAAGGCATATTTCTGCAACATCAGGGAATGACCATTAAAGCAAATAAAAAAAATACATTTCAGATTTTTGCCTCTGCTGTTGACATCTGCACACCCCATTGAACTGGCAGAATACTATCAGAATGCCATGCTCATGTCTCAGTACACAATCAAAGTGTGACTTTTATATGTCAAGTTTACTGCTACCTGTTTCCTCCTCTTCATCATCATCGTAGTAGTTAGCACGTGCATCTTTTAAGAAAGAAGAGAAATCACAAATTAAACTAAAAGCATTCATATCAACTTTTCCTTTTTCAAGTACAGTACTGTACTTTAATTCTTGGAACAACAAGCTTGAATAAAGGCTTTTATCAAATTCAAGGGCAGTTATGACTGTTTGTATTATGACAGAATAAAAAATATACAAAACAGAATTGAATTCTTACCTTTTTTTTGTAAAGATAGGCTTCTAAAGCTCTTCTGAGGATTATAATGATCAAAATGCTGTTTAAAAAAAATAAATGTAAATTTGTGATTTTTTCTTCTTAAAATACTTACAATTTGAAGCACTCATATCAACAGCTAATTCCATTAGGAATGCAAGGGGCATCTTGTATAGAAGTAAAATAAATATTTTTCATGAAACATCACTATACCAAAAATACTGTTGCAATCATTTTTCTACCAATCAGAAACAATTGAGTAGAGCATAATAAAGTAGACCATAACAAAAGCCAAGACCTATGCAATTATTTTGAAAACATAAACCATAACAAATTAACTGTAAAATGTCCTGTTATTTAACATACAAAAATAACTTGGCTGCTGATTAACCTAAGCTTTGTTTGTAAACAAATTGTTGCTCTCGCTTTTACCCAGAGATTTCCATTCACACTTTCATTCTGCTGGGATTTTTTATGATTCTACAATTCCTGATGTATGATTTTTTTAATGATTCTACAATTCCTGATGCATGGAAGGAACAACATGCAGAATTTCCTGCAGTACGAGGAGGAGAGGAGAGCGCTGGAACTGTTGAACAAAGTTAATTTAATACAGAGAATCACCACCATACTAAAAGGCAGAATAAAAATGAGGGTACAAAAATATGCTTTATACCAATTTCCAAATACAAATCATTATTTAGGAACCTCTTCTTCCTCCCCTATGGGACTGGATGGCTCAAGGAACTTTATCAGTGCTACAGAGCCTTTCACTAGATTACCAGCTCAAGCTGGTAAACACAAATAAAAAAAGAAAAGAAAGGTCGCCTATGTCAAACGAATTGCTAGTCTTAGCCCAGTTCCAGGGGCCACGAGAAACATTCACATTGTGGACCCTGTTTGATTTCTACAAATCTGTGAATTCTGCTGCACACTTTGTCACTGATTTGTACCAAGCAGCAAGAGATTGCCTAATACTCTGCAAATTACAATATTCTGGAATAAGGCAGATCAAATACACTTGTTTTCATTCAGCTAGCCTACAGGTTACCATAGCTACACACTTCTCCCTGGCACTCAAGTAAGGTTAAACTCGCCCTTCAGTGAGTCCAAGGGCTTTTCTAGATAACTTTCCACACCATCCCTCCTAAGCTTGAAACTTGTCTGTAGTCTCTCTAACATCTCCATAAGGTAAAGGCCATCTGTATGCCTTTCCAACATCCCACATAGGGTTGAGGCCATTCCTTCCCAACTTCCCAGAAATTCTACTTTAAATAGGACTGTCCCATTTATTAAGAAACTGGACTGCATCCTGCTTGAACAAGATCAGGACACACAACCATTCTGCCTTTAATTCTGGTCACACACAAAGAAGAATCCACAAGGATTCTATGCCTGCCACACGAGTAAATTTATGATTTTTAAAATGGGGTGCAGATAGTATGGTAAATTATCATCCGCCATACTTCTTCCTCCCAGTATCATGCATTCGCCCTGCTGCTCCTCTGATAGGCTTAACATTTTTCTCCACCTACCCCTCCCATTTCTATCTTCCCCCATCTCCCAGGTGGGGGAAGATACTACTTCCGCCCTTAAGTTCCTCTCCATCTCTTTTTTTCTTCCCTCCATTCCTGCATAGCAGGACATGATGGGGAGAGAAGCCAAGAACCCAAGGGAAATAAGGCAATAGGAAATCTTCAGGGGGCAGAGAAAGTTAAAGCACAATCTTAACAGTGTGCGATTAAGTGAGAAAAAGGAGACATGAACCGGGGGTTGGGCTGAAAAGGACAGTAACCTAAAGGGACAAAGTGGAGCAGAGTGGTGGGTAGAAGGAAAATAACGTGCGCCAGTTTTTTCAAAACTGCATCAGCCCATGTGCGCCACATATATACTTAGTCACATTTCTTTCTCCATGTATTGCTATACTGAAGACCAAGATAATCTTACGCCCTGATCCAGACTAGGTTCCTCTCTGTCCGAAACCTCTCCCCAAATTTCTCTTTATCTCTGGCCCCCTGTACCCCGGGGACGCGTCACCAATTGATTTATTCCCCTCCCAGAAAGCCCAGGCCAATCTCGCCCCTGCCTACCCGCATTTCACGGAGCCCAGGCCTGTCTGAGCTCCCCCTCCCCCAACCCACGGGACTCGTGCACGTCTGCGCCCTCCTGCGCGCCGGCAGGACAAGTCTGGCTGTGCAGCCCTCAGCGAAACACCGCAGAGGCCGAACCAAAAAAGAGTCGTGTTACTTTATTGTGCTGAACGTCACCGGCCTCCTGCCGGGGCCGAAAGCGGCCACCCGCATTGACTCGCCAAGACACAGCCGCCATGGCTCGGCTTCAGAGCTCAACGCTCCCCAGTGCTCGCAATGAACGCCCTCGTCAGAAGCCCAGCGGTTAAGCTTCCCACGACGAGCTCGGCTCGCCTTAGTTGTGATTTAATAAAGAACGTCAGCGGGGCGGGGCGGGGCGTACGAACGAGCAGCTGCGTAGGCTGAGCCCCCTGCCGGCTCATAGAGAGAAAGCGAGAGGTCCCCGTCGTCTCAGCTACAACTGATGGGAAAGGTAAAAAAAAAAAAAAAAAAGGCTCGCTGTTGACTTCCCTCTCCGTTTTATGGAAGCCTCCACCACCAAAGGCATATAGGGTACCCCCAACGGCGTGTTTGGTGAGTGCAGTTAGACGGGGAGGTGAGCAGGTCCTGTGCGAAAAATTACTGTACTGCCTCCCCCCGATTCATTCACCGTCTGGGCCGGGCCCATCAAATAAAGCCCAGCACCGTCAGGCAATCTAAGGAGGTCATTCTTTAAAATGGAATGTGGCCTTATTGTCGTCGCGGCTCAACAGCCCACTAGATGATGAATCTAGGCCTATATTTTTAAAAAGTGACACGCCCCTCCCCCCGGAACCACTGGATGGGTATTAGGTCCTCACCCTTGCACTCACCCCCCCCCCCCAATCCTTTATAGACACATATAATTAAATTATGCATTTATACTACATTTTACATGAAAGAGAACATTCAAAAGTACAGTCTGCTGCAGCAAAAACATCACAACATGCATATTATATTTACATGCACTCCTGTGGTGCCAACCAGAAAACTGCAAGAAACACTTGGAACTCCTATGAAATTAGACTTGCTGTAATGTGTATTGGACGTGCACTTGGCCCTCAGAAATCCAGGAAGAAACAGAATTACCATTACAATATAGAAAACCTCCCATACTAAAACAACCCTAACAACCTTATCTATGATAAGGCAACACTGCACACTTTACAACAGGCCATACAAAGAACAATAAAACTCTTATTAGGAAGCCAGGCTGCTACAGAAATTACAGGCTAGCACAATACCTCACTTTGGTTACATATGCAGGACACAGACAGACCCTCACCAAATATTTAAGTGTTTTATATATTATCATTCCAAAAGAAAATCACAACAGTTTATAGTATTAGCATTCATAGTCATGCTCAGTGATCATAAGTTGTGTGTTAATGTTCACCCTTCTAATTCAACACCACAATGAATACATATTTTAGTTCATAGTTATTCATCTTCACAGATATCATAGTAGTTCTTATCTAATTTAGTTCATATTAATTCTTTCAAGGTCTACATAACAGTGAAAACAAATTCTAATCCTGCTAGTAATACCTTTATATCATTCATTTTATATTGTTTGTTTGACTAGCATTAGCTCAGGTACTGTCAATGCATTTGGCAGTATTATAGTAGTTTTCATTAAACTGTATGCCTTTCTAAAGAGCCATGTTTTCAGTTCACGCTTGAAGTTCGTTCTTTCTGTTAGCTGACGTAATGGCTCTGGAAGTGAATGCCACAGCGTGGGGTCTGCTATTGCAAACATTCGGTCTCTTACTTGCGTTAGGTATGGGATTCCGAGTGGAGGATACCATCAGGAGACCTTTGTTTTGTGATCTTAGATCACTCTGTGGTGTATAGTGATGCAGTGTCCCTCCTAATAGGCATGGATTGATATTGTTCATGATGTTGAAAATTTGGAATAACACTTTATAATGAATTCTGGATTGTACAGGAAGCCAGTGCATGGTTAGCAGTGAGGGTGTGATGACATTACCAATATTACGCCATCAAACAGCGTACGAGAGCATGGAATTCAGATCAACGAGAACTTCACTATGAAAAAGCATATAAGCAAATTAATCAAATCAGGATACTCCAAGCTGAGAATTCTACATCGACTATAACCTGTTAATAATTCAAGACTTCTGCACTGTCTTACAAACACTTATATTTTCAAACAGACTACTGCAACTCCCTTTCCCTAGGCCTCCCCGCCAGTCTACTAAAATCACTACAGTTATTTCAAAATGCATCAGCAAGATTCCTTCTAGGGACAAGGAAATTCAACACATCACACCCTCGCAGGCTTTTGCATTAGTTCACAAAGTACCTGGCAACAGAGAGAATTTGTGTCACAGTTATGAAAGCGACAACATAATCTGAATTTTTTTTCCTATGGTGCATGATAAGAGGAAACATTCCATTTCAGCTTGGCCACCCCTTTCAGAGAGTATCTCCAACTAATGTAGTATGCTATGGTGATAGATAGATATACACACACAAAAAGAAGTTTAATTTTTAAAGTATGAGGTCTAGTTATTTGATTGTTCTGGTAAGAACTGTGGTGGGGACAGATGGTGGCATTTAATCTTACCTGTTAATTTCCTTTGCTTCAGTACTGCCAGCCCAATCCATGAAAGTGGTCTATGGCCTCCTATCAGCAGATGAAGACAGGGGGGAAAAAAAGATCAAAGCTGACTTTACTCCCCCTATAAACATAGAAATGACAACAGAAGAAGACCAAATGGCTCATCCAGTCTGCCCAGCAAGCTTTCACACTTTTTTTTTCTCATACTTATGTGATACGCTTGGCCCTTATTAGTAACTTTTTGGTTCTAGTTACCTTCCACCCCCGCCATTAATGTAGAGAGCAGTGCTGAAGCAGCATCTAAATGAAGTATCTAGCTTAATTGCTTAGGGGTAGTAACTGCTGCAATGAGCAAGCTACTCCCCACGTTTATTTGTTTACCCAGCCTGTGCCATTCAGTCCTTGTTGGTTGTTGTCTGAATATAATTCCTCTTTTCTTTATTCCCCCCTGCCGTTGAAGCAGTGAGTTGCGCTGGATATGTATTCCAAGTGAAGTATCAAGCTTAATTGATTTGGGTAGTAACCACCTTAACAAACAAGCTACACCCATAATTATTTGTTTACCCAGACTATGTAATTCAGTCCTTGTTGGTTGTTGCCTAAATATAAATCCTTTTTTCCTCTTTCCCCCTGCCGTTGAAGCAGAGAGCTGTGCTGGATATGCATTGAAAGTGAAGTATCAGTCTTTCCCCCCTGCTGTTACAGCAGAGAGCTATGCTGGATATGCATTGAAAGTATCAGACTTATTTGGTATCCGCCGCAACAAGCAAGCTACTCCCCGGTTTTTGTGAATGCAAATCCTTTTTATCACATTTCCTCTTGCCGTTGAAGCATAGAGTAATGCTGGAGTCGCATTGACAGTGAGTATGTTTATTGAATAAGGGTATTAATCTCCAGGTAGTAGCTGTCATTCCCACAAGCTATCCCCATGCCTCTTCTCTTCATTCACATCCTCTAGACTTTATGGATCCACAGTATTTATCCCACGCCCCTTTGAAGTCCTTCACAGTCTTGGTCTTCACCACTTCCTCCGGAAGGGCATTCCAGGCATCCACCACCCTCTCCATGAAGAAATACTTCCTGACATTGGTTCTGAGTCTTCCTCCCTGGAGTTTTAAATCGTGACACCTGGTTCTGCTGATTTTTTTTCCAATAGAAAAGGTTTGTCATTAGCTTTAGATCATTAAAACCTTTCATGTATCTGCAAGTCTGTATCATATTACCTCTGCTCCTGCTTTCCTTCAGGGTGTTCATATTTAGATTCTTCAATCTCTCCTCATAAGTCATTCAATGAAGACCATCGACCTTTTTGGTTGCCCTTCTCTGGACTGCCTCCATCCTGTCTCTGTCCCTTCGGAGGTACGGTCTCCAGAACTAAGCACAGTACTCCAGGTGAGGCCTCACCAAGGACCTGTACAAGGGGATAATCACTTCCCTTTCCTTACTCTATATTCCTCTCTCTATGCAGCCCAGCATTCTTCTGGCTTTAGCTATTGCCATGTCACATTGTTTCGCTGACTTCAGATTGTTAGACACTATCATCCCAAGGTCTCTCTCCTGCTCCGTGCACACCAGCCCTTCACCCCCCATCGAATACAGTTCTTTTGGATTTCCACACCCCATATGCTTGACTCTGCACTTCTTGGCATTGAATCTCAGCTGCCATATCTTTGATATGGCAATTCCTATTAAGCTTAAGCCATCAGCACCCAGAGATTTGAAGATGATGGAGGAGTATGGCACGGTATTGGAACACAACGTTTGTAGGGAGTATCCCAATTCTTGCTAATAGGACAAGCAGTTAAAAACGGACTATCTGATGTCAATAAAAATGGACATTGCCTGTTTATCTACAGGCAGTCTAATGCAGCAGTGGAGAAATTACTTACCTGATAATTTTGTTTTCCTTAGTGTAGACAGATGGACTCAGGACCAATGGGCACAGTGCACTCCTGACAGCAAGTGGGAGACGGAGCCAGACCACAATCCAACGCCAGCCCACACACACCCGCGCAGGAAACTCCGCTTTTCAGCATTCCCCTCAAAAAGCAATTGTGGATATATGTGTGTTTTAATAACTTGATTAATTTGGCTAACTTGATTAACTTGGACTAGATGAACTGATTTCCAACTGGAGACCGCCAGTGCACTCAACCGAAAAACGCCGACACCTGGCAACTATGGGTGTCTTAAACTAGGGGTAAAGCCTGGCTTACCCATGTTTGTCTTGCTCTCGGGGATTGTCACCCAAAGTTTCCTGATTTTGGAGCAGCTGTGGGCGGGATGCTGAGTCCATCTGTTTACACTAAGGAAAACGAAATTATCAGGTAAGTAATTTCTAGTCAGGACCAATGGGATGTACAAAAGCTACTCCTGAACCAGGTGGGAGGCTGCCTGTGGTACCCTTACAAATTCTGTGTCCTCCCGGGCCTGACCAGCCAGGCAGTAGAACCTCGAGAAGGTGTGGATGGAGAACCACATCACCACCTGACAGATCTCGGCGGGTGACAGTATCTTGGTTTCTGCCCAGGACACTGCCTGGGTCCTTGTTGAATGGGCCTTGACTTGTAGAGGTGGAGACTTGCCTGCCTGTACGTAGGCCGCCTTGATTACTTCATTGATTGAGCGGGCTATGGTTGCCCACGAGACCGCTTCCCCTTGTTTCTTCCCACTGTGAAGAATGAATAGGTGGTCTGTCTTTTGTATGGATTCCGATCTTTCCAGGTATCGGACTAGGAGTCTGCCGACGTTAAGATGGCGAAGAAGGCGTGAGTCTTCAGAGTCCTTATGCTCGTCTGGAGATGGCAGCGAGATGGTTTGGTTTAGATGGAAATGAGAAACCACCTTTGCAAGGAAGGAGGGGACCGTGTGAAGCTGTATGGATCCCGGTGTGAATCTAAGGAACGGTTCCGGACAAGATAGTGCTTGAAGCTCGGAGATTTGACGGGCTGAACATATTGCCACTAAGAATGCAGTCTTCAAGGTCAGGAGCCGTAGTGACAGACTGCGAGTAGGTCTGAAGGAAACTCCCGCTAAGAAGTCTAGTACTAGATTGAGATTCCATAAAGGTTTAGTGCTGCCTTCAGCTCTTCAGTATCCTATATCAAAGTAAAGACAATTGTTTGTTTTGGTTTCCAGATCGATACCACAAGCAACAGTTGATATAACCAAAATACTTCTCGCTATGATTATTTATTTATTTATTTATTCATTATTTAAAAGGCATTTTTTGCGCACGCCCTCCAAAGTTCAGGGCAGGTTATAAAGGAAACATACATAATAAAATAAATCAAATCATTAAAAACAGACTAGACAGATAGCTAAGTACTGCTCAACCAAGCTCATAATTAGGCAACAGTGTACTCACTGTTAGATGACTATTGTAATTCGATGTACCTTGGGGCTTGCCTCACTATCAGGCCGATACAGTAAAATCCGCGGCAGAGCCAACGCTCCGAGGCAAGCGCCCACTCTCCCAACACGCACCCAGGCCACTCTCCTGGGTGCACAATTTAGTGTTCAAATGAGTGCGTCCCTAGCGCCTCCTTATTGGCAGAAGCAGTGGCTGTCAGCGTGTTTGACAGCAGACACTTATTTTTACCGGCGTCGGTTGTCAAACCCGCTGACAGCCACAGGTTCGGAAAACGGACACTGGCAAAATTGAGCGTCTGTCTTCCAACCCGCAGGCTGATTTATGTTTTTTAACAATTTTTTATTTTTATTAAGTCGGAGGGTGCTTTTCTGCACACTTTCCCAGTGCCGGCAAGTGTTAATTTCTGAGAGTAAAATGTGCGGCTTGGCTGCACATTTTACTTTCTGGATCACGCGGGACTAACTAATAGGCTCATTAACATGCATTTGCATGTTGCGGGCGCTATTAGTTTCGGGGGGGGGGGGGGGTGTTGGCCGCATGTTTTCCACGCGCTATTACCCCTTACTGTATAAGGGGTAAAGAATAGCGCATCAAAAACGCACGGCCCAGTGGGGGGCTAACAGTGCGCTCAGTCAAGCGTATCATACTGCATCGGCCCGTATGTGCTGAAATCCTTGCAGATGATACAAAACTCTGCTGCCAGAATACTAATAGGCACCAGCAGGTTTGAACATAGCCCCGTAGTGTATGGTTTATACACTAGCTTCCCAGTTGAGCAACGTATCAAATTCAAAATTAATTGTATGCTACATAATGCCATGAATAACTGCTCCATATTGCATCAGCACATTACTAAAAAGTACGCCGATCATTCCGGAGCCTTAGCTCTGAGAATCCGTGTTTTTATTAGATGTACTAAGCTATATGATTATTAGACTCTCAGATGTGTGACAAAATTGTTGCTGTAGAAGACCCAACACTATGGAATCTGATCCCTTTGACTTTAAGGAACCAAACATGTGAGTCAGTCTTCAGGAAACAAGTAAAAGCTCATTTGTTTAGACAAGCGTTTTTTTTTAAAGGCAAGATCCTTGCATAATAGTATAGTTCAAATGATATCGGGCACCTGAATTGTCTTCTGTTCTTATGTATTTTGTAGTACATTTTTCTGAGCCTGTGATTTTATCTGTTTTAATTCTTTGTGTGTTATATTATGATTTATATGCAAGTTGCCTAGAACATAGAATTGTGCGGCTTATAAATCTTTTAATAAATAAAATAATTTCTCAACCTGTCAGACAGAGCCCTTGATTGCTGTAGGTTCTGAACTGGTCTAGCAGGACCTAAGGGAAAGGAAATTAACAGGTAAGTTTAAATTTCAGCCTCCTTATCATTCATGCCAGCCAGAGCAGTCCAGAGAGGCAGGACATACAAAAGCTCCACCTAGACCAGGTGAGAAGCAGCTCTCAGGAAATCTGCATCCAAGTCATAGCTTCTCCCAACCTGCCCACCCACACGGAGGTGCTTAGAGAAGGGTTGAAATGATAGCAAGGAGCTGCCCTGCTATTATATCCTATTCTGACTCTACTTACGAGGACTCTTGCGCCTTTGTCGAACAGGATCACTAGCCCTCTTGAGATCTGCAGACTTTTGCTAGAGCAGGACAAAGTACTCCTTTCTTTATTTGCCCTTGAAATTGATGCCTTTAAACCTACTGTGCATTATCAGGACACATTAATACACCAGTGACTTATCTGAGAAGTATTTGATCACCTACAAATGTTTCACAGGTGACCTACAGTGGGCTTGAAGTGAGCATCCCTGTCCCAGCTGACATCTGACTTACCATCATAAGTGAGAAAAGTCCGATTTTAACAGAATTGAAACACACTACTCTCCACAAAAGGAGAATATTGGGGGCAGAGATACCCTTTCCTTTAAAATTACCAAGAAGTCACATGCTGCATTGAAAGGAGCAGGATGTAGGTCTTGTTCACTACCAGGGTTCCCCAGATCCATCTTTCAGCTTTGTGTGTAATCTCTGTGAATATCTAGCTCTGAAACATTCCTCTTGTTCCTGAAAAAGCAAGTTTGCTTACTGTAATGGTGTTTTTCATAGATAGCAGGATGATTTAGCTATGCTGTCTGGGTGACATCATCCGGTATCTCGGGGTGGAACGGTCTCTCTAAGCTCAAAAAGTTCTTTCCTTGTGCGGCTGTGTGGCTCTTCGCACGTGATTTGAGCGGTTCTCCTCAGTTAATTATTAAGCAGATAGATGACTATCCGATGGCTGTCCAGGGAGGTGGGAGGGGACGAAAAACACCAGTTACGGTAAGTAAACTTGCTTTTTTCCCCCATCGGTAAGTAGGCTTATTTAGCCATACGATGTGGGAGTCCCAAGCTGAAAGTTGCTTGTGCTTGTCTATCATGTCTTGTCACCACTAGTAACCTGCCATTTGTGGACAGCCTTTATTGCTGCTGGATGTTATGTAACACTGCTGACCCCAATGCACTGTCCGCTGCTGATTGTTGATCAAGATCATAATGGGATGTGAACTGATGACCTCGTCGGTGCTTTACAAATTTCCTGAATTGGATCATTATGCAAGTGTGCCCTAACTTGATGTACTTTAATTGGATTGTGGAGCACTAGTGAATGCGATGAGTAGCAGAATTAAATATATTGAGTTATCCAATTTGACAGTGTCTGTTTCATCACTGCTTTTCCCCGAGGCATTTGGGTTAAAGAAGACAAAAAGTTGGGAGGTACTTGTGACTGAGTTCCTTTTTTGTAATATGCAAGGGCTGTCTTGCAGTCCTATCTGTGAAATTCCCTCTCCCTTTTATTCGGATGAGGTTTAGGGAAGAAAGTAGGTAATGAAATTATCTGGTTTAAGTGGAAGGCTGAAACCACCTTTTGTAAAAAGAATGGATGTGTACGCAGTAAAACCTTGTTGTGGTGGAACTACAGGTATGGATAATTAATCACTAGGGTTTGGAGTTCACTTACAATCCCGGCCAATGTGACCACTACAACGAAAAGTACCTTCCAAGTGACGTAGTTCAAAGGGGGGGCCCTATTAAGCTTTCTAGGAAAATGTTTAAGTCCCATGGAACCAAAGGTCTATGCACTGGCAGGTGAAGGTTTAGCAAATCCTTCATAAATCTTGATATCAATGGATGAGGAGAGATTGAGGAACTGCCATGTGTGATGTGATAAGCCGCTATAGTGCTAAGGGTGAACCTGTATGGATATCACTGCTAAGCCTGAGGTAGATAGTGACTGTAGGTACATTAGCAAAGTCTTTGGGGAGCAAGTGAAAGGGTTAATGCTCAGTTGGCCGCACCAATAGGATTATCTCTTCCCTTTGAAGGAGTAATTCCTCCTGGTCGATGGTTTTCTTGCTGCTATTAACACATCCATGATATGGGGCAGGAGTTGGAAATGCCCTAGGACTTCCACTCAATCTCAATGCTGTGAGTTGGAGAGATGAGTACATCGGTGAAAGAGTCCCATTCTCTTGTGTTAGCATCTCTGTGCTGTTCCAAGAAACAGTGGCAGATAAATGGAAAGATGTACTAGATAAGCAAACCACAGCTGTTTCAGCCACACCAGAACAATAAATATCATCTCCATTCTGTCCAATATACATTTTTGTATTGTGCAAGATAGTTGCAGAATTGGGGGATAGGCGTATAATAGGCCCTTTGTACAAGGAAGCAAGAACGCATCCTGGGATATTCTGTGTCTGCTGGGAAGAATTGAACAAAAGGTTTCCAGTTTCATGTTGTGTTCTGTTGCAAAAAGATCGATGCATGGATTTCCCCAGCGATTGAATAGATTGTTCACAACCTCCTGAGCTAGAGTCCACTCGTGCAGGTGGAAGAGTCTGCTGAGCCTGTCTGCTTTGGTATTCACCAGTCCCGGCTGATAAGATGCCTGGAGGATTGCATCGTTCTTTTCTGCCCAATCGTAGATCTGTACATCCTCCTTGCAGAGAGTCTTGGAACCTGACCCTCCTTCCTTGTTTATGTAGAACATGACTACCGAATTGTCTTTGTGGATCAACACAGTCTGCTCCTGAAGCAATAGTTGGAACATATGCATTGCATGTTTTATGGCTCTTAGTTCAAAGAGATTTATTTGTAAGCATCTTTCTGCTGGGGACCATAAACCCTGTATCTTCAAATAAAGGAGATGGGTTTCGAACCTGTTATTGATGCATCTGTCATGACTATTACTTGATGGGTAGGATTCCCGAATGGTGCTCCCATTGTTAACACCCAAGGTTCCAGCCACCATTTGATGTCTCTTCTCATTGAGGTCATAATTTGAATCCTTTTTGACATTGGTTGATTTCTTGATTTCATTGAGACTTTAGTCCCCACTGTAAATGTCTCATGTGCAGCCAGCTATGCAGAATGACATGTATTGCTGCTGACTTAACAGAACTAGCACTCTGTGTAGTGTGGTATTTGTCCATTGTTGAAAAAAAATCAGCACTTGGAACATAGGGTCTGAGCCCGGTCTTGGGACAGAAATTCCCTGCATAGTGGGGTGTGGATCCTTGCCCTAATGAACTAAAGAATTTGTGAAGGATGCAGTTGGGATTTTTCATAATTTATGATCCATCCCAGTTCCTCTAAGTATTGAATTGTTTCCTTCAGTTGGTTCTGCAACGCATGTGGACTTGGAGACATATTGAGCCAGTCGTCAAGATATGGGAATATTTTGATTCCCTGCTTCCGTTAAGTGAGCCACAGCTACCACAAGACATTTTGTAAAGACTCTCGGGGCAGATGAGAGTCCAAAAGGGAGAACTTTGTATTGATAATGCTGGCTCCCAATTTGGAAACAAAGGTACCGCCCATAGGCCTGTAGATGGGAATATGTGTGTATGCATTTTTCAGGTCCAGAGACACATCCAATCATTAGGTTGTAGAAAGGGAAGGACTGATTCCAAAGAGGTCATTTTGAATTTTTGTTGCTTGATAAACTTGTTGAGAGAACTTAAGTCCAGGATGGGCTGGAGATCTCCGGACTTTTTGGATAAGAGGAAATATTGGGAATAGTAGCCCTCGCCGACCCAAAAAGGGGAAGAGGATGTGTTGCTTGTTTTAGCAAAGTTTTCACTTTCTAATGAAGTACTAGAATGTGAGATTTTTGTACTCCTGGGGGCTACGAGGTGTGGTAACGGGGGTAGATGAGCGAAATCTAGTGTGTAGCCCTGGGATATTATATCAAGAACCCATTGATCGGTCGTTATCTTGGACCAGGCATGGAAGAAAGATGAAATTCTGCCCCCAACATGCTGTGGGTGTTGTGGCTGGTTCCTTCTCAAAAACGCTGTTGTTTTTGGGATTGCGACTGTTATATCTTCTGGGGTCTTTGACTTCTAGGATGGTTCCTGTGCTGAGCTTGTTGACCCTGCAGTCTTGGTTGTTGATAGGTGGGTGAACTGTACAGTAAAATACATTTTTTTGTGGAAGGTTGAGTGCTGGTGATGCTAAGGATTGTACCACCACACCACATTTTGTTCTTTTATCTGAGAGACTGTTTCTCTCTGTTTTTCACCAAAAAGATTGTCGCCCATACATGGCAAGTTTGCCAACTTCTCGTGGACATCTCGAATCCCACTAAAGCAAAGCCAAGCTTGTCATCTGGCCGGAATAGAAGCTGCTGAGAACTGTGTTGACATATCAAACGCTTTATAGATAGTTCTCAGGAATTGCCGAAAGCCTTCTTGCAAGTCTGCCAATGGATGAGGTATCCATGCATCTCCCTGCTCCATCGAGACAAAGGGTCTCAGATTTTGGATACATTCATACAGATACCAAGTTATATAAAACTGATGTTGGTGAATTCAAGTATTCAACATGGAATTCTGAACTATTTTCCAACCAAATTCATCTAGTAACTTGTCCCTTTCTGGAGGTGTGTTGGAATGTAGCCTCGTCTTCTTTGCCTTTTTCATGGCTGACTCCACCACTACAAAGGCAGGTGGGATTTGAGCCATGCTGTAGTGGGTAGATTTTCGCATTTTGTATTTGAGGTCTAATTTCCTGGATGTTGTCACTATGGTTTGGGGGGATTCCCACATCTTATCCATTACTGAATCCAACAGTGCATGTGAAGGGAGAGCAGTTAGTTCCAACAGTACCTCTAGGATTTTTAACATACTCATAGTCTCAGCTCTAGGGTCAGGAATCTTCCAGCTTTCTATCTTTAAGAGAGTTCCCACTTTTTCTAAGAATTTCAAATAAGGTAGATCCTCAGGAGGTGATGACAGCTGAGCCGGTTCCTTTGGAGGGTCTGAGGAGATACCTGTTGAGCTTCCTGGCGAGGACTGTGGTGAGTTATCAGGGTTGTCAGTATCGGAGAAATCGAAGGACTGGCTGAATCTTGTAAGCAGTGAGGAAAGCGATCTATAAAAGTCATGAGGATTAAACAAAACGAAATAGATGCATGATACATTGAGTGGAGACTTGTCATCCAGCGATGGCTTGAAAGACACGCCCTCATAGTGGATGACGCAATCAATCGTATTTTCCCTCTATGTTATTTAAGTGAATACTTGTGATTCAGTATTGTGTCAAAAGGTGTCTTTAATAAGCACAACTGCAATTTGATACCTCAATTTTTAATGTATACAGCCCCCGAGGCAGCCACTCATAAGGTGGCGAAACTCAGCCAGAGTCAGGCAATTTTAATACGTCTCCATTAAAATATAGCATTTCTAAGGACATTTTATTTATTTAGTTGTTGATTTTTATATACCGACATTCGTCGGAACATCATGCCGGTTTACATTGTAACAAAATAACAAGAGAGAGGAATACAACAAACAGGGAAGGGAAGGGGGGAGCAGTAATGAAAGAGGAGAGAGGACAGCAGTAGGAAGGATAGGGAAAGAGAGAAATTTGATAGGAACATTTGAAGAAAATAAAATTAACAATAGACTATGTACAGGTGGGCTGGTAGGTACCAGACCAGTGATGGCAGTGCAGGGAGAGGTGGGGGGGGGGGGGGGGGGGGGAAGGAATGGTAGGGTAGGCTTAAAGGAGGGTGAGGGGAAACTAATAACAGAATGTAGGCATCATTGCTTAGGGGGGCATCTGGCATCCATGATGTTCTGTTGAATACTGGTATATAAAAACGTTAAATAAATAAATTTGTTTAATCCTAAAGTCTATCTTGGCAGGTTATGAAGGGTGATTGGAGTGAAGGGAAAGATTTCCCTCAGATCAAAGTGAAGAGAGAGTCAACAATTACCTGCTGAAAAGGCAGGTTGGCAAAAAAAGATTGCAAGATAGAGGTTATCTGTGCCATCATTTCTTCTGCTAATGTTCCTGGTGCTTGCGTACAAGTTCTGACAGATGACTTAACTTGCGATCTTTCCCATGAAGATTGCGAGGCAAAGCCGGAGCCTGGAGATAGCTGAGATCTGGATCTCTTCCCTCCTCGGTGAGGGAAGTGCTGCTTTCATGATATTGTCTCCTGGCACTTTAGGTCTGGGCACTGGAGGCTCCGTCAGTGGGAGATTTGGTCTGTCCTGTAGAGAGTCCTGTCAAAAAGAGGAACAGCTATATTGGTTTAGCGAAAGCTCCCCATCAGATTGCCCTGAATCTGGGGAGGAGACCACTTCCACCGGAGAGCCCCTTCCATATCCTGATCAGACAGTTGTAGCAAAGATGTGTGAGAGGGTGGTCTAGCTGCACTTCCAGATTGTGACTGTTCTGGTCAAATAATGAATTTTGAGAGAACTTCCAAGTTCAGCAAGGCATTGTGTTCTCGATGTTTGGTCAAAGGGGAATCACTGGTCTGTTTTGTTGAGATACGAGTTGAATCTCCTAACGCTCTAGTGTGCTTCCACTCGGTTGACTTTGAAAACTGTGTCTGCATTGACTTCGCTGTCGATTTATCAGACATTTGCATCGCTTTCTCTGATGTGTTAATATGCGTCGTCTTTAGAGATGTTTTGGCTTTCATCGATTTCTGTGACGGCTTGCCTCCCTTCAATTTATCCGATGCTTTCTGTGTTGTCTTCTATGTCTTCATATCTGATGCTTTGATATATGTTGCATTCTCTTTTCCAATGCCTTGATGTGCATCATGTCTGCTTGCGTCAATGCAATCAAAGCTTTCTGCTGCGTCGAATTGTGGGCCACACTCCCATGTGTTGATGCAATCTGCATCTACAACGACGCTTTTGGAATTTTGCCAGCCTGTTTTTGCTCCCTTGGGTTTCCCACCGATGAGGCTTGCCTTACTGGATCTGGGTGGTGAGCCTTTGGTCCTAGAAGGATTGCGTGGAAAAAATATGAGACCATGCCACACTGTGTTAAAAACCTTGTAACTTACCCCACCCTGGTTTCCTCCCCAGAGATAGCCAGTGATGAAACAGACTTTCAGTTTCAAAACATAACATTTAAGTAGCTTAGAGATCTTATAAGAGCTAGCAGGATTTGTTTATTTCATGCATACATACAAGGTTAAGACAGCAGAAACGATAAGGAATCAAGAGATTGTGTTTCCTTATGGGAGTCGATGGAGCCAGGTATCACAGAATTGAACTGTTCACCCAGCCATGCCAATCTACTCATCGTTTTAAATTTGCCTTTGTCTTTTAAGCACTGGTAACAAGGCTTGCTCGTCCCTCCCCTTTCTCATCTCTACATTTGCTGGTAATTTTTTTTCATGTGCCCCTCGGATGTTACATATCAGGCTCATTCAGTAGTTCTTTGTTCTTGTAGTTTCTCAGGTACTTTCTTATCTCACATTCATTCTGCAGACTCATTCTTTTCCACACTATTGCACAGCTTCTGCTCTTCTGACTCTGGGCTGGCCATGACCTTGTATTTCAGTTACTAGTCAACATGGGGCAGTTTTCTTAAAGCAGTAATTAACCTAAATCCTCATGGGCCCTGGGAGACATTCTCCCACAATGTCTGCAGGCAGCTTAGTCATGTTCTGGACTGAGGCATAGATGATAATTGTGCCCATTGGTCACAGACATGATTTTTCCATACGGACAATATTTAAAACCAGGGACTTTCAGCATGATAGCACTGAAAAGTGCTTTTTTTTTTTTTTTTTGAGGAGAAAAAAATGAGACCACGCCGCACATCCGAGCAGAGCACGGAAAAAATGAAACTGAATAATGTCAGACAACACAACATCTGTGGCTTACATCAATTGGCAGGGAGGTACCAAGAGCCAAAAAGCATCACCAGAAATAGTTGAACTTATAGAATGGGCAGAAGTGCATCTCCAGATTGTCTCTTCCTGCCTTGTGTAAGGCTGAGATCATGCAAGAGCAGACTTTCTCAGCAGGGAGAGTCTGAACCCAAGTGGGTGTTGTCAAATGAGGGGTTTCAGCTGATTCGAGATCACTGGGGTCTCCCATTCCTGGACCTTTTGGCGACTTTGCGCACTGAGCAAGTTTCACAACTCTTCAGCCACAGAAGAGATCTGAGGTCATTGGGGAACAATGCCCTAGTGCAGGAGTGGCTAGAAAACAAATTGCTGTATGCCTTTCCTCTCTGGCCCATGTTGGGCAGATTGACTTGAAGGATCAAACACCACAGAGGGATGGTGATCTTGTTTGCTCCAGATTAGCCCAGGAGACCTTGGCATGCAGATTTGCAGAGGCTCCTTGGCCTATGTGCGGGTTTGGAGAATGTTTGAGGCCTGGTGTGAGGATCGAGGTACTCTTCCTTCCTTGGTCAAGATTCCGCTCATTTTGGAATTTTTGCAGGATGCCTTGAATAAAGGCTTGGCTCTCAGTTTCACGAAGGCGCAAGTAGTGGCTTGTTGCCTGTTTCAGGAGTCAGGTAAATGGTGGATCTTTGTCGGCTCATCCTGATGTGGCCCTTTCTGAAAAGAGTCAATTTGGTATTGGATTTCTTGGCAGGCCTTTCGTTTAGACCACTGCATACTCTGGCCTTGAGGTTACTGACCTTGAAAACAAGTGTTCCTTGGGGCAATTTGCTCTGTGTGTAGTTTCTGAACACCAAGCCTTGTCTTGTCATGAGTCTTTCCTTCAGGTAACTCCAGGAGAAGTACAGCTGTGTACTGTTCCTTCCTTTTTACCAAAGGTGGTCACTGAAGGCGATTGCTGTGCCATCGCTGCAGAGAGAGAGATTCAGAGGAGTATCGTCTGTTGCGACTCTTGGATGTCAAGAGACATTGTCAGGTTTCTAAGCCTTTCCGGAAGTCAGATCACCTGTTTGTTCTTCACAGCAGTACTAGACAGGGAGAGCCGGTCTCACGGGCTTTGATAGCTCGCAGGATTAAGGAGGTAGTCACGGCTGCATACGTGGATGCAGGGAAGCAGTTACCCAGTCAGATTAGGGCTCAAGCAGTGAAATGGTCAGAAGTTAGTTGTCCCTCCCGATGCAATTTATTGTATGAAAATCTGTCAGGGGACCGTGAAACCCTTTATGAATTTGGAATATCTATTGCTACATCTGGACTATTAAAAATAAAATCTCCTTTGAATCTAAAATTGAAGGACATTTGAGATTTACTATTTGATTATTTTGTGGTGTGTGCAGTCACCTTTGTTTGCTTTATTGTCCTTATAGACGAGTCATAGCTAAGCTAGTGAGGTCAGGATGTTGACAACCGCAGAAGTTACAATGATTTTGACTAGTAAAGAACTGTTGGAACACCATTAACCCATTAGGATTTTTTTCCCCTCTTTCATAAATAATTACTCAATCGACTGAAATTGTAGTTGGCATATGGGGCTCATATCTGTGTGAAAGTCTTGAATGCAATGGGTAGGGCATCATGCACTTTATCCTCTTTCCAGCAGGAAACATTTCTCACCTTTTCAGCTGGCCATGTCATTTCTATGAATCTCATAAGCAACAAGTTTTTACAGCTTATACTATTTGATTTTGCACACAGCTGGAGTTTCATAGTACAGCACTCCAACATAAAAGGAATTTTAACCTTTTTATAAGCTATAACCTTTTCAAACACTGATCCTAGGGCACAAGGGAGTTGACCGATTCTTTACTGGTCAACCCAAGGAGTTTGGGGGAGGGGGTGGGGGGCGGACCCATGTTTCCCAGGTATCTGATAACCCAGCAGACTTCTTGGAAATTGACATGGTGGGAAGGGTGTACCTGTGGTGCATGCCCCTATGTTTGCTGCAGCAGGAGCAGCCCTAGATTTCAGCATCACCTCCTGGACTTCACTGGCAGCAAGAGGAGCTTGTAGAAGTGCTTCCTACTGCTGATTTCAACTTTTGCTTTGTCTTTTCCCCAATGTACAGCAGCTTCAGCTGCATTACAAACCAACTTTTCACTTCTGGGGTCAGCTGCTGAAACTACTGCCCACACTCTACCTTCCCCCAAGCTCTAACAATGACAGGAATCAGTTATTTCTGCTGTCCTTACGCTAACACACATGTGGGAAGGGAAAGCCCTCCTTCACAGGCTGCAGCAGTAAAGAAAAGCAAGGTAAGCTGTAGGTTGGGCAAATCCATTAGTGGCCTGGTGATCAAAATGAATGTGAAATGGGTAGTAACTGGGTCACAGCTTTGCCAAAGTATCAACTGTTTTTCTGCATGAAAAAAAACACCTCAAAATGAATCCTGCTTAGTTTTTCATAGAAACATAGAAATGACGGCAGAAGAAGACCAAACGGCCCATCCAGTCTGCCCAGCAAGCTTCACATTTTTTTCTCATACTTATCTGTTTCTCTTAGCTCTTTGGTTCTATTTCCCTTCCACCCCCACCATTAATGTAGAGAGCAGTGATGGAGCTGCAACCAAGTGAAATATCAAGCTTGATTAGTTATGGGTAGTAGGGGAAGTAACCGCCGCAATAAGCAAGCTACACCCATGCTTATTTGTTTTACCCAGACTGTGTTGTTCAGCCCTTATTGGTTGTTTTTCTTCTCCCCTGCTGTTGAAGCAGGGAGCTATGCTGGATATGCTTGTAGTATCAGTTTTTCTTCTCCCCTGCCGTTGAAGCAGAGAGCTATGCTGGATATGCGTGAAGTATCAGTTTTTCTTCTCCCCTGCCGTTGAAGCAGGATATGCATTGAAAGTGAAGTATCAGGCTTATTTGGTTTGGGGTAGTAACCGCCGTAACAAGCCAGCTACTCCCCGCTTTGTGAGTGCGAATCCTTTTTTCTTCTCCCCTGCCGTTGAAGCAGAGAGCTATGCTGGATATGCGTGAAGTATCAGTTTTTCTTCTCCCCTGCCGTTGAAGCAGAGAGCTATGCTGGATATGCGTGAAGTATCAGTTTTTCTTCTCCCCTGCCGTTGAAGCAGAGAGCTATGCTGGATATGCGTGAAGTATCAGGTTTTCTTCTCCCCTGCCGTTGAAGCAGGGAGCTATGCTGGATATGCGTGAAGTATCAGTTTTTCTTCTCCCCTGCCGTTGAAGCAGAGAGCTATGCTGGATATGCATTGAAAGTGAAGTATCAGGCTTATTTGGTTTGGGGTAGTAACCGCCGTAACAAGCCAGCTACTCCCCACTTTGTGAGTGCAAATCCTTTTTTCCACATTTCCTCTTGCTGTTGTAGCTTAGAGCGATGTTGGAGTCACAGTAACCATGTGTATGTTTATTGAATAAGGGTATTGTCTCCAGGCAGTAGCCGTCATTCTGGCTAGCCACCCACTCTTTATTGACGGCCTCTTGATTTTATGGATCCACAGTGTTTATCCCACGCCCCTTTGAAGTCCTTCACAGTTCTGGTCTTCACCACTTCCTCCGGAAGGGCATTCCAGGCATCCACCACCCTCTCCGTGAAGAAATACTTCCTGACATTGGTTCTGAATCTTCCTCCCTGGAGCTTCAAATTGTGACCCCTGGTTCTGCTGATTTTTTTCCTATGGAAAAGGTTTGTCGTTGTCTTTGGATCATTAAAACCTTTCAAGTATCTGAAAGTCTGTATCATATCACCTCTGCTCCTCCTTTCCTCCAGGGTGTACATATTTAGATTCTTCAATCTCTCCTCATAAGTCATTTGATGAAGACCTTCCACCTTTTTGGTCACCCTTCTCTGGACCGCCTCCATCTTGTCTCTGTCTCTTCGGAGATACGGTCTCCAGAACTGAACACAATACTCCAGGTGAGGTCTCACCAAGGACCTGTACAAGGGGATAATCACTTCCCTTTTCTTACAATTCCTTGGAATTGTTTGAGCGTGCTGGTTTTGTATATGTTACAACTGAAATAGATGAGCTTTTTGCCTTCACAAACTGAAGCTCTAGTTTTCTAAAGAGTTGATAAATTTGAATATTTTGCACATGGTGCTGGGATTGTAGCATTAAAATATGCTAGTTTCAGTTCTTGCTTCCCTTTGTGGTAAAATAGTGTTGTGTTGTGTTTCTGGCCCCTGCATGGCCTCCTTTCCACCAGAAGATGCCAGTGAGCCTGGCTCTGAATTGTACTCTTCTATGCATCCCTGGATTCTTAGCCAGTCCTACAGTCTCCATGCTACCTGGGAACCTTCATGAGGTCACTCCCCTAGCTGGTCAAGTCCCTCTAGCCTGCCTGCACCACACCCAGACCTGTCCTATTTAATCCTGTCCAGCCTCAGCCTCAATGCTTTGGCAGAGTTCTACTCTGCTCCAGCTACCGGTGCCTTGTTGCCTTCAAGCCTTTCACTGTTAGCTTCATGGACTCTGGGCCTTCTGTCTACAGTCTTGCCTTGTGGCTTCTGGACTCTGTTTCCAGACTGCTTTGGGGCCTTGGGCCTTCTGCTTTGGTCTCTGCCCTGTGGCCTCCCAGCCTTCAGCTCTATCCAGGCCTAGCGCTGAGGCTTTACTAAGCCTCTCTGCTTCCTGTATTCTGGCCTAGCCCCCCTCTGTAGCCTTTGGACTTTCCTGTTTCAGTGCTGGCCTTGTGTATCTGTCCGTGCCCTATTCTCCGTCCCAGTGTTCCTTTGTTCCCAGCTTACCTCCATGCATCTTAGGTCTGTTCCTGTGCACCCTTACCTCCACAGAGTTCCAGCCCAGGCTGCATCCCCTTGCTCCAGCCTGTCCTGCACCACCCTGGAGATAGTGTACCCCACCCCACCCTTCCCTATCTCCAAACTCACAGCAGACAGATTCAGCCTACTTTAAAGCAGCAAGAATAGGATGGTGATACAGCCAGTCGCAGAACTAGAATTCCTTTCACTCTGTACTCATTCTCACAGAAGACATGAAAGTGTACGACACAATATACTAAGCTTCTACAACAGCATTAAGAAATGTAGCTTTATTTTCTTATATAAATATTTTAGCATTCCATTTATTGCACTATAGCACATTTGCAATACATTACTACAAGACAAAATAGTCAGGGGACTTTTTGTATTATCCAGAATGGCACTTCTTGTGCAGGGAACAAGAGGTATAAGAGAAAAAAAATGCCAATTTCTTAACTTAAAAAAAAAGGCAAGAAGAGATTGATCCCACTCCCCAAAAAGAGAGACATTAACACTTGGCTTAAAGCATATCCACTGGGCCCACAAAGCTTATTTCATGAGGACAGGCTCCGAGGGATGACCATGGAGCAGTAAAGGTAAATTGGTTCTTACCTGCTAATTTTCATTTCTAGAATACCACAGCTCAGTTCTAGATGCAAGGATTTTGCTCCCCTACCAGCAGACAGAGAAGAAAAGCTTTACAGACACTGCACTACTTATGTTAGCATATCACCTGCAGTCCCTCAGTATTTCTGTGTCGAGCAAATGGTAGAGGTATAAAAGCTGCAGTCTGGAGTTATAAAAAGAAAAAAAAAACTTTTAAAATTGGAATTGACTCCCTGGGGTGTTACATTCAATGAAGGGCCATCCCCCAGCTTGAATGGGTGAGCAGCCCCATTGATGGTTGGGAGAGGTCTGGTTCCCTTCTCTTCCCCACAAAGCTCGCAGTCTGCTCTCCTGTGGTTCTGGACTTCAGCAATTGGAAGTAATTCTCTTTTTTTGGTTATAGTTAGAAGATCAGTTGGAGAGGTGACTAGACGCTACCGTAATGCCAACAGCATGTGCAGGAGCAAGCCCAGGCATGAGGGCAGTTGCTGGGAGCGGGAAACAGAATTGTGCTTGTGACAGGAAGTCCCAGCTAACAGCATCGGGGCTGTACAGCAGATGTAGGGCCAGCAGAGAAGTAAGTTTGAGGGTTCTGCTAGTGATCACTGAAGGGAGGATGTCCTGTTCCACTGGGTCTGTGAAGAGGGCTCTCCCCTGCATGTGAGAACGGCATCCATTTTGGAATCGCTCCACATCACAGGAGGCATCAAGGGAGGACCTGCTTCTATGGCTGCTTTGTAACTGGTTGTGCCCAGTCAAGCTATTTTAAATATAGCTGAAGCAGGAAGCCTGTGAGGGAATTGGTTAGACTGTTAGATGATTGAGGGGTTAAAGGGGCACTTGAATGTAAGGCCAAATCAGAAATACTAAATTAATTCTTTACTTTGGTGTTTACTGAGCAGGATGCTGGGGAGATACCCATTCTAGAGACTGTTTTCAAGGATGACTATTCAGGTGAACTGACCCAAATCACAGTGAACCTGGAAGATGTAATAGGCCTGATTGACAAACTGAAGAGTAACAAATCACCTGGACCCGGATGGTATACATCCCAGGGTTCTGAAAGAATTCAAAAGTGAAATTTCAGACCTATTACAAATAATTTATAACCTATCATTAAAATTATCTGTTGTACCCAGAGATTAGAAGGTGGCCAAAATAACCCCGATATACAAAAAGGGCTCCAGAGGTGATCCAGGAAACTACAAACCTGTGAGCCTGACTTCAGTGCTGGGAAAAATTGTGGAAACTAATATAAAGAATAAAATCACAGAACATATAGCCAGACATAATTTAATGGGACAGAGCCAGCATGAATTTACCCATGGAAAGTCTTGCCTCACAAATCTGCTACATTTTTTTGAAGGGGTGAATAAGCATGTGAATAAAGGTGAACCAGTAGATGTGTCGTAATTTGAATTTTCAGAAGCCGTTGACAAAGTCCATCATGAGAGGCTTCTAAAAACTAAAAAGTTATGGGATAGGAGGCAATGTCCTTTTGTGGCTTGCAAACTGGTTAAAAGGCAGGAAACAGAGTAGGATTAAATGTGTGTTTTCAGTGGAAAAATAAACAGTGGCATGCGTCGGATCTGTGCTTGGACCTGTGAGATTTAATATATTTATAATCTGGAAAGAGGTACAATGAGGTGATCAAAGCTGCAGATGACAATTATTGAGAATAGTTAAATCTCAAGCGGATTGTGATAAATTGCAGGACCACCTTGTAAGACTGGAAGATTGGGTGTTCATAAGGAAGATGAAATATGTAATGTGGACAAGTGCAAGGTGATGCATATAGGGAAAAATAACCTATGGTGTAGCTACACAATGTTAGGTTCCATTTTAGGAATTACCACCAAGGAAAAAGATCTGGGCATCCTAGTTGATATTACATAGAAATTGTTGGCGCAGTGTGCTGTGGCAGTACAAAAAGCAAACGACGTTAGAAATTATTAGGAAGGGAATGGCAAATAAAATGAGTTGCATTATGACACTGTTATACCTCACCTTGTGCAATTCTGGTTGCCGCATCTCAAAAAAGATAGAGTTGCACTGGAGAAAGTACAGAGAAGGGCAACTAAAATGATAAAGGACATGGAACAGCTCTTCTATGAGGAAAGGCTAAAGAGGTTAAGGCTATTCAGTTTGGAGAACAGACAGCTGAGGGAGGATATGATAGAGGTCTACAAAATCATAAAGGACTTGAATGGGAAAATGTGAAATGGTTATTTACTCTTTCGAATAATACAAGGGAGCACTCCATGAAGTTAGTAAAAATGGCACACTTAAAACAAATCAGAGAAAATTCTTTCACTCAATGCACAATTAAGCTCTACAATTCATTGCCAGAGGATGTGGCTAAGGCAGTTAGTGTAGTTGGTTTGAAAAAGGTTTGGATAAGTTCCTGGAGAAGTCTATAAACTATTAATCAATAGGGAATAGCCACTGCTTGTTGCCAGCATTAGTAGCATGGGATCTATTTAATGTTTGGGAATTTGCCAGGTACTTGTGACTTGCATTGACCACTGTTAGGGACAGGATACTGGGCTTGATGAACCCTTGGTTTGACCCATAACGACATACGTTATATGTTGGCTCAGAGGGCTGAGGACTCCCCGGGAGGGGGCTCTGGCCATGAGGAGGCCTTTTTAACAGAGTTTATGCTATTTATGCACAAGGCCTTTCTGGCATGGAACGAGTTGCTGGGAAGTGGCCCCGCTCGCCAAACCCCTTACAGCACATCAAATCGAAAAAGGTGGTTTCCCAGGGGAGGACAAAAGGGGGTCTGTACTACAGTGCAGAAACAGCGGGCCCAGGAAATTGGAAGACTCTAAGGGGGGAAGGGAGTCCATCCTTGGAGCCTCCAGGGGATGATGGCAAGGACAAGGATCCCTCGGGACCAAGGGGGGTCACAGCAGTGGAAGGAGATGACTCCAGAATGGATAGGCTCTTCATGAAGAAGGAATAGTTTCCCCTAATTCTCCAAGTATTGAAAGAGCTGGGGATTAAGGAAACGCAGAACGAGAACAATAAGGAAGGGTTGGACTAAGTCATGGATGGGCTTCGAGGTCCAACAAAGGCTTTTCCCTTCCAACTGTTGATCATGAAGCTTGTTGTCAGGTAGTGGGACACACTGGAGGCTGGTTTGAAGGTCAGCAGAGCTATGGCAAAGCTATACCTGCTGCTGGAGAATGCATTGGAGCTCTGGAAGCTTCCTAAGGTAGATGCTTCTGTTTCAGCAGTGACCAAAAAGACTACCCTTCCGTTGGCAGGGTCAGCTGTCCCAAGGATGCTTAAGACTGAAAATTAGAAATGTATCTCAAAATATTTGATGTCTCAGTGCTGGGCATACGAATGGCTGTGAGCATGGTACTCATATGTTTGGCTGGGTGCAGCAACTTCAGGTGCCAGGTGTGGGACCTTCATTCACCAATAAGCAATCAGAGTGATTGGAGGCTGGAGTGGCCTATATTGCATATGCCCTGTCTTCCTGTTCATGTCTGCCAGGAATACGGTGTCGGCAGGTTCGTGCAGGCAACTCCTCTGGCTGCATAATTGGTTGGCGGATGTCTGGTCCAAGTTACAGCTGGACAATCTTCAAGAAAAAGCTTCTCTTTGGTGAAGATGTGGAGCAACTGGTGGCACACTTGGATGAGTCCAAGGGACATAAGTTGCCCAAGGACAAACCAAAATGGAAAAAATAACTTTTACAAGCAGGCAAAGGTACTGAGAGGAGAAAGGGGGGGGGGGGGGGGGCTGACAGGATGAAGTCCTTTTGGGGGATCATGTAGGCCCACCTGGGAAAACTCTGGTCAAGATTTTAGACAGCGAATTCAATTTAAAGAAAACCATCAAAGCCATAGGGAAAGATGGATTCTACAAATTAAAAAAAATAAATAAATAAAACCCCTACTACATCTCAACGATTTTAGAACAGTCCTTCAGGCCCTTTTACTTTCCAAATTAGATTATTGTAATGCCCTGCTATTAGGCCTCCCCGCATCATTAATTCGCCCTTTACAACTTCTACAAAACTCTGCCGCTCGGCTTTTAACCAGCTGCAACACATGATCATATTACCCCTGTTTTGAAAGACCTCCATTGGCTCCCTATCCATCAAAGAATTCATTTTAAATGTCTGATGTTAATACATAAAACCATATACGGTGAAAAAAATTGAATGGCTAAATGCTGCCCTACATATTCACACCCCACAGTGAAATTTAAGATCCTCTGGTAAGGCATTATCCATTCCATCACCAAAATCTGTTCATTTAAACACTGTCCGAGACAGAGCTCTATCCTTAGCAAGTTCGAAGATATGGAATACATTGCCTTTAGACTTAAGGCTTGAGTCACACCGACACTCATTTAAAAAAAAACAAAAAAAAAAACTCAAGACATGGCTATTTGAACAAGCATTCACACATAGTCAGACTCAGTCCCTGGATTTTATTTTGATTGTATTTTATTTACGTTATCTATTCAATTTTCTTATTTTAATTTAGTTTACTGTACTCATTTATCTTTACTAGATTTATTAACATTTTATGTGCAGTTTGTGTTATAATTAGATTTATTCCTAATATTTTAAATGTCTTAAATGCTTTTATGATTGTATACTAGTTTGACGATGTTATCTTTTATTGTTCATCTTTGATGTACACAGATATGAAGCCTTCACGAATATCGGTATACAAAAAGTGAATAAATAAATAAATGAGGAAAGTCCACACAAAATGAGGCTGGTCCACTGTTCCCCAGGAGTTGTAGGGGGGTCAGCTGGCTCTCCTTTACAAGGAGTGGACCAAGATAACAGACCAGTGGGTCCTAATGGTAATAAGCGAGGGCTACACTTTAGAATTTGCTCGCCCAGTCTAGGAAGTGTACATTGTTTCCCCCTGCGCCTCCAGGGACAAGCAAGTACCAGTTAGGCCAAGCTACAGCGCCTAAAGCAACTGAAGGCAATAGTTCCTGTGCCTCAAGGAGAACGGGAACATGGAAGATATTCCATTTACTTCATGGCTCTGAAGGAGGAGGGTACCTATCAGTCCATACTGGATCACCAGAACATGAATATAACTCTTAAGGGTCCCACTTTTCAGAATGGAGACCTTATGCTCAATGTTTGCAGATGTTTACAAGGAAGTTTCTGGCATCCCTCAATCTCACAGAGGTATACCTGCACATTCCCAGAGACCGGGAACATTAGAAGTTCCTGCGGTTTTCCATGGTAGGGGAGCATTTTCAGTTTTGTGCATGCCCATTTGGGCTTATGACCGTGCCATAGACTTTCAGCAGGGTAATTGTAGAGATGATGACTGCAGCATTTCAGAGGGAAGGCCTTTTCGTGCATCCTTATGTAGACAACTGGCTCATTTGGCTGAAGTTGAGGGACCTCTGTCAACACATCACAAAAAAGCTGCAGTCTCTGGGCTAGGTGGTCAATTTGATAAAGAACCATTTGTATCAGACTCAGGCATTGGAATATCTGGATGCCCATTTTGATACCTCCCTAGCCAAGGGGTTTCTCATGGAGGAGAGAGTGTTGAAGCTGTAGGTTGTTACATCTGATGGTAGCCAGAGCCTGGGTTTATTTATAGGTCCTAGGTTCTGTGGTTTCTATGCTCAATCTAGTTCGCTGAGCACACATCTTTGACCTCTTCAGAGAGCGCTTCTGTCCTGCTGGAACCGTCAATTGGAGGAGTTACAAAAATGGCTATCCCTATGGAAGAAATCCAGATTCAGTCTCATGGTGGCTTTCCAGAGCCAATTTGGAGATGGGAGTGGAACTGGAGATCCCGGATGGGACTGATGCCAGTCTGCAAAGCTGGGAGGGGGGGGGGGGGCGGGGCACATAGGTCAGGGGCAAACAGCTCAAGGTCGTGGTTGGTGGAGGAAGTGTCATGGCCTATCAATTATTTGGAAATGAGAAAGGTTTGAAATGTGTTGCTTTCCTTTCTTCCACGCTTGCGTGGGTGAGCGGTGAGAGTGCTGTCTGACAATGCAACAGCGGTGGCTTATATCAACTGCCAAGGAGAAACCAAGAGTATACAGGTGGTTCAGGAAGTCCAAGAACTATTTGGGTGGCATATCACCTGGCAGCATCTCATATAGCTTGTATGGAGAACATTCAGGCAGACTGTTGCAATGTACTAGATCCCAGAGAACAGAAGCTGATGGATAAGGCTGTGAACCTCATTTGTGTCCTCAGCTGGACTTGATGGCTTCCAAGCAGAATGCCAAAGCACAATGTTTTTTTAGTTGCAGAAGGGAGATCAATGGGAAGGTATTGATGCACTGGTTCTCCTATGGCCAGCCAGCAAGCTATTGTACGTGTTTCCTTCACGGCCCTTGGTAGGAAGGGTGCTACAAAATATCAAAACTCACCAAGTAAAGGAGGTTCTGGGGGCTCTGTAGTGGTTTCACTGACCCTGGTTGGCGGATATGGTAAATCTAGCCATGGACAGACCTCTAAGACTGACATCTTCCTTGAGTACTTCATCAAGGGCCAATTTGTTTGTTTGGATCAGGCTGTTTGCTTGTGTCTCATGGCTTGACTTTTGAAAGGCACCATCTGCAACTGGATAGAGTATTCTGAGGAAGTCATTATGACATTGTGGAGCATTGGCTTCAGATGGCTCAGCTGAAAATGATTTGAAATTTTTGGTTTTACATCAGGAGTATAATAGGCGGGGGGTAATGTCACAAAATAACTTATTTTAAAAGAGCAGAGGTTCATTTTTGAGTGGCAAACTTTTATGCCTAATGGATTAAATAGGGAAACTGTATGGCGGGCATTACTGTAAGTATATTGTTGTGGTTATGGAAGAGGGTGTTTAGGGGGGATAATGTGTTTAGAGTCCTGAGGTTTGTCCTATTTAATAGTTTTGAAATAAAGCCAGTAAAGTAGTTGAATGTGGAGGTAGTTTGTTAAAGGAGAATTTCAGTGGGGACAATGCATTATGGGTATCGAGTCATAATTAGGTTATGGAATTTAAAAATGGGAGTAAAAAGGTGGAGTATGTAGGCGTGGCGTTTGTGAGAGAGGCAGCATTGAAGACAGCGAGGAGGGAAGGTAACAAATATGAAGATTTGTTATTTTCGGTTGGCTTTTTGAATTGAAGGGAAGATGCAATATCTGTAAGATAGTGATGTATATATGTATAATGTCTTTCTGATATGATAGAATGATGTGGAAGGAGTTCCATGCACGTACAAATTTATAGAAGAGTGGGGTACAGAGGTGAATTGAGTAAGGGGACTATGGCGGACTGGGCAATCAGGGGCTAGGGGAGTGAAGCCTACTGCAGTATCAGGCTAGGATGGGGCGGCTGGGCTTAGCACCGGTAGTGTCAATTGGAGGAGGCGGGCTTGGAGATCAGCGTAGGGATGACGTAACAGATCAGACTCATATGGGGGAGGGGCGACGGGTGACGTAGACGGGGGAGGTGCCGTCTTAGAGGCTAAGTTGTCTGGGGCCGGAGGTGTCGTAAGCAGCGAGAAAGGAAGGGAGTCAGGAAGCGGCTTGGGCTCACGAGCGGCACCATCTTCCTTCAGTGGAGGGGCGAAAATGGCAGTAGCGGCATTAGCAATGAACGACTTTGCCAATAGGTAATTGTTACACTTTACGGTAGTTTAGTTGTAAGTTGAAATGTAATGTATATTTTAAAGATGGTAAAGAGAATAACTTGAAAAAAAAATTTAAATATAGAGGAAAGACCGAAGAAGTGTTGAGTATCACTCGATGCACGGTTGGACTCTGGAGTATGTTGCCAGGGGATGTGGTTAGTGCAGTTAGTGTAGCTGGGTTTAAAAAAAGGTTTGGATAAGATCTGAGGAGAAGTCCATTACCTGCTATTAATCAAGTTGACTTAGAAAATAGCCACTGTTATTACTAGCATCAGTAGCATAGGATAGACTTAGTTTTGGGGTTCTTGCCAGGTACTTGTAGCCTGGATTGTCCACTGTTGGAAACAGGATGCTGGGCTTGATGGACCCTTTGTCTGACCCAGTATGGCAATTTCTTATGTTCTTATGTTGTAGGTGAGAAAGCCTTTCCCTTCGTTGGCTTATAGCAGATGATGGAGGGTATTTGAAGAATGGTGTTGTGGGGAGGACATCCCTCCTTTTTAGGCATCAGTTTCTGATATTTTGGCCTATTTGCAAAGCGGGTTAGTGAAGGGGCTCACATTTAATCCTGAGTCCAGGTGGCTGCTTTGAGCCATTTCAGAGGTAAGATGCAGGGATAGACCCTGGCTTTGTTTCCGGATATGGTCTGTTTTCTGAAGGGATTGACGCTTTTGCAGCTGCTGGCAAGGAAGGTATTACCCTTGTGGAACCATAATTTGGTGTTGCAGGTTCTCTGTGATCCTCCACTTGAGCCACTAAAGAAAGCAACAATCTTATGCTGAAGGTGGTCTTTCTGATGGTGATTTGTTTGGACAGAAGAATTTGAGTTTCAGACGTTGTTGTGTAGAGATCCCTTTCTCCAGAGTTTGAAGGATGGTGTGTTCTTAATCATGGTGCCTTTTTTTTGGCCAAAGATGGTAGCTTTCTTCCACCTGAGTCAGAATGTGGTGTGTCCAGTTTTTCAGAATATGGATTCTTCTGCCCCACACACGAGGAAGCTTCACTTGTTAGATTTGAGTCGGGTACTGTTGTGCTATTTGAAAGTTACCAACAATGTTCAAAAATCCAATGTTCATTCTGTTTGGGGTATGTACAAGGAACAAAGTCTCTAAGGCATCTATTATGCAACGGGTAAAGGAGGCCAAGTCAGCCTATATTTGCAAGAGCCACTCCATCCCAGGAGGCTATGAGCACATTCCACTTGGGTGCAGGCAGTGTCCTGGGCTGACTGTTGGCTAGTTTCCCTGCAGGAGATCTGCAAAGCAGTATCCTGGTCTTCCCTACACACTTTTGTAAAGCAAAACCGGCTACGTCAGGGTGTGGAAGAGGCTGACCTTGTAGTGTGTATACTGCGAGCGTGTTTTTCGTGTTTCCGCCCAGTTTAGGGAAGCTTAGGTACGTCCCATGTGTCTGAACTAATCTGGGGTATGAACAGGAAAGGAAAATAGTTTCTTACCTAATAATTCTCATTCCTAGAATATCACAGATCAGACCAGAGCCCCACCTTTGCAAAAGACTGTTCTATGCTTTGTGTATGTAAGTAGTAGTTATATGGTTGGGAGTTTTTCACTTTCCCTTATCGGTTGGAGGGTCTCAAGTTGGATGTCCACCTTTTTCCCCTGCTCAAGTTGGGTGGGGGAGTTGGTTTATTGGTTAATCTTATCTTGGCTTGGGTATAGGTCATACTTAGGGACTGCAGCTGGTAAGCTAACAAATAGTGTAGTGTCAGTAAATCTCTTTGTCTCCATCTGCTGATAGGGGAGCAGAACCCACACATCTGGATTTATCTGGGGTATGAACAGGAAATGGGATTATAAGAGGGGAAGCAGTTAGGGTAGACTACAGCCATCACGTGATCACATCTAATGCATTAGAACAGGGGTGGCCAATTCTAGTCCTCAAGAGCCAAAAACAGGCTGAACATCTCTGCGTTAGAAGGATCAGAGATGTCTCTTGGGCCCCTGAAATATAATTAGAACTAAACCTCTGGCCTGCTCCAGACTGCTGCAAGGCAACAAGTGCCAATCATCTGCTTAATGCATGTGTTTATAAACTGATTTTATCTCTGTATTTAATACCCTTTAGGCAGACAGCTGGACAGCCAAATTGACTCTTATGTGGAAGTGAAAATGTCCACATCCCTTAACTCTGACTAGCTCTCATCTTAAGAGAGACTATATATGAAAACGTCAAACTTTTACACCACCTCACAAACAGTTCCAACTGCCACAATGATCAAGGGAGGTACAACTCCCTTGATCATCTCCTTTGAAAATATCTCAGGAAAGCCTCTAGCTTTGAAAATTACCTTCTTTTTAGTCAGTTCAATCTCAGCAAAATAATTCATCTAAAACTGTGAAAAGTCCCACCAAAATGAAATAGTCTGTGCTGTCCCTATGAGGAATCTAGGTATAGACACATACTCTACCAAGTAGCAAGGACATTTCCTGGAAACGTTTATATTCCCCATTTTAGTGAGCCATAAGTACTTAACCCCATCTAATGGAAAATACTGAACCATTTTTAGAACTGCTTCTCTTAATTTGATAATATAGGGAAATGCTTATATTCCTTAAGCATCAAAAATATTTCTGTGATACAGGAGTGAAATTTAACATTTTTGCCAAATAAACCATGTTCGGGCTAACTGCACATAGAATAAAAGTTAGACAGATGCATACACCTATGAGCAAGTGATAAGAGAGACCCATTCCCCAAGCAAATCAGCTAAATATGAGCAAAACAGAAATTAGTAAAAATAGCCCCAGAACTGAAAGCCCTAATGCTTATTCTAGGCAAAGCTCTAGGGTTATTTCTACCTATTTGTCAAATTTTAATACTACTATTTAAGGATTTGGCCACATTGTTTTCAATAAATTACTTAATTTTCAGCAAAAGAAAAACATTTCAGAGTGATACAATAGCATCAGGCTTCTAAAAAAGCTAGGGTAATCCGCATGGAGGGACCATGGTTACAACCCAAAATTAAGTGAGCATTGGGGGGGGGGGGGGGGCGGGGAGAGGGGCTGGGCTGGGCTCCCCCCCCCACATAACCAGTCTCACTATCCTTGGTGACTGTGGAAGTGACTACAAAACTTGGTAATAAAACTAAGAAGGAGCCTGGTGCTGACAAAGTCTGGTCTTGCAAGAAACAAAGCTGAAGATGGCAAGGCCTAAATGGCTCATTAGCGTAAGTGGTGGTGGCCATTACTGTAAGAGTGTGGATATGCTTGGAACAAATCAGAACGGAGTGGTGAGAAAAGGGTTGAGAGGTTGGGTAGAAGACATGGGGGAAGGGGAGATAGTACTGAGTTGTATATTGGAATTTATAGGTGCATTTTTCCCCAAAGTGGATGAATCTCAATTGAGAAAACTAGGCAACTTTGGTATTTAGCTGCTGTCATTTACCATGGTCCTCATGAGGGTAACATGACCCTTTTACAAAACACTGAACCACACTTAAAATTCATTACTTGTCTGTGACATTCAGATAATTCCAGTATGAGTTAGGTGTCTTCCCTTAACTCAAGGTTCTGTAAAACCCCATCTTTTTAGAGACTCATTCTTTACAACTAGCCACAAAAAGATTTCTAGGAATTGAGTGCAGTATAACTACTGAAATATACTATGAAGTCACCATTTTTAGGAGTCTAGTGCAGGCAAGAATATAAATATTTACCAGCCTGATGCAGGCAGGGTTGATGTATTAAGTCTGTTTCCTCAACAAGTTTATTTTTTTATGGAGAAAATATGGAACATACAAAGTGGGGGGATGCAGGTATGAGACAACTTAATTTGCCGAGTTCCCTTAACACTAGCCCTGTATAAAGTGCAATCTGGAAAGAAGCAGCAGGAAATAATGTAGAACAGTGGATAGAGAAACAATTTGTTATAGGAATTACTTGTTTACAGATATGCCCATAACGATATTTTGTAAAGACTTATATAGGCTTGATGACAAACATTTGTATACAGTAACTGTAGATTTTTACAAGCCAAATGTGATTATGTTGTAAATGATGGCTGATAAAGACCAAAATGGCCCATCCAGTCTGCCCAGCAAGGTGTTTAGGTTTGGACTGCCACTCTGCACTGGTCATCCCCATACAAAATAATTGTTACAGTTTATCCACAGGATAGGCAATGTACAGCTTTCTCTAGCTGCACTAAATCAGTGGCATGCTTGTTTTGTATCCAAGATCCATAAACGAGGGTTAGATATCAAATAGATGTTGAGTTCATTAAGTGCATTGAACCCTGGCAACTATTGGACTTTCTCCAGCAGTTCTGCCATCTGAGCAGCTATCACCGACCACAACCACCCCATTTCCTAAAGAGGTATTGCATAACCAAAGAGGTTTTGTTAACTTAAAATAAATATACTACTAGGCTGCATCCTCTTCAAGAGCAGTAGTAGTGGAAGAAGTTTATAGAGATGGGAATCCATGTAAGTTTTATAAATAAGCTTAGTTCTCTGCCAGTTCATATCTCTAGTTACCCATGATGCTGCATAATAATTTAAAAAGTTTGATTATTCACATTTCACTTAAGCTTTTTGTTGCAGTAACTTATGGTATATGAATACGGTCCAGCAGCACTCCACATAATGCTTCAGAATTGTGTCCTGCTCAGCAAGTCATGGCCAGATCCACTCTGCTTCATAGTTCTCTCAATCATTTGAAGGAAGGTATACTTACTAACCTAATATACATAAGACACTAAATACTGGACTTGGAATGCCCAATCAAGCAAATGCTTAGTAAGGTGTGCACACAATACTACGGGCCCACAGAGAAGAAATTTGTCCAGCACAAAAGGCAATTATAAACTTCAAAACCAGATCCATAGTCAGACCCTCCACCAATTTGCTAAAAACTCCAGTAGTTTTCTCAGTTTTTTCCTGGAATCTCCCTCACTTACAACACCAGAGGAACCATCTAATGTATCTGCGACTGCAGTAGTATTCTAGCATTCCCAACATATCTCCAGCAGTGCTGGAAGTTATCTGAGGCTACCACCTACCCAAGGAAGACAGGACATGAAGCTTTCATATTCTGACCTGCATCTTATTAAAAGGTCCAATTTTAGCTTGTGGAAAAATATTCGTTTTGGATGCATATGTCTGCGTAATTATAAATCTATACACAGCATAAATTTAAATACATACAGTATCTGAACTTTAAATTGGGCAATTCTGAAGATTATTGCTTTGTTAACTAGGCTCTTTATCATGGGTCAAATTGTTTTGCTGTTGCATTTGTCCTTTGGGAAAAACTGGCTACAGTGGAGCTTTGTAATATCTTTCTACTGGACCAAAAAAGGACCTTCTAGAATTGGGGACTGAGTAGCACAAGTGGTCTATCAAGGCACTGAAGCAAACATTTTCTATTCAACAGCCAGATTGCAGTTTTTATCCTTCCCCCTCCCTTCTACACAAAAAAAAAAAAAATCAGAACTCTTGAAAGAAAAATCAAAGTGGACATTCAGTGTAAATGGAAGAATTGTTAACATATATTGGCTCATTAGGTCTCTTTTAGTGAAAGCTAAGATGCAGCAAATCAGCCCTTCCCTCTTATAGTCCACCTTGATGTTATCTGTATTTTCCCACTGCAATTCACTTGAAGTAAGACACCGAAGTAGCAAATAACCTAATGGAGTGAAGTAGCAACCTAGTTATTGAAGCAGCAGCTGAGATCCAGGAAGCCAGTGTTCAAATCCTGTTTCCCCCAAAGATACTCCCCTTCAGTGCCTCAGGTATAACAGACTGTAAGACCTAATGGGCAGAGAAATAACTATAGTATCATCTGTAGCTTTCCTTAAGCTTGGATTCGGAAAAAAACAAGTAATTAAAGCTAAATTGAAGTAGGCATAGGTGTTGGATTAAATGGTGAAATTACTTACCACCTGATAATTTTCTCTCTTTAATTTAGTCAGACCAATCCAGATGAATGGGTTATGCATGCCAACCAAGCAGATGGAAACAGATCAACAGGCTCGTTGATGTTATCCCTTATATATATATATATATCTATCTATCTATCAGTGCTGACACCAACCTGTCATTACTCCTGTAACAAGCTCAATACAATCAATCAACAAACCATATCACTGGTTTTTAGTTTGAGATTTTTTTTTTTAACCAGTGGACTTCCAGAAGAACAAGAAATCAGAAATAAAGGAAGAGTTTCCAAACAGTGAAATAAGAAATCACCCGCCTGCAGTGGAGAAGACAACTACTATCTTTCCCAACTCCACTTACCTGCCAGCAAAGATAATCCTATGCAGGGTGTACACACACACACACCCTCTACTGGTCTGACTATTTAAGGAAAGGAAATTAGCAGGTAAATAGTAAATTCACCTTCCGCTTCATCCAGGCAGACCAGTCCAGATGAACAGAATGTACCCAAGCTATTCCCTAACAAGGTGGGACACTACCCAAGCACCTTGCAAAACTGCCAAAATGCCCAGACCTCAAACCAGTAATCTTAGAAAAGGTATGCAATGGTGACCAAGTCACCTTTTACAGAGGAGGCACCAACTGCAACTCTGCCCATGAGGCTGAGTCCTCATGGAATGAGCCTGAACTTGTTTTGGCAAGGGAGTGCCAGAACCCACAAACTGCTGTAATTACCTCTTTAATCCAGCATGCCATGGTAGCTCTAGAGCAGGGGTGGGCAGTTCCAGTCCTCGAGGGCCACAAACCAGTCTGGTTTTCAGGATATCCCTAATGAATATGCATGAGAGAGATTTGCATGCACTCTGCCTCAGTTGTATGCAAATCTATGTCATGCATATTCATTAGGATATCCTAAAACCTCGACAGGTTTGTGGCCCTCGAGGACTGGAATTGCCCACCCCTGCTCTAGAGGCTGCTTCACCTTCCTGTGTTCCACCATCCAGAACAAAGAGATGATCAGAACACCTGAAAACACTAGTGATCTCGAGATACCTTAAAAAATGTCTTTTCACGTCTAAAGACTGAACAAGCACATAGTCCACAGGATCCATCTGTTAAAAGAAGGCAAGGAAATGGACTGATTTAAATGAAAGAAAAACTATTTTTGGCAGGAAGGATAGAGCTGAACCTTTTGTAATGAATAAGAAAGGTTCCCTACAAGAAAGTACTTGCAACTTTATCATCAGAGCCAAACAAATAGTGGCTAGATGTATGGAAAATCGCCTTAAGTGGAGCAAACTGCACTCCCACCAGGAAAGCTAACACAAAGTTCATATCCCAAGGCGGATCTGGAACCCGAAGTGGAGGTCTAATATACTTCACACCTCTCAAAGACCGAGAAACACCTGGATAAAAAAACCCAAACAAACCACATCTTGAATATGACCTATATAGCAAGCCCTTAGAACCTTCCTGCAAAAAATCCAGAATCGATGAAACCAGCACGTTCTCAGGAACATACTGATGACCACTGCCCCAATTCTCAAACTCTCCAAACCTACACATGAGCCAAGGAAGTGGAAATTTTTCTAGCCTTCATGAATATAGTGAACAGTAGGGGTGTGAATCCGTGTGATCGATCGTCTTAACGATCGATTTTGGCTGGGAGGGGGGGGGGGGGGGGGGGGGGAGGGAAATCTTATCGTTTTTTTTTTGTTTTTTTTTTTTTTTTAAATCGTTAAAAATCGTAAATCGGGGGAGGGCGGGAAAACCGGCACACCAAAAAACCCTAAAACCCACCCCGACCATCGCCCGTATGACAGTGAGGGCAAAGGTAGCACCGGCGCCATTTTGAAGATTGGCAATATGGCCCGCGTGCAGGAGGTCGCTCCCGGCCCCCTGCTGGACTTTTGGCAAGTGTTGTGGGGGTCAGGAGGCCCCCCCAAGCTGGCCAAAGGTCCCTGGGGGTCCAGCTGGGGTCCGGGACGATCTCCTGGACGCGTGACGTCGGGAACCAAAATGGCGCCGGCGCTACCTTTGCCCTGTCACATAAGGGCAAAGGGCCACCGGCACCATTTCTCTCAACGCAGCCGTGGCCAGAGAGAGGGAGATCGCGTCGGGATCCCCCTCCACTGGACCCCAGGTAATTTAAAACATTTTTGGGGGGTTCGGGAGGGTGGGGGATTTTTTTTAAAGGTTCGGGTTGGGTTTTAGGGGTTTTTTGGTGTGCCGGTTTTCCCGTGCCCTATTTAACGATACAATACAAATGCCCCTGACGATAAATCGGGGGCATTTGTATTGTATCGTGCACGCTAACGATTTTGGACGATTTTAAAATTATCTGACGATTAAAATTATCGTCAGATAATTTTAAAATCGTCCAAAATCGTTAGCGTGCACGATACAATACAAATGCCCCCGATTTATCGTCAGGGGCATTTGTATTGTATCGTGCACGCTAACGATTTTGGACGATTTTAAAATTATCTGACGATAATTTTAATCGTTCAAAAATGATTCACATCCCTAGTGAACAGTGCCTGTGAATAATATTTCTTCATTAATTGTGTTCTCTCAAGGGCTAAACTGTAAGACAAAATTGATCCAAATCCTTGTAAAACATCAGATCCTGACAAGTAACTCCTTGTGAGGTGGAAGCCTTAGACAGATACCATACAGCAGACGCTGAAGATCTGCATACCATTGCCGACGAGGTCAGTCTGGAGCCACCAGGATCACCAGCCCTGGATGCCCAGCAATCCTTTAAAGCAGCCTGCCTAACATTGGCCCAGAAGGAAACATATAAAACCCCCTCTTTTGTCCATTCCTGCATCAGGGCATTGACAGCAGACTAAGAAGGGTCTTTCTTTTGGCTGAAAAATCTGTGCACCTTCATATTCTGGCAAATCGCCATCAGATCCAACTCTGGTAGACCCCCATTGGCTACAATCAGATCAAAGGCCCTTTGAATCATTCCCTTAGGTCTATGACATTGCGGTCTATGACATTGCGATTGAGGTAATCTGCCTGAACATGGGCATCAGGAGGAGGGGGCTGTAGGAGTCATGGCCCCCCTCAAAATTCAGGCCAGCGACAACTTACTCACTGCAGGCAAGACGAAAACCTGCGGCAGCACAGGATAATGTGCCCACGGGGTTCCCACCACCCAGACTGGAAAAGGACCCACGGCAGCATGGAATAATGTAAAGAATCTGCTGTAGTGTGAAGTACTGAGGTGATTGCAGGGTTCCCACACCAGGAAGAGGACATGTGGTGACACAGAATAGTGAGGCACCCATGAGCAGGAAGAGGGTCCTGTGATGCCGCAGGTAACCTGCTGCATGGGGTGGGAGGGAAGAGAAGTGAAGGAGTGTGTGTGAGTGTGTGTGGAGAGGGGATAGGATTGGAGGCATTCAACTACTCCTTTGCCTGAGTATTGTCCATCTCAGCTATACGAGATGCTGACAAGGCCTGCAAATTCCTTTCTACCCAAGCAAGAAGCAAGTCTATCTCAATTGACATTTGAGGACTCAAAGAGTTCCCCCTTGATGATTTATGTTCTTTATCACCATGGCATTGTCTATCACCATCCTGACTGCCTGCCACACTAACAAAGGCATGAACTGCAGTCGAGCCAACCAAATCGCTCTGGCTTCCAGGGGGTTGATGGACCAGCTCACTACTGCAGGGGTCCATTGTCCTTGAGCAAACAGCACCTGACAGTGCACCTCACTCCAGCCTGACATCCATCCGATGTCACTATGATCAAGGTCGAGGCCACCAAAACCACTGCATATTTCAAGTGCCTGATGTCCAGCCTCCAGTGCAAGCTCTGTTTGCCTCTGCCAGAGTAGATTAAGTCTCATGGAATAGTCTTGGGAATAGGAATTCTACCTGGAAAGCAAGGCTCTTTGAAGAGGACACATATGCACCTTCACCCATGGTACTAAATCCAAGGATACTGCATGGAGCCTAGAGTCTGGAGGCAGGACCTCACCATCAGAAATTCTGGTCGTCCCCAGTGCTAGAATCTGGCCCTTCAACTTCTAAACTCTTTGTTCTGTTAGCTAAACCCAACTTATCCTTGTATTGAACTGAGCTCCTAGATAAATCCAGAGACTGACATGGCTGAAGATTGCTCATGGAAAATTTGACAATCCATCCCAAATCCTGTAACAATTGGACTTCTCCCTGAGAAGCCGAAATGCTCCACTGTAAGGAACTTTCTCTTTTCAGCCAATTGCCAAGAAAAGTGTGCACCAAAATGCCTTGCTTGTGTAGCATCACTGCCACCACCACCATCATCTTTAATGATGGTGCTGTGGCAGAACCTGAAACTGAATATGACGACCCAGCATCATAAACTGCAGGAAATACTGATGATTCTTTTGGATTGGAATGTGAAGATATGCTTCCCTTAGATCAAGGATGTCAGAGATTCTACTTTCTGAACAGACAATTACCAATCTTATGGTGTCCATCCTGAAGTGGGACACCTTAAAAAAAAGACACTGACCCTCTTCAAATCTAGAATGAGGCAAAAGAATGTTTCCTTCTTTAGGACCACAAAGTAAATGGAGTAGCAATGCTGACCTTCCAGGGGTTTCGGTAGTAGGATTAAAGCCTTTAAATCAAGAAACCTCTGCAGACTACTACCTCTTTTTTCCACAGAGTAACAAGGAGAAACCATAAAAGTGTTAGAAACAGGACATGCAAATTCCAGAGCATAACCATTCTATATGATTTCCAGGGACCCACTTGTCCATTGTATTTTAGGCCCATTTCTAATAAAACATAGACAGATGGCACCTCTTTCTGGTTCCAGAGATAGGACCCCCCCCCCCCCCCCCCCCCATCAAGCATACACTGTGATGCCCTAGAGGAGGTAGAACCTCCATAACCATTCTTTCTTAGAATGAAAAGACTGGAACATGGCCTAGAACTTTGTCCCAAAAAATTTCAAACCTGACTTTAATATTCTCATCTTGATATCGACTGAGGGATGAGTAACTTCTGGATGGGGCTTTCGTTCTATCTTCCGGGATCTTTGGGTCTTTTGAGGCATCTCACGCTTTTGTCATCTTTTCCAGCTCTTCTCCAAATAAGAGCTATTCCTTAAACTGCAGCTTAGTGAAATTAATCTTGGAGATCGAACCTGCTAACCAGTTGCGCACCCAGAGAAACTCTGGCCAATGCACACACCAAATCGTAACCAGTATCTTCCAAATAAATCACTTCTGGTTCTAATGGCAGAAAATCCTCTCTCAGTTCTTCCTGGGCATCCTGCGCCAAACACAGTTCAGATCTCACAACAATACTGTAAAACACAGATCTGAAGAGCCAGGGATCTGAACCCAAGGGTGCATGAAGGGCAGGTGTAGAGGTTGCTAGGATAGCAAAGATAGTCCTTGGAACTGTGCCCTGCTCCTGCAGGCGGCTTGAAAACCTTTCAAGATTTTCTGAGCGATAACTACTCAGGGTACAGAGACCTCCGGAGTCTGAGAAGCAGAAGCCACTGCACCACAAGCAGCAATTCCCCTTGGGTCCACAGCAACTTCAAACCTGTGTTCAGGGCTGAGAGAAAGGGGACCAACCTCCATTTCAGAGCTCTGCAGTTATGACATGGACACCAGACCATGAAGTGAAGAATGTACTGCAGTCTCAACAAGGGCCTTCTCTCCCAAATTGGGCCCTCCCGCCGCCAAATAATCGCAGTTCTGCAGGTCCCCATCGGCCGAAGAGCCCCCCCCCTGCATACCTTTTAAGGTGCGCTAGCCTGCACTTTCCTACCTAAAATGGCAGGCTGTGCAGAATGTGGTCATTCTCCCACACTGCACAGCCAACGCCATCTTAAGTCTGCATGATGCTAAACTTAAGTGAGGCCCTGGCCCAAAGCTTTCCAAGAAACTCGTTACACTTGCCCTAAATCTGATAACTGTTTATTCAAAACACAATGCAGTGCTCCTGAGTTGCCGCAGAACACCCCCTGCTCAGTAGCTGCTCCAATTCCCTCAGCTTTTTTTTTTTAAACCAGCAGAGAGCCCATAAATACCCTTTATTTTTGTTTTTTTTAAATTAGGAAGGCAAAACAAGAGGAAGCCATCAAGAGAAGAAGAGGATTGAGGAAAGGGGAACCCAACACCCAATGCTTTGGAAGCCCCCTGGGTCCTGCACAGATCAACCTAGGTAGTCAGCAAGAGCTGTCACCTGAAGAGCTTCTCATCATTTGGGGGTTTTTTTTTGCTAAGAGTTAGGGGCTGCTCACCTCAGGGGCTCCTAGTAGTTGCCTTTTCAGCTTACCAGGCCTGAGTCCACAGCAGGGGATGCTTGCCTACCATCTGTTGGAGAAAGAGAATACTAGCAGGTTGGTGTTAGCATTGATGTATATGAGGTGAAATTAGCGAGCCTGTTGATCTCTGTCTCCATCTGCTGGCTGGTGTGCATAAAGCCATTTGTCTGGACTTGTCTAATTGGATGGATGAAGAAGAAATAGATCTTATAAAAACCCGAAGAGGAAGACAAGGCAGGGTGGTGGAAACCAGCACTCTGCCATAATTTAAACATGCTTGGGACAGATATGGAAGGTAGTAATAGGAAGTTGGTTGAGAGATCAGGTGGAAGACATGAACATTTTCATCTACACAAAATGGTAGCGAACCAAAGAGGAAGACAGGGCAGTCTGTTCTTTGTTAGTACTAGTCTCCTTAAGGCCTTGAAAGCTTGATGTGGCATTTTCAGTGAAAAACCTTTTCAGGCATTAAGCTTGAGAAAAATTTAGGTTTATGACCGCCAAATAAAATAGCAATTTGTTTTCAATCACATACTTTGTAAGAGGGCAGATATGGTGTTGTGTTAGTTGTGTGCTACATTACTACATACAATTGGTTAAAGGGTACCTTAAATAAACTCATTAGGGAACAGCAGGACAACTGAAGTTTTGAATAAATGTGCGCATTTCAAAAGAAATGTGTATACAAGCTAAAGCAACTGAAGTTGCAAGGTAGACTACTTTCCAAATACAAAAGGATGTTGGGTGCAGGTCCACACAGTGGACTAACCACTGCCTACCAAGGTACATAAGCCTCATTTAGTAAGGATTTTCTCACATTTTGGAGAAAAATATAAAATATTGGCAAATAACCAAATGGAGAACAGTTTTATATATTCTCCCTCACCCCATACTGGTATTCTCTCTATTCTATCAAAGTCACATAGAAAATGACCAAGTTGTTAGGAGATGGGAAACCCATTCTTGAGAAAGCTGTGAAGAAAGCAGGATTTTTTGGTACGTATATCATTTTCAGGCCTTCATGAGTGCAGCGACCACAGCCTTAGCATTAAGGCTGCGCAGGTCACAGTAGGTTTGTCCAGTGCCAACAAACACAATGGGCTGGCCAGTGATGTAAGTCATGGAGATGGCAGCACCAACCTAGCAGGGAGGAAGAGAGAAGGGTAAATAATGACAAAGAGAACAAAATAATAAAAAAAAAAAGTGTAACTTTTTAAAATATACATTTTTCTCTTCAGCCATGCTTGCAAAGCATCATCCAAGATTAACTAATCACTGCTACCTTCTGAATGCAAACACTTGCCCTCTCTCTCTGGCCATGTCCAACAGGAGACCTGCTGCTGCCCAGCCATAGAACTGGCTCAGTATCAAACACCTCTACGGCACCTTTTACCTAAGCAGGATTTACAATGATTTGCCTTAGAACAGAGTTAGCAGATGGTTCCAAGTCACCAGAGATAGACTGAGACAGTCTATGTTTTACACGCACTGTCTCCTTTTACTACTTAGAAATTGAAAACCACCTATCAATACATAGTCTCTATAAATACAGTCTACAGAAAGCCACACCAGATCGCCATTAAAAACCTGTCTGTTTTGGCAGGTGGAGATTGAGTGGGCTTGAAGCACAGGTATGGAGGAAGGTAAGCCAGAAATCAATAACATGCTAAACAAACTGTCCCAAGCCTGCTTGCTGCTGTTTATGATTGAATGGGAACAGGGGTTAGAGAATGAATTTGCCTGTATTTATGACATCCAGGGTCTCCCCTTCATTTTTAGACGCCACCCTCTTCCATTTACTTCAGCCATTTTAATCACAGACCATACTTCCCTTCAGAATCCAATATGAGCATTTGGATGAGGCTCATTGTTTTTAACTTGCTGGGGGGTTTTTTTTTCCTTTTTTTCAATTATAGGTTGATTTATTAATGTTTTCATATATATTTTATTTGTATATGGGTTTTTAAAATCATTTTATGATTGTGATCTTGTAATCCGTGCCGAACTTTGTATGGAGGCAGCAGAATAGAAGAATTAAAAAAAAAAAAAAAAAAAAGAAGTATAACCTGAATCAGGCCAGTAGATATTGTGTGATAGCCAACTCTAGCTGATCTGATGACCAAGAGCTGGATCCAGGATTTTAACCTGGCTCTTTATACCTATTTTACTATCCCATCTACCTAGAATATGTCTGCCTCTTAACCTCCACTCACATGCTTGACTTATCCATTACCTTATCATCGATTGTATCAAACTTGGTGAGCACAATCCCGTCAATGAGGGGCGGTTTCTCTGTCATGGAGTGATCAGCCAGAGCCTTGTTAAACTTGACCTAGTTAGGAACAAAGTAAACAAAATAAGTTATAAATTCAATCCTAAATCAGTAAACCAGGAAATTAATTTGTCATTTTCTTCGTTTCATTTATTTTTCCAAAGCTGAAAGCATTAAATGTAAGTTCCAGTCAGCTTTGACTGCTTGGATTTTCTTAATGGTCTAGACCTGTGAGTTCTTCCATATCCCCTAACTAGTCTAGTTTTTAGGTTATCCTCAATGAGTACGCATGAGAGATAGTTGTGTGCAGTGGAGCAATGCATGTAAATCTCTCTCTCATGCGTATTCATTGTGGATATTCTGAAAACCAGACTAACTAGGAGGCACTCCAGGACTGGCCCAAGAAACACTGATCTAGATTACTATAAAATGATTATATAAACAATAAGTCAACTTTATTTTCACACCTGTTTTGGCCACTACCGATTGCATTTCTTTTGTATGGAGTGGAGGAGTAGCCCAGTGATTAGAGCAGCAGGCTGCAAACCAGGGAAGTCAGGATTTAAATCCTGCTGCCACTCTTTCGGGCCAATACAGTACAGAGCTCTCCGGTGGAGCACCCTGTTAGCCCGGGTTTAGTTGCACGTTTTCGATGCACTAGCTTTACCCCTTAATACAGTAAGGGTTAATAGTACGTCGAAAACGTGCAGCCAACCCGCCAAAACTAATAGCGCCCGCAACATGCAAATGCATGTTGATGTCCCTATTAGTTATTCCAGCGCGATCCAGAAAGTAAAATGTGCAGCGAAGCCGCACATTTTACTTTCAAAAATTAACACCTGCCCAAAGGCTGACATTAATTTCTGCCGGCGCCGGGGAAGTGTACAGAAAAGCAGAAAAAACTGCTAGTGTCCTTAGCACCTCTTTTTACCGTGGGCCCTCAAAATACAGGATTGCGCGCCCAGAAGAGTGGCCTGGGCTTGCGTTGGGAGAGCGGGCGCTTGCCTCGGAGTGCCGGCTCTCCCGCCAATTTTACTGTATCGGCCTGTTTCTGACCTTGGGCAAGTCACTTCAGCCTCTATTGCCTCAGGTACACACTTACGGGCCGATACAGTACAGTGCGCACTGTTAGCCCAGGTTTGGCCGCACGTTTGACGCGCTAGCTTTACCCCTTATACAGTAAGGGGTAATAGCGCGTTGAAAACGTGCGGCCAACCCCCCGAAACCAATAGCGCCCGCAACATGCAAATGCATGTTGATGTCCCTATTAGTTATTCCTGCGCGATCCAGAAAGCAAAATGTGCAGCAAAGCCGCACATTTTACTTTAAGAAATTAGCGCCTACCCAAAGGCTGGCGTTAATTTCTGCCGGCACCGGGGAAGTGCACAGAAAAGCAGAAAAAACTGCTTTTCTGTACACCCTCCAGCTTAATATCATAGCTCAATTATGCCGGTGTCCGTTTTCCGAAACCATAGCTGTTGGGTTCCAGAACCGACATTGGAAAAATTGAGCGCCGGCTGTCAAACTCACTGACAGCCGCCGCTCCTGTCAAAAAGGAGGCACTTGGGACCTAATTTGCATAGGCCACCCTCCTGAATCGCATGCCCAGGAGAGTGGCCTGTGCACATGCCGGGAGAGCAGGAGCTCTCCTGCACGTTTTTCTGTATCGGCCTGTTAGATTGTGAGCCCTTTGGGGACAGAAAATACAGTACCTGAATGTAATTCTGCTTTGAAGTATCTGAAAGGTGGAATATAAATCAAAATAAAAGATTCAAGCAGACACTAACCAATTGGTCGACTGCCTCATTTCCCACCAGTGCTTCTCCAACAAAGAGTACTAAGTCTGGCATGTTTACTGTTATGAGTTTGGCAAGAGCTGTCATCAGGGGAGCATTGTCCTGCATGCGCCCAGCAGTGTCCACCAAAACCACATCAAAGCCCTGGTTTCGTGCTGCCAAGGAGAGAAAAAAGCTCATTATTCTTTATGTACATGTGCATTATATGATGCTTAGTAGCTGTGTGTTCTGAATGGTGGGTTGTCTATTTGACTTGCTACCATCTTGTATTTTGTAATACATTTTATACTTATGAAAGGTACAGAACAGACCCACTGAAATCTTTACAGGGACAGCATGGGTACTCAGTAACATAGTAAATGACAGCAGATAAAGACCAAAAAATTATTTACTTTTATTTCTGGTTTATTAGTTTGTAATTTGTTTTTGTTTGTTTCTTTTTATATTTTTATTGCACATCACTGATTTTTTTTTAAGAAAATGTGATTTATCAAATAAATTAAACTAATCATGCATCTAGTCTTCCCAGCAAGGTTATGCCATACAGAAAAATGACCACAGGTTATTTCAATCTTTTTGCCACTAGGAATCCTGTTTATCCCCTGTTCTTTTGAATTCCATCATTATATTTTGTCTTCACCATCTCTTGTGGAAGTGCATTCCAGGCATCAATCCCCTCTATGAAAAATTATCTCCTGACTCTGTTACTTAATCCCCTGGAGCTTGGTGTTATGACCTGCTTCTTCAGCTTCCTTTTCATTGAAAGGGTGTGCCTTGTCTAATTTTAATACTTGTCTGATTTTTAAATGTCTGTACCATATCCTCCCTGTCCGATAGCACCCTCCAATCTTTTGTGGGCTGTGTGCACAAAAAAAAAAAAAAAAAAGTTATTTACATGCAATGTAGTGTACAAACATGTGCATACATATTTAGATCTTCAAGTCATATCATGTGTCTTTCAGCACACGATCCCACACCATTTTGGTTGCCTCTCTCTGGAGTGCATCCCTCACCCTGCCATGCTATATGCTTTAACCTGGAGAGACCACTTCTAGATAATTCAGTTTCCATGCCAATGCAATCTTGAACTTATCAGTCTTAAGCTAGGAAGGTGACTCAGTGATGTGGATACTTGTTCACTGGTAATCAAATAGACCACCAACTCATCACATTTCATATGGATGACAAAGTTTTCAGTCTGCAATGGTTTCAGGCACTACTGATCTGATCCAGATATTAAAGTAGTGGTCTAGATATGAAATGCTCAGACATCAAATCAACTTCAAGCAGTGCTGAAGGCTTACCGTAAGAAATAGCCTCCATAGCAATACCAGCTGCATCCTTCCCGTATCCCTTTTCATAGAGCTGCACCATGGTGCGGCCACTGTGGTCCTCAGGGGGGTGCAGATAGTTTAGCCGATGAGTGTGAGTGCGCAGCTGTTCCACGGCTCCGGCACGAAATGTATCACAGGCGGCAATCAGGACACTGAAGCCATTCTCTATCAGCCAGAAGGAGATCTGCAAAGAGCCAGCACGCCATGCTCCAGTCACTTCCTTTTGTTTAGTGCTGCCCTATCAGAGTCTCTCCACCCTTTACTTACAGCCTGGTGCAAAATTCTACACCAGTGGGATTCTCTGTGCATTGTAAATCCTTTCAATGGCAACAAAATGATTATCTAAAGATGATATATATGAGCCTTCCAGACACATAGATCCTTTTTTTAAAAAGTTTCTCTTCAAGATATAAGAAGGAATTTATGTGATCTGAAAACTCATTTACATCATCATCTTCGCAGAATGCTTATGTTAGTCCAGTGAAAACTATCACAAACTGCAGAGAATCTAGGCCACATGAATTTGAGCAGTCATGGGCAGAAGTGAGATGTCACCAACCACAGCCTCCAATGCCCTCTTTTGAAACAAGTCTACAATAACCAAAGGAAGGTGCAGCCTAAGGTACAATAATATTTATCATTTCAAAAACTCCCTCATTGCATACAAGTGACTGTAAAATAATTCAATATTAAAATGTCCCCTTCCACAAAGAGCTTAAAATTGTCAGCCTACTCTACAAAGGTCCATAAATTTGAAGATATTCAGCCCAGTGCAGAAAAGATAACTCAGGAGTGGGATGGGGAGAAAGAAAAAAAAGATACAATGGAGAAATTACTTACCTGATAATTTCATTTTCCTTAGTGTAGACACATGGACTCAGGACCAGTGGGTATAGTGTACTCCTGATAGCAGTTGGAGACGGATCAGATTTCAATCTGACGTCAGCCCTAGTACATATACCCCTGCAGGAAAGTGCAGCTCTTCAGTATTCTCCTCGAAAAGCATTGTGGATATATGTAGACTGACTAATCTGAATAACTTAATTAACTTTATAACTTGATTAATTTGAACTGGTTGAATTGGCTATAGCTGGAGACCGCCAGTGCCCTCAACCGAGAAACGTCGACACCCGGTAGGATGGGTGTCCTAGATGAAGGAAAGCATGGCTTACCCTTGAATCACTCACTCCCGGGGATGTCCCCCGAGAATTCCATGAGTAACGGCAGCCGTGGGTGGGATGCTGAGTCCATCTGTCTACACTAAGGAAAACGAAATCATCATGTACGTAATTTCTCCATTTCCTAGCGTGTAGCAGATGGACTCAGGACCAATGGGATGTATAAAAGCTACTCCCGAACCGGGTGGGAGGCTGCCCGTGACCCACTTAGTATTGCCCTTGCAAATGCTGTGTCCTCCCTAGCCTGAACATCCAGGCGATAAAACTTGGAGAAGGTGTGGATGGAGGACCATGTTGCCGCCCTGCAGATCTCGGCGGGTGACAGCATCTTGGTTTCCGCCCAGGACACTGCCTGGGCTCTTGTAGAATGGGCCTTGACTTGTAAAGGCAGTGGCTTGCCTGCTTCACGTAGGCCGCCTTGATGACTTCTTTAATCCAGCGGGCTATGGTTGCTCGCGAGGCCGCTTCCCCCTGCTTCTTCCTGCTGTGAAGGACGAATAGATGGTCCGTCTTTCGTATGGATTCCGACCTTTCCAGGTATCTGACTAGGTGTCTGCCGATGTTGAGATGGCGTAGACTTTGAGCCTCTTCCGAATTCTTATGCTCATCTGGCGATGGTAGCGAGATGGTTTGGTTGAGATGGGAGTGGGACACCACTTTGGGGAGGAACGACAGAACTGTGCGTAACTGGATGGTTCCTGAGGTGAGTCTGAAGAACGGCTCTCGGCAGGACAGTGCTTGTAGCTCGGATATACAACGGGCTGAACAGACTGCCAGCAGGAAGGCTGTCTTCAATGTTAATAGTCGGAGAAACAGGCCGCGGAGAGGTCTGAAGGAGGTTCCTGCTAAGAAATCTAGGACCAGGTTAAGGTTCCAAAGAGGCACCGGCCACTTTAGGGGTGGTCGGATGTGCTTGACTCCTTTCAGGAAGCAGGAGACATCCGGTTGAGAGGCTATGCTACTGCTCTCGCTCTTGGTTCCGTAGCTTGACAAGGCCACCACCTGTACCTTGGTGGAGTTGAGGGACAATCCCTTCTGTAGTCCGTTCTGTAGAAATTCCAAAATCGCAGGAATTTTGACTGAGTATGGTATGATGTCGTGGTCCTTGCACCAGGATTCAAATACTTTCCAAATCCTTATATATGTTAGGGATGTGGAGAACATGCGTGCTCGGAATAGGGTGTCAATTACTGCCCCCGAGTATCCTCTCCTCCTTAGGAGAGTCCTCTCAATGGCCAGACCGTAAGAGAATCGAGCTGGATCCTCGTGGAGAATCGGTCCCTGTTGGAGCAGGTCTCTGTGTGGAGGTAGCGGCAGGGAGTTGCCTGCCAGCAGTCTTCACATGTCTGCGTACCACGGTTTTCTTGGCAAGTCTGGGGCCACTAGAAGTACTGGCCCCCTGTGGTGTTCTATCTTGTGGATGATCGCGCCCAATAGAGGCCATGGCGGGAAGGCGTATAACAGAGTCTCCTGTGGCCAGGCCTGTGGCTGAAGAAACTGGGTACCTGGGCGTTGGACTGGTTTGCCAGGAGGTCCATGGTTTGTTTTCCCCAACGGTTTACTATCAATTGGAATGCTGTGGTTGACAGTTTCCATTTTCCTGGATTTAGACTTCCTCTGCTGAGTTAGTCCACTGCAACATTGTCTTTCCCAGCAATGTGGATGGCCGAGATCTCTTGAAGATTCACTTCTGCCCATGACATTAGGGGGGTCTATCTCCAGAGACACCTGTTGGCTTCTGGTTCCTGACAAAACAGCAAGGAAGGCTGCTTAATAAAGCCGTGAGAGCAGAAATACACAATAAGCAGCCAGATGCATGCTATCATTTTATATGTTCATTTTAAATGTTTGTTTATTAATCATTTGTATTAGTTTTTAATTTACTTTTATATTATTTAATGTCATTTATTGTATGTTTTTAGCCCCTGATGCAGCCCTACTGAAAGAGGGCGAAACTCGGCTGGAGTCGGGCTCATTTGCACATATTTGGCTTCTGGTTCCTCCCTGACGGTTGATGTAGGCCACTGTTGTGGCATTGTCCGACATTACTCTGACTGCTTTGCCTCGGAGTCTGTGACTGAACCTTAGTCAGGCTAGTCCGACTGCCCGGGCTTCTAGGTGATTGATATTCCATCCAAACTCTTCTTTGTTCCATTGCCCTTGGGCGGTTAGCTCCTGGCAGAGTGCTCCCCATCCTTGTAGCCTGGCATCCGTGGTGAGTAGGATCCAGGTTGGGGAGGATAGTCTCATTCCCTGGCTCAGATGGGCTTCTTGTAGCCACCATCGTAGATGGGACCGAACACTGTCTGGGAGCGGAAGCCGTACGGTGTAGTTCTGGAACAGTGGATTCCATCGTGATAGTAGAGAGCGTTGTAGGGGTCTCATGTGAGCCCGTGCCCATGGGACTACTTCCAGAGTAGATGCCATGAGGCCGAGAACTTGTAGGTAATCCTATGCTGTGGGGAGAAGTTCGCTCAACAGGGTTCGTAACTGGGTCATCAATTTTGATCTCCTTGTCAGTGTCAGAATGACCTTGTCTTGTTTGGTGTCGAACCGGACTCCCAAGTATTCTAGAGACTGGGAGGGCTGCAGGCAGCTCTTGTTTGTGTTGACCACCCACCCAGGCTCTCCAGTAGAGTTTTGACTCAGTTGGTAGCCTGGTGGCTTTCCTTCGGGGATTTCACTCTGATCAGCCAATCGTCTAGATAAGGGTGCATGTGGATTCCTTCCTTCCTCAGTGTTGCTGCCTCCACCACCACTATGATCTTGGTGAACGTCCGGGGTGCAGTGGCTAACCCGAAAGGTAGTGCCCGGAACTAGTAGTGACGGTCCGGGATCGAGAAGCGTAGAAAACACTGATGCTCTTGATGGATCGGAATGTGTAGGCAGGCTTCCAACAGATCCAGGGAGGTAAGGAACTCTCCCGGTTGTATCGCCCTTATTACCGAGCATAGGGTTTCCATCCGGAAGTGAGGAATCTTCAGGTGACGGTTGACCGCCTTGAGGTCCAGGATAGGTCTGAACGTTCCTTCCTTCTTGGGAACGATAAAATAGATGGAATAATGGCCAGTATTTATTTGTTGTGGAGGCACCGGTGTTATAGCCTCTAAGGCTAGTAATCTGGTCAGTGTAGCTTCCACTGCCATTCTCTTGGAAGGGTTGTGGCAAGGAGATTCCACAAACTTGCCCGGAGGGAGGTGGTGGAAATCCAGGTAATGTCCCTCTCAAATGATGGATAGGACCCACTTATCTGAGATTATCTCGACCCATCTTTGGTAGAATAGGGCCAGTCTGCCCCCTATGGCTTCTTCCTTTGGATGGGGGTCTGCTGATCTTCATTGTGGGGTGCGGCTGGGGCCTGGGCCCAAGCTGGCTCCCTTTTATTGTGCTTGTTCCGAAAGGACTGGCTCCGGCCTGTGGGGCAGGCTGCTTGATATGAGCTTCTATATGGGTTGAAGCGCTGTGATCCTCTGCCCCTGGAGGTAGGGGTAGAATCGCTGGTTTCTCTTATTCCTGTCCTCCGGGTAGCCGTGGCAGTGGGGACTCGCCCCACTTGTTGGCTAGTTTCTCTAATTCGCTTCCGAACAGGAGTGTTCCCTTGAAAGGCATCCTTGTGAGTCTCGTTTTGGAGGATGTGTCTGCTGACCAGTTTCGGAGCCAGATTTGTCTTCTGGCTGCCACGGCGGATGAGACTCCTCTAGCTGCTGTGCGTACCAGATCCAACGCGGCGTCCGCAAGGAATGATACAGCTGGTTCCAGGGCTTCTCCAGGAGTGTTGTTCCTGGTATGTGCTAAGCAGGTGCGTGTCACCACGACACAGCAGGCCGCGATCTGTAAAGACATAGCGGAGACGTCAAAGGACTGTTTGAAGATAGATTCCAGACGTCTATCTTGAGCATCCTTGAGTGCTGTTCCTCCCTCCACTGGGATAGTAGTGTGCTTCGAGACCGTGCAGAACATGGCATCCACTTTCGGACATGCCAGGAGATCTTTGGCAGCAGGGTCCAGAGGGTACATGGCTGCCAGAGCCCGGCCCCCTTTGAATGTGGTTTCTGGGGCATGCCATTCCAGGTCAATTAGTTGCTGGACGGCTTGTAATAGTGGGAAATGGTGGGAGGTCTGATGAAGTCCCTCCAAAAGTGGGTTCAGCTTAGGTTCCCCCAAGGCACTTGCCCGGGATGGCAAGCTCTTTTAGGCTGTGTGTGACCAGATCTGGAAGTTCGTCCTTGGAGAAGAAGCATCTCATGGTTCGATGGGGTTCTGTCCCTGGAGGGAGTTCCCCTTCCTCCAGGGGTTCTGACTCCTCATCTGAGAAGTCTGTGTCCCCGAAGGTGGGCTTCTGGGCGGTGGGATCACTTCCCGGGCATAGAGGGTCCTGGCATGTTGAGGTCCTCTGGTGGGGCCTATGACCGCATTGTAGGAGGCCCCGGTTGCATGTGGACGAAGGTATGCAGACCTTTGAAGAATTCTACACAGGAGATAGAAGATGGGTCTAGACTAGGGAGCACCGCATCCCTGGGGAGCCCCGTTTGAGGGGGGGGGTCCCGCTGTGTGATGCTAGGTCCGGCATACTGCTCGAGAGGCTGGGGAGGGCCATGAGTTGGGTCCCCTAGGGCCTCTTCGCACTGTATACACAGGGCCGTGGCCTCCTCATGCTGTGCAGTTCTAATGTGGCATGCTGGGCAAAGGCCCTGTGCTTTGAGCTTTTTTTCAGGTGGTGCCATGGTTTGTGCACGTACAATACAGTTGTGCACGCCGGTGTGCGTCTAAGATGCGCGTGCAGAGCGATGTGCACGCAGTTGTGCGCATGGGTCGAAATTATGCGCCCAGCATAGTGAGCGCGTGGCTATATGCTTCGCTTGGGCGCACAAGGGATTTGTGCGCACGGCTCGCCTCTGTGCGCACGGATAGAGACGGCGCTGTGCTAGCGTGTATAGAGTCCCTAACTGCTATGGAGACATATCCCTGCACTTCCTGCAGGGATATATGTACTAGGCTGATGTCAGATTGAAATCTGATCCGTCTCCATCAGGAGTACACTATACCCACTGGCTCTGAGTCCATCTGCTACATGCTAGGAAATATATGATTATATCCTTTGTACTCTCGTGCATGAACTTTTGCACATCTCTGAATTCTGCAGCCTTTGAACACAGGAAGGTTTAAGTGACTTGATACAAACTTACGGGCCGATACAGTACAGTGCGCTCCGACGCGCACTGTACTGGACGCGCGTTTTCCCTTAACCATTATTCAGTAAGGGGCCGAAAACACGCATCCAACCCGCCGAACCTAATAGGGCCCTCAACATGCAAATGCATGTTGAGGGCCCTATTAGGTATTGCCGTGCGATTCAGAAAACAAAATGTGCAGCCAAGCCGCACATTTTGCTTTCAGAAATTTCTTCGGGTACCGGGAACGTGCACAGAAAAGCAGTAAAAACTGCTTTTCTGTGCACCCTCCGACTTAATATCATGGCGATATTAAGTCGGAGGTCCCAAAGGGTAAAAAATTTGAAGTCGGCCCGCGGCTGTCGGGTCGAAAACCGGACGCTCAATTTTGCCAGCGTCCGGTTTCCGAGCCCGTGGCTGTCAGCGGGCTCGAGAACCGACGCCGGCAAAATTGAGCGTCGGCTGTCAAACCCACTGACAGCCACCGCTCCGGGCCAAAAGGAGGCGCTAGGGACGCGCTAGTGTCCCTAGCGCCTCCTTTTGCCTGTTTCTACTGCCGGGCCTCATTTAAATACAGAATCGCGCACACAGGCGAATGGCCTGTGCGTGCGCCGGGAGAGCGGGCATTTGCCCGCTCTCCCGCGGACTTTACTGAATTGGCCCGTTAGATTGTAAACTCTCTGGGGATAGGAAAATACCTACAGTACCTGAAGGTAATCTGCTTTGAAGTGCTGAAAAAAGTACAAAAAGTGGAATATATAAATTGAAATAAAATAATGTAGTAAGTGGTGGGTAGAATACATTAACCAGGCTCTAAGCACTCACCATACGACATTTATCACCTTAGAAAAAGAAAAAAAAAAAAAGGAGTCTCTCAGTGTATGAGTCTGTTGTACCTGCCAAACCTGAATATAACTCACCTTGAGCTACCAATGAAAAAGCCAAGTGAGAAATAAAATATCTCTGGTCGCACTGCTATTTTATATAAAAGAATTTAAGTTAAAAAAAAATAAAATCAGCAAGATCGCTGCCATTTTTTGTGCCTCCAGTCTCAGCCCCCATCTTTATAGAAGAGATGGAAGAAAGATTAAAGGTGTGTATACCAAAAAGCTATCTGTTGCATGAAATTCTAGAGAAGGAATAGGTTAGGACTTCAGAATTATTGAAAAATAAGAAATAACTGAGCTGCATCCTAATTTATAGAGGATACAGGATATTAAACAGAACCTACCTTGGCAAGGTTGGTTGATTTCCCAACACCATTAACCCCGCAAAAAGTGACAACATAAGGCCGGCGGCTCCGTTGTGCCTCCATGATATCACGGAGGATGTCAATGCGACGTTTTGGCTGCAGAATCTGCACTAGGGACTCCTGCAGAGCTTGCTTCACAGCAGAGGTCACAGCTGGCATGAAAGAGAGAAGAGACTGAATACTGGGACTGGACCTGAGGGATGGTCTTGGCCTGCTAAAGGCATTACAGGTCATAATAACTAACTGTCAAGTGATTAGTTATTAAAGGGCACCAGTTTAAAAGGCTCTTACTCTCATAAATCAGAGCATGGTGCTGTATCATCAAAAATATATAATAGATGCTTATGAACCCTGTAGGAAACAGCTTTTTATAAAAAAAAAAAAAAAAGAAAAAACCCAGCATGTTACTTTAAGCAGCAATACTAATCATGTTATTCTAATTAGGGGCTGAGTAATGGGGCAAATAGGGCTGAATCTGGCTTCAAAAGGGTATAATTCTGGCTTTAAACAAAACAGAATTCTAATGGCATATTAAACGATATTCACACTGAGGATACATTTACATGCATATATTGCACTAAGATCTACTACAGTATTTTATAACTTGTGTGTTTCACATGCACATAGATTTAAAATATTTATTTATTTAAAATATTTTCTATACAGTCGTTAAGTTATATACCATCACAACGGTTTACAGAAAGGCACATATAGAATTATGGGGATTGTATATATTAATACTATCTATAAAAGTGCCATTAAAGTCCGGTAATAAAGCTTCAAAGTAAAATATGCACATGTCCATGCCCCAATATATACACGTTAAGTTACATGCAAATAATTGCATTTAAAACACACACTTCTTATCCCATTTTATAATGGTGTGTATATTTTACATGCAAAAAAAAAAAAAACCACCAACAATTTGATTTATTTACATGGAAGTCAGTACATTTTAAAATAGGGGTAAGCAAACTAAAGCCCACAGGCCAAAAACAGCCCATTAACACCTTCCTTCCAATCTCTTAAAAACAGCATAATGTGCAGCCCACTGACATGCTAACCAGCCTGCCAGACATCAACAAATGCCAAAAATGTTGCCTTTGATGATGTACGTAAACGTGTGACAGATTGGGTCAGGCCTTTGATAATTATGTCTGGCACATAGTTGGGTGGGTAGGTCAGCATTGGCATGTGGTCTGGGCTGAAGACATGACTGGCCCCTTTTCCTTCAGCAAGCTAATTAAAGCAGTAGCTACCTCCTCAGGCTGCTTAGCTGCAGCTTCCTTATGCTACCGCAGAAGGTGTGGCCATGGTTTCAGCCTGTCCTACTGCTGAATTCTTCCCTACCACCTCTGAAGGTAAGGAAATCTGTCCATTTCTCACAATGGTGACAAAGCCCTCTAATTGGCTGATGATGTATCATTATGACATGAAGATGGGAGCAGCACTAGAAGTTATGCTTTTATAGGACAGGATGCGCTGCGACTGACAATAAATGTGAGTATAACTAACGTGAAACAGTGTGGACTCTTGGGCCAATGTGAGGAGGGAGTACTATGTGGTTGCTGCAGGCTGTTGGCAGAGCCAGAGTGGTCAGGGTCTGGGCAGGCAAAGACGTGGTCAGTGACCAGCCAAGGGCTGTGGCAGGCAAGGCGTAATCAAAATTCAGGCAAGGGTCATGGCAGGTCTCAGGCAAGGCGCTCTTCAGCAACAGAGAAGCAAAGCCAAGGAGACAAACGCCGGAGTGACAAGGATGAGGCAAGAAGACAGGTAATGGATGGGAAGACTGGCACACAACAAGGCAAGAGGACAGGACCAAGACAGGAACATGAAGCAACTAGCACTGCAGGCAGGAGCATAGCAGGAAATCTGTTGCTAAGGGGCTGATTGCTGAGCTTGCTTTTATACTAGAGCCGAGATGACATCATCAGTCAGAGCCCACAGGAAGTTCTGGCTGCCTGGCCTACAAAAGGGCTTCTGGAAGTCCAGGCGGTTCTAACCCAACCCTAGGATGCAGCATGCTGTGGAAGGCTATACTTGAAGTGACTGGAGATAAGGGGTGTTACAGTACCCCTCCTCCTAAGCATCCCCCAGGATCCTGGGTTTGGGCTTATGGGGAAAGAGGCGATAATCTTCTGGTCAGCTGAGGGGCTTTCACATTACAGGCTGGCTCCCCATGAGTTTTCTTCAGGTCCAAAGCCTTTCCATCAAATAAGATAATGCAGTTTACACCTGATGAGTTTAGTGTCCACTATGTCTCTTGCTTCATAAGGATCCATTGTGGTGGCAGCTGAGGATCAAGGCCTTGAGCAAGGATACTGGGAAGGCACTGTGAATACGCATGGAGGGTGGCAATTGCACGCAATAGGTACAGTGTCTAATTGTTGTAGTACGGAAGATGGACTGAGGAATCTTGGAGCAAATTTCAGGAATGGCATCTTCAAATGGAGGTTCTGGGTACTTAGCCATACTTTATCTCCAGGAACAAATCATGGAGCCGGGCAAAGTTTTAGGTCTGCTTTTCTTTTATAAGCCTTGGAGGCCTTGGTTAAACGGACTTGAGTTCTTTCCCAGATCTCTTGCGGAGTGGTTGAGGTTTGGACTCCTGGGAGGAAAGCTGTACTGGCATCAGAACTTGAGAATGCTATCTGTATACAAAGAAGAATGGGGAGAAACCAGCAGCCTTCCTGGAGTGGTGGTTATAGGCAAATTTGGCATAGAAAAAGGGAGGCCAGATGTGGCGCTCATTTACATATGCTCGGAGAAAAACTTTGACAAGATTTGGTTAAGCCTATCTGTCCATTGGACTAAGGGTGGTTAAGAAGAGGAAAATTCTAGGTTTACTTTCAGATTTTTACACAAGGACCTTCAGAATCAGTAAGTAAACTGGAATTCTCGGTCAGAGACAATATGATCTGGAAGACCATGTAAACAAAGGATGTGTTTAAAGAAGCCATGAGCCAAGGTAGTAGCAGATGGAAGGGATTTCATGGGGACAAAACGTGCCATTTTTGAGAAATGATCAACATTGAACCATATCACTGCATGGCAATTGGAGGGAGGAAGATCTGTGATAAAGTCCATAGATAAGCTGGACAGAGGGAGACAGCTGGACCATTAGATGATCAAGGGGGTAAAAGGGGCACTTCTGGCAGGGTATCAGCCTGCTACTCTAATACCCAGCTCTGCCAGTACTTAAGTAATTAAAACTGGAAGTTCCTCTCACTTGAACAACCTAACCAACTCCGGGATCATCCCCCCTCCTCCAAAGAGGAACCCTCCTGATCAACCTCCATGTCTTCTGCGGACGACAGCCCCCATATTGAAGCATCTGCAAAGTCCACCGATTTAGCATCCCAGTCCGGCTGGGATGGCACAGCTGGAGAAGGAGCAGAGGGAGTTCCTATGGACCCAATCTTGTTCCTGGGGTAGTTTGCCTCAATACGTATGCTTGATACATTAATAAAACTAATTCTGGGGAAAACAGCTCCTCTAGAGAAGAATCCACCTCAGCCCAAGCTGCCATTTCCCCCCCCCCCCCCCCCCCCACAAGAAGATCCAAATAAGAAAGGGCCTGTTCCACCAGGGAAAGAACCAGAGAGCCCTCAAATGCCTCCCCGATCTCTGGAAACATGTCTTGAAAGGCCTGTACAGAGGAACAGTCAAAAGGGCTGCAATGGCTCGTCCCCTGATATCAGAGCCACTGAGCTCATCTTAAAGCACCTCTTTCCAGCACTAGAGTGATTCACCAGAATGACTTTTGCTGCCCCTCCCCCAATACAGTTCCTGCAGAGCCCCGACTGAGAAATGCTGCCCTGATGGACCCCAATACAGTTTTTATGCTCCGAAACAGCCACCATCTGGAGCCAGCCATGTGGCAATGTCCTAAGGCCTCCTAAAATGAATTAAGCTACTCCTGCTTTACTGTGGTACTAAAAGCACCAGCCTGATTTACCTCCCCGCACCAAAGGGCTCCCAGGCCTCCGAAATCCTCCTCCCAATCACCCAGAAGTACCCGATGCACAGAACCAGCACCATTAGTTTCCTGATCCCCTCCAGTTCCAGGGTTCAGCCAGAAGAGAGAGTCACTGACCACCCCCTGCCAGCTGTTTACCTCACTCAGAGGGTGTAGGAACCAAAAAAAATCAACCCAAACACCATCCCTCTGTCTACCAATTTCTCATACTGTAGGTTTGGCACCTCTTCTGTCTGCTGGAGACAGAAACACTGGGAAACTGCAGGTGGCACAGCTCCTTATACGTTTTTCCAGTTCAAATTTCATTCTCTATCTCCATCTGCTGGCAGGGGAGAGAAACCCCATGTATCTAGACTGGTCCGTTAAGGATTATCAGGAAAATAGCAACTTACGCGCACAACTCTTGGATCCTAGACCACATTTTATTTAGTTAAACGTTTTTATATACCGCAAGTTGGGTAGGAACCTGACCGTCTAGGCGGTTTACAATAAAACATACATAATTAAAGTGACAAATACAAGCAAAATCATAAAATACATTACATTTACAGTGCTGACTAAGCAGCAGAGATATTTTCTATTTAAGATTTAACTAACTTTATAAGCAGTATAAAGAGATGGGTTTTTAATGAATTTCTTCGGGAATAGAGTTTCATAGACTTGGACATGCAACAGAGAATGCTCATTTGCGTGTTAGTGCTAAACTTGCTATTTTTTTTTTTATAGATAGTACTTCCAAAATGCATTTGTCCATTGAGCGAAGTTGTCTGGTTAGTTTATATATTCTTAATAGTGAACAGAGCCATACAGAGTTAGTGTTATATAATAAGTTGTGAATTATTGTTAAGATCTTGTATGTGATGCGATATAATATTTGTAACCAGTGGAGATGTTGTAAAATTGGTGTAACATGGGCTCTGAGATAAATTAAACAGTATCCGAGCTGTAGCGTTTTGGATAAGTTGAAGCGGATGAATGGTGGATGTAGGTAAACCTAAGTATAAAGAATTACAATAGTGTAAATTTGTCAATATTAATGCCTGGGTAACTGATCGAAAACCAGACGGAAACAGAGGTTTTAGTTTCTTTAACATTTGCAGTTTAAAGAAGGAAGGATTTCTTTACTAGAGCTGAGATGTTATTAGACTGACAGCCTGGAATCAATGTATGCGCCTAGGTTTTTAGCATAGGATTTTATTGGTATTGCTTGTCCTTCGAACATGAAGATCTTGGGGCCTTGGTGAATTGAGTCCAGTACTGTAGATAAAAAAAATCAATTCTGTCTTTGAGGTATTCAGTTTTAATCTATTGTGAGACAGCCAAGTTTTTATTGTTGATTAGTAAAGTTGAAGAAGTGAAAATGTTTTTTTCCAGGAATCTGAGAATGGAATAATGAATTGGATATCATCCGCGTAGATTTTAAAGCATAGATCAAGACCAGATAAGAGATGACATAAGGGTAAATAAGTAGATATTGAAAAGAAGTGCAGAGAGTGAGGAACCTTGTGGAACTCCAGACTTGGTGGTATACCATTCAGATTTTGAGTTTCCGATGGTAAGTCGTTGAGGCCGTTCTGATATGAAAGAAGTAAACCATTGTAAGGCTGTTCCATTAATACCAATTTGTATGAGATCAAGCAGTAGGATGCCGTGGTTTATAGTATCAAAGGCTGTTGAAATGTCAAGTAGCACCATGATGTAGTCTGTGTTTGAGTCAAAACCTCTGATTATTGTATCGAAGGATGAAATGAGTAGTGATTCTGTACTATGGCCTTTTCTGAATCCATGTTGATTGTTGTGTAGTATGCTGTTATCTTCTATATAATCAGATAGTTGACGAAGTGTGACTGATTATTGATTTTGGCTATTGAAGGGGGAGTAGCGATGGGTCGGTAATTTGATACACCTAAAAGGGTCTTGATTTTTGTTCTTGGGAATTGGCAAAATGGAAGTTTTTTTGAGCGGCGCTGGAAAAATACCTTGTGATAAAGATGCATTTGCTATATTGGCAATTGGTTGGGCAATGTGGTCTGATGTTTCCAAGTAAATAGCCGGGACAAGGGTTGAATGGGCTGTTAGGCTTTGATTTTGTTAATATATTAACTATAGTACATTTGTTAATGGAAGCAAATTCAGAAAAGAAGCAAGCTGCTTGAGGCAATGTGGATTTGGGAATAGGTAATGATGAAAATTCAGTTGATATATTATCTGTTTTCTTTTTGAAATGTTTTGCTATGTTGTTACAGAAGTCTGTTATTGTGAAGGATGAGTTTTCTTGTATTGTTGTCAAACGTCTTAAAATGGTAAATAAAACTCTTGGGTTTCCATTGGCACGTTGAATTTTAAGAGCGTAGAATTTTTTCTTGGTATTTATAATTTCTTTTTTATATCGCTGCAAGCAGGTAAAATAGGCTTGTTTGCTGGCAATGGATTTTCTCGCCATCTACATTCCAAATTACGTAATTTACGTTTAAGTGATTTGAGTGAATCAGAGTACCATGCCAAGGTAACTTTTGGAGATTTCTTGTAAGGTTTTAAAGGTGCCAATGTATCCAAGTTTTTTATTATACTTTTGTCCCAATAGGATAACATTTCTGTTACATCGGTATGTGGGTTCTGGTTTATCATGGGAGTTATAGCTTTGATAAAGGTGTCAGTATTAATTTTTTTGCGTCTTAATATTGTTTTTTCATTGTGTTTTGAATTAGTACTGTTATTTTCTACGATTTATTTTTACCTACAATTTTGATCATGAAGTGGTCAGAGCACGGGACAGGAGTAATTTCAGCAGACAGATCAAAAATTGATTGATTAAAACAGATTTGGTCTAGTGGATTTCCCAATTTATGAGTGGGCTCATTTATTAGGGTTGTCAAATTAAGGCCTGATAATGCATCTGTTAAGTATGCTACTGAAGACTGAGGCAATGAATTATTGAAATGCAAGTTAAAAATTTCTGGCAATTATGGTGTTTGTTAAGTCACAAGGTAGAGTTATGAGTATTTCAAGGAAAGTGGATAACTGGATTGAAAGTATACCAGGGGGACTATATATTAGACAAATATTTAAGATATTAGTGGAAATTAAGAGAAGTTCAATCGAGGTTTCATTATTTGGGATTGTTTTTTTTTTACTGGGGGATAATGATGATTTAATGATGTGTAAATACTTGCATAAAACTGAAAATATGCACATACTTTTGATGTTTCTAAAATAGCATGTCTGCAAGTACAAGTAACTTATGCACATATATTAATTTTACGCATGTAACTCCTTTGAAAATTCACCTCATTGCACTTATGGAGCTTGCAAAGGGGGCGAGACCAACATAAAAACTCCCCTGCCCCCTGTTGTCAGCTTTGTGAGAAGAGTCAGAATTTCATGACTCTCTGTGTTCTAGCTGCTATCCAACTGTATGTAAAACCAATTTTATAAAGATTAAGTGCTTCTCAAACTCTATCTAGTATACAGCACAGATTTCTCACAAATTCACATCAATAAAGGAAACTTGATTACTGAGTTTTCCAAATTGGATCTAGCAAGCTACTGCTCAAATCTCATGCCAGGACTACCATCCATTACTGTTCCCTAGGGGATTAAATATCATTCAATATGTCAATGGCCAATTTAGAATCCTTTTTGTGAACAGCATAAGGAAGAGGGATTTCTGTTGGCTCTGAACATGGATCACTTACTGCTGAAGGTTCCCATCACTTTCCCTTCCAGTCTGTTAGCCACAGAGTCGCACAGCTGAACAGCAATTTCAGCTGCAACATTCTTAGCTGTGAGAAAGGGAAAAATTAACAATAAGTTATAGAAAAGTGCAACCTCCTGATCAGGTACATAAAATGATGTAATGAGACTTCTCTATTGTGCACTGGTCGTCCATTCCAAATTTTTTTCATGGGTTCCTGACAGTCTATCAGATGTTGAAGTGGATCTTCGGGTAACAGCAGGATTTACTCAACTGTATTTCATTTGTGCTATTAGGACAGGAAGGAAACCCCCTTATTCGCGTCCATCTATAATAATAATGGAGGCTGACACTTTGTATCAAATTCCAAACCCCACAGCAATTTAATACTTTCTGGACTAGCCAGCCAACCAAACTACGTACATGGATGAGGTGGTGCTATAACATTACTACTGAACAAGGCAGAAAATCACAGAAGTATCACCAATACTTCTGACCAGAGTCTTGTCCTTCGACAACTAAGTGATTTCATTGAAGATTATAATATACTCGATCCTCATCAACACAGTTTTCAAAAAGGCTACAGCACTGAAACACTACTTCTTTCATCTTATGACACTATTCTCCGTGGCTTTGATCAAACACACAGATTATACTATATCACGGCATTACTTGACATATCTGCAGTAGATTACAATCCATAGGCACCTCTGATGCAGTACTATTATGGCTTACTTCCTATTTAGGAAATTAGGATTGAATCAGTAACTTCAGATTGGTTTAACATTAACTCTGGTGTTCCCCATGAGTCAGCTTTATCTGCCATGCTATTTAATCTGTACATAGCTCCCCTTAGGTCAAATCTTTGCCTGTCCAGATGTCAACTAATATTTATACATGTAACATTCAATTTTTCATACTGTATACTTTTTCTTGGTCTCATACTCAAATTTAATACCCCTGTGTTTAAATTCCATTAAAAGATGGCTAGATCATCAGACTGCAAACAAAAAGGTGGGGGATTATTATTATTTTTTATTTTTTTTACAGAACTTAAGATAGTACCTTAAAAAGTTGAGATTAACTCACCCTATGAAGTGGCAATTTTAAAATCTCATCAATTAAATATAGGACTGTTCTACTGTCCACCAGGTTTACTCCAAAAAGACTGCTCACCATTTATTGAACTATTCACTAAAATCATCTTCCATCTCGAGAAACTACAACTTCAGAGACATCTTGCAATGAACATGCCACTGCAATTATAGACAAAATCAACAAGTCTGGTAGAAATGATGACTGGGACAACTATCATTTCTAGCAAAAGGTTCTTGAGAAAGCAGTGTTATCACAGCTTGTAAATCATCTGGATGATCAAAATATTCTCTACCCAACTAATTTGGATTTAGGAAACACCACTCAACTGAGACATTACTACTCTCATTAACAGACTCCGTATTAAAAGGGCTTGAAACAAATGAATCCTATTACCTTGTGCTAATTGACTTAGCCACATTTGAGACACTGTAGACCATAACCTGCTATGCCATCAGATGAGGCACCGACAGCATGGTTCACTTCATTCCTATCCAACAGAACATTCCAAGTCAAACTGGGCAACCACACATCTGACACCTTCCAGTGTGATACAGGTGTCCCCCTCAAGGCTCAGCCCTTTCAGCAACACTATTCAACATCTACATGCTCCCACTGTGTAAATTACTAATGAATCTAGGAATTACTTTCTTCTTATATGTTGGTGACATACCATTCTCTAGATCTTTTGAATACCCAGCCTCGATACTCTCTACATATATGAAAGCAATGCAACAAGAACCAGTGCAACTTAAACTGACATTAAGCCCTAAAAAGACAAATCTGGCTGAGCAGAAACTCACCGGATAAACCACCTGCCCTAGACCTGGGTAATTTTCAAATTAATCCCTCAAATCACGTATAGGATTTAGGTATTAGGGATGTGCATTCGTTTCATCAGTTTCTTATACAAGCATGTAATATGAAACGTATGAAACATATGAAACGAATGCACATCTAATTGACATGTAATGGGAAATGTATGAAACAAATTAAATGAATGAAACAAATACACATCCCTATTAGGTATACAGTTAGATGAGAACCTCACAATGAAAATGCTTATCAGTAAATTAATCACGACAGATTACGCCAAGTTGTGTATTCTACATCGGTTGAAACCACTATTAACTCTTGCAGACTTCCGTACTGTACTGCAAGCTCTAATCTTCTCAAATCTTGACTACTGCAACTCCCTACTACTAGGTCTTCCAGCAAGCCACTTAAAACCACTACAACTATTGCAAAATGCTGCAGCAAGACTAGTAATAAGAACTAGGAAATATGATCACATTACACATTATACCAGCGCCGATATCACTGCATTGGCTACCAGTATAATCAACATCATTCATGACAATAACTCCGGATTATTAGTAGTGACACTACAACCTTTCAATCCTCAATGAACACTAAGATCTCAAAATAAAGGACTATTGTCTATTCCCACAATATGGTGCACACATCTGACGCAAATAAAAGATAGTGTTTTCCATAGCAGGTTAAAAGCTCTATATTCTCTGCCTGAGGCATTATGTATTTTACCAAACAGAAAGAAATTAAAAACTGAATTAAAAACATGGCTGTTCAGGAACGCATATAAATTTAACCTAGAGCTATTAGAATATACAGAACCACAAAACAAGAAAAACAAAAGATATTACTTGAACCTTGATGTATAAACAAAATGCAAGCTCCTCAAAACAACTCACTAAGATGTGAAAACCATAACTTCATATTTTCATTATCCAAACTCTATGCCTTTTGTACTAGATCAATGAGAATATGTACTAGAAAATTGGATTTGATAGATTTGATAAATGCCTACCTTTATATACCACCTCTGTAACCAATCCATATTTGTCTGTTGATTGTGCTACAATTATGAATGTCACTTTGTAAACTGTTGTGATCTATAAATGGGACGATATATAAAATGTCTAAATAATAAATAAATAAATCTCAAAAACTGAAATACTGTTACTATCAGCAGTTAAGTCTCCATCCAACATAATTCCAACAACATTTACCTTTCTAAATCAGCAAGTGAACATCAGAAAAGTTACAAGACACCTTGGTGAAACACTCAACACTAATCTGTCAATGAAAAAATCACATTTTGTCAGTGGTTAAATCTTCCTTTTATAAATTACATATGTTGAAACATATTAAACCTTTACTGGAACCTCAGGACTTCAGATCCATTTTACAAACTCTTGTATTAAGTCCCATAGATTACTGTAATTCTTTATACCTTGGCCTCCCCACCAGTGTAACTCACCCACTTCAGACTGTTCAGAATTCAGCCACCTGACTCTTTACTGGAACAAAACCATGTGACCACATTTCACCAGTACTTTCAGAACTACATTGGTTACCAGTGGCTTGGATAGTTCAATATAAAATTCTGACAATCATCTCCAACAAAGAAACAACAGCTTGGTTAAGATCTACCCTCTGAATATATAGACCCTCCAGGTAATTGCATTTGGCCACTAAAAATCTACTTGAAATGCCAACGATTAAATAGCCAACTAGACATAACCAGAAACAGAATAATATCTGTCGCAGGCCCTCACCAATAGAACTGTCTACCAGAGCAATTACGGCTAGCGCCCACTTTAAGTTTTTGTTTTTTTTTTTAAGAAAACATTTGTTCACTTCAACTTTCAAAGTTCAGTGAAATAGGCCTATTTAAATTTACTTGTTTTTATGATTATTTCTGTAAATTGTTTTGTATTTTATTGCCTGTTATTTCCTTGACTATGGATGTATATTGTACTCCACCATGAACTATCAAAGTAATGTGCGGAATATTAAAATTTTAATAAATAAAATGAAAACCTGTTATCCTTTTTACTGTCTTTTCTCTTTCAGCCATAAGAGAAGGGTTTTTTTGTTTATTTGTTTCATTTTTTTTAAAGACTTACGCATATCAAAACTCTTATCCAATGGGCATCAAATACATAATCACATTTCTCATGTCATTACTCACACGTCCTGTGGTCTTGGACCTTTTTACCACTATCCAAATCACCTTCCTCTTAGTGCAGCTCTCCCCAGACACTTGAGCTCACTCCTACTCTGCACCTCTTGGGAAGTTCAACACAGCACTCCACACTCAGGCCCCGGGCTTTTCTGTTTCACCAGAGGGAGGAGGAAATCTCTCCTCTCTCTGTGCTGGCTCCCCATTCCTCCACACATCAAAGCAGTCCCTGGGGCATTATACAATTTAATGAACTCACCATATTCCTGCCCTTCTTCTTGCTGTATAGTAGTTCCCCTGGATGGGGGGGGGGGGGGGGAGAGAAAAACCCATTTCGTAGCCACCATCTTGTACTACTCTCCAATCCAAACCTGATGGAGGAGGCAGACTCCTCTCTACTTCTTCTTGGCCTAAGTCCCTCCCCTTGGAGGGTCCTGGGCCTCCCAACCCGCAGTGCTGCTGTGGGGCTCCGATCACATAGCTGGAGGTCCCTAATCCCTACCCTATATGAGCAAGGGCAGGAGAGAAAAGAGCAAACCCCTGCCAAAACATTTCCCCTTTATACTGCCTGCTTTTCTTTCAACAACCAATCAGAGAAACACATTTTTAAAGGAACAAACGATTTTCTATTAACACAAGTTACTGAATGCTCACAAACCTAAAATGCTATCCTGTGATCTTTTAGTAGTATTACAGCAAATGAAACATTTAACATTTTTCCCTAAACTTGCCAACAATGATAGCTTTCCCCGGGTCTCCCCTACCCAGTCTTCTGTATTCCTCCAGGCTCACAAAAGGCCAGAAACAACTGGAGGTCTCCCTACAGAAGGAAGCCCCTTCTCAATATCATACGTTACTTTTCTCCTCCTCGTCTTTCTACCAGCTTGTACCCTCAGTTTCAATCACTCAGGTTCAGGAAAGGTGAGGGAAGGCTAAGCAGAGGCACTATAAGCTTTTGCTTGGCAGCACCTGGGGTTTTAGGCCCTTTAATTTATAACATTTCTCTGGAAATGAGATTTAGTATTGTAACTAGAGACCCACAGACTAGAGTGTCAAATATTTCTCTACATTGGGGTTTGGCTCCCTTCCCTCTGAATAGTGCAAGCACTACTTCTGCAGTCATACACGTGCACTTACCAATCAGGTGATCCTTCATTTTTTCCAACACAGGGTCCATGTCCTCTCGTGACAGGCTCTTAGAACCTACCAAACCTTTCAGCATTCCAAACATACCCCCAAAACTGTTCTTCTTAGTGCTGCAAACATATGACAAGCATTATCAACACAAAGAGCTCCTGGCTGCTTACCCAGCTGCTAGAAATTATTAAATCAAACCTGAATAATGCTTTAAAAAAAAAAGACTGCACAGGAACCCAAAGCAAGTGGCATTATGTTTCCTAGCTAACAGTCCCAAGTAGGTTAATGTATAGCCAAAGTCTCAGCTTGCCACACCGAATAAATAGCAAGGCTGGAGTGGTGGTGAGGAGTCACTTTCTATAAAAAGGATGGGGAGGGACTGGGAAGGAGATATGCTTGGCCATGTGTGTAAACAATGGCCCAAGTATGCATCTCTGTGCTCAGGTACCTATGAGACAGTTGAACTTATAAACTGTTAAGTCCACTACTCTACATACCTGTGGGGAAACATGTCTTATTTTTCATACTTTTTTGACCTGGCAGTTTCCTCCTGTTCCACTGAGCCTCTAGCTCAATTGAAACTATGAACCTTCATTTGCAACTACACAGGGATTTTTCCCTATTTTATAATCCCTCAATGTACCTAATCTGATCATTGTGACAATATTCAATGGAAATTATAGCATTAGGACTTTTTCTGAAACCTTACAATCATGGGCCATGAATTTGGCTACTAAATGGCATCCTTGACAAAATGATTACAAATCCTTCCCCTCCTCCCCCCAGGGCCTGTGAACGCTGTCTTCATAGAACCCCTAGCCCTGCTGATCCAGGAAGCAGAAGATTTGACACAGGGATTGAACTATTTCATACATTTTGATGGAAGCAGACTCATTTGTCACTTTGAACATATTCAGAAATGATCTGGAAAAGGGAACCATGAGTGAGGAGATTAAAATTTGTAGACACAAAATTAGGGAAAGTTGTTGAAACAGCAGTGGATTGCAAGGGATTACAGAAGGACCATGTGAGACTAGGACAATGGGCATCTGAATGGCAGATGAAATGTGGAAAAGTGCAAAGTGATGTGCATAAGGAAAAATAATCCTAACTACAGGTACACAATGCTGGCTTCTATATTGGGAGTCACCAACCAGGAAAAGGACCTTGGAGCCCTTGTGGACAATACAATGATATCCTCAGCTCACTGTGTGGCAGCGGTTAGAAAAGCAACAGAATGTAAGGAATAATTCAAAAAGAAATGCAGAATGAAATGGAAAATATTCTATTGCCTCTGTATCATGTCATAGTGTGACTGCACCTTGTGTATTGTGTAGAGTTGTGGTTGTCCCCATCTTAAAAAAACAAAAAAGTGCAGAAGAGGGAGACAAAATTGATGAATGAATTGAATGGCTCTATAATGAAGGGCTCTTCAGTTTGGCAGAAATGGCCAAGAGTGAAGATAATAGAAATTTACAAACTCATGAGTGGGCTGGAACAGGTAAACCGTAAAACTTTCACATAATACTAAAACGAGGGGACAGGCCACCAGACAGCCAGCAAATTTAAAACAAGTATTTTTGAAAGTACTTTGTCACTCAGTGCACAGTCAAGCTGTGCAATCTTTTGCCAGAGGATGTGATCAAGGTAACAGTGGGGTTTAAAAGAAGTTTGGACAAGTTCCTGCAGAAAAATTCCATAAAACATTATTAGTCAGGTAGACTAAGGACAGCTATTACTATCCCTGGGAGTGAGTATGGGATCTACTGTGTACTTGTGTACAGAGACAGGATGCTGGGCATGATGGCATGTCTTTGTTCTTATATATAAAGGTAACCTGGAAAACCCAGTCTAATTGGACCTGGGCTAGAGTGACAGAGAACTGTGGAGCTAAATCTGCTTGAGATGACTAGATTTGTTACGGAGAACTGTGAATCAGCTGATATAGTATGTTTAAGTTAAAGAATGTGAAAAGAACCTGTTAACATTATATAATGAATAAACTCTACATCGAACCAGAAGATACTGGTGCTTAATATCCTGTGGCTAGCAACCTGAAAGTTATGGTACACGAAGACATTTAGCTGCACTGAGGGAGGACAATTTTCAGAAAGCCTCGTAATATACATAAATCGCTTTGAAATCTGTCCTTCCCATCACCTACAAAAAGAGAGCCGAAAATGAGATTTTGTTTTCACCTAGGAGAGCTCCTATAGTTCCACAGATCAAAGCATTTTAGATAAGCATATAGGAGGCTGAATCCCTCCATCCCTAGTACTAACATCACCATAATTATGCACCCTCAACCCAGGAAATGTACCACCCATCCCCAGCACTGCCATCCCAGTAACCTTAGGGTCATAATTCTTTATCTTGCCCTCAGCACCACCACTACCCTGGCAAACATGGAGGTGAGACACCTCCCTCCTCCTTAGCACTACCACCACAGGAATATCCTCTCTTACCAGCAGCAGGACCATTTAATTGTCAGAGTGCTGTCCTGCACTCACACAGCTAGGCCCTCCCATTGCAACCACCATCTCTCAGTTCCTAAGCCAAGGAAGCTTGAACCGACTATTAACTGGGAATGTGCTGCATCCTACACAGGCCAAGCTAACTAACCAGTAGCGCCTTCTGCTGGTGGGAAATAAAAGTACAGGAACATGTGCGAAAAGTTTAAACTAAAGCCTGGTAGCTCAGGGCAGTGCTTAGGTTCAATTCCTGGATCAGGTCTTCCACATCCCAGATCGTCTAGGACTAGGGCTGCTACAGGAGGCAGCATTCACAGCCCCTGAGGGGGAGGGGGACTCCAGTCACTGTTCAATGAGAACATCCTGTGGCCCATGATTGCAGAGTTCTGGAAAAACATCGGTGAAATAACTGGGAGAAGGCATATAAAATAGGGAAAAATACCTAAATAGTTGTGAATGAAAGTTCATAGTGAAGATCCCAGAGCTGGTTCTGACTGAACTGGAAGACAGAGGAGTTAGGAGAAAACTGCAGTCCCAAAAAACAAAATACTTCTTAAGATGCTCCCCCTTGTCCTCTTCTGAGAAGACATCCACTTAGATAGAGCTGGAAAAATACCCTGAAAACGTAGGCACCAGTGAAAAATTTCCAGGAGCCAGGTCTTCAGCTTCTCTGTGAGGGCTAGTGGTAAGAGCCTACCCTTAGGAAGATGGAGACTTGGGACAAAAAAATAAATAAAAATAATCAGACTGCGGGCACACCCTCGTCCCACCATGGTACAATCATACCTTCTCTCTTTCTCTCCTCCCCCCACAAAGTACAATAAACCTCCAGCTCTCCCCGCCCCCCCCCACACCAAGAGCATCCGCTCTTCTCCCATATCCCCCACAAATCATACATCGCACCATGGCACAATTATCCTCTCCCACTCAGCACAACCACCCCCTCTTAAGACACAACCCAGTTATTTCTCTCCTCCCTCACAGCATCCTCTTCAGCCTTTTCCCAGCACAATCATGGTGGATGCATGGAATGCCCTTCCAGAGGAGGTGGTGAAGACAAAAACGGTCAAAGAATTCAAAGGGGCATGGGATAAACACTGTGGATCTCTAAAGGCTAGAGGACGGAATTTAGATAAGCGTGCAGGGAGGCGTGAGGGAGTATATAAGAAACTCCCTCAGTCTACCTTAAAGGACAGACACAGCTATCCCGCCTGGTCATCTTTAAGGGTGAAACCTGCAGGGAATCCTGGGTGAAGGGAGAGGGATAGTGATGACGCCGCCACCAGAGGTGAGGGAGAGGGGTAGAAGGAAAGGGAAGGTAGTGATGATGTCATCAGGGGTGAGGAGGTGGAGAGAGAAGGTGATGTCAGAGGGTGCAAGAGAGTGGTGGAAAGAAAGGGAAACTGTTGATGATGCAAGGGCGGGAGAAGAGGTGGTGGGAGAGGGAAAGTCATGATGATGCTAGAGGGGTGGAGGATAGGGAAGGGAAGATGATGATGATGATGCCAGGGGAGAGGCATAAGTATGTTGCTGGGGGAAGAGGGAAGGGAGAAGATGATGCCAAGGGATGGGAAGAGAAAACAAAAAAGAGAGAAAGTGATGGGGAAGTGGGTGGTGTGCCACAAAGAAGTGACCACTGAGCTTGTAAATAAAAAAAAACAAACTGATGGAATCTGAGCTGCTAGAGATTGTGCCTCTCAAGCCTGAAGCAGACCTAGGCACCGTATTTTATACACTAGAGTACCTAAGCAACTGGTATTATTCCAGCCTAGTGTTTCGGAATAATTGTCTCTGAGGTTTTGCACTATAGGCCCTCTTCAAGACCATTAGCAAAGTCAATTTGAAATTCATTAGATGTTTACTATCTTCCCATTCCCTTTACAATTCACCCAGCATCTCACTCAGGCTAAACCCTATCAAAAGAAAACTCCAGTAATACCTGGACTTAGAAGAAGTCTGAGTAACTTGAGAAGGGGCTTCTTTCTCCTCCTCCTCTTCTTCACTGCTTTCATGCTCCACAGCTGGCAGATTGCCAATCATCTCCCTACCACGGGATTTCTAAAGAGAGAGCAAAGAATTGTGGTTTCTGTGTTAGTCTATACATGTGGAATTAAAAGTCAAACACGTGGTGATAACTTTTTATTGAATTAAATAAATGTGTGACATGCTTTTGACAGTTATCCTCTCTTCATCAGGTCGGTGAAGGAACAGAACAGTCATGCTGGGGTTCAGTAGCAGACAGTTATCTAGGTCTTAGTTTGCCTGTATATGTCACTACAGCTCAGTAAAGGGAAGGAGAGCTGACAGACGTGATGAGACACTAAAGTCTCTGTATGTGAAAGGGCCTATATTGGATAATGGGCGAAAAAACCCCAATGACAGTTCTTATGTGTTTGCTTCAAAATTATTTTGAATTGTGTCACAGGACCCTACAGCTATCTACATGGGAAAGCCATTCAAAATGAAATTCAAATTGAAAAATCTTTGTAAATTATTGCAAAGAAACTTTACAGTTGAATCCATAGAACAAGGACAAGAGAGAATGAATAGACCAAAAGATAAACTCCAGTCCCTAAGGATCCCCCCCCCAATCCAGTTTCTGATCTGCCCAGCCCATTTGGCAAATCCCTCCCCATAAAGGGGCCAACCTGCAGACCAAAATGAATGCCCAACTGTCCCTCCTCCCAAAATATAGCAAAACAGTAACTAATATTGACCAACACTACTATTCAAAATTAAAATGCATTCATTTTGGTCTGCAGGTTGGCCAAATGGGCTGGGCGGATCAGAAACTGGATTTGGGGGGGGGGGGGGCCCTTAGGGACCGGAGTTTATCTTTTGGTCTATTCATTCTCTCTTGTCCTTGTTCTATGGATTCAACTGTAAAGTTTCTTTGCAATAATTTAAAAACATTTTTCAATTTGAATATTTCATTTTGAATGGCTTTCCCATGTAGAGAGCTGTAGGGTCCTGTGACACAACTCAACTTGTTCTATGGATTCAACTTTGTATTTTATGGATTCAACTTTGTATTTTTGAATGTCGGCTTGCTCAGTTTCCTGCTTTTATTTTTGCCGCAGCGATTCTATTTATGCAACAGTGATGGCTGGCATACTATCACTTAATATTAAGGGTCTTAATTCCCATAAGAAACGTCAGCTACTTTCCTGAGAATTAGTCTCCCAGAAAGTAGCCATTGCCTTTTTACAGGAGAGACACCTCCGAAATGCCCTGTTGACATTTAAAGAGTACCCACATAAATTTTTAGCACCACTCAGGATAGCACAACATTATGCAATAGGAAAGATACTAAATGCAGAGATCTTAGCAGTGAAACAGAGCCTCAGCCCTGATCGCGACTCTTCAGAATGGTGCCGCAAACGTCTTCCTCCTCGTCTTGCTCGTTGCCATCTTGGAAACGTGTCGGTCATCGTCATACTCAGAGCTGTATTTGGAATTGTGAAAGCAACAGACTAGCCTGCTTGTTGAAAGCCTGACTCAGTTTCAGAAAGGGATTGTATCTGATAAGAAATTCCCTTATACAGGAACTGAACAGCAAAAGGAAAAAGCCCATCTGTAACAAATTCCCTCCTGGCACAGCACACCAATTACTTCCCGTAGCTCGTAACGCTTTCAGAGTGTGGTCATTATAGATAGTGATTTCATGGCCTTTCCAGCACCAATCAGCTTTTTTCCGGGCTGTTTCAATGATGTTTTTCTTTTGGAGGAAGCTGTGTAGGCAAAGAATAATATTCCTGGGTCGATTATTGCATTTAGGGCCCAGAGCTCTATGCGCCCGCTCTTTTTTGATATTCTGCTCAGGTTGGGGAGAGTCATCCATGAGGCCTTCCTTACCAGCGAGAATAAAGGCACAGATTGCACCTGCCATAGCTATGCAGTTAGTATACTCCTCTGTCTCAGGTAAATCTCTAAATTTGTATATTGCAATGTCTCAAGCAGTTCTCTAGATCTTCCATTTCATCTGCTAGGAGGGAGAGCTTGTTGACCATAAGTTTTATGCTGAGCACCGAGATTGCTAAGTGCCATGCCGTGGACTCTGAACCCAGGAGTCTAGTTCATCCACTCGGTGCCCCATCCCTGCTAAGTCCTCCCTCACCACCGTTATAGAGGTAAGATCATCAGTTTTATGCTGGCGCATATCTGCCCAGAGCTTATGGAACCACTCCCACAGCTATGATCGGGATGGAAAATCCATAAGTTCTGCTTCATGCTGTGATGTGGATAAAACCTCCAGGTCTTTTCCCATAGAGATCCCCCACCACTTTCATGGCCTGTTCACTGCCTTACTATTTACCTCCAAAGTATGCTTGCTGAAGGAGAAATGCTTTAAATCTGTCATTCTTTTCCTGGTAGCCATCCTGAGGGGTAAATACTAGAAGTGTGGCAAAGGTACAGATTATATCAAATTATAAATATTCTGAAGTGTTGGTTTCAAAAGTGAGAGGAAGGCAGCTCCCAAATTAAGCATCCATCTTGGTTCCTGCTGGTAGAATGCCCAAGGGTCAGGTTTTTAACTGGTTTTCTTCCTATTTGGACTCAAGATATTAGCAAGTATCTTTTGTTGATAGTCTCTCATACTGATAAACGCAGCCTGCAGGAATCCCTCAAGGGTCGATCCTTTTTGCTACCTTGTTTAATCAATATCTAAGACCGCTTTGTTCTTTATTGGATTATCAGGCTGTTAAGTTTTAGCATGTTCAGACAATAATCAAGCTTTTTTTTTTCCTGTTAAAAAAGATCTGCAGGCAGCGTTTCATCAGATTAGTAACATTTTAACTATTATATATGTCTGGATGTGTCAGACTCATCTGATGCTGAATTTTTCTAACATAGAAGCTATATGTTTCTCTCAGATAATTTTTTGGCTAAACAAAATATAGTTTCCCTGCCTGCCCTAGGTGATTTTATTCCTTTTAAGGATGTGGTAAAAAACTTAGGGGTGTTTTTTGATACCAAGTTGTCTTTCACCTGTTGCAACAGGTCCTGCGTACAGGATAAACTGTGCCTCCTACGCCATTTAAATTTTATTCTTGACTCTGGGAATTTCTGCACTGTTTTACAGGCATATATTTTAAACATCAATCGATTATTGCAACTCACTTTATGTTGGGTTGCCAGCCTCAAGTATGAAAGCTATGCAGATCCTTCAAAATTTGGCAGCATGGTAAATTACTAGGGACTGCTGTTATGAACACATCACCCCGTCTTTGTGGAAATTACATTAGCTGCCTATTAAACAGAATGCAAAATTTAAATTCTTGATGTTGGCCTTTAAAGCTTTAAAAGGGCATGGCCCAGAGTATCAAGCATTTATTACAGTGTTATGCCCCTAGTAGATAACTGTGTACCTCTGGGCATATGTTGTTAGCAAGTCCATCTGTTAAGGCAGCTCACTTGTCTGCTACCAGGTGTCGAGCCCTTTCACTGGCAGGCCCTGCAGCTTGAAATATTTTTCCATACGCTTTGAGGAAATTGGATGATATTGTAATATTTAATATTAGGTGTAGCTTGCAGTTTTAGTCATTGGTATTTTAAGTTGAATAAATACAAAATTAAAACACAAATTCAATCTATTGTACTGTTACCTGTATTTAACTTTTATGCATTGTAATTCTCCTGCACTGCATGTCTACTATAGATGGGCAACAGATGAAAAAAAAACTCCTAATGGAGATGGACCCTCACCAGCCAATCATCCGGTATGGGAACACGCAGATCCCCTGCGGAGGAAGCTGTGCCACAACTACTGCAAGGCATTATATGAAAACCCTCAGGTCGCAGAGAGGCCAAAAGGGAGAATCTTGTATTGGTAGCATATGTCCTTCACCATATACCTGCGGAACTTACAATGGGCAGGGGGAATAAGAATGTGCAGTCCTTGAGATGCAGGGTATACATTCAACCTTATGGCTAAATGAAAGGGAGAATTGTCTGGAGAGAGAGTTCATCTTGATCCTCTTCCATACCAATGTGTTCAGTCTCCCCAAGTCCAGTAAAGGTCTTGGGGCTCCCTCCCAATCCCCACCCTCCGGACTTCTTGGGAGATCAGGAAATACCTGGAACAGAATCCCTGGACTGCCCTCGGTTGAAAGAAAGATTCCGCTTCCAGTTGCAAATGGGCTGAATGAGAAATGTTAGAGCCAAAGACCATGTGTCTCTGTGACAGCCACTACATTCAAGTCTGCCTCTTCCATGACCGTCTCTAGATCTGGGACTTTATTTCCCATACTATTAGCTTTAATATACATAGCTTTCAAGATGCTGCCCTTTCCTTCCCTGCAACCCAATTCTGTGTATGTGTTTAATGTTTCACTTACCTGAGGGCTTTTGTTACCCATTACCAAGAGAAAAAAAAAAAAAAAGTCGTCCTCGGGTAATATAAGCCATCTAATTTTGGGATAAAAAAAACAAACCCCAAAACTATCCCAGTTAAGAGGAGACATCTAAAACGGTCATGATCTACGGCAGGCAGCTGGGACAGGAACAGCTAGGCAGCATTGATAACAGATCATAGTAACGCAGTTTTTTAGAAAGCACTACCAAACTCACCAGAATGGCCAAATCATCTTCTGTGGCAGCAGGCATGTTCTCCACGCTCCCATTTGCAAGAGGATCGCTGTAATCCAACGGTTTGTCAAGGGGGACTCCATGCCCCCACATCTGGGGCTGCTTTCCCTTCTTTTTTGGTGGCTCAGGCTTTGGGGATTTGCTGCAAGGTAGAAAAAAAAAAAAAAGAAAAACTTTCACAAATCACTGTCCTACCAATAGAGGAAAGTCCAACAATTAGGATCTTTTGCGATTCAGAATTTAAAACTAGGACTTTTTCTCTGTTTTTTTTTATCCTACCTCTTTCCCCACTTCCCACCCACACCAAGCATATTCTTTGATTTATAGACTTGTTATACCAATTAATAGGGCAAGAGAGAAATTTTTCACAAGAATCAATTAAGGATTTACATAAAACATGAGAATAATCCAACCCTTAGAATTAGAATTAACTGCTGTCCTCTTGCAGTCATTGACAAACTGACAAAATATACCAAGTTCATTTAAGGGACTTTAGATTAAGCATCCTTACATCCTTTGCAACTTGAAATAAACTAGCAATCCAGCAGTAGAAAAGGGAGGTGTTTTGTACTGAGTACTGCATAATATGCGGCGCATATTATATGATTATCTACCAGTTGATGAGGGAGGTTCTTTGAAAGCCAGGAGCTACAAGTCCAATCTCTGGAGGCCAGAATGGCAGACCTGGAAGAGCTAAGGCAAGAGATATATAGAGGAGACCTTCAAGGACATAGCAGAGTAGTCCTACTTTCAGTCTGGCACACCTTGTGCGGCCTTAGAGCAGCAAAGTCTTCTGGATGGAGTGCTTTACTCTGGTGTGGAAGGAAATGTTCCTATAGGCAGGACCTGACCTCCAGGTGATTTAGTATCCTCTCACACAAATGGGTTTCCTGGGGCATATTCCCAGGAAGGAAGGGTTATGACAACCATTGGCATTGGTAGTTCAATCATTAGAAATGTAGATAGTTGTGCGGCTGGTGTGCAGGAGGATTGATAGGTAACTTGCTTGCCGGGTACAAAGGTGGCAGACCTCAAGTGTTACCTAGATATGATTTTAGACAGTACTGGGGAGTAGCCAGCTGTCATGGTAAATGTAGGCACCAATGACATAGGGAGGTGTGGGAAAGGGGTTCTGGAAAACAAAATGTAAAATTTCAGATAGAAACTTGAAATCTAGAACCTCCACAGAAGCATTTTAAGAAGTGTTCCCCATTTACATGCAAGGCCCCAGAGGCAGGCAGAGCTCCAGAGTTTCAATAAATGGAGGATGTGAATGGTGCAAGGAAGAGGGTTTTACATGTGTTAGGAATTGAGCAACATTCTGGGGAAGGGTGAGCCTATTCCAAAATGGATGGGCTTCATCTTAACCAGAGTGGAACCCAGCAGCTAACCCTAATATTTAAAAAGATGTAGAAATGTAGTCTTATCTGATAATTTCTTTTCCTTAAATCCTGCTTCACCAGTCCAGACTGGAGGGTTATCACCCCCTACTAGTAGATGGATACAGAGGACACACTGGTAGTTACCATTGTGCAGCTTCAGCAAAAAGCCAATATTATGTCAAAACCATGAAAGAAAAAACTAACAGGTTCAAAACTCTTAAATTAAATGTACATAATCTGAAACACTTAAAGGAATCTCCAAAGAAAATGATCCTTCCTCTTCATTTATCCAAGGAAAGTTTGGAAGAAAAAAGAAAAGAAAAAGATAAACCTCCAGTTACATCTTAATCTCTGTAAACGGAAGTATATCATTTCAAAGCTAGCACAGGCCCAACTTCCCGGGAGAGTCCTGGACTGGTGGAACAGAATTCAAGGAAAACAAATCATCAAGAAAGACTACATTTCTCCTTCCTCATCTTGTTATATCAGGCCAGACATGTGAAGTATCCAAGCCCAATTAGTCTGAGAAGTAGGAAGATAGGACTGCCTTGAGAACACAGGCTCCAAAGCCACGTCCTCTTTTGCATGAACATCCAGAGAGAAATATTTAGTGAAACAATATAAGGAAGATAAAGTGATCATCTTACAAATATCCTGCATGAAAAGAGTGGAAGTTCCACCCAAGAAGAAATTTGAGCTTTCACTGAGTTTCCATGAGGTTGCGAACCTTTCAATAAATAAGCTTGCGAACCTTTCAATAAATAAGCTTAATCAAATTTTGGGTTTTTTTTTAAACAATCTAGCCAAAGAAGCTGTAGAAGTCGTTGCCCTTACAAAGCCCTGCAATTAAAACAATCTGTCGTATTTTCAAAAAAAGGTCTATGACTGTTAAATATCTAAAAACCTGATGGACATCCAATAACTGAAGTGACCTCTTTTTGTCATGACACTCCCCCCTCTCATGAACACCAGTTAAAGCTAGTGTTTAATTTAAGTGGAACACAAACGTTTAGGTAAAAAAAAAAGACTGGTCTGCAAAACACTGAAAACAATGAAGAACCCAAAAATAATTTATACAAGTCGAGGCTTGTAATTCAGAAATGCCTCTAGCTGAACAAACGGCCACCAGAAAAATCTTCAGTGACAAAACCTACAGAAAAGCTCTGTTAAGAGCTCTATGAACCAAATTAAGGTCCCAATGAGGATTTAAAAGGGAGGTCGAAGACATTATACCTCTCAAAGGAAAATAAGAACTCTGGGCAAAAAACAAAACCCCCTGAACTGTACTCTATAACAGGAAATAGCAGTCATTTCAGGTTTGATCCCAAATTTCTCTGAAAACTTAATGTGATCCTCTCTGAAAGAAAATGCTAGATTCAAACATAAGCAACTGAAATGGTAACATTTATCCAGTTGAAGGCCCATAAGAATTAAGAGAAGAAATATTTTTTACTATGCAAACAACCTTTTAAGAACCAGGCCAAAAGATCAATGGAGCTGGACCCTCCATGAGAATCCATGATTTTGGAGACTTCCATGAGAATCTCCACAATTTAGAACTTATTCCCCTAGGAATCATATTGGAGACTCAACCTGTCTTGCAAGATTTACATTGCAGCAATAAAATAGGTGAAAGCCCAACTCACAATAACCATAGAAAAACAGAGAGGAAGGGCAAAAAAGCTTCTTAGTAGTCCGTAATCTGATTATCATTATTTATCTTTTCAGATGTATCATTAAATATTCCAAATGATAGCAATGATTACACGGTCCCCTGACACAGACCGTATTTCGTAGGAAACTGCATCACAAGAGACCAGTGTCTAAATGAAAACAAAAAATTACATTATATTTTTATAAGGGGGACAACCAAAGCATCACAACCTGCACAAGGATATAAGTAAACAGCAATTTACCAAGAAGATTATGAAGGAGTAAAAGTTAGAGTATTTGAATAAACTTCTAAAATTTGAAAAAATAAAGAATTTAATGTCACAAATCAATTTGAGCAGCATTTAAAGAAATTTGTGTAATGTCGTAGAGATAATCATTGGACCTACCGACAGAGATGACAGTTCTTAGTGTAACAAGATACATCAAATAAAACAGATTAAAGACTAGAATTAAATAAATTCTCAAACGGCACCAAAACAGTCATGTGATTGCCCGCTGTCTATCAAGCTAAAACCGCCCAAAAAAATAAATCTGTGCTAACAGGAAGCTTTAAGTATTGTCAAAGGAAAATGTCCAGCAAAACGTGTTAGAAAGATAACATTAAGATAAGATATGAACCACAAAATAAAAGAAAAGGTTAAAAAAAAACCCCAAAACAAAACTCAGACTGTACTTAGAAATTACACTTAGAACAGTTTGCACTTAAAAAAAATACAGACCAATCGATATTGAGCTTTAAGGAGTAGGGTGACAGTGTCCAAAGTGTGGATCCATTTTTGTTCATGCTGAGTTAAAGAAAAATGGCCACCTCCGGGAGGGGGTGGTTGGGGGGAGAAGGACAGTAACCTGCCTTAGCGATGTCACACAAATTTCTTTAAATGCTGTTCGAATTGATTTGTGACATTTTTTCTAATTTTAGAATTTAAAGAAATTTATTTAGATACTCTATAACTTTGTAGTCTTTCATAATCTTCTTAGTAAGTTGCTGTTTATTCATATCCTTATGTAGATGATACGTGTACCTGCACACGCAATATAAAATTAAGCATATTTTTGCTTGCGTGCCCAATATGCGTGTTTATGGGTGCATGCACTTTCCTTTTAAAATTTACTAGTATGTGATCGCTTAAGTTGTCAAACTGCCTTGTCAGTTTATTTCCTAACAGATTTTTTATTTCCTGGTAAACCGAGTGTTACGGAACCTTGTCTAAATTTTCCTCCCAGGCCAAGCATTAAAGTTTATGACAAATTCTAAACCTTACACCAGATTTGAGGCAATTTATCTACTGTCTCTTCTTTTCTTTTTAATTTATCATTTTCAGAATTTACAATAAAACTTGTTGTGGTAAACAGATATATCCATATATATTTCATCTGCAATACAATTTTTAATAGTTATCTTTTATCTGTGTATTTGAGAAGTTAAGGGGGGGGGGGGGGGTTGAAATTTAGCGGTTTATAGGTAAAGAAAACATTTTATTTTATAAAACCCACAATGTTGAGACCCAAACAAATTTATCCTACCACCAAAACCTGGTCAGTAACCTCTTGGGTATGAGCGTCCAAGAATTTACACAATTGTAATGGTTCAAAGAAAACAATTATTCAAATAATTCACCAAACATTTACAAGGGAATTTTAAGGTAAACTTGCCCCCTGTGGTTACTACCTCAGGTCTCATAATAAGACATTTTTCTTCTTTGTTGCGTGATCCTTGAACAGTCTGGATATATCCAAATTTTTACACCATGAAATTCCTTTAATCTATTTCGCATAAACATTCGAAACACTAAGTCTCAATCCAATGGAAGAGTAAGACACAAATGTCCTTTTTGAAATTTCTGAATCCAACGACATTTCCAGAGCTTGAGTTAAGTTCAAGGTGACTTCTGATAGTTTATCTCCATTCAATTTTTCTTCTCTTGTAGGAAGATAATATATTCTATTAAGCACTGGTAACATTTCAGAAGATAATTTTAAAACATGCACAAGATACTTCTTCAACATATCATAAGGGGGTAGAGATAGGGAACCTGGCAGCAACGGGAGACGAGATGACTAAGAATCAGTTGGAATTTTTACCCCTAATGGTGAAACCAACGGTAATTACCTTAGATTCTTTGTGGAGCACTTTGAAAAGTTTGGAGACAGCAATTTTAAATTTAACTAAGATTACCTTGGAATCTAATTTGCAATTTCAGAACATTGAGAGTACAATTACTTTACAAGATACAAAAATGGAACAATTAGAGGCCAGAATTCATAAAGTCAAGTTGGCGCAGTATGAAATATTAAGGGTAGAGGCTGTGAATATTAAGAAAATTGAGAATATTGAAAACTTTGGAAAATATTCCAGTGGAAACACTGAGAGGAGAGGATCACCTTGCTGGTGGCTGAAAGGAATCAGTAAGTTTTTGCTTGGGACATTGACATTGACTTTTTTAAAAGTATTGGAGCAAAGTTAACTATTTGGGAATATTATTTAGTGTGTTTGTGCCTTTAATAGTCAGTCAGTAAATAAAACAAGTTAGACTGTTTGCATTTTTAAATAGTCAGTCAATAAGGTAGCAGTAGGTAGTGTGTTTATTTTTTAAAAAAAAGTCTGCCTGACTATTAAAGTGTCCTCCAGACTTTTAAAGAGCTAAGTGTCTTATTTAATAAATAACTGAGTGCATTGTATTGAAAAACAAAAAAAACCACAAAAAAAAAAAAAAAAAAAAACCCAACAAAAAAGTAGCCAGAAGCTAGAAATAAGCTAGGAGCAGTATATACCAAAGTAAAAAAGTTGAATATTTCAGCTCAGTTACTCACCTTGGAAAGGTGTTGAGGTAGTGTGATTAGGTTTGAATAGGGAACAACATTTGTTAATCAAGGGAGCTGTGAGTCACTCAGGCTGACTAACTAAAGTTAGACTGTTTGTAATTCCCAACCCTCCCACCCCTCGCCCACCCACCCCAAGCTCATCCCTTAATTTATAGGCAGGTGCCACTTGCACAAAAAAAAACCCAAAAAAAAAACAAAAAAAAAAAACCCCATCAACAAAAACTTTATTGAGAATTCGATCAGACCCCAGTAGGCCACTACCAGACATATAGTGAATTCACTAATACATTTAAAGGAACTTAGACACATTCCTACTCCCATAGCAACCTAAAACTTAACTAGGAACTGATCAAAATTGAGATGAAGGCAGCAGTCCAGCAGCAAGAGGGGGGCTTCCCAGTCTTTTGCATCGAGTGTCACATGTATGATTTTTTACCCACCGGTGAGAAGTTGTACATGTGCACGCGATGCAAAGAGCTCCTGGCTCTCAGAGAACGAGTCCGATCTCTGGAGGCTAGAGTGGCAGACCTGGAGGAGCTGAGGGAGACAGAGAGGTATATAGATGAGACCTTCAGGGACATAGTAGTCCAGTCCCAACTTCAGACTGGCAGCCCTGGTGCTGCCTTGGAGGAAGAAGGTCTCATAATGGGAGAGCACCAACCAGATGTAGCAGGAAAGGATCCTGTAGCAAGGACCTGCTCTCTAGGTGATGCATTGTCCTTTCGCACTGAGGATATCTCCCCAGGCCTACTGCCCAGGAGGGAAGGGTTAGGTCGGCCGTCATAGTTGGTGATTCGATTATTAGGAATGTAGATAGCTGGGTGGCTGGTGGGCGTGAGGATCGCCTGGTAACATGCCTACCTGGTGCGAAGGTGGCGGACCTCACGCGTCACCTAGATAGGATTTTAGACAGTGCTGGGGAGGAGCCGGCTGTCGTGGTACACGTGGGCACCAACGACATAGGAAAATGTGGGAGGGAGGTTCTGGAAGCCAAATTTAGGCTCTTAGGTAGAAAGATTAAATCCAGAACCTCCAGGGTAGCATTCTCTGAAATGCTCCCTGTTCCACGCGCAGGTCACCAGAGGCAGGCAGAGCTCCGGAGTCTCAATGCGTGGATGAGACGATGGTGCAAGGAAGAGGGATTCAGTTTTGTTAGGAACTGGGGAACCTTTTGGGGAAGGGGGAGTCTCTTCCGAAGGGATGGGCTCCACCTTAACCAGGATGGAACCAGACTGCTGGCGCTAACCCTTAAAAAGGAGATAGAGCAGCTTTTAAACTAGAACAAAGGGGAAAGCCGACAGTCGCTCAGCAGCGCATGGTTCGGAGAGATGTATCTTTAAAGGATACTAATGATGCACTAGAATTAGGGCATCCCGACAGTGAGGTTCCAATAATTAGAAAAGTAGTCCAAATGCCTGTAACTAAAAACTCACCTGAGCTAAAAAATTCTAACTTATCCCTATCAATTAAAAAGCAGAATAAAAATACAATCAAAAAACAAACTTTGAAATGTTTGTATGCTAATGCCAGAAGTCTAAGAAGTAAGATGGGAGAATTAGAATGTATAGCAGTAAATGATGACATAGACTTAATTGGCATCTCAGAGACATGGTGGAAAGAGGATAACCAATGGGACAGTGCTATACCGGGGTACAAATTATATCGCAATGACAGAGAGGAGCAGTCGGGAGGAGGTGTGGCGCTTTATGTCCGGGATGGCATAGAGTCCAACAGGATAAACATCCTGCATGAGACTAAATACAAAATTGAATCTTTATGGTTAGAAATCCCTTGTGTATCAGGGAAGACTACAGTGATAGGGGTATACTACCGTCCACCTGGTCAAGATGGTGAGATGGACAGTGTAATGCTAAGAGAAATTAGGGAAGCCAACCAAATTGGTAGTGCAGTAATAATGGGAGACTTCAATTACCCCAATATAGACTGGGTAAATGTATCATCGGGTCACGCTAGAGAGATAACGTTCCTGGATGGAATAAATGATAGCTTTATGGAGCAAATGGTTCAGGAACCGACGAGAGAGGGAGCAATTTTAGATCTAATTCTCAGTGGAGCACAGGACTTGGTGAGAGAGGTAACGGTGGTGGGGCCGCTTGGCAATAGTGATCATAATATGATCAGATTTGATTTAATGACTGGAAAAGGAACAGTGTGCAAATCCAAGGCTCTCGTGCTAAACTTTCAAAAGGGAAACTTTGATAAAATGAGAAAAATTGTTAGAAAAAAACTGAAAGGAGCAGCTACAAAAGTAAAAAATGTCCAAGAGGCGTGGTCATTGTTAAAAAATACCATTCTAGAAGCACAGTCCAGATGTATTCCACACATTAAGAAAGGTGGAAAGAAGGCAAAACGATTACCGGCATGGTTAAAAGGGGAGGTGAAAGAAGCTATTTTAGCCAAAAGATCTTCATTCAAAAATTGGAAGAAGGATCCAACAGAAGAAAATAGGATAAAGCATAAACATTGGCAAGTTAAATGTAAGACATTGATAAGACAGGCTAAGAGAGAATTTGAAAAGAAGTTGGCTGTAGAGGCAAAAACTCACAGTAAAAACTTTTTTAAATATATCCGAAGCAGAAAGCCTGTGAGGGAGTCAGTTGGACCGTTAGATGATCGAGGGGTTAAAGGGGCACTTAGAGAAGATAAGGCCATCGCGGAAAGATTAAATGATTTCTTTGCTTCGGTGTTTACTGAAGAGGATGTTGGGGAGGTACCCGTAATGGAGAAGGTTTTCATGGGTAATGATTCAGATGGACTGAATCAAATCACGGTGAACCTAGAAGATGTGGTAGGCCTGATTGACAAACTGAAGAGTAGTAAATCACCTGGACCGGATGGTATACACCCCAGAGTTCTGAAGGAACTAAAAAATGAAATTTCAGACCTATTAGTAAAAATTTGTAACTTATCATTAAAATCATCCATTGTACCTGAAGACTGGAGGATAGCAAATGTAACCCCAATATTTAAAAAGGGCTCCAGGGGCGATCCGGGAAACTACAGACCGGTTAGCCTGACTTCAGTGCCAGGAAAAATAGTGGAAAGTGTTCTAAACATCAAAATCACAGAACATATAGAAAAACATGGTTTAATGGAACAAAGTCAGCATGGCTTTACCCAGGGCAAGTCTTGCCTCACAAATCTGCTTCACTTTTTGAAGGAGTTAATAAACATGTGGATAAAGGTGAACCGGTAGATATAGTATACTTGGATTTTCAGAAGGCGTTTGACAAAGTTCCTCATGAGAGGCTTCTAGGAAAAGTAAAAAGTCATGGGATAGGTGGCAATGTCCTTTCGTGGATTGCAAACTGGCTAAAAGACAGGAAACAGAGAGTAGGATTAAATGGGCAATTTTCTCAGTGGAAGGGAGTGGACAGTGGAGTGCCTCAGGGATCTGTATTGGGACCCTTACTGTTCAATATATTTATAAATGATCTGGAAAGAAATACGACGAGTGAGATAATCAAATTTGCAGATGACACAAAATTGTGCAGAGTAGTTAAATCACAAGCAGATTGTGATAAATTGCAGGAAGACCTTGTGAGACTGGAAAATTGGGCATCCAAATGGCAGATGAAATTTAATGTGGAAAAGTGCAAGGTGATGCATATAGGGAAAAATAACCCATGCTATAATTACACGATGTTGGGTTCCATATTAGGTGCTACAACCCAAGAAAGAGATCTAGGTGTCATAGTGGATAACACATTGAAATCGTCGGTTCAGTGTGCTGCAGCAGTCAAAAAAGCAAACAGAATGTTGGGAATTATTAGAAAAGGAATGATGAATAAAACGGAAAATGTCATAATGCCTCTGTATCGCTCCATGGTGAGACCGCACCTTGAATACTGTGTACAATTCTGGTCGCCGCATCTCAAAAAAGATATAATTGCGATGGAGAAGGTACAGAGAAGGGCTACCAAAATGATAAGGGGAATGGAACAACTCCCCTATGAGGAAAGACTAAAGAGATTAGGACTTTTCAGCTTGGAGAAGAGACGACTGAGGGGGGATATGATAGAGGTGTTTAAAATCATGAGAGGTCTAGAACGGGTAGATGTGAATCGGTTATTTACTCTTTCAGATAGTAGAAGGACTAGGGGACACTCCATGAAGTTAGCATGGGGCACATTTAAAACTAATCGGAGAAAGTTCTTTTTTACTCAACGCACAATTAAACTCTGGAATTTGTTGCCAGAGAATGTGGTTCGTGCAGGTAGTATAGCTGTGTTTAAAAAAGGATTGGATAAGTTCTTGGAGGAGAAGTCCATTACCTGCTATTAGGTTCACTTAGAGAATAGCCACTGCCATTAGCAATGGTTACATGGAATAGACTTAGTTTTTGGGTACTTGCCAGGTTCTTATGGCCTGGATTGGCCACTGTTGGAAACAGGATGCTGGGCTTGATGGACCCTTGGTCTGACCCAGTATGGCATTTTCTTATGTTCTTATGTCTTATGTTCTTATTCAAATCTTCAAGTTCTTCTGTCTCTTTTCTAAGCTTTCTTTTATGGATAGCTGACCAAACTTCTAATCCCTAGTAATTTCAGCATGTTTATGAATTTGACCCTTTATGACTATGCATTCCTTCTTTTGGGCATTTTCATTAAATTTTTGGGCTTATTAGAACTGGTCTTTTTGTCCTGTGGAGTCCACTTGTCCATCTAGTTCCCTCCATTAGTTCTCTGGTAAGTGTTTTGGTTTTTCTTTCTTGCTTGGCAGCAAGTCTGTTTTATTGCCTCACTGACATGCAGAGTTTTATATATCCCACGTTTATATATCCCACGTTTATATATCCCACGTTCTCCTTACGTTCTCTTACCCCTTTATTCCCTTGTTAACATGTTTTATCTGTTCCATGTAAAGCGCCATGCATGGCGTATATTTGCGTTACACTGTGAACCGATGTGATATCCTGGATGAATGTCGGTATATAAAAATTTTAAATAAATAAATAAATAAATAAATAAATAAATAAATATATTATTGTGATTCAGTTGCGTATAGATACCTGGTATACCCACCTATCTATGTATAGTGATGGGAAAGAAAGAGACCCAGTTCTGGCATGCCTGGGTGCTTTTTGTATTATGAATTAAGGTGCACCTGTTATTTGTACAGCTGTGTGGGTCTGGTGGCAGCCAGACAATTTTGTGTTCATGTAGGATTGGGTTGCATGCCAACAGAGCTGCCGGAGAGGAAGCTCATTTTTCAGCCGCTGCGATGAATGTAATTGATTATTAAAAGTCTGGTCTTGTCCAGACTATGCTGCTGGTTAGCAAACTTGGTTTCTGTTCTTAGAGTAATAATTTTTGTTAGTGTTTGTATTAGGGTAGAGAGGGGGGAGCCACAGGGAGGGTGGATTCTCAGGCAGATTGCCAGTCTGCACTGTTGGAGTATATTGTATGAGCGGACTTTTGGTTTGGAAGTGACACACAAAAGAGTGCAATTGCTGTAATAAATTTTATTTTTACTGTGGGCATGGAAGTTCAATACCCTCCCGAGGATCAGTGCTAACTTTTTTGCTGCCCTGTGAGAACATTTACTGTGCTGCCTCTGTCAGGAGAAGAGTGACAAACTCCTAGCACGGCAGGATATTCTACAGGTCCCCGTTCAGCAGTGGTCCAAAGATACCAAGGGGAAACAGCAGGGGGCGTGGAGACACCCTGTGTGGACTACAGTTCCCAGAATCCCAGAGCGGCAGGGGAAGGCTCCTACCCAGAAGGAGGCTGAGGTGAAGGCCGAGGGTAATCTGGAGGAATTAGAGGCAGCTGAGAGCATGCTGTGGGAAGCAGAGGGTGTGTCCAGGAGTGAGGAAGAAAGCTCAGAGAGCAGTAGCATGGAGAGTGAGGAGGAGATGGACTGGGAGCTGCCTTCCGAGGATTCCTCTGCGTCTGACATGGAGACGGAGTGAGTGTGTCCTGCAGCATTGGTGTTACCTGGTTTCACTACACACTTACAAGGAGGACAAGGTTGATTACCGCAAGAGATAGAGGTGAGACAGGACGGGGAGCACAACTATAGGGGAGAAGGGGTGAGTTGATGCTGGATCCCCACGCTGGGTAGTCAGTGCAAGGTTAGAAGCCTGACTACAGACATTTCGGTTTCAGTGCGGAGGCAATAGTGAATTGCAATTTCTGCACAATCTTAGGAACGAAACAAAAAGACCTGGATTTTTGATAAACTATTATATGTTTGTTTGTGAATCCTTCCTCAGTGGAGGAGGGGGAAGAACTGAGAATTGCATCTCGGTGAGAGCACAGGAAAAATACCTGACTGGAGGAGGGCCAGTCAGAGACAGAATGGGAAACCTCATTCAACAGGTTGACTCCTAAACTGTTTTAAAGAATTGCCAGAACGTCTGAATTTGCAGCAGAGCCCAGCCGTTTCAGCCTTGCAGCGATGCCTAGAGGGATGACAGCCCTGTGAGTGAAGGAACCACATCTCGCTGGTGAGAACTCCAGAGGTGCCCGCGACACCTCCCCCACCCCAAAGAATTCATTCTCTGTCCCAGGCCCATCAAATAAAGCCCAGCTCCTTCCAGCAATCTGTATTTATAAAAACTGGACTGGATTTATCCCTTATTCCTGAAACACCACAGGCCTTCCAGACTACTCACTTCCTTTTTTCTCTGTATTGTCACAAGCAGGATGGCACTGCATCTGGGGTTCTTACTCAGAACCATGGGGGGGGGGGGGGGGGGGGGGGGTGGACGATGATGACCGGTGGCCCATTTTTCTCATCGTCTTGATCCTGTAGTATGAGCCTTGCCTGCTTGTCTGCTGTCGCAGCTGCAGCTAACCTTGTCAAACCCTCACAATCTTTTGTTTTGGGTCATTTTGTCAGACTTTTGTTTCCACTCTCCTGACCCATTTGAAAAGAAAAAGCTCTCTCAAGCTCGCCTCACACATTATACATTCCTCTGACTGTCCAAGACAATTTGACTGTTCATCATTCACCCCTTTGAATCCGGCCTCCCTTTTGCCAGGAGGAGAGCTCCATGACTATGAGGCTGTTATTCATTTTGATGCATGATTTCATTATGACTTGTGGGATATTCAACCCTGATTTTTTTTCATTGATAGCTCATGCTTCCAAGGCCCTACGGGAGTTTTGCAGGCTAGGTATATATGGTGTGCTCCCCCTCTGACATCAAGGAAGCCAGCTCACATCACAGTGGGCCTCAGCCCAGGTGGCAGAGCTGTTGGTCTTAACTTGGGCTTGTCTGCTTGCTGCCTCCCAATCAGTCCCCATTTACACAGATTCACAGTTTGCTTTTGGGCATATTCCACTATTTGGAACTATTCAAAAAAAATTGCTGAAGTCATACAAGCACTGTTAGATTCCTCATTTTCCCTTTTTCAGATTGCAGTAGTGAAGCATGCAACCTATTCCTCTGCAGCTCATGAAAAAACACTTTCACGGATGCTGCTGCTCACTAAGCAGCCCTCCAGGAGATGTTCATACTAGTAAGCTCGAACCCTGTTACACAGTTTCCTTTGCAGATTTTACCACTGACCCAATTTTTCCTTAACAATTTTCCTGTTTTGCAGTGAAGAAACCAGGGATGAAATCCCTCACTGGTGACATCAGCGATGTTACATCTCCCTGCAGGGTTTGTGGTGTGCTCCCAATGGAAAACAAATGACCCCTGCATCTCTCTTGCCTTGCTCATGTGGTGCACCAGGGCTCACACTCAAGCAAGGGGATGGGGGGGTGATGTCAGATCGTATCACATTGGTGGGCACCAGGCTTGGGGCCCATGCACTGGAAGTTACGCAAAGATGTAGTAACTGGTAAAGGCCTTTAGACTGCCAACAGATTACTAAGTTGCAAATGGATTTTATAGTAATGCCACCTGTATTAAAATGGAGATAATTTTGTCTAATGGGTGAACCAATTAATTTCCTGTTGCTAAGAAACTGTTAACTGAAGTCCTATCTCGTTTTGGGATTCCAAAGAGATTGGAAAGTGACAGGGTACACAGTTTATAGGAAAGGTGATGCAAAACCCTAAAACCTGGGAAAGGTTTTAGGGGTAAAATATTTTCTCCAATCTTATTGAATGCTTAAATCAAGTCCTGAAGAATAAGTTGACCAAATTCATCCATCTCACTCTTAAGACTTCCTTGAATTGGCCCTCTGCTCTCCCTTTTGTTCTCATTCGTATAAGAAAACATGCCAAACCAAAAACATGGCTTTATGCCCTACAAGATATTCATGGGCCAACCTATGCCTTCTATGCCCAGTCTCCCAGTGGACATAAATCGGGTTGCTTGTGCTAAGCTCAACATTCCGTTCTAGTGTTACATGAACAGGTCAAGAAGATTCATTAAAAAGCTGTTCAGTGCTCCAGAGTCCTTGTACCCATGTTCTTCCTGACATCTAGCCTGGTGACTTCATTTATTATAAAGGGTTTCAAAGAATTGCTTGCAGCCTAGGGTAAAGGCCCATCCAGGTACTGTTGGTCAATTTCTCAGCATTGAAATTGCAGGGACTTGATCACTGGGTGCATGCCATTGTAAAGAGAGCTACGAATCAAAGCCACAAATCCTAGTAGACCAACCACAGACTGTTTCTAGTCAGCCCACTGAAGTGTCCCCTTTACAGCCCGTGGAGCAACTTAGAACAGTTGTCGGCAGTGAGGCATTCCCGGCCCTGCAGAGATCCAATCAAGAAGATGCATCATCTAGTCCTCACTTGTGCCCTGAAACAGCCAGGAATTCCCTGGAGTCAGGAGCTACCTCAGAGCCTCAGGGAACTGAGGTATCTTCGGAATCAGACTCACTATCCAGAAAGCACTTTGAAATATCTTCCAATTTGTCACCTGACCATGTGGACCTACCAGGTGGTGACCAGATCCTCCGATCTTGTCTGTAGGTGGATCCTTGGGACTGCCCTGCTGTTCCACCTCGCTGTAAGATCCGTAGTCTATGGTCAAGATGAATGTTTCTTGCGATTGCTGAATTTTCTGGACTGCATTCTTACTGTCATAATCAAGCCATCAAATTACTTCACTCCATCAGTGCTGGCTTTGTACCTACATGACTGTTGCAGTAACAGACTTTACCAATATATCCACAGCTCACCCAGTTAATCTCACTCTTGATAACTGGGGAGATTTCTATCAACCACCTGTTATTTGCTAATTGAAGAAGCCAGTCTACCATCCTTCACTTGCTCTCTGATGTCCACGAACCGGCTGACTGGTGTGGCCCAACACCAGCTTCAACTTCCAATACTTCTGATGACTACCTTCTATGTCATAAAACTCATTTTTTGCATAAATCTTTATTGTAAACCTTTTCAACTTCAATGCAGTGGATTGATTGGATTTTCAACCAATCAATCCACTGCATTTTTCATATCATAACGTTCTTTATGCCCATCCTGATGGAAGGGTCACTTTTTCACCTGGATGAAACTTACTATCTGCATGATATGGTATCCTCAGAGTCTTGTCTTTGACCCCTTTGTGAACCTGTCCTCATTAACCACCATGAACATTTATGTAAAGACAGAGCAAAATCCCTCCAATTCAGACCTTCAGAAAATCTTGTTTTTGCAAAATTCCACCACCTTAACCACTAACTGTACTTTGTCAGCGAATGTCTCTTTACAACTCCTCTCCATGCTCCTCAGCCTGTGGATGCAAATGGACAACTCCTATATTCAAATGATCAATGATACTATTGTGAAGAAACAAATAGGGAAGTCTCTACCCCTGGGATTGTAGGACTTATAGAACCTTATGGCAATAACAAGGGCTATATTTTGTCACTGGGAGCAAGGTATTTAAAAGACATTATGCTAACATGACTGCTCACTATGTGGTTCCTCATTTCTCCGTTCATCACCATAATGATGGCCTGGATTCTCTGTACCACCATGACATTCATCCTCATTGTTGAATCAGGAGAGGAATGTACACGCCTCTAAATCAAGATGATTGGAGTAAATTTATTCTCTCTCTCATACGCACTGGTGTCTACGAACTTGGTAAATTTGTCTTTAACCTTTTCAACACCGTTGAAAACATTGCCAACCAAATTGGAACTACCAGTAGTGCCTTGCAATAAGAAGTCTCATTCTTATCTGGGTACTTCTAATCAATCGTATGGCCTTCGACATGTTGCTAGCCACAGAGGGAGGGGTTTTCCAAATTATTAATACTTCCTGCTGTGCCTACATTGATAAGCAATGGGATATTCAAAAAACAATTATCACCTTATATGAATTGGCCAACTGGGCCTATGAATTAAATACAGGAAAAATGAAGGCCAATGAGGATTGGGATATTTTGGGATTTGGTTCTCTATTTGGAGGTGGTTTAGGAAAGAAAAAATTGCTAATTTCTTACTCATTAATGTTGTAGGTTTGATTTAATCTGTTTTCTTATGCAGTTTATTATGTCTTTCTGCAGGAAGAACCTATCCTTGATGTCTACCATCACCCTTATGGTGATATGTAAAACTATTTAATGTCTTCAATACCTTTAGTGTGTCAGGAATTTCAGGAGCTTTCCTCTCTCATGGTTAATCATGGGATTGGGGGATTACCTGAACCAAGGTTACAGTCAATGCAGGGATTAGTAAAGCTGGTGGCAGCTGTGAACATAAAGAGGAATGGATTGTGGGGATTTTGCTTTAATTTCTAGTTACATTCTGTTGGTTATGATACTAATAGCTGCCACCTACAGAGACTGCGCAGTTGAGCTTAAGAACTAGTACACTGCACTGGTTTCCTGTACATCTGTGAATCCAATATAAAAGTTGTCAGATATAAACTTCTACACAAAACATCCAGTGTTTTGCTATGCTCAACCCTACGAATATACCAACACGTCATCTTCGTTCCATAAATAAAAAAAAGTCCCTGCAATTAAAACAGCAAGGCTGGATGTCACCCAAAGGCGTGCTTTTTCAGTTGCTGACCCAGTATTCTGGAACCAGATTCCAGATTCCCTTCGGCTTTTATCTAATCTTAAGGAATTCAGGAAAAAATTACACACACACGTTTGGGTGCATTTGGCAAGTTGTAAGTAGCTTGTCGCCATTCCTTTGTTGTCGTCGTCGTCGTCCCCTCCTTTAATGAGGCTTTTAGTCTATTGATCTTTCATCTATGTTTGAACCTGAATTTTTATTGCTTGTTTGACTTGTTTGTTTTATGTTTAACTATTAATGTTTTATTTTTGTAAACCATTTAGACCCACTACCATTGTTAGGGCAGTCTATAAAAGAAATTAAATAAAGTGACGTGGCTAAGCATTGCTATAGGTGCAAGGAAAAAAACAATGTATTTTAAGAACTGATAACACAAATTGTTTACTGCTCTTAGATTAACCACTATAACATGCAAGTATCATGTTTTGATTTGTTAGAAATATTTTGTATCAATTCTATTGGAAAAGGTGAATAAGATACGAAATGTACTCAAATATACAAGATGTAATTTCTGCTGCGACACAGAACTTTTGCTTCTTATTTTTGGGCTGCCAGCTAGGTCTATTTAGCATGCTATATGATCAAATAAAGGATGCATAAGTTGTCAAACTGCCTTGTCAGCTTCTTTCCTAACAGACATTTTATTATTTCCTGGCAGTATGATTCAAAGCTGAGTATTAAAGGACCTTGTCTAAACTTTCCTCATGGGCCAAGCAGGAAGTTTAAAACACTTTCAAGCTAAGACATTAAGGCATCAACGTTTAGAGAATATGTGCAAAGACAACTAAGTTACCATCTTACAAATCTCCATAGGAGAGATGAATTGCAACTGCAGTCTCGTGGAATGAATCCACACTAGCTTTTGTAAGGGATTCAATAAGTTGCTGAAATCACTCTTTTAGCCCAATGTGGCACCTTAGCACGAGAAGTCTCTTCACCTTCTCATGTTCCTCCATACAGAACAAAGAAATGATGAGAATACCTAACAGTACTAGTGACCTGTGAACTTCAGCTACCTCACTCTCCTTGCAATTAATGGGTGAAGGAATACATAACCTTTACAATCAGCTTACTTGTTACAGGAGGGTAAGGAATGAATTGGTTAGAGTAAAACTCAAATGATCTTCGGAAGGAAGGAGGTAACTGCATGAATCTGAACACTTTCCACTGTAATCATTAAGAAAGGTTCCTACAAGAAGGCTCCTGCAAATATAGTTCCCTCTAAGCTGAGCGCATGAGCGATCACTCATACATTTCAGAGCATGGCTCACAGATTTTACATGGTCGTTCACAAGCATTTCTCTTTATATATTCAGAAATGCAACGCTAATATTGACGCTCAAAAATTGGTTTACAAAAATTGTTGCATATGAAAAACAGAGAACATTGCCTCCAACTTGGACACTCTCCAAGCTGAATAATGATGACAGGAAAGGCAATCTATGTTTCGGTCCCATAGCGAAATCAGCATCCAGAACAGTGGCCTATATGCTTAACCTTTTCAAGAACCAAGAGATATCTGGATGGGAAGAGATCGGACTCCCATTAATCCAACCCCTGTAGCAAGAGAGTGCTGCTACCTATATTTTCAAGATATTAAGAGCAAACTCTAGTGGCCTTCCTGCAAGAACTTTGAATCAATGGTATAGGAGCAGCCCCAGAGGTACCTCTGCACTCAGAGCACCAGTCCTCTACCATTCTTCAGATTTGCAGATAAGTTAGTGGAGAATTTTGTAGATTTCAGCAAAGTAGACATCATAGACAAATTTTATCACTAATCGTGCCCTCGCAAGGGCCAAACTGTAAGACAAAACTGATCCAGATCCTCGTGATACAGCTCACCCTGATAAAGTAGATCCTTGTAAATCAGAAGATACAAAAGACTGCTGCAAAGCAGCCACCGCCAAAGATCAGCATACCATGGCCGGTGAGGTCAGTCCAGAGCAACCAGCAGGACTAAACCTGGTCACAACTCAATTGTGGCACATTGCCCGAGTCATTCAGACCTGCACTCTCTGCATGCAAAGCACAACATGGTCTTTTTCCGGTGCTCACTGACCAACGCCATCTTTAATCCCTTGAGCCACTCCTGCAATTGCAGCACCAGTAACCAAAAAATAAACTCCCTTCCTCACCTGCAAGGAGTTACAATATCCCCCGCAGCTAGTTTCCTAGTCTCTTGCTGTCGTGATACATCGCCGTTGGGCAGAAGAGAGTCTTGCCGTACTTTCTTTATTTAAAACTGAAAACCAAATTTTACAGGAATAGAACCTCATGCCAAAAGAAGAGGGGGAAAGGGAGAGGAAGAAGGCAACCAAATCCCTCTGGAAGCCCCTGGACATACAGTGACTCAGAGGAAGAAAGCTATGGCTATCACCTCTGAAGCTCCCCAAACACCTGTCTGCTGACCATCTTCTGGGAAAGTATATTAGTGTGAGCTGACAGAGGATGTGAAGAGTAAATGTAAGCGATAGGGATCAGATAGGCCTCATGTATGTGTGAAAGTATGATCAGAAGTTAATAAAAGTATGTTCTTAAAATGATGAATGAGGATATGAGAAACAGACATTGTTCTATACAAGGCACATAGCTTGTTAAGGAGTACTGAATATTTTTGCTAGAAAAAATACACAGACATACAGTACTACTTAAAGAAATTACAAGCTTTTGGGATGTAGATAGCCTCCTCCACCCTCCCTTCCCAGTAGTCCACAACTCTTGGCCCTCTTCGCAGCTTCCCCCTCCCTTCCAAAATCTGTAAGCTTCAAGATCACAAGCAGAACAAAATGGACTTAAAAGTATAAGATTATCTCTTACTGTAAGCCAGCTAGCAGATTAAGAGTTAAGCACAGCACAAGTTTTGCAAAGGCTGAAAGCTGAAATTTCTGGCAGCTGCCCAGGATTAGTATAAACTGGACATACATTTTATGGATACACTTAGCTTTTGGGACACTCATTCTTTTGACAGTAGTGATACATATGGTGAATTTTGGGGGCATTTTACAGAATGTGTCAGGTTTATAGAAAGTGCAGAACTGGTGGTCACAATATGGTGATTAGAAGCATTAGACAAAGACAAGAAGTCCATTTTCATATGCAGTAAGATTTTATCATCAGTAGCTTGGCAATATTTCAGGAAAGTTAGACAGAGATCCCTTCTGAGAATGTATAGTCCAAAAGGTATATAACCCCAGCACATGATAGAACCTACAGATTATTGCTAAGAGCTACAGACTAGCATGACAAACTTGGCAGAGACCCAGAATTCCCTGTGTAGTCCAACCTTCCCAAAGAGATCCACTTGGTTACCAATGACTGATACGTTTTGGAGGGCACTTTTTCAGGAAAGTGTTAATTCCTAACTAATAGCAAATAATTATATACAAAAGCTTAGTGGAAGTTAAGATATGTACTCTTGCTTATTGTGCTGATATACTGTATATATTCTATTTTAGCTTATTTGTTCCCAAACATTCTCATAAGTATTTGGTTTTGTGTATATATTATACAGAAAATATAGCTTTCGTTTCATATAAGATATAGTCAGTATTGTTATTTTCTTAGTTTGTCTTGTGTTATCCAGACTATAAGGCAAAAATCCACTATTCCCAGAACCCACTACAGAAGGCAGGGATTCCTGCTCAACTGAGAGAGAGAACACCCATCTTTCACCTCAGGAACACAACACAGAACTTTTTGTACAGCCACAAGGGCCGAGTCCACAGCACGGAATGCTTGTCAACCATCCGCTAAAGACAGAGAATACTGGCAGCATACTGGTGTCGGCATAGAGCTATATAAAGATAACATCAGCAAGCCTATTGATCTCTGCTCCATCTGCTGGCTGGTGTCAGAACCCACTGGGTCTGACCTGGTTTTGACTCGGCAAAGAGGAATTTACATGTATTTGCAAATTAATATTGGTTTGTATTTTATTTTACTTTCTAAAACAGGCTTTTACTGACATCTCTGATTCTAGTTAAATTAAGTGGTACTTTTTTTTTGTTTTTTTTAGAAAAGGGATCAGTTATTGGTGCTGGAGGGGGAAGTGATCTAGAAGTGAGGAGAGGGGATCTCAAAAGAGGGAAATGAAGAAAGGGTCTCAGGCAGGAAGGTTAAAGGGGCAAGGGATGAAGGAGGATAGATACAAAGGGAGTGAGGAGAAAAGGAAAGAGGGATCAAGGAGAAAGAATGGATCTGGGGAGGGATGATTCCCTTCACTCGCTTTACCCCATTTCTCCTCCACCACAGAAAAAAAAAAAGTCACCTAGGGGTTTTTTTTTTCTTTTACAGGTTGAGCTTTCAAGTTGTTCTTTGCAGATCATAAATAAAAGTTATTTAAAAAAGGAAGCCGACTCCATTGGAAGCTCTTGCTTTAAAGGCAGTGATTCTCATCTGGCTAACCCGGGGATAAGGGAAAGGGAGTGTCTACCAAGTACCACAAGGATACCCCCACGCCCCTTTGCAGATTGAGCGTATGGAGGAAAAAAAGCAGCGGCAGCAGTTTGGCCACGCCATCTTCCTCTGCCGCCTGGGCTCGACTGTGGCTTTTAATCACGAGACTGTTTCCTTACAGTTAACAGTACCAGTTGGGCTCAGCTGGCAAAGGAAGAAGACTCAGCCAAACTACTGCCGCTTCTCTCTTCCTCCATGCTGTCTGTCCTGCAGAAGGAAGTGCAGTTCAGGGGCGAGAAGTCTGCTGGTGGAGGGGGAGAGGGGTTAATGACATCACCACTGCTTGTTTTTTTGCTCAATCCCTCTATCTCCCACAGAAATTCCACTGTAACTGGCCAGTTTTACAGGAAGGGGTGGATTTTGCAGCCCTTGCCGCACATGCATGGTAGACTAGGGACCCTGAAAATAGGAAATAGTAGAACGAAATAGTCCTAATAGTGAAGCTCCCTGGGGATCTGTACTGGGACTGGTGCTTTTTAATATATTTATAAATGATCTAAAAAAGGCAATGAGGTGATCAAATTCGCAGATGACAAAATTATTCAAAGTTGTTAGAGCAGATTGTGAGGAATTGCAAAAGGACCTTGTGAGACTGGGAGTACTGGATCCCTAAATGGTAGATGACATTTAATGTGGACAAGTGCAAAGTAATGCATGTAAGGAAGAATAATCCAAACTATAGGTACATGATGCTGTGTTCTGTGTTTACTTGCTGTTATGGGATAATTTTGCTTGAATATAATTATTGATGAACTCTGAGCCACACACAGACAGAACATACATATAGAAAAACTGATTTGGGTCTGGCCAATTCAGAACCTATTAATTTAACTTACATGTGCAGGCACACAGAACTGTTCCAGAGATATCTGATCCTCCACCTAATTACTGCTTGAATATACCCCACTACTTGCATAATTACTTTGTTTGCAAATCCCCCAAATTATTGTTGCAGAGTTTAACAGGCCTATTTGCTAACATCTAGAGCAGAAAGGATACATCTCTTACATATACAGATGCTGATTAGGACTGTGCCTATGAAGAAAGGCACCAGGAAGACCCTGCCTCCTGCTTCAAGCAATTTTCTAAATTTCATTTTATGCATCTGCTAGTAGAGATGTGAATCGGAACTGAAATCCGACCCGATTCTGGTTCCGATTCACATCTCTATCTGCTAGTGTTAGGATTTACCATTTACTATTATTTATAAAATTATTCCTATAAGCTAATAATAAATCCATTATTACTTTTACATGGCATCAAGGTGTTTTAGTATTGTTCAGGTTAGCCAGTCAGATACTGTTACAAAAAGTGAGTGATCAGTCTGGGCATGAAACACTTGTGTTTCAGGTAGGCAATTTTATAACAAGCCATTTTCCTGGTTAAACCCTGTAGGTTTCATCATTGCACTATGGCTATGACTTCTTTCCTTCTGGGGCTGTGAATGCTCTCTCCTCAGTATCCCTAACCATGACCAACCTGGGAGCAGAAAGTCTGAGCCATGAGGAAGGAGATGGAGACAGACAAAAATATCAGACAAAGAAATGAAAAGTTAAAAACAAAATCACAGACGGGTAATGCTCACATGCTATAAAACTCTGTTTACATTCCCTTCCCCCTCTTACTTGGCTTTCTTTCCTCCTTTGTTATGTCTGTTGAATAGCGCCTCCCGATTTCGCTGTATAAGTTCCTCATTGCACATTTCTTCCGGGTCCCCAAGTACTGTGGGAGGGGTCTGCTTCATCACTGCGGCAGCTTTACTAGGGACAACAGCAGCTTTAGGGGCTGAAGATGAACAACAAAACCAATTACAAAAGATCATTCATATTTCATATTAAAAGGGACTAGCTCGCCTGTTTGCATTTAACAACTGTGCAAAACCCAGCATGGCCGATTTATCCAGAGCTGAAATTCAGACTCCTCTCCGAGGAGAGGAGGATGTCACTCCTCACAGCTGGGCGACATCATCCAATGAAGTCCGGCACGGAAAACATATGCCAAAGTTTCTAGAAGTTTGCATGTCAGAGCATTCTGAAAGAGGACCAGTCAATTTACCACTTGTCCACATGTGGTCCCCTCTGTCTAATAACATAGAATTCAAAATAAAATAAAAAGAATAAAACCCACGAGGTGGAAACCCAACTCTGCAGGGAGGCAGGCGAGTTTCATGAGGACTGACTTCATGCTGTACTCTGAGAACACCTGTTACAGGTAAGCAACTCTGCTTTCTCAGAGGACAAGCAGGATGGCAGTCCTCACACATGGGTGAATCCCTAGCTAGAGGCAGCCCCCCCCAAACAAAAAAGGAGACCAACAAGATAGGTGTCAATGGGCACAAGTTTTGTTTGTAACAGGATGGGGCAGCCTGAACAGAAAGAATGGGCCCTGGACAGCAACAGAGTTCAGATCTACACCTCAAAAAGGCTCCAAAGGACAGATTGGTCAAGCCTGCCGTTGTGTCGGCCATCTCTATCCAGACACTAATGAAGTGTGAATGAATGGATGGAACTCCATATCGCAGATCTCCTCCATAGGGACTGTTTGCAAGTGGGCCACAGACGCTGCTATGGCTCGAACAGAGTGAGTCTTGACATGGCCCTCAAGATACAATCCTGCCTGGGCATAACAGAAGGAAACTGGAAAGCATCTGCTTGGCAACAGCAATCAACTTGTTGTGGTCAAAAGTTAAAAAGAAAAACACAAAAAAGCTTGGTAGAATGTATGGGCTTCTGTCCACTCCAGACAGAAAGCCAAGGCTCTCTTGCAGTCCAAACCGTGCAGAGTTTGTTCACTTTGGTGCGAATGGGGCCTGGGAAAGGACGTTGGCAGGACAATGAACTGGTTAGGACAGAAGTCAGACACCACCTTAGGCAGCAGCTTAGGGTAGGTACGTAAGGGCCACCTTATCACGAAAAAACAGTGTTAGGTGGATAACTCACTAAGGTCTGGAGCTCACAGACTATGTGCTGAAGTGACTGCCACAAAAAATATGACCTTCTAGGTCAGGTACTTCAGGTCACAGGTGTAGTGGCTCAAAAGGAGCTTTCATCAGGTCACAAAACACATTGTGGTTGCTTCAACTGAAGCAGATCTCACAAAATGTACAGCCATAGGCTCTACATGAGCTTATATTCTATGACATGGCTATATGCATCAATCACACTCAGATGAACATTAACAGAGTTGGTCTTCAGACCAGTTTCTGACAAGTGTAGAAGGTAGTCAAACAGTTTTTGTGATGGACAGGCGAAAGGATCTAGGGCCTTTTGCTCACACTACATGGAAAACCTCCTCTGCTTCAGTCCATAGGACTTTCTAGTAGAAGGATTTCTGGAAGCTATAAGGACAGGAGACACAACCTTCGAGAGATAGAGTGGTTGCAGGATCAACCTCTCAATATCTAGTCTGCGAGCGACAGGGCCTGAAGGTTGGGATGGCACAACCTCCCCTGATCCTAAGTGATGAGATCTGGAGAAGTCCCCAATCTGATCAGTTTCCAGATGGACAACTCCCAGAGGAGTGGAAACCAAACCTGTCTCAGTCAATTACATAGAAACATAGAAATGACGGCAGAAGACGACCAAATGGCCCAACCAGTCTGCCCAGCAAGCTTTCACACTTATTTTTTTCTCCTACATATCTGATACTCTTGGCCCTTAGTAACTTTTTGGCTCTATTTCATTTCCACCCCCGTCATTGCTGTAGAGTAGTGCTGGAGCTGCATCTAAGTGAAGTATCTAGCTTAATTGGTTAGAGATAGTAACTGCCGCAATAAGCAAGCTACTCCCATGCTTATTTGTTTACCCAGCCTGTGCAATTCAGTCCTTGTTGGTTGTCTGAATATAAATCATCTTTTCTTCATTCCCCCCTGCCATTGAAGCAGTGAGCTATGCTGGATATGCAATCAAAGTGAAGTATCAGGCATTATTTGGTTTGGAGTAGGCACCACTGTAACAAGCAAGCTACTCCCCGCTTTTATGTGAATGCAAATCCTATTTTCCACATTTCCTCTTGCCGTTGAAGCATAGAGCAATGTTGGAGTCGCATGAACCGTGTGTATGTTTATTGAATAAAGGTATTATCTCCAGGTAGTAGCAGTCATTCCCGCAAGCCACCCCCATGCCTCTTCTCTTCATTCACATCCTCTAGACTTTATGGATCCACAGTGTTTATCCCATGCCGCTTTGAAATCCTTCACAATTTTAGTCTTCACCACTTCCTCCGGAAAGGCATTCCAGGCAACCACTACCCTCTCTGTGAAGAAATTCTTCCTGACATTGGTTCCTCCCTGGAGTTTTAAATCGTGACCCCTGGGTCTGCTGATTTTTTTCCAACAGTAGTTGATCCAAAGTCGTTGACTTTGGATCATTAAAACCTTTCAAGTATCTGAAGGTCTGTATCATATCCCCCCTGCTCCTCCTTTCCTCCAGGGTATACATATTTAGATTCTTCACTCTCTCCTCATAAGTCATTCGATGGAGACCATCCAAGGTATCTCTCCTGCTCCATGCACATCAGCCCTTCACCACCCATCAAATACATTTCTTTTGGATTTCCACACCCCATATGCATGACTCTGCATTTCTTGGCATTGAACCTCAGCTGCCATATCTTTGACCAGTCTTCCAGCTTCCTTGAATCCAGACTCATTCTCTCCACCTCTTCCGATGTGTCCACTCTGTTGCAGATCTTAGTATCATCGGTAAATAGACAAACCTTACCTTCTATCCCATCCGCTAGGTCCCTCACGAAGATATTAAACAGGACCGGTCCCAACACAGACCCTTGCGGCACTCCGCTCATCACTGCCCTTTTGCCCTTGCGAAGCTTTAATAAAGTCTTTGCCACCAGTGAAGCTGGAGGATTCGCGTACATTAGAGAGTGATAGCATCTGAGGCTGGTTTGCCTGGTGTCCTGTATCAGGAACAAAAATGAGGATCATTCCTGTTCCAAGGTTCTGAGAATAGATCAACGTCTGGGCTTCCCCAAATACAGAAAATCTGATTTGCAACCCCTTGATCTAGAGACCAGTCATGGGGTTGAAGGAGTGACTCAGTCTGTCCACATTCGCATTCTCTGTCCCAGCCAGATAAAGCGCCCTGAGCACCATCCCACAGGAGAGGGCCCATGACCCTATCTGGATCGCTTCCTGACACAGAAGGTACAATCCTGCTTGTTGACATACCTATATTGCCATTTGGTTGCCAGTCTATATCAGCATAATTTGTTGGACAGCCTCTCTCTGAAAGCCCACAGTGTGCACCTGACCACCTGGAGCTCCAGGAAATTGATATGACAGTCATTTCTGGGTGGACCACAGACCTTGGGTGCTGAAACCATCAGCACGAGCTCCCCAGCCCAGGGTGGACGCATCCATGGTTAGCACAATTTGAACCTGAGGACTTTGAAAGGACACCTCTGTTCCAAATTGGACATTTCCTACTACCAGGACAAAGATTCCTGGAGAAGCAAAGCGAGTCTGATGCAGTCCTATAGATACTGAGTGGCCTCGTGCCACCAGGACCTTAGGCTTCATTGGGATTTTCGCATGTGCAGACATGCTATGCCCATGTGGCCCAGCAGCCTCATCATGTGGCATACTAATACCTGCAGGCTCTCCTGAATCTCTTCTACAATGGTCATCAAATTGATGGTCCATTGCCGGGGCAGGAAGGCCTTGGTCTGAGCCGTGTCTAGCAAATCCAAATGAGATAATGGCCTGAGATGGGTCTTGAGTAGTTGATAACAAATCCTAATCACTCCAGCACCTGGATGATCAAGTGCATGGATTCTTCTGCCTCTGCCCGACAGGTGCTCTTGACCAGCAAATTGTCTAGATTGGGGGGGGGGGGGGGGGGGGGGGGGGGGGAGAAACATGGATTCCCAGCCTGCGAAGGTGATGCTAGCCCAAACAGCTGAACCCTGTAGTGGAAGTGCTGTTTTTCCCTCCAAGAATCGGAGATAATTCTGGTGGCTTGGGAAGATCTTGATGCGAGTGTATGCATCCTTCAGATCGAGGAAGCATAGCCAGGCCCCTTTTTGCAGGAAGGGGATTAAAGTGTCCAGGGAAACCATCTTGAACTTCTCTTGAGAAACTTGTTCAAGGCTCTTAGGTCTAGGATGGGACAGAGTATTCCTGTTTTCTTTGGAATCAGGAAGTACTGGGAGATATCCCTGCCCTCTTTGCCCTGATGGAAAGGGCTCAACCGTCCTGCTGTTAAGAGGGAGGAGAGCTCTGCTAATAGCACTTTGTGATATGCTACGGGTCCCCAAAAATGACTCGGGGGAAATTTGGTAGGGCATTCAATAGATTTAATTTGTACCCCCTGTGGATGATGCAGAGGTTACTCTGGGCCACTGGTTTGCACAGAATCACAGCCTGCCCCTGACCAGTAGGTCCATCACCACATGTACGGCTGATTTGGCTATGCTTCCTGTGATCCAGCATAACACCATCCTAGGATTTGACTGTGCGGCTGGGGCTTTGGGGCGCTCTGTTGCCTCAGATGGCTATGAAGGGTCTGTAGTTGTTGACGAGACATTGGAGGAAGAGGATAGAATCTTCTCGGGCAGAAGAAAGATTTCCTGTGCCCAGACCTCGAAGGCCTCCTGGAGAAGGAAGATAGGTACGAAGTGCCAGTGAAGAGCTGCTGGAATATTGTATAGTGGCCTTGAATTTGAATCACTGTGTCCTTCACCTTATCTCCAAATAGATTTCCTCCTTTGCATAGCAAGACAGCAAGTTGTTCCTCCATTTCCTGATGGAGATCTGATGTTTATAGGTGCTGATCCTTGCTGCAGAGACCTTGAAAACATTGTAGGTCAACCTGACCCCATGTTTCCCGCACTCTAGACCCTTGTGCACCAGAGGCTGGAGTGTCCTGCTGCTGTTGAGGCAGCTGCTTGGCCACTTCCTGCACCTCCTTCAGTACGTCCCACATATACTGGACAATGTACCGCTGGTAGGCTGCTATGCAAGCAATAAGCATAGCACCCTGAAACACCTTTCTCCCAAGAGCATACATGGCCCTCTGATTCTTCCCTGGGTGTGCCGAGGAATGGGTCTGAGTGAATTTGACCTTCTTGAAAGCAGATTCGACCACAGCAGACTAATGTGGCAGCTAACGCTCATCGAATCAATAACTCCAAAATTATTTTGTGTACTGGGACTGCCGTAATCTCCTTAGGAGGTTCCACATACTGGAGAATATCCAGCATCTTGTACTGGGTATCCTCCTCCATCTGTAATTGAAATGAGATGGCTTCCGCCATTAACTTGGTGAAGCCTGCGACAGATAGGTCTTCCGGGGGAGACTTCCTTTTTTTTTTTTTATTTATTCTTTATTGCTTTTTTCAATAATTTTTACAAAGACACAAAACTTTACAAATGAAAAAACATAGAATTAGACATGTTAATATCTACTATCCATAAGAATTATAATAAAAAACATCATTATTACTTATACATGTCTAAGACTACACATCAAAGAGGTAATATGCAGGAGATGTTTAGTTTGCAAATAAGGATCAATTTAAAATGAAAACTATAATGCTTACTACAAAGATTATTTATGAAAGGTCCCTATCATTAATCTCATCAGCTCTAATCTCATTTTCATTAATGGAGACCTGTCTTCTTGCACTCAAAAACTCTTGTAATTGATTAGCTTTAAAGAAAATAAATGTTGTTCCATGCAGTTTCATAACATATTTACATAGATATTTTATGACCATAACAGCACCTAATGCCAATACATCAGGTTTCAACAAAAGAAATGCCCTATGTTAAATATGGGTATTCCTGGCGAGGTCAGGATAAATTCTTACCTTCCCTCCCAGGAATAACATATCCATATTTCGAAAATAAGCCCACATCACATAACTCAAATCTTAAGTTTGAAAAATTACCAAAAGTGTAATATGCTCCAGGATCTCTGTATGAGATTCCTCTAAATAAAGGGTTAAATTTTGGAAATCGATGGACTTACTTGAGACATTGTTCCTGGTAAAGCCTTGTTTGAATGGCAAATTAATTAATTTCAGGAATATTTTCTGGCGAGATTTTTAAATTTTCCCCCAGATATTTCTTAAAGGCAATTAGTAGCTTCTCCTCTTATTTTTGGAAAATTTAATACACAAATATTAAGATGTTTAATTGTATTCTCAAGGTATTCCATTTTCCTTGTTGCAACTAATCTCTCTCTAGTTATAACAGTAGTTAATTCTTTTAATCCCTTTACTTCCCCCTCTAAAGATTGAGTTTGTGTGCACTGCTGTGAAAGAATTCGCTGATGATCTAAAGTTACTGAATCTAATTTCATGGAAACATTCTGCAATATCTTAGATTGTTCCTGAATGCTATGCACATGTTTCTTCATTAAGTCCACAAGGGACTCCAATGATACAGTTGCTGTCTGTTCTTCAATTCCAGCCAGATTAATATTCCCAACCCCATAATCAGGGGTGGAAGTTCTGGCTCTCTCCAATAATTCATCGCAGTTTCCAGCTAGCTGAGGTAGTATGGCAGGATTATCTCCATCTCCACCAGCAACTGAGGGAATATTTGGAGGGAAAGCTATAACCAACTGGAGAGGTTCAGGAGGGCTTAAAGATATTTCTCCGAGTGACAGCGGTGTTCCTCCCACAGCTCCACCAATGGACGTTACCAAACTCTGTGTTGTTGTAGGAAAGGCAAACTCGGGGATAAGGCATTGTTGGAGAGAAAGGCAGGGTTCAGCTGGGAAAACCCTCACCTTGGCTTTCCTTTTACGAGGCATTATTAATGAAATAGAAATAAAATAAACAAATGTCTCATACCCCGAGACTGCCCACTTTCACTGATATAATATTCAAAAATTTCAACTCCTCCTGCTGGGGCAGCTAGAGAGCTAAAAAATAAAAAAATTCTCTCAATATAAAAAGCAAATACCTAAAATCCAGGCAACCAGTCAAGTCTTCCAGGCAAATCTGGGCTAAGCTGGGCAAAGCCACACGCTCCTTAGGCTTGCACGGCTTTGGCAAAATGCTGGCGGCTATGCCGCGCCGCAGTAATGCCGATTTTATTGGCACCTCCCACTGACGTCAGGCTTACAGTGTTTCTCAGTCTGAGTTTCACAACTCACCAAACCAGGTAATAATCCTTCCAGCTGCCCAGAGAATTTCTTTAAAGTAATCAAGCTCTCCTGCTGCTCCTGGGAGACTTCCTTCTGTTGTCGGGAGGAGATGTTTCTGAGGGCAGGCCATCCAATGCATCAGCATCCAAAACATTGAAAGAATCATGCCCCCAGGGGTCATAAGGGCCCTAATTCTGTCATATACAGGGGAGAGATCCCAAGGCGCTTGCTCCCCTGCCAGTGGTACAGGAACTGACTCAACTGGCTATGGTGACCAGATACTAAACTTGCCCTCATCGCCAGGGAAGCTTCCTCCCACAAGGAATACCACTGGTTTGGTCAGTGGCTGTCCCAATGCCCCGTTGGAAGTTGACACTGCTCCAGGTACCAATACCAATGATGGAGTTTGTAGTACTCCGATGAGCACATGTAGAGATTCAAACAATGGCTCGGCGAAAGATGGTGCCAGCCCCGGTGCTGTCTGTGTCCTGATGCTGAGGCCTCCTACAGCCCTCTCAGTGGCCAGCTGCATGCTCCTTTCCAGCTACTCCTCAAAGATCGCCAATGCCAAGACTGGCGGGGATCCAGGAGTTGTGACCAAGTCCTCTACAGAACAGAGAGGAGGCTCAGTGGTGGGCATCAGGTCCAATATAGAGGCCGTGGCAAACCACTGGGATCAATGGAGGACTGGTACTCCTCAAAACAAGGTTGCTTTGGGGGCAACACAGCTAAAGTTGGTGTATCCTCATGCCCAGCACCATGCATCGATGGAGAACGATGCTTATTTGGCTTCCCTCAATGCCTGGATTGGTCCTTCCCAATGCCAAGACAGAAGATGACTAACCTGATGTCTTCACACTGGAAGAGGCAGGCAATAGCCTGTCTCCAGCATTCCTGGAAGCCATCAATGCCGACAGAACAGATGGCCCATCCAATGTTGATTGCTTGATGGTCATTAGTTTGGTTCCAAGGACCTTCAGTGTCGATGCTGATGAATCGGTCTTGGCTGGTCCAAAGAGTCAATCTATCTTGTCGAGCTGGATCTTGTGCTCTTTTGGGGTCTTCTGGGCACACTTGCTGCAACTCCAGATGTCATGCGCCACACCCAGGTAGGATGACACATCTTTCATGGGGATCTGTAATAGATATGGTCCTTGTGCACCAAGGGCATCGCTTAAAACCGGACAAGAACATGTCGTTGCGAAAGAAAAGGGACGCATTGTTAAAATCGATGGAGGTGGCCTTTGATGGCCAGCAGGCATAGAGTGCATCGCCACTCCAGGAGATTGATTCTACAATGAAGCTTACCAAAACCATCCAAATCCCTGGCTAAGACAATAAGGGGAGACCCGGGTGCCCCGCATCAATTGTGCAATCCTGTACGATCAAAAAACAGTGAAAACACAGCAAAGCTTCTTTAAGAAGCTGAAAAAGAGAGAGGGAGACACTCCGTTTTCCTCAAGACATTAGGCTCCGTGAAAAAGCGGAGACTGAGTGGCGCAGTATATAGTATCCAACAAAACTAATATACTGGTATATGTTATAACACACCTTAATGCCGAATCAACTTTTGTTAGACCCTTTTTCCTTTGTGTGTTTCCGTAAGAGGAGTGGCCTCGAGTGAGTTTCCGGAAGACAAGTATAAAAGGTTCCGGGTTGTCGCCATTTGTTTAAAATTTGCGAGCTGAAATTTGGCTCGCGCTTGGTGTGAGTGGGTTGTTTTGTGTGATTGATGCAGTATATGGTATACCAAAGCATATTCAGAGAGGCTCAAAGTTATAGAAACTTTGATATAAGTCTGCCATGCAGGTCTCCATTGGATGATGTCACAGTTGCAAGGACTGCTATCCTGCTTGTCCTTAGAGAAAGGCAACAATGAAACTTATCTTCCATTCTTAGAAGTTTCTGCAACAATATTATGCAATCCAATTGATATACAGAGATACATTACAACGTAATTCAAGTCCCATGTGTTTAACTTCAATAAGAACCCAAGGAAATAGCATTTTACTCTAATACTGTGATCTAAACATATCTTTCAATTAAATAAAGCAACTCGAGTTAGGGTGGAATGTAAAATTTTAACAGGACTTCTACTGATCTGAGATATGTATGTCATTACATAGAATTAAAAATGCAATCTATGTGCATAATTTTCCTGCTTGACCAAAATATGCCCCTGAGAATATTTCCTTCTTAATGGGGCTAAAAACAGAAGCACAGTGTAATATGTTTAGCCACAATGAGGAAGAGCAATTTTCAGACTGGCCTTTTTATGTAGGTATATTGCTATTTACCTTTGAAAATGGCTTTGAAAATTACCCTTTAAAATTGTCATCAGTTTCACTACTGTGGAATGGGTTTCAAGATTGTGACAAGGACAGAGTTCAACAGCAGAAAAGTAGTAAAGAAGGTGCAGGGTTGGCTGGCACAATGCTGCCTATGACCTGAAAGGTTTTAATGATGCACAAACCTTTTCCGTTAGAAAGGAAACAGTAGAACTAGGGGTAGCAAAATGAAAATGCCAAGGGGGAAAACTCAGAACCAACATAAGGAAATATTTTTTTCACGGAGAGGGTGGTGGATGTCTTGAAGGCCCTTCTGGAAGAGGAGGCGAGGACAAAACAGTAAAATTAATTCAAAAGGGTATGGGATAAACACTCTGGATCCCTAAAGGCTTGTAATGAAGAAAGGGTGAATGGGGGAAGCCTGCACAGTGGCAGTTAGTACCTTAACAAAAGGCATGGGGAATTACTAACCTTAACCAACTACCTTTGATGTTTTTGACATGACGGCAATATTGCTCTCTGCTTTGACAGCGGGGTGAAAAAGGGTGTATTGGATTCTGATGACAGCCAATGCTGGGCCTCGACTCTTAAGATCTGGGGCACTGATACATTGACATTAGGGAAAAGCACAGGACTGCTTTTATGGCCAAGTCCAAAAGCAAAGCACATTCAAGCAGTGTCGTCTGAATTATCAGGAAGGCTGCTCACCACATAAAAACGTTGCTAGCAATAATTTGTTATGGAGTAGACAGCTGCTAGGTTTTGACTGTAAAATATTATTATCCTTGACAGACACATGGGGGTAAACCTGCACGGAGTGACAGTTAGTACCATAAGAAAAAAAAAAGCTTTCTAGGCAGACTGGATGGACCATTTGGTTTTTTTCTGCCATCAATACTATGTTACTATGTAGTATGAACTTGGAAGATAAATAAAATAAATAAATGCTCTGTTCAATGTATTTATTAGATCTTATATTCCGCAATATCCATAAGGTTCAGTGCGTTATCACATAACATGGGGCAGGGGAACATCAGTTTAATTTTTAAATTCTCATAAATTAGGTAAAATAAAACAAAAAACTAGGACCAGGGAATACAGAGGGGCATGAGTTTTTCTCTCACCATTTTAGAATGAAATAATTAAACTATCAGACACGGAGTGAAAGTTGTTAGCAATGTATACCCTTCTCTTCCTTCAAAGTGGAGGCAAAAGGCATAGCCAAGTGCCAGATTCTTTATTAGTTTATTTAGATCATCCTTTGATGAAAAAGAGAAAAATGTGAGAACTCCCTCCCACTCCCAGTCCACAGTGTGCCTCAATGCCTCACAGTTACTACCTGGTTCTGGGCAGAATGAGAAAAGATGCCCTGCCTACTTACCTTCCTTCTTAGTAGATTTGTTTTTCTTACTGTTCTCCTTCAGCTTTTCTCCTGGTTTTTCAATCATTGATTTCACAGTTTTCTGGGCTTTCTGCGACTGATCGAACCTTTTCATGGCAGCGGGAGCTCGACTTTTACTGCTCTCCTCCGCTGCCCTAAAACACATAGCAAAAAACAAAAAAAAGGGGGGGGGGGGGAAGGGGGTGGCATTTAGAATTAACTCTGTGGTATAGACTCTCATAAATCTCTTTCTCTGTCTAAAATGGCTTGCGCCAGTCGGTCAGTCAGTCTCATTGTCATGCCGGAGTATTATTCAAATAACCAAATAACCAGGCTTTCAGCATGATTATCACAACTACCTGGGAATAACCTGCCTTGCAGCTGTATCCTTTCAAGGGCCATACTAAGACATAATGGAGATGGGTCTGCCATTGGTATTGGACTCTGGAACCTTAATCCATTTTCTGAGGAGTTGCAGGGGAGTTTCTGCTAGAAACATTATTATATATGCACGCCACATTCTCCTCAGCCAATCTGGCACTACCAGTACCACCGTTGAGGCGTGATCATCTTTTTTTTTTTTTTTTTTTATCACCTTGTCTATCAGGGGCTAGTGTAGAAATATATACAGGAGCCTGCCCTTTGGCCAAGGTCAGATTAAGGATTCTTTTCCACTGGATCCCGTCTACTTCCGCCGGCTGAAGAACTTAGCTTTGGTATTCATTCAGGTTGCCATTACGTCCACAGCTAGAGGTCCTCATTGTCTATCATCTGGAAGGTCTCATGGCTGAGCACCCATTCTCCTATTTCTGCTGAGAAAGTCTACTTTAACATCTTCCTTTCCTACAAGGTGAGATGCTGATAACTGGAACAGATTCCTCTCTACCCAACCGAGTATTCCACTTGCTTCTTCTTCAAGCCTGGGGGGTTGCCCTCTTGTTTGTTCACATATGCTACTTTCATGTCACTGTCTAAAAGGACTCTGCCTTCTCTTTTATCCTCGGTAGGAATGCCTGACGTGCTAATCTGATGACCCTTATTTGTAATCTATTTGGTAAGAAGTTCTGACAGGTAAAAGGAGATCAGTTTCAGCCAGATGCAATGATGACAAACTACTTTTCTTATTGCCACATTGACAGAGCGGAGGGTCTCCATTCTGAAGTGGGGTATCCTCAAACACTTGTTGACCCCTTTTAGATCTAGGAAGGGATGAAAGGTACCATCCTTCTTTGGGACTAAAAAATAAATTGAGAATGTTCCCTGCCCTCTTTCCTGGGGAGGGACTGACTATGGCCTCCAGGGCCTGTAACTTTCGAAGGGTATTTCTTACCAGCTTTTTTAATTTGATACATGCATGGGGAAATCATAAAGGACATTTGATTCTGCAGAGATACACTCTGGCATATACCCCCTTAAAATTACATCCAGAGCCCATTAGTCCACTCTGCGACAGGTGTCTCTCTATGGATATAATCACCTGAGGGACCCACTAGATATCACTGTGGAGGGCGATTGCTTCCTGCCACTGCAGGTAGGTTTTCCCTAAGTTTCGTGGCTCCTCAAAAGGAATGGGGATTTTATCCTGCCTCATGTGGAGACACCAGACGATTTGCCCTTGCATTAATACTTGAGATGTTGTCATCTAAGCCCTCATGCGCCTGACCAAGCTCTAACCTCTAGGAATCTTTGGAGCTTAAATTCACCCAAACCCTTTTTACTAGCTTTTCTAGATCTTCTCTGAATAGTGGCCCCTCTCTAAAGGGACGCTTGCAGAGATGTAATGGATGCAGAGTCTGCTGCCAAATTCTGGAGCCAGAGGAGTCTTCTGGCTGCAACCCTGAAGGCGACAAAATATGTAGGATAAACTGATCATGTCACAGATAGCATCTGCCAACTCCAGGTGTGCGGTTTCTTGACTCTCAGGCAATTGCTGTATCCACAGCAGGACTGCCCAGGCTATGTAGCCTCAATATAGAGGCCTGAATCACCATGGTCCCTGTCATGAAAGACTGTTTTAAGATTTCCTCAATTTTCCTGTTCTGAGGGTTTTTCAACACTGTTCCTCCCTCCACAGAGATGGTAGTCTTACAGATTATCACTGACACTTGTGCATCTACTTTTGGGGTACATATAGAGCAGGGGTAGCCAACCCCAGTCCTCAAACAGACCAGGTTTTCAAGATATCCCTAATGTATATGCATGATATAAATTTGCATGCACTGCCTCCACTATATGCAAATCCATTGTGGATATCCTGAAAACTTGGTCTTTTTGTGGTTCTCGAAGACTGGAATTGGCCACCCCAGTAATAGAGTATTATTCTCCTCTGCAGGGAGAAGGTACAGCTCCCCCATCTCCCTGTCTCCTCTAAGTCCTCCTTATGGGTGTCCCACTCTCTCAGCACCATCAGTTTTAAGGCTTCATGTAAGGGAAAAGCCCTTAGTGGTTTCCTTATTCCCTGTAGGATAGGACTTCCTTCCAAAGGGTCTTGTTCTTTGGTATCCAGTACCTTTAGGGCTGTCTGAACATTAGTAATGAAGACAAAGTTCCTCTCTTTTTGAAACAGCCTTACAATTGTTGAATTCTACTTAGAGCACTGTCCCCTTCCTGGGAGCTTGAGGTACACTAGGCTCTGAATCATCTGCTAAGAGCTCTTCCCTCGAGTCCAGGGTGGCTGTTCGAGTAGTGCTGTGGTCATGAGACCAAAGGACAGAGCTTGGAACTGAAAGTGCTTGCCTAAGAAGCAGAAGCGAAGAAAATCTTGATAGGACGCCCATATTGGGATGTGAAAATGCTTCTGCCAGGTGGAAGAATGTTAGGAATTCTCTTTTCCCTGCAGCCATGGTGACAGAGCAGTGTTTCCATCCAAAAGTGTGGGACTATGAAAACAATTGTTGACCCCTCTGAAGTCCAATACCAAACGGAAAGAACTGTCATTCTTTAGGACTATGAAAAATTGAATAGACCCTTTTGTCTTCTTCCCTTGTGAAAACCAACACAATGGTTTGTAGATCCTGCAGTCTTACCAGGATGGCCTTTTAATCACCTCCCTCTTTTCTGGTGACATACATGGGGAAGCCAGAAAGATCTGCAATACCGGGATCAAAACATCTCGGGCAAACTCTCTTCAGGTGACGTCCAACACCCATTGGTCTGTCATTCCGCAAAGAATTGCCTCAGGCAACTGCCAACAGGAAGCACCTTGGAATTGATTATTTGATGTGACTATTTCTTGTATAATATAATTTTCAACTGAATCGAATTTAATGTGCACTTTATACATAAGTTGCGATATTCATATTGTATCTTTGTTATAAGCAATTTATGTACTGTCTGTTTACGGACTGTGTATGATGAAGATGTGGGGGGTTTTTTTTTAACTCTTTATAATTTTCTAATATGCAGTTAACAAGTATATACTTGACAAGTAATGATGTACAGAGGTTTACAATATAATATGTATCTAGAAGTAACAATAAATAAATAATTATCAAATTCTAAATTATTTGCCTCTGATCCATTCTGTCAGACCACAATTTTGGAGGAAATCCAATGGTAATTATGTAAGGAAAAAAGAAAAAAAACAAAAACAAAAACCCAACAACTTATATTTCAGCAGATTAATGGCCATAAAACATACGCTAGTATACATTCTTTGTACTAGTCTGACCAGCTTACTCGGAGCTAGTTCTAGCATTGGAAGGATCTGCTTTTACTTTATTATTCAAGAATGACCCTTTACAATTAAATTCTAAGAGTACGTATTTTATTCCAGTGTGCTTAACAATGCATTTGCAGGGAAATAGAGTCAGAAAGAAGCACCCAATCCAATCATAGATGGGCGCATCAAAAGAAAACATTTTCGTTTTGCCTGCATTATTTTTTTGCAACGTCAGGAAATATGTGAATTCTTTTTCCTAGAAATAATACGTCTTTTCTTCTAAAAAAAAAACATTTTAAGGATAAATTCCCTGAGTCCAGGGTTAATGACACAATCAGAATAGAAGTTTTCACGTCTTCTTCTTCCAATGATGTTTCTAGAAATGAAGATAAATGTGATATATCTACTATAGGAGATACTTCTGGTCTAATATTCACTTGTGGTGATGTTTTAGCCAATGCATAATACGCTTTAGAGATTGGTGGTATCATCTCTTCCTTAATTTGTAGTATTTTTTTTTAGAAGTACTTTCTTAGCATTTCAATTGGTGTCACAATTTAAGTTGCAATGATGAATACTATTTTCTAGATTTTCCAGTAACAGAGTTCACTGATTTTTGAATTTTCAAAACACTAGTGTCCTGAATCTCCTTTTGATTTTTTATTTCCAAAACTTGCATTTTCACTTAACTTGAACAGTTAAATCCTGCTGCTGGGAAACAAATCATGAAAGCTGTGTTGTAAGATTAGTTATTGCTTCCCATATATTTTCAAGCGTTATTAAAGAGGGGTTTTTTTAAGAATAGCAATCAATACCTCCATCTCCGGTTGTTGTTGAGAAGTCCTGGTTTGCTCCATTACTGATTGCAGATCAACAGCACTTTCTTTGCTATCTGGTCAAACGCTCCAGCTGATTACCCCTCTCTCTCCTGGTTCCACCCGACGCAGACGGTTGAGTAAGATCTTCCTCGTGAGACAAGAAAACGCAGTTTTCCTCCGCGCTCTCCGTGGGGGGGCCAGGTTGGGGCGGAGCCCAACATGGCTCCGGCGAAAGAGATGATTCTAGGACCGGAGCAAGTTGCGGTAGATCATCACCCGCCTCTTTGTCCAAGGACCCCGCTTCGGAGGATTTTTCGGGAATCCGGAGGTCATGCTGATCCATGGGACCAGTCTGCGGTAAGCCTTCAGAAACTTCGGGGTAAGTTTTCACTTTACCCTTCCATTTACCCATTTAAATGTACGAAAGAAATTAATTTCCAGGCAAAAAGTTCAGAAATAGTTGAAGAACTCCGGAGCCCGATGACTAGCATGCGGCCATCTTGGATTTCCTCAAGATGTGGGTTTAACTTTTTTCGGTGTGTGGTATTTATTGCAATAACTAATTTTTATTACAAAATATAAAAACAGTTTGATAAACATTTGAAAATATATGGGTATTCTCCCATTTTTATTTCCCATATGTATATATATTCTCCCATTTTAATTTTCAAAATGGAAAATAAAAATGGGAGAATACAGATCTCTCTCTCTATAATCTATCTATATAGATCTATCTCACACACACACCTCCTCCTCCCCCCCCGGATATCTAGATTAGTCTATTTTCGTATTCTATATGTATGCATATGTACACACACATACCGTATTTTTTGCTCCATAAGACGCACCTAGGATTCAGAGGGGGAAAATAAAAAAAAATAAAAATTTGTGCTAAACCAGCTCTGCGTCTGGGCGTCTTATGGAGGAAATGAGGGGAGTGCATAGCTTTTTTTTTCCTCCCCATTTTGTTTTCGGGTCTGGGGAGGGCCATTTCGGTCCACTCCCCAGATCAGAAAACTTTTCTTTCTCTGGGAAACCCTCCCCCCCCCAAAAAAACCCCCCATCCCAACCCTTTAAATTAATTAACAACCCCCACCCTCCTGACCCCCCAAGACCTGCCAAACGTCCCTGGTGGTCCAGCGGGAATCCAGGAGCGGTCCGGGAACGATCTCCTCTGCTTCGGCCGTTGGCTGCTAGTAAACAAAATGGCGTCGACGGCCCTTTGCCCTCTCCATGTCACTGAGACCAACCAATAGCAGCGGTCGGTCCCAGTGACATAGTGAGGGCAAAGGGCCGTCGGCGCCATTTTGATTACTGGCAGCTGACAGCCCAAGCCCAGGAGATCGCTCCCAGACCGCTCCTGGACCCCCGCTGGACCATCAGGGACGTTTGGCAGGTCTTGGGGGAGTCAGGAAGGAGGGGGGGTTTTGTTAGATTTTTAGTTTTTTTTTTTTTTATATTCGCTCCATAAGACGCACATACATTTTCCCCCCACTTTTGGGGGAAAAAAAGTGCGTCTTATGGAGCGAAAAATACGGTATATACACAGAGAGAGAAAATGTACAACAATACACTATCCAGACATACTAGCTGGCAGGGAATACAAAAAGATATTTACCTGAGGAGATCTTTAAAATCATCATGAAAATCAAAAGTGCCAAGGAGAAGTCCCAAAGCACCGTTCTGCTGAAACTGATTGCGATATTTATCCCGGAATTCCTTATGCACATCATCTATTAACTTATCCACATATGTCAGCATCAATATCTTTTGGAATCCCACCTGTAAATATCAACATGTCAAGAAATGAATGAGAGCTGGGCAGTAATATTCATGCAATATCTACACATGCCAACTAGAAGCGAGCCTCTGGGCATCTCCGTGTTGCAGTGAACAGACCAATAAGAATCCCTGGTTGGCAGTGCTTCACCAGGGATCCATCTGTAAATGGTAGTTAAAGAAATGCCTAGCTTAAAGAAAGAAAGAGGAGTGAACAGCTAACAGTATTTTATCTGTGAATGTCCATGTCGCTTAGAATAATATACAATGTGAAAAAAAAATCATTTAAATAAAATAACTTTATACTACAACAAACAAATCTATGGCACAGATTCTCATATCTGTTCCATACTCTATGCCAGACTAGTATTAATATTTTCTTTGAGTAACCTGAAATTCTGGCACTCAGGGACTGGGACTGTGTGCCTTGGTGTATGTATTCTGTATCTAGACATAACATATTCTAGCAAAATCTAAAGTTTTAGGCTGCAATTGCAGAGGTGGAAAAATATTTAGAATACCTGGTGCCAGCCAAAAATATTCTCCCTCGACTAGTTTGCTTTTTATTTTTTTTCTGCTTTGTCTTTTTTTTTGTGTTTACTTTTGTTGTTTTGTCTTTATTTTTTTTACTTTTTGCTTTCCTTTGCTCGACCCTTCTCTCCAGCAACTCTTTTCTCCTTCTCCTCCTTCCAGGGACCCTTACTCCTTCCAGGCCAGCTTCTTCCCCTCAGCCTGTCAACACCAACCACAGGAGTTCCCTTGGGTGGGTCTTGATGGCAGTAACTGCTGCAGCTGGACTCCACAGCGCCAGCTACCTCAGTGTTCCACCACCTGGGCCTTGCCTGCTGCAAGCTCAGGCTCCGTCAGTGGCAGCCACTGTAGCAGCACCACCACCCAGGCGCTACCACCACGTCTCCTGTCGGGTTAAAAGGCCTAAGTTGTAGTCACCTGGGATTTTTTCCAGCCCTATTCAGCTGATCTGGAAAAATAAGTAGCCCTCTTACTCTTCCAGCATTGCTCCTTCTCCAATTAAGCAAGCTAGAAGAGAAAAGATAACATGCAATTCCCAATTAGAATTAAACTTACCACAAACACAAGCTCAAACTGGTTGTCCAGTTTGTACTTGAGAGTAAGAGCTTCATGGTTAAAGGAGTTTGTGCCACCTCGCTCCTAAAAAGGGATGAAAAGACCACAGGCAGAGCTCAGTAAGCCAGCAAACATTACTATTAAGGCCATACAATTTAAAATCATTCTCTGCTAATGAGGGCTAAAATCAACATAACTCAGCAACTCTTTCTACTTTTTGGGGCTTTAGGTGAGGTCACACAAGAACTTATCAATAGGGCCTGGCAGCATAATGAGAAATTGTGTCTTACCTGTTAATTTCCTTTCCTCTACTTCTGCTACACCAGTCCAGAACCTATGGGTTTAGTCCTCCTCATCCGGTATCTATCTATTTATCTATCTATAGAATTAGGCTTTGGACAAAAATAATACATTGGTACCTGAACTTTAATATCAAACAATGAACCCTAAGAAAAGATAACATCACCACAATCTTAGTTAATATGAAAAATACTTGTTATTGCAAGCTTTATTACAAACTATCAAAAAATATCAAAAGATAAAATGACAAGAACACAAACATATATTGATTTCATCCCTAATTAATCATTCCTCAATTACACCACTTCTAAAAACTCTTCAGTGTTATGCATTCAGAACATGTGTATTGTCAAAGTGTATACAAACTGCAACAATGAAACTATTTCAATAAGGCTAGTCTTCAAAATATTACTTTGTAAAAAGAGAAAAACCACACCACCAGCATTTAAAAAGGATACAATTGACCCACAGTCTACAAGAAAAGGGTTACTTTGTAAGTATCACACAGATGTGCTGTATAGAGTCCCGTGCATTTCTCTGTCACTTCATATAGACTCCACAGATGTTACTGTGGCCTTTATTGACTCTGTCCCAATGTTTTTCCGATATCCTGTGTAATCTCTGTCCCAATTTTTTTTTTTAATCCTGTATTCACTCAGGGGCGGATTTTAAAAGACCTGCATGCGTAAATCCTTCTGGATTTATGCGCGCAGTGCCCTCGCGTGCTGGCGCGCCTATTTTGCATAGGCCGCCGGCGCGCGCAGAGCCCTGGGATGCACGTAAGTCCCGGGGCTTTGTCAAAGGGGCGGGGAGGGGGCGTGTCGGGGGCGTTCCCGAAACAACACGGCGTTTTGGGGGCGGGCCCGGGGGCGTGGCGCCAGCCCGGGGGCATGGTCGAGGCCTCCGGACCAGCCCCCGGGCCGGGTGACAGCACGCCAGCAGCCCGCTGGTGCGCGCAGATTTACATCTGCTTTTAGCAGGCGTAAATCTGCCAACAAAGGTAAGGGGGGGTGGGTTAGGTAGGGGAAGGGAGGGGAAGGGCAAAGGAAAGTTCCCTCCGAGGCCGCTCTGAAATCGGAGCGGCCTCGGAGGGAACAGGCAGCGCGCGCTGGGCTCGGCGCGCACAGGTTGCACAAATGTGCACCCCCTTGCGCGCGCCGACCCCGGATTTTATAAGATACGCGCGTATCTTATAAAATCCAGCGTACTTTTGTTCGCGCCTGGTGCGCGAACAAAAGTACGCGATCGCGCTATTTTTTAAAATCTACCCCTCAGTCCCTACAAAGGCCTCTGTTTCGCAGTACAGGCTTCTTCAAGGGAATAAATGGTTCCCTGGACTATATTTTATGAAGAGAAATATTCCTTATTTTGCTGATTCTACTTTGTGCATAGATTTTTCAATTCAGTGTCTCAAACTTCACCTGTTAATTAGCAGCTTGCATGAATTCAGCATAAATCATATGAAAACTTCTAATGTCTTCTCAGCGCGTTGAAGTACTTTCTTTGTCTTGTCACCAGAGCTACACAATAGCAGACTTGAATGCATTTTTCAATTCAAATGTAGTAAATGTTAGTGTCCCACTGGGGCTCTACGTTTGAGCTGAAAAATGCATTAAAGTCTGCTGTGGGTGACTTGAGTCCAGCTGTAGTCGCACTGCCAAAATAGGCGTCCAAAATTTAGAGGTGCAACCATATGCCTCGATGAGCGTCCAAACAGTAAGCGCCCTCCAGAGCGCTCAAATTGTGTGTATAGGTAAGCGCATGCCTCAGATGCCCCTATCAACTGGACGACCAACCAGGTGCCCAAAAACTGGACACACAGCCAAGCGCACTCGCACAAACCGATGGGCCTGAAGAGGGCAGCCTAATGTGCAGGAAAACACCACCGCAGCAAACAATAAGCCTAAGAGCGGGACCTAGTCAAAAAGGCTGCCACATCCCTTTAAGCTCCCTTGAAGGCAGGATTGACCGCCAGATTGGTGGAGACAATACAGATATCCTAGAGCGGGAAGACCCAGATGACTGCTGATCTCCGGGGGGGGGGGGAGTGGAGGAGAGCAAGAGAGCGAGCTCTGTAACTATCAGCTCATCAGAGCCTCCCAGAATAGACGCCCCCGACACTGTAGTCGAAGGTTCTGATTTTTTGGAACCGAAGAGATTTTTCCATCTTGTACAAATGGGTGTGACAGCCTTTGGGGGTCATCTGATCACAAAAACGACACCCCCGGATGTCATGTGGTGCCCCCAGGCAGAGGATAATTCACCTCACGTGGGTCCGTGATGGACATGGTCCGCAGACACTGGGGCACTGGTGAAAAATCGATGCCATTGCAAAAAAACACATCAAGTGGTCGGTGTCCAGTGGACACAGAGAGAAACACACCGGGAATCAACCGCAAAGAAGGGAAATAAAGTTTATTGCGCCGCCCACTAACTACCAGGCAGAGAAGGAGAACCCCAGCACAGGCAAGTCAGAACCGACAGAGATATTGAAGAAAAACACTGTGAAGAAAGTCTCCACAACCGCGAGACAATGGCTCCGCGGAAAAGAAAAGACTGAAGGGGGACCCCGCGTGGTCATGTGGATAGTGGCATGCTGGGCATGTTCAGTGTGCCAGTCAAAGTTGTAAAAACTTTGATAGAAGTTTTCCATGCCAGGCTCCATCTGATGATGTCACCCATGCGTGAACACTACCACCCTGCTTGTCCTAGGAGAAAATATTTTTTATCCATGAAAATTGCTTTGAGGGCAATTTTCAAAAACTATTTAACCTGGTAAATAGGTTGTCTGAAAATAACCCAGACTATATAAGGGTAAAAGTATGTGGGATCACTGGCAGGATTAGGTCATGGGAAATAATGCTCATACTTTCCCTTTGAGAGCTGGTGCAGTCTGCAGGGAAAAGTACCCATAGACTTTGTACCTACCTGCATAGTTTTGAAAATTGTCTCCTTCGAAAGCTGCCTTTTTGGTGTCTGGACATCCAAGATCCAAAATCCCAGTTGGGTAGCCTAACAGCTGATCTAAGTGGCCATATAGGTACCAGGAAGCTTGCTCCAGATTCCCAAATGCCAGACAAAGCTAGAATACCCAGAAAAGGAATCTAGACATCACTGCAGGTCATAGTCCAATATTCTAGTCTTCGCTAACACACAGCTGTCTGGGAGTGCTGCTTTGGCAACATGCACAGTGTCTTAAAGGGAGAAGAGACACCTACTGCTTTTACAGTGATAGTCTGAAAATTAGATATGAAATAACACAAACTAGTAGCTATGAATTAGTTGTACCCTGCTCTAAGCCATAAGAGCTCCCTGCAGTGTTTATTCTATGTAGGTGAAAATAAGGAAAAATTGATTCTTACCTGCTAAGTTTATTTCTTTGAGTGTCACAGATCAGCCTAGATGATTGAGTTTCTCTCTCCTATCCACTGATGGACTCAGAAGAAAAGCTTTATTGTAATGTTGATACATAAGACAGTGTGCCACCTGCAATCACTCGGTATCATCTGTAACCAAGCTAAAAACCAACAAATTATCCTCATGTTCGAGCAAGAGAAAAGTAAAACTAACCACAAATCCAACAGCAGAACCCCCTCCAACAAGTGGAATTAGAATGCTGAAACCAATCATCTGTCATCTATACACACAGAGACAAGAGCGATCTTTAGAAATTCAGGGTGGGATTCTGTACTCATCTGTGGGATTCAAATAACGAAAACTACAAGTAAGAATCAATTTTCCTTCCTTATCGTTCCCAGATAAGTCTGGATGATTGGGATGTAGCAAAGCTTCCCTTAATTGGATGGGAACTCGAAAGGCCCACTCACAAAACAAATACTGCCTAATCTGGAGCCTGAACATTCGGTCTATAATGCTTAGCAAAATATGTACCAGGACCAAGGCATCACACCTTGCAGATCTCCTGCGGTGACACCAACCAACATTCAGCCCAAGATGTAATTTGTACCTAGCAGAAAGAACTCGATCTACTGGGAACTATATCCCCTTGGAAATGCAGTCAGACTATGGCCTCCTCAATCCATCTGGCAACATATACCTTCGATGCCTTCTCCCCTTTGTTGTGACCACTAAGCAACACAAACAGATGATCTTCAAAAATCTCAGGAGAGCCTTGTGCACATCTAAAACGAAGTTCTCTGGCATGGGGAGGAAAAGAAGAGTCCAGCTTTCTAAAAGATGGCAATTCCATGAACTGACTCAAAGAAGAAATAACCTTCAGTAAAAAGGATGGTACCACTTGAATGAAGACCACAATCTTCATAAACTGAAAGAAGTTATCCTTACACGATAAGGCCTGCAGTTCTGAACGCCATCTCGCAAATACTTACTAAAAAGCCCTTCTTCAGAGTAAAGTCCTTCAAAGACATCCTTCTCAATGGTTCAAAAGAGGGACTTTGAGGACTCTAACTCAAATTCCAAAGTGAGACAACCCACCAAAATGAGGATGCAAATGCTGTACCCCCTTAAGAAATCTTACTATATCACCATGCAATGCCCTGTGCACCTTCCCTCTAAAAACAAGCCAAGGTTGCAATGTTAAAAGAATTCAGGGCTAGACCCTTTCGCAATTTCCTCTGCAAAAGATTAATGAAGTGGGACAATTGTTGCCTCCTGACATCAGGACTCAAACACACTACAAATACACACACACATTCACTGAAGGAGATTGAGTGCTTCCTAACCTGAAGCCAACGTTGTGATGACTTCTTCTGAATAGCCCATAAGCCTCTCCTTTCAAAAGCCAGGCTGCAAAGCAAAAGCAATCCACCTGGTCCAAGCAAATCATACCTAAACAAAGCAATCTGGGAATATGACAGAGTTAAGAGACAATCCAACTGGAAATTCACCAAGTACCATGTTGCCTGGGTGTCTCTGGAGCCACCAAAATCACTCTGCCCCAATGCTTCTCTATGCATCTGACTACCCTGCCTATTAGGGACCACAGCAGAAACATGTAAAACGGGATGTCTTGAGGCCTTGGCAGAGAACATGTGTTGAGACTGGAGCATGCCTTTTGCTTTCAACTGAAACACTGTGGTGTTTTGGCCTTCCATCCTGTTGCAATCAAATCCAACTGGGGAAACCCCCGAGTGGCCTGAATGAGTGATACAACCTTCTGCTGCATCTCCCACTCTCTGGGATCCAGGATGTGCCTGCTCAGGAAATACCCCTGCATAGTCTCCACCCCAGCCACATGAGATGCCAACAAGGTGATCAGATAATGCTCCACCCAGTGGAACATCATCCCAACCTGCAAGGAAACCACCAGACTTTTGGTGTCCCTGTAGGGGCAAGGCCCTGTAAAATCTTCTAATTCTGTATGTGGCATACAAAATTGAGTCTCTGGAAACAAGATGGATCCTTGGCCTGTTTTTCTCTGCATGTATGCAGACAAGCGGACCTTTCTGACAACAGAGGCAAATGCCTGGTGTGAGGCCACAAACTTATATGAAGAGATGTCCTGGAAACAAAGGAAGAACTACATACCTGCAAACACAGATACGGCCTCTCTGTCTGGGGGTTCACAGCTTTACTGTCCAAGTCTCCCAATCAGCGTTTGTGAGCTTAACATAAAGATGTCTGCACCACAAAGCCTGTTCAGTGGCAAGGTGACCAAGGATGATCTGCTGCATTTGAAAAACACACAGATGTACTGGACCAATTGAATGGCCACACTAAAGAAGAAATTGCTGCCTCTGCTAAAAAGCTATGAAGGGGAGAGCAATACCCATAGAACAGGAGAGACAAAAACAGTTTCATTTTTGGCTACGTGAAACCTCAGCAAGGACACAGACACTTCATCACCCACTTCTAGCATGGGACAGAACTGTTGTAGCTCTCCTCCAAAAACTATAAGGATCTCCCAGATGTGCTAGTTTGACACCAGATGGAGTGGGCACCTCTCCCATCATGAGACAACCACACAGATGATGCTCCAGCTGCCAGGAGAAGAGCTAAAGTCACATTGGTATTTTAAGATGCAAGAAGCAGTTGGTTTTAGTATACTAGCATTTCACAGGTTTCATAACCATAAGATGTTTTTCTATTTGTATTTATTTATTTAACATTTTTATATACCGAAATTCATGTAGCAAAGTTATCCTTTCTGAATCCCTGACCTCTAACTTATGACAAGTAATCAGTTATAACAGTAAGATTGTTGCAATAACTCGAAAGAAATCCCTAATAAAATGTCCATTATCTAAACAGTATGGTTTATTTTCTGATAAAGTCAAATTATATATGACTGTACCCTTACAATGGCAAAATACCATACAACCCCCGTCTGCCAAATCATGCTACTGCATTGTCTGACGAGACATTCACTGCCCTGCCCAAGACTGATGGAAGGAAGGATACCTATGCCTTCCTGATTGCTTGTTTCCTACTGATTGATGGACCATGAGGTATCTGACACTGAGCGACAGGCAGTGTACCATCTGTGCCAGACAAATGGCTCCGTAGCCTTTCAGACTGGCATCAATGTCACCACAACCCAATCCAGAATCACTAACTCCACACCTTTGAACAAATTGTCCTGTCAGAGAGCCATGAGAAAAGTCTTGCTCTAGCCTCCCTATAAAAGGGCAACCATGACCTCAAAATCCTCTGATAGCTGATTGCAAAGGGTCTCATATAGGCAAATACCCAGGGAACCCAATCTACTAAAGGCACCCTAAACCCAAGGACCTGCAGATAATTCCAGACCTTGGGATTTTGCAAGCACAATAAGAGACTGTTCGAACCTTGTAGTTTCAGTATTATTTATCTGATTTATATTCTGCTTTTTGGCACTTCAAAGTGGATTACATTCAAGTACTGTAGGTATTAAATTATAAGCCCTCTGGGGATATTTAAGTCTGCACCTGAGGCAACAGTATTCTAATTGTCTTTGAACCTCTGACTTACCGTATTTTTCACCCCATAAGACGCACCTGACCATAGGACACACCTAGGATTCAGAGCGGGAAAATTAAAAAAAAAATAAAAATGGTGTGCTAAACCGGCTCTGTTCCCGGGCATCTGTGCGTCTTATGGAGCAAATTAGGGAAGGGCATAAAATGGTTTTTTGTCCCCATCCCAACCCTTTAAATTTAATTAACTACAACTCCCCACCCTCCTAACCCCCTCCCAACACTTGCCAAAAGTCCTAGGTGGTCCAGCGGGGGTCTGGGAGTGATCTCCTGCACTCGGCTGCCAGTATTCAAAATGGCACCGATAGCCTTTGCCCTTACTATGTCACAGGGGCTACCGGTGCCATTGGTTGGCCCCTGTCACATGGTAGATGCACAAGATGGCGCCGGCCATCCATTGCTCCTACCATGTGACAGGGGCCAACCAATGGCACCGGTAGCCCCTGTGACATAGTAAGGGCAAAGGCTATCGGTGCGTGGTATTTTTGGGTCCTTGGTGCTGTGGTATGATTGGTGCAGCCTAGCAGGTGAACCTACTGGGCCCACGCCAACATATGGCAAATACACCCTGTGGTGGGACAGAGTGGAGCTTGCCTATACCGGCCGCATTCCCTACAGGCTGAACCTTGGGTTCTGGCAGTCAGCAGGGTCCCAAGGGCGGTCAGGCAAGAGAGAGTCCAGGAACAGACCAGGGTCAGGGCTGGCAGCAGACTTGGATAAACCAGATACAGACTAAAGCATGGTCAAAGTCCAAAGCAAGTGTCAGATCCAGGTGGCATAAGAACATAAGATATGCCATACTGGGTCAGACAGAGTCAATCAAGCCCACTATCCTGTCCCCAACAGTGGCTAATCTAAGTCACAAGTACCTGGCAAGTACCCAAACAATAAATAAATCCCATGCTACTAATGTCGGCAACAAGCAGTTTAGGGACTTCTCCAAACCATTTTTACACCTATCTACACTAGCTGCCATAACCATATCCTCTGGTAACTAATTCTAGAGCTTAATCATGCATTGAGCGAAAAAGAAAGAATTTTCTCTAATTTGTTTTAAATGTGCTACTTGCTAACTTCATGGTGTGTCCCCAAGTCTTTGTATTATCCAAAAGTGTAAATAATAGTTTCACATTTACCTGTTCAAGTCCTTTCATGATTTTGCAGATCTCTTATTCTCCCCCCCCCCCCCCCCCCTTGCCATATCTTCTCCAACCTGAACAGCCCTAACCTCTTTAGCTTTTTCTCATTAAGGAGCCATTCCATGCCCTTTATAATTCTGGTTGCTCTCTCTCTACTTTCACCAGTACAACTATATCTTTTTTTGAGTTGTGGCGACCAGAACTGCACACAGTATTCAAGGTGCGGCCTAACCATTGAGAGATACAGAGGTATTATGACATCCTTTGTTTTATTTGCCAATCCCTTCCTAATAATTCCTAACATTTTGTTAGTTTTAGGACCACCACAGCATACTGAGCCAAGGATTTCAATGTAATATCAACTATGACACCCAGAACCTTTTCCTGGTTGGTAACTGCTAAAATAGACTAACATCGTACAGTTACAGCAAGGGTTATTTTTCTGTATATGCATCACCTTGAACTGGTCCACATGAAATTTCATCTGCCATATGGATGCCCAATCTTCCAGTCTCACTAGGTCCTCCTGTAATTTATCACAATCTCCCTTGCGCCCCCCCCCCCCGGTCTCAGCCCCAACTTCTACCTCATTCTTGTTCACGCCCGCTGACTGTTGTTTTCTAGGTCATGAGCAGGTTGGGCACTGCTTGCGGCCCGCCAAATCTCCACTCCTCTTTGCCACCGCTTGTGGCCCCATATGGCTCGCACCCAGTGGCGCACCAAGGGTCTCCAGCGCCCGGCACAGAAAATCAGTGGCATCTCTAGTCAGAAGAATTTTTTTTGGGGGGGGGGGGGGGGGGGGGGCGGGGAGGGGGAGCCAAAATGACATTTCTTCATCACACCCACCTCTATAGCATGGATCCTGCTTTAAAATTGATTAAAAAAAAAGAAAAAGTGTTAATAAAAAAGTCCAAAGGGTCTTCTGCATAATTTTAAAAAGCTGGCCAGTTTCACTCTATAAAATTATTTGATAGCCTGATTCAACTAATTCTATATGGATTATGAGAGTGAAGTCTGGAATTTATAGGAAGGGACAGAATGTCAATACAAATCCTGCACCTCCAGTTCTGTAACTCTGTGCATCCACTGAAATTCCCCCAAACAATGGAGCTTGGATGTTTCCCTTACAGCTCATCATACTAAAAGATATTTTCAAATTCTGGTGTCACCTCACAGTAACAGCAGCACAAACACCTTCCACTGCCAGACATTGTGAACTAACACAAAACCCCGCAAAAAAAAAAAAAAAAAAAAAAACGACAATGAAAATCTATACTGCAATCCCATCATAACATAACAGTAATAACACCAAAGACTCAAACAACAATAACCCTACTTGTGAATAAGCAAGGGTAAATATTACACTGGATCCTAAAATACCAATACTGAGGAAACAAAACAAATCAGATTGCTATAGATCCCTATACAGAGGCTACATTCTAGCAGAATCTCTCATCATGGTCACACACACAGAGCAGAGACAGACCCTCACCAAATACAGAATACAAAATAAAAGAGCACAAATTAGAAAAAAATGAAATGGAAACCCCAAGAAGCAAGACTCTGCATTAACAATGGAAAAACAGAACCATCATTCCTCATAAAACAATAAAAATCAAGAAACAAAGCATCAGTTATAATAGTAAAACCATACTAATCTACCATATAAATGGGTTCTGACCGATGGCCCGCAAATGCGCAGTAGAGAGCAGCTCTACCGCGCGTGCGCGAGAACACGTCTGTCAGAGGGGAGCAACATGGTGCTGGGAGGAAGTGGAGCAGCAGAGGGCTGGCTTGGAAGTGGCGGGGAGGAGCAGCGGCACAGACACAGAAGGTCTCCAGGGGTCTCTGTCTTGCGTGCGCCTCACCAGCGAGCGTCGAGCGGGCCAGCAACGAGCCCGATGGTGAGGCGCGCGCAAGAGAGAGACCCCGGAGACCTCCCATCTGTGTCTGTGCCATCCAGCGGCCGCGCTTTCCCTCAGGAGAGGGAAGGGGTTCTGGATGAGGTGAGAGAGGAAGGAAAGGGAAGATGAGAGGGGATGAAAGGAAAACGGAAGAGGATATGAGTGATGTTCTGGAGAACATCAAAAGAGGGAGTGGAGGAGGGCTAAGGGAGATGGAAGGAGTTGTGGATGTGGTGAGAGGGGAAGGAAAGGGAAGAGGATAGTATGGGGGGAGGAGAAGTTGGGACGGAAGGAACGTAGAGAGCTCTGACCAACGTAGGAATGAGTCACATAGCGAGTGAGTCACATAGTGTAGTGACCGAGGCGTGGAGGGAATGGGAGTGAGTGAGGGAAGGGGGTTTCTGTGAGAGAGGGTGAATAAGACTGAGTGGAGGGAGGGAGGTGAGTGACCAAGGGGGAGGAGGATGAGTGACCGAGGTGAATGGGAGAGAGGAAGGGGGAGTAAGGGAGAAGAAATGTAGAAGAGTGCCGTTTCCGAAAACTGAACCGGAAAAAAGTTTTAATGTAGCCTGTTGTTACGGGCTTAACGGCTTGTAAAAGAATATTTTAAAACTACTGATAAATAGAATTTCTATTAATTAAAATCATATACATTTTTTACAATTTCCCAAATACCAATAAAATATTTCAAAACAGCACATATATCAAATAACACCCAATAATTAAAACTAATAAGGATTTTAAAAAGCCCCTGCTGTCCATACATGGGAGTTCTTGATTTCCAGTCACCCTGATATTGTCGAGGATTAGGAGGTTATCCTCTCTTACACAATTTCACATGTCCATTCTCTCTCACATACACATTCATGCTCTTATACCCACCATAACCTCTCGCTCTCACAGACACTGACACACTCTCAGGCTGTAAGACACTCTCTCCCCACTCCACACACACTTACTCCCCTGGATTTACTCACACACACTCATGTTCTTATTCAGACCCCTGGTCTACAATCGGGAAATGAACAGCAGTGCACATATTTACCTAATTTTCTAGGGTCACAACCTGGTTGTGGCCCTTATGTGAATAGAAGGAAAGGAAGAGAGTTCTCTGCTTGTTCTTTCAAATCTACTTTTTCTCTTCATTTATTCTCTTGCTTAAGCAGCTAATCAATACAGAAAAGTTAAAAAAAAAAAATTGTCCCTGACTTCTTCTTGGGTGGGTTCTGGACTACTCTATAAGAACTGAAAGCAAGACAATTAGCAGGTAAGGACTATTTAAACCTTTCGTATTGTCCTGCAGACCAATCCATCAGGTGAATGATATCCCATATCTGTTTCTAGGATCTCTGTGGAGAAATCCATATAATTCCCTCTCATGGAGGTTCAGCCTATAATGTTTTAAAAAAGGATGCAGTAACGCCTAAATGGCTGCCTTACAGATTTCGACTGGGTCTACCAGCCTATGCTCTGCCCAGGAGGCCACCTGTGCCCTCGTGGAACGAGCCTTTAGACCATCTGGAATTTGCTTTCCCTTTATTATATATGCTGATGCAATTGCTTCCTTAATCCAACTTGCACTCATTGCCTTTGAGGTTGCTTTCCCTCTGTGCGCACCTGCAAATAATATAAGAAGTCTGACTTTCTAAACCCATTCATAGCTACCATATATCTGATTAGGCATCTCCTTACATCCAGCAATCTCAGATTGTTCCTCTGTCCCTGGCATTGTTCCTTTCTAAATCTTGGTAAAATAACTGGTGTCTGTGACATTCCAGTGCTACTTTTGGGAGGAATATAAGAAGAACATAAGAAAATGCCATACTGGGTCAGACCAAGGGTCCATCAAGCCCAGCATCCTGTTTCCAACAGTGGCCAATCCAGGACTAGGGGGCATTCCATGAAGTTAGCAAGTAGCACATTTAAGACTAATCAGAGAAAATTCTTTTTCACTCAATGCACAATAAAGCTCTGGAATTTGTTGTCAGAGGATGTGGTTATTGCAGTTAGTGTAGCTGAGTTCAAAAAAGGTTTGGATAAGTTCTTGGAGAGAGAAGTCCATAAACTGTTATTAATCAAGTTTACTTAGGGAAATAGCCACTGCTATTAATTGCATCAGCATGGGATCTTCTTAGTGTTTGGGTAATTGTCAGGTTCTTGTGGCCTGGTTTGGCCTCTGTTGGAAACAGGATGCTGGGCTTGATGGACCCTTGGTCTGACCCCGCGTGGCAAGTTCTTATGTTCTTATATACTTTTAAAATAAACATTTCCATACTGAATAGTTCCGAAATAGTAAGGAAAGGGGAGTTTGATTTCCCTTGGCCTGGAAGAAGCATGTTTTCCACATCCCCCTATGGGATGCTTACCAAAAACTCTTACACTTATGCATGCTAGGCAAGCACTTCCAGTTTCAAGCCCTTTCCTTTGGCATTGCCACCACCCCAAGAACCTTCATCAAGTTAATGGTGGTGATAGTAGTGGTAGTGGCCTTGCGCAAAAGAGGGGTTTTGCTATACTCCTATCTAGACAACTGGCTTATTGGGGCCAAATCTTAATAGAATAAGAACAAAAGACTTGCCATACTGGGTCAAGACCAAGGGTTCATCAAGCCCAGCATGCTTTTTCCAACAGTGGCCAATCCAGGTCATAAGTACCTGGCAAGATTCTTAAATTAAATAGATTCCATGTTGCATATCCCAGGGACAAGCAGTGGATTTCCCCAAATTCATATTAATGATGGTTTATGGACTTTTATTCCAGGATCTTGTCCAAACCTTTTTAAAACCCAGCTACACTAATAGCTTTCACCATGTCCTCTGGCATCAAATTTCAGAGTTTAATTATGCACTGAATAGAAAAGTATTTTCTATTTGTCTTAAACATATCACCTAAAAACTTCATTGCATGTCCCCTAGTTTTTGTACTTTTTGAAAGTTCACCCATTCCAGTCCACTCATTTTACACACCTCTTATCATATCTCCCCTCAGTAGTCTTTTTCCCAAGCTGAAGAGCCCTAACCTCTTTAGCCTTTCCTCATGGTCAATATCACTTGGAAGACGACCCTATAGTGAATTGCCAGCTGCCCGATTTTGGACTAGACCAGGGGTGGGCAATTCCAGTCCTCGAGGGCCACAAACCTGTCGAGGTTTTAGGATATCCTAATGAATATGCATGACATAGATTTGCATACAACTGAGGCAGAGTGCATGCAAATCTCTCTCATACATATTCATTAGGGATATCCTGAAAACCAGACTGGTTCGTGGCCCTCGAGGACCGGAACTGCCCACCCCTGGACTAGACAGGCAGGTTTTCAGGCATGATGTGCAGCATCCGGTCAGATGTACCGACTGAAGGTTAAAAGTCTGGTTTTGTAGGTGGCTCCTCTTCTCCCCCACAGACTCCTACTTAAAAGGAGAGAAAGGTAGGGTCGGAATCTCTCAGAGGAGAGCTGTGTTGTGTTACTGCCCAAACCTCTTTTCTTATGCTGTGATCAGACAGCATAGGGAAAGGAGGTGGGGCACAGCAACCAGCAACTCTAGATTTCTGTAACAATGACCCTCTTGGTTCCCCCCTCCCCTCCCCAGCATGCTGGGCCAGGACCTGAGAGAGGGGCTGCACTGAGCCAGATAAAGGCACAGAGGAAAAGGGGGCATAAGACAGACAGATGCAGGTACAGGGTGAGGAAAGAGGAGAAAGACATACGGGGAGCATGATAGGATTGAGAAATAGTGGGGGCAAGAAGAGAGAGAATGGGTCAGAGTCTCTTGCTCAGGCCAGCCAACAGCTACAGATATCTCAGAAATTGCTCTATAGGCTGTACCTTCCTCCCTCAGGTCTCACTCTGGACTCATACCTTGTACTTTAGCAACCTGGAACTTACCTGATGTTAAAAATATATAGTGCACTGCAGTGATCTCCCTCCCCTCTGTGCCCATGCCTGTATCCCTTTCTTGGCCCTTTCCCTGCATCCAGACTTCCCTCTGCTGCCTATTATCTCACTGCTCCTCTATTATTGGCCTTCCCAATGCCCTAAGCAATGTAGGTAATATAGCTGGCAGGGGGGGGGGGGGGGGGGGTGGAAGGCAGTGCCTGACTGGCCAGCTAAGTCAACAGCCACTTAGGGGCTAAGGAACACTTGTTCCACTACAATGGTGGCATGCAGCACTGGTAGTCAGCCGCCAATGAGGTGCATTAGTGCCCTCTGGACCTAGCACCCTGGGCACTTGCTTGCCTCTCATGACAGCCTTAATTCTCTCCCAGCATGCTTCTGACCTTCTGAGCTCATGTATGAAAGAGAGCAGGAGCATGTATGAGTTTGTGGGTGCCAGAATGAAGGTGTGTATGAAAGAGGGACACAGGAAAAAGTTTATGCCACCTACCACCACCTCCTAATGATCCACAAGATAAGAAATGGGGAGCAGTTGAGTGGCAGGGGGACCACTGAGAGACTGGAAGAGAAATTGTTGCCTGTGTGCAGCCTGTCAATTCAGTATCCTTTTATGCATATACAGTGTTTAGGCAGAACTAAAATGTATGCAAATGAGGGATACCATCTCTCTTCTCCTCTCCCCTCCCAGCCTAGTCTTCAGGTGGCCAGTCCTGGTCTCTGGAAATATTGGCAACTATAATAGCGATCCATTCCTTGTTGTTCACTCTCAGCTCTTGGCACTAAAAGGTAGTGTCGCCCTAGCCTAACTGGCATTAGTAAGTTGTTTTTTTTCCCATGAAAAAGGTGGGGGAAGCCAGGGTTTCCTTTACAGAGAAGGTGAAGACAAGAACGGTAAAGGAATTCAAAAGGACATAGGATAAACACAAAAGATCCCTAGTAGCTAACGGACTGAAATGAAGAAATGGGATAAACTGTGGTAACTTTTGGTGTTACGTTTCTGCATTGCAACAACTTAGATGGAAAGATAATTACAACTCTAAACATCTTGCTGGGCAAACTGGATAAACAATTTTGGTTTTTAAATCTGCCGTCATTTACTATGTTAACTATTAGCTGATCTATCCTCCAGAAAATAGTCCAAATTTTATTTTCAAACCCAACATTACTACTGATTTTGACCACATCCGCTAGCAACAAATTCCCACATCATACTCCCCGAATGTGCCCCAAAGCCCTCTCCCAACTGGATGCTTTCTCACCTGTAGGATGACAGAGCGAATGAGCGCATTGACAGGGCCGGTGAAAGAGCCAGACACCCCCTGGAAGCACCACAGCACAATGCCGCCCTTACTGAAGATAGTGAAGAAGTCAAGCATGATTGAGCCGAGAGTTCTGGAGAAAAATAAAGCGGAGAGAGAACCAAGAACGTTTTCACATCTACACTCGGCCTGCGCCACAGACACGTCGTAAGAACAGAGCACTTTATACGTCACTTCCTATGACTTCCGGTCTCTCCCTTTAAAGGATACAAGTGTTGGAAGGCTTACTTTGACGTCTGAACACAGGAAGTGAAATGGGAGCAGAGAATAGTTCGGAAAGGGTGAATCAATATGGTTGTGTAAGCAAGTAACCCTTTCCATAACGCTAGTAATGAGGACAATTCAAAACGAGGGCTTGAAACACTAATTCTCACACTTCTCTGCGGATTGGCCGCAAGAGTGGGAGGTACCTCGCCGTCTCTGACTGATGATGTTTGAAACCACGCTCTCTCTTTCTGGCAGCGAGCAGAAGTGAAAGGCTAACAGATTATTTGATAGCTCGTGAGCTATGTTGTCCAGGTGGGGTCTCTATAGTCGTTACCACTACTTGAGGATTTTGTGCCTTCCATGCAGGGCCAGATTCGGTCAAAACTGCCGGTTTCTTAGCTCTAGTTCCCACAGCTGCAAGCAGAATGATTTCTTCAGAGGTGAGTGTTCTGGGTCTACTCCCGCTGGCAGATTTCGGAAATAAAACGATTAAGTATGCTTTACGCTACTTGGAGAAATGCTTAATTATTTTATCTGTGTTCTGTTGGGAAAAAAAAAAACATTGAAAGTCATCCATTTGAAATCCTTACAACTGATACTGTATTTTAGTGTAGAAGAAAAGAAGAGATGAATTGATCTATTGTGAATGAGAAGTAATGTCAATTTTAATGATTCACAGAGCAAACAAGACCTCTTCATACTAATTATCCAAAAATATATGAGACCTTTATTCAGATAAGTTGCATGACTAGGCAGAAGTCTTAGGTATCATAGTCCATCTGTGATGAGTATAGTAAATTGTTAACGTTCATGTGGGACATTTAACCTTTTTTTTTTTTTTTTAACTGTTTATCAGTTTCAAATATATAAAGCATAAAGTTGTTAAAGTAATACAAGCAAGGAGCAAAGAAGAGAAGAAGAAAAAAGAAATAACATATTAACAAATTGAAAGACCTCAAAACAAAGAGCTCCAATTATAATCTGAGCATTACATATGGGGGAAAAAAGGCATGAGAAAATGACAGCGAACTATATGATAAATTATATAATTAACCAGATAGTAAGAGCGTGCCAAAATATCAAATTATGTCCTAGATCAGAGGTTCCCAAACCTGTCCTGGAGGACCACCAGCCATTCAGATTTTCAGGATATCCATAATGAATTTGCATGAGATAAATTTGTACATGCAAACTTTCAAAATGTATACAAGTCTTTAATTATTGGATATTCTATTCATTAGCTGTTTTGAAATTATTATATTAGTATGACTTTACTATTATGATTAATTTATATATCTTGATTTTATTGTTTCAAGAGGAATGGTGTATTTCTCTTTTTCCATTGTTGCACTGTATATAGAGTCTGGCATGTTGCATTTTACAGCTCAGTTTTTGTCTGCACATTTGTTTATACTTTATGGTGGTTTTATTCTGTATTTTGTGAGGTCTGAGTTCTCCATGTGTGACTGAGATGAAACATAGAAATGACGGCAGAAAAAGACCAATCGGTTAATCCAGTCTGTCCAGCAAGCTCCCACACTTATTTTCCCATACTTAACTGTTTCACCAACCATCAAATTCAGGGCCCTTTTCGGTAACTGTTTGATTTAAATTTCCTGCCACCCCTGCCACTGATGCAGAGAGTAATGTTGGAGTTGCATCAAAGGTGAGCATAAGGCTTAATTGTTACGGGTAGTAACCGCTGCATCAAGCAAGTTACGCTGATGCTTGTTTACCCAGACTGCACAGATCCATGTCTTGTTGAATGTTGTCTGAATGTAAATCCTCTTTTCCACATTTCTCCCTGCCTTTGAAGCAGAGAGCAACACTGTATATGCATTCAAAGTGAAATATCAGGTTTAATTGGTTTAGGGTAGTAACCGTCGCAATAAGCAAGCTACCCCCATGCTTATCTGTTTACCTAGATTGTGTAGTTCAGTCCTTGTTGGTTGTCTGAATGCAAATCCTCTTTTCCACATTTCCCCTTGCCGTTGAAGCTGAGAGCAATGTTGGAGTTGCATTAACCGTGTGAAGGCTTATTGAGTAAGGGTAGTAATCACCAGGTAGTAGCCTCCATTCCAGCAAGCCACCCCTATGGCTCTTCTCTTCATTCCTATCTTCTAGCCTTTATGGCTCCACAGTGTTTATCCTATGCCCCTTTGAAATCTTTCACAGTTTTAGTCTTCACCACTTCTTCTGGAAGGGCATTCCAGGCATCCACCACCCTGTCCATGAAGAAATAGTTCCTGACATTGGTTCTGAGTCTTCCTCCCTGGAGTTTCAAATCATGACCCTTAGTTCTACTGATTTTTTTCCAACAGAAAAGGTTTGTTGTTGACCATGAATCATTAAAACTTTTCAAGTATTTATTATTTATTTATTTATTTGCTTTTTTATACCGATGTTCATTGTACATATCACACTGGTTTATAGTGCAACAGGGGAGACTATCGGTATAGACTTCCTGTTTTACAATGGAATGCTGTGAGATTTGAATTTGAACGTTGTTAGCATTTTACATTGATCTTTGCAACATGCTGCGTTTAACTTTATAGCTTCTTTTGGTGATGTTTCACATATTTGTACTGGGTCTCTGAGGGGTAGTGGGGGGACGGTGGGAGTAATGATTAGAACACTTATATTGGTCCTTGTTGCTTGTTGCGTTGATCTTAATGGAATCATATGTTATGATTTTGTAAACATATGTATTGGGTAGTTGTGATAAGCTTTTTGGAAGAGCCATGTTTTAAGGTCTTTTTTGAAAGATTGGGTTGTAGGGTTGAGTCTGAGTTGTGGTGGTAGGCTGTTCCATAGTGTTGGACCTGCGACTGTCAGGGCTCGTTCCCTTGTGGATGTCATGTGGGCCAATTATGGTGAAGGCGTAGGGATTAGTCCATTGTTGGTGGATCGTAGTGTTCTTTGGGAGGTTTGAAAGTGAAGGGCAGGGCTTAGCCAGTCAAATTTTTCGGTGTATAGTGCTTTGTGTATGAGTGATAATGTTTTGTATTGAATTCTTTGTGGGATGGGTAGCCAGTGTAGGTTTTTGAGGATTGGAGAGATGTGTTCGGATTTCTTGGAGTGTGTTAGTGATCTTGCCACAGCGTTTTGGAGTAGTTGAAGTGGTCTGAGGGTGTTAGTTGGGAGGCCCAGTAGTAGGGCTTGCAGTAGTCGAGTTTGGAGAATATTAGTGCTTGGAGTACAGTTCTGTAGTCTTGGGCGTAGAGAAAAGGTTTGATTTTTTCTTGAGGATTTGCAGTTGGAAGAATCCGGCCTTTATTATTGAGCTTATATGATTTTTCATGTTGAGTTCGTTGTCAATGATTATAGTGAGGTCTCTGGTTGAGGAGGATAATCTATTGACTATTGTAGCGGTTGAGTTGTTGTCTTTAAGGGGTGATATTGTCTTGTTGTTGAGGTGAAGTATTTCAGTTTTGTTGAGGTTGAGGGACAATTGAGAAAGTAGGTGTGTTATCTTCAGCAGGTGATTGTCCCAGATTTTGAGTGAGTTTGTGACGGAGTCTTTTATGGGGAGTAGAATCTGAACGTCATCGGCGTATAGGAAGAAGGTTAGGTTGAGAGAGGTGAGGAAAGAGCATAGGTATCTGAAGTGTCTGTATCATATCACCCCTGCTCCTCCTCTCCGCCAGGGTATACATATTTAGGTTCTTCAATCTCTCCTCATAAGTCATTTTATGAAGACCTTCTACCTTTTTGGTCGCCCTTCTATGGACCGCCTCCATCCTGTCTCTGTCCCTTTGGAGATACGATCTCCAGAACTGAACATAGTACTGTAGGTGAGATCTCACCAAGGCCCTGTACAAGGGAATCATCACTTCCTTTCTCTTACTAGATATTCCTCTCTCTATGTAGCCCAGCATTCTTCTGGCTTTAGCTATCGCCTTGTCACATTGTTTCGCCGACTTCATATCATTAGACACTATCACCCCAAGGTTTCTCTCCTGCTCCATGCACATCAGCCCTTCATCCACCATCAAATACAGTTCTTTCGGATTTCCATACCCCATATGCATGACTCTGCATTTCTTGACATTGAATCTCAGCTGCCATATCGTCGACTACACTTCCAGCTTCCTTAAATCCCGTCTCATTCTCTCCACTCCTTCCGGCGTATCCACTCTGTTGCAGATCTTAGTATCATCCGCAAAAAGACAAACCTTACCTTTTATCCCATCCGCAATGTCGCTCACAAAGATAGTGAACAGGACCAGTCCCAACTCCGATCCTTGCGGCACTCTGCTTAACACCGCTCTCTCTTCAGAGTAAATTCCATTTACCATCACACATTGTCTTCTGTCCGTCAACCAGTTTGCAATCCAGGCCACCACCTCGGCACTCACTCCTAAGCTTCTCATTTTACTCGCAAGCCTCCTGTGCGGGACCGTATCAAAAGCTTTGCTGAAATCCATGTAGATGACATCGAGCGCTGTTCTTCGATCCAATTCCCTAGTCACCCAATCAAAAAAAGTTAATCAGATTTGTCTGACAGGACCTTGCCCTGGTGAATGCATGCTGCTTCTGGTCCAGCAATTCTTCTGACTGTAGATAGTTCACTATTCTTTCTTTCGGCAGCGACTCCATTACCTGTTGTTTCCAGCCTCCTCTCTGCTCCCACTCTTGTGAAGCAGGTCCACCACCGCTCTTCTCCAATCACTCGGCACCACTCCCGTTTCTAGGGATCTATTGAACAGGACATGCAGCAGACCCTCCAGCACATCTCTGAGCTCCCTCAGTATCCTGGGATGAACTTCATCAGGCCCCATGGCTTTGTCCACTTTCAGTTTTCCTAACTCTTCCATACATTCTCTACTGTAAACAGAGTTTCATCTACTCCACTCCCCTCCAGTCTCTTGTTAACTAGCAACTGTCCTTCTCCAGGGTCCTCTTTAGTGAACACCGAACTGAAGTATCCATTTAATATTTCTGCCATTTCTTCGTCTCTCTCCACACATTGATCCTTTTCACCTTTCAATTTCACTATACCACTTTGGACTTTTCTCCTTTCTCTGATGTATCTGAAAAATGTTTTGTCACCTCGCTTTACCTCTTTGGCAATCCTTTCTTCCGCTTGACTTTTTGCTGTCTTGATTACTTTCTTAGTCTCCCTCAGTTCCAACAGATATTCTTTCTTGTGATCCTCCGTTTGGGATCCTTTATATTTTTTAAACGTTATTCTTTTAGCTTTTATTTTATCAGCCACCTCCTTTGAGAACCATATAGGTTTAATTTTTCTCTTGCTTTTCTTTACTTTTCTATCATATAGATTAGTTGCCTTGGAAATTGCTCCTTTTAGTTTGTCCCACTGTGGTTCCGCATCTCTCTTGTTCTTCCTCCAGGTACTTCCCCATTTCAACAAAGTCCGTGTTTTTGAACTGAAAAACTCAGGTCTTTGTGAGACTTCTCCGTATCCTATTTGTGATATGAAACCATACTGTTTGATGATCACTGGTGCTGAGGTAGGCACCCACCTGGACATTAGAGACATTATCTCCATTAGTGAGCACTAAATCGAGTATAGCTCCCTCCCTCGTGGGTTCCATTACCATTTATTTGAACAGAGCCCCTTGCAGCGCATCCACTATCTCTCGATTACTGTTAGGTTCTGCAGAAGGGATTCTCCCGTCTACATCCGGTAGATTAAAATCTCCAACAATTACCACTTCTCCTTATTTCCTATCTTTTTTTTTTTCTTTTTTTCTTTCCTTTTATATGCTTTTACATATTTAAATCATAATTATACAGATGCATATATAGAAAAAACTCTCTTTAACAATACTATATAGGACATTACTAAACATCACTGTATATATCTGTGTTATCAGGAAATACAAAAGAAACATCAAGAAATTTGAGATAATTGGTTATTAAGTACTTAATGAAGCAGTAATCAGGAATAATCATTTTCTATTACAAATTTGTCTAACTCCTACATCAAACAATAGTTTCCCAGCTCTGAGCAAACTCTGAGTGTGAATCAAGATATGTATGCAGCTGATCTGGTTGATTGAAAACATATCTCGAGTCTTGATGATTTAATAAAGCACCTACATGGGTATCTTAAAAAGAATTATGCCCCTCTTTCTAGTACCTCAGCTCTCATAGCTATAAATTTCCTTCGTCTTAATTGGGTAGCTCATACTATATCAGGAAAAATCCTTATGCGCTGACCATAAAAATCTTGATTTTGATATCTAAAATGTAACCTCAATACAGAATCTCTTTCTAACAACGAAGAAAATTGAACTATCAAGGTAGCCCTTGAATCAATATTCATCTTGCATGATTTTTCTAGAAAATCAGTAAGATTGTCAGTCTGGTGTGTGCAACTAGCTGTGCATCCAGGTTGTGTGCCCAGTTTTTGGACACACAGTCGGGCCTTGTAGTGTGCGTGCCAATGTTAAGCGATGCCATTCTGGCCACATGCTTACCACTGTGCACTTAAGTTTTTTGTGTACTTATTTTTTGGATGCCTAGGTAAGTGCCTAGGTGTGTGCTCCTAAGTGTTGGACGCATAATTTTTGGGCGCCTAGTTGAGTGCGTATAAAAAAAAAGGTAAAACAGCTAGACACATGCCTCCAGTTGCCATTTACCATACTGTTGGCCAAAATGGTGCCTGTACCTAAGAAGATTAAGTGTCTTTCTCTTTGCACTGATTGTCATATTAGGGCGTCTCAGCCAGGAGTGCCCACTGATTTGTGCCAGTGCTGTTTGAGGGCTCAGGGAGAGTTGTCTTCCTCTGATTTCACTAAGCCTGGTTCTTCCCAGCCAGATATGGGTCTGGGTAAAGACAAATTAGGTGGGGCTCAGTGAGTATACTTCAGGTACCTCCTGGTCTGGATACTTCTACATTTTCACAGGTAGAAGTTTTCCAGGGATTGCAGTCCTTTCTTCAGGCACAGTCCTTGGCCCTGTTCAATGCTCCAAGAGCAGAGGCACAGGTGGGAACCTTGTCTGGACCTTATGTTAAGCACTGGAGTACTCCTAGAGCGGCAGCAGGATCTCTGCCTAGAGATTCAGTTGACCTGGATGATGACGCTGATCCTGCCTCTTTTGAGGATGGTGAAATTATTCCCCTGCCCCTATGTCACGGTTCTTTCATAGAGAAGAACTGCCAGCTCTGATTTCCCAGACCTTGAAAATGCTTGGAATTCCTGGGGCAGATTCAGTTTCTGAGCCAAAGAGAAATCCCATTTTGGTTTCCTTACGTAGAGCCTCTTGTTTTTTCCCCCTTGATGGAGGCCATTCAAGAATTGATCTTGAGTGGGGCACCCCAGATGCTAATTTCAAAGGGGGTTGGATTTTGGAAGGTCTGTATCCTTTGGATCCAGTGGGAAGAGAGCACTTACATTTTCCGAAGGTAGATGCACTTATCTATGCAGTCTCCGAGCAGACCACTATTCCCATGGAAGGAGGAGCAGCCTTGAAGGATGCTCATGATGAAAAGATTGAGATTATCCTTAAGCAAGCATTTGAAGCAGTGGCAATGACCCTGTAGATCGCTTCTTGTTGTTCCTTGGTGGCTCACCCATGTTTGCCAGGAAACTAAATAAGGGGTAAAGCTAGCGCGTCCAAACACGGGTTTAACAGTGCACTCCAGAGTGCACTGTACTGTATCGGCCTGTTAGAGATCTGTCTTCTAATGTAAAGTATAGTTTATATTTGCATAATAAAATTGGACTTTTAGATAATTCTATGAGGTCAAACAATTTGAGAATACTGAATTTTCCTAGAATTAGACTGCTATCACAATGGAATTATTTAATAAGTATGTATGTGATGTTTTGCAGATATAAATCTTGATTTCTTTATCCTGAACTAAGTTACCTTCCTGAACTTAGGAGGGAGACTAGACCTGAGGGAAGTATGGCTCTTTTTTTTGTTCCTATTGATAGTTCCAATCTTTCTGAATTTCTTCAGGATTCTCAGGATATTATAACTAGGTCAACCTTGTTAGTATCCTTTTGTATCAGATATGGAAAAGAAATGGTATTTAAACAATATTTTAAATACAAAGGAGTTAATTTTTGTGGACAAAAAGTACAGATCTTTCCAGCTGTCACATGAAACACAATTTGCAGGAAGTTATTTTTAGTTCTTAAACAGAATACTATTCAACTTGGGGCCACTTGTTTCCTAAAGATTCCCTGTAAGTGTATAGTGACTTACCAAGGAATACCTTTTTGTATTTCTAGATCCATCCCACTTGGAGACATAGAAAATCACCACTGGTAAAGAGGGCTATATAATGTAACTGGAGTAAAAAATAGAATTATAGGGCAACAGGCTGTAATTCAACTGTTCTATTTTTATATTTCTTCTTTATTAGTTTCTTTTTAGTTTCTCTTGAATTGGACATGTACTTATACAGATTATGATGTATATTATTTTCCATGTATTAATGTACAATGTGCACAGTGAAGGGCCTGAGCATTTTCAAAGCATAAGTGGCTGATAACCAACTCTTCTGGGACCCACTGCCGAGGAAGTGCTAGGAGCGCGCAGTTTCCCCTAGCGCCTCCTTTTTATCACGGCAGCCCATTTGCATGTAGCATGGGTGCCCAGGAGAGTTGGATCGGTGCGTATTAAGGGATTGGCCTGATTGTGATTATCAGCAGTAAAACGCATTTATGCCCAAAGCTAGATTGTCCATCACATCTGCATCTTGTCACCCTTTGCAGACTTGGACAGAGAATTTGTGAAATTCCATAACAAACTGAAGGAGAGCCTGCCCGGCAGTACCTGGACTCCCTTACAAAGCACCGCCCACCTGGCCCCAGAGCGGGCTGACATTGTGATCATCGGGGGAGGGGTGATTGGTTGGTCAATTGCATACTGGTTAAAGCAAAAGGAGCGGATACGAGATGGAGTCAAAGTGCTGGTGGTTGAGAGAGACCCCACGGTAAGTGGCTTGCTTCAGGATCAAACCTGTTTCAATTTTGCTGTAAAAATAATATATGGCACAAAATAAAATAACTTCAGACAGACACAAAGGTTGAAGAAGTGCATTAAAGCTTCATGGCATGCTAGAAATAATCAGATTTAAAGTCCCATTTTAGCTCTCCAAGAGGCAGATCTTGGTCATGGGAATATACCTCCTAATGACCCTTTTGTTATGTAAAACAAGTTTGCTTCTCATAAACTGTTTTCCATAGATGAGATGAATTAGCCATTACATGTGATGATATCATCCAGTGGCACCGAACAAACTGGTCTCTTCTAGAGTAGAGTTTTGAGCTGTGCTCAGCATGTACAGGAATTCCTATGCGGGCATTGCCTCAAGAGCCTCCTCAGTCTATATCAGAGCTAATTCTATGTAGGTAGTTGACTGTCCGTGAAGGCCTACATAATGGACTGCCCTTTAATGCAGGCCCCGATGATCTTCAGCAATGATGTCACTGCAATGGAATGCGGGCTTCAGAGCTTCAAGCGGCTGATTGGGAACAGTAGCAGTTGCAGCTAATCTAAAATGCTGAGCGCCAAAAGTGTGTCGTGTGGGAGCAGCAGTAAAGACAGCAAAGTAGAGCCTCAGTGTTGAATGCATTCAGCTATCCAATTAGAATAAGTGTGTTTGGCAACTGCCATGCCTACTTAGCCTGTTGGGGTCGTATGACTCACATATGTGAGAAAAACAGAGGGATAATTAGTCTGGTGTAGCACAAATGACAGAAGTTAGTGTTTGGGTAATTGCCAGGTTCTTGTGGCCTGGTTTTGGCCTCTGTTGGAAACAGGATGCTGGGCTTGATGGACCCTTGGTCTGACCCAGCATGGCAATTTCTTATGTTCTTATGTAAGTTGTGACACCTTTTAGACTAACCAATTTATTAAAGCACGTGCTGTCAAGGACACTTAGATGCATAAAGAGATGTGCAAGAGATGGATAAAATATGTACAGAACAGAGAGATGGCAATGGATTAGGCAGAACATGGTGTGGAGAGAGTTTTAATAGCATTAAAATATAGCCTACTGACAACTGAGGTAAGTGTGAAAAGACAGAATGATCTGCTAAGTTCATAGATAGTTGAGAAGTTTTGCAATGTGGCTATGTTTTTCTTGTAATAGACCAAGACCCTTTTGCAGTCCAAGGTATGAAGTTTGCTTGTTTTCATGCGCTTGAGGTCTCTGAAAGAAGGTAGATAATACAATGGATTGATATGTACAACCTTCAGTAGAAACTTTGTGCAAGTATGGAGGACTATCTGGTTGTGAAAGACTTGCATTGTGAATATTGTAAAAGAGGCTTCTAGCGAAGGTGACTGCGATGAGAAATCTCTATATTAAGAACTTAAACAAAGCTAACTCCAGAAATTCAAAGAGACTTCATCAGTTGAGAGAGGACATCATTCAAGATCCATGGAAACGGCGGTTTTTATACTAGAGGCTTGACATGCCATAGACCTTTCATAAATCTAGATATCAGCAGATGAGGAGTAGAAATGAATCCACCAGAACATGGTGTACTACTATGGTGCTGAGATGCATTCTCACCAAAGACGTGGCAAGGCCAGAATCGGATAGGAGGAGCAGGCAAGTTAGTAAATGCTTGGGTTTGCATGAAAATGGTTCCAAAGCATTCTGTTGGCAGCATTTGGAATATCTGTTATATTTGAAAGCATAATTTCTTCTAATTGATGGATTTCTAGATGAAAATAATATGCCTTCAATTTCTCTGGGCACATCAAGATCAGCGACTACTGAGCTCTCAACATCCAAGTCATTAGATTGAGGGTTAGGGGCTGGGATAATAACGCAAAACAAAGGGATGGTTTTAACAAGTCTGGGTCTGACCCCAGATGTACTGCTGGAAAATTGTATGAGAGATGCAAACCATATCTGCCTGGACCATGCTGGAGCTATGAAGATCAAGTGAACTCAATCCTTGAGAAGCTTCTTAACTATTCTGTTGGTGGGCAGTATTGGCAGAAAAGCGTACATGAGCAGCAGCAGATTCCCGATGAAGACCGGCCCAGGGATTCGCCACCCAGGCCGGCCCAGGAGATACCACGTGGTCTGCCAAGCACAGCTCTGTCATGGCCGCGCTCAGCAGACCGACCCACCGGGGGATGCCGATTCCTCAATAGGCAATTCGCCCCTGTACATGAGGCTTGTTCCCCAATTGAACAGGAAAACATCCTGAGCTAGTCAGAGATCTCTGAGTAGAATGGAGCAAAATTGATTTAGTTTTCTGTTTTGCTCTTAGGCGAATAGAGATCTACTGATGGTAGACCTGTAAGTTAAATAGTTTGTCTGCCACAAATTACTTCAGAAACTACACATGTGAATGAAATACTCTGCTGAGGTAATCCCCCAGCATGTTGGAGATTTCGAGAAGATAGATGGCCTGGAGGAGAGCTCGATTTTCGGTTGCCCAATTCCAAATCTTCAGCACTTCTTGGCAGAGGCCATGATCCAGCTTCCCTGTTTTGTTGACATAAAATGACAGACATAAGAACATAAGATATATTATACTGGGTTAGAGCAAGGGTCCATCAAGTCCAGAATCCTGTTTCCAACAGTGCCCACTCCAAATCACAACTACCTGGCAAGTACCCAAACATTAAATAGATCCCATTTGGATGTGACAAGATTCTAATTGAGAGTTGCTGGTCAAGGATTTTATGCCCATTGCCTCTTCGGGATTAGAAAGCAGTTGGTTTGCCCAGTGATCATAATTGACTGCCATTGCACAGTTTGCATTGTGAGGTATTTTGTTTGTTTTGGAACAGCAAAATATAGGGTGGCCCATGCACATATATGTATATATCACCTGTGTCAGATTGAGGTTCTAATATAGGAGTCCCCATAATTGCTCCTCTAGAGCCTTAACCCAGTTGGGTTTTTAGGATTTACACAATGCATATGTATGAGATCTATTTGCATGCACTTATCTCCATTGTAAGAAAATAAATCTCATGTGTACTCATTATGGAAGTCCGGAAAACCCAACTGGGTTATGGCCCTCATGGACCCAGTTTGGGTGCCCCTATTCTACTGCTTCTGATGCTCTTTTTGCATTCATTTCCTCCTGTTTTCTCCACAGTATTCACAGGCCTCCACGGTGCTGTCAATAGGAGGAATCCGCCAGCAGTTCTCTATGCCCGAAAACATTCAGATGTCACTCTTCTCTGCCTATTTCCTGCGCACTATAAATGTATGCCTTCCCAGATTAGTTCCTGAAACCAGGTTCTGTTATCTGATTTTTCTTTTTCAGCGTGTTGGGATTTTCTGGTTGAGCGATTAGGGAGAATTTAAAGCTGTTCTCAGAACACTTGTAATGTTGCACTCTTGGGTGATTAGGATATAGTTACAGTGGGTGTCCTGTGAGCGCACACCTGGTTTTGTGTGTAATTTTACGTATGCTGAGGAGAGGCATTCCGGATAGTGTGTGTGTGCAGATTGGGAGAGGTAGAGTTCAGACTCTTAAATTACCCTGTACAACTAATGCCCTGCTTGGAGCAGGTGTACTTTTGTACAAAGTAATTTATTTACAAACCAGGCCAATTACACAAGGATTTTCAAAGCAGACTTATGTGGGTAAGTGCGCTTTGAAAATATTCAGGCTGTAATAAAATTGCCTTCTTTATGGAAAACTCCTTATAGGTGCTATCATGTGTCAGCAGTTATTCATGATATCAGGTGAGGTAGTAAGGGGAAGGTTGCAGTTCATCTGTATACTTCTCCTAGCTTCCTCACTATTCAACTTCAGTCAAGGAAACTGCTGAGGTGTGTACAGTGCCTTGTAAAAGTCTTCACATCCTTTTGATAGCATAGCATGGTCTTTGGCTTTAGCGAGATGAATTGGAGTTTAGAAAACCAGCTGGACTCCGGCTTGCAAGGGAAAAACTGTTTATCTGAAGAATAAAAATGACAACAGAAATGTTGTTTACCTTAGCAATGTTACCTCAAAAGTCAAGCTTAGTTTTCCCTTTCGGGCCCCTTTGCTTCTTCCCAAGTCTGGGGTTTAATTCCCCTTCCTTGGGAAACACCTCGTGGCCTGAATTCCCACTCTGGTCCCTGTCCTTCAAGGTGTTCTGAGGTTCTAGTCTATACACCCCTTCACACCCTTGTACTGATGTCTAAAATATACAAATCAAAATGTATTAAAGTAGGCGTGTGTTTCACTGATCTACCAACATGCTCTATACTTTTATTGTAAAAAAAAAAAAAAGCATAAATATTTCCATTCTTTGTTTAACGCAAACCCAAATTAGCTCTAGCCTTAACAAGATGTAGATTCCCCCACCCCTGTAGATGAGCAGATTCAACTACTCCTGGATGAAGAATCAAGCTGTTTCTTTTGTATGAAGTCTAAAACCTCCTAGTGCATTTATTTACTGTCTTTTCCTAGTGAAAATCACCCAAAATACATCAGGAAACTCTCAAATTTTCTGACCCAAAACCAAATCATCCTTCTGACAAACAAATCTAAATCCAGTTATGATCCAGCTCCAGCATAAAAGACACTTACTGTGGCTCTAGTAGTCTCTCATTCCAGAGACTGCTTCAAATAGTGGATAAGGTTACTGTTCATAGTTGGCTCACCTTCTGTCGCTAGTTTCCCTTGACCACTTCACTTCTTCCCAGGTAAAAATTAAACCTTTATGGGTGGGGTTAGTTTGGCTTGTGTCTTCAAGATTTCCAAGAAATGTTTTCAACATCTCAGTGGGGAGATATAGTTAGCTTAGGAAAAAGTTAAAATCTTAAAATTTAACTGCCTTGTTTGGTTTTCCAGCAGCTCCAGTTTGGCTTGTGCCACCAGTCTTTAACTCCATTAAATCTGTTAGAATAGATTTAATACTGCTGTATTATCTCAGCAGATTTGTGTATATGGAAGTCCAGTGCCACTCTGATTGAATTGAGTTCCTAAGAATGGATGCATGAACATCCTCAGTATCAGATATCTGTATGCTCTTCATCACCTCTTAAATCTTTCCTCTCACCTGCCATGGGTCTGGAAGACTGAAAAGGTGATACAGGAAGACAGATCTGATATTGGAGATGCTCAAGCATCCACTGAGCCTAGGAGGGACATTGGTGGGTTTTTTTGGGAAGACTTTTTTTTTTTCTACAAAACTATTTTCACCATTTGAATATTAGGAAATTGAGAAGAAGGGGAGCTGCTCTTTACATCCCTCATGAGAACCCCAAGCAGGCATCACATTGAGAGGACTATAGCATAGACAACTGGAGAGTGGATGAAGAGGGGATGTTATTGTAATGTACAGTGGGGTTTGTTTTGTTTTTTTATTTATTCTGAAAAAAGTGACTGAATAAACATAAGACCAAAACAAGGCAGAGTTAAGAGAGGGGCTATTTTGAATGTCCTGTAGGCTGAGTCCTAAGTGGTGGCATTCCCAGCATATACACTAATTATACTTTTTTATTTTTCAGGAGCACCTAGGAATTGTGAATGAGGATCCAATTGACATTCAGTTTAATCCTTCAGGCTATCTCTTCCTGGCTGATGAGAACAGAGCTACAATATTGGAGGAGAATGTGCAAATTCAAAGGTATCTTCCTCATCACCTGAGTTCAAGCTGACTCAGCTATGCAGATTTTTCCAGCATGCACCAAGTCCTGGCATTGCACTGTGTCTGCATGAATTGTGGTTCATGATTTTCTCCAAAGACAAGAAAGATGTCTGTTCTTAAATATGGGTAATGTCATCCGACGGAGCCCAGCATGGAACTTTGATTTTAAAGAGCCTTGAGCTTGCAGCATGCTCTATTGAGCACATGCAGCGGTAGTCATCTTCCTGCCTCCCAGGCAAAGCTCATTCTGTTTTATTTTTTTTTCCCCACAGAGCCTGTAAGACACTGTTCTTTGCTCTCTCCCTCACAACTACTGCAGTGAAAGCTTTGATGCTGCGGAAGCTGTTTTTTCTACCAGGTTCCTGCAAGTTTTTTTTTTTCTTTCTATAGTTTGTGTTTATTTTGATGCTTATTTTTTTTCCTTTTTTGAAGGTTTCTCTCTGCTAGCTGCATGTCAGATCCTAGTGCACGGTGCAACTTGGTGGAGGTTTCTCTTCTACCTAATAAATAATGCTGCACATGCAGCTTGTTCATGTTGTCCCGTCCTTCACTTTGTCTGTTTTTTGTGCCTTTGTTGGTGCCTTGTGGGACTTGCAGTCCACAGTCCGTGTTTGGTCTGAGTAGGCCTCTAGCCTGAAGACTTGCCTGAGCTTCCATCCAGGCAGGAGTTCCATGAAATTTTGTCTGACTGCTGGGCAAAGCAGTAGCTCAGATAGCAAAGTAATCCAGGACTGGAACATTTCTGGGGGGGAAGAGAGCTCATCCTTTCCATGCTCCTAAGAACTAATCTCCATGGGCCCAAGTTAATCTTCCCCTCTGATATACTGGATGACATTGCCTCTCTTCTTGCTTGTCAGCTTTCCTATTTATTTATTTCCACTTTTTTTTTTTTGCACTTTTCATCGCTTCAAAGTGGATTACATTCAGGTACTGTAGGTATTTTTTTTGCTTGCTCTGGCAGTTCAGTCTTCTTGGAAGGAAAGTTGAGCATGAGCCTGGGCAATCTGTTCTGCTGCTGCACCATTATCAAATCAATCGCCCTTGCATGTCTGTGCCAGAGTACAATCAGAAACTGGGCATGTAGCACAGGAATGCTAGGGCCACTCACCACAGAAAACTGCAGTTTTTGTTCAAGAGCTCTTTTCTCTTGATTGGTGATTTGTGCCCTTTCCTGTAGCCAGGAGGACCTAGGCCTAGTGGGATTTGTCAGATCTCGTTGTGCGGAAGCTCTGATTGCAATGGTTTTTGTGCGGCGAAGTGGGCTTCTTGCTATGAGTTTGTATCGCACCCCTGCCTTCGGCAGGGACTATTGCCAATCAACGGGGGGTTTTGTCACTCCATTTGTCCTAGAGGTCTCTTTGAGATCTAGATAAACTCCTGTCCCTCCTAGAGCCTGTTATGGGTCCGGTGCCTCAAAAAAAAAAAAAAAATGCTGGGGGAGGAGAGGTTTTTTTGTTTTTTTTTCCTACCAATAACTCATGTGGTGCCTCTAGCACTATGTTTTCCCCTTTTTTTTCTTGTTTTTGGGCAGTCTGCAGCTTGGGATATCGCCCATATGTGAGGACTGCCATTCTGCTTGTCCTCAAAGAAAATGAGGTTACTTGTAACAGGCATTCTCCGATGGGACAGCAGGATGTTATCCTCAGGATTCTCTTCCTCCTCCCCTAAGAGTTGGTTTCTCCATGTCTTAGCTATATCATGGTCTGAAGAGCTCTATCTGGAAGACAGGGAGATGACTGCAACTAAACATGCTCAGTAGAGCATGCTGAAAGCTTTAGAATCTATGAAACAAAAGTTCTGCACTGGGCTCAGTCTGATGACATCACCCATATGTGAGGACTGGCATTCTGCTGATCATCGGAGAACACCTGTTACTTACTTGCATATCCCCATGCATTCCTCCTCGTGGCGATACCTGTGCTTTCAGGTCAACAGTCACCACTACCAATGCAAAGTTCTCCCCTTTGACCTCTCGTCTGCCCTGAGAGTCTTTACCAAATGTCTAGCAGTAACAGTGGCCCACCTCAGGAAACAGGGGATACAGTTGTTTCCATACCTCAACAACTGGTTGCTGGTGGCATCCAAACCCAGCACCTTTGAGGACAACCTACTCACAATGATTCAATGTCTGGAAGGACTAGGGTTAATAATTGACTACGAGAAATCCAGCCTTCAACTAACACAGAACCTCCAGTTCATTGGTGCCTGTATAAGCACTGCTCAGGTTCGGGCATTCTTGCCAGCAGACAGGGCCCGTGCACTGCACACCCTAGCTCTGCAGATGAGGGACTCTGTTCACACATCGACCTGGCAGCTCTTGACCTTGCCCGATCACATGGCGGTGGCCATCTATATTGTGCCCCACACCCATTTGCACATTCATCGGCTTCAGTGGGGCCTCAAGTCTCAGTAGACACAGTTCTCCCAACAGTTGTTATGGCAAGTTCGACTTACCCCCAGCATGAAATCCAACTTGAACGGTGGTTACGCCCCACAACCCTCTCTAGTGGGAGTATCGCTATGCCCCCGGTTAATCAGCTTATTCTCACCAAGGATGCCTTGAACATGGGTTGGGGGGCCAACTTGGATCACATCCACACACAGGGGCTCTGGTCCCGCTGGAAGAGGACCCAGCAGATAAACCTCCTGGAGCTCCGAACAATTGGCAGTGCAATACTCATATTCGAGGGATGCCTGCAAGGGAGAGTCATGATGGTCCACACGGACAATCAGGTTGCAATGTTCTACGTAAACGAAGGAGGGTCAGGTTCCTGGAGGTTGTGCAGGGAAGCGGTGCGCATCCTAGAGTGGGCAGAGGAAGCGGTGCGTATCCTAGAGTGAGCAGAGGAATGCTCAATCATCCTACAAGCGACCTACCTTCTTGAAGTGGAGAACTCCACTGCGGCAAGTTAAGCAGGATCTTCCACCTGGACGAGTGGGAACTTCACCAAGATATGGAGGAATCCCTCTTCCAGATCTGGGGCCTCCCAAGCATAGATCTCTTTGTGACAGAGGGCAACAGGAAGGTGAAAGTGTTCTGCTCAGTGTACCCAAGCCGGATTCGCCTGGCACCAGGCGTGTTCCTTATATCATGGGCGGGAGGGCTTCTTATGCATCCCCCGATAACACCCATTTCCAGGACTGTACAGAAATGTATAGTAGACTTGGTGGATCTCATCCTGATCGCTCCAGTATGGACCAGGCAACCGTGGTATGCCTATATTGTACATCTCTCTTCAGAGCCTCCCATTCCACTGGGCCACAGTGCAGCTCTGCTGTCACAGGACAGGGGCACACTGCTTTACCTGTTGCACTCCTCCCTTCACCTCACAGTGTGGAAATTGAAAGGACAGTACTAAGTCACCTATGGCTGCCCTCAGAAGTCCAGGACCTTCTGATAGTTGTGCATGGTGGAGCACTTTCAAGATATCAGGGAAAATGGCTGAGATACGCAACTTGGTGTATCGCCAAGGGAATAGAGACCACTCCTTGTGCTCCCCGGAGCAGCTCTTGGAGTACCTCCACTCCCTATTTCAGTCAGGACTGGCGAAAGCTTTGGTGAGGATTCATGTCAGCGTGGTTGTGGCTCATCTCCACTCCCACTGGGGACTGCCAGTTTACAACCATACCATGGTCTCTCGCTTCATGAAGGGCATTCTACGTTTCTGACCACCGGTCCCGTGGTATCTAAATCTTGTTCTGGAGCAGCTGATGCTGCCGCCCTTTGAACTCCTGGAATCAGCTTATCCAAGATACCTCTTCTGGAAGGTACTATTCTTAGTCGCCCTAACCTCCACAAGACGAGTCAGTGAGCTACAGGCGTTTGTCCACTATTCTCTGTAGCTGGAATAATATCATAAAAAAGTGATCTTACGGACTCACCTTTCCTTTCTGCCCAAGGTGGTCCCATCACCCTGCCAACCTTCTTCCTGAAGCCACATAAGAATGAGGGGGAGAGGTGGCTACATACACTGGACCGCAAGTGAGTCGTGGCAACCTATAAGAGGAGAACACAGTCTGAAACTAGAACCTCACAACTGTGTACTTTACTTTAACCCGAATGCTCCGGATCAGCCAGTTTCCAAGAGAATCCTCTTCACTTAGATTTCGCAATGCATTCAATACTGTTATGCCAAAAGATCAGAGAGACTAGCCAGTGCACCGAGAGCACATCAAGTTAGAGTGATGGCAGCATCAGTAGCCCATCTAAGTGATGTTCCGATCCAGGACATTTGCAAGGCGTCCACGTGGTCCTCCCTGCATACGTTCATGGCTCACTACTGCCTAGACTAGCAAGCCGCAGCTGATGCAGTGATGGGAAGGTCCATACTCCATTTAGTAACCACATAGAGAGACTGTCTGCTGCCATTGACTAGGTAGAGCGCAGCCCGTCACTCAGCCTTCTTAAAACTGTCCAGCTCTCTGCAAGAACTTCTCTCAATTTCAGCTGGGGACTCCCAGACAACATGGCTAATTCAGCCTAATATCTGCAGGGAAAAAAGCAAGTTTGCTTACCACACCTGGCTAATTCATCCTGCTATCCTGCTTACCACACCTGGCTAATTCATCCTGCTATCTATGGAAAACATAGTTTACCGTAAGTAAGCTTGCTTTTTTTTTTTTTTTATGCTGCAGTAGAAAATTGGAATCAGTTACTAGATGATTTACATCTGAACCAATGCCCCAAATGTTTTAAAAAGCAACTAAAAACCTTCCTCTTTGTTCATGCTTGTTTATAAAAAGAGTCCTTATAAATATTTTTTATTCTACTCCACTTCCCAATCTTTTTTGTATTCCCCAATATTTTACAGTAGCTTCAATGATATGTTATTTTAACTGTTTTTAGTTTGTTTGTTTTTTTAATTGCTGTATTTGTTTTTGTTTTAATTGTATATATCTTCCATTTGTTAGCAGCTTAGGGTTATTAACTTAAGTGGCATATAAATAAAATAACATAACATCGGCTTTTGGCTGAGATTGACCATCTGTAGTACATGAAGGATCAAATCTCTATCACCCAGTCCCTAATGCTGGATTTATACCCCTGGCTGCCCTTAAGCATGGAGACAGCCAGCTGTACCCTTCCTCTCTGCCTCCTCCCCAACCCTGCCAACAAGATTTTGTGACTCCCCAATTGATGTAAAAAGAGACCCAAAAGGGCGTTCTCCCCATCAGGCAGCTTCCCATAAGCATTTGCTTTCTTTGTCTATTGGTGATTCTGCCCTGATAATTCCCACTAGGGATCTGACCAACCCAGCAAGATTTCAACCTTCATATAAAAATAAATTAGGATCGGGACACTATTTCTACAGAAAATACTCTGTCAGTATTGCATGAATAACGTGTGTCACACACATAATAGCAGCACATTTGGGTTAGTCATGCCATTTGCTCTCTGCACCTAGTACAAATACCAATCATAACAGTGTAGTCTCTCTAGTGGATATATGAGCATAGTCCCCAGAAAAAAAACAAAACAAAAACAGCACTTTTGGTCTGCTTGTCCCTGTTTTTCAGATCCCATGGAGCAAAAGTGGCTTTGCTGGGGCCCCAGAAGCTGAAGAAGAAATTTCCCTGGATAAACACAGACGGAGTGGCCTTGGCTTCTTATGGTATCTACTGAGTAGAAAATCTCCCATTTTGATAACATGAATTATTTCTATCAGTATATCTAGCACCATGAAAGATAATTCAGGTTGTAACGATGTTCTGCTGTCTTAAAGTGGCAGTGCCAAGTACAGCATTTCTAAGTGAACTAACAAAGGAACAAGATAAAAAAGAAGCAGTTTATTTTCCAGTTTTAAGGGGCCAATTTTCATTATCTTATCCAGCTGCCAGCAATGAGCATATTTTCTACCTGTGTACTTTGTAGCTAATTTTCAAAGGGAAACTACTTGAGTAGTTTATCTTTGAAAATGAGTCACAAGGTACATAAGTACAAATTACCTGCATTTTCAGCAGGCCGAGAAGTGGGGGTAAAACTATGTGCATAGATTTTTTTTTTTTTTTTAAGCTTTTTATTTCATCCAGGCACAGTGGGGGGGAAGCATGAGAGAGAGAGAGAGGAAAAAAAAACACAGTTCTGACAGATACTACATCGGCACCACCTACCCTGTCTAGCCATTGCCCCCGACCCACCCTTTTTCTCAAAAGAATTCAGGCAGACACTGAATCAAGAAGAGGATTACTTTATATGTCGTTGTTAATGGCTGCAGCATACAGCAACTTGTACGTAAGAATTATCCAGTCAAAGATTATACACTTTTAACATCAATGGAATTTGTCCAACTTCTTTGTGGTGGGGTGGCCACTCTCATCTGGTGCCACCCATCTTCTATAAATCACACACATGAGATACCATTCTCAGTATGAAAGTTGACTGTAAAAAATCAACTCCCTTCTACACACAAGCATCACGACCTGTGACCAAAATTTGTTTAGCAATCCAAACTCTGAATGCTGGTAAAGTGTCTCTTCCATGAGTAGCCAACTCTTATCTGTAATACAGAAGGATACACCAGCTCAGGCATGTGCTGTCAATGTGGGGTGAAGAATAGGCCCATCTCTACTGTAAAAGCTGAATCTTGACCAGCATATTGCTTCAGTTTTTTTAGATTCTTATTTGCAACAAAAGGGGCAGGAAAATTATCTTGCACACATTGCCCTCCATGATTTAGCATAATGCTTGCTGTGTGGCCATTTCTTCCACAGCCCTTGGTAGCAACATCTTACTTGTTGAAGGCTCCCCCTAACTACTACTGCGGCTAAACCTAACCAATAAACTTTCAAGTACATCCTGTATATTACTATTAAAGATATCCAAGCCCACATGTGGTAAATGCATCCCATCTGTTCTATACCTTCCTGGCCAATCTTCCACTTATGAGCTCGTGTAATGGACCATGTTCATGGACCATGGTGCACATGAACCTGTGCATCAATTTGTTTAACTTTTTCCTAGTTTTTTCCTTCACTCAGTGATCTCTTTTCCCCCTTCCATTCTCTCTAAGGCATGATGGACCAGGCAATGTAGTACACTGGAAACAAGCCAGTGACCGACAAGCAATCTCTTTGAATCTTTCAGATTAACTCTATCTATGGTGTGTGTAGTTGCAAGGTTATTGCCTCCCAAGTGGAGGATTACTGCCCAGGGAGGAGCTTGTGATTTTTTTGTATTTCTTCTGAAGAAACAGAGGCATTACCTGGTCCCACCTCATCCTTCAATGTCTCATCCAAAGCAGGAATGTTGCACTGCTAGTCCAGGTCTAGGTGCTCCCCCAACAGTCTGGACAGTGCTTTCTTGTGGGCCCAGTGGACAAATAAGTGTAGACATACCCAAATGCAGCATAGTCCTCTTGATGTATCTGGAGAATATACCAAAACTCACAATGAGCACCAAATTGCTTAGAGGAATTCCTAAACATCAATTGAAAAACCACAATTCGAATCCTCCGTAATGAATTATCTATTCGGGTCTATAATCCTTCTGATCCCAAAACCGGGTAAAACAATTTAAACAACGTTTAAATAAATGTATGTTTTAAGAAAAATATTTTTTGAGGAAGAGAGGAACGTTTCATATATCGTTATCATAGATCCCCACCAGGGGTAATATGATTATAATTATAATCATAAACGAACCTCCTCCGTCCAATATTTTTCTTGAGATAAATGTGATGACACCAAGTGCAAACCTTTCTAGTGTGTTTTTATAAAATTCTTCCTTGTTAACAACGGTGAAAAAATTTTCCTCCGAACAACTGTGAAACAACAAATATGAATGTCCCGGCAAAGTTATAATAATCCCGTGAGGGTATTGATGACTGATTTAAATGCTTATGATCAACCCCATAGGCATAGAAGACTGTAAATCAAGGCTTAAAAAATAAGCTCCTTCAACATCCCGACTCATCTGATGTTATTGATGGGTAACCGACGCAGCCGCGTTTCAGGTCCGTCCAGGGACCTTTCATCAGGGGTTTCGTCCTCCTTCAACGCTTAGTCGGTGGGTGTAGAGCTGTTGCCTGCTAGGTCTCACGCTTGAGTCCGGTTGACTCTATCCGGGTCACCGGATAGAGTCAACCGGACTCATGCGTGAGACCTAGCAGGCAACAGCTCTACACCCACCGACTAAGCGTTGAAGGAGGACGAAACCCCTGGTTTTGTTCCACTCCAGCCAATGGTGAATCTTTCTTATAAGTAAAGTATGCCTTTGAAACAACCGGCATTATCTCCTTAGGGATCTTTAGGCACTCTTGCATATATTCTCTTATCATTTCTACCGGAGTTAATTGCTTCACAAGTGGAAAATTCACCACTCGCAGATTAGAAAACCTTAAAGAGTTCTCAATCATCTCAAATCGTTTTTCTGCGTTCAGTTCTGATTTAATTATAGTTCCTTGAACTTTCAATAGCGGTTTTAACTTCCTTAGGACCATTAGTTTAGTATACCCTTCTTTTACTTTCAGTGATATGTGTTTCAGATTGAGTTCTGGGTCGATTATTACGCCCAGGTTACGCACCTTCTCAGCTAGTTCTACTGTTTGATAATCTCAACCTGCAGTTGTTGCAAAATTGACTTTGCTCCATACCTCTCCTGGTCTGTCTTTGGCCTGCAAATTAGGGTCATAATTTTGTTATGTCAGAGGTAAATGTCACTCAACATGAGCCCAGTAATGTTTAGGAAAGCGGGCAAACTGGGGAACCAGCTCACTCACACGTAATGCTGTGAAATATGCTAATGAGAATGCATACCTGAAAAGGCACATTTCAAAAGCAATGAAACATACCAATTGCAGAGCTTTTAGTAACTTTTTCAGACAATCATATGTGATTGATCTTATTGTCATTCCTTGAACTCACTGAATTCTCCCACCCCAGAATCCATTATCTTAACAATGAAATTGTTTACGAGGTTGTCTTACCCTAATACACATGCAAAGAAGCCTGTCCTGGCTAGTTTGGCTGCCGTTGATGATCTGGATATGCACTCCAGCTTGCGCTGTAGTATAGGATATACAATAAGATGACTCTGGGATTCCAAGATGGCCACACATTGAGACGTGAGCCCTTGAAGGATCTTCCTAACTTTTAAAGATACTATCTTTTGTAGTGTTTTTTTCTCTATGGGTAAGAGGGTAAAGCCAGTGTGTTTCCAGATGCCTTGGCACATCAATGCCAGCAGGTCCAATGGATAAATGTTTCCTTCGGCACCTGGACCCTCTTGTAAACTCTGTTGAGCAGTTGTTGAACAGCGCACCAGACAAAGGTTTACCGGCAACCGTTCCAGACTCTGAAACATCTTTAACACTGGAGCTGCTCCACGTGCCTCAACCCGGGATTCAAGTGGCTAACAAAGTGGACAGCATTTCTTCCTGGTCACAGCTGGATGAAGTTATGCCATTGACTGTTCCAGTGATGAGAGATGCCTGGTTTGAGGGGCTGACCACTGGGACGACCTTTGACTGCACCTCTGTGTGGAGGTGGAATCTTCAACTGAAGGCATTGTAGCAGTTTTGCCAACATTGGAAGTAGTCCAAAAACCTACGGTATTGCCCTTCTGCTTTACCAAGCACCCTAATATTACCTTGGATGTTATTTGGGAAGTCATCATGAAGTAATCTTCACAATTGGCCCACTTAGTGACTTAACATCAAGGTCTTTCTACTACTTTACACACACACAAAAGCAGGTATCTTTAATATCTAATAAGTAGAGCTATTAGAACCTAGAAAGACTGCTGTGCAAGACTCAGTTGGTGTTTTCTTCAAGGGCATTCTTTTTTTTTTTTTGCAAAATAAAATGGAAAAATTAGAGAATGTTATTTGTTGGTGCAATATTTGAATCATCAGTCTTCCAAAGAAGAGACTGAAATCTCCAATGAAAATGCTTCCAAAATATTTTCTTGACACATGAAAGTTTATGAAAATGTACTTCCCCTTATCTCAAAGCCCTTACAAGATAAGGGGGAATCTCAAGTGTTTGTTAATGTTGTCTTGGAAAAATGATAAGATGATGGCGTTGTCATCTATTCTTATTATAAAGATATAGCTTATAAATTGGATATGGTTAAACAAACATATTATGAATCTGAAAACAGAATCAACAAACTTGTACCCCATAAACTTAAAGCAAAGTATACCCAGTCACAGTAAAAATTAAAGATAGGGGATCTTCCACAAAGATGGCCCCTGGACATAAAGGTGTTCTCTGAACTCTTCCAAATACACATGCTTAAAGGAAGGGATCTTTAGATATAACTGTGATCCTGACCAGAGAGTTTTAGGAATTGTTTTCTCTCAGGTAATAGAACTAGGGGGCACTCCATAAAGTTAGTAAGTAGCACATATAAAACAAAATGGAGAAAATTCTTTTTCACTCAGTGCACAAGTAAGCACTGGAATTCATTGCCAGAGGATGTGATAGAAGCAGTTAGATTAGCTGGGTTTAAAAATGGTTTGGACAAGTTCCTGGAAAAGTTCATAAATTGCTATTAGTCAAGTTGACTTAGGGAATAGCCACTGCTTATAACTGGCATTAGAATCGTGGGATCTATTTAATGTTTGGGTACTTGCCAGGCACTTGTATCCTGGATTGGCCACTGTTGGAAACAGGATGCTGGGCTTGATGGCTCCTCTGTGTGACCAAATATGGCAACTTCTTATGTGCTTATAATTTACAAACTTGGACCTAACACAAGAACAGAGATACGGTAAACAGGTGCTAGTAAGAGGACCTCCCCCTCTTTTTTTTCTTCTGCGTATCCTCTCCCCCCCCCCCCCCCATCCCCCAATCTTTCAGCTAGCATCAGGAATTGAGCCCTACTTGACCCTCTATGAAAGAATTACAAAGGCAAATATACTAATAATTGAGCCTCAGTTATATTCAGATGTTCCAGCATGTACTCAGTCTATCACAGACATCCATAAAAGATCTGTGCTTCCAAAACTCTGAAACACTAGCCATATTTTCCATCTGGCATGTCCTATGTAACAGATTTTGCCAATGCCAAACGAACGGTCGGGTGGCGGACATCCAGGTCATTAAAATATTTTATTTATTTAATGTATGAATCGCTTTCCAGATTTAAATAGCTCAAAATGTTGCATAAAATCATGAAATACAACTTAAAAATAATAAAACAAATTAAATAGTTGGCGTTTCCAGCGTGTATGCCTTCTGGATGAACAAATTCTCCCCCTTGCCTCTGATTTTCAAAGCAGAGACATCATCAAACAAAAAAGCTTCCAAGTTAAGGACATTTTAAAGTCATTTATTTGTATTTCTCTTTTATTTTATATGTACCCACAACCTGCTTATTATCAGATGATACAGGCATTTTGGAGTCCTTTTTATCTGCCTGCTCTGATTTAAATACCCCTGAGCTTTTTCAGCCACCTCTCCATCAGGACTTTCTAACATTTTTGCCATTATCTTTTGAAGATACCCCCACCCACCCAACTATGCGCTGCTGACTGACTGTTGACTTTCCCTCATGTTTAAGCTTAAAAATGTCTTTCTTTCCTGTGCCCCCTCCCCCCCCCCCCTTGGTCCAGACTATGAATTACCCCTATGCTTGGGGTGGGAAGTACCACATGAGAAGTTATTTTTACTAATATGATTTATCTTTGGGTTTATAGCCTGAGTGGCAGATGAGACAGGCTCCCGGTCACCTCAGTATCATAGTCTTATACCTTTCTCACTTGTGGCACCACAGACCAGATAAAATCATCACACCTGAATAAAACAGTAATGTACTAGTATTGTGTAAGCAGACAGTAAATCCAACCAGAACATTAAATGGGAAAGTACAGTAGTGAAGCATAATATAAACTTGTAGCTTTTTATTTTATTTTAAATCAAGCAATGCAATGCAGAAATAACACTGGGTATGGCCTCTCAGCCAGGACAACCTGGCTAAGAGGCCAGGATATGGATCGGAAAAAAAAAAAGGAATTCTAATAGATTGGGAGGGGGGAAGCAGTGAAGTACACAACTTTCAGAAATTCTTTACCCCTGAGTACTCAAAAAGGGGAGGGGAGAACAGATCCACCCTAATGTCACTAGTTTGTAAAGTGTGCACCCTGTCCCAAACTTAAAATTGTGTGGGAGAAAAAAAACCAAGAAAATGAAGTCCCTTTTGGTGGTTTCGCTGATTAGATGACAAACCAAATAGATGAGCACTGCATTTTGTGGAATGTCTCTCTCTCTTGGGGAACTTCCCCAAATGGTTTACTTGGTGCTAAACAGGAAGTGGGCCTGGTTTCAGTCTCTTACAGAAAGACCACAGTCCACCAGTTTTTCTTTCCTAGTACCTGCCAGCAAGGGTTTGCGCTTGACTTCAGCTGAAAGACTGAAACGATTAAGATGACATACTGAATTTATGACAAAAGGCAAGGAAATAAACCTTCTCCCTCCTCTGCTGAGCTACTCTCTGTGCAAAGTTTAGATTACTTAACTTAGTCTCTTATGATGATGATCAGACATGTGCTGCTGAGCCTGGATAGAAAGTTTCTCAGCTCTTGGCTTCTCTGTCCCTCATTGGGATTTTACATGTAACTCTGCTATGAAGTAAGAACAGCTGTCTGTCTCTCTCTTTCCTCAGAGTGTAGACTTTTGTCTCTACCTCTTGATAATAAGCTCTTTGGGAGAAGAACTGATTGCAGGGCTGCCAAATACACTCCTCTCTTCCTGGCTCCAATTCCTGGCTGTTCCACTCCTCACACACAGACATAACCAGCCAAATTTGCACCTTTTCTTCCTTAAAAGGTCTCCCAGCCTCTGTTGGCGATGTAGTGCTGTTCTCTGGGCAGGCCAAACAGTACAGCCCGCTCACAACCTTCCAAGACTGCATGTGCCAGACACTGGCTCCTGCAGAACATTTGTCATTTACAGGAGAGCATACAGGAGTTTTGAATTATCTTTATATTCCTTCACCTTGGCTGTAGCAGCTTGCAGTCTCTGCCAGTCCAAAACACATCACTCAAATCCAGATGCAGCTTGGTCCACACTGTAAGGCTCCAACACATAAGCTTGTGGGAGTTGGAACCTGGTTTATAGTAGCTTACTACATTCCTTTTTTAAACTTAGCTCCTGCAGCCAGGTTCACCATTTCCTAACAAATCTAAAACCTTCATCTGTGCACCATCATCTCATCCACACATTGACTCTGGAGCTCAGTCTGCCTCTGGGGTCATGCATGTGGAACAGGGAGCATTTCTGAGAATGTAATCCTAAAGGTTCTGGATTTCATTTTCCTACCAAGAGCCTAAATTTACTCTCCAGTACCTCCCTCCTGCACCTTCCTATGTCATTGGTACCTACATGGACCCCAACAGCTGGCTCTTCCCCATCACTCTCTAAAGTTTTATGTAGGTGGCGCATGAGATCTGCTACCTTTGCACCAGGCAGGCAAGTTATGAAGTGATCCTCATACCCACAAGCCACCTACCTATCTACTTTATAAATGATGGAATTGCCCACCACAAAGGCCGTCCTTCCTTCCTGGTAATGGACTTCTGGAGATGCATCCTCTGTGCAAAAGGATAAAGCATCAACTGGAGGGCAGGTCCTCGCTACAGGATCACGTCTGCCACACCAAGGTAACAGTCTCTTGCCAGGTGATCTTGCTCCTCCAAAGCAGCACAAAGGCTACTAGACTGGAGTTGGGACCATTCTTTTATGTCCCTGAAGGCCTCCTTAAACCTCTGTCTGCCTCAACTTCTCTAGGTTCTCACTCTGGTCTCCAGAGATTTGACTTGTTCTCTGAGAGCCAGGAGCTCCGCATCGGATGCACACATACAACTTCCCACCAGCAGGTAGATAATTACATAAGAACATAAGAAATTACCATGCTGGGTCAGACCAAGGGTCCATCAAGCCCAGCATCCTGTTTCCAACAGAGGCCAAAACCAGGCCACAAGAACCTGGCAAGTACCCAAACACTAAGAAGAACCCATGCTACTGATGCAATTAATAGCAGTGGCTATTCCCTAAGTATAATTGATTAATAGCCATTAATGGACTTCTCCTCCAAGAACTTATCCAAACCTTTTTTGAACCCAGCTACACTAACTGCACTAACCACCTCCTCTGGCAACAAATTCCAGAGCTTTATTGTGCGTTGAGTGAAAAAGAATTTTCTCCAATTAGTCTTAAATGTGCTACTTGCTAACTTCATGGAATGCCCCCTAGTCCTTCTATTATTCGAAAGTGAAAATAACTGAGTCACATCTACTCGTTCAAGACCTCGCATGATCTTAAAGACCTCTATCATATCCCCCCTCAGCCGTCTCTTCTCCAAGCTGAACAGCCCTAACCTCTTCAGCCTTTCCTCATAGGGAAGCTGTTCCATCCCCTTTATCATTTTGGTTGCCCTTCTCTGTACCTTCTCCATCACAACTATATCTTTTTTGAGATGCGACGACCAGAATTGTACACAGTATTCAAAGTGTGGTCTCACCATGGAGCGATATAGAGGCATTATGACATTTTCCGTTCTATTAACCATTCCCTTCCTAATAATTCTTAACATTCTATTTGCTTTTTTGACTGCTGCAGCACACTGAGCTGACGATTTTAAAGTATTATCCACTATGATGCCTATATCTTTTTCCTGGGTGGTAGCTCCTAATATGGAACCTAACATCGTGTAACTACAGCAACGGTTATTTTTCCCTATATGCAACACCTTGCACTTGTCCACATTAAATTTCATCTGCCATTTGGATGCCCAATCTTCAAGTCTCTGCAAAATACTGGATAGCCCCCATTTTGCTGCTAGGTTTCAATCTGCATCTTAATTTGCTTAAGTCTTAAAAGCAGATTAAGGAGTGGGTATCTTTCAATTTAAGGGTTATTAAATGTAATTAGGTTTTTTAAATATATTTACTAGGTGTCTTTTTTTTTTTTTTATCATTTTTAAATTAGATAACTAAGCTATTGTTAGTGAATGACCAACAACAGAACAAAAAGTATGGTAACTGAACCAGATTTCAAAGTTGTCAGACCACATTAAATTTATCTGGCAAATATTAGAATGACTTGAAGCACATGGTGGTGCAGATCTCTGTTAACCATAAGCGACCTTCAGAGCTGCCCCACTTCTTTATTCTTTAAAACTATACAAATTGTATAGTAACATATATTTTCTAGAAAATGTTGATATAATGCAGGTACTGATAAGGCTTTTTTTGGTACCGGTCAGGTCTGGAGAACGAGGGCTGGTTTGACCCTTGGATGTTGCTGAATGCCTTCCGACGGAAAGCCCTGTCCATGGGAGTGTATCAGACTCATGGTGATGTAGCAGGTGAGCTATTCTTATTCCCAAAGCAGGAACTAAGGATGTGCCTCTTAACCCATTGTGAACCTGCAGGTCCTAAATATTTTAAAAGCAATAGCAAGGCAGGAAGTTCTGATACTGTTAGCCAAATGGTTTAATGAGAATGAGGTTTCAGCTGCCAAGGCTTCTGTTCCTACAACCGTGTCATGTTATTATAAAGTACAACTAGGTCCACTTGTGTGAACATTTTAAAACAAATATTTGCAGTCTCCCACTGGTGTGTTGTACAACTAATTTCTGAATTCCTTATATTACTTATTAAACCATCATACAGATAATCCATGATATCATGCTGGAGAAGAAAAATGTTGTAAAAGGAATCTTGTCTGACCTCAAATTTTATACATTTAATCATTATCCATGGATTGCTCTTTTGTTGATTCTATAAAAGGTCACAATCTATAAGAATCCAGTTTATTTCCAGGACCAATAATGGACCTCTGTACTGCCTTATTTGAGTGGAATTCACTAGTTTGTTTGCATTCACAAAGACTCCGTCCAGAGGGTGGCTGCAGTTAGTGGGGGCAGGGACAATTCCTTCCTTCCCCTGCTGAAATGATCCCCTTTTATGGCATCGCCCTCATCTGTCATAGTGCGGGCCCCACACCAAAAGAAGCAGCAAGAAGAGCAGGAAATTCAACCCTGAACCCTGCAGCCCTCGCACAGTCACCAACCTTAAGAACATACTGGATTAGACCAAGGGCCCATCAAGCCCAGCATCCTGTTACCAATAGTGGCCAATCCAGGTTACAAGTACCTGCCAAGTACCCAAACATTAAATAAATCCCATTCTACTACTGCCAGTAATAGCAGTGGTTTATTCCCTAAGTCAAATTGATTTGTAGCAGTTAATGGACTTTTCCTCCAGGAACTTATCTAAACCTTTTTTCAACCCAGCTACTCTAACTTCCCTAACCATATCCTCTGACAATTAATTCCAGAGCTTAATTGTGCGTTGAATATGAAAGAATTTTCTCTGATTTGTTTTAAATGTACTACTTGCTAACTTCATGGAGTGCCCCCTAGTCCTATTATCTGAAAGAGAAAATAACCGATACACATTTGCCCGTTCTAGACCTCTCTCATATCCCCCATGAGCCTTGCTCCTTCTCCCACATGCTGAATTTCTTGGCTGTTTGCTGCTGCTTCTATTGTAGAGCTGGCGCCACAACATGGAGATAAAGGGGGATGCTGTAAGAGGCAGCAGGCCTGAATTTAGGCATGCATTGTCAGCACCTATAAAAATTTGGCGCCGGAGGCCATTGCCTATATTGCCTGTTCCTAAATCCGGCCCTACCAGACTATAGCTACTAAAATGGTCAGCAGTCATTATTCAAAAACAGATGGGGGATACACTTTTTTTTAATTTAATTTTTTTTTAAAGATCTAAACATGTATATTCTAGAAGAAAGCCAAGATAGGTAAAATATGATGAAGCATTTAAATATCTCCAATGTTTACATGCATAGGAGGCAATTTTCTTTCAGCGAAAACCAGGCTTTAGAACAAGCGATAAGAGTGAAAGGGGGTAGATTCAGGAGTAATCTTAAGAAATATTTCTTTACACAGAGGGTGGTGGATCCATGGAACAGTATCTGAATTTAAGAAAGCATGGGATCTCTAAGGGAGTGATGGGAATTTATAGAGCTAAATTAATTCACAATATATTGTAAATATTTATTCCTTAAATGATCAGTTTTCCTGCTCTATTTCTTTCCCACAGTTAGACTTTACCTTGTTTTAATGTAACTTTACGACCTTCGCACATGTTATTGTTCTGTTATTTGACTCACTCCCCCTGTTATCTGTAAACCAGCATGATGTGATTTTTAATCACGAATGCCGGTATAGAAAAAACTTTAAATAAATAATTGAGCGGATGGGCAGACTGTTTCGTTTCTATGTAGCTTTGGCATTCTGTTAATACTGGTGTATTTTGATTTCCTCTGGATCATCACACAGGGACCCCATTAAACAGTTTGAAAGAAACATGAACTCCATGAACCTCTAGTATAACTCTGTAAATAATTTTTTGCAGATTAATTCCCCTCCCCTGCCAAATCTCCTCCTGGCTTCCTTAAATAAAACTGGTGAAAGTACATTTTAAAAAAACCATGAAAGCCAAGCTCCCTTCCAATCCCTCGTCCAGGTTCCTTAAATAAAATAATGGTGCTCCGAATTCCCCCATTCCTCTCATAGTTCTCGTCCCAGGATTTCAGATATAATGGCCCTATGCCTCTCGAAGTCACAAAAGGTTATTTTCCCCAAGCCAGGTGGGAAGAAGACGGTCTTGCTTCCTCCTGCATTGGCTGAATAGTAAGTGCCAATTGCTAGGACAGCCTGCATTGAGTTCTGAATGGGGAGTGGTCAGTTAGTATTTATTCAGTGCGGAGAATAAATACTAAATGACAGTAGGCTCTCAGTGCTGCCATCACGTAGGGGCCGATGCAAAAAAAAAAAAAAAAAATGCGCCGAAAGCAGGTGCTGAGTGTTCAGTGCCTGCTTTCCTAGTGTGCGCCCAAGTACCTCTCCTGGGGGCATCATGCAATATTTAAATTAGGGGGCGCGCAGCCAAGAAGGCGCTAGGGACGATTGCGCGTCCCTAGCGCCTTCTTGGCAGCAGGTGCCCGGGAGAGGTTGGCTGTCCGCGGGTTGAGAAAATGGGCACTGACTTTATCGATGTCCGCTTTCCTAATCTGCGCACAGCCACTGGTTAGGGAGATAGACACTGGTTAATAGAGCATCCGTTTCTCTAATCTGACCGCCGGTACTCTTTTTTTTTTTTTTTTTTTTTTAATCTTTTAAACTTTTGATTCCTCCGACTTAATAGCACCATGATATTAAGTTGGAGGATGTACAGAAAAGCAGTACTTTTTGGGATGTTCAGAAATTAACGCCTGCTCTGGGCAGGCGTTAATTTCTGAGTGTAAAAATGTGCAGATTAGACGTACATTTATTTATTTATTTATTTTGCATGTGGGCTGACTAACTAATAGCCTCATTGACTTGCAAGTGATGAGCACTATTATTTTCCTGGCAAGTTGGACACACGTTGTGGACTTGCTAATCCCCTTATAGCATGAGGGGCTGTGGACGCACATCCAACCGCGGGTTAAACAGTGCGCTCGGCCCCTCAGTATTTAACTGAAGCAGGGGAAGGTAAGATGGTTACCTCCTCCCCTCAACTTGTGGGAAGCCTTTTCGGAAATCTTAAGGAAGTGGAATGGGTGGCACTACCCTGGGATGCTATCGCTTTATTTTGTTTTTTTAAATGCAGGAACTGATTTCCTAGGAGAGAGATGGGGGGTTTGGAGCACCACTATTTTATTTAAGGCACCAGGGGTAGGTTTGCTGGAGGGCTCAGTTTCATGGTTTTTTTTTAGTCTTTTTAACTTAATCAGTTTGGCACAGATTTTCAGTGCTAACTAGTTAGCTGGAGTAACCCAGCCATCCTAAATGTAGCTGGTCAAATTTTGACCAGCTAAGTTTTCAGCTGACTATTTTCCTAAATCTAACAGGTTATGATCAATGTGTCTAAAGATAATCAGCTAAAATTAACTGGTTATTTTACCCACTCAGTAGGTGTTTTGAATACTGTATGTACCTCTAGATTTCAAGTCCTAACCCATCCCTTGGTGGCATCACTGCACCAATGCCCCATGCCATCTAGAAATATAGCAGAGCTGCTCTTTAAATCAGCCAGCATGGAGCTTCTGTCACATCCTTTCTACTGAACTTTCTCCTTTTTTTTCTTTTTTTTTTTTTAGGTTTTCAGTTCTTCACACGTGACATGGTGACAAGTACGGGGGAGCCGGTGACATTCAAACGCATCAAAGTAATTAATGTGAGTCCGGCTTCCAGGATCAAGATTTTCAAGGAAGTTTAAACCATAAACATATAACTTCAACATCATATACAATACCTTTTCTCCTCCTGATACTAATCCTCTCTAATCTTATTCCCTGCTGCAAACCACTACTACTATCAAGTTCACCCTCCCCTATCTCTACATTTTCTATCTCGCCTATCATTCTGTGATCTGCACTGCCCACTGCTCTTGAACTTCAGTTTTCTTCCCCTCATCCTGCCATTTCCACTGTCCCTGACTCCATCTCACCCTTGTCGCTATTGGCACACCTCTGCTTGTCTTCTCCGTATTCTCCTGCTCCTCCTACTTTCAGCCGGGGATATCAATCCCAGTCCTGGACCTTCAAGGCAATTTTTACTCCACCGTCCTATATCAAGCCGTAACCCCTCCAATCTTATCACTATTCCCCTTCTCATGCTTCCTTTGAATTCTGTCTCCAAGAAGCTTGCCTGTATTCATGACCTTCTTACCTCTCGTTCTCATCATCTCCTTGCCTTAACGGAGTCTGGGCTTTCCCTGAGGACACTGCTTTAGTTGCTGCTCTCTTCTCCCACACTCCTCATTCAGTAGGCCGTGGTGGTGGTGTTATACTGCTACTCTTCCCCTCCTCCTATAGATTTCATCCCCTTCTCCTACCTGAATCCCACTCTTTGTTTTTTTCTTTTTCTTCTTTTGAGGTCCATTTTATCTGCTTGCTCACTTCACTAGCTCTCTGGGTAGCTGTCATCTATCAACCCCATGATAAATTTCCCTCTCCTTTCTCATAGATTTTGATTCCTGGCTTGCTTTCTTCATTGACCATCTTCCCCTTCCCTTATTCTTGGTAACTTTAACCTCAATGTTGATGACTCCTCTAACTCTTATGCCCCAAACCCCATTTTTTAATCTCTTCCTTTGATCTCTGACTCGACTCTACCACCCCTACTCTCCAGCATGGCCACTGCCTTGACCTAGTCTTTGCTTCTAACTGCTGTCTCTCAGACTTCACCAGCTCAGTTCTTCCAACCTGACCATCAATTGACTTTCACATTAAACCACCCTCCCCCACATCTCATCCTGTCACCACCTACACCTTTGGGAATCTGCAAATTATTGATCCTTATATCTCCTTCACTGCTGTTTCATTTCTCCTTCCCTCCACAACATTGTCTGAATTTGTGGATGAAGCAGTTTCTTCTTACAACACTGAACTCTCTTCAGCCTTAGACACACTTGCCCCTTGTTTTACCTGTCCTGTAGGGCGCACTAAACCCCAGCCTTGGCTCACCTCTAGACTTCACTACCTAAGTTTCTGCGCCCGTTCTACACAATGTCTCTGGCTAAAAACCTGTGCACTTGCAGATTTCATACATTTCAAATTCATGCTGACTACTTTCCAGTCTGCTATTACATTTGCCAAACAAGACTACTATGTCCATCTGACAAACTCTTACATCAAACCCTCACCTTCTCTTTGCCCCACTCCATTCCCTCCTCAATCTTCCCTTGCCTCCCCCCCTCCCCTTCACTCTCTGCTCAGACTATGGATGACTACTTCCATGACAAGATTCACAAAATTAGTCTTGAGTTCTCAACCAGGTCCCCTTTACCTGCCTCCCCCCCCTCCCCCCACTTCTTTCCTCCTTTCCTGAAATCGCAGTGGAGGAAATTCCTAGTCTTCTCTCTTCCTCCAAACTCATTACTTGTGTCTCTGACTCTGTCTCCACCCACTTCCTCAGCTCCATCTCCACCTCCACTGCATTCATCCTTTCATCGTATTTATTTATTTATTTTTATATACCTACATTTAATCAGATATCACATCGGTTTACAGTAAATATATCAAATAAGACTCGGGCTTCTTATTTCTTACATGATGACTTAGTAACAATATTAACACTGTAGTGAAGGTAAGTAACAATTTTAGCTTAGAGAAGTTTAGTAACAATATTAATGCTTTATTGAAGCTAAGTTATTACAGAATAACTTGGAGATTTACAGAATATGTTGGAGATTAGAATTAACAACTTGGTGGTGACATTGTCACATCCTCAATCTATCACACTCCATTGCTACTGTTTCTGCTGCCTTCAAATGTGCTGTAATCATACTACTCCTTTAAAAAACCTTCACTGGATTCTACATGTCTTGCCAATTATTGTCCCATCTCCCTTCTCCCTTTTGCCTGCAAACTACTGCTGTCATGACTTGCATCTCAAGCTATTCTTCATCCATTCTGGTCTAGTTTTCGCCCTCTACATTCAACTGAAACAATCCTTGCCAAAGTTTCCAATGACCTGTTTATGGCTGAAGCCAGTCTTACTCTGTCCTTATTCTCTTTGACCTGTCTGGCTGCTTTTGACAATGTTGATCACCACCTACTCCTTGATATCTCTCCTCTCTTGGATTTTGGGACTCTATCCTTTCTTGATTCTCTTCTTACCTCCCCATCATACTTTTATCATTTCCCCTGGTGGTTCCTTCCCTACTGTCATTTCACTATCAATTGGTGTGCTGCAGGGTTCTGTCCTGGCCCTCTTCTCTTCTCGCTATATACTAATACCCTTGGTACTCTGATTTCCTCTCATGGCTTTCAATACGATTTTTATGCTGATGACTCCCAGATCCTCCTTGAGATTTCCCCAGGAATCCAGCCCCAGATCTCAGCCTCCTTGTGTGATGTTACTGCCTGGATGTCCTGCTGCCACCTTAAACTCAATATGGCCAAGTCAGAGCTCATTATCTTTGCTCCCAAGCCTACCTCCCTTCTTTCTCCTTTCTCTATTTCTATGGATAACACGGTCATCCCCCCAGTCCCCTCAGCCTATAACCTAGGAGTCCTCTTCAACTCCTCTCTCTCCTGCTCTATGTATATCCAAAACTCTGCTAAAACGTGCTGTTTCTTTCTCTAGAACATTGCCAAAATCTGCACAGGAAGTGAGCGAGGTGATGAAAAGAGATTTTAGAAATATTGCTTCCTTTATTCCATGGATAAACAATTCAGATTTTTCCTGATTTTGCTCACTCTACACGAGAGAAGAAGAGAATTTCTTGCTCTTAGGTCTTAGGCCACTTCTTTAGTGGGTTCTTTTGTTCTCAGATATCCCTGCAAATTTGTTATCAGATATCGTAATGATTGTTTTGTGTTCTTTCTACCTGATCAACTTAAATCCTTCATCAATTCCAGAAGTATTCTCTCTTTCTTGGGAATAATTAGGTCTAGATGGTGATCCATTTGAATTTATCTCTGCTTGAGTCATGTTATGTCAGTTTCTTTAATTGTTTCCTTGTCTCTCCTGTTTTTTCTCTCTCCTCCTTCTAATATTACTTCAGATGATGAATGGTTTATAATAACTATTTCATTTATATTTGTTCTTCTTTGTATTGATTTCTTTTGTGGATTGTATAACAAATCATCTTTTACTATAAGCAAGGTGTATTCCTTCTTATAATTTTGAAATTAATAAATATAAAGTTAGAAAAAAAGAAAAGGGATCCATGCTTCCTAAAAGGTCGAGAACCTCTTTCTTAGTGCAATTGGAATATATCACCAGCATGTAGAAGGTGGCCCCATCTCCGTACAGCCTTTGGTTGTCCAGTTTATACAAGGCCTGCTTCATTTGAAGCCTCCCATCAGGCCTCCAGCTCTGTCTTGGGACCTCAACATGGTTTTGTCCCAGCTGATAAGTTTCCTTTGAGCCACTTGTTCTGAAATACCTGGAAGATTGTATTTTTGATGGCTATCACTTCGTTGTGCAGGATCAGTGAGCTCCAGGCTCTAGTAACTTATCCACTTTATACCAAGCTTCATCATGATAGGGTGGTTCTGCTTATCCCTCCTAAGTTCCTGTCTAAGCAGATGGGAATTCCATCTTAACCATTCGATCATCTTTCCAAACATGGCCACCAAAGGTGAACAAGTACTGCCCACTTTGGACTGTAAGAGAGCCTTGGCCTTCTACCTGGAGCAAACTAAAGTCCAAAGAGTCCACCCAGCTTTTTGTTTCTTTTGACACCAACACACTTGAGGATTGCCATTGCCAGGAAGACTTTATCCAGTTGGCTAGCAGATTGCACTTCCTTCAGGCAAGCCTGAATTTGATGAGCCACCCTCTGTCTGAGCCATGGCAGCATCCAGTGCCTTGCCTACAATTGGTCCCCATGGAGATCTGCAAGGCCGTGATGCAGAGCTCTCTTCACACATTGGCATCTCACTATTGTTTTGGACAGGGATGGCTAACGTGGTAGTGGGTTTGGCCAGCCTGTCCTGTGCAACCTGTTTCACATGTAGAACCCAATTCTACACCCTCCTATGCTCATTGTTTTTATTCTAGGCTGTCCCTCCTAGATAAGATAAAATGGAAAAAAAAGGCTTGTTGCCATAAAAAATATTTTGTTGTGCTCATTGGTACTTTGCAGTGATTTCTCCTATTTTCATTTGGGGTAGTCTGCCATCCAGCTTGTCCTTGGCAAAAACAGAGTTGCTTACTTGTAATAGGTGTTCTCTGCGGACAGCAGGATGTCAGTCCTCGTGAAACCCACCCACCTCCTCTGGTAGTTGGCTGACACTTACTGTATATATAAAGGTACAAGACTGACGGGGTCCCCACATGGGGCATGTTCAATGAGGCACAATCAAAGTTCAGAAAGTTTGCATCAGATGATGAAACCCACTTGTCGGGACTGATATCCTCAGAGAACACCTGTTACAGGTAAGCGAATCTGCTAAGTCTTTCCTCTGGTTATATTTCAGGTCCAGACACCCAATAGTTTGGAATACCAGCCTGTGGAGTGTTCTCTAGTGGTGAATGCAGCTGGTGCCTGGTCAGGAAAGGTGGCCGAGATGGCCACAATTGGCAACGGGCCTCCAGACACCTTGGCTGGGATCAAAGTACCAGTGGAACCCAAAAAAAGGTACATTCTTAGTATAAATTTTTTTTTTTAAAGTTCTTCCAATTTATTATAGTTTTTATGCATACTAACATATAACAACATTTTACAGAATTATTGGAAAATACAATATTATCCCAATGCAGTAATTACACCATAATTATTACTAGGGATGTGCGATCAAAAAGTTTTTTGGTTTTTTTTGTTTCGGGGTGGAGTGGGAGTAAATTAATTTCTCAGTTTCTTTTGATCCTTTGCTTCATTTTGTTTGCTAAACCAGAATAAACAATAAACTGCCCTCTCCCTCTGCCTGGTCCCCACTCCCCACCAATACACCATAGCTGGCACTTACCTGGTTGGGCTGAGTCAAGCCCATCCAGGGACCTTCCCAACCTCCATTTACCCCTTCCAAAGTGATCTGCAGCAGAGGGAAAGGGTCAGGAGCAATCTCCAGTTGCTCCATCCTGCCGTCGTCCCTGGAAAAATGTTTCAGATTGGCTCCAAGTTGACAACAACAAAATGGTGATGGGGCAGGCCAGCACCGTTTTTGGAAAGCTGTACAAGAAAAATGTGTTGTGGTATGAATGTTATGGACACATTCTGCTAAGTAAGGGTGGTGAATGTCTGTGTTAAAGTTTTGTGATTCTTTATAACACTTTCCACGATTTTTCCCGGCTCTGAAGTCAGGCTTACCTGTCCATTGTTTCCCGAATCACCCCTGGAGCCCTTTTTAAATTTTGGGGTTACATTGGCCACCTTCCAATCTTCAGGTACAACAGATGATTTTAATGATAGATTACAAATTAATTGAAATAGGTCTGAAATTTCATTTTTTAGTTCTTTCAGAACCCTGGGATGTATACCATCTTGTCCAGATGATTTACTACTCTTTAGTTTGGCCTACCACATCTTCCAGGTTCACCATGATTTGGTTCAGTTCATCTATATTGTCACCTTTTGAAAACCATCTCCGGAACAGATATCTCCCCATCATCCTCTTTAGTAAACACTGAAGCAAATAATGTGTTTAATTTTATCTTCCCTAAGTGCCCCTTTAATCCCTTGATCATCTAACAATGATCCAAAGGCAACAACAAACCTTTACCATAAGAAAAAAATCAGCAGAACCAGGGGTCACGATTTGAAGCTCCAGGGAGGAAGATTCAGAACCAATGTCAGGAAGTATTTCTTCACGGAGAGGGTGGTGGATGCCTGGAATGCCCTTCCGGAGGAAGTGGTGAAGACCAGAACTGTGAAGGACTTCAAAGGGGCGTGGGATAAACACTGTGGATCCATAAAGTCAAGAGGCCGCCAATGAAGAGTGGGTGACTCGCCAGAATGATGGCTACTGCCTGGAGACAATACCCTTATTCAATAAACATACACATGGTTACTGTGACTTCAACATCACTCTAAGCTTCAACAGCAAGAGGAAATGTGGAAAAAAGGATTTGCACTCACAAAGACGGGAGTAGCTGGCTTGTTACGGCGGTTACTACCCCAAACCAAATATCCAAATTACTACCTCCACCTTCCTCTATTCCTGATGCCTTTCAACTAGCTTGATCACTCCATTCTTATACTTCACTTTCAATGCATATCCAGCATAGTTCTCTGCTTCAACAGCAGGGGAAAAGAAAAACTGTTACTTCACACATCCAGCAGAGCTCTCTGCTTAAACGGCAGGGGAGAAGAAAAAAGGGTTCGCACTCACAAAGCGGGGAGTAGCTGGCTTGTTACAGCGGTTACTACCCCAAACCAAATGTACCTGATACTTCACTCTCGACGCATATCCAGCATGGCTCTCTGCTTCAACGGCATGGGAGAAAGACTGATACATCACAAATTTCCAGCATAGCTCTCTGCTTCAACGGCAGGGGAAAAGAAAAACTGATACTTCACGCATATCCAGCATAACTTCAACGGCAGGGGAGAAGAAAAAAGGATTCACACTCACAAAGCGGGGAGTAGCTGGCTTGTTACGGCGGTTACTACCCCAAACCAAATGTGCCTGATACTTCACTTTCGATGCATATCCAGCATAGCTCTCTGCTTCAACGGCAGGGGAGAAGAAAAAAACTGATACCTCACGCATATCCAGCATAGCTCCCTGCTTCAACGGCAGGGGAGAAGATAAACAACCAATAAGGGCTGTATAACATAATCTGGGTAAAAACAAATAAGCATGGGTGTAGCTTGCTTATTGCGGCGGTTACTACCCCTACTACCTCTAACTAATCAAGCTAGATATTTCACTTGGATGCAGCTCCATCACCGCTCTCTACATTAATGGCGGGGGTGGAAGGGAATTAGAACCAAGAGCTAAGAGAAACAGATAAGTATGGGAGAAGAAATGAGGGAAGCTTGCTGGGCAGACTGGATGGGCCATTTGGTCTTCTTCTGCCGTCATTTCTATGTTTCTATGTTTCTATGTTTCAGTCCAATCAACTCCCTCGCAGGCTTTCTGCTTCGGATATATTTTTTAAAGTTTTTATTATGAGTTTTTGCCTCTATGGCCAACTTCTTTTCAAATTCTTTCTTAGCCTGACTTATCAATGTCTTACATTTAATTTACCAGTGCTTATGCTTTATCTTATTTTCTTCTGATGGATCCTTCTTTCAATTTTTGAATGACGATCTTTTGGCTAAAATAGCCTCTTTCATCTCACTTTTTAGCCATGCTGGCAATCGTTTGACCTTCATTCCACCTTTCTTAATGCGTGGTCCACATCTGTACTGCACTTCAATTATGGTATTTTTTTAACAATGTCCACACCTATTGCACATTCTTAACCTTTGAGGCTGTACCTTTAGGGGAGGGGGGGTTTGTGTTTTTGTTTAACTATTTTTCTCATTTTATCAAAGTTTCCCTTTTGAAAGTTTAGTTCTAGAGCTGGGGATTTACTTACTGATTCCTTCCAGCCATTAATTCAAATTTGATCACACTATGATCACTATTGCCAAGCGGCCCCACCACCGATACCTCTCTCACCAAATCCTGCACTCCATTGAGAATTAGTTCCAAAATTGCTCCCTCACTCGTCATTTCCTGAACCAATTGCTCCATAAAACTGTCATTTATTCCATCCAGGAACTTTATCTCTCTAGCATGTCCTGATGTTTCATTTACCCAGTCAATATCGGGGTAATTGATATCTCCCATTATTACCACACTACCAATTTGGTTAGCTTCTCTAATTTCTCTTAGCAGTTCGCTGTCTGTCTCTCCATCTTGGTCAGGTGGACGGCAGTATATTCCTATCACTATACTCTTTCACAGCACACAAGGGATTTCTACCCATAAAGATTTGATTGTGCATCTAGTCTCATGCAGGATCTTTATCCTGTTGGACTCTATGCCGTCCCGGACATAAAGCGCCACCCTGCCACCAAGATGCTCCTCTTTCATTGTGATATAATTTGTACCCTGGTATAGCACTATTCTATTGATTATTCTCTTTCCACTGTGTCTCTGAGATGCCAATTAAGTCTGTCATCATTCACTGCTGTATACTCTAATTCTCCCATCTTACTACTTAGACTTCTGGATTAGCACACAAACATTTCAAAGTGTGTTTTTTTGTTTGTATTTGCATTCTGTTTTTCAGTTGACAGGGATAAATTGGAATCTTTTAGCTTAGGTGAGCCTTTAATTATAGGCACTTAGACTACTTTTCTTATTATTGGAACCTCTCTGTTGGGATGCCCTAACTCTAATGCTTCAATAGTATCCTTCGAAGATGCCTCCCTCTGAACCATGCACTGTAGAGTGACTGTTAGCTTTCCCCTTTGATTTAAAAGCTGCTGTATCTCCTTTTTAAAGGTTAGCGCCAGCAGCCTGGTTACACCCTGGTTAAGGTGGAGTCCATGCCTTCGGAAAAGACTCCCCCCCCCCCCCCCCCTTCCCCAAAAGGTTCCCCAGTTCCTTACAAAACTGAATCCCTCTTCCTTGCATCATCGTCTTAACCATGCATTGAGACTCTGGAGCTCTGCCTGCCTCTGGGGATCTGTGCATGGAGCAGGGAGCATTTCAGAGAATGCTAGCCTGGAGGTTCTGGATTTCAGCTTTGTACCTAAGAGCCTAAATTTGGTTTCCAGAACCTCCCTCCCTCATTTTCCTCTGTCGTTGGTGCCCACATGTACCACAACATCTGGCTCCTCCCCAGCACTATCTAAAATCCTATGTAGGTGACATGTGAGGTCCGCCACCTTCGCACCAGATAGACATGTTACCAGGCAATCCTCACGCCCATCAGCCACCCAGCTGTCTACATTCCTAATAATCGAATCACATACTATGACAGCCAACCAAACCCTTCCCTCCTGAACAATAGCCCTGGGAGACACATCCTCAGTGCGAGAGGACAATGCACCATCTGGAGAGCAGGTCCTTGTTATAGGATCATTTCCTGTTGCATGAGGTGGTTGCTCTTATCATGAGACCTTTCTCATCCAGGGCTGCCAGACTAGAGTTGGGACTTGGCTACTATGTCCCTGAAGTTCTCACCTATATCTCTCTCTCTGCCTCAGCTCCTCCAGGTCTGCCACTCTAGCCTCCAGAGATCGGACCTTTTTCATCCTTCATCACTAGAATGTATGTCCTCCCCTACCACGTTTTTACCAGATTTGCTAATAGCTTCCCTGCTTTATTCCCATATTGAAAAAGTCTGTGTTTGTAATAAAGTAGATTTTGGGGGGTTTTTTGCTTTATAAGATCATGTAAAACATTTTGTGTTGTGTAAATTATGTTCTAGTGGCCGCTGATGGGCTCTGATTGTATTTCTTTTTGGCTAGTTACAGTTGTTGCTCTAGACGTAGAATATCATTTGCTATGTGTCTTGCCATATATGTAATCACTTCCCCCCCCTCATCACCACCTTGGCTGTTTCTCAGTATAGGACTGGTTCAGTTTGATAATCTTGTTTAAAGTAAGCGAATTCTTTCCATTTTTCCCGTAAATGCTCCTGGAATTTGGTGTTGAGAAAAGATATGCTGGAAATTTCCAGCGCTGACTTCCCCGTCGCAGGGTTAGTGAGGGGTCCTATTTCTGAGCTGGTCACATTAGCAAAACTCTCCCTACTAATCAATATATAGTCTTAAGTGAGAAGCCATCCCATGGGCTCTAGAAATGTGAGTGAAATCTGCCTCACCGGGGTGTAGGGCTCTCCACATGTCCACCAGGCCTAAATTCTGACATAGATAAGGTTAAGCCCTTTGAAAGATCTGATCCTGTAGCTGGCTTGGAAGGCCTCTTATCCATAGTAGGGTAATGTGTTAATTTAACGTCACCCCCATAATATAGCCGGTAGATGGGAATGTGCTAGCAGTATGTTGAACACAGAGTCAAAAAAAATCTGCGAGTATACATTAGGAGCATATATATTTTCCAAGAATATTTTTTTGCCGAATAATTCAGTTTCTAAAAATATATATCTCCCATCGGGATCTACCAGCGATTTATGTATCATGTATGACAGCGCTTTGTGGAACAAAATGGCAACCCCTGCTCTGCATGAATTAGAAGATGCCGAAAACACCTTTCCACTCATTGTTTTTGTAATTTATTGTGTTCCATGTCTGAGAGTTTGGTCTCCTGCAGCATTGCAATGTCGACTTTGTGTCTATGCATGGCCTGCAAAATCTTGTATCTTTTAGTGACTGTTCCTATGCCACATACATTCCACGTGCAGCATTCGAATTTGGGGGAGAGTGGATTATACCATAAACGCTTGCCACATTTTTGTTTAGGTTGAGGGTCCCGCAGCCTAGATCCCTCTCCTCGGTCCATCTGGAAAAAGTCCCACCCATTGTTTTGTACATATCCCCGCAGTGTGCTCATGATAACTGCGAAATATATTACATACAAACAGAAAATCCTATTAAAAGAAGCCATGATATGCAGTGATATTTCCCCTGCCTTCTCAGCATATTCCCCTACAAAATAACCCATTGTGGGTGTAGGTTGGTCCAGAGAAAATATGTTTCCTTTCCAGCCTTAACGTCCACCAAGCGCTGTGCTCTCCCAAGTACGGGCACTTGTACTGCGAGGGTCCCCTCACCTACCATCTCTTATGTAAAGAAATAGAGAGGTATGTCCAATTTTGAAAAAGTTATATCTGCAATAGTTAATTTTGTTCATAATGTTCAACTTCTATTTGCATGTTTTAGCCCCTAGAGTCGAATGCCCAAGTGTTACCATGACCAGATTTAGCCAGAGTTCAATCCTCAAATGAAAGTTGTAGCTGCCTCAACATCCGTTAAGAAAGCTATCTGTCCATTGTGGAAGATTTTTTATTTTTCCAGAAATAGCAGTGTCGAACGAATTTTCAGTCTTGCGAGTTGCTTACAAGCCGGGGAGAAGGCCTTCCTTCACATGGCAATGGAGACTGAGTAGTCTTGAAATAGGATTTTCTCCCTCTCCAGCTGTAGTTCAGGTAGGCATCTGTAAGCTCGTAGAATATCAAATTTGTGTGCAACGTTTAGCACTCAGAAGATGACTGCCCGAGGCCTATTGGAATCAGCTTCACCAGCTTGCGTAGGCTCCAGTCGATGGGCCCTTCTCCTTGTCCATGTTAAGGATTTGGGTCAACCAAGTTTCAAGACGAGTTCCCAGTACTTGCTCTGCAATGGATTCTGGTATGCCGATTGCTCTCAGATTGTTGCAACGGGATCTATTTTCTAAATCCTCTACTTTTTGCTTGTAAGGATTCATAGGTATCTTTCAACATTTTGAGCTCATGTGCCATGGTAGCGGAAGTGTCTTCCACATCTGAAATTCTTTGTTCTGTGGCTTGCAGTTGGTGTTGTAAGTTGCGAGCTTATGCTAGTTATTTGGGAAGATAGATGCGTGAATCTGCCATCCAATGCTGCAATTACTGTCGCCGCTATTTCTGAGCCGTTTATTTCCATCATTTCTGCTTCAGTTGTGAGCTCTTGGGTGACTGTCATCTTTGCCTCTGTCCCTCTCGCTTTCTCCTTCCTTGTTGCTTTTGTCACCATTTGAATCACATTTTTTATTTATTTTGATTTATGTTCCACTTTTCACAGCGCTTCAAAGTGGATTACATTCAGGTACTGTAGGTATTTCCCTATCCCCAGAGGGCTTACAATCTAAGTTTGTACCAGAGGCAATGGAGGGTAAAGTGACTTGCCCAAAGTCACAAGGAGCAACAGTGGGACTCTAACCCTGGTCTCCTCGTTTATAGCCCACTGCTCTAACCACTAGGCTACTCCTCCACTTTTGAATTGTTCAGGAAGTTTCTTGGAGCCAAGTGAATAAGGATGTTGTGATCCAGAGGCGATTGTAGAAGTTGTAGCCTTAATAATATCACTTGATAGGGAGGGGACCCTTGGAGAGATCAGAAACATGTCTTCTCTCTCTCACAGCATCACGTGACCTCCCTAGCGGTTACGTTTTTAAATTTCACCATGGTTAATTAGTTGTCTGTAAAATGGAAGTGACTTCTCCTAATTCCACATCTTAGTGGATTGGCTTTGTAATTTGAGCTAAAATGGTAAGGATTCATTTTTCTTGAGAGAATGACTATGTTGCCTTCTTTTTATACCTATTGTTTCTACATATTTTTCACCAAGTGTCTAGAAATACATTCTGATAAGATGAGCTTGGAGCTCTATATTTGCTGTCTGCCTTTTTTCCTTTTCCTCTGCAGTACCCCAGATCCTACCTTGCCTCTGATTTTCCCATACTTCTATGCAGCCAAGGATCCTCTGTGTTTACCCCATACCTTCTTGACAAGTGTAATTGTAATGCACACAAATGAGCTGCCTTTGCTTCCTGCTTTCTACCATAACAAGTAGTGTTTTTGTGCAGTTGTCATTATCTATTCCCTTTTCTCAGGTATGTGTATGTGTTTCATTGCCCTGGTGGGCCTGGCCTGGATTGCCCACTACTGATAGACAACACTGGAGCCTACTTCAGACGGGAAGGGATAGGAGGCAACTACATAGGAGGCCTCTCCCCTACTGAGGTGAGCACAGCAGGAAGTGTGGATGCATGCAGTATTGTGTTAATTTAGCAGAAAAGCCACCCCACTGCTGCTATGCTGTCCAGGTAACTTGGTATGTAATTGAGGGAAGGGGTATACAATCACATTTCAAAATTGGAGGGTATGCTCTTCCATCAGTGTGGCTGCATGCTGAAAAATTCTTCAAACTGTTTCCTAAAGGCAACTGCAACATCGCTCTCTGCTTCAAAGGAGGGGATGGGGGTAAAAGGCAAGAGGAATTTGGATTCAGAGACAACCAACATGAGCCATGACCTTTTGGTGGTCAGATATTGGGGAGGGGGGCATGGTTCTGCTTCTGCGGCCAGGTCCATAAGCGGGGAACATCAAGCAGCACTGACTGATACATGGGGATAATCTGCACGGCGCAGCAGATAACTCCCATGGAAAGCTTGTTGGGCAGAATGGATGGACAATGGATTGGTCCTTTTCTACCATCATTTCTATGTTTCTATATAAATATTACCTCATGCCTACTGATCATATCGATTCATGTTGGCTGTGATGCCAGAAAAGATATCACATGCTGCTTGCACCATTTGGTTCACAGTTCACATATAGTGGTTTCTAATGCTTCTGTGATGCCCTTGGAGCAGTCTATGAATGGGGTAGGCCACAGAACAGACCAGACTGGAGAATGGTCTGCTTTTCATCGGTTTATTTACAAAATTATATACCTCGGCAGACTGACAAGCAAAGAAAATGTCCAGAACACACACAGCATTGGATTTACAGCTTCCTTCTTCTTCCTGGGGTCTCTCTAACTCTCTCAGGGCCTCACTTTTATATCCCTTACCTCAGGGAAACGCCCCCACCCAAGGATTCCTTTCCTGGGTGTCTTAAGGTGGACCAGGCCAGATAGCTGGAGCCGGTCCATTAAGGCAGTCTGAGGCTTTCTGTTATATACTCTATCACAGCTTCTTTGAGCATGGTTGTTCTTTGAGGGACTGCAGAGGAGAAATGATAAGACTCCTAAACATACTGGCTTTGATTACTTTTGTAAGAAAGGCATGTTACACAGAGAGCACAATGTTTTTTTTATGTCATATAATTATTTCCTCATGAGAAATGTTTTATTGAAAAATTGTATGGTATTTTGTAAACTGAGGTTCTTATACCTGATATTGTTTTGTTTGGTTTACTTTTGGGTGCCATCACTGTGTCTCTATGGTGACCTTTCCAGGAGGAAGAGCCTGACATTAGTGACCTAGAAGTGGATTATGATTTCTTTCAGCAGAAACTATGGCCCAAGCTGGCCCAGCGAGTCACTGCATTCGAGTCACTGAAGGTAATGGAAGTAGGGGCACTGAAGGGTTTCCTTCAAATGTCTTCATTTTATTAAACAGAGACTATGATAAAATCAGAAAATTAATTAGAAAGAAACCAAAAGGAGCAGTTGCAAGAGTTAAGTTTGTAGAAGGCATGGAAAATATTTAAACAATCTTGGCAGCCCAGATAAAATGTATTCCATACATTTTTTTTTTTAATTGAAGGAAGACCAAAGGACTGCCAGAATATTTGAATGGTAATGTGAAAGAGGCTAATAAAGCTAAAAAAGCATTCTTAAAAAAAAAAAAAAACAGCAGAAGAGGAGAGAGCATAAGCATTTGCAAGTTAGATGTAAAACATTAATAAGGCAAGACAAGAAAATTTGAGGAGAAACTTGACAGAGGCAAAAACAATACTTTTCAAATACATTAAAAGCAAAAAAGCCTGTAAGGAAGTCATTTGGACTATTAGATGACTGGAGGTAAATAAAGGATAAGGCTATAGCAGAAAAGCTAAATGAATTCTTTGTTTTGGTCTTTAATGAAGAGTATAGTGGAGATACCAGTACCAGAGGAATTAAAGCATATCACTGAATCTGGAAGATTCACTAGGAATCACTAGTGATTCACTAGGAGCAGATGGTATTCACCCCCAGAGTTCTGAAAGAACTCAAGTATGAAATTTTAGACCTGCTACAGGTAGGATACACACTATCATTGCCACTGTACCTAAGGACTACAGGCTAGTCAATACAATGCCAGCTTTTAAAAATAGCTCCTGGGGTGATTCAGGAAACTATAAACTAGTGAGACTGTTGGGCAAAATGTTGGAAGTGATTGTTAATAACAGTATTGCTAAGCATATGGAAAGACTTGGCTTAATGGAGAATAACAATCTTGAATATGATTAAGAAGATGTATTACCAACCAAAAGTAAATTCATACTTCTAAATTTAACCAACAAAACAGAGTACATTAAAAAAACAGACTACATTACAAAAATCCCTTATCTTTTGAGACAGTTGCTTCCAGGAAATCAGCGCACTCCTCTTTAAGCTTAACCTAGTCATCAACAAAGACAAGACCGAATTCCTAATCATCTCTCAAGATGAAAATCTCCTTACTAGGGAGACAGCCTATCACCCAGATGATCAGCCTCAGGTCGATAGCCACTCTCTACCTAACCTCCCCTCAACAATGCCAGATAACATTTTATTTTATTTATTTATTTCTTTTGTATACCGACATTCGATCGAGATATCACATCGGTTTCCAGATAACAGGTTGAATAGAGCCGGAACTGCCCTATTTTACATTGTAACAAGATAACAGTTGATTAAACAATTAATATAAGGAACATTGTAACATATGAATAAAATTAAAATTAAATATTAAATGTGGGTATATAGAAATGGAATATAGCCTATATACAATATGTACAATATGACTTGGTACAATATGTACAATATGATACAATATGTACAATATACAATATGTATATACAATATACAATATGTATATTGTATATACAATATACAATATGTATATACAATATGTACATACAATATACAATATGTACAATATGACATCAAAAACACCTCTTACGTAAGAGATCTAGGCACCTTCCTGGACAACCAGCTGAACCTCAAAAGGTTTGTCAACAATACGACGAAAGAGTGCTTTTTCAAATTACAAGTTCTTAAAAAGCTTAAACCTCTCCTGCTCTTCTATGATTTCCGCTTGGTTCTGCAATCAATCATACTCACCAAAATTGATTACTGTAACTCGCTGTTGCTTGAGCTCCCGGCTGTCACCATTAAGCCACTACAGATGTTACAGAACTCAGCCGCTAGGATTTTAACGAACTCAAAAAGAGGGATCACATCACACCCATCCTTTACAACCTCCACTGGCTCCCTATCAAATATAGAATCCTCTACAAAGTGCTGACCATCATGCGCAAAACCCTACACAACCTTGCCCCAATCGATCTCACCTTCCCGGTTCGCCCTAATAACTCTACTAGACTGATGAGAAGAGCATACCAAGGTACTCTCTTCATCCCTCAAGCTAAAACGTCTCTAAGGAACAGGGCCTTTTCTACCGCAGGTCCCACTCAATGGAACACTCTCCCACCAGACCTCCGACAGGACCCCTGCCCAATCTCCTTCACGAAAAAAACTATAAAAACATGGTTATTCAACCTTGCGTTTCCGGAACCCGCATTTTAGCTAACGCATTCTCTCCATTTTTCGCAATACATCCCTGCTCATTTCTCTTCACAAGTATGGTTTGGTTTGTTATAAGTTCTCTCTCATATTTCACTTTTATTTTCTCTAACTCATGTTCCCTTGAAGAGACCCTCAGATACCCTTTGGTCTTATTCTGCTTGTCTTTCCTCTATTCCTAGCCCTCTGCACATCATCTTATTTCTTCCACCCTAATGGATCCATGCCCAACTATTGGGATCGATCGCTTATTGTGACCTTTATTACTACGTAATTCAAATTGTTTTCTTGGTTAGTTAACTTTCTGACTATGTTACTCAGAGGTTTTTTTTCTTAGATGTTCATGGTTCCATGTATCGCCTACAGGCAAGTTTTTGTTCATTGTAAAACTAAAAATAAATAAATAAATAAATAAAAACTATTAGGGGATAGTGTAAGAAATTTAAAGAAAATTCACATTAGAAGCCCATATCCCAAAGATTTTAAGCACAGTTATTTTTGTTTGAAATAATTGCCATAGAAGCTCAGATTTATAGAAAAACATAAACCTCAGGCCAGAGGGAGTGCTGACTGCAGAACTGCTGGTGGTAAATTGGGCTTGCTGGGAAAGAGTGCTTAAATCATGAGAAAAAAAAATTCCTAGCAGCTTAAACACATTTCTTAAACTATTAAAGGATTGTGTGCTAGTTTTTAAGGTTAGTATTTGATTGCAAGTGTTAGAATTGTGTGTGTTCTAGGAAAATAGACTTTGGATTAAATCTGTGAGCTAGTGAAGGTTAGTGTTTGATTGCAAGTGTTAGAATTGTGAGTTTGTAGAGGTCATTTACTTAATCTGAGAAGGTAAGAGTGCTGGTTCTTAGGCAATCATCCATCCACCCCAGTCACATTTTTTTTGTGTTATAAATTCTTGCTCCCATTAGGAGGAACTGTTATGGTCCCGGGCCGTGCCCCGGTCCCTCCACCTACCTCGGGACACGGCCTGGGCCGCAGGAATTTCTCTTCGGCCATCTAGGCCCGACCTGGCTCCTGCCGCGGTTCTCCCTTCATGAGGGAGACACCGCCAACCCGATGCGCTTGGCCCCACCCCCTAGGCACGGGGGCTCGAACTTTTAAAGGGGCCAGTGCGGGAAGAGTGAGGACAGCCCTTGGATGGCGTCAGACGCTGCAGGGTATTTAAACCCTGCAGCTTGGCCTAAACATAGTCTTGCAACGAGGTTCACTCTCTTGAGTCACTAGTTGCTGCTCTTCGGACTTCTCCTGCTTCTGTTCCCTGGCTTCCGACCTTGGCTCGTCCACTGACTCCGGCTTCAGCCTCCGCCCCTGCCTAGACTCTGGCTCCAGACCTCTCATCTTCCTCAGGTATCCACACAAATGGGCATTTTCTGTTGCGGGACCCATCCTCTGGAACTCTATTCCCGAAGAACTTCGATTGACAGCCAATAAGAAAGAGTTCAAAAAATCCCTAAAAACGTATCTCCTTACCCTGGCTTACAAAATCAGTTGAATTTTAAAGTAACACTACTGCTCTCTCAACAATCCCTCATTAGTCAATGTTGGAAACGTAGTATATGTTATGTTTTTATTTGTATTGTTATTTTAATTATGTATGTTAATTGTGAACTGTCTAGACGGTCAGAATTCTGACCAATTCACAGTATACAAAAATTTTTAAATAAATAAAATCCTGTTCTTCACCCGCCTGGAGGTCTCGCCTAAGTCCCAGCGGCTCTGGTCCTCACTGGCTCCTCTCAGGGGGACTGCGGTCTTCCAAGGGTGAAGTCTCTTCAGACCTCCTGGGCTCAGCCGCTTCGTTGGACTACCTCTTCAGGACTTCTCTTCTGGTCCTCGGTCACAGAGGATCTCACCTAAGTCCCAGAGGTCCAGATCCCTAAGGGTTCCTCCTGGGGGGACCTCGGGCTTTCAGTGGTGAAGCCTTCCCAGGACATCCTCTTGAGTGCCGCCTCCCGGCTGCGACGTCCACTGTGGGCTCCCCACACTGCATCACCACCCATCTCAGCTGGCCCAAGGGTCCACGAATCTAACAGATTGCAAGGCCATGTACCCGGCTGATGCCACGGGCTTGAAAGCCATTCCAGGTATTGCACAGAGGTTGCAACAACAGCAAATCTGCATTGACTCCCTGATGACGACCGTGCAGAGATTAGCTGACCGGATTGATGGAGCTGCTGCACTCAGCCCCCCAGTACCCGTAGCTGTGGCCAATGTCGGACCGACCACGCCCACACAATTGCCAGCACCCTCACGGTACTCTGGGGACACGAAGCTATGCCGAGGATTTCTTAATGAATGTTTCATTCGGTTCAACCTACTGCCAGCCCAGTTTCCCACGGATTGAATAAAGACTAGCTACATTATTTAATTGTTGGATGGGAAACCCCTGGCATGGGCCTTTTTACTATGGGAGCGTCAGGACGCCCGCCTAGCTAACTGGTGCAATTTGTCGCCACCTTCCAACAGATCTTTGAGCCGTCCCGTGGGCCTATGGCCACCTCAGAATTACTTCAGCTACACCAGGGTAATCGGCCTCTTTCCGAGTATGCAGTAGAATTCCAGACACTTGCAGCCGAGTTGAACTGGGGGAATGACAGCCTTCACAGCATATTCCTGGAGGGTCTCTCCTCAAGATTTATTTATTTATTTATTTATTTTTATATACCGACATTCGATCGAGATATCACATTGGTTTACAATGAACAATAACAAGGCATAGTCTGCTTATTTTTTTACATTGAAACATGTTAACTTGGAGAATTAAGGTGATAAATTTAAAGTATAGGCTTATAACAAAGGATATTTAGAACATAGGGTATTTATACATATATAACATAGGATTATAACAAAGGATTATAATATAGGATTAAAACATTCTGACATTAAGAAATAGGAATAAAACGAGGAACGAGCTGCAAGTAGCACTATGGAACAATGAGATATTTTAGGAGGAGAGGGAAAGTGTAACAAAAAGAATCTACCAAGGGGGCATAAAGATGAGCTGGCGGCAAGGGATCTCCCAGATGACTTGAAATAGTCTCATCGATTTGGCGGGTCACGTGGACTGCCGGATCCAACTCCGGTTCCGGGAGGGGAAGTCCGCTTGGAGACCCGGGACCTCTGGAACCTCACCTTCCCGACCAGTGCCCTCCTCTTCTGCTCCTCCGGGAAATCAAGATGCAGAATCTATGCAGTTGGGCCAGGGATCAATTTCTCAAGAGGAAAGAAGACGACATCGTGTTCAGGGTCTGTGCCTATATTGTGGTCAAACGTAAGGAAGTAGATGCCAAAGAAAGTCTTTTTCCAAATTCTTTAATGGCTGGAGATGTATAAAATCAACAAAAACCACCCGACTCAGGCCGAGTTTCGCCATTTCCTAGTGGCTGCCTCAGGGGCTCAAAAGTGACTTCTCAAATTTGAAACTATTCACATATGAAGTGAGTAATCAAATGCCATCCGCAGCATGGACGTATCTTATTTATTTATTTATTTATTTATTTATTTAACATTTCTTTTATACCGATATCCGTTCGCACATCGTATCGGTTCACAGTGAACAAAAAACCATTGGGCAGTGCCCGTACATTTAACATATAACAGATAACATAATATAATATGATGAACTAAGCAACATATAAATAAATTTTTGGGAGGAGCCCTTACATATAACAGGCATCATTGGGTAGATGCTATGGAATATAACTATAACTATATACATGAAAGTGCAAAGTACAAAATCATCAGACGTAAAGGCGTTCATACCAAGATATCAGTATAACATTCATAGGGGGGTTTTATGTAATAGGGGGTGAGATGGAGTAGGCTTGCTGAAAGAGCCATGTTTTAAGTTTCTTTTTGAAAGTGGGGGTATAGGTCTCTATGCGGATATCATGGGGCAGTGAGTTCCATATGGTGGTATCTTAACATGAAACAAGTAACTCATAAACACTTGATGGCTCCATACGCTTGATGGTGCCTCATACGTATGAGCTGCAGGTCGGCATCTATCGTCTCCACTCGCAGTAATGTGACACAAGCGTTTGAGTTACTGGTTTCATGCTAAGATATGGCTCCCCAACCCCCCTTAGTGCTCAATGTCATCTGAGTGAGCCAGTCTGCTTTAAAAGTAGGCGTGCCTAAGGAGCGTGTCCCTAGGGCATTTTTTTGGACTCCAGGGTGTTTTACTGTTGCCCTAATTCTCACTTTCTAGAATTTTCTTAGTTATGGTTAAAAGGTGCAGAAGGCTGCTGCTTCCCTCCCTTCCCTACAACAAACTATTCCTCAGATGTTGCCGGGATTAACTTAGGGCAAATTTACTCAGGAGTGACCCTTGTTGCTGGCTCCATTAGTGGAACAGTCGATAGCCAGAGGTAGAGGCATTGTTGAGCCCTGAGATTTTCATACCTCTTCGTGCATCTGCAAACAGTGTCTGCCCTTCCTACATCTGGAGCATAAGTTATGAGTCTGGTTCTGGGTATGGGGGTTCAACTGCAAGGGCGAGATGGATCAACTTTGGGAGAGTTCTTGCTGCAGAGACCTGCAAACATGTCTCAAGGATGCATGGAAGGCCATAGTTCTTTTGGAGAAAACAATTGGTAAGAAGTTCACTGATTTTTCCTTATCTTTGGATTCAGTTAAAGATCAAGTTGCTGTTCAACAGGATAGTTTGACTCCAGATCTGGAGTCAAAAGACCTTGTTTCATAGGATTTTAGAGCAGTCTGTGTGTCTGATTGCTCTGCTACGAAGCAACGTCTTGAACTCTTAAGAGAATCAATTTCCAATTCTTAATTTGCATATGTTAAATTTTCCTTGTACCTCATTGATTGCCCCTCAACTGCTTGTTAAATATATTAAAGAAATTTTGGTTATTGATGATGAACATCTGCCTTCTTTTTCTAAAATGTATTATTTAACTAATGTGCCCAAATTTCAAAGTTTCCATGAGCCCTGCTGTTCCTTCAGTTGACTTTAATTTGACTATTTTTTTGGAGCAGTCTAATGAAGTTGTCAATGATTGTGCCACATTGTTGGTTTCATGTATCGATGAAGCTGATAAAAACTTGATTACGTAATTGGGTTTTTGTTTTTTTTTACTACTAAGGATACTATGTTCTTAGGTCAAAAAATGTTTCTTCCCAGATATGTCTAGACAGACCCATTCTAGGAGAAGATTTTCTTCAGCATAAAGAAACAGTTATAGGTCTGGGGGTTGAGTTTTTGCTAAGATACCTGACCAAATGTTTAATAAAATTAGATGGCAATAGGTTTGTTTTCTATGAGCCATGTCAATTAAAGCATCTTCTAGACAGAATTGCAAACCATCCAGTATCTACTCCAGAGATATAAGATTGTAATATGCTGATGACATTGAGTATATATAAATCAGGTATTTTCCTTTTTCTTATTTCTTGAAGTTTGTTACATAAGTCCATTTCGTCCCTCTTGTGGATTTTAGTTAGGGCTTGTACAACCTGTGATTTTCTTTCTTAATCTTTTTCTTGTTTATAAAATGTAGTTTCGCCCTTGATTTATCATGCAAGATGTAATGCTCGTCAAAATTGTAAAATTATAATTAGAGTTAAAAAAAAAAAAAAAAGTTGTAATGTTTTAATTCTGGGCATGAGCAATATGGAATTGATTGCCCCATTTGCATCTACTGGGTACTTCCAAGTGACCTGGATTGGCCATTGTTAGACAGGATGCTGGGCTCGCTGAACCATTAACCTAGTGCAGCATGGCACTACTAAAGTTTTATTATCCCAAGTGAGTATGAAGGTTTTAAGTAGATTTTCCAATGCAGAGCTAATTCACATGTAGTGTAACACTACAGTTATTGTACCATGTGTGAGGGCATCATAATCATAATGTATAAATAAAAATCATTTAAACTTCACATAACATTGAGTAAACCTCCAAGAAGTTATAGTATGCATTGGTGGTTTTGGTTTAGATCTCTGACCGTATACCTTGGTTTCTCTTTTTGGGTTAGATACAGATATGTTTTTCTCTGCTTTTACTTACAGGTGAAGGGTGGCTGGGCAGGCTACTATGACTATAACACCTTTGATCAGAATGCCATTTTGGGGCTCCATCCACTGGTCCATAACATGTTCTTGGCCACAGGATTCAGCGGGCATGGTCTACAGCAATCCCCAGCAGTGGGAAGAGCCATTGCTGAGCTCATCCTGGATGGGAGCTACCAGACTCTTGACCTCAGCACCTTCTCCTTCCACAGGATTTGCACTGGAGAGCAAGCTCTGGAGAGAAATGTCATTTGACAGCTGAATGTAAGGAAGTTCCACATTACTGTTTCTCAGATTTCCACTATTTTCTTTCCTTATGCTGAGCTCCCAATCCCTCCCTCTCCCCCATTTCTTCTTTATCCTGAATTCCCTCTCTGGTTGGCACTTATGCCTTTATTTGCCTCCTACTGCAAGCCAGATTGAGGTTCATTTTGTACTCAACGGGAACTGAGCTGCATCAGCAAAGCTTTGGGTTGAAAGGATTCTCAGTACTGAAACAAAACGGAGTACTACAAATCAGCAATGAGATGCATCAAACTCTGGGGGGAGTCTGAATGCTAGAATAGCAGAGGATGCTGCAGGGCAGGAGTGAGGTGCACACTGGAAGAGCTGTGTATGGGTCTCAGTACTGAAATAGAGTATATGTAGTATATATATAGCAGTGTGTGTATATGTGTGTGATTTATATATATATATATATATATATATACACTAAATATGAACACTCATGTATCCATAGCCAATCACCAAAAAACTAATGTATATGTAAAAATTGTTAATAAATATTGTTATACAAAAAATCTTAATGATTTATATAAATGTCTTACTTATACACACATAAATGTAAACAAAGAAATGTGAGGAAATGATTTAAAATCCAAAAGTAATATTTTTGATGATCCGATGCAATCACTAGGGACTTTAAGGCTTAAGAATTCTATAACCCAAGGATGGCGAACTCCAGTCCTCGAGTGCCGCAAACTGTCAAAAGCTGCATTGGTTATCATGAAGAATACTATTGGTATCCAAAAAAAATCCTTCAACTGCTTAAACACATTTTCCAGAATCTTCCCAATTGAGATTAAATTTGAAATAGGCCTATAGTCATCACATTGATTAGATCCACTAATGCCGGGAGGATCTGAGATCTTTTAAGTCTACTGGGGACCATACTCTCTGATAGAGACACATTTACCATGTCAACCAAAAAACCAGTAAACTCTTCCTTCAACAATGAAAAATCCCATGATGGACCTAGGTCCATATTGCTATGTGAGTTCTTAAATTCACACACTATAATCTCAATTTATTTTCCAGTCACAGGCTCAATAGTATCCCACATAATCTCACAAGCATCTTCTGTATGGATCTTCACCTTATGTTGACTCCATACCCCAGTCAACAGACTATCTGATTTACCTATACAGTAGTCCGCAAAGGTTTGTGCAGAAAACCCAAGCTGTTTCCGTCGCCTGTCTAAAGGTTTAACAAATTTATTAATTATACTAAATAATTCCTTTGGCCGATTTAATGACAAAAGCAACTTATCTGAAAAAAAAATAGTTTTATGGGCAGAGTTCACCTGGGCTCTGTTATAAGCTATAATGCTCTCCAGATGGTTCTCAAGCCATCTATGCTCTATTTTCTAACCATCCTTTTCTTATCATGTAAATCCCTAGTATACCATGGCACCCTTCTATTTCAATTTTATAGCTTTTTATTTCTGTCAGAGCCACCTTACCTTCTCCCAAAATATCTAGAAAAGAAGTTGCAAAGGATTCAGCAGAGCTCTGAACTATCTTCCCCTTCCCCCATTCCATAGCAAATTTCTTCTCATCTAGTGAAGTCCTAAATTATTTTAGTACTGTTCATTCCTGAACATCTTCTAATAGCTTTTCAAAACAACAACTCATAGTTAACAGACTTTGATCAGACCATGGCACACCCTCTACCTCAATATTCCCACTAACAAAGGGATTACAATATAGAGATGACACACGAGCTTGATCCAAAATGTACCCCGCTCTATGAATTGGCTCAGTAATCAAAGGACTTAAAGGAAGACAAAAATAATTAGCCACTGCTGGAAACATGATACTGGGCTTGTTGGACCCTTGGTCTGACACACTATGGTATATCTTATGTTCTTATGTACCTGTGAACCTGCACTGCCCCTCAGGCCAGAAGCATGCCACATGCTTGAAAAGAAACACTGCCCCTTCTAGCTCCTTGGCTATTGCCATGTCCCAATGTTCCTGCCATGCGCTGACGAAGCCAGTCTGTGCCGTGTGTCTGCGCTTGTGGGAGAAGCTCTGACATGAGATCTTGGCATGCACCAGCCTTCTTAGAATCCCTGTCAAGGTATTAGGATGTGCAGGGGCTTGCAGTTTGCTGGCCTCTTATCTCTATGAGGAGCTGAAGTGGGCCAGTGGTTAGCCCTCCGTGCCTTCCCCAAACCTGTTGGCCCCTTGTTTGGAGTCGAACCTTGTGTTTGACTTCCTCACATGCGGGATTTCAATCCCTTGGGAGCGACGGACTCATTAAGCCTCTTTGGAGCCTCCACTTTTTTTTGCCACAGTACCTAAATGTAATACAAAATGCTGGAAGGAAAAACAAGCACAAGAGCTTAATGTTGCAGTCGCTGGTCCTCAGGCTCCCCCCGTGCCCCCGTGCCCCTCAGGCTCCCCCCGTGCCCCCGTGCCCAAAGCCACTGTCTCCAAGCCCGATGCCATCAAGGAGTTCCTAGGCCACCATATTCAAATGTGACGAGAAGCAGGATACCACAAACTCTCTTCCCAGAGCCCGCCCTAGCCATTTGGGTCCTGACATCACCAGAATTAAAGGGCCCCTGATGGGAAATCCACTGTGGCACCCATAAATGACCTCATAAGTCATGTCCTATAAAAGGCTCTTTCTCCCTGCAGTCCTAGCCTCGGCAACAGGTCTCCCTATGTTCTATAGTGTGAGTTGCCTCAGCGTTCCCTGTCTTTGTTCTCATGTTCCTGCGTTCTTGTTCCATTGGTCCTCATCTTCATTCTTCAGTTCCAGAGGTCCTTGTCTTCAGGGTCTGTGGTCCTTCTTTGGTTTTTCAGTTTCGGCCTGCCTCTTGCCTTCCGGCCGTGCCTATCTATCCCCTCTTCTCAGCTAAGGCTACCCAGTATTGACCCTGGCCTGCCTCCTGCTTGCCACCTGCCACTGACCACTGCCTGACTCTTGGACCTTCCTGCTTCAACCCAGTGACCTTGATGGCTCTCTCCACTCGCAGAGGCCCCCCACCTAACACCTGCCAGCCCCAGCACCCAAAGACTCAACCCAAGGAGAACAGGGGCTGATATAAGCAAAGCTCCAGCTGGGCATCTGCCTCGTCCAGGTCCATTTGCCAACAGTGGGAACCTGCAGGACTCCTCCCTGTAAGTTGCGTCAATCCTACCTCAGGCTAAGGATCCATGCCCACAACACTTAAGTATGCAGGCAGGTGACTTATTACTTATTGGTTTACCAGGAATTAGGGAGCTTTCCAGCATCTGGATTCCATTGGTTTGAGAAGTCACCTCTGTAAGAAAACCACCCCGAACCCTGTGCTGCAGCAATACCACATTCTTCAAACAATGCTAGTCCCAAATAGGTAAACTCCCAGCCAAATAAGTGTCTCCATATATTTCATTTGTAACTCTCATGGCACATGGCTGCATCCCCACAATCCTGCACTAGGCCCAGCCTTGTGCTCTTTTACCTGCATTGCTCGCCTCTATTTGCATTGGGCTTCTTTGAACTGTGCTTTCAAACACGATGGCTCTCACCAGTCTCCCCCAGAACAAAATGGCTGCTGACATTCAATAAGACCCCTCTGAACCGGTCAGGACCATTTGCAGTATTCCCCAATAAACTGGCCACCATCATTTAGATGTGCCCCATTCACAGACTGCCGCCGCCAGTTCAATGTGCTGTGCCCCATTATAAAATGGCTGCCACCATTCAAAAGCACCCAACACCAAGATGGCTACCACCAGGCCGATGTTCCCCACTCTATAATGTCCACAACCCCTACACAGCAATCCGTTATGCCTCAAACCAAAATGGCTGCTGCTATTCAGAAAGCACCCCAACCGCAATATGATCACTACCCCCCCCACCCCCCCCAATGTGGTTGAGCTGAACATGGACGCCAACCTGCCCCACTTAGTCACTTTTTCTGCACCAATGGGGCCTGTTGCTGACCTAATACACCTGACTGCCTTGTCGTCTTCCTTGCCCTGAATACCCATTTTGAGTTCCTCAATACTTGCCTGAAGTACTGGGCCTGCAGTGTGAGAATTCCCCACCCTCTCCCCACTCTTATCATTGGCGCTGACCGCTGCTAGGATTGCGCGGTTTCATCTTTTTTTTTCATTATTATTTAAAGAGCTGCCTACCTCAAACTCCTGACACACCTGAAAATGACACCGCCGCCTCAATTGCCACTGCCTCTTCCTTTTTTGCTATGCCAGTGCCCAAGCTGCCTCGTTTCGTTCTCTAAGGGACACTTGCTGCACCAACGCAACTCCACAGCTGTCAGCTCTGGATACAGATGCCGGCTCGCAGGATAACACTGCTGGCAATGTGACTCTAACACAGCCAATTCTTTCTAGCGCTTTGACTCTACTCATGCCACCGGTTCCAGTGAAGAATCACGCAGCTGGGTGAGTAGAATTGAGCAGGAATGAACGGGCTGCACAGAAGGGAAAAGAGGATCCTTCTAACTGGTTAGCCTCTTTGTACCTCCTCTTCAGCCAATCTGTGAGCCATCTTGACCCTTGACTCCATTTTTCCTCATCCCCACCCCTCCCTTCCTTAACCCTTTCCTTCCCATTTACATAATTCCTCCAGTCTCTCCTGCTCACGGAGGGCTCTAGCCACCGGTTCTTTGTAAACAATGGAAAAATGTCTTAACACTGCACAATTTTAATCATACACCACTTAAAAAATATGCACTTTACTTTGTGTTTTGTTTTTCTTCCTTGCATTTAAAATCAACAATGGAGTGTCCATAATGCAGTAACAAGACACTAAGTTGTGTTGCTTAATTTATGATGTTATAAAATCCAGCTGTTGATACACTGCTCAAAAAAATGCTCAACGAATGGTATTAACAAGGTGGTTCTTGCATATCTGCCTGACAGTGTCAGTGTTTTAGTATTGTTACTGCCTGCGGCAGGAGCTAGTCCTGCCATCAAATTATAACTGAAAGCATACAACAAGTAAAATGAATCAAACAGTTACCAACAAGGGCCCTGAACTTGGTGGTTGATGAAACAAATAAGTGTAGGAGCTTGCTGGGCAGACTAGATGGGGGCCAATTGGTCTTTTTCTGCCATCATGTCTATGTTTCTATGAAAGAATTCTCCCATCACATCTTTGGCTCCCGTGAGCCCTTGACAGAGAAGCATATAAGAAAATAAAAGCACAAAAGTCCATAAATGACCAATGAAAATTACTCGCCACAAAGTGGCAATAGTTTACAAAGCAAAAAAGGCTTCATCACATCAAACGTATTTAGGCTTTCATCAAATATTCAAGATAGGGATTCTCAATCTGCACATATTTAGCATGTTCATTTTTGAGATTGGGTCGTAGCAGCTCAATATCAGCACAGTTTTTAACTCGTGCCCCCGGTGACAAGACTTCCAGTAAGTAGCCACGGAACACCGAGCCGCCAGAAGCAATTGACCCACTCATACTCAGTTTTACTGATATCCCAGAATTGTGCCAGCGGCCCAGTAATCCCAAAGCTGGAGTGGCATGTATTGGCATCTCTATGGTATCTGCTTCCAAAAGGATTGGAGAAATGGGCACCATCACCACATCTAAATGTAAGATCCTGATTGACCACACCCCTGCTAACAGAGATCCCCCACATTAGGAAAACATTTAGAATAAAAATGAGGGGTACGATAGGTTCTATTCAAAAGTGTAACCATTAATTCAGTTCTTTTAGCACAAATAGTGTTGTGTGCTGCAGTCCATATTTGTTTCCAGTCTTTATGGTCCAGGGTAAGGTTCAAGTCAGCGTTCCACACATCCATAAGAAGCAGAGGTTTTCGTGCCATATTTATTAAAGGAGTATTCCCAAGTATAAAAGACTTTTGTAACATGCTCCCGATGAGTGATTAGGGCTGGAGAAAAAAAACAGGCTGTCATCAAGGTAAAGAAGAGCTGTGAGAGGAGGTCCCAAAATATGTCATTAATAATAAAGTGTTTTTCCACTTATCCTCTTTTCTAATCCAGATGAAGCTGTAAACTCCCTTTCAATCCAATTCAGACAAAATCTTAGCTGTTTGAAATCTTTCAAACCTCATAAATTAATAGTAAGGGGTAATGATCCTTAACAATCTTAAGACCCACTCCCCTAATACACAGGTGGCCAACTTCTTTACTTAAGAGTCTCACACAGGTCGGGTTTTAGGATATCCATGATGAATATGCATGAGATATATTTGCATGTACTGCCTCCACTGTATGCAAATATATCATGCATATTCATTTTGGATATCCTGAAAACCAGGCCTGTTTGTGACTCTTAAGGACTGGAGTTGACTTCCCCCAGCCCTAAGAGATTGTAATGAACCTGACTGCTAGGTAGCCCCCCCATCCCATTCAGTCTCACACAGGCTGGCTTTCACTCTCACATGCTCAGTCCCACAAAGCCACACACAGTGTCATTCACGCACATGCTCGGTCTCACATAGGCACACACCCACAGGGTGTCTCTCACTCTCACATGCTCAATCTCACATAGGTACACATACACACTGTTTCTTTCCTCCCGGAAGCACAAGTGGCAGCAGCAGATTCAGCCTGTACTTCAGGCCCTGTGGCCAACGGGATTCATTTTGTTTCTTGGGGCTGCAGGGCCTGACAGTGTGCCTCTTCAAATTTTGTTTATAGTACTCCTGCTCCTTGATCAATTTGCTTTCTTATGACAGTTGCAGAGTCTCTTGTTCCCAGGTGGGTACATCTCACGCCCTCTTCTGGGATAGGCCGATAAGGAGAAGTCATACTGTGTGGGCGGCCCTCCTCCCCTCCGTGTTCTGTCTAGGCAGCTGCTTAGTGCTGCAATGTCTCTGCTGCTAGCGTTCCACCTGGGCTTGAAAATGCTTGAAAGCCCAGGTGGAGGAGATCTCTGCATTCCGCTGGAGCAGAGGCAGGGGAGAGAAGTGCAGCCCCACCAGCAGGAGAGGGGGTGCACAGTATTCTTGCTGCAGAGGTGGCGAGCCATCAGCTGGTGCTTTGCGACAGTGGTGTGGTGTGATACACTGATTAAGAATCACTGCCCTATTAAAAAAAAAAAAAAGTGCTGAAACATAATTGGATCTGCTCCTTCCTTATCCCAGTCCCAACCAACTCTTCTCTATCTAGCTTGAAGTAAAAAAAAAAAAAAAAAAAAGTGTATTGCTTGCTTCCCTCATAGACCTTAATGGAATGAAACCAAATTAGCTGAATTCAGATTTTTTGGAGGACTGCAGACATTCGATTTCGAAAAGCCGAAACAAAAATTGCCTTTTTGATCAATTTCACATTCATACCCTGATAATAAAGCAAGTGTTTGAGGTACATCAAAATAATATCCACAATACCGGATCTTCTGAAAACCTCATCAGGTTATTTTAAACCGATTATTAGGACCACTCATCCTGCAACTAAATCTGGTAATACATCAGTACAGCAGCAACTGGATTTCCTTGGATGCAGTTACAAAGGTGGTTAATCAGGATGAACTTCAAAGACTTATGTCCTTATTTCTCCTGGCAAGGGAAAAATATATAAGAAAGCTAGAGAGACTGTGATTGAAAGTTTGTTCTGTTTGATGGTGGGTCTAGTTCTGTAAGATATTTGGCAGCAGACAGTGCTAGGAGAGTGGCTGACCACCGGAAGTTCCCTTTCGGGAAAGTTGTTTAAAAATAGTTTGTGCATCTGACTGCAGAACTTTCTTTGTCTTTTCTGACTTAATATTTCCTGACACCCTCTCCCTTTAGGGTTCAGCCGGCAGCTTCCGCAAAGACGAAGGGAGTGGATAGAGAAAGGCAGGAAGGAGAAAAGGGAAGTGGTGAGAAGAAAGCAGGAAAGGAAGTGAGAAGGCGGGGGAGGAGGTGAGAAGAAGAGTGGAGACAGAAAAGGGGAAAGATGAGAAGTACAGGGAAGGGTAAAAGCAAAGACGGGAGAGAGAAGGGGACGCTAAAAACGAAGACGGAAGAGAGGCGGGACTAAAGCGAAGAAGGAGGGGCGGCAATGACAGGAAGACGACGGCCGAGTGTGCGCAGACAGCTCCTTCACCTGCTTCGGTAAGCTAGAGAACAACTTTTTCGTGCACTTTCGAACGGGCGAGGGGTCTCAGCCCCGCTCCCGCTGCAGCCCTTCATGGCTTTTATTGTTTTCTCCATGGGCTCTCCCTCTCTTGACCTGGGACAACCCGAATCCGCCATCAGCAAGTCGCAGATACTTGCCCTCCCCCACCACCTATTCCCATCCTGTCCTAAAAGTGAAAGGTTGCACATATCTGTAAAAGAATGGAGAGGATGGGGACTTGCAGCTTATTCTTACATCTGGCGTACATAGCATATCTTTTCCCGTAAGCTATTTGTCGTGAGGTTTTGATTTTATTTTCATTTTTAGGTATATAGCGCAAACTGCAACTTTGCCAACACAGACCCTATTTATGGAACATGTGCCCTTTGATGTCCAGCTTTATTACATAGATAAAACACCAGTAGATTATTAGGCTTCTAAATGAAATATTCTTCGAGTTTACAAAGTGGCAGCCTTAGTCCATTTGCAACAGAAATCCTGATAACAGTAAATTTCCTGATTGGGAAATTTTCTGAACCCTTTTGATGAGTTTAATTTTGAAGAGTCCTAACAGGGCAGATTAGATGGGACAATTTAGTCTTTTTTGTCTTAATATCCCACAAACAAAAAGTTTCATAGTGAGGGAGCCTCCATGACATAAGGGTCTATATCATTCGTTTAATATCCATTTTGTATTAATTTAGGTCTTTTTTGGCAGAAGTTGTTTACTTTGGGACACAACTTAGGGGTAGTGGGATTTAAGTCAGGCATGGATTTAGGCATAGGCACACTAGGCCTATACCTAAGGCAGCAAATTTTCTGCTGCTACCCTGCCTATCCACTCTCACCCTCTCCCCTAACTTTGCACTGTGTGGGATGCCACTCCTGATTTCTGGACACACACTCGCATAGTCATCTTCCCTTGCCTAGAAGACCCCCTGACACAATCTTCGCTTCTTCTCCCTCTGCCCCCCCACCCCAGCAAAATCACCTTCCATTCCCTTCTCTCTGCTCATCCTCTGGCAAAATCACCTTTTCTCCCCCCCGCTCCTACTACAATTATTTTTCCTCCCTCATCCACATCCCTCTCCTTCAGCAAGTCATAAGTCATGTTTCTATCCCTTCCAGGTTCTGGCAGAAGAAGCAGCAGGTAAGATGTGCTGCTCTCTGACTCCCCCTACTGGCGGGAGGATCTTTCGCAAGGGTAGGGGTGAGGATATGATAGAAACAGGGTTGAGCAAAGTTTTTGAGCCGTGGCCCCCTTCATAAGAAACATAAGAAAATGCCATACTGGGTCAGACCAAGGGTCCATCAAGCCCAGCATCCTGTTTCCAACAGTGGCCAATCCAGGCCATAAGAACCTGACAAGTACCCAAAAACTAAGTCTATTCCATGTTACTGTTGCTAGTAATAGCAGTGGCTATTCTAGTCTAGGTGAACTTAATAGCAGGTAATGGACTTCTCCTCCAAGAACTTATCCAATCCTTTTTTAAACACAGCTACACTAACTGCACTAACCACATCCTCTGGCAACAAATTCCAGAGTTTAATTGTGCATTGAGTAAAAAAGAACTTTCTCCGATTAGTTTTAAATGTGCCCCATGCTAACTTCATGGAGTGCCCCCTAGTCTTTCTACTATCTGAAAGTGTAAATAACCGATTCACATCTACTCATTCAAGACTTCTCGTGATTTTAAAGACCTCTATCATATCCCCCCTCAGCTGTCTCTTCTCCAAGCTGAAGAGCCCTAACCTCTTCAGCCTTTCCTCATAGGGGAGCTGTTCCATCCCCTTTATCATTTTGGTTGCCCTTCTCTGTACCGTCTCCATCGCAACTATATCTTTTTTGAGATGCGGCGACCAGAACTGTACACAGTATTCAAGGTGCGGCCTCACCATGGAGCAATACAGAGGCATTATGACATTTTCCGTTTTATTCACCAGTCCCTTCCATTCATAAAATTGGTTTGCCCCCCCACCCCCACCCAAGTTGGATTATTATAAGGACTTTCGTTTCAAGTTTTTATTTTATTTTTCATGGGAATTTCCATGCTATAACAAAAAAAATAATCAGTGGAAAAATGAAATGAAAGTTTTTGTTGTTGTAACATTGAAATTCCTAAGGAAAATTTAAAAATTGAAGGTCCCTAGTTATTATATTATATATATGAATGTGTGTATGTATGTATATATATAAAGCACTAATGTCACTGCTAAAATGCTAAAAACTATTTTTATTATGAAATTTAAATATTTAAACAAATCAATAGAAAAGCCAATATTACACAGATTAAAAATACACGTGAATACTTGTTATTCAATAAAGATCAAAAGGAGCTAGAAAAAAGTCCACAAAGGGATCAGACCTTGTAATTCTCTTGGAGGTGTCAAAATCACAGAGCTTGTTAATTGTTAGTGCAATTATTTTTCCTTCAATTAGATCAGTCAGTTGCTGGCTTTCCAGGGGTTAAAAAAACGCATGGCTCACAAAGAAGCCTTGTGTACAAATCTTTATTAAAAAAAAAAAAAAAAAATCAAAAACATGTATATGGAAAAACAATCCTTTTATGTTCAATATTTACTAATAGACATGTACAAAGCCTCATTACCACCACTTTATGTGAATTGATGCCTTTGTTAAACGGAGATAAAAATGCTCCGTTGGGTATTTTGTTCTTCTTACATATGAATTCATAGATAAACTATAAGAAAAATTAATAATTTTTTAAAATGAGATTAAGATTGGAACCCTGGTAATTAGCTCACAAAAAACATTTGAGATAAGATCTAACCACAACGTTATAACCACATGACCTATTTCAATATTCCTCCTCCATGATACAATTGAAACAAAGCAAAAATGATGCTTATATGACGAAAGCACAGAGGAGGGGCTTTAAGTCTCTACCTGCTGCTAACCAATGACAACAGATGGATGATGTCTTCTGATGTGCACTTGCGTGAAAAGAATGTTTCACAGGACACACGTCCAATAATCATAAAAAGGCTTCCCATTCGATAGTAGTGTGAGTCCTGCCGGGGCTATAGATTGCCAAGTGTAAATGTAGTGCAGTTCTCCTCTTTGCAGACATAATGAGATGTTACATCCTCTAGGGAAGGATAACTGTTGACTAACAAAAAATCAAACTGGAGAAATAAAGCCAGTAATCCACTGAATCAGAGTAATCAAACATAGAAATGACTGCAGAAAAAGACCAATCGGCCCATCCAGTCTGCCCAGCGAGCTCCCATACTTATCAGTTTCACAGAATGCTAAAGTCAGGGACCTTGTTGGTTACAGTTTGAGTCCAATTTCCTGCTACCCCCTGCCGTTGAAGCAAAGTGATTAGCCCGAAGTTATGCGATGAGTAGTGGGATTTGCAGCCCATTGCTCGAACCACAAGACCTACTCCTTCTGCATATTGCAAGGAAAATAGGACCGTGATCTGCATATACGTTATGGCTGTCCCCTTAACTTTGAAGCTGCATGGTGAGATGTTAATAATGCTCAATTTGCTGTCCTTTATTTACAGAAGAGGTTCAGAGATCTGCTTTATGAATGGGGTCCATAGTCTACCATGTCTGGTGAGTCTGTAACAACAATTATAATGTAGTAAGATACTTTCTATATAGTGCTTTTACTCAATCTGTCCATAAAGAGTAATTCATATGCAGGTGGCAGAGGCCAAAACAGTGAGAGAATTCATGAAAGCCTAAACGCAAAGGACCCCTTATTGCAAAAATGCAAAAGTGAAACTTGAAATCATGTGGGCTCTGTGCCACTTGCAAAACAGATGAAAAATGGGGAGACTAGATGGTCTTTATCTGCCCCCATTTTCTCTTTCACCCATTTGAAGTTGATGCTTATTTTATTTAATTTTGAAAGCTTACAGGGCAAAACTGAAATAGAACCATAGATGATGATGATGATGGTAGATAAAGGCCACCAGACCCTAATTACCGTGGTGATCTCCAGCTTTACCTCTCTGTGCTCGTCCCAGGCCTTCTGGAATTCTATTACTGGTTTCCCCCACTTCTTAAATTGGGAGGCTGCGCCAGGCATCCATGTCCTATCCTCCTTTTATTTGAAGACCTGCTCCTTTATGTTACTCTTCAGTCTGCTCCCTTAGGCCTCCTATTGACCCTTTACTCTAAAACGTCCTTTCCATCTTGGCCCCTTTTTCTATTGCATGCATCTCTTCTTATGTATTGTGACTAGAATGCTGAGCCAGTTTCTGAACTTTGTGGCCATACTGTAGTATTGTAAAATGGCCAGAGCAATTCCTGCACCCTGACTGACCATCAGAGGCTTTCTGTGATAAGGCGTAAGAAGCTAAGGATAACCCCAAACAACAAATACCCACACAAAAAAAAAAAATGGAGCAGATTCTATACAGTCCGCAAGGCCGCAAAGATCTAGGTGACCCCATTTTCACCCAGCAACCTTACTAGTTTTGGTAGCTGTTTAGATTTATTACAAAGCTTAGTGGTAAAATATAGGGAGAGGGCACAGGGTGTTGGACATTTGTGTGCTCATCTGTCCAGGATTGTAGAGAACCAAAGATGACAAAAAAACCCTGTTATGAATAAGAAGCAATATCCTACAAGCATGCAAGCTTCAATGGCTAGCAATTGGGATATATCCTTAGCAGCATAGATCAGGAAAACTGGGTAGACTGGATGAGCCAATTGGCCTTTATCTGCTATCATCTACTATGTTGTTGTATTGCCATCTGCACACTTTAGTTGGCTGAAATACTAACAGTAATAATGATAGCGGTTTTCCATGATTTTTCAATGTGCCTCAGGTTGGTTTCGACAGCTGAAAGAGACGCTCAAGAAAAAACCCACTCCTATGGCAAGTCACCCAGTCCAGAGCCGTAGTGTCTGTTCAGCATCAGCTACCTCAAAAGACAGCATGCCACATTCTCTCGCCACTCAGCCAGCCATGATGAAGAGAAATGGTTGTTCTGGCCATGCTAGGTGGACTAAGCAGTATGATGTGTGCATCTGCCACAGCCAGCAAGACACTGAATATGTGATGCATCTGGTTTCCTACCTAGAACAACAGCCGGAGAAGTTCCGTTGCTTCCTGCAGTTGCGTGATGCAGCACTGGGGGGCGCCATTTCTACAGAGCTGTGTTATGCAGTGAGGAACAGCCACTGCTGGGTGATGCTGATTACCCAGAACTTCCTCCAGGACCCCTGGTGCAAATACCAGATGCACCAGGCATTGGCGGAGGCACCACTCACCAATGGGCGAACCATCCCCGTGGTGAAAGACCTGGATCGGGCATGCTATCCAGACGAGCTGCGGTTCATGTATTATATCAGAGTGACACTGGAAAAAGAAAGTGACTTCCAGCAGATCAAGAGGGCTGTCCTTCTCTGTAAGTTGGTCAGTGAAATCATGGGTTGAGACTGGACAGAAGGCAGAAAAATAAAACTGAGGATTTACGCACGTAAAAGTGGGCTTTTGAAAACTGCTTCTACGTGCATAACTCCTTTTTTGAAAATTCACTGCACAGGGCTGAATTGTGAAAAGGTTTTATGCACATAAATGGGCTTTTGAAAATTGCTATGATTATATGCTACTTGTACACGCATAAGTCCTTTGAAAATTACCTCCTAAGTTTGCAGGTTTCATAGTCAGTGCTGCAGTTACTCTCTGTGCACGGCTCTCGTAGCTGTGCAGCAATAAGGCATTCTAGGATATTCCTTGAGACAGATTACTGGCACTTCTCAATCTCTAGCATTATATTGCATAAGGCTCCTGAGGCAGGCAGATATGTGTTTACGTGTCTTGTTGTTTATGTAATATTGGCTTGCAGCATACAGCAGGAAAACATTGTTCTGTTTATTCAAGCTATTGTATATGAGATTTTGTACATTAGCTGCACATGGAATCCTGCCAGTATTTGATCTATTCCCTTTATTTTTCTAAATCTCCAACAAGAGTTAGAAAATGAAGCTATCAATTATAACTAGGGCCCAATTCCATTTCTACTGTTGACTGTCAGATCCTGGTTGGGTCACTTTACTTCCCTGGGCCTCATTTCTAATGCAGGCTATGCCGCTGACTCTGTGTGTGACTTTAGACAGATCACATTCTCTGCTTTTTCATTACTTTTCAAACTGCAACTGGGAGAAACCATGGTTCTCAAAATGGAATGTGCAGGAAGCAAACAAAAAGCAGGACTGTTCCACCATTGAGGTGGCCGTAGTTATGTTTCAGTATTGCTCTACAAACCCTGCAGTGAGCCAACTCATTAACGTTAGTTTGCCCTTATATTTTCAAATTCAGAAAAAAAGCTGCTAATATCAAACGTCTCTTTATTTTATTTTCAAAAACATAAATGCACTTTACCCATGTAAGTGGGCTTTTGAAAATTGCTACAATGTATGCCATTGAATTGTCGATAGTTTTTAGTCATTAGATGCCCTTTCAAGTAAATGGGCTTCTGAAAATACAGTATCTTACATTTATGCACGTAACTCCTTTGAAAATTACCTCCAAAGTCTTCAAAGCGGATTACAATGTCAACATACATAATAGCAAGTGAAGACAGCCAAACCAAAAACAAGCATAAAATTTCATATAAATACATAAGGTACAAATAAAAAAAAAAACAAAGTCACTCTGGGAATAAATATGCTCTATGGAAATACATTTTCATCAGGAGCCTAACTCACCCAAGGCGTGAGAAAATAAATAGGCCTTTTTAAATGATGTCAATGAAGTCGGTGACCGAAGTTGCTCAGAAGGAGAGTTCCATAAACTTGGTCCTGCTATAGAGAATGATCTTTCTCTTGTTGGTTCAAGTTGTGCTGTCTTAGGAATTGGAATTTCCAAGCACTGCATTGAGCCATGGTATGGACTTGTAATTATTTATGTAGCAAAGTACTTTAAATTGGACTTTCCATTGAATTGGTAACCAGTGCAAGGATGCAGGACTGGAATAATACGATCTCGCATCCTTGTACTGGTTAACAAACCAACAGTGACAGTTTGAATCGAATGAAGAGAATTAGCAGGCCGCCCAACAAACAATGCGTTATTAAAATTTCTTAATCGCTTAACACTGCAGTAGGTCTAAGCGATATACAATAGGGAACATTCACAAAGATAAAATAAAAACAAAAACATAACTGCATTAAAATTAAAACAAAATAAAGTAGACATTAAATACAATCAGCAATATGATGACTTTAAAAAGAAAAGCTTTTGAAAGGTCTCTGAAGGTTTAAGGACTCACATAATCGTAGCTGAATGGACAGGGAATTCCACAGAGCTGGGCCAGCAACCGAAAAAGCACATTCCCTGGTGATGTGTACGTTACAGTAATCGAGGCCTGCCAGAAAATCTTGCAGATCAAGAAGAAATTTCAACCGCCTAAGTAAATGCAGCTTACCAAAGGATCTCCTGACAATAGAACTGATGTGATTCTTCTAAATTCAGTGTTTTCCGACTGGGTACTACTCCCACCAAATGTAACGTTTCATCGGCTGAGTGTTGTACTATACATGTGTGAGGTGGGCAGGGGTCTCCTGCTCCAAGCCCACTCAACTTCTGCAGTTTCTTTGTTGGCCTACTTTTCAAAGGAAGAAAAAAGGCTTATAAGAGCAGCAATGTGTGTCTAAGCATGTGGATCCCTGTATGTCCAAATGTGCCCCCCATTGCTGTCTTCATCACACCAGATTTTTCAGGACATGTCAGGGAGTCCAAGAGGATCCTGAATGGGGTATTTTTTTAGGATTCAGTGTGCAAGTGCTTTTCAACATAAACATTTTTGTTTGATCACTTATTGATTCTGTTTAATTTTATTTATTTATATTCTCTTTTCCAGATCTGCAGGACTTGTGTAGTAGCGAAATATACATAACTAGCAGTGCCCTGAGCAGCAAGGAGAGTGACAATTACCCAAGCACCAAGAGGCCCTGCAATAGTGACAGTCGCCCAAGTACTGAAAGCACTCACAGCAGTGACATACACACAGACATCAGTGACAGTCACCCAAGTACTGAAAGCACTCACAGCACTGACATACACACAGACATCAGTGACAGTCACCCAAGTACTGAAAGCACTCACAGCACTGACATGCTCACACATCAGTGACAGTCACCTGAGAACCAACAGTAGTGACATATACACATCTGGGACAATCACCCGAGCAGTGAGAGAAGGAATGACAATCACCTGCCCTGAGAATACCTGCACTAGTACCATACACCCAAGCAGCAGTGACTGTCTCCTAAGCAGCAAGAGTGAAAGTGACTGTCACCCGTGCAGTGAAAATTCCTGCAGCAGTGACCCTTGCTCAATCAGCAATAATGAGTGCGACAATCATCTGAGCACGAGATCCCTTGCAGGAGTGACACGCAGAGGCATGGTGACACTCGCTCAAGTAGTGGGCGCAGACTTAGATAAATTAATCCTAATAAGCACTAAGCATTTTCAGGCCTAATGAACTGGCTTTTATTAAATTAATCCAGTTGGCTCGTCCTCTTCTTCCACCTGCCTCTCGGCCCACTATGTAGTTTCATTGGCAGTGGCTTCACCACTCACTGGATCTTGTTGGTCCATGAAGGGTATAACATCATGTCTATTGCGTGAACCAATCCAATTCCATTTTATGTGAGGGAGTTGCCACTTCACCCAAGAAAAATTCAAAGATTCTGATTGTCCTGGTTTTGCCCTGGAGCATGTATGAAGCTGTAGTTTTGGTTTCCTTAAGAAAAGTAGGACTACATTTCTGTACATGCATTGAGGCAAAACTAGAACTGTATTGCTGTCTTTGGTTTGATTTGTTTGAGGCGGCAAGTCTAATTATCTGTAACTGTTATAAACATGGTTGCTTTTGTAAGGGTGCAGTTTAAGGAAAATCAAACAATGGCAGTGAATTTCTGTACTGATAGATACTGTAATTAGTATTGAAATGTTACATTATACATAGAGGGTACAGCTTACTTTTAAATAGTAATCTCCTTGGATAGAATATTTAATACTGGTAAATCTGTCGCCAATAGATTGAATAGTTAAATTAACAAAACAGAAGAATGTTTTTAAGATTGTTTGAAGGAAGGGTCTGATGGTTAGAACATTGGGCTGAACTTCAAGCACAGTATTGGGACATGTATTCAAGACTCTGCTTTGCCACTGCCCCTCTGAAACCCTGAGTGAGTCACTTGATTGCTTTGTGCGTTAGTTTTCATTTGGCTCTACCAGTGCCTTTCTCTGTGACTTGAGCAAGTTACTGAAAACATATTTGTCTAAATCTTAGACAAAGTTTTCTCACTTAATAATAAATTGAGTGGCTATAGGTGTCTATAGTATGGGATGAAAGTTTCATGGTATAACATGTAAGGGATAGCATTTTCTGCCAGTTGAATCCTTAGTGGGAGGAGTTGAGCATCCTTGGCTTTACTACTGGCCCTCAACCTCTAGGAGGCAATAACAAAGCAGATGACTGATAATAGTTTTATTGGTATAATAGACCTCATTGTGGAAAGTTTAATTAAAATAAAGTTAAAAAAAAATCATTGTTTAAGCAATAAAGTCAGACAGACAAGGCAACTACCGGTATGAAAGCATTAATGTGCTTTCCAGAGGGGTTTAGTACTAATGTAACCCTGGGCTAGTTTCCCATCGCAGGACCCTTCAAATACATTTTACTTCTGTACTGGTGTGAATCCCCTATGAGTGTCCTAAGTTCCCTGATGGGGAAAAGATAACTCTTTTAGGCCATGTGTGGTGTGTGAGTTGTTATCAAGCATTAAAGTCAATTGCACATAGCATTAATAATCACGTTTGAAACTGATGGGCTTTCCAATTTAACTTTTACTAAGTAAGGATTCAAAAGCTGGCTTACAGCTCTTGATATTTACAGAATCCTTGTTACAGTTTTAGATCTCCAATAAATTTGTGACCTTAGTCTTCCAATCAGTTTATCTTGTAGTTAAGGCATATTTCAGTTATGTAATTTTTCTTATCCTTTCCAACACTGGGGTAGCTTTTAAGCTTCCTCCCGATAGATGGGACCATAGGATGTTAGTCTAATTTAGTTGTATTAATTTCAAGTCCCATTTGTTGTACCTTTCCTGCAGTGACTGCATGTTCTCCTTCCTTTTGATTCCTACCTGGATGGTACCTTTTACTCTCTCCTCCCTCCATGATCTCATTGAGATGGTTGTGGACACAGCTGAAGGATACTACTGGTTGTCTTCTCACTTCCCTTTCCCTTCTCCCTGGGAGTGAATGTAGATTCATTCCTCCATGTGTGGAAAAAAGTTTGTTTTGGGGTTTACCACTAGCAGAATAAAAAGTTTTTACCAGGGGATCCTGCTTAGATGAAAAACCCTTTCTTATCCTTTTTTCTACCCTTCTTGCCTTACAGACAGCAGTTTATTATTTGATTTTAGAGATGTGGTTTCTTTTCACTTCAGAATTTTATTAACCAATGATTAATGTAGTACAGCATGCGCTAGAATAAAACCAGATAATATGTAGTAAAAATATTTTCTTTATTCCAGATAAAGAAACATATTAATCTTAAAATCTCTAAATGATTCTATGAAACATTTCTATGTTCAAACCTTATTTTAATCAAACTGTACACTACAATTAATGTGAAAACCATTAATGTGGTAACAGATAATATAGAGATTAAATAGATATCGACGAAGGACATTATTTTATTTAACTAATGCATTTCTAATACATATGCCAATTTATAAACAATAGCAATTTAAAAATTGAGTTCTCATATGCTGGAAATAAAAATAATTTTTTACCAGATCTCTGAAGCGTTCCTGCTCTTTGTCTCTCTCAGCTTTTCACGTGTCAGGAAAAAGCCAAAGTCGTAGTTCCTTCCTTTGTCTGCTTCCCATTTTTATAACCCCAAAATCCCATAATCTTGGGCAACTGTATTATTTTTGTCAATACTTCAATAATTAGCCTTTGAAGAAAATGGTTTGAAACATTGAAAAGGTTCAAACAATTTAATTAATATCAGCATATGAAAAATAAAAATATAGAAGTTTCCTGCCTGATTAAAATGCTGCCTGTTTTCTTTTCATGGAGGCAGTGCCAGGCAAAAAACACTTACTGTTTTTTTCTTTCTTCTAATAGTTCAGAGATAAGAGATTACGTATTCCTTCCTATCCAGGAAACTCCAGGTACTTTCAACTAGACAGATAAAGATTCAGTTTTTTCAAAGCTCTTCCTGAGAACCAAATGTTTAATCAAATGATTGACTAAGTTGTGAAAACCTTCCCTTTTTCCATTTCTCTCTCTCTCTCTCTCTCAAAGTGAGCCTCTTTTACAACCAGACAGAGAGATATAAGGATTTAGCTTCAAAGCTGTTCCTTTCATGGTCTGAGAAGGGGGGGCTGGAATGTATCCAGCAGAGGCTTTTTACTAGTGCTGTGGTTTAAAAGAGAAAAGGCATATGGGAATTAATGCTTACATTTCTCTTATGGCCTATTGATTACTGACTACACTGAACATGGGTAATTATCAATAAAACACAAATTAATAACATTTTCTGACACATGAGGGACACAGAGGGTCCCTGTGGTTTTTCTCTCTGGGGGAGACGCAACTTTCTCTGATGTTAAAGAACTGAGTCCCTGGGGCTTAGGATATTCAGGTAAAGGACTAGTCAAACAAGAGGTAAGAAGAATGGGAAAAAACTTCCTTCTCACAAAAGAGAGGTGTCCAACAACCATGGCAAAAATAAGGAAATGCACCTTGGTTATTTTTCCTTCCCTAAAAAAATAAACCAAATGGAAGCAGCAAAAGGTCATGCTGCCCTTTGGAGACTCAACTTAAGATGATGGAAAAGGTTTTATGTAGGTGGGAAACTAAAAGCCACACTAGTACTACTCTATGGGGTGGATTTTAAATGCCCTGCGCGCCAGCACGCCTATTTTGCATAGGCTGCTGGCGTGCGCAGAGCCCCGGGACGCGCGTAAGTCCCGGGGCTTCGTAAAAGGGGCGGGGAGGGGGCATGTCGGGGGTGTTCCCGAAATGATGCGGCATTTCGGGGGCGTGCTGCGGTGTTTTGGGGGCGGGCCCGGGGGCGTGGTCGAGGCCTCCGGATCAGCCCCCGGGTCGGGTGATGGCGCGCAGATTTATGTCTGCTTTTAGCTGGCGTAAATCTGCCAACAAAGGTAAGGGGGGGGTTTAGATAGGGCTGGGGGGGTGGGGAGAGGGCGAAGGAAAGTTCCCTCCGAGGCCGCTCCGAAATCGGAGCGGCCTCGGAGGGAACAGGCAGCGCGCGCTGCGCTCGGCGCGCGCAGGTTGCACAAATGTGCACCCCCTTGCGCGCACCGACCCCGGATTTTATAAGATACACGCGGCTACGTGCGTATCTTATAAAATCCAGCGTACTTTTGTTCGCGCCTGGTGCGCGAACAAAAGTACGCGATCGCGCAAATTTTTAAAATCTACCCCTATCTGTTTCCCCTTTAGCAATGAAACAGTCCACTTAGTCGGAATCCACATGATTCTCTACACTAATATAAGCTAAAATATGTGCATTTTAAAGAAATTTAGGGTCCTTTTAAGAGTTCTGTTTCAAAAAAAGATAGTTAACCTAAATAGCTTTGGTTCAGTGAAACAGGAGGAGCACTGACCACCAGTCAAATTTGACTGACCACCAGTTCAATTCCTCAGAATTGAACAACCTGTTCTATTTATATTTTTCAGTGGGTTGGCTAGAGCAAACATTCTCTTTACCATCAAGGTCCTAATGAGGAAATAATGGGCTCCTGAAATTAATGCAGTCTTGGGTGTCAGCCAATAAAAGCATATGATTTCTGTTCTAGGCCACACCCATTACGTTTGTGTTTTTTCTGGGCTCCTGGTTTTCAGAGATACTGCTTTTGTAGTGTTTATTTGTGTATTATTTTATTCTGGTTTACCTTGTGTTATACTTGTATTTAAAAATAAACTATAATGAAACACTGTGCACTCTTCCTAATTAAACAGTGTGGGAGTGTCCTGATCAATCAAGAAGCATATACAGTAGGCATCTGTCTGGCTGTGGCTAACCAAATCGCTTCCATATCACCTAGGATAGGCATCTCCAGTCCTGGTTTTGCTTCAAATCATGCTTGGAGATATAGTTCTGATTTCCCTAAGAAAAGCAGGACTACATTTCCATGTGTGCAAGGGGACAAAATCAGGACTGGGTCAGTTTATTCCATATGAAATGCAGTCCTTTGTTGACTTTAGAAATCATCATATTATCCCCACCATGCAAATAGCACAGATTGGGGAAGCATACAGATGATATTTAACCAGAAATATTATTATATTATATTTGTATTTATATACCACTTTCATGGTTATGAAATCTGTTATGAGATGGAGGGTCAGAAGGAGAGCCAGTTATTAATCTGGACAGAACACATTGTTTGAGTGGCTCCCAAAGATCTATCAGGCTAGAGTTATCATCCCTGGTGACGCCTCATCTGGGGTACTGCGTTCACTACTGGTGCCCATATCTCAAATGGGATAAAGTCAGGATAGAGATGGTCCAGAGAAGAGCGACCAAAATTTTTTCTATCTGGCTTATCCTTTCATTTTTCCTTACAATGAACAGATAACAGTTCAGAAAAGGCAATATTCTTTGCCATATGTCAAATCTCCTTCCCTAGATACTGGAAATCTTTCTGTACTGCTTGGATACTGTTTCTAGCAAGGTTATCGGTCCCCGTCCGGATGATAACATTGATATTAGAGTCCTTACTTTCTTCTTTAATTGTATTGACTACTTGGTTTGTGTTTCTACCAGCTGAGGATCTTGGGAGGCATTTAACTATTGTGACCTCCTCAAAATTAGTTCCTCTAATGACTGAGTCTCCCAGGAAAAAAGTTTTCTTTTATGAGGTTTGAAAATGTTAAAGGACTTTTGGTTGCATTGGGTGTCGTCTTCCTTTTCAGACACTACTTCATTTTCTGTTGCAAGAGCAGCTTCATTTTTCAATGCAGAAAATGCATTATGAAAGGTTATCATCAGGGAGAATGAATGTCTCTTTGTCACAGGTCCCTGTTCTACCAGAGCCCACCGTACTCTAGAAGAAAGGCAAGATAGGGAAGATATGATAGAGACATTCAAATATCCCTGTTATGGGTTTGGGCTGCAGCAAGGGTGTGGTGAATACAACCTTCAGGAGTGGCGCAGGAGGGCAAGGCTAGAGCTAAGCGTGGGTGGTCCGGTGAGGCTGGAACAGGAACAAGCGCAGACTGTTCTGGAGCTCAGGGATGGAGTGAAGCTGGAATGGTGCTCTGGAATGAGGTGCAGGCTGGAATGGAGCTCAAACATTGGAACTGCATGCAGGTAAGGGTGAAACTGGAACACAGGAACAGAATGTGGATAGGAGTGGACTGGAACAACTGGAACAGACCGTAGCTGGGTGCAGGTTAGAGTGGACTGGAATTTAGGAACAGAATGAAGGTAAGCATGGAGTTGGATTCAGGTAAGCGTGGAACTTGAACCCAGGCTCAGAGCGAAGGTAAGCATGGAACTGAGACTGGGGCAAGACCGACTAGGACAAGACAGGACAAGGACTACACACAGAACATGGAACATAGAATGCCTGAAGGCAGCTTAGGCAAAGAAAGCCCCAAAGGGCAATGCAGAGAGAGTCCTAGAAACAGGGAGAGATCTAGGAGTCTCAGAGCTAGGCCGGAAGCTAGGAAAGAGGGAGGCTTGAAAACAGAACATACGCGGGAGTCTCAGGTAGACCTGACAGGACAGAAGGCCGGGGACCACAGGACAGACAAGGGAACCAGGAAACAGAAGGCTCAAGGCCAAGGAACAAGGTTCAAGGAAACATGAGTCAGAAGGCCCGGAGGCCACAAGGAAATACAGAGAATGGCCTAGAAAGGCCACAAGACACAGGTGCCTAGACCAAGGAGCCCAAGGAAACTCGATGCTGAAACATTTAGCCATGGGAAAGGCAGATTAGGGCAGGAGTCTGGGTGTGGTGCAGGCAGGAGAAGAGGGGCTTGGCCAGCTAAGGGCGAGAGCTTATGGAGGTCCTCTGGTTCGCAGAGGTTGTCAGACTGGCAGAGACCAGGGACGTGCTGGTAGTTCGGAGCCGGGCTCACCTGGGTCCTCTGGTGGAGGGGAGGCTGTGCAACAGCCAGAACCATAATAATCTCAAAAGTTTCCATGCGCAAGAGGTAAGCCTTTTTCAATGGATAGAAGGCTCTAGAATGAGGAATAATGTGATGAAGTTGAAAGGGAGTAGACTCTCGAGAAATCTTAGGACATATTTCTTTACTGAGAGGATAGTGGATGTGTGGAAGTGGTGGAGACAAAACAGTATCTGAATTCAAGAATGCATAGAATAAATAATACATGGGAATTCTAAGTAAGTGATAAGAATTATATTGCTAAATTAATTAGATGGGAAGACTGGATGGGTCATATAGTCTTTTTTTTTTTTTTTTCTGCTGGCAGGTTTCTATGTTTCTATGGATTTTTGTCTCCTCTATGGGAATAAGGGTGGATATCCTGCATACTGTTCAGTTGAGGAGAGTGGGTTTCTTTGGGTTGTTGGTCATATTCTACCGGAGCCCACTGTAATCCATTTTTTCCTGGGTTTCTGAATCCTCTGTGGGAGTTGGGGGTGGTATTTTGGATGCTAAGAAGTAGGGGAGGATTTTCAAAGCCTACATCATTCCTCTTTCAGATGTGTCAGTTTCTTTTTCATTTCAAAGAGCTGGAGGCAAATTGAACAACCCTTAAGTCTCCAACTGGTATGATTTGGAATGTTAGCACCACCACTGTTACACTGAATAAGAGACATTCTGATAATGAGTGTAGTGTGGAGATTTGTGTAGTATTATCTTGACTAATGTACAAGTTAATGGAGTGTTACTTAGGTATAATATTATTCAATTAACTCATTGCAAGAAGTATTTCCCATCCTAGGGATGGGTGGGAGAGAGGAGGGTTTTTATTTATATTTTTGCTTTTATACCACATACTCCATAGATCGTAACAGTCTACAGTTAAAACAATGAAAACAAATTTAAAATGTGAATAAATAACTCTATATGTGAAAGCCCCTTAATTTCTTCCTTTAAAATACAGAGAATTTTAAATAAAGACTAGCAAACATTTTTTGTTATTAACAGCTATTAAAAAAAATGAAAAATTTCAGTATTCAGGCAAGACAGAGAGACAGAATCTAACACCATAAATATCAATATATATGTTTTGAGTCATAATAGACATTATTAAGGTGACCTAGGATTAGGGAGAGGGCAAGGAAGACAGTATTTTGCCGGTAGTGCTATTACGAGTAGCCACAAATTGGTTTAAATAAGGGTTTTCATAATTATGTTGACTGTATATGTTTTCCCCATGTTCTGACACTTTTACTGCTGGAATAATGCTAATAGTGCCAATGCATCAAACATACCGTATATTATAGCAGCTCCCTGCCTCAGGCACTAACCTGTAGTGGAGACTCCAGCCGGTAGGTGGTGCTGCTCTAGCGGCTCTCGTCTGGTTAGCGCACTGTCTCGGCGGCGCATGTGCAGTTGTAGTAGCCTGTAACCATGGCGGAATCCAAGAAACGGAAGCGGGAAAAGGAGGCACAGGATGGGGATTTTGTAGAGCCCAAGCCGCCGCCGCCACAGACCCAGGGCAAGGGAGACGTCCCCGGAGCGGTGTCCGAGGTCCTCCCTACCTTTCCTTTCTCCGCGTTCCGCGTGCAGAAAGTGCTGAGAGAGTCGGCGCGGGAGAAAATCCTTTTCTTGCACGGGAAGGTACCTCTGACCAGGCGAGGACAGAAAGGGGGCGAAGGGAGAGGGAAAGTGCGAAGTACCATTGATTGGAGCAGGAAGGAGAGGGTTAGGGTTACAAAAAACAATTAGTAGTCCCAGTCCCGGGAAGCGTACCATATATGGGGTGGAGGGCAGGCAAGGGGCAAGCAGGACTAGAAGAGGGGATGTAGGTTTCGCTGACTGGGAAAGCAGGCAGGCAGGAAAATATCTCTGCTGCTGAAGACGAGGGGAAGGCTTCTGTGTGGTTGGTAAGGTGCTGATCCCGAAAGATGCATTCAGCTGAATACACCTTTCTGCCTGCACTTCAACACACGTTCAGGCCGATACAATAAGAAGCGCAGGAGAACGGGCACTCCATGTTGAGCACCCACTCTCCCAATGCGTAGCCAGCCCCTTCTCCTGGGTGCGCAATCCTGTATTTAAATGAGAGGCTGCGCTAAAACAGAGGTGCTAGAGACAGTAGCGCATCCCTAGCGCCTCTTTCAGGCCGATACAGTACAGTGCGCTCCAGTGGAGCGCACTATTAACCCGCCATTGGACGTGCGTTTTCGACTCGCTAGCTTTACCCTTTATTCAGTAAGGGGTAATAGCGCGTCCAACACCCCTCCCCCCCTCCCGAACCTAATGGCACCCGCAGCATGCAAATGCATGTTGATGGCCCTATTAGGTATTCCTGCGCGATTCAGAAAGCAAAATGTGCAGCCAAGCCGCACATTTTACTTTCAGAAATTAGCGCCTACCCAAAGGTAGGTGTTTAATTTCTGCCGGCACTGGGAAAGTGCACAGAAAAACAGTAAAAACTGCTTTTCTGTGCAGGTTCAGGAAACGGACGCTCAATTTTATGAGCCCGCTGACAGCCATAGGTTATGAAAATGGAAACCTGTAAAATTGAGCGTACATTTTCCTAACCTGACCAGCCTGCACATTTTTATTTTTATTTTTTTAACATATTACAGTGTAAGGGGTAATGGACACACGTTGCAAACCCTGACAGGCTGATGAATTCCGTTAGCTGATGCCGCCACTCAGCCAAATAAATCCATACTTACCCAGATACGTGGAGGCAGTAAGCCAGATTTTTTTTTTTTTCTTTTTTGGGGGATTTTAAGTGCCAGCACCGGAGTTAAATTTCCAGTGCTAAGCCTGGGTTGGGCTCTGCATGGGAGAGTTCTGCTTAATGCCCTCATTTGCAAGAGATTTCCATGTGAAGGTGCTAAGCAATAATCCCATTTTGCAATGCATATTTTGGGGCCAATACAATAAGGTGCACCCAGCCTAGCATGCGTTTTGGACATGCTAGACTAGCACCTGATACAGTAAGGAGATTAGCACACCCAAAATGCACGCCCTAACCAATGTGTAACTGATAGCACCCATTAGATGTAAATTCCATATAGATGAAGACATGAGTTATTACCTCCTGATTCCGGAAAGCGCTGGGCATCCAATTCCAGCCCCAGCGGTGGACTAATGTCAACTCGCAGTCAAGGGCTCATGAGAAATAAAAAGACATGGTCCTCTATGTTTTGATAAGTGTGTCCTGCTCGTTGATATCATTGTGACACTTTTAATTTACTGCTTGCAGTGGAGAAAAATAAATGTATATTTTGACGTGATCAGAAGAAACTCGCTTTTCTTTGTGGCCACACAATTTAGACATTCATAGAAAGGGGCACATAACATATACACTTCAGCAACCTTAGCAAAATAACAATAAACCAAGCCCGATGTGATAAGTAGTGGCTATTTTCTAAGTCTTCATGATTAATAACAGTTTATTGACTTCTCCAGGAACTTATCCAAACCTTTTTTAAACTCGGCTACACTAACTGTCTTAACCACATCCTCTGGCAATGAATTAAAAAAACGTAATTGTCCGTTGAGTGAAAAAGAACTTTCTCCGATTTTTTTGAATGTGCTACATATTAACTTCATTAAGTGTCCCCTGGTCTTTGTACTTTTTGAAGGAGTAAATAACTGATTTATATGTACCTGTTCTATTCCACTCTTTATTTATTAGACCTCTATCATAATCCCCACCCTAAGCCGTCTCTTCTCCAAGCTGAACAGCCCTAACTTCTCTATCCTTTCTTCATAGGAGAGCCATTCCATCATCCCATTTATCATTTTGGTTGCACTTCTTACTTTTCCAATGCAACTATTTCTTTTTTGAGATACGGTGATCAGAATGGCACACGGTATTCTAAGTCCGGTCTCACCATGGAGCAATACAGGGGCATTATAATATTTGCTGTTTTAATTCTTTCCTTTCCTAATAATTTCTAGCATTCTGTTTGCTTTTTTGACCACTGCTACACATTAAACTGAGGATTTCAAAGTATTATCCACTATGATACTCAATTCCTTATTGTGAGAGGTAACTCCTAATATGGAACCTAACATTATGTTACTACAGTGTGGGTTACTTTTCCCATGTCTTATCACTTTGCATGTGCCCACATTAAATTTAATTTGCCATTTAAATGCCCAGTCTTCCAATCTCACAAGGTCCTCCTGCAATTTTTCACAATCTGCTAGTGATTTAAGAACTTGGAATAATTTTGTGTTGTCTTGCAAATTTGATCTCCTAATTTATTGTCCCCCTTTCCAGATCATTTATAAATATATTTAAAAGCACCGGTCCCAGTACAGATCCCTGAGGCACTCCATTGAGAAAACTGACCATTTAGTCCTATTATTTGTTTTCTATCTTTCACCCAGTTTGCAGTCCACAATAGGACATTGCCTCCCATCCCATGACTTTTTAATTTTCTCAGGAGTCTTTTATGGGCCACTTTATCAAACACCTTCTGAAAATCCAAATGCACTACATCCATAGGCTCACCACTATCCACATGTTAACTAACCCTTAAAAAAATGTAGCAGATTGGTGAGGCAAGATTTCCCTTGTGTAAATCCATGTTGTCTGTGTCCCATTGTCTTTCTATATGTGCTGTGATTTTGTTGTTTAGAATATTTCCATGATTTTTCCCAGCACTGAAGTCACACTTACCAGTCTATAATTTCCCAGATCACCACTGGAGCCCTTTTTAAAGATTGGCCACCCTACAGTTAGGCACAACAGACGATTGCAATGATCGCTTACAAATTACTGGTAATAGATCTACAATTTCATTTTTGAGTCCTTTCAGAATTGTGGGATATATACACCATCTGGTTTGGGCAATTTGCTGTTCTTTAGTTTGTCAATCTGCCTTATTACATCTTCCAGCTTCATAGTGATTTGTATCAGTTCTTCTTAATCATCACCACTGTGACTACAGTTTCTGGAACAGGTATCTCCCCAATATCCTCTTCAGTAAACACTGAAGCAAAGAATTCATTCACTCTTTCCACGATGGCTTTATCATCTCTAAGTGCCCCTTTAACCCCTGGATGATCTAACAGTCCCATCGACTCCTTCACAGGCTTCCAGCTTTGCATATATTTTAAAAAGTTTTTATTATTAGTTTTTGCCTCTACAACCAGCTTCTTTTCAAATTCTTTCTTAGCCTCAGATGGATCCTTTTTCCAATTTTTGAATTTCTAGCTCTGTGATTGTAGCAGCCAGGGCATCTGGTAATATCGGAAGCTCCATCTCTTCCAGAAATTGAGATATTTCCCCCTCCATGGTTCCAAGATATCCGGTTAAGTGGAAAGTTGTCTGGCCACACAAGGTTGGATAACTGTAGAATTGCTGTAAGTTAGCCAGTTAACTTGGGCACAACCCCAGAACACTTTTTTTTTTTTTTTTTTTTTTAAATCCAGCTAAATTATAGACAGATAATGACTTATCTGGCTATAATTTTGTAAAATAAGTGGCTCAATATTCAAAAAGTTGCCATTTAGCTGGATAATATACAAGTTATCCAGCTAAATGGTATTGAATGTGGACCTTCCAGTGTTCTGTCACGTAATTAACATAGTAACATCATGAATAATGGCAGCTAAAGACCAAAATGGTCCATCTAGTCTACCCAGCAAGTTATGTTGTTTTTTTACATTTTTAACATTTTATTTTTTAAGGTTTATAGCAACTGCTGCTCCATGCAGGCTACCCCAAGCCTTCTATTAAGGGTAGTAGCTTGAGCTATATCCATTAAGTGACCTATTATTCAACCACCAACTTTCTGATTGGCCTAGTTAACTGTTTCAGTAAATGATGTCCCAAGGTTGGCTAAGTCTTGCTAATTGACCAGTGTTGGCTGCCTTGTTTTTACCTCTGTTTCCCCCATCCTCCGTGCCTCTCTTGATTACATCCCCTTGCCTGCATGCCAGCTTTGCACCAAACATCTCGGGTCTACTGCTGCATTGGACCTGATGTTGCCTCTTCTGCCACTGACTCAAGTTTATCCTTCACTCTACCTTGTGGTTTGTTTTTTTTTTACTTCCTTCTGACTCCAGTAGTTGTCATTTATTTATTATGTATTATTATAAATCCATATATCCTGATTTTTCCCATTATCCAGCTTATCCCCAAGGGTGGGCGGAAAGTATGTCGGTTACTGTAGTTCTGTGGAGAATTGCTCTAAAATGTTCAGAATGCAGCATTATTCCAGCTGTTGATTTGCTAGCTTTAAATGCCACACATTTCATATCTGAATGGCATTCATATCTTAGTGGCATCTTGAATAATGTGTGCAGTACTGGTCGCCGCATCTCAAAAAAGATATAGTTGCACTGGAGAAAGTGCAGAGAAGGGCAACCAAAATGATAAAGGGGATGGAACAGCTTCCCCTATGAGGAAAGGCTAAAGAGGTTAGGGCTGTTTAGCTTGGAGAAGAGATGGCTAAGGAGGGATATGATAGAAGTCTAGAAAATCATGAAAGGACTTTGAATAGGTTAATGTAAATTGGTTATTTACTCTTTCAGATTTCAGAAGAACTTGGGGGTACTTCATTTAAAACAAATTGGAGAAAATTCTTTTTCACTCAACGCACAGTTAAGTTCTGGACTTCATTGCCAGAGGATGTGGTTAAGGCAGTTAGTGTAACTGGCTTTAAAAAAAGGTTTTGATAAGTTCCTGTAGGAGAAATCCATAAACTCCTATTAATCAATAAGGAATAGTAGCTGAGATCTATTTAATGTTTGGGTACTTGCCAGGTACTTGTGACTTGGATTGGCCACTGTTGGAAACAGGATACTGGGCTTGATGGACGCCAAGGTCTGACCCAGTATGGCATATCTTATGTTCTTATGACAGTGAGTTAAAGGTGTAAAATGAGAGGTCAGTTAGAACTTGCTCTGTGTCCTTTCCTGTTTAATCTGGCTCTTCATCTTACCTGTCTGACCAGTATTTTGGTTGATGGAATTTTCTTTTCAAGGTGAATGAAGACTCGGGCGATGAGAAAGATGCCATAGTGATCCTGGAAAAAACTCCCTTGCAGGCAGACCGGGTCTCGGACCTCTTGAGCAAGAAGTCAGAGCTGAAACTTCAGATACGTAATGACATTTATAGCACATACACTCTCTACCCACCTCCAGAGCTGAGTGGTAGGTTGACATGACAGGGCTCAGCTATGTATTATTAATCAGCGTGCATTAATTGACCAATTTAGATGCAGGGCAACTATGTCATAATCAAAATTGAAAAATAAAGTTAGCTCTTTTGTGTTGAAGCTTCATATTGGTCCTGTTTTTGTCTTTGGGATTTCTTCCTATGTTGCATCAAGAGGATGTATTTAATTAGTACCTAAATCAAAATCAATGATGCTTGATTGAAATACTAGAATGGGATTTCATGTTTGGATTGGCTGAGCATTTTAGGAAGCTTGGCTCATAGAAAATTGCAGTATTGTAGTTTTAGAAAATATTTTAAAAATCAACCAATATTGCTTTTGTTGAAATATACATCATGGGTGTGTGTGTGTGTGTATGTATATATATATATATATATATATATATATATATAAATATGTATATGTATATTTGTGTGTGTATATATATATATATATATATATCCCTGTTTGCCCTCTGAATACAAGTACATTCAAAGTGAAATGTGAAAAATAGGTACAGTTTGTTCCCTCTTTGATAAAGCTCTATACACACTCATAAAAGCGATTTGCTTTGTGATGTGGGACATGGCAAGTGCCAAGAGAACATTTGCTCTTCAGCAGTGGTGTGTAACACCTAACACAAGCCTCAAAAACTAAAGAGAAAATAGCTTTCCTCCGACAGTGTATAGTACCTATATTTTACCAGTATATATCCCATGAGGAACATTTGAACTTTCCAAGCTTCTTGAAAGTCACCTCCCCACATGATTAATTCCCTGCATCCCCCACTGCTGTGGTCTATAGTGAGTCACTTTTAATCCAACTTCTTAGTGTTGCTGAACTGGACATTATTATGACTGCAGTCTGAATCATGAATGAGGCTGCATAGGGAGCAAGGGAGGGTTTGGCACTGCTGTGTAGGTAAAAACAACAAAAGAAGAAATTATTGATGGATATATGTGATGAAAACAGTGGCGTGGCCTGGGTGGGCAGCTGCCCACCCAATTTAGGCTCAGGCCCACCCAGCTGGCACTGGAACTGCAACGCTGTCGCGGGATCCCATCTCCGCAACAGCAAAGAGAAGGACCCAGGCCTGGTGCACCATTCTGTGCATTTGCACGGCACACATGGGGAAGCAGTCCTGCGGCCGTGTGGCCAACTGATCTTCCTGTTTGGGGGGGGGGAGGAGAGCGGAAGCACCGCGCATAGCTTCCTCTTCCTTCCCCCAGAGCAGGAAGATCAGCTGGCCTCTCCTGCTGCCACCCACTTCCTGCTATCTTCGGGCCCTATGGCCGACTGATCTTCCTGCTTAGGGGGGAGGAAGCGGAAGCTGTGCGCGGTGCTTCCGCTCTCCTCCCCCCCCCCCAAACAGGAAGATCAGTCGGCCATACGGAAGCGGGTGGCAGCAGGAGAGGCCAGCTGATCTTCCTGCTTTGGGGGAAGGAAACGGAAGCTGTGCATAGGCTTGAATGTGTATGTGTGGATGAGAATGAGAGCCTTGGTGTGTGTGTGGGTGAAAATCGGAGCCTGGGTGTGTATGGGAGTGAGAATGGAATCTTGAATGTGTGTGGGTGAGAATGGAAGCTTGAATGTGTGTATATATGGGTGAGAATGGGAGCCTGGGTTTGTGTGTGGGTGAGAATGGAAGCTTGAATGTGTGTATATATGGGTGAGAATGGGAGCCTGGGTTTGTGTGTATATGTGGGTGAGAATGGGAGCCTGCGTTTGTGTGTGGGTGAGAATGGGAGCCTGGGTTTATGTGTGGGTGAGAATGGAAGCTTGAATGTGTATATATATGGGTGAGAATGGGAGCCTGGGTTTATGTGTGGGTGAGAATGGAAGCTTGAATGTGTATATATATGGGTGAGAATGGGAGTCTGGGTTTATGTATGGGTGAGAATGGGAGCTTGAATGTATGTATGTGGGTAAGAATGGGAGCTTGAATTTGTGTATGTGTGGGTGAGAATGGGAGCTTAAATGTGTGTATGTGTGGGTGAGAATGGGACCTTAAGTGTGTGTGTGTGTGTGTTTGTATGGGGAGAATGGGAGCCTGGGATTGTGTGTGGGTGAGAATGGTAGTCTGGGTTTGTGTGTGTGTGGGTGAGAATGGAAGCTTGAATATGTGGGTAAGAATGGGTGCTTGAATGTGTGTATGTGTTGGGTGAGAATGGGACCTTAAATGTGTGTATGTGTGGGTGAGAATGGGAGCTTGAATGTGTGAATGTATGGGTGAGAATGGGAGCTTGAATATGTGTATGTGTGGGTGAGAATGGGTGCCTGGATGTGCGTCTGTGTGTGGATAAGAATATAAGCCTGGGGAGGGGTGAGAAAGTGAGAGCTTGTATGTGTGACTGCAGAGAATGTGAGCTTGGGGGTGAGGGGAGAGCATATGAGAATGAGAGCTTGAGTGTGTGAGGGAGTCTGTGAGAGAAAGTGTGTGTGTGTGTGTGGAAGGGAACAAGACAGTAGTAGAAGAAAGACACTGAAAAGGAATTAGGAAATGAGCGACAAGGGAAAAAATGGGAAAAAGAGACCAGGACCAACTGATTAAAAAAATACAAAGATCAGACAACAAAGGTAAAAAAAAAAAATATATATATCTATATATCTATCTATCTATATATATATATATATATATATATAGATGTTAGCAATTTAAACATGTCATCTTTAGGAATGTGCATTTCTTATATTTTTGTATTTTGCTCTTAAATATTCCACTGTTCAGACATTTTAGTTTCTCAGGCTTTCTATTTTGGCTTTATCTGCATGTTTCTGTTTCTAATTTATAGTCTCTTATTTCTATATTAGGGTAAGGGTCGGTCTCAGTTTTGCCTGTGTGTGACAGAAATGCAGTATTTCTAGCATATAGTTTCTCTGTAGTAGTAGTCCAGCTTGTTCTGTTATTCCCGTAGGTGATGTATTAATGTTCTAGGGCCTGGTGTAGTATTTGCATTGCTGCTTTTTCATAAGGTTTTTTCATGTTATATGAATTGCCCTAGCTCTGTGCTGCACCTGTTCTGATGATTAATTATATTGTATTGTATTTATGAAGATTTCTGGTTTTCTGCAAAGATGGTTCATGAAAGAATACATTCATTTTTGTTTTATTACATGATTGGATCTGATTGTTTTCTATACTTGGGCATTTATAAACTCTGATTAATAAGAAATTTTTAATGCTGGTAAGTGCTTAAATTATTGAAGTAAATTATTTTAAAGTTTCATCCATGATGCATAATGGCTGTTGCAAATTACTTAAAAAGCCATTCTAGGGTGCAGTATATGGCATTATTTAACATTAAGAAAACAACTAGTAGGTCTCAGACCTGCATGCCTTCAGCCCACTCATGTTAACCTTGGGCCCACCCAAAAAAATCAATTCTGGCTACACCACTGGATGAAAACAGAGTACATATATAGAAATATCAATCAAGAAAACTCACATAACCACCATCAGGCCATCAATATTTCAGTTTATTAAAAAGCCTTTATTGGGTGCACAGAAATAAACCAAACACCACTTATAATTAGATCCATGAGACCTCTACCTATGTAGAGATGCTATATCATCATGGTTGCATAATGAAAACATGAAAACAACCCTATAGTTTTCCTGGTGACCATGGTGTAGTAGGACTATAGGATCCTCAAATTAATGGACAGCAAAGTGACATACTGATTATTCTATTGTGAACAATTTATATCAAGTTTCTGACCCCATAAATCAGCAGGACAATGGCGAGGCAATGTTAAAGGTCCCCGAAGTTGCAACCGATCTGTATCAGAACAGTGCACTAAATTCATCAGTATTTATGGGGATTGGAGGCTGACTGTAACATTGTCATTAGAGGAAACTACAGGATCACTTTGATGTGACAGTCACTCAGTATGGTTCGGAGGAATGTATCCTTGAAGGATGCTAATGAAACAGGAGAGTTAGGGCATCCCAACAGAGAGGTTCCAATAAAAGAAAACGTAGTCCATCTGCCATGGGGTGTGGTCCAGAGAAAGAAACTAGGACAAATGTCAGAAGAATTAACTTAAAAAGAGCAACATGAGACAGGTTGTTTAGAATCAGAGAACCAACAGCTCAGAGGAAAAGCTTTTGGGACATTACCAGTGTTAATGAAGTGACCCCTGGAGTAGGGAAAAGCTGTCTGGACATTATCAGTGGTTAGTGAAGTGACCGATGAGTTGCTGCTGATTCCCCAGTGCGTTGTGTTTCCAGGTTTTCCAAAATATCTCACATCGGAAACTGTGAGGGAAGTATTTTGTTTAGATATCCTTTAATGCAACTTTAATCTTGTATGCTTTTCATTGTTTATTCTCAGACTTATGAGTCAAGCTTCTATACTTGTAATTAAGTGTGTTGTGTATTCTGTGACCGCTCAGCCACCCCCCCCCCCCGCGCCTTTCCCCACCTCTTACAGTAGTTTCAGCTTTTCATTTTAGTCAAGCCATTGTTTTGCGCACATTCTTTCCAAGACCTCATGAACATAAAGGAAAGAAGGCCCGACATTCATTGGGCTGTTAAAGGGCCTTGGTCTATTACCACATTGTCAGGCGTCTCAACTTTCCATTTCCTACGATCCTAACAGACTGGGAATAGCTGTTGCCACGTGCACATTGTCCAGCTGGCTAGCAGACTGTATTGCATATTGTTATGCTCTGTTTGGCCTCTGGATGACAGACTCGATCAAGGCTCATCAAGTATAAACCATGTCCACCTTAGTGGCTTATCTAACAGCTGCATCCATTGATGACCTTCACATCCCATTATTGTCTAGACAATAGCTTTGGGCAAGAGGTATATTGCAGTCTGTTCACCCAATAGGCCATAGGGGAGCTGGGTTGCTCTGTTTAATAAATGATTTGTCATACAACCCTCAGCTTGGGACTAACCACATGTCATGGCTAATTCAGCCCTACTTGTCGAAGGAGAGAGCAAATTTGCTTACCATAAACAAGGTTCTCCATAGACGACAGGATGAATTAGCCATACTTGATAACCGCTTGCCTTCCTGGTCGGTCAACTCCTTCAGTCAACTGAGGGGCTCATGAGACAACGTAAAAATGTACTGAGCTAGAGAGATTGGTCCATTAGGTGCTGTCCGATGATGTCGCCCCATGTCATGGTTAGTTCATTCTGCTGTCTACAGAGAGCCTTGTTATAGTAAGCAAATGCGCTTTTTTTTTCCTCATCCCCCATTTCCTCATGCTAACAGTCTCAAATGGTTCCACTTGGTAGAAGTATCTGGGCATTTTCCTTTTTGTTCATAGCCAGCCCTATTCTTTCTCTTTATCTCCCTGTTTCTGACGGCCCTCCTTTCTAGGCCCTGGGGTATGGCTTTGGGGATAGAGCTCACTCTGAATCTCCGCCCAGGACTTTTCTTTTTGCATGTATGTCATTAATTCTTCCTCTAGCCTTTTCTTTGTTGGCTTGCTTTGACCCTGTGCTGTTTTGCTGACTTTCCTCCAACTGCACATGGGTTCCTTTATTACATGTGTATAGAACTATTCATTTTTTTCATGGCTTTTGTTTGTAAAGTGTGTCGTTTTTATATAATGCAAATGGTTTTTCTTTGGAATGTTATGGAAGAACTTTATCACATCAGTCAGGCTATAAAACCATAAATCTCTTTTTATTTCAGAGATAAAAACCACCATTGTGTATCCTGCAACCGAAAAACACATTAAAAAATATCAGAGCCAAGATGTTTACCTCATCCAGGAGACAGGAGAGGATTATAGGAGCATTACCCTGCCATTCCTTCAGTCACAGAGCTTCAGCATACAGGTAATGCCCTGTCAACAAAATATAAATACCAGGAGATAGGGAGAGGATTATAGAACAGAGTGACGTCTATATCTCCAGGCCAGAGCTTTAATAAACAGTTAACGGCCTTGCCAGTTACTTCCTTAATGAGCTGCTAGCAAATGAAATTTGCTAAGGATCCAGCCAGGAGGGGTTATGGAGCTACTGGGACTTTGTTTTTAATGTTATAGGAAGAAGGGCGGGAAGGGGCATTATTGATTGGGTGGTGATATTTTGTTTTAGAGGATTTCACCTAGAGCCACTAAGTTGCGATGTTTTTTCGTGTGAGGGATCCCATTATCATGGGGGGGGGGTGGTGCTGCGATAGTGGGGGCCCCTCCCCTGAAAAAACATTGTGGTTCTGTGGCGCGTTCTTTTGTCTTGTGACCAAACACCACGGGACAAAACACGGCTAGCGTGCCTTCAGGTGCGATGGTGGTCCCAGCCGCAAGGGACTGCCATCACTTTAAAGGACCGCCGCCAAAAAAGAAAATTGCTGTGTCAAAAAGAAGGCGAGTTGTGGCCCCGACGTCCAAAAAGTGAAAAAATAGATGTTGTGTCATGCGTGGCGATGGCCCTCCCAACCCAGTCTTCAAAATCCAGCTTGTCCCCCCACCCACCTTCCCATAGAAAATAGTGCAGTGAAGATTCCCCACCCCAATAGACCCCAAAAATTGTTGGTGTATTGCCCCCTTCCCCTCACAGAGGTTTAAAAATAAAATGATTGGGGTTCAGTGGGATCCCTCATACTGCCAGGAATCCCACCCAAACCTTTAAAATGTGAATAAGCTCCCACGATAGGGTCCGGCGCGCCTCCTTGCACCCGGCCTAGTCGGCGCCGTTTTTTTCAAAAGGGGTGCTGACTTCGTCTTGCCCCTGTCATGTAATTGGGGCAAGGTCCGGGGATCTGATGTAGACAGTGTGGCCTTGGACACATTTCATGTGATAGGAGCAAGGTCAGATTGGTGCCATTTTGAAAAATGACCACGACTGGTCCGGGTACAAGGGCGGTGCCTTGGGCCCCATCATGGGAGCTTATTCACATTTTAAAGGTTGGGCGAGGGGGGGGGGGGGTACAGGAAAGAGGGGGGTCGGGGGTGGAGTGGTTTTCCTTGGGGCACAGGGGGTCTCACTGAACACCAATGATTTTATTTATTATCTTTGGGGGAGGAGAAGGAGGGGGCAGTATACCCCAAACGATTTTGGGAGGGTCTGTTGGGGTTGGGAGGAGGAACCTTCACTGCACTATTTTCTATGGGAAGGAGGGTTGCGGGGAGGGGGGAAATGCTGGATTTTGAAGACTGGGTTGGGGGGGGGGCTGTCACTGCACATGACACACAATCTGTTTTTTCACTTTTTGGGGGTTGGGGCCACCAAGTGGTGGCCATGGATTGAGCAGAGAGTCAGTCCTGACTCCCGCTTACTTTCTTTTTGCCGTGGCAGGTTTTTTTTAGGGTTTGCATGGCCCTTTAAATGTAACAGGGGAGCTTTGGGACCCACATTAAGATCCCGGGGCTCCTGCATTACATTTACTGATTCCCCAGGAGATGTTGTTTTATCGTGGCTGACCACTTTCTCGATCAGCCACGATAAAATATCTAGTTTTGTTAAAATAATGGTAATGAATCTATAGTATTTCTTATTTAACGATAGTTTATACATCCTTAGGATTTTTTATATTGATCAGATATTGAATTGTATTTTTTAATTTCCAACTGTACTTTATTTATTTTTATTAATTTTTATCAACATTTAAATTTTTATTTTATTGCCATAAGTTAATTTTACTTTAATCTATTTGATTGTAAACCACTTTGATCAATTTTGAATTGATAAAACGGTATATAAATATTTTAAATAAATAAATACATCAAATTGCTTATTATTGACCTTTGCATGCAAATAGCATGCAAAGCATGCCATCGTAATAGGAGAGGGAACCAGGGCAGAGCAATACATGCTCTTTAACCCGTAATAGACTACTACTGCCAATTGATGCATCACCCAGTTAGCCAGCTAGTGCTGATTTCATCAGTAGCTAAGAGCTAGATTTACTAAGCTGCAATAAGGCGATATTGCGAGTTAAACAGCATGTAATACGCATTAAATGCTATTTATCACGCTATCGCAATATCATGGTACTTTCATGCAATATAACACAAGATTTCTTTCCCTATGGAAATAAACTGCTTTGCATGCATAAAATTGGCTAACGCATGCAAAGCCGACTATGCATAGGCAATCTTATGTTAATAAAATAACACGGCTGAGTGAGGTACAGTGGTCCGCGCCGTTATTTTAGCACGTTTGAGAGAGCTGTAGATATTTTCCTGAGAGAGCATCAGAACGCTAACAAGGGTCCCTAATGATCCTCCAGTAAAATTAAAGGACTCAAGCCCAAAAATACACTCCCAAAGGCCACACATGACCCCGGGGGTTAATGGTTATCCCCATTGCCTTCTGAGATGGCACTGGATCTCTGGAAAAAAAAATTGATGCAAACTGTGCAGTGACAGCTCGTTCTGTACCGTGAATATGAAAAAATGTCCCCTTACCCATATAACCCACCACCGCCCCCTCCCTCACTCCTCATCCAAACAAAGTAAAATCCCTGAGGTCTGGGGAGCAGAGTGGTTCTCTAACCCCCATTCTCATCCCTGTTCCCTCTCCAAAATAAAATAAATTTGGTGGACTTGTGGGGACAGCTGGACCCCCACTCCCCAAGCCCCTCCCCCCCCCCCATACCTCAAAAAGAAGTCATTGGGGTTCAGTGGGGAATCTGAGCACCCCAGGGCCCATGGACATAAAATGTCAACCTGACTTTGCCCCTGATGAGGCAAGGTCCGGGGATTAAATCTCAGCCGGCTCTTTAAACATGAGGCGGGAACCTTGGGGTCCCACATTAGGGTCCTGGGCCTCCCTTCTCACGTTTACCACTTTTCAAAAAGGTGCAGTTATTTTATCGCTGCTGACCACCATAATAAAATATTTGCATCATATTGCCTAGTAATGACGTTCTTTGCATGCATTTGCATTATTCGTGCAAATTGGATGCAAAGAAGATCATTGTAATAGGTGAGGGTCCTAGGGCAGGGAGATCAATGTATTGTAAACCATCAAGAAATAGTCATTGGCAGTCTAGAAACTTTTTAAAATAAATAAATACGTGATAGCGCCGTGACAGTGCTCTATCACGTGATATATGCTGTTTAACGTATGTTAGAGCACTACCGTGGCTTGATGCATCTCCCAGAAAGTTAGGCACTTGGCTCTTTTTTGAAAATTGACCTTTAGATGTGCAGAGTATAAACAGAGTTGAATTTAGGAAAATAGTGATTCGTCATATGAGCAAAACAAGAATGCCAAGAATTTCAACAGATATGGACACTGGTTAATACTTGCTAAGTGTAGTTAAAATGACTTGGGTTATTTCTCTTACAGTGGTTATATTTATTTTATTTATTTATTTAGTGCTTTTCTATACCGGCATTCGAGATAAGGATCACATCATGCTGGTTTTACATTTAACAGGGGGTGAAAATGCAAATAAACTCAACCAGTAACAAGTGAAAGGAAACTCTGAAGTTACAATAAAACAGGGGTGTTCAAAACTGGGAGGAGAAGGAAAGGCAATAGGAATTTAAAGGAACGAGCAATTGTTTGCAATGTTCAGAGAGTGTCTGACTGTAGTTGGTGAATTAATGGTCAGGTGGGGTGTGGAAAGGCTTGCTTAAACAACCACGTCTTAAGCCTCTTTCTGAATGTTAGAAGACACGGTTCCTGTCGAAGATCTGGGGGAATGGAGTTATATAATATCCTCATTCCATCTCTTCCTTTGCCTTCTCTTTCAGTGAGTGTATAACATCCTGGCTCCGTCCCTTTTCCCTTTGTGCTAGATGTGCTAAAGGATTTCTCTTATTTTGTTATGGTCAAAATGCTTAGCAGCTATGACCTTAGATTTCCTCTTGCAGTTGGTGTATAATATCTTGGCTCAGTCCCTCCCTTTGTCTCCGTTATGCAGTGGGTGTATAAGATCTGGCTCCATTTCTCCTTCTGTTGTCTCTTTCAGTGGGTGTATAATATCCTGGAGAAGAAAGCAGAAGCCGATCGAATAGTTTATGAAAACACTGACCCTATCAGTGGCTTTGTCCTTATTCCAGATTTCAAGTGGGATCAGAAACAGGTATGTCATTGGAGCAGTAAGTGATTTGATAGGGTGTATATAAATCTTTATTTTCCTTTGCTTTTTCTGTCTCTCCTGAAATTCTTTTCTTCGTAGTCTGTTTTTATTTTGTATATGGAAACTAATAGCAAGAAATAGCTTGTGACTTGAATTAATTGTGTATGCATAAAGTTTTCAAAGGTAAATTGCTTTGCTGTGAGAAAGTGTGAGAGTTGTTTGATCAGTGATGATTAGTGTAGTTTGATTTTCCCACCCCAGTCACACATTTTCATCCATAGACTCTTAGCCTAGTTAGAAAGTTAGGAGGGAATTTTTTTATAATAAGAGTCAATTAGGGATTTACATCAACAAGTGAGTAATTAACTGTGACCTTAATCAGTTGATTAATTGTAGTCTATTGCAAGTCATTGACAAAAAGATTAACATAAATTAAGGGGATTTAAATTTGGATTAAGCATCCCAATTCCTTAAACAACTTTAAATAACTTAACAACTCAACAATAATAAGATGGTGACATCAGTGGGATGGGGGTTATCTAGTCTTTTGCACCGAGTGTCATAAATAAGTTATCTGCCTGGTGGGGAAAGGTTGTATGTGTGCACTCAGAACAAAGAGCTCCTAACTCTCAGAGATCTCTGGAGCCTAGAATGGCAGACCTGGAGGAGCTATAGACCTTCAGGAATATAGTAGAGAAGTCCCACCTCCACTCTAGCAGCCACAGTGCAACTTTGGAGGAATAATGTCTCCCATGAAGGATGTATTCTTTTAGCTGGGATCTGTCTTCCAGATGATGTGTTTTGGATAAGTTGGGTGATGTAATTTGAACTGCTTTGGATGATTTTCAGGTCACTAAGGTATTATTGAAGAATTTTTAAATAAATGTGTTATCCTCTCACACTGAACATGTGTCTCCAGGGGAGTTAGCCCAGAAGAGGAGGGACAGAACTTCTATTGTTGTTGGCAATTCGATTATTAGAATTGAGGATAGTTGGAACACTGTTGCATGTGAGGATTGCTTGGTAACGTGTCTGCCTGGTGCAAAGGTAGTGGGCTTTACATGTCACTTAGAAGTTTAGAGAGTGTGGGGGGGGGGGGGAGGAGCTGGCTGTTTGACTAAGAAACGGGATTGCTGGAGCTGGACTTGGGCAGAATGAGACCTCTGCAGATGCCGGACTTGTGTGCAGCAGAGTCTCTGAAGCCATTGGAGTAGGCAGATGCTGGAAAATAACTCTCCAGTGTGCATGTCCAGGCACAATTCTCCCATCTGGCTTCCCGAACATGAAGGCCATGGCAGCCACAAAGCCTTCCAGGCTCTCCAGAAGTGGGCTTGTTATGTTCTAGCAGAGGGTTTGCCTATTGTAAGGCAGCTCTAGTGAGGCGGCTGCATAGGAGGCCCACTTTTACCAACTCAGTGGGATATTCCTAAGGGTGCTTTAGGAATAGCAGAGGATAATACTTGATGAAGCCCTTGAGTCTCCCCTGGATGTCATCAAATTTCTCAGCAACAATCAAGAGAACAAATGGGAAACACCACCTCTAAGGGGGAGAGGGAGAGGAAGGGGTCGGGGAAGAGGTCATCCCTACCAATATTGAAAAATGTGGTCACCAAAGATGAGAATAGAATAGTCAACATATCCAGTAGAGATTTAAGCTCTGAAGAATTAGCTGTTCTGAACAAAGGAATGTCCTTTGTTCCCACTACTAGATATAATGCTTTTAAGACAAGAGTTGAACTTTTTAAGTTCACGTGGAAACTTAAAATTATAGATCTTTTTTCCACTATACCAACGACTAGCGATAACTCAGTAGTGAAACCAATTAGCAAATGGGTGCCAGGTGGACCTCCAAATCCTATAATTCATACATTTGAAACACTAATATTGAAAGACATTTCAGAAAAAGAGAAGAAGTTCAGATATAGACATAATTTATCCTTACCAGAAAAAGATGCCATCACTGAATTGAAGAAGGATCAATCAATAATAATTAAACCAGCAGACAAAGGAGGGGCAATTGTCGTTATGGATAAATCTAAGTATTTTCAAGAAGTAGAAAGACAATTACATGATACTAATTTCTACAAGAAATTAAAGAATGATCCCACAGGTATGATCAAAAAAGAAGTAGACAATATCATATCGATTGGAGAATCTGGCAATTATCTTACCAAAAAAGAAATAGAGTTCCTCACAGTACAGTTCCCTGTGATGCCAGTTATGTATGTGTTGCCGAAGATACATAAATCAATAAGAGATCCACCTGGAAGACCTATTATTTCTGCTAATAGTTCATTAATGGAACCACTGGCTATTTTCATTGATACATTTTTGCGACCACATGTTCACAAGATACCATCCTACATAAGAGACTCAGCCCATATGATTACTATACTCATGGAGTTGAAAATTGACAATATAGACGTTATTTTGGTGACTTTAGACGTTGATTCGCTATACACCAATATACCACAAAATGAGACGGTTTTAATTGTAGAAGAAACTGTCCATCTATACAATAGTAACTCTCGGATACCAAATCAGTTCATTATAGAGCTTGCTAGTATAGTATTGAAAAAAAAAATTCTTTTCATTCAATCGTGAATACTACATGCAAGTTAAGGGAGTAGCGATGGGGTCTCCTATGGCCCCCTCGATTGCAAACCTCTATATGGCTAATTTTGAGAAAATATTTCTGGCAGATCATAGATTTAAAAGCAATGTTTTACTATGGAAGCGATACATTGACGATGTGTTTTTAATATGGCGAGGAAGTGAATCCCTTTTATTACAATTTTTAGAATGGCTCAACAGATTAGATTTTAATTTACATTTTAAAATGCAGTTTGATTTAGATGAAATCCCATTTTTAGATATATTGATAAGAAGGGATCACATAGGTTTTAAAACAGATATTTATCGCAAACCTACAGATAAAAATAAGTTTTTATCCTATGACAGCTGCCACAATAAATCGCTGATACGAAATCTGCCGTATAGCCAATTTTTACGCTTAAAAAGATTATGTACTGATACCGAAATATTCAAAATGAGATCTGAAGAAATGAAAACACGGTTTTTAGAAAAAGGTTACCCAGAGCATTGTATAGATGAATGTTTCAGGAAGGCTGATAAACAACAACGTGACACTTTATTACAAAAAAAGGAAAAGAAGGACCAAAAGAATAGAGTGATTTGCCCACTTACATTTACTGGTCTTTCGCATAACATTACACAAATTATTAAAAAAAACTGGCACATATTGCAAGCTCTTCCGGCATTCAGTGACAAACAAGTAATGGTTGCCAACAAACGTGAAAAGAATCTCAAAGAACTGTTAGCACCATCAGCATTACCCGTTGCTTCATCTAAGATTAAGGGAACAGTAGGGCATCGTCCTTGTGGTAATTGCTGTGTTTGTTACGTGAATCTTAGAACGCAGACCTTAGAGATTGGTAACACAAATAGAGTCTTCAAACTTTATGATTCAACAAATTGTAAAAGCTCGGGAGTGATTTATGTGGCTGTTTGCCCTTGTAAAAAAATGGTACATAGGTAAAACAGTCAGACAATTTAATAAAAGGGTGATTGAGCATAAAAGCGCAATAAACAGATTAAATGAAGGAAAACCCTTAGTTTCACATTGCATCGAGACTGGTCATAAGTTTTCAGATTTCAGGTTCTGCGTAATTCAAAAGCCAAATGCAAACCGTTTACTTCTTAGAAATGAAATGAACAGAGGTTTATTTTTGAGCTTAACACTCTATCACCTAATGGTCTCAATAGTGAGTCTGATTTAGGAGTTTATCTATGAAGAATTAAAGGTATATCACTAGCTGGAGTCTAATGTTTTGATAACTTGGATACAGATTTCATTATTTTCAATAGTTACTTCTATTTATTTTTTATTTTTTATTTTATGGTGTCACAATATTAATAATTATTATTAATATTGTATTTTTCGAATAGTACAATCAATTTGAGATTCCTATTTTTATTTTATTTTATGGTGTCACAATATTAATTATAATTTTTATTGATTTTTTCTAATCATACAATTATTTTGAGAACTTTAATGTTAGTCATAACACATATCACATGCAAACAACAAACATTGAGTGCACCTATGAATTCACATTATTCCATAATATTAGATTGCATTATGATTGGTTCCAATTTTTGATAGTGAAGTTTTACTTTTATTTCAAACATAATGATTCTGTAGTAAAGGTTCATTAATCATTAGTATTTTTATATAGGTGGAACAACCACACTAATCTCCTAGTGTGTTGTAAAGATTACTAAGAACGGAGGATCTAAGGTTGTGCTACATTTATTTATTTATTTAATTATTTTTCTGCTCTTTTATAGTATATCTTAGAGAGTATTTTTTAGAAATTATGACTCAGTACGATTAGTTTCGATAACAATAATTATCTAAGTACTGTCAGTACACACTAAATTGACAGCTGAAATGAAGTGTTTTTTGGCGCGAAATTCATGAACATCTCGCGAGAATTGCTATATAAACTAGATTTGACGGCGTTCTTGCCCTACAGTAGCAGAATGAATGTCAGAGCATCCCGCAGGTATGAGTTCTTTAAGAAGCGCGATCAGTCGAGTAGTAGTCAGTTACTTATGTACTTAATAGAGATAAGGTACTGAAATTGAGAAACGGGTAAAGTAGCATTTTAATATCTCTGAGCCATAATCCTAATCGATATATTTTTCAAAACGTTTGCATGAAATTTTCTTCTGGTCGTATCTATATACACCAAATATATAGTATGATGGAGTTTTACATTGATTATGATCCTCGGATCTTTTATATTAATTTACAATGCTAGTAATAGTTTTATGTGTGATATGTTTTAGCATTAATTGAAATATTTATTTTAAAATGTCAGAATGAAACTGTTCTCTGGTTTGATTATTACCCTCGGATTTTTTTTTTTTATATTTATTTATAGTGCTAGTAATACTGGTGTGAGTGATTTGTGTGCTTATTAAATATGTTGAAGCATTTAATTGAGATATGCTATTTATTTTGAGAAACGGACAAAGTATCAACTAAATGTATCTGAGCTTTAATGTTAAAGGATACACTTATGAAACATCGGTATGAAACTCCTTTCTGATTGCAATCATATACATCAGATAAATATTTATGATTATGAGTCACGAACCCTCCCCCTTTTTTATCTATAGTGTTAGTTATAGCTCATTGAATATGTTTTTGTATTCAATTAGCATTATGGTATCTAATAAATACTTTAGATACAATAGAAATTAATGTTGAGATTAATCCCTTGATGTTTTTTGTTATGATATTCATTGTTGATTTCCATTTAGGAACTAGTGCATGTTCGCATGTGATATTGTGACATTGTGACACTTTGAAAACAGCCCAGCAGGCAAATTTTAAGTCTTGCAAGTTGAAGTAAGCATTAATTCTAATTACATTGACTCCACTATATGATATGTTCATAAATTAGTACCATGTTAAGACTGCCTCTCCAGTTTCATTTAACTCTTCATTGTTTCTGTCTACACTATTTTGGTGTTCAATATTTTTTGAGTTTATTGTGTTTGGATTCCATGAGTTTGTATAGATATACATGTATTGTATTTTATGTTTACACATTTTACATGTATTTATATATTTTTATGTTTTTAATTATTTAATTCATTTTTTCACATTTAGGCACACCTATATATGTATTTTATTTTATGATTTAAGTATGTACACCTATACATGTATTTTGGGGGTAATTTTCAAAAGGAGTTATGCGCATAAATGTAACTACTATTGTAGCAATTTTCAAATGCTATTTACTCACGTAAAGTGCATTTATGTGAGTAAATCCTATGGACAATTCAATGGCATATATTGTAGCAATTTTCAAAAACCCACTTACTCGAGTAAAGTGCATTTACTCGAATAAAGCCCAGTTTTACTCAAGTAAATGCTTTTAAAAATCAGGCCCTTTATGTTATTGTTTTGATTTATTTAATTGGGTTGTTTTAAGTTGTTGTATTTATATATTTATTCATTTTTTAGTTGCCCCTGAGGCAGCTCTATGAGCGAAACTCGGCCAGAGTCGGGCATTGAAATAAAGGGCTTCTTATCATCATCCGATTCCCATTGTTTTTAATCAAATTTCTCAGGAAAGGACAAGGAGGGGCTCTCAGTACCAGACTGAAAAATGCTGAGGATCTAAGCTGTGTGAAGTTTGAGGCCCCATAGCATTAACAAAATGATGTAAAACTTTATATTTAATAATTTTTTTTATTTTGAGTAAATATTGCTCTGTGCAATCTTGCAATATTGCACAGAGCAATATTTACTCAATATTGCTCTGTGCAATATTGAGTAAATATTGCTCTGTGCAATCTCTCCCCCTTTTTCCAGTTCCAAGTTGATTTCCCTGATTTATTGTAACTTTCTCAATTCCTTTATCTGATTCACGATATTTAAAGTTCAAGGTTCTTTTTGAGAACATTGTTTTACGTTATGTTATGTTTTACACACTTTGTTAATTGTAAACCGGGTTGATGTGATGCCAGTCATGAAACTCGGTATAACAAAAAAAAACAATAAATAAATAAATAAATTTTTAGAGGCCTCTTATAATCTGAGGCCTTAAGTTATAGTTTAGGTAACTTGTGTCTTAATCTGGTGCTGGGGACTCCCCAAGGGTCAACAGAGAGCTTGCATAGCAGCCCCACCTTGCAGCCTCTGCGTGATTCTGAGTTCTCCGCAGGGTTTCCCTCACGTTGGGTAAGGCATCTGTGGCTACAGCTTAATCAAGCAGCTTTAGCCAGGGCAAGACTTTGGAACATGAAGAGACTTTCAGACGCTGGAGATCCAAGATGGCAGTCTAATGAGAAGGTGTGTTTAGAGCTGTCTGTACCTGCTGGTTGCCTTTTGTTCTTATTAATTCTTTTGCCTCATTATCTATGGTCAAGAGGAAAGGGAAGATCTGGGGGCTGGGCTCCCCTGCAGGAAGTCTTCCCCAGCAAGTTAAGGTTGATAGTCTCTTCATACAAGCAGCAGCGGGAGTGCCCGGTGAGTCCTTTGCTATGGGAGAGGGAGCAACCCCCACAGTTGAAACTGGAGACTTCATTGAATCTGGGCGCATCGGCGATGCCCGCTCCTCCCATCCAGCGGGGGTTGCAGGCAAGATAGCTTTTGTCACTTCTAACGACGATGAAAGGAAGTGATGCAGTGGTTGGAAGAAAGCTCTCAGCCTCTCTTTCGTGAGCTTGAGGTGAGGAGTTGATGAGTTATCACCCTAGATTTCCCTGTGCAATATTTTAGTGTCATTAGAGTGAGCAATGATTTCTTTAGTGACACTAACTGGATATTCCTCAAAAATTGCAATCCAGTGAGGCAGCCCTTAATATACAGATGGAAAAAGCGGTACCCTTAGAGTGGCATATGGAACAAGCTCTGACGTTTAGAGTGAGATGCTGAAAAGCAATTTGGTGTTGGCTTGTAAAATTGAGAACATTGAGAACTCTGCTAGCACTCGAACATACTCTCCATTCATTTTCTTAGAATAACTACCAATAGTCCCCGTTGGTATTTTTAGGGAATATCTGTTGGACATATTTCATGTTCCATCTGCTATTTCTTTTTTTTTTTTAACCATCAGGTGGAATGACTAGAGGACAGGCTCAAGATTTTCTCAGGAAGATCTACATATTTCTGCTGATAATTTAAACATCATGGATATTTTGGAGAAGTCTGTCAATAAAATAGAGATCCACAGGGGAACATTACTTGTTACCTTTGTCTTCCCCCAAGTCAGGGATTCTATTATGAAGGGGGTTTTTTTTTGTAATAGATTACCTTTTTTTTTTTTTTACACAGCCAAAAAGTATTTCCTGACATTTCTAAAACTACACAAGATCGTAATAAGAAATTTTGGGCAATTTGCTAGGAAGCTGTAGCGCTGGGAATAATGTTTGTAGTTTATTTTCCATTCTTTCCATTAATAATGTGAAGTACATATTTGCTGAGCCATTGCAGCTATGGTTTTTTAGGGATTCTAAGAAACTACAGGAACCCTGAAGCCCTAATTATCTATTTTGGTTCTGCCTGTTAATGTGATATTGCTGCTTTTCTCTTGGGTTTTTCTTCTACAGTAAATTGGGTTTTCTTTGCTTGTTTGTGCTCCACACTTAATTGGATCTTCTCCATGTTGTGGTCTCTAAAAGACATAATTAAGGATTTTCTTTTTTTCTTTTTTTCCTTCTGTTATACTTTATTTGTGTATTTGTCTGATTGTATGTACTTATGTTTAAAGTTTGAAAATCGGTAAAATAAAGTTTTTTTTATTTTTTTTTTAAAGAAAACTTTCAGTAGCAGAAATAACTAGGTATAGAATGCCTCTAGGACCATAAACACAACCAAAACAAAAAAAAATCTGAGGAAATCTATGGATGCAAGCAGACACGGTGCAAGGAAAAACCCTCTGAAAGCAGAAGCATTGCTCTTTTGTCTGGCATTCCTCTCACCTCACACTTGTGGCAGTTTTATGGAGGAAAGCTGACCGTAGCTCAGAAGCACATGGTTCGGAGGGAAGTATCTTCCATGGATACTTGCAAAACAGGTGAAATACATGTTAAAACAGAGGAAGGCCTAATAGAGTTAATGACTTATGAGATTCCGTATTTATATTATCCCCAAATTCGCACCTGTTTTCCATACCTCCGATAGAGATTTCAGTTTCCCACACTGCTTGACTCTCTGGTTACTGAGGTCAGTGCATCAAAAGCTAGTCCCCGCCATTCACCTTGCAGACAGTCCTGGGCTCTGATGTCATCAATCAGCGCACTGAACTCAGAAATAGGGTGGAAGCGAAGCTGACAGCTCCCATCATGATCTGTTGCTCTTGGGGAGTGGGGGGCCCACTGAGAAGAGACCACTATGGGAGCTAGTTGAGTGCCTCCAGTGGCAGCGAATACAGGCAAGAGCCCTCAGGGAAAAAAGATAGAAAAATCAATTTTCCTCACCAGAGAGTACAGATTTATTTTGGAGATACCATGCAGTTAGTTGGGAATAAATCCTTTTTTGAAGAGTGTGATATTGCAGGCTTCTCTTAGCAAGCCTCTTTAGATCCCAACTCAGTGAAGTAGAGAACAAATGTTAACTTCTGTGGAGTTTATTATGAACCACCTCAGCAAAGGTATTCATTGCCTAGGCTTTAATCGTGATATTAAAAATTTTAATTTTTTGTAACTTGTCTGCTAGGACCACAGAACTACAAAGATTTAAGCTCCAGGACATCATCTGAATTATCATAATGATAGAATTGACATCAGCATCAAAGCCTTCGAAGCAGTCAGCCTCAAAGCCATCGACAAAGTCGATGCCACCTTCTACCAAAACTTTGACATGAAAGGTGGCCTCCTCCTCTTCAGAGTCAAGTTGAGAATAGGCAAATCAGCATTTAAACACAGCCACTGTCCTCTTACTCCCTTGAATATGGAAATGGGGACAAGTGTGAGGATGAAAGCTCTCAATGTACCATCTTATGTACCAAGCCAGCCTAAGGGCTGAGACTGTCAGTTGCATCGAAAAGGTCTGTCCTCCTAATAGTCAGTTATGAGATAATCTGTTCATTGCCCATTGTTATCCTTATCGAGGCTGTTTGCATTGATGTCCATTCCAAGTGTATCAATGCAGGTGCCATCGGCATTGATGTTTTCTATTATTCCTCCTAATCTGCCTGTTCTTTATCCTGTTTCCTTGAGGTCAGTGTCTTCCTTGGTTATTAATAAGGAGAGTCTATTTCTGTAACTAGTGCTGATCAGCTGCCTTGAGTGATATATGAAATAGATTTAGACAAAATGGTTAAGGACCTTCTTACCGGGTATCTAGCCTGACTCCACTGGGGTTCAGTGCCTCCGGGTCCTCTACCTCAGTGTAGACTGAACTTGACAGGGAATCCCTTTATAAGGAAACTCAGATTTTATCATTACAGATCAATCTCAAAGAAAATCAATTTCAGAGGGAGAGTTTCTCCTATGGTACCCCATAAGGTCCCTTCAAGGACTATGTTCTGTGTTTCTATTTTAGTACCCTGGAGATCCTTACATCTTTCACTGAGTCAGAATTGGAGCTGGATTCTGACCATCCTAGAAACACCTCTCCAGAAACCTTTCTGTAACCTATCATTCAATTTTGCCTTTATACCTGAGGAGTGAAAGGTAGCAAATGTAATGCCAGTTTTTAAAAAGGGATCCAGAGGCGACCCAAGCAACTTCAGACCAGCGAGCCTGGTAAAACTGTAAAATTATAATTAAGAACAAAATCACTAGTCTTGTGGACAAACATGGTGTAATGGAAAAGAGCCAGCGTGGATTTAAGTAAGGTAAATTGTACCTTACTAACCTATTAGAATTCTTTGAAGGCATGTGGATAAAGAAAAGCCAATTGATATAGTGTATTTGGATTTGCAGAAGGTGGTTTGACAAAGTCCCTCGTAAAAGACTACTCAGGAAACTAAAATTCCTAGGATAGGTGTGTTTTGTCTCAATGTGGATTGATAACTGGCTAAAAGACAGGAAACAAAGAATATGACTTAAGGGTGCGTTTTCTCAGTGGAGAAAGGTGGCTAGTGGAGTAACAGTGGTGCTGTTAAGCTTATTCATTAATGATCTAGAAAGGGGAGCAATAGGTGAAGTGATCATATTTGCAGATAACAGAAAAGTATTCAGTATAGTTAAAACAGGCAGATTGTGAGGAACTTCAGAAGACCTTGTGATATTGGAGAATTAGGCAACTATATGGTAGAAGAAATTTAATGTGGATAAGTGCAAAGAGATGCACATAATGAAAAATAACCATAATTTTAGATACACAGTGATGGGGTTCTCTGGGGGTCATTTATCAAAATGCGCTAAGGCATTTTCGCATGCGTTAAGGGCTTATCGCTTGCGAAAAGCCCCATTAACGCATGTGATAGGCCCTTACCGCATGCGAAAACGTCTTTAGCGCATGCGATAGCACCATATCGTATGGTGCGATGCAAATTTGGAAAAGAGGAGGAGTTAGGGGCGGGGAGTGGGCTGGGTATGCCAGTGTGCGAAATGCTATCGCACAGACTTAACTCCGATTTTAACTACTCCTTTTTGAATAGCGTTAAGCCATGCGATAGCTTGCATTACCGGGCAGTAAGGTTGTATCGCATTTTGCGATGTCTCCTGAAAGGGGGAGGGGGGGGGAGAGAGAGAGACTAGCCATAATGCCCTAACACTAGATAGGTATTTGTATCCCTATGGTAGGCCCACCTAGTAACTCGAGGTGAGGGCTAGGTATTGGTGTAGGGGATTAGGGGCCACTTTGACATTCAATGTGAGACGTACAAACAGAACAATGGTCTCTTGTGAAGATCTGAGGACCGACGGAGAGAGGAAACTCACTTCAAGATGAGATTTGGGCAATGTTCTCTCCACCTAGCTTGATGGACTCTACCTGGGTAACATCAAGCTAGGTGGAGAGAACATTGCCCAAATCTCATCTGAATCAATACCCTTGAAAACCGTTTAAGGAATGGGTATCTCCCCAGCATTCTTATTAGTAAACACTGAAGCAAAGAATTTTAGTCTTTCCACAATAGCCTTATCTGCCTTAAGTTCCCCTTTAATCCTTGATCATCTAACGGTCCAACTGACTCCCTTGCAGGCTTCTTGGTTTGAGTATATTTTTAAAAGTTTTTAGTATTTATTTATTTATTTATTTATTAAAGGCTTTTATATACTGACTTTCTTGATACAAATCAAATCAACTCGGTTTACATCGAACTAAGCAGTAACTATAACCAACCATTCAACAAGAGACGATTTAAAAGGAGCATAAAGTTACATTATAACAAGGATGCCTTAACTGGGAGTAGGAAAAAAATAAAGGGAGAACGAAGATAAAGTACTATATACAATAGAGTATGGGAGGGAGGCAAGGAGCCGACCTCATGATAATTTGTGAGCATAATTTAGCGTTTGTTTATTTACATAAGTGATGGGACAATTCTGTATGAGTTTTTGCCTCTTTGGCTAGCTTTTCAAATTCTCTCTTAGGCTATCTTATCAATGTGTTACATATAACTTACAAATGCTTATGCTTTTTTCTATTTTCTTCAGATGGTTTATTCTTCCAGTGTTTGAAGGATGTTCTTTTGGGTAAAGTAGCCTTTCTCACCTTGCCTTTTAACTATGCTGGCAGTCGTTTGGACATCCACCTTTTTTAATGTGAGGAATACATCTAGACTGCGCTTCTAAAACTGTATTTTTAAACAATGTCCACATCTGTTGTACACTCTTAACCTTTGTAGCTGTACCTTTCAGTTTTTTTCTAACTATTTTCCTCATTTTATCAAAGTCTTCCTTTTAAAGGCTAGTGCTAGAACTGTAGATTTACTTATTGTCCCCTATTAATTCAGTTTTGATCATGTTATGATCACTATTGCTAAGTAGCCTCACCACTGACCTCTCTCACCAAATCCTGCATCCCACTAAGAATTAGATTTAAATGGCTCCTTTCTTGTCAGTTCCTGAACAAATTGTTCCATGAAGCAGTCATTTATTCCATCCAGGAATTTTACCCCTCTAGCATGTTCTGATGTTACATTTACCCTGTCAATATTGGGGTAATTGAAAATTCCCATTATTACTGTTCTGCCAAATTTGTTAGCTTCCCTAATTTTTCTTAGCATTTCATTGTCTGTCTGATCATTTTGGCCAGTGGATGGTAGATTACCCCTGTCGCTATACTCTTCCCTAACACACATGGGATTTCAACCTATAAAGATTCTGGTGTGCATTTAGTCTCCTGCAAGATCTTTTTCCTGTTGGACTCTATGTCTTCCCAAACATAGTGACCCCCTCCCTCCTCCCTCAACCAAGTTGATCCACCCTGTCACTGCGATATAATTTGTATCCAGATATAGCATTGTCCCATTTGTTTATCCTTCTTCCTCCAGGTGTCTGAGATGCCAATTATATCTACCTCTTCATTCAGTGCTATACACTTTAACTCTCCCATCTTACTTCTTAGGCTTCTGGAATTGGACTACAGACATTTCAAGGTTAACAACCTACTTAATATTTGACAGGGATAAATTTGAATTTTTAACTCAGGTGGTTCTTTACTTATAGGCACATGGACTACCTTTGCTTTAATAGAAACTCTCTGTTGGAATGCTCTAACTCTCATTAGTATTTTTTGAAGATACCTCCCTCCGAACCATGCGCTGCTGAGTGACTGATGGCTTTCTCTCTTGTTGTAGTTTAAAAGCTGATCCCTCTCCTTTTTAAAGGAAAAGAAAATATGAAAAGGAAAATAAAATGGGAGAAGTCTCTTCTAATCACACCCAATATTGAGTTCACTGTTAAAATTCACAATTTGCAGAAAATTACATCCAGCAAACTTGCATCCTAAGAAATGAGAGACTAGATGTCATGCAAGCAGATGATCAAACATCAGGAAATTGATGACACTATAAGAGAAATGAACAGCTACAGATTGCTAGCCTAGAATTCAAAACCATGGTTAGATGAGAAGGTTCAATGAAAATATACTTGCTAGATTGATATTTGATTATACATTTGTAAGGGTGGAATTAACGGTCAATAAACAAGTTGTAGGTGATAACCTTTTTATTGGATTAAAAATACATCTGTGGCAAGCTTTCGAGAGTTATTCTAGCTTCATGAGACCAGTGAAGCTTGGATATGATTTTGAGATGATTCTTTGGGTCAGAACAAATACAGTGGTATTGTGTTTCTTGGCTGTGTATAATGGACTGTTTTGTTTGTAAAAGATGGAAACTGGTGCTGTGAAGGTGGCTGCATTTATCTGTTGACGTTCTGTATATGGATGCTTGCAAGCGTCCATTGTTCATTGAGACTGTAGTGCCGAGATTGTTAACTCATGGGGTAGTCAATCTTGCGTCTGATTGTGGGTTAGGATGGATTGGAGAAGTTGTAAAACTGCTTAAAGTTTTCTTCTCCTTCAGTCCAAATCAAGAAAATGTCATCAGTCTACCAATAATATATGAAAGGTTTGTTGTGATAACGAGTCAGGAATGTTTCTGCCCATTCTGATGTGAAAAGGTTGGCTTACTGTGGTGACCTGCTACTGCCCAAAACTGTTCCCATAATCTGTAAATGGATGTTTGTTTATTGTTTCTTGATGAATCACAGCTTATTACTTTAATAAAACAGAGCAAATTAATATGAATAACTAACAGATATAAACAGTTATAAACAAAATTAAACAAAACTATAAATAAAACTAAAAATATAAAAGGACAATAAAACAAAGGGTGAAAAACATATACAAATATAAAACATAATAGAGAGCCAGAAGTTTAAGTTGTAACAGAATTAGTGTGGATAAACTTGAAGAAAGAAATTAGTCTTAAGGGCTTTCTAAATTTCCAGTAGTCGTTTTTAAGATGAATACTAAATGGTAATGAATTCTATAGGCAAGGAGATAGGAAAGGGAAACAGAATTCCCTAGTTCTTTCAAAACGTATTTCTCTGACAGAAGGGACCACTAAAATTTCATGCTGTGAGAGAACGTAGTGAATGTGATGGCAAGTAAAGGGAGATTTAGAGAAGAAAGTTATAAGGGGGTGCCCCAGCGCAAGGCTTTGAAGGTTAGGCATCCAATCTTAAATTGTCATTATTGCAAATGAAGTAATTATGGGTCTGGGTGAATTCAATTAGTTTTGCAATAGTTTCTGTTGTATATTGGTGGTCTGTGGTAATTGTTCGTAAGAGTTTGTAACTTGCAGCTGTGACATTTGAATGGTGAATGTTGCTGTACAGTGTTTTCATATCCATCATCAAAAGAGGGTGGTAGGCGGTAGCTGCTTGAGGTTGTTTAACCTAGATAAATCATGCTGATGCCTGTAGAGCAAAGCCATTTCCTTGTTCGTATAATTGGTTTAAATAAACCATTCAGTCTATGAGGAGGAGAGAACTGTGAAAGATGCATGTGAAGCAAGTATCTTAAATCTAAAGGAGAAGCCAACCTCGCCTCCATCTCCCTGGCAGTATAGTAGAATGTTTGCCAGAGCCAGTCTCCAAGATGGTGCACACCTTATTATATAATTTCGCATTTGTCAGAGTGAATTCTCTCATAGTTAATGTCTTAACTAAAGTGTTTTAATGTTGTAATTCTTGACAACAAGAGTTTTCTAATAATACCCTCAAATATATTTAATTCACTGTATAGCATGTGTTTGCAGCCATTTAGAGAATATCATGTGAAACTAGTGTATCCTCTCAGTAAATGATAGAGGAAATTTAGACCAATTAAACAGCAGTTTTCCAGTAAAAGCAAGTAATTAAGAAATGTTTCTTTTCTGTAAAGTTATTAAATCTGCAGGCATAATAATTCCCAGATATTTAAGTGAATGCCCTGTTTACTTCAAGGGAAATTCCTGTTCCCACAATTTAACTAAATTAAATATTGGTAAAGCTTCATATTTATCTGTTTTCAGTTTTAATCCTGTTTCCAAGTCATATATAACAAATTCCCATAGCACTTTCTGAAGAGAAAAAACAGGATTGGTAATATGAACTAAAATGTCATCTATAAATGCTGCCAACTTAAATTTCCTGCAACCTCCAGAAAAACAGGAAACCTCTGGATTCTGTGGTTTTTGTGCGGTTACCACCTGTGGTCCAGCCCTTAGTTTTGGCTGGCCATTTGGATGGCTCCCGTGTTTTATTCTTGAATTTTTATTAATTAACAATTTTTTAAATTTTTCTCCTATTTTTGTTGACTAGTTGTTTGTGCATTAATTCCCCGATGTGCGGTGCGGTCCCTCATTAGTTTCACATTAACCAATTGACTTATCTTTGGGTTGTTTAATTGCTGCCGCTGTTTCATGGGACCACCTCCGCTTGCCCGACACTGGCCATGTTTCAGCAGTTGTCTGCCTGCTTCAGGGGCCTCGGGAAGGGACTTCTAGTCGCGGAACTTCCGTCACAATGCACTAGTAGCTTCCTTTTAAACATAAAAACAGTCCGTTGACTCTCTCGCTAATTTGAAACAGCTTATTAGCTTCTGTTACTTGCCTTTAAAATTATACCACTATCGAGCTTAAAGTACTTACTATTTTTTCTTTGCGTCTCTTTTCCGTGAGCGGCGCCTTCATTCTTGTATCCGGCGTCTCTCTCTACCCTGCCATTTTTGTAGTGTCTCCAGACCACTTGAGGGCCAATCACCTTGTCTCCCTTGGGTCCTAGGTGCTAGCACCCTAGGGTGCTCACCATGCACTCAATCTAGTGACATCACCTATGCTATTATTAATTTACCTATAGTTAATATACGTCCTAAATGTGCATCCTACTCACTGTGCTAAGGGTCATGATCTATCTCTCAATTTACAATATTTGATATATGGTTTTAATTCGCGGGGTCTTTTCTTTCTTCGCGGGATTTTTTCTTTTGGCGGACCTGATGGAGACCTATTTAGCGCTTGTTATTCTGTAATAGCATCTATGTGCTATGTACTGCGGACATGAAGGTGAACTCTTTGTTTTATGATATCCAGTGTCATATTTAATTTCTCGGATCCTTTTGAATGTAGCTCCTTCTCTTTTACAAGTTTGGAGTTAAGTAGATTCATCTTTTACCAAGCGTACTTCTGATTTTAATTAATCTGTGCCGCCGTTTGTTGATGGCTAACCCCGTGTCGCTCCTATATGATGGGCACCAATTTTGGCGGCTCTCTTGAGATCTCAATGCTGCCCCTACAGGCTTCTTATTCTCATTTTCCTTTTGTGCCCATTCTCCTCTGTTTACCAATATTTACGTGGTGCCAATCTGGTGAATGCCCTTGCAATTATTTAATCTTATTTTCTAATTGATTCCAATCATTGTATTTTCTTGAAGACCCAATGGTTGATTTGAATAGATGTGGTTTTGATATTTTTATATTTTTACATGTCCACTCTAAGGGTGGGGCGGCTGTATAAACAACGTTTCCAGGTGATCAGGATCAAACTTCTCTTAGCTGAGGATGGACCAATTTATCTCACGATTCAATCCCTTCGGGATGACCGTGTCCCATGTATAAATGAACCGTTGTTCCATCTGCATCAATTTCAGGTTTAAGTCACCCCCCCTGGGATGTTTTTTCATCTGGAAGATTGATGCTACTTTAAAGTCCTGGATTTGGTGTCCCACCTCCTGCCAGTGATCCACCAATGGAGCTCCTTCTGTGTGATTATGTAACCGACTTAGATGCTCCTGCACTCTTGTTTTTATTTTTCATGTGGTTTTCCCAACTCTCCCCAGTCTCCCAAGTGCAATGAAAGTAAAAACATTTTAGGATCTTTCCGCACTGAGATCCCCATTATTTCCGTTATTAAAGTGCATACCTCATCTCAATACTGCGCCACTTTAGGACAGTTCCATCATATATGAATAAAATCACCCCCTTCACCACAGCCACACCAACATAAATCCAACACATTGGGGTAAAACCCATGTAATTTAAAAGGAGTAAGATACCATCTATAAAGAAATTTATATCCATTCTCCATTATGTTAGCAGCAGTAGAGCTCTTTGCCGTCAAATGAAAACACATGCCCCATGTATCCTCATCCAGCGTTTCACCTAGGTCTTTTTCCCAAGCAGTTAAATGACTCGGTTTTAACCCCAGCACTCCCAATAACAGGGCATACATTTTTTATATTGCTTTAGTAATTCGATCCGCTCTGTCGCAATATGTCTGAAACAGTTTTAGGGAGTCGTAATTTCCTGGAGACAGCCCTAGACTGAATAAAATATACTATTTGCAAATTATGAAATCTGTCATAAACAAGTAAAGCAAATTGCTCACATAGCGAATCAAAGGATCATATAGTATTTCCATCCCAGGTTTGACCAAGTCTAGAAAGCCTCATATACAATCATGTCACATTATATTTTATCACTTTATTAACACACACAGAATAACAAAACACCAGTTTAAAAACCCACCCAAAATATTAAAACATGAAATACATACAAAACCCCAACTAGGACCCTAGTTTCAACAGTACCAGACAGTCTTCATCAGGGGGTAATTACAATACAAAAGTACAGAAATCAAAATATTTAACATATGTTCCAAACATACATGGATTGAAACCGCGTGCCTGTGTCCAAAACTGCCACGAAAGGCTAACTGTACACGATTGAATTTTTGTTAACCATGATATGCCTCACCCTATTTCACTTAGGATAATGGGGACATTTAGCTTTTGTAACTGAGCTTCCGAGACCTGTGGTAACAATGCTTCTTTCAAATAAGATCTTATATCCTCTAATTTGTCTGATTCCACAATATAAAGAATGGAGTAATACTTATGAAAATTAGCATAAAGATTTGTTCTAGAATTTATCACCCATCTACATGCATTTCTCATTGACTCAATATGTTTGGGCCCTGACCAATTTTTAGTCTAATTAGCAAGCATCTTATCCGCTTTCTTACCAAAATGGATAAACTTTCATTTATGACATAAAAGGCCCTTCTTTGTACATTGGTATTTAAAGAATTCAGGGCATCCCGCGTTGTCAGAACTGCAGCTTTATGCACTCCAGTAGGACAGTTATCAAGCCTTTCTTTATCCAGCTTCAATTGTGTTTCTAAAGACTAAAGGGCTGTGGTCTAGGCTGGGGGACCATATTGGCCCTAGTAAGTTACACATACTTGGAAATTCAATTTATTTTTTATAATATAGATTATGGCTAAAATACGATGTATTACATGGAATGTATTGGGGATTGGTTCTTTAATTAAAACATATAAGATCCTTCAGGCCTTCCAGAGCATCATCTTGAAGAATTTTACAAATCTGAGGGCCAACAAAGACAGCTTCCTTTATTTTAATTTCACTTAACCTTGGAAATTTACCACCAAGTTACTTGAAAGCTGCTTTAGTTTTGTCAATGGCCTTGACAAAGTTCATCAGACCCAGCTTGATGTGTAAGGGTGGTGATAAAATCTTCCTTGATTCAACAAGTGCTGGAGGCTGAACCCTTTTCCTCCCCGGTTCCTCCTTTTGCCAGCAACCTTTCCTGTCAGTCTGCTTAGAGAATTCACCAAACTGTCTGTATAATGCTTTATTTCTAGGTTACACAGGGCTAAGCTTAATACTTCATAAGGAAACGCACAAGCAATTAGGGAAACAGAAAATTAGAAAAACAATAGTCAGGAAAGCATGCTTGACATCTGGTGCCTATCAGATTACAATTAATGCTAGCGTCGCCCCCCCCTTCCAGCAGAGACTTTCATGTGAAGTGTTAAAAACCTTAACTTCCTAATCCACTGAATAGGTAATAGAACACACAGTTTCTCACCATACAGGACTTGTAGCGACATACGTTCTCAGGGTCCGGTCTGGTGGTCTCTTCCTTCTCAGGTCCTCGGTGCAGAGGAAGAGAGGACAGCCTCTGCCATGGAAGCAGCAGGCTGTTCAGTTCTCCAATCTCTGATACCTTGCTCTGCTGTGCCCTTTGATTCTGCAAATTGCTTCTGCCCAGGATGCTCTGAGGCAAGCTGGGGGGGAGGCAGCAGCACTCCTCCGTGGGATGGGCAACAATCGAATGACAATGACCCTGAGTGCTTGCACCCTGCTGCTTTTAAGGGCTTACCTATGCATAATTCAGTAGCTTCATGCATAGTCAGGTGAATTTATAATTAAGGCTTTTAATTAGCTGATTTTCCCACCTGCTCTCAGATTGGCCCTAGAATCATAAAAAGATGCCCTTCGTGATCTGGCTTTGTAGATTCACACTGTACCAATTGTCCTTGTGTTTCTCTTTGGCCTTTTTTGGCTCCAGTTTGGCTAAAAAGGCCCTTAAATTTGTCTGGTTTGGTCAGGTACACAGCAGCTGCAAAGTCTCTGCATTTGACTGCCCTTAGTCAAACAGGTAATGTCCATTTTTATTGACGTCAAAGAGTCCATCTTAGCTGCTTGTCCTATTAGTAAGAATTGAGATATTCCCTACACAATGACTGTCAAAGTGGCCAGTCTTTCTTGATGTAGTGGGAAGCACTCACATGACTATACCAGTCACATTGTTGTGCCCAAAAAGCAAGCACTATCCAAACCCAGTCATAGATTATTCACAGTCAAAGATGTATATTAGTCATTTATGGTTGTATGAATAGTAGTCCCTTGTGCTGTGGCATGATTGAAGCAGCTTGGTAGATGAACATACTAGGCAAACGCTGACAACTGGCGAACACACCCTGGGCTGGGACAAGACTGGAGCTTCACCTAAACCAGCTCTGTTCCCTGTGGTTTGAGCTTTTGGGTTCCAAGGGCTAGCAGAACTTGGACAAGGGTGCTCACAGGGTGTATAGGATAAGAGAGTCCAGGGTTGGGCCAAGGTCAGGACAAGCAACTGTAGAGAGTTACCAATAGTGAAGCAGAAGTCGAGATGGGCGGTCAGCAAGACGTAGGCAAAGTCCATAGCTAAGGTCAGTGGCAGGTGGCAGGCAGAAGAATAGTCTGGGTCCATAGCAGAGGTGTGTAAAGAAGATAGGCTGAAGACCAGATAGGCTGGAAGGATTGGAACAGGAAGGCTGGACTAGGCAAGGCAGGATCAGGAACACAGAAGCATCACGCACTGCAAATAAGCAGGAACACATGTTGCTGAGGCAAGGAAGGGAGAGCAGTTGGGGCCTTTATACCCAGCTGAATGATATCATCAGAGCAGCTGTTTCCTGCCGCAGAGACTATAAAAGGTGCTGCGTGTGCCTAGGGAAAGCCCAAGGGACGGAGGAGCTTCTGGCGTCATGGCAGCGTTCTGGGGTGAGCGTTGTCAGGGATGCCTGGGGAGCAGGAATGCCGGTGGCATCAGAAAGCAGTCTGCATCCTGGGTGAATGCTGCCAGTCATGGGACAGTCCTGTGACCAGCAAACTTTATACAGGTTTAATTTGCAAGCCTTTCCCTTTTTAATTCACGTATCCTCCGCATCTCCCAATTTAAAGATTGTATATACTGACTCAGCATATCTTGAAAACTAAAGCCAAACAACAATTTTAAGCATCTTTTTTTTCTCATGATTCAGATTTAGTAAAGTTTGACTACATTCATCTCAGAAGCATTTTGGCTGTAGACCAGCGTTATCAATAGAAGACCCAACTATGTATTGTGGATACTTTTTCCTCTATTTTAGACGCCTCTTTGTTATGATAGCGAAAAAGAAAGAACAGTGCAAAAGACCCATAGAGAAGCAGCAGCTTTATCCCTCATCCAAGAAAATATAAACTTCAAGTATGATCCCCACTGGCACAAAAAAACAGAAGGGCAGAAAGCAAGATAACAAAACATATAGTAGACAATTGTTCCAAAAAGCCTTAGTACCAATGTTCATGTAAGGTGAAGATCCTCCCAAAAAATACTCTACATAAATAAATAAAAACAATCAAAGAAAAAGAACCAATGATCCAAAAAACGCCTATATATATTGATCATAACTTTAGTTCAAAGTAGAATCAGTTCAGGCATCCATCTACAGAACTCTCTAGTTGTGTGCCAGCAAACATTGCATGCCTATCATCCGGCCTTTCTAAAAACAAAACCAAAAAATAACCCTAACTTATTGTAATTGAGACACTGACCTCATTTATAATAAGTAGCTCGCATCTCCACAGCCCTGCTCATGTGGAATTTGTAATCCATCATTTTTTATTTTATTTATTTATTTAAAGATTTAAAAATCGTTATTTTAATACACGTTACACATGAATGGCAAATTTGAAATATGCATGTTTTCAATTATGAATGAAGTTTTAATAGGCTGTGATCCCTTTTGGGCCTAACGGGTTACAGAGAATTAGTATTTTTCATGAATCATGCACAAAACATAGCTTTTGTCCAGTCCATGCAATTTATGAAGAATCAACATAGCCTCTTTAAGTTGAAGACTGTTCATGCATGATGAAGAACATCTTCTTCCAAGAGTTAGGCCTGGTACTGTGAAATATGTTGGATCTAAAGGAGTAAACCTGAAAATTAATACTGTTAAGCCTCAAAATCTTAACAGAAGCTTACTGTTTGTCAGTAGTAGATGACAGGTTGCAAAGTAGATAGGGCCGGTGCAAGGATATTAGGCGCCTTAGGCGTAACATACAGTTTGCCACCCTTGTCACACCCTCCCCAACTCTGCAAAAAAGTAAAAAAAAAGACCCTTGGAATTGGTATTAGGCCTATTGTAATGTGTGTTGGGAGTGGGCTTGGCCCTCAAAAAGGCATGAGTAAACTGAATTACAATTTCAATATAGTAAATCTCCCACACCAGGCTCTAAAACACCAATACACCTACTATTAGGAAAACAGAAAAAGCCAAACTATAATAGATCCCTATACAGAATGTACATGCTAGCAGAGTATGTCAACTTGGCCACACTTGCGAAATACAAATAGACCCTCGCCAAATGCAGAATAAAGTGATCATAAAGAAATACAAGCTTACAGACAAAAGCTGAACTGTAATCCGCAACAAGCCAGACTTATAGTGGAACAATGGAAAAAACAGAAACATTACAATTCCTCATAAAACATCAAACAGTAAATATAGATCATCAATATAAGTAAAACCATACTAATAGAATAAATATTTCAAAACAGCTGAAAAATAGAATAACATTCAATAATTTAAAACGCATACAAATTTTCCAAAGACCAATAAAATATTTTAAAACAGTAGGCACAACCACTACCCAATAAAAGCTAATAAGGATAAAGAATGTTGTGCTGTCCATACCTGGGATCCTGAGATTGTCATGAATTAGCAGGGGAGAAGAGAGGGGTTATTGCTTACATACGTTCTCCTCTGTCTCATATATATACACACACATTCAATCACAGGAACATTCTCTCACACACACACGTGTACTTATCTGGCTATAATTTAGCTGGATAATAAAGGGGCATTCTGGGGAGGGTCAGAGACTTCAGATGGCTTCATATCTGCTTCAAAACAGGTCTAAAGTTATCCAGCCTTGTGTGACCGGATAACTTTATGCATAGCCAGCTATGTTCAAAAGAATATAGCCAGTTACATAGTGGTGCAAAGGGAAATAAAAAAGAAAGAGGTCATGGGCCCTCGGGCCCTAACCCAATCCCTTCTTCCCTTCCTTGCGATTTCCAAAGGCTTGGCACTGCTGGGTGGAGCCTGCAATCCCCTCTTCAGTTTGGCTGCATGTTAATTAAAAAATAATAATAATAGTAATTGGGCCGTTTAAAAAAAAAAAATTAATTTGCTCCACAGCCCCCTCCTAAACCCCCCCCCTTAAATTGATGATTTGATGAGGCTCGGATCATGGCAGCGTCCTACAGTGATCTGGGCCCAGCACTTCTGCCTTTGGTTCTTTCAGCAGGTTTTTAAATAGATACAGAATTTTTATACTTTCATTTATTCTTAGCTACTGCTTAGGTTTATGGATTTTAAAGGTAAATATTTGTCCTTTATGTATTTTATGTTGTGTAATGTAATAATGTCTGACACACTGTCTCGCATCTTATATATTACCATATTATGAATGTATAATGTATTTTACTGTACAGTGCTTTGATTGTATTTATAGAAAGGCAATTCAATAAGATAAACTAAACTGAAAATGTGTAGCTTTCCAGCTGCTCTGAATCTCACTCAGTAGAGAACAGCCCTCTCCCCTTCCAGGCAATATGCAGACAACCGGAAGGAAGGAGGGTGAGGCTGGAGCAAATAGTACAGCAAAGAAAAGTGGGTCAGCTCTCTAATCCAGCCCCTCTACTCCTGACAAGTGCAGGTAGGTGGGGGGAGGGATGCTCACCGTGCCACCAAAAACCTAAATATATCATTACCTGGGATCTATTTTCTCTACCATTTTATTTTTCTCAGAATGATTTTGTGCTTGTGCATACTGTTTCAGATCTGTGTAAACAGTTTTACCAAAGCCATTACTGTACAAAGTTAACAGCAAAGTTAAGGTTAGGCTCCGAAAGATCTTTATTCCCAACTCTGTGCTTCAACCAGTAGGGCCACATAACCATATAGGGGTAGATTTTTAAAGATATGCGCGGGCGTAGATTTGTTCGCGCAACCCGGCGCGAACAAATCTACGCCCGATTTTATAACATGCGCGCGCTGCCACGCGCATGTTATAAAATCCAGGGTCAGGGCGCGCAGGGGGGGGTGCACAATTGTGCAACCTGCACACGCTGAGCCGAGCAGCCTGCCTCCGTTCCTTCCGAGGCCACTCCGAAATCGGAGCGGCCTTGGAGGGAACTTTTTTCCCAGCCCTCCCCACCTTCCCTTCCCCTACCTAACGCACCCCAGCCCTAACTAAATCCCCTCCCACCTGTGTTCAGAAAGTTACGCCTGCCCAAGGCAGGCGTAACTTGCGCGCACCGGCTGGCTGCCGGTTCGAAGGCCTCGGCCACACCCCGGAACGCCCCCGGGGCCGGCACCACGCCCACGGCCCCGTCCTCTGAATACCCCCGACGCCCCCCAAGCAAAGCCCCGGGACTTAGGCACGTCCCAGGGCTTTGCACGCGCCGGCGGCCTATGCAACATAGGCGCGCCGGCGCGTGCATAGGTGCACAAGTCCCCTGCGCGCATAAATCCAGCTGGATTTACGCGTGCAGGGCTTTTAAAATCTGCCCCATAATGTTTTCATTTTTTTTCTTTTGAGTCTGGCTACTTTGGGCTTTTAGCTCAGTTGAAACTGGGATTAGGATCCGATGTAATGAGCCTTCATTTGCAGCTACCCGGAGATTTTATTTCCCCTGTTTTATGTCCTCTGTCATCTCACCAAGCCCAAATCATCACAGTGACAGTCTATGGCCTGAATCCATGCACCAAGGCTCCTTCCAAAATCTTGTAATCATAGTTCCTAAATCCTGCTGCTAGGAGTCACCATTACATGATGTCTGTGACTTCCTCTGCATTAAGGGCTGTGAATGCTGCCTCTGCAGTGTCTCCAGCCAACCCAGGAAGTGGAAGATCTGAGCCGGAAATTGAACTCATGTCTTCCACAGGGCAGTGCGCATCATCACTGGTCCTCACCCACTAGGCTGGCCTTTGCCTAATGTTTTCCTTTTAAATGTATCAGTTAATTTTCTTGATCATTGCCATGCTCCATAATAAGCAGGGAAGCAAGCATGGCATGGGGTCCTCTATAAGAGACATTCAGCTATATGTTTGTAGTGTGATTGAAAGCTAACTGTGCATCTTTTGTTCTTGCAGGTGGATGACCTATATTTGATTGCTATTTGTCACCATCGTGGACTGAAGTCTCTGAGGGATCTAACAGATAAGCAGCTCCCCTTGTTGAGAAATATCTTCCAGGAAGGACAGGTGAGGTCACAGCTTACCCAGCAAACTCTGCAAAGGACAGTAATGGGTCTCTAGAGAGAGAATACATTCCAAGCCCTTATTACTTGACAAATTACTTTTCATTTACAAGTTGTTTTTTTTTTTCCTTTTAAAGCTGTGGTTTACAATATTTTAACCCGTGCATCTTCAAGGTACTTTCCAGCTATATACAACTTCTAGTTCTGTGTGCTTGAAGTACCTATTTTGCATCAGTTTTAACCTTCTCCCCATGTGATTCATTTGCAAGAAAGTCACAGATGGCCTCACACAGACTAGCTCTGATTAGTCCACTTTGCTCTAATGTCACCAATTGCATCACACACAATGTAAGAACAAGATGTATTCCACTGTGTGACATAGTTTGTAACACTTTAAAATATGACTGTTCTTAAAGGTAGAGGGGAATTCCATGTGGACAGCTTAAAGCAGTGGTTCTCAATCTTTTTTCCATCATGACACACCTGACTGACAACGTTCACATGTGTGACACTACCATCCATGGCGAAAATAAAAAAACAAAAAAAAAAAACAAAGCTCAGTATTATTTTTATTGTTAAGAATGACACAAGGGAAAGATAAGTACTCTGTCTGAACAGAAATTACATAAATAGTAAACCTCCCATACAAAAACAGCACCAACGTCCAGCACTGAAACAGTAACCATGTTTACCTAAGAAAAGGCAACACTGAAAATATTACACCAGGCCTTAAAATACCAATACACCTTCTATTAGGAAAACGGAACAAGCCAGGCTTGTTAGATAGCGGCATCGAAAGGCCTTGCATTCTGTCAGACGGGGGTGTTTTAGTGTGCCCTTGGGCCTCGACTCGACCCCAGACGTATCCAGGACCGAATCGAGGGTTGACGGTGTGTTCCAGCATGGCTGACGGGCTTACCCTCTGCCACGCCTGCAAGCTCCCAAGGCCAACAACATGTTGATGTTGGAATGTGAATGGTCCTCCGACCATTCCGAGCCTGCTTGGATCGGCATGGAGTAGCAGACCTGGCCTGAGGTCGAGGGCAGACAGGCCTTGACATGAAGACATGACATCAAGATCAATGCTACGGCATCGCAGACGAAGACATGACACCAAGGCTGATGCGGACGGCATCAGAAATGAGGGCTGACACAAGACATGACACCAAGGTAGCTGAAGACATGACACCAAGGCTGATGCAAAGACATCATGGACCAATGGTCTATGCGACGGCATCCTGGACCAGGGTCGATGCGCTACATCAGGAACAAGACGTTGACATGATACCAAGACTGATGCAACGGCATCCAGGACGAGACGAGGAACTTGACGAAGTCCAGACGAGACGAGAAGCTAGGCGGAAGGCCATTGGCACTGTCTCTCAGGGCGCCCTACACAGTCCACCCACAGGACTGGTCGCGGACCACCCTGTCCCACTGCGCACCCTACACAGCCCGAGGAGGCTAGTCACGGACCAAGCTGAGAACGGGACAAGCGCAGGGAAGAATCCAGTCGAAGTGGGACTCCGACGATGAAGCCAGATGTCGCCCAAAGCACCACAAAGGCTGGCAGGAAATGACGGCTCATGAGCACAGGAACGAATTCCACCTGTAGGCAACTCCACGCTCGGGAAAGACGTCATCCGAGAGAGCGCGGCCTGACAGGACCAGAAGGCTTGGGAGCACTGAAGACCCAGGAGCAGGACACCAAGGAACTTGGAACATCAGGAAGCAGAAGATCAAGATGAGACACCAGGACACTTGGACGGGGACCTCAGGCACGAACATGGCTTGACGAGACGAGATGAAACGAAATGAAGAGGAGCTCCACGAAGAAGACCTGACAGAGCTCTGGCAGGCAGGAGCCTCCAGAGTGAAGTAACTCCGATGCAAGGCGAAGACTGAATGAAGGAGCAGCCCTTTATAGGGGTGGAGCAGGAAGTCCAATCTTAGGTGGGGCCAGCACATTTCCTGTGTCTGGCCCTTTAAATTCAACAAAGAGGCACGCGCTGGCGCCTAAGGGAAGCAGGAAGAAGCTGTGCAGGACCACGGACAGTGGCGCTCTCCTGCATGCTGCGACGGCAGAGCAGAGGAGGCAGGCCGGTTGCAGGCAGGCCTCAGGGCAGCCTCCAGGCTGCCAAATGAGGACCCCATCGATGGCGTTGCGGCTCCCGGCCGCAGGGGCAGGCTTCAGGGTGGCCTCCGGGCCGCAGAAGGAAAACACAGTCCGCGGCGCCAGCCGCATGGGAGACCCGACTTTAGCAGCGTCTGTGCTGCGTCAGGCAGGCACGAGGGGCGGCCGCAGGAGCAGGAAAGTCTGCGGCTCCGGCCGCAAGGAAGGCTTGAGTCCGGTGGCACCAGCCGCGTCGGGCAAGACAGCAAAAACGTGGGGGAAGGTAAGCAGTGCCTACTCGTGGGGGGACCCGTGGACAGGTCCATGACAAGGCTGCTATAGAGCCCTACACAGAAACTACATGCCAGCAGAATACTTCACCTCAGTTACATGTGCCAGACCTCACCTAACAAAGAATAAAGAGACCATAAACTATAAGTAGAAACATGCAGACAAAAACTGAACTGGAAACTGCAACAAGCCAGAGAGACTGTATGCAGTGTAACAAAGGAAAAAGAGAATGGGGGCACTAAAATTCTCATAGCCTCCTTTTAACCAAGACAGATCTGGTTCCTGGTTCAGCAAGAGAACCTGTCATCAGGGAACCAATCAGGCTTGGGAATTCCCCAGATTTCATCTGTCAAGATCAAGGTAAGTTGCACCATACCAACATCAAGTCCCTGTTGAGAAGCTGACTTTGCAACCCTTGAGTTGACTGATGATGTGTCTCGCATTTTTTTAGCTTCAAGAAAGGATTCTACTAGAAAGTCCTATGGATTTGCCTTATGGTGTGATAAAAAGGCCCTAGGTCCTTTGTCCTACTCCACACAAAAACTGCTTGATTACTTCTACATCTGTCTGAGTCTGATCTCAAAACCAACTTTGTAAGCTTTCATCTTATTGCAGTTGGCACCTGTCATCATCCTTTAGAAGGTAAACTATCTCTGTGCAGCCTAAGGTCCCAGTGGCGAAGAAGCCATGCAGGAGCTACAGGACTGCACCCATGTCACCTCATCCCTCCAGGACTTCTTGTCCTGGTGGTGGGTAAATTCCAATCTGAAACAGGGACTAACCTTCCAAAGTACACGGGTCCAAATTGTACTAACAATGGATGCATCCAACCTGGGTTGGGGAGCCCATGTTGATGGACTCCACACCCAGGGTCTATGCTTAGGAATAACTGTCAAATCAATTTCCTGGAGCTTCAGGCGATCAGGTACACTCTATGGGCTTTCAGATTTTGGCTGTCCAACAAAATTATACTGTTACAGACAGACAACCAAATGGCAATGTGATATGTCAACAAGAAGGGGTGTATTGGATAGTACCTCCTTTGTCAGGGAGCAGACCAGATATTTATTTATTTTTATATACCGACATTTGATCGAGATATCACATCGGTTTACATGAAACTGAAAGGTCAAATAAGACATGGGCTGCTTATTTTTACAGAATAACTTAGAACTTTACATGTAACTATAAGGTTAAGTAAGGTAGGGCTAGCGGAATACCCTTAGAAGCTTGGTGTCTTGAGTACTTAAACATGATAACTTAATTATATGATCAGGGGGTGGTGCTCAGGGCCATGTATCTGGCCAGAAAGGAGAATGTGATTGCAGACAGACTGAGTTGCTTCTTCCGATCCCACGAATGGTCTCTGGACCAAGGGGTGGCGAATCGGAACTTCTGCCTGTGGGGAAACCCGGAGATGGATCTGTCCACTGCACCTTGGAATAGAAGGTTCCTCAAGTTTTGCTCCCTGTACAAGACACATGACAAACTAGTCTCAGACACCTTCATCCATTATTGGGGTGTGGGTCTCCAGTATAAGTACACTCCAACTCCACTTGTGGCAAAGACTTTGTTGAAGCTTTGTGAGGACAAAGGGACTATGATTGTCATAGCCCCTTATTGGCTGCAACAGGTTTGGTTTCCATTCCTTCTGGAGATGTCCATCAAGAAACTGATCAGACTGGGGTATTCCCCAGACCTCATCACCTAGGAATGAGGTAGGTTGTGGCATTCCCAACTTTCAGGTCTTATTGCTCAAATCTTGGATGTTGAGAAGTTGATTCTACAACCACTCAATCTCTCGGAAGGGTGAGTCTCGGGTCCTTATAGCTTCCAGAAAGCCTTCCACTAGAAAGTATTATGCACTGAAGTGGAGGAGGTTTTCTGTGGGTTGTGAGCAAAAGGACTTAGATCCTTTCTTCTGCTCGCCACAAAAACTGATTGACTACCTTCTGTACCATTCAGAAGCTAGTCTGAAGACCAACTCTTATTAGGGTTCACCTGAGCGCGATTGGCAAATATCACCATGGTATAGAGGTTAAGCCCATCTCTGTATAGTTGTATAGTTCATGAGAGGTCTGCTTCAGTTGAAGCCTCCCCTAAGGCCTCCCGCTGTATCTTGGGATCCCACTGTGGTTTTAGGTCAGCTGATGAAAGCGCCCTTTGAGCCACCGTGCTCCTGTGACCTCAGGTATCTGATCTGGAAGGTCAGATTTTTGGTGATGGTCACTTCAGCATGCAGAATCAGTAACTCCAGGCCTTAGTGACTTATCCACCTTACACTAAGTTTTTCCATGATAGGGTGGTCTTGTGCATGCACTCTACGTTCCTGCCTTAAATGGTGTCAGACTTTCATCTTAACCAGTCCATTGTCCTGCCAACATTCTTTCCCAGACCCCATTTGTACCAAGGTGAATGAGTCTTGCACAGTTTGGACTGCAAAAGAGCCTTAGCCTTCTATCTGGAGCAGACAGAAGTCCTCCCAACTTTTTGCTTCATTTGATCAGAACAGGTTGGGGATCGTCATTGCCAAGCAGATGCTTTCTAATTGGCTAGCAGACTGCATCTCCTTCTGTTATGCCCAGGAAGGATTGCATCTTGGGGTGCCGGCCAGCCTTATGCTTTGGTTGTTGGGCCACATGGCTGCCTCTGTCCATGTCATCCCCTTGGCCTGCTTGCACATGCGGAGAGCCCGATGGACTCTGCATCACACTAGTGCCAAACCTCCCAGGACCTCAGTGTGTGGGTGTGCATCATGCCTCCCCTCCAGGTCTCCCTGTCCTGGTGGCAAATTCTCCCCAACCTGGAGTGGGAGATTGCCTTTCAGACCCCTCCATGCCAGGTTGTGCTCACTATGTTGCTTCCACCCTAGGTTGGGGGGCACATGTGGATGGCCTCCACACACAAGGTCGCTGGTCAACCCAGGAGGCTTCGTGTCAGATCAACGTCCTGGAACTTCAGGCAATAAGGTATGCGTTCTGGGATCGCATGTCTAATTGAGCGGTCCTAGTCCAGACTGACAACCAGGTAGCGATGTGGTACATCAACAAGCAAGGAGGTACCAGATCACTCCTCCTCTGCCAGGAAGCTGTCCACATTTGGTCCTGGACCCAGTCCCTGTGGTCTCCTGTGGAGTCCTGGGATCTTAACGTGGTGGTTCTGGCTCATCTCATGCAAGATCTCTTCGAGCCGCTGCATTCCTTTGAATTGAAGCACCTCTCATGGATGGTTATCTTCCTGATTGCAGTTACTTCGGCACACAGAGTTAGTGAGCTTCAGGTGTTGGTAATATATCCACCCACCCTAAGTTCCTGCCCTAGGTGGTGACTGATGGATGAGACTAAATAGTTCAGAAAGCAGAAGGATTCTTTCTTCTTTTTAAAGACAAACAACTCTTAGTTAAGAGACAATTACCAGCTCCTCAGACATCCATTTCCAGATGGGTTTGCTCTTGTATCACTCCAGGTTTCTTCAGGGCAACTGTTCCATTTGCTAAGTCATATGCAGAGAGGTTAATATACTTTGTGGAAGAAATAGACAAGGCAGTTGGGTTCTAGTCATTGCTATTTCAATGTGCTTATCTTTGCTGCTGCAGCAGGGCTGTACAAAAAGATCAACCATTTCCATTTTAACAGCCCTGTCACTGTCCTTTCATATTTAAAAGGAAATTTGTCTGCCTTTTCCCCCCCTAAATCTATTTTGATTACTTCTGATATCTTTGTAAAGAGTTATGTAGGAAAAACTAGAGAGGTGATGCTTGATGGTACCATATCGAGAATTAGAAAGGTAGAACTAAGGAGAGAGGCCATACATGATAGCACCCTAATGAAAACTAATAAGGATGGAAAGAGGTAGTGTATAGATAGAAGTCTAAGAGTCAGATGAAAATAAGAGGAGAGGCTATACAAGATGGCTTCTTAACGAGTGCTGAGTGGGAAAGATTAAAGAGACATCCCATTGCACGAATGCTCCCTGATGAGAGCAGTATAGTAATGAGTAAGAAGAGATGGTTAACAAAGACTCTCAGATGAGAACCTGATAGGAACATATGAGGAAAGAGAGAATGTGCATGTCTCTTCTACGTAGAATACAGATGTCATTGCTCCTGTATTTTCTTGAGTGTTCCTTAGATCTGTAAGGAGGGGGACAGTTTAAGTTACCAACTGTATCCTAATTTTTAATATATAATCAACAAGTCTAAAAAATCTGTAACTTTTTCTTTCATAGGAAGCCATATTGAAACGCTATAGTCTGCGTGGAAACCAGCTGAGAATTTATTTTCATTATCAACCATCTTACTACCACTTGCACGTGCACTTCACTGCCCTTGGGTTCGATGCCTCCGGCACAGCTGTGGAACGTGCCCATCTCCTATCTGATGTCATCGCCAATCTAGAACTCGACCCCATGTACTACCAGAAACGAACTCTAACCTATGCACTCAGGGCTGATGAGCCCTTACTTAAGAAGTTTCTAGATGCAGGAAAGTGTTGAGTTTCAGTTTCAGTGGTGTTTTTCTACATTTTGTATTCATGTTTTTGTTAGTAAATTTGTTTTCTGATCATTTTCAGAAGTTTTATAAAAATGCAACAGACAATTGTGATTCTGTTAATGGTGTTCTAGCATCACAAGAATAAAATTAAATTGCCATAATGGTAAAAATATATTGCATATATTTATTGTTAATGAAAATGTTAAAAAAATCAGAGACTTCTGGAACAGGGTGATTCAGAAGTGTCACAGGAATATAGACCCTGTAACCTCTGAGACTGGATGGCTTGCAGGACAGGCATAGGAAAGAGAGACCGTCACTTCTATGTTGCCAGTTTAATTCCAACTTCGGCTCAGTGATTGAAAATTATTACCATCTGAAAGCTAATTTTTGGTCTCTGTGAAATGATTTGGTAGGATCAGTCTTGTTTCTGTTTATTTCATTTGGTATTCCACTTTTTTTTTTTTTTTTTTTTTACCATAAATGGTCTTACAGCGAATTACAATTAATGTTAAAGCAGACAGATCTCCGCACTGCTATAAAGTCATCTTCAGAATTGCCATTAATTAAAATCCTTTTTTGTAGATATGGCTAAGGATAAAATAGGCTTTGAGCGTGAACTGTCATTTCACTTTACAGTGGTCTCTCCAAAGTAGATTTGAGGCCAAGTTTGCACCTTGTTCTGTGGATACATGGAATACTTCCAGTTACAATGTCACTGACACTAGTTGATCTTTACAATCCTCTTTGCTTATTCCAGGCATTCTTGAATTATGTTGCTGTTTAAGCCTCTGCTACTGCCACTCAGAGGCTAGATCATGCATCCAACACTTTTCCCCTAGTTTCTAATGTTTTTCCTGAGTCTATCCCTTTGGAACTTCATATTGTGACCTTTTTTTTTTTTTTTTTAAACTTTCTTTGCTCTGAAAAATATTTGCTTCTTGTGCATTATTTATACCTTTGAAGTAATTGAATGTCTCTGATATCCCACATCGCTCTCCTAGTCTCAGGAGGGGATCAGCAATGTTTTTTGGCCCAAGTGCCATAAAATCCAACATTCCTGTTCTGATCTTGCTCCCCTGTAATGGTATATCACCCAAATGCTTACTCTGTCCACATAATGCTGGCACCACAATCACTTTCAAAACTCCCAATGCTGCATTATCTGGGTGGGCAGAGCGGTGTGCTGCACCTTAAATCTGATGTCATAGGGATTTTGGTGGAGACTCTGCACCATTTTGGAAACATTTCTCTGGGATACCTCATTGCAGCCAAAAGCTTTGGGTGGGGGGGGGGGGGGGTGGGAGGATGTAGAATGCTTTGTTCAGGTGGTCATGTCTGAATAAGGACTTTGCTGCTGTTGTCTGGTGCTCTTCCAGTGCTGCCGGCTCCATATGTCCCATCTGCAATGCGACCACAGCTCCAAGGAATGTGGCTCAACAGACAGCAACTTCATCCATGCATGGGAAATCTCTGATGGGGTAGCAAGCTCCTCACATGACAGCGGAGGAATGCTCTGTGGCAGGAATGGCTACCATTTTAGAGTCTCTACATAGCTTGACTCTGGAGTTATTTCTAGATGGGGTTTCTCAGGCAGGGGACTTGGGCTTTCTTGTTTTGACCCCAGAGAGAGAGAAGTTACTTAAGGCTCATGTAACTCTCCAGTGTCAGACCCAGGAGTTTTTTCATGGGTAATACTGTGGGCTATACACCAGGTTTTCTGCTCCATACAAAAATCTGGTAGTGGTCGGATGGGGTCGCTACAGATATCGCTTTGTTGATTTCATCACCCAGCTTGCTTCCATATGGAGGGATTGCTTGCAATCATCTTGGGTTGGCCAGGAGGTACTGGATCAGGCTGTAGAGTCTCCCTCTCCAGATTTTTTCCTGGGCTCAGTGGGGGACCTGGAGGAGGGAGGCTGATAATCCCTGATTAATCTGTAATTAGGCTTTTTCAGAAAGAGAAATTTGCTTCACTCATTTCCCAAGTTCTCCTTTCTGAATGTGTCAGATTTCAATGTTGATGTGGTAGTTCAAGGTGACCTTATTTATCCTTGAGAGACTCAGAAAGTCTTCTAGATTTTTGCCCCTTCACAGAGCGCCGACATGCATGGTGCTAGCGGATTGAGAATTCCTGAAGGGTAGTGTATCAGAGGGAGCAAGGCTATGAGTTTGTATCCTCTGCAGAGGAAGAAACTCCTAGTTTTGGGTCCCTTGAGTGGATGCTGTTGTGTCAGCTGTGACCTACAAAACAACTATTCCCATGGAAGGTTTCACCGTGCTTAAGGGTGCGCAGCATAGGAAGATTGAATCACTGTTGAAACAGCCTTTTCTGCTTTGGTTTTGGTAGTCCAATCCTCCATATGAGCCTTGGTATGCTGGCTGCAGTAGTTTCAGGAAAGTCCAAAGGTGTTCCACTTGGAATCTGGGGCTGCTTTTGTGGCAAATATGGTATATGATCTGGTGAGGTTGACTTTGTGGTTTCTGTGGCTGCACCAGTGAACAGAAGATATGGCATCTGAGTCTGGCTTAGCAAGCTCCCCTTCAAAGAGAAATTGTTGTTTGGAGAGGATCTGGAGAAATTGGTAATGGATGTGGAAGAGGTCAAACCCCAGAAATTACCAGAGAATAGAAACTATTTGGCTTCTTGGTTTTTCAGAGGTCGCAGTCACCTGAGGGACACCAGGAGATATTGGCAGGGGAAGCAGTTTTCCTCCCAATCAAAAAGGTTCTGAGAGAAGTTAGCCCTTTCAGGGTTCTAGGAGGCCCAGGAATAATAACATCAGGATCACTGGGTTTTCCAGAAAGGTTCAGTGAGTCTGCAGGTCCCCTCCAAGGGTGGTCCAGGAGGAGGTTGTCTTCTGGGGAGTGGACATCTTAATTTTGTTGAGTTCCTAGTTAAGTTTAGGATAATAAGGGAGTTGGAATTAGAGTACTTTAAATTTACAGGTGAATTTAATAATTAATCAGCTAGTGTCCTACAAGGGGATGATTAAGCTTTCAATAAGGGCTGGTACAATAGTATGATTTAGATAAGAGCCTGTGGTGATTAATGAGAAAGTGTTTCTTGCCTAAAACCTTTCTCCAAACTTTTATAAGTCCAAAGATTTCTCAAAGATCACTTTTCCAGCAAAAACTGACTCGCCAACTTGCAAAATGTTTTTGGTATCATAACTTTTTTCTCCCCTTTATTTAACTGCACAAACTTTTATTATCTTTTATGTTTTATTGCATCACTGCTTGGTTAATGCAATTTACAGGCGGCATATAAAATTTTAATAAATTAAAAAATTGCATAAATCAGATACAATATTGTGCAGAAAAAATAGTTACTGAGAGAATCTTATCAAAAGGGCACATGCCCCAAGAAAAAGAGAAAGACAACTCCTCTTTGGTGGAAAAAATTAAATCACTGAGTGCAGAGGTAACACGGATAAGCGCATACATCAAAGGATCAAAAACACTAAAAATAATGAGAAAAATCCAAAACATAAAGCCAAGATATGAGGCACTAACGGAAGAAGTCTTTAAATTCATATTCTCCAATAATACATTGAAAATAACAGCAGAAGCACAATAGCTACCGCGATGTGAAGAAAACAGAGGCACCAAACTAAAACATTTCAGAGAGAACCTAAAGCATTTTCCAGTGAACTGGACAAAAGCATGACTGCTGATAAAGCACCACCAATGAAAGAAGAGAGAACAGTTTTGGAGAAATGTATATGAAAATCCTGTATAGCACAACAGAGAAGCATCCAGGAGAATATAGAAAAAACAAACATCAAAACTATGGAATTGATCTCAAGTCATGACAATTGAGCTGGAAACCAGGTTAAAAAGGGCTCCAAATTGGAAGTGCCCTGGCCCCGATGGAATACCCAGCTCTTGGCTCAAATATTTAATCTCTCTCCACCAAGACCTGGCTAATTGTGAAAACCAATTGCTCCAGCCAGCCTGCATTAACTCCAGAGTGGCTAATAACAGGAAGAACATGCCTCCTTCCAAAGCCAGATGCAAATAATGCCCCAGAAATTATCAGCCAATGACTTGCCTGCCTGCAATCTATAGATCCCTGCCTGTTTATAATAATTAAATCACTTAAGGAAACTACATATATCATCATACTTGCCATCATGAACCGAAGTTTAGGGGAGAGTAAAGTGCCAGGACCATTGAAAAGGGCAACTGCATGACCAATAAAAAAAAAGTCTGAGATCTTCGAATCAAGGATTGCTCGTAGTACCCTCTATACCTACGGCACATCTCAGTGAAGTTAGAGATAGCGCCATATCCATTGCAGGCCCAAAATTATGCAATACCATCCCTGCTGAATTGAGAATGCAAGGAGATTTATTAATTTTTCGAAAACAATTAAAAATTTGGTTTTCTGAGAAGGCTTTCAAATAACTTCCAGTGAGCAGATAATATTTCTAAGCAGCTAATATGTGTATATTAAGAGACTGTGAAGGTATTTAATTTTATCTTGCTATCCTGTGATTTTTTTTTTTGTATTATTTCACTGTTTCTTATATAATTTTTACTCTTTATTTTATTAGTATCTCCTTTTAATTAGTTTTAAATTATTTTTAAACAGTTTATATTGTTTAAGCCATTTGATATCTATGATTTAACCTGTCTTATGATTATTTATTTGCTCTTAAACTTTTTTTTTTAACATTGTAAACTGTTATGATTATAAGTTAGAATGATATATAAAAGTTTCTAGATAAAATAAATTATCTATGCCTCGGAATTGTGCCCTATATCTAACTTGCCAACAATGGGAAAAACAACAGGAAAAATGTGTGCTTCTCCAATTTAGAAGAATTTTTGGAGAACAATAATATATTACATAAATAGCAATATTGTTTCCAGAAAAGCCATGGCATAGAGATGATATTGCTAGTATTAGTGGATATTTTACATCAAGAATTCAAAGGTGATTGCTCAGATGCATTAGTCCAATTGGATGACTTGGCTGCCTTTGACATAGTTCATTAGGTCCAACTGTTGCATAGACTTGCCCAACTGGGACTTGGAGGACAGGTGTTGTCTTGGCTTAAATCAGCGGTTCTTAACTGGTGTGTTGCCACACTTCCCGGTCCCCCGCTGGCCCAGCTGCTCCCCCTGCCTCAGCAAAATAGGTCCTCCGCCCGGGCTTAAAATGCTGATAGCCCAGGCAGAACGCGGCAGGAGATCTGGAATCAGCGGCACCAGCATGGTCTCTTCTTTCCACCCCCCAAAAGAGGGAGTGGTTTGCAGCAGTTGCACATGTGGAAAGAAGAGACCATGCTAGTGCGGGCAACATTGGCCTGGAGAAGAGAGGTGCAGCCTGAAGAATGTACAGTGCAACGTGGAGCAAAAGAGCAATGTCAGCCCCCATGACCAAGGGGACTCCTTTCTCGAGGCCGCGAGGGCTGAAAGTGTAGGAGGCTGCTGCTGTTGTTAAGGTTGGAAGTGTAGGAGACTACTGCTGCCGCTAGCTCAATGGGGGGGGAGGGAGAGTGAGTGAGCAAGCATATGTGTTTGAGAATCCTGTATGTGTGTGTGTGTGAGAGACAGCATGTATGTGAGTGATTGAAAGCCTGTATGTGAAAGAGTATATGTGTGTGTGTGAGATTATGTGTATAAATAAGAGAGAGCATGTGTGTCTGTGTATGATTGAGAGCTGGTGTAGGTGAGAGAATGTGATTGAGAGCCTGTGTGTAAGTGAGAGAAAGAGAGCATGTGTGTAAGTGTGTGGTTAAAAGCCTGTGTGTGTAATGTGAAAGACAGCATGTGTGTACATGTGTGATTAAGAGCCTGTGTGTGTAGTGTGAAAGACAGCATGTGTGTACATGTGTGATTAAGAGCCTATATAACAGAGAGAAAAAACATGTGTAGATGTGTGTGATTGAGAGCCAGTGAGAGAGAGGAGAAAGTTGCAAGCAAACCATCCCTCCTGCTAATTCAAAACAATCTCAGGGCAGCTGGATATCAAACGTTCCCAGGTATGCAGAGCAAAGCTTTTTTTAATCCTTATTATTTTTCATTATTAGGTCTTTGTGTCTGCTATTTTGAAATATTTTGTTGGTATCTATAAATTTTTTATATGAGTTTAATTATTTGGATATTCCATTCATCAGCTATTTTGAAATCTGTTCTTTTTGTTAGTATGGTTTTACTGCTATTGATTTTATATTTCTTGATTTGTTTGAGGACCGGTGAAGTTTCTCTTTTTCCTTTGTTACACTGCATACAGTCTCTCTGGCTTGTTACAGTTTCCAGTTCAGTTTTTGTGTGCATGTTTCTACTTATATTTTATGGTCTCTTTATTCCTGGCACATGTGAATGAGGTGAGGTATTCTGCTGGTGGGTAGTTTCTGTGTAGGGCTCTATAGCAACCTGCCTTGTTCCGTTTTTCTAATAGGTGTATTGGTGTCAAGGCTGTGTGTAATATTTTCAGTGTTGCCTTTTCTTAGGTAAGGTGGTTACTGTTTGAGTGCTGGAAATTGGTGCTGTTTTGCTATGGGAGGTTTACTATTTATATAATTTCTGTTCAGACAGAGTACTTATCTTTCCCTTGTAATTTTTCACAATAAAAATAATACTGGACCTTTATTTTTTTATTTCCACCATGAATTGTAATGAGCAGTGTGTCACACTCATGAGCGTGGTCTGTCAGGTGTGTCACGATGGGAAAAAGGTTGAGAACTACTGGTTTAAATAATTTCTAAAAGATAGGAAGCTACAGTAGGCTTCCGGTTGATAAGCGCTGGTTACGGTGTCCTTAAGTTCTCTGTGGGTCCCGGTGGACATAAGTGTTTTTGAAGTGGTTTGTTATATTTCATTGGATGTTGGTGCTGCTGTGAGTTTTTAAGGAGGACCGAATATTGGCAACTACCGGTCTAAGAATGAAGTTGCTTAATCTGAGAAAAACGCACAAGACTTTACTAAGGAGACAGCCTTTAAAGTCGTATTGATCATCATCAGCCCCTGAAGCAGCTCGACATAAGAGTGAAACTCGGCCTGAGTCAGGCTTTTTACAATGTTTTGTGCTAATAAAGAATCCTTGGTCTTTTACCGATCTTCTACTTCTGGTCGCAACTTTGCAATATTGGATCGGTTTCCGGTTTGTTTCTTTGGACCATCACTTCATGATATAAAACAGTCCACACCAGAAATGTGAAATTTTTTCTGATTTGAACACTAAAGACAAAAAAAATAAACTCCAGCAGGTACAAAACAAATAGAAAAACCACAAGAATTCTTCCTCCTCCACTGTAGATAGCACAATAAATCAGACACATTTTTAAAGCACTTTCACAGTTCAAAAGTCAGTACCTTATGCACTTTGAAGAATCAAGCAGGCAGAAACTTGGACTTCCTAGAGCATTCCTCAGAGCTAGGGAATGCCCTTTTTCCATTTCAGTAAAGTTTCTGAAATACCTTGTTTGGTGCATTCTGGACCAGCTCCTAATCCCGAGTCCTGGGGATAGAATCCTCCTGGATCAGTTGTAACACTCAAGCAGGCAGGAAACAGCCCCTCTCCCAAAGGAAAAGGCAAGACTGTCCTTTCCCTCACTGGAGCTCTGGAAGAGCACAGCCCTTCCGCTGGCTCTCCTAAGCTCCCTTGTCAACAGTTACTTCTGTTGCAGGCTCTGAAGGCCCCTGCAGCCCACTTTATGTTGCAATAGTGGTTTCATTTAGAAATAGTGATAACATAACCGTTCCCATCTTATGCACTGTAGGTAAATGGAAGAGAGAATTCACAATTGTAAGGCTTACTTCCTGTCTAGGTATTCAGTCCAGGCCTTTTCACAGTGGTTCTTTTCATTAATAGCACCCAACAAGACTTCTGCTTATATAAAAGATAGAAGACTTCCAAGCTTCAATAGGACGATATAACATTAATATACAAGGAGAAGAACTCGCGGGTCTACTCCAGGATCCCACACCTTCCTTTGGCCTCTGTGCTGTATAAATACCGGGAGCAGCTTCCAGGTGTTTGCACATTGGTCCTCAGGGAATTCAAAAGCAATCTGGATCCTCAGGGTGGGGCCACATAGCAACCTATCTTTAGTCTGAAGTTTGCTTTCGCTAAGCCATCCTGTAGCTCTGTGCACCAAGCACCAGCCCTGAACTCAGGAGACTCAGTTCAAAACCAGGAAATACATTTTTTTCCCTTGACTTCTTAATGATTCATGAAGTCACCCTTACAGGCATCTGCACAATGATTCACCTTCTGCTTTTCTGTCACTCCAAATGACTAGGACATCTTCTGAACTCCCCGTGAACACCCCACTACTGGAAGATCCCCTTTCTAAAGAATATGTACCCCATCCTGAATTTTGGAGGGAGCTGATAAACAATGCTTTTAAATAAATACTACACCAACAAGTTTAATCATTGCACCAGTTGTTTCATTTGATATGTGGATCATTAGATTGTGAGACATATTAGGTATGGATTTAGCCATTATTAGTGAAATGACGGTCTATCTTTGAGTGTTGAAATGACTTTAGCTGTGATATATATTTCATTTGGATATGGAGTTTGAGACTGATATATGATGGGTTTGCTTTTGTTATTCTAAACTGTATTTTAAAATAGTAATGTAATTTCATTATGCTGTTTTGTAAATGAATGTTTTCTTATGTGATGGGGGGCATGAATGATTTGTGCAGCATTTTTTTTAATGCCTGTGATATTTTAAATGCCTGTTTATAATTTGCTATGTATAACTTTCTCCCAAAAAGACACTCTATAAGTTTTTAAATTTAAAATATCTAGAATCTGCAGTCCATTCTCTCTTCTGAGGTCTAGGCAGTGGTGTAGAGCATCTATGCAGCTGAGCAATTCCACAAATAAAACTGCAGTTGCTTGATGGCTGCTGGCATGCAAGGTTTGAATCCCAGTCAGAAGAGACAGACAGCAGAACTACAGAAACAAAATATGATGGCAAGTAAAGTGGTAAACTCTGCCAGGGCACTCAATTTTTTTTTTTGCCTGTTACAATATTGCAGACCTCACGATCTCTAGCTGTCCTAGGCTGACGAAAATTTAAAGCAAACCTTTGGGACTACAAGGGCCCTTCCATAGGCAAAGGTCAATTGTATATCTGTCCCAGTCTGCATCTTGTCCTCCTGGGCTTTTATTTGTGTGTAAGAAACATTCTGCTTCATGATTGCTTGTTCTGGATGGTTTGCATACATCCCCTTTGCCTGAGGCTTTCTGGTTTAGACGGAAACTAACATCTTATTTATAGCTTGTATTTTGTCGCCTTTCCGACAAATCTGTCCATGGATTGTCACATATTCTGAACCCGCAGTTACAAGGTGCTTTTGGATTTAATGATGTGGAAAGGGAATAGCTGCACAGCTATTCCATTCTAGATCCAACTGAAATAGAAAACCAAGAGACTCTGCTACAAAGAGGAAAATTAGAATAGATTTATATTTTAGATGGCAAACCTGAACTCTTTTTAAAATATATTTTTCAGGCAGAATGCTGGTCAAAAGAAAATGAACAGCAAACTCAAATGTCTAATCATAAAAGGAAACCAGATGTGCCGTCTATAGTGCCTGGGTTTCTCGCCTCACCTAGTCAACCTGAAGAGGCTGATCCAGTCCTGATGTTGCCCCATTGAATGCATGGAGATGTAATCCTATTTTTCTGAAGTGATGCATAATACCCATCCTCTTCCAACTAGGAATTTTACTGGTATGTTCGATCGGTTTAATATTTCTGCAAACAGCTTCCCTGCTATTCCCCAGTCTCCCTGACTGTGTGTTTGTGTGTAAGGAAGATGAGGCTCATACATCGGAATCCCATTGGTTTACAAAGTGTGGGATATCATCTGCAACAACCTGACCTGCTATAGACCAGTGGGGATCCATTGCATGTGAGACAGTGTCTGATTCTGGCTCATGTGCCTGGGGGAGAGCTGCAGGGGGGAGCTGGTCAATGAATGAAAAAACAAATTGCACTAATATTTAAAAAGAAATCTTTTGCGTGGGGTTCTTGTACGGTGTGTACACACGGCACACTATTTTGTTTGGAAACTGCAAACTGTAAGGGCTTTCTTAACGCACAGAAATGTGCTGAACAGTGTTTTAATATTCTTAAGCAATCATCTGCTGCTGTTCTCCCTGCTTGTTTTCCTTCACTCCCTAATCCTCACATCAGTGCTCTTTATTTCCTGTGCAGCGGTTTGCAGCTAGAGACCAGGCATAATGTCACTTTTTGGATCTGTTCACTGTTCTCTTCCACAGCAGTTGGATGGGATTGATTGTTTCAGTGAGACAGGATTCTGTCATTTTATGTAAGAGCTTAATTCAAACCACATCTGAATTGGTTTGGGGAGGAGGGAGGGTTTGAATAAGTGGTATAAAAACAGGGCAGGACAAAAAGCCACGCGGATATATTGGAGCTTCCCTGAGGTCTCGTGTTGTACTCATGTGTTGGTTGCCTCAAGGAGCTGCTGCTCCTCCTTGAGTTCTCTCTACAGCTGTATGCATATTTGAGGCGGTGGGCATGAAGGGGGGGGGGGGGGGGGGTTCATCTTTAAATTACATGGATTACTTTCTACCCATGAGCCTGCAAGTGACTTTTCAAAGAGAAACTCCCTGCAGAGTATGCCTCTGAAAATGCAGGGCACCATGAGGATCAGAATGTATTTTGCTACCAACTGTACGTTATTTGCTGGGGCAAAGTATGCACGGTAATGTACATCCATGGATTTTAAAATGAAATCCCAGTAGGTACTTTACTTTTCTGGCCCCCATCCCTTTGCAGTCTAGTTAAAAGTACACACTTTTAGCCACATTCATGGGCAATTTTCAAAAGATGTTTTATACAGGTTAAGCACATTTTTATCTGTGTAAAATCTTTTACAGATTACCTGCTGGAAAGCGGGCACACAATACAAGCACCCATTTTAATGCACGTCTTATTGCATCGGCCCCCCTGTTTGTTTGGACCTGAGATGATGGAGGGTAAAGTAACCTGCCCAAGGTCACCAGGATCTGAATCCTGGTTTCCTTTGGTTGTAGCCCTCTGCTCTAATCACTAGGCTACTCCTCCTCCTGCTGTCTTTTTCTTGCTAGGTTTTGTTTTTTTTTAAAGGAATGTAACTTCTCTTTTTCATTAAAGGCGTGGGAGTAAGTGAGAGCTATCATATGGACTTTGTTTTAAATTTCAGAGGCAGTGCTGGCAAAGAAACGGGTAATTAAAACGATTTGCAGTTTTTTCTTTTGCCTGATACTATTAACCAGTGATTGTTATTGAAATGTCCTCCGTTTTCCCTGGTCTGCACAAATGTGTGTTCTGTGAAATCGGGACTTCTGAGTTTCAGTTTCTAGTTTTGTCTAAAGAATAATGGATTCTTTGCAGGCTGTGATACCTTTTATTGAATCAGCATAGAAATCATTTAATGATGAAGACGTACATAAGCCTTGGAAGCCATTTAGGTCCCTTCATTAGAATTATTACAGGAATCCTTCGGCCAATGTATTTGCATTACTCGGGTAACTTTAGGCATGTATGTTGAGTGGGAGATGTATCCAGCTGAATATTGACCTCATGGTTTTAACATATTAACATGTAGCTTCTCAGTGAGCCAGGTGGAAGTTTCTACTTGGCTGACTGTTTATGCTTTAGGCACTAGAGCTTCTGTGGTAGTCTTGTATTTGAGAATCCTTCAGGGGTTGGAAACCTCAGTTTTGTGTCCGTTGCAGCTGCTGTAGTGTTGTTTCCTTAATGTGTAGTAGGGGATGAGCTGACATCATTGGCTGCAGTATGACTTGGCAGAAAATGGAAGTTGCCAGCAACAGTCCCAAGTTTCCCATTCAAGATGCTGTAGAGCTGCCTGTGTCAAACATTTATCATGGAGCCAGTCCCTCTTCAGGGACCTCCAGAAATATACTGTTGTTTCCAGGGCCATTCTTAATCCCAGCTCTCCTTCTCCACAGTTAACACAGTCCACAAGGCTACCCAGGTGCTGGGGGTTCTTCCAGTGAGGAGGCTGGGCTGAAGATAGGGGAGGCAAGGGGGCAGCTGTCCTGGGTGTCAAGCCCAAGGGGGCGTCATCAGCAAGACGGCTTTTATCTGTGGGAATAAGCACACATGGCTCTGCCCTGATTATTCTACTGCACCAAATCTCAGGCAGCGGAGAACAATCCTCCGCTTCCTTCTCCATCCCCTCCCCTCCTAGGCAACATGCAAGGATCTAGATTGGGCATTGGTGAACCTGTAGCAGACAGAGCACAGTGCAAAGCAAAGATGAGGCCTCCATAATCCAGCCTCATCTCTTGTCCCCCCCCTCCCCCCTTACCTCCTGTTTGCAAGGAACAGGAATGGGGAGGGGTTTGAACCTAGAGTTGATATCAGAAAAAAGATTTCAGTTTTTGTCTGTTTCTAATTTGTGATCCTTGTCCTGTATTTAGTGACAATCTGTATTCTGAATATGTGACGGAGGTGAAGTATTCTGCTAGCATATAGGTTCTGTGTAGGGATCTGTAGCAGTCCAGCTTATACTGTTTTACCACTAGAAGGTGAAGTAGTGTTTTAAGGCCAGGTGGAATATTTGCAGTGTTCGGTGTTGCCTTTTCATACTAGGTGGGTTGTTCGGGTTTTGGGAGTACATGCTATGTTTGTATGACATATGTTTGGACTGGATGGTTTACACCCCATAGTTCTGAAAGAACTCAAAAATGAAATTGCAGACCTATTCCTAGTATCTCTACCATCTGATTTAAGGCTCGAGTGTAATTTCCAGGCATTTAAGAATATAAAAACCTGCTATTTCGGCAGGCATTCGGTGAGCAATCATGAAACCTTAAAGTCCCAAAGACGATCAGGTTATCCCTCAGCCACTTTTTTGTTTTATTTTAATTTCAAAGTTCTTTATTTGTTTTAAGATGATTTATTTTGTTTATTCTATTGTTGTATATTGTATGTATTACTTTTTATTTGATAAGAGATTGTATGATATATTTTTAATGAAACTGCTATTTATGTATTTAAAGTATGTGAACCGGTATGATGTCACACGAATATCGGTATATAAAAATAAATAAATAAATGACAGGTTTGCTATATAGGTTCTGAGTGACTTTCTGCAGGGTTTGTGTGTTATTTCACAAAGTGCCTGGCGCTAGAGAGACTTTGTGCCACTACAACTGAAGTGACAACATAATTTGAATGTTTTTCCTATGGTGATTAGTAAGAGGAAAATATTCCAGTTCACACAGCCAGCAATTTCAGAGATTACCTGCAACCAATATAATAAGAATTTCATTTAATTGAGAAATGTAGGTATTTCTTGGGATTTTTTTTTCAGTATGTCTTCAAAAATCATAGAACACATATTAATCAAACACTGTGACATGATTTCTGAAACATAGTTATATATGTGGAGATTATATATATATTTTTTTTTTACAAAACAAAGTTTACTATTTAAATGTATGATTTTATTTGTATTCCACCTTGATATGGTCTGCACATGGACCCAGAGAAGGTGAAGACTATTCAAGACTGTCCTCAACCTGTCAGGCTTAAAGCTCTGCAAAGATTCCTTGGCTTCACCAATTACAACTAGCAGTTCATGCACGGATATTGTTCTCTAGCTGCCTACTCACCGCTATTAATAAGAAGGGCGCCGACACCAGACTGGTCTGAGGAAGCCATCCAAGCTTTCTTCACTCACTAAGGCATTCCTCGAAGACCACTGTCTCCAACACCTAGATCCTTTATCGTGGAGGTAGATGCCTCTGCCGTTTAGGGTAGAGGCTGTCCTCGCTCAACACAATGATAAAGAGAACTTCCTGTCTTGCTTCTTCTTTTCCAAGAAGTTCACTCCCATGGAAAGGGTTTACACCATTGGGGACAGAGAGCTCCTTGCCATGAAATTGGTTCTGGAGGAGTGGTGCTATTTATTGTAGGAGTCTAGACCTGTAATCACAATCTTCACAGATCATAAAAATTTGGAATATCTCCAGCAGACCAGCTCTTAAATCCATGTCAGGCTCGCTGGTCCTTATTTTTCAACCACTTCGATTTTGAACTCAAGTACTGAATAGTAAAGAAAAATTAGCAGTTGATGCCCTTTCCTGGTCCTTTGAGACTGAAGACTCCCCAAAATCATCTCGCTACATCATTGATCTGACAAGAATCATGGTTGCTGCGGCAGTACCTGTTCCACTGAGAAAGACTGTGGTCCTCAAATGCCTGTGAGACAAAGTACTTAAATGGGACCATGATTCCTACCTGGCAGGCCATCCTGGAGTTGCTAGAACCTTGAAACTGCTTCTTCACCACTACTGATGGCCTCAAGTAAAGTGTGATGTGCAGCACTACGTAGACTCCTGCCCCAGTTGTGCAGCTAACAAGAATTCTCATGTTCACCCTTGGGGGCTGTTTCAGCCATTGCTCGCCCCCGAGAAACCCTGGACCCACGTAGCTATTGACCTTCACGGACCTACCCCTCTCTAATGGCTGTATTACTATTTGGGTTGTAGTGGATTGGTTCTCCAAGATGGATCACTTTACATTTCTCCCTGGACTCCCATCCTTACCAGAAATGGCCCACCTCTTTTTTCCAGCACATCTTCCAATTTCACGGATTACTATAACATATTCTTTCTGATCCGGGAGTGCAATTCACAGCTCACTTTTGGAAAAGCCTGTGCAAGAGTTTCAGAATCTTTCTGGAATTCTCATTCACATACTACCCACAAAGGAATGGACAAAACGGAGAGAACCAACCAAATCCTTAAAGGATACCTGAGGGCTTACATCAATGAGTAAAAGAATGATTGGGTGTCTCTTCTCCCCTGGGCAGAATTCTGCCACAACCACCATGTTGGAAACTCATTGGGATCATCTCCATTCCAGATTCTATTTGGCAGCTTCTATCTCATATTGTTCCCCTGTCTTGCAGCCAATATCATGAGCCAGGACCTTAAGGACATATGGCAGAGGACCCACCAACTTCTTACAGCAGCCGCCAAGAGATACAAAAAAACAAGTGGTCAAAAGGCACCGGCTAGCACCCTATCTCAAACCTGGGGACTTGTAATGACTGAGTACTGCCATCTCGCTTCAAGAATCCAGTCTACCAAGTTCTTACTATGGTTTGTTGGACCATTCCCAATCATTCAACAAATTGGACCAGTGACTTATCAGCTAAAACTGCCATCTACCCTCAAGGTTCACAATGTGTTCCATGTCTCTTTTCTTAAACCTCTACTCTAGTCATGGCTCTCATGACCCTCTCCTAAGCCAATGGAGGTAATGTGGGAGGGGGACACCAGATAGGAGGTCCAGGAGATCCTTGACTCCAAGAGAATTTGGAAAACCTCATTTCATGGAAGGACTTTGGCCCTGAAGAAAACACCTGGGAGCCCGCCTCCAGTGTTCAAGCACCTCGACTCACTAAAGAGTTCCATTAGCACTTTCCTAAGAAGCCTAAGCCTAGAGGCCCGAGGAGGGGGCTTAGAAGGGGGTTTACTGTAACATTTCACCGGCTGCAAGATGCACCTGCAACCAGCTTCACTTACCTTCGACACAGCAGGTCTCACGGAGGTTGAGATGCCACCTGGAACATTTCAATGCCTACAGGAAGGTTGCCGCTGCTTAGACCACATTGCTGCCCCAGCCTCCTTAGGTTCGTATACATGCTCTACCCCTGGTCCCTTAAAGGGCCAAAGATGGGAAAACCAGCATGGCACCTCCAGTTTACATCACAGGTACTGGGCATATAAGCTCTGGCTCAACACTTACCCAGTGCCTCAGCAAAAGGTCTTCCTGGCTAGCAGTGCATATTGCTATTGTTTTTGTGCTTTGCCTCTTTGTTGCCTTGCTTACCTTGCCTTGGCTTCTTGTCCTGTTTGTGTCTTGTTCCAGTACCTAGTTGAGTTTTGTCTGTCTATGCTTGACTCCTGGTTCTGACCCTTGCTTCATGATCTGTCTGCTGTCTTGCCTGCCACCTGGTACTGACCTCTGCTATGGACTCCGACAACTCCTTGGACTTCTACCTTCCCCAGCCTTGGCCTGGACTCAGATACTGATTACTCACTGCCTGCTCCAAACTTGGACCAGACCCAGATATCCTTGCTTGCTACCGGTCTTGATCACCTGTATCTCAGCTTGTCCGACTGCTCCTTGCTTCTTCTACACCTTGCCAGCTCCTGGAACCCAAAGGCTTAACCTGCGGGGAACGGGGTTGGTATAGGTGAAGCTCTAGTTCCAGTACTAGCAAGAGCTGGTCCACCAGCTGTAAGCATGGGCCTAGTAGGTTTGCCTGCTAGGCTGTGTCAAGCACACCTCAGTCTAAGGGCTCACATCAGTGACACAATTTTGCCATCCCTACTCCTGATAGTTGAATGCATGAGAGGAGGGGCTCACAGCATGAGAGTTTGAGAGTGCCTCCTGTTGCATGAGACTCTTGCTTAATAAGTGAGCCTTGGTATGTCTGCCTGGAGTGCTCCTTATCTTATTGCTGCTGTGGATAACCCCTAGCTCGCCCTACCCAAAGGCTGGCGCTGGGCAGTGAGCTGGTAAAATGCACTAGTTTTTATTGAATGTCAAGAATGGGGGGGGGGGGGGGGGTTGGGGAGGAAGGGATGTTGTAACAGTTCTAGCAGTAAATTTAGGTTTTATTTATTTATCACTTTTATATACCGATTTTCCAGTAACAGAATTACTAATCAAGTCGGTTTACATTCTAAACAATAACATGACAGGAGGATGTCTTACAATAAACAGGAAGATTGAACTTGGATAAAAATAATTGGGGTTAACAACATAAAGCTGCATCTTTAGTCATGATCATTTGTTGGCATTCAAATAAAAGCTGAAGTTAGGAGAATGCTTGGTTGAATAACCAGGTCTTGAGTCTTTTCTTAAATACAATAGGGCATTGCACTAGTCTGAGGTCTGATGGGAGAGAGTTCCAAAGTTTGGGACCGGCAGTTGAGAAAGCTCTTTTACTTAATGTTGTCTTCATCGGTGGGACCTGTAGGTTGTTTCTGTAAGCTTGTCTCACTGGTCTGGTGGAGGTGTGAGGTTGAAGAGGGATCTTGAGCTCGAGTGGGGCAATGTTATGTATTGCCTTTTGGATTAATGAGAGTGCTTTGTAAAGTATTCTGAATTTGATGGGGAGCCAATGTAGATTTTTCAATATGGGTGTAATATGGACTCTTTTGTTTGTCTTGGTTAGAATCCTTGCTGTTGCGTTCTGCAACATCTGTAGAGGTTTTGTGGAGTTAGCAGGGAGGCCAAGTAGTAGTGAATTGCAGTAGTCGAGTTTACTGAGAATGATTGCTTGTAAAACTGATCGAAAATCTTGAAAATGGAGAAGGGGTCTCAATCTTTTTAAGACTTGTAGTTTGAAAAATCCTTCCTTTATGATGATGTTGATGAAGGATCTGTAATTCATTTGGTTATCTAGTATAACTCCTAGGTTTCTGACTTGTGGGGATAAGGTTAATTGAGAGGCCAGGTTAATGATAGGTTGTGGGTGGTTTCCATCTTGGAAGATGAGAAGGTACTCTGTCTTGTTTTGATTAAGAATCAGATTGAGACTTGTCAGCAGGTTGTTGATGGCCTGTTGGCATGAGTTCCAGAAGACCAGAGTTTTATGAAGTGAATCAGAAATAGGAATCAGAATCTGAACATCGTCGGCATATAGGTAGTGGATAAGATTTAGCTTGCGGAGGAGCTGGCAGAGTGGGAGCAGGTATATGTTGAATAAGGTTGGAGAAAGTGAAGAGCCTTGTGGGACTCCCAGGTTGCAGTTGACTGGTTGAGATTCCTCCCTGTTGATCTTAACCTTATAATGCCTGTTCTGAAGGAAAGATTTGAACCAGGCGAGGGCGTCGTCTCTGATGCCAATGTCTGACAGACGATCAACCAGTGTATTATGATTGACCGTGTCAAATGCTGCTGTTAGGTCAAGGAGGATGAGTAGACAGGGTTGTTTTTTTTCAAGGTTCAGTAGGATGGAGTCCGTTAATGAGATTAGGAGAGTTTCTGTACTTCGAGCTTGGCGGAAGCCGAATTGCGAGGGGGAAAGAATGTTGTTGTTGCTCAAGTATTCTATCAGTTGTTTATTTGCAATTCGTTCCATGACTTTTGCGATGAGGGGCAGATTTGCTATTGGGCGAAAATTGGCCGGGTTATCTGGAGAGAGGTTTGGTTTTTTTAGGAGTGGTTTAATGATTGTAATTTTGAGAGGGTCAGGAACTAGCCCTTGAGATAAGGAGCAGTTAATGATTTGGGCGACAGGTTTTGAGATGGTTTTAGAAAAAGTGATGAGGAGGTTAGTTGGGATGGCGTCCTGAGGATGAGAAGAAGGTTTAAGTTTTTTTAGAATGTTTTCGATTTCTAGTGATGGTCAGCTCAAATTCCCCAAGGCTAGCCTTTTGTGGTGGTATGGCAGCTAGAGGTGTTGAAATCATAGTATCTTTGTTTTCCTTGGCTTGAGATAATAGGTTTGGGATCTTGTTTTTGAAGTAAGTCGCAAGTTCCTCTGCTTTGCTTGCAGCTGTATCATCTGGTATAGACGTCGAGGGGGGTTTGGTGAGGGATGAAACCAGGGAAAAAAGCGCCTTGGGGTCAAAGAGGAAGTGGTGGATTTTTTGTGAGTAAAAGTCTCTCTTTGCTTGGAGGATGGAGATTCTGTATTGATGCATCATGGACTTAAATGCTGTGAGGTTGGTAGATGATGGGTTTTTACGCCAAAGCTGTTCTTTTTTTCTGAGCTCCTGTTTCATGGATTTCAGTTTTGGAGTGTACCACGGTTTTTTGTTGTCTTTGTTTGCTTGAGAGGCTTTGGTGATAGTTGGGCAGGTAGTATCGGCCACTTTTTTTGGTGATGTTGGTCCAGGAAGCTACGGCTGAGTCTGCGTCTGTGAGGTCCAGGTGGTTAAGTTCTGCGGATAGGCTATTGCTGAGCGTTTCCTGATTGCAGAGCTTTCTGAATTGGACCGTGTTGTTCTGCTTTTTTGGGGGGGTAGGTTGATGTATCTTAAGTGCAGTGGTGATGAGCTTATGGTCCGACCAAGGAACTGGTAGACATGTTGAACGGGAGGAGGGAGTAAGGCCGTGGTTAATGAAAATGAGGTCGAGCGTGTGACCTGCTTTATGGGTGGGTTCATTAACTATTTGTGTGAAACCCATGAAGTTGAGTGTATCGAGGAAGGTTTCACAACTGGGTGAACGAGGAGATGAGTCCACATGGAGGTTAAAATCCCCCAGAAGTATATCTGGTGTGTCGGCATTGATGTGTTTCGCTATGCTTTCAATCAAAGGTGATGGGTCTGCTTCAAGGCATCCTGGGGGGGCGTATATGAGACCTATTTGCAGGTGGGAGGATTTAAATACAGCAAATTCTAGAGATTGTGAGGATATTGCAGTCTGTAGAGAGATTCCTAGTTTTTTGTTAGCTGCGAGGAGGAGACCACCTCCTCTTTTTTTCAGCCTGGGGATGGAGAAAATGTCATACGCGTGCACAGGGAGTTGGTTGATTGTAGCAATGTCTTCTGGTTTTAGCCAAGTTTCAGTGATCGCACAAAGGTCAGTATGTGTTTCTAGAAGATAGTCATGAAGGAGGTGAGTTTTTTTTGTAAGAGACTGTGCGTTCAGCAAAGATAAAGTAAATAGTGAGAGGCCCAGCAGTTGGTTCAGGGGCGAGATAATGATAGGGATGAATCTTTTTTGTATAGTGTGTGGTATAGCTTGTTTTTTTGCAGGAGTTCTCTTGATATTATGAATGATGGTGATGGGTGAGGCATCCATGTTTGCTTTTTGTGGAGGGTGTGTTGAAGATAAAAATTGTAGGGTGAGCTGAGGGATGTATTGAACCTAGAGGGTGGACTCTGAATAGAAAACTGCAAAAGTGCTCTTTGATGGAGAGTATGAATCGAGGTTCGTAGGTCTAGGGAGTAGGGCTGGTGCTTTAATGGTGAACTGGTTGGATTTGTAACCTACTCAAATCTTACAGAAATTACCCTGCTGTTGGGAGGAAATGGAAATATGGCCGCCGTGGGAGTGGCGAGAAGTTGCCCTTGACTATCTGCAACAGGCTGCTACTCAGGGCTGCACGAAGGAGCACACAAAGGGGCTGGCCCCTTTGTCGCGCTCCTTCGGCGCGCGGCGCCTAGCAGAGCCCCGTTTAAATCCCAGCAGGGCTGGCTCTGATTGGTGGCCGCTGGTTGGTGGGCGGGACTCGGCGCGGTTCCTTTTTTATTTATTTTATTTTTTTTTTGCTGCTTTCCTTTTTTTCACTGTTCTGCCGGTGCGGTCGCGCGATCGGGGCTGAGACCGTCCGGGTGGGGGGTAGATTTACTGACCTTCCCCCGACGGGGCTTGGCGCCGATCACGCAGGCCTTCCCCAGCTGAAGCGATCCAGCGAAGAGAGAAGAGAAGGGCGGGTTTTCCAAGTGCCTGCCATATAAATATAATCTGATGGCAGCAGAAGCAGCAGCAATGCCAACAACGTTCAATACTCTTGAGTCCCATGTTACAGTGTCTGTGGAGATATTAAAGAGGAGTATTACGACTTCCCTACGTGTTTCAGAACAATTTCATAAAGTAAATCTAGGCTGACACTCGTCTCCTTGGAGGCAATGTGATTTCTTGCCACAATATTGCTCCTGACTTTTGACTTTAACAATATAAGCCACTGCCAATCACTGACTTTTCTGAGGGTGGCAATAGTTTTCTACTAAAATGTAAAATTAATCCATATTTATTATGTATTAAGACAGAGTGAGATAGGGAGCTAACAAGAAAGAAGCAGAAAGGGGTAAACTAAAGGACTTGTGTAGTGTACCCATCTCATTCCCCGATTAGCTGCAGCTGAAGGAGGTTAAGGACACAATGATCTCTAGAAACAGCGTTCCTTTATGAGGTGATTTATTTACTATGATTATGGCCAGAGCAAGATAAGGGCAAATGTGTTATCTTGAGCACCATGTTTATGCTTAAAACAAGTGAGGGGATGGAGCAGCCCTTGTTCAGCCTCATGGAAACAAAGTGATAAACTGGACATGTGACATTTCTGTCTGAATAAGACACGCCAGTATCTTTTGATTTTAGCCTTTGTACCAGAAAGACTTTTTTTTTTTTTTTTTAAACTAAAGCAGCAGATTCAAAACAGTTAGAATTGTATTTGGTGCTGGAAGGATGCATAGTCCACTGTATTTGCAGTTGTGTTTACAAGGCTGGGGGATGAGGACCGCAGAGCCTGGAAAAATGGAACACGAGGCAGCAGAGAAGAGAGCAGAACAGTCAAAATGGGAGGTTTTATGGGATTCTAAAGAAAGCATTCTGACTTTGGCATGATGTCAGCTATTGTAATGCTCCTCAAATACAGCATGCACTCTTATGCAAGAGCTTCTCTGCAGGAGAGCAATGCCGTGCTCATCTTTTCTTCCAACAGAACTAAACACAGATGCACTGAATGTTATTTGCAGTTCTATTTCTGCCTATGGAATCACAAAATGCGATGGCACTTAAGGGAACATAAGGCCCATCTGGTCTGCCCACTTTCTTCCTTTTGCAATACTATAGACTACAAGGCAAAAAGGGGAAATAAATACCATGTCATAAAAAAACCAGCAAATTAGATTCCAAATGTAAGGTGTCAGCAAGCCAGAAGGTATGCCCGTCTATGAATGGGCCACCCAGACTATTCAATCACCCACCTGCAGGAGACCTTTTCTACTAATTTTCTAGAAAAAAAAAATGTCAGGTTTTTTTATGTACAAATAAAAATCCTGATGAAAACACGCGTAGAGACAATCGATCTCATAAGTATAATATCCTTACCCAACGCGGCCAATGTTTCACTAAACGCTTCTTCAGGAGCAAATCATACAAGTCTTTAGAGAAAGAGAAGTGATGTGACTGTTGTGTGTAAAAATGTCAGACCATGCAAAATTAGTCTCAAACTGTAAGTGAAGTAAATTTCAATAAAAGTACTTATCTGATTCCAGAAATGCCAGTTTGCAAATGGACAACACTGTGTCTCGAACCTTCAGATTGGAGAACCGAAGGGGAAGCGACCTCTTAATAAATGTCAGGTCCACGGAGCAGTGACCTCCTCTCTAGTCTCAAGCTGCCTCACTTTGTCTACGCTGATGATGTTCAGCTGCTCATACCCATCACTGACTCCCTACCAAAAGCTATGGATATCTGGAATGATACGCTCCAATCCATAAACAAGCTCTTAGCTTCCATCCATTTAGCTCTTAACACTACTAAAACTGAAATCATGCTCATCTCACCCCAAAATCATCCTAACCCCCCCCCTATCCATACACCATTTGCCCAGCAAGTCCGTGATCTGGGTGTCATCCTTGACGACCATCTCTCGCTTAAGAAATTCATCAGTAATATACTAAAAGATGGATTTTTTAAACTACACTCCCTAAAAAAACTAAAACCCCTACTACATCCCCCCCGACTTCCGCACAGTTCTACAAACCACCATCTTTGCCAAAACCGACTATTGTAATGCTCTCCTCCTTGGTCTACCGAACAACGCCATCCAACCCATTCAAATATTACAAAACACAACAGCCCGGATCTTGACCAACTCACGCAGAAATGACCATATCACACCGGTATTAAAAAACTTACACTGGCTCCCAATTGCATCACGCATCCAATATAAGGCTCTCTCCCTTGTCCCCAAGGCTTTATACAATCCTGAAATGAACTGGTTCAACGAATCCTTCCGCCTCCACCAATCCAACAGGCCCATCAGACACCAACATCTCGCCTCCATGCCTACACCCTCTCCCAAACACTACAAACTTACCTCCACGAGAGCCCGAGCGCTCTCTATCGCCGGGCCTACCCTTTGGAACACAATGCCTGTCGAACTACGACAAGAAGAATGCACAAAAACATTCAAACGGAAGCTGAAGACCTGGCTCTTTACCAAGGCATACACCTAATTTCCCCACTCATCCCCACCTACCCTCTCCCCCTTTCCTCACTCCCACCTTTAGGTTCCTCCGTCGCCCCTTATCTGTTCAGTCCTCCTACCTGCTCCTGATTTCTCAGCTCGCTTACTCCTTTAACCCCCTCTCCACCCCTCCTCCCCGTCCCCCCTCCTCTCTCTTCTAACTCCTACACAATTGTCTTTCTATGGCATTGCTATTTTTATGAATACTCTGTATATATTGATACTCTATATATATTTGTAAATTTTGCTCATAACGTTTTGTTTGATTATTTCCCGCCTTTAACTCCCCTCCTCATTTGTTCATATGTTAATTCGTTATATCTGTTCGATGTAAAACGCCATCCCAGGCGCCTGTTTCAGTTACACTGTAAACCGATGTGATATCCCTGATGAACGTCGGTATATAAAAATTTTAAATAAAATAAATAAATAAATAAATGACATCAGTATGACGGCAGGCTAAAATAATTGATGATGGCAGACTGCTGGTAACGTCTTTCAGCATGATGATGGCCGTCAATGACAGTGGGGGATGCATTCTGCAAGTCAAATAGCTGATTTATACATAATATACAGCCCGATCCAGTAAAGTCCGTGGGAGAGCGGACTAACGCCCGCTCTCCCGGCGCGCGCACCGGCCCCTCGCCGGTGCGAGCGATCCAGTATTTAAATTAGGCGACGCGGTGCAAACGAGGAAAAGGAGGCGCTAGGGACACTAGCGCGTCCCTAGCGCCTCCTTTTGGCCTGGAGCGGCGGCTGTCAGCGGGTTTGACAGCCGACGCTCAATTTTGCCGGCGTCGGTTCTCGAGCCCGCTGACAGCCACGGGCTCGGAAACCGGACGCCGGCAAAATTGAGCGTCCGGTTTTCGGCCCGACAGCCGCGGGCCGAATTCAAAATTTATTTTATTTTTTTTTTTACTTTTTTTTACTTTTGGGGACCTCCGACTTAATATCGCTATGATATTAAGTCGGAGGGTGCACAGAAAAGCAGTTTTTACTGCTTTTCTGTGCACTTCCCTGGCGCCGGAAGAAATTAGCGCCGACCTTTGGGCGGCGCTAATTTCTTAGAGTAAAATGTGCGGCTTGGCTGCACATTTTACTTACTGGATCGCTCGGGAATACCTAATAGGGCCATCAACATGCATTTGCATGTTGAGGGCGCTATTAGGTGCCGCGGGTGGGCCGCGTGTTTTCCTCCCCTTACTGAATAAGGGGTAAGGGAAAACACCCGTCCAGAGCAGGGTGACAGTGCGCTCCGACGGAGCACACTTTACTGGATCGACCTTACTAATTTAACCTAAGTACACACTAAGATCCAGGTCGTAATTTTATCTCCTCAAGGTTACTGTGCTGTTCAAGGTTTTAACAACCATAGATCTATAAACCCACCTGTAATTGAAAGTTCATCACAGAACAAAGCCTGCAAAGCTGTAAAAATTTCCAGGTACTCTTTTGGGTGTGCACTGCAAAATGCACTAGAACACACTGGTTTCTGAAACAAAGCAGTAGAAAAACCTGTTGAAGGTTTGTAGAACCAAATATCTAAAAATGAAATTCGGTGTTCCTGTATGTCTGCTGTGAATTTCAAGTGCACATTTAGCGAGTTTAGCCACATCAAAAAAGGACCTCGCCACAGAAGGAAGAGTCTCTTAGAGATCGCATTAACAAAAATTATTTAAAACTTCAATTCAAGGTTTAACCAACAGAAATGTGAAATGGGGATGGGGGCCATTATGACCCCTGACCTGGCTAATCTTTATATGGCTTCTTTTGAAGCACAATGGTTGTCTAATCATCCATTTCAATTCCAGATTGTTACATGGAAGCATTTCTTTGACATCTTCCTTTTGTGGACAGGTCATAGGATTGCTTTTTCTGATTTTTTTGATGTGGCTTGTTGGCATTTTACATTTGTAATCTAACTAGTAAGCTGATTTGTTTAAGACATTATAGTATTTCTTTCCCTTTTTGCCTTGTGATTTATGTCTTTTGTGATACATACAACTGCTCTCCTTATCTATGGCAATAATATAGACCCCAATTAATCACTCTCCTCCATTTCTTCACACCTAGGGGACCTCTAGGTTGTCCCAGGCTTTCATCAATAATGTAACTATTTCTGTCTCCACCACCTACACTGGGAGGCTGTTCCCTGCATCCATCACTCCTTCTGTGAAGATTATTGCCTGGTATTACCCCTGTGTGTACCTTCTCTGAGCCTCATGGCATGACCTCGTGTCCTAGAGCAGAGGTGACCAAACGTTTTGAGCAGCAGTCCCCTTTCCTTTCATGCAATTGGTGGGGTCACACCAAGATGGGTTAATTACTGACACACACACACAGACACGACACACATGACACACAGAGACACACACGACACCCACACACACACATGACACTTACACAGATTGTTCCAAACCAGTATGCTCTTAAAGTAAATTTTCAAAGTCACAATTCATTATTTCTCTTCACTTTTTGGAAATTAAAATTAAAAACTGAAAAATGCTGCTTGCATGAGTATTCAACCCCTTCAGACTAGTTCTTGGTAGAGTCACCTTTTGTTGATATAACAGGTTTAAGTCTGTTGGGACGTTTCTACCAGTTTTACACACTGTTTGATAGTGATTTTTGCCCATTCTTCCTGTCAGATTTACTCCAGGTTGTTCAAGCTGGTTGGAGGGAGTGCAGGCTGAAGAACCAGAGGAATCTGGATGACCTTGATATAGACTGCACAAACTAGTGGACCAATTGGTAAAATTGACAATGTCCTTCACGTGAGCCTGTTTTAAAATCTGCTTACCTGCATACATTAAAGCTGAAAAGTCCTAAGGAAGATGTGTGAAGTACGTTTAATCAAGCAACGGCTTAAAATTAGGAGCACGCATAAGTGCGGTAAGTGTATTTTATGTCAAACGCGCGCATGATATAAAATTACAGCATATGTCTGCTCGTATATGTATGGGCACCTGAGCACGTGTTTTAAAGTTACTGCCTCAGATTTTAAAAGACACCAAATAATTTGAAACTCATTCAATTGAGAGACATTCCTACTTCATAATCTGTTTTAAAACTTTAGCAACTTAATAAAATTAAGAAGCAGACAGAAGTCCAGCAGTGAGTTGGAGGCTATCCAGTCTTTTGCACTGAGTGCCACATGTATGATTATCTGCCTGTGGGTGAGGTATAAGTGTGCACCCAGTGCAAAGAGACTCCTGGCTCTCAGAGAACAAGCCTGATCTTTGGAGATCAGAGTTGCAGACCTGGAGGAGCTGAGGCAGACAGAGAGGTAGATGGAGGAGAACTTCAGGGACAAGCCTATGTGCTACTTTGGATTAGCAAGGTCACTTGGCAAGAGGCCATTACCTTGGTGTGGCAGGAAGTGATCCTGTAGCTAGGACCTGCTCTGAGGGTGATGACTTATCCTCTCGCTCTGAGGATGTGTCTCCAGTGCCGTTTGCCTAGTAGGAAAGGGATAGGATAGCTATTAGAGTGGATGATTTGATAATTAGAAATCTAGATAGCTAGTGGTAACTTGCCTGCTTTTGATGCAAAGGTAGCGGGCTTCATGCGACATTTAGATAAGATTTTAGAGAGTGCTGGGGAGCAGCCGACTGTCGTGGTACATGTGGATACCACTGACATATGAAGGCGCAAGAGGGTGGTTCTGGAGGCTGAATTTAGGCTCAGGGATGGGTAACTTTCAAAGTGGGCGTGCAGGCAGACTTTTTGGCGCATGAATATCGGCGTACGCCCAGGTATGCAGCCGTTTTATAACTTCCAGGCACATATGCATGCATGTTATAAAATAGCCTGGCCATGCACACGTGTGCCCAAATTTAAATGGGTGCGCGCCAAGTCATACAAATCCCAATCCTATCATGTAAGTCAGAGTATTTTATAACTGGTTCACGCCCATGCCATTGCCAGTTTCACCACTTTAGTTTGCCCAGATAAGAGCTAGGTCCTCCAAATCCACCTGGTTTCATAGTCTGCACCCTCCCCCCCCCCCCCCAAAGTTACCCTTTAAACCCAGCAGAAATGGCTAATTTCTTTAATTTAAGTTCCACCTCCTCCAAAGCAGAAATAATTTACGTGGTAGTAGAGTTGGGTGCAAATCTTCAAAATATCTGGCTAACTGGCAATGTTGTACTAAGGGTACCTGAACCTTTTCTGTGCAAGACAACTATGGTGTTCAATCAAACGAGTCTTCATTGACCTTTTGGTGCATCCCACATAGTTACCTGCATGGCTCCGATGTCAGTTCCTGTGCCTGTTCTGTGACATTCCTCCAGGTATCCCACACTCAATTTTATTTCTGGTTTATAGTCCTTTATTTGTGGCATTTGGTAAAAATGTCTGAGTTATACATGTGTGATCAAGGAGAGAGATTTTGTTAAAGTATAGTTTCTGTGTAAAGATCTATAGTACTCTGCTCTTCGTCCATTACCTGTGCAGGGGTACAAATAACAAAAAACAAAAATATGATAATAGGAAAAAACCATACAGCCTATCTAGTCTGCCCATCCACACCAGCTATTCAGCTTTACAATCCCTACCACTCCAGAGATCCTCTGTGCTTATCCCATGCTTTCTTGAATTCAGATAATGAGCTTGCTTCCATCACCTCCATGGATCCACTAACTTCACTGTAAATAAATATTTCCTTAGATTACTCCTGAGTCTATACCCTTTCAACTTCATGCTACGATCCCTCCTTCTAGAAGGAGGCCAGGCTCCTGTACACGAAAACAATGTAGGTATTTAAATGTCTGTCACATCTCCCCTATCCTGCCTTTCCTGTAGGGTATATATGTTTAGATCTTTATGTCTGTCCCCATATGCTTTAGAACAAAGACCATTGTCCATTTTAGTAGCCACCCTCTGGACCACCTCCAACTGGTTCATATCCTTTTGAAGATGTGGTTTCCAGAAATGTACAAAGGTCTCATCAGGGACTTACACAGGGGCGGTATCAGTTCTTTTCTGTTGACCATTCTTTTCTCTATGCAGTCAAGCATCTTTCTTTTGCCATTGCCTTATCCACCTGTTTGGCCACCTTAAAGTCATCAGATATGATCACCCCAAGATCCTGCTCTTCTTTCATGCTTAGAAGAATTTCATCGCTGTTACTGTACCTCCCCCTTGGGTTTTTGCAGCCCAGAGACCTGGTGGAAGGAAGATAACCAATGGGACAGTGCTATATCAAAGTACAAATTATATCGCAATGATAGGGAGGATCAACTTGGTGGGGGATTAGAAGTAATCTTGTAGGAAACAATACAAGTAATCAAGTTCTTTAGCATGAATCTTTGGTATAATACTTAAAAAAAAGGTTTTTGCTAACTGTAGACAATTTAGACAAGAATCAGAAATTATAAATACTTTCCAAATGTTCTTTTATGGTAGCAGTACAAAAACAATATTAACAATTCTATAACTGGGGCAGCCGAGAACACCCTGGATACCCTCCCCTGTTGCCCACCAAATAACACACACAAAATAACCTTAGCACTCAGAAATGGATGTAATAGCCACAGCCGTTTATTAGATGCCCTCAAACTGAGATCTAATCAGGTGCTGCGTTCTTCTGTTGCTTAGGATATAAAAATAAACCAGACCAACTAGAAATAATTATCAAAGATCTAATATGACCTAAATCACTTGGGGTCTCTTCCCTTCCTGATACAAAGCAGTACTTTCTACAATTGATGACTAGCAATTTAATCCTAATCTATGATCTCAATTTATTTACCTAAGATTTTGAATGGACCTACTATTTATTTTAATTTTGTTCAGGGTTAAGTTTGCACTTATTTGTGTAAGGCCACTAATTGATATTGTACACAAATTATCCCGAACCCCCTTTTAGTTTATAAAATGTGTTTATATATCTATCTGTTATTAGTCTATAAAGAATCCTGTCGCCTTGGCTACTAAAGATCACTTATTTTATCCCGTAAATATTGAGGTCCAACATCATAAATCATTCTATGACCAATGATCACTATCTTAAAATTTAAACAAAAAGTAACCAGTAGCCAATGTAAGTATTCCAAAGTAGAAGAAATATGGTCTTGTTGTCTAAGCAGCTGTGTTTTGTATATACTAAATTTAAACTAGTTAAACTCTGGAATTCATTGCCAGGGGTTGTGGTTTCAGCAGTTAGTGTTACTGGGTTTAAAATAGGTTTGGATAAGTTCCTAGAGGTTAAATCCATAAACTGCTATTACAGTAATTAATAAGTAATAGTAGCTTGTGATCTATCTGTTTGGGTACTTGCCAGGTACATGTGACTTGGATTGGCCACTGTTGGAAATAGGATACTGGGCCTGATGGATCCTTGGTGTGACCCAGTATGACATTTCTTTTGTTCTTATGAAGCCGTATAAGTTATTTCTTGTCTAACCAAGCCAGAAGAGCATTACAATAGTCTAATCTGCTAAATATAAAACCCTGAACCAACAAGATCAGATCATGTCTAGATAAGAGTGAAGATTCCATATTACTCATGATTGTCAAAATGGCAATTTTATCAAATTGTCCACTTGAGTTTGCATATTTAGTTCTGAATCTAAAATTACCCTTAAAAAAGTCCACAGTGAGTGGATTCAAGGATGGTTTGTGGTACAAGGATGTCCATTACCAATAGACATAACATCTACTACTATGGCTTTGGACCAGACACAACCAGGCTATGATATGTCTGTGGATGGATGTCCCTGCATTCCCAAAAATTAAGGGCCTGGAAAATGGAGGAACCTCATAAATCTCTCAGAAACCGTAGTCTGTCCTCCTCTTGGAGTGCAACTTCATCTACCTTCCTGGGAACTCAGGGCCGTTGCTAGGTTTTTTTTGCTGCCCTGTGCAAACAATTAATCATAGAAATGATGGCAGAAAAGGACCAAAATGGTTCATCTAGTCTGCCCAGCAAGCTTATGGTAGTATTATTTATTATTTAAGTTCTTTTAATATACCGATGCTCAAGACCAAGTCTTATCGTACCGGTTTACAATGGAACAGGGGGAAACCATTTAACAACTGTATAGATGATAAAGTTACATTAAACAGGGAACAAAAAACATGGACTTTGGAAGACAGGAAAGATATCAAAATATAATAACTGGAGAGTACTGAAGGTAGTTATCACCAAAAAACAATTAAGTAGCGAGATAAATAAAGGTTAACATAAGGTTAAATAATTCGGCTGTTGATTTATCATAGGCAATTATTAGGAGTAAATTTCCTGTGAAAGGGAGGAACAGGTGAGGTAAGCGGGGGGGGGGGGGGGGGGGGGGGTGGAGGCAGGGCAGGGAAAGGGTTGGGGAGGAGAAAGGGAATGGGTAAGAAGGAAAAAGAGACAATATTGGTTGATAGAGGCTCTATCAACCGTAAGCTTGGACGAACAGCCAGGTTTTCAGTTTCTTTCTGAAAGATAGATGGCATTGTTCCTGACATATATCTGGGGGGAGAGAATTCCAATGGAACGGACCTGCTGTCGAAAGAGCTCGTTTATGGATGGAGTTGTGGACCAAGAGTTTGCTTGGGGGGGCCTGGAGAGAGCCTTTGTATGCAGATCTGATCGGCCTTGTGGAAGCATGAAGTTCGAGTGGGATGGAGAGTTGGAGTGAGGATTGCTGGTAGACAGATTTGTGAATGATAGTAAGAGTCTTGAAGAGTATTCTATAGTGGATTGGTAGCCAATGTAGAATTTTTAGAATTGGTGTGATGTGGTCTTTACGATGCGAGTTGGTAAGAATCCTGGCTGCTGCGTTTTGCAGCATCTGTAGAGGTTTAGTAGAAGAGGCGGGTAGACCGAGTAGTAATGCGTTGCAGTAGTCAATCTTTGAAAACAGTATGGCTTGAACTGAACGGAAATCATGGAAGTGTAGGAGTGGTCTTAGCTGTTTTAGGACCTGTAGCTTAAAGAAATATTCTTTTGTTGTGGTATTGATGAACTTTTTGAAGTTCAATCTGGACTTCAAAAAAAGTATCTGCCATGCCATGCAGTTTACCCCCATGTTTCTCTTAAGGGTAGCAACTGCTGCTCCGGGTAGTTATCCCCAAGCCTTATGATAACACATAAAGAATTACTGCTAGTAACAGTTTTAGTGGGTGATGAGCCTTTTTGAAAATGTCAGATAGTGCTGCTTCACATGCTTTGTTTTTGGACTTAGCCAAAGAAGCAGTCCTGTGGGTTTTTTTTTTCCCTTATGCTGCGCATCACTTCCCCAGACTGTAAATGTCCGGGCCCGTGTTGGTTACTGTGCTGCCCAGCTCCCTCCAGTGATACAAACTTAAAAAAACTGACAACTCCCCGAACCCGCTGGTCTTCGCCCCCTGCCCCGGAAACCATGGTCAATGCAAGGGTATTAGGTGCTCCAGGCGAACCTTATAGCCTTGCACAACACACCCCTTTCCCCCAACCACCCCCGGCCCACTCCACACACACAGTTAAGAATTATGCATTTATATTTTACTTGAAAAATATCAAAGTACAAAATACTAAGATAAAAATATCACTTACATTATAATTACATGCACTGTTGTGATAGCAACCAGAAATTCCTGCAAAAAAAACCCACTTGGAACCCATATGGTATTAGGTATGTGTTGTGTGTAGGCTTGACTCTCCAAAAGTCCTAAAGCACTAATACACTTCCTATTAGAATATCTCGCCTCACTCTCAACTGCGGAACATAAACAGACTGTCGCCAAATACAGACTAGAGCAATCATAAAATAGAAATACATATGTGACAAAACGAATTGGAAACCACAAGAAGCCAGACTCTATTTGCAGTGTAGCAATAAGAAACCAGAACCATCACCATTCCTCAAACAACATCAAACAAAATCAAGAAATATAATAAGTACATAATCATAATATAAAAACATTAATAATAATATTTTAAAAACAGATGACAAATAAAAGATCAAATAATTAATTAAGAATGGGGTCCACTAGAGGCTGTGCGGACCCCATCCCGCTGGTAATGTCACTTCCCTGGTGTGCCACCCTGTGCAATTGCACAGTTTGCACACCCAGTGGTGCCGGGCCTGTGGGAACTGATTGTGCAGGAGCTCCTCAAAAGTATCTCTCTCATTTGGCAGAAAATGCCAAATCCTTGTTATCAATTAAGAGACATGTGTCGAAAAAGAGCGGGACCATGGGAGGAACTGGCGCACAAAAACACAGAGTTTCGGGTGCTTCGGCATATGGTGTGTTGGCACCATTGGCGCCATCAATGCACTGTGCATTGGAACCATTGAAGCACAAGACCCCAGTGCTGTCAAAGCAAAAGTCCATGGCAGCATTGAAGCAACTGGTGCCGTTAGTGCATAAATCCCTGACACATTCAACAGTTTGAGTCCTAGGATATGAAGTACATTGGTCCGCAATACCCTACCATCAGGGCAGGTTGTTCCATCACATTCTGCTAGCCTGCAAAAGTTTTTGATAGGGGCGGATTACTGCCTATTACCAGAGCTCTTACACCAACAAAATTACTGGAACAAGGTTTCCTCCTGGAGACTCCAAATCTCATTTGTTCTCTAGTACCTCTCCCATCTAATTGGCCTCCAATTCAAATTTTAAAGAGCCTAGCCGATGTGCAGGATTTCATTCTGGTATTAGAATAGGATGTTCCACTGTCCATGCTAGCCTCTTCTCCATATTGTGAAGGATTTCTTTAGCTCTGTAATGTAGGTACCTTTCAACCCCTCCTTTCTGGGATATCAGATTTACCCCCATGAGGAGTCCCAATATCCCCATTTCAGGTGGATTCTTCATCAGAATGCTTACGAGGTGATTCTAGTCCATGTTACTCGCTTGCAGCAGAATCCAGCCAGTCAGAGGATTTCTATCAGGACTATGCCCTCTGAGGTGACCAAGGATCCCTCCTCAGCCACCTCTTTCATCATTAGGGTTCTGGATCAGTGTTCCTACACTGGTAGGCTCTGAAGATGGGGTTGACATCCCCCTTCCAGACCCTCCTGAACACTTGTCTCCATTGGAGAACCTTTCCAACTCCAGATTTCTGGACAAGATGGGAAAAGCACTAGGAGTTAATGTGCATAAGGACAAAGATCCTCATATAGACTGTGGTACCTGTGGTAAAAACCCTTCCCTGCTGTTGGGGGGTTTTTAATTTAAGTGTAGTAATAGTCATGACTTTTATATGATGGAGTCTTCAGATGTTGCACAGGTAGTACAGTACAATAACCTACTCGCAACTAAAGCTCCTTGTTAAATAAATCAAACACCTCCTTATATTCTGATAGGGAAGCCAAAGGCCCTCCCATGCCTTGGCAGCACGTGTAAAAGAGCATGCAAAAGGTGCATTGCCCCTTTACGCACCCCTTCTGCGAGCCTGTGGGTGAGTTTGTGGGCTACATATACTTGCCGTGGTGTGTGTTTTGGCTCATTTCTAGTGGTGTTTTAACTGGATGCGTTGTTTGAATTAGGAAGTTAGAATGGCTGCGTCATATGTTAATGGGGAGATGGTACATAATTCAGATGTAAGAACACATGCCATCCTGGTAATTACCGTATCAGCCAAGGCAGATGTGGACGATTAAATATGATTAGGAAATATGAGAAATTAGATGGCTTGTCAATGGTAAAGAATTTTAATATACAACGGGGAACACTTGTGATTACTGGATTACTATTGACCACCTTGTTGATAAATGCACAGTCGATACTATAAAAGAGCTATTTTTAATGACCTGATTAAGGATGAAAAGCCAGATTGTGTCTGTGTGACGGAAACATGGTTTAAAGACACTGATTTGGTGTTCATTAATCAATTGGAGGTAGAAGGTTATGATATTTTATAAAACAAAATAGGAGTGGGAAAAGGGAGGGGAAGGTTTAATGATACTTAGGAAAAAGGTCCTGAAGTTAAAGAAAGAAGGCATTGAAACACATTCTAATTACAAAATGTTAGTTAAAGCTAAGGATCTAAATATATGTTTGTTTTATTGTCCCCCCAGGTTTAGTTTTGAATAACATATCTCCTTTAGTTGAGGTTCTTGTTAATTTAGATGTGGATTTAACCACAACTATTGTTTTAGGTGATTTTAATGCACAAGTTGATGCTGTTCCACCAATATCCGTAGTTGTTACTTTATTGGACTGTAAGGAGCTTTGGGTTAGCACTAGATTATTAGGGGTTTAACACATAGAGCAGGTCATACCTCCTCCTCCGTTCACTGTGTCTGTCCATTCAGCTTGCTCCTCCCATGGACAGCTGGGACCTGGGACATCATGGCTAGGAGCTGGGCTTTCCTAGGTGAGAGCTGTGGAAACAAAGAAGACAGAAATATGAATGCTAAGAAATGCACATATTTTGCATAAGATGAGCACTTTGTTTGCATTATTCAATGTGAGCATCAAATGCAAAAAAGTGTGGACATAACATATGTAGCATACTTCACAGTTATAGGTGGTGTCTCTTACTGGACCTGGCTCATGTTGTGTCCAGGGCCTCATCCATATCTTCCAAAACATCTGGTCCCAGCTGTTGGATGAGTTCTTCCTCTATGGGACATGGGGTTCCTCCTCTAGTCTGATGCATGTACCTGTCCCTGCTGGCATCCTTGTTCTTGATCTGTGGCTTGATGTCCCTGAAGTGGTGGGCCACCTACTCTCCAATCCTCTTGATTCTACTCAATTGGGATATGGCCTACACGATGGTCTGCCATATCTGTCTCTTGACAGTCCTGAAGGTCTTTGCAACCTGGTTTCTGAAAAACAAGTTGTAATTCTCCAGGACCCTGGCGATGAGCTGCTCAAAGACCTAAGTTTTGAATTTCAAAAATATGGACTTTGTCAAAAGGGGAAGTACCTGGAGGGTAGAACTAGACAACTGGGAGAAAATGAGAGAGGTGGAACAACAATGTGCCAAACTAAAAGGAGCAATTACAAAGGCAACAAATCTATATGTTAGAAAAGTAAACAAAAGTAAGAGAAATAAGAAACCAATCTGGTTTTCAAAGGAGATGGCTGATAAAATAAAGGCAAAAAGAACTGCGTTCAAGAAATATAAAGGATCCCAAAAAGAGGAACACAGGGAAGAAGATCTGGTGAAACTGAGGGAGACGAAGAAAGAAATCAAAAGCAAAAGGTCAGGTGGAAGAAAGGATTGCCAAAGAGGTAAAGTGAGGTGACAAAACATTTTTCAGATATATCAGAGAAAGGAGAAAGGTCTGAAGTGGTATAATAAAATTGAAAGGTGACATAGATCAATGTGTGGAGACAGATGAAGAAATGGCCAAAATCTTAAACAAATACTTCAGTTCGGTGTTCACTAAAGAAGACTCTGGAGAAGGACCGTCGCTAGTTGGCAAGTCTGTGGACGGTGGTGGAGTAGACAAAACTCTGTTTATAGAACAGAATGTATGGGAAGAGCTAGGAAAACTGAAACTGGACAAGGCCATGGGGTTGGATGAGGTACATCCCAGGATACAGAAGGAGCTCTGAGCTCCTTCTGGAGATGTGCTGAAAGACCTGTTCAACAGATCTCTGGAAATGAGAGTGGTACTGTGAGATTAGAGGAGAGTGGTGGTGGTCCCGCTTCACAAGAGTGGGAGCAGAGAGGAGGCTGGTAACTACGGGTTGGTTAACCTCACCTCGGTGGTGGGAAAATTAATGGAGACTCTGCTGAAGAAAGGATAGTGAACTATTTACAGTCCAATGGGTTGCTCGACCCAAAGGCAGCATGGATTCATTAGGGGAAGGTCCTGTCAGACAAATCTGATTGATATTTTTGATTGGGTGCCTAGAGAATTTGATCAGGGAAGAGTGCTCAATGTGATTTACTTGGATTTTACTATAGTTTTTGATATGGTCCCACATAGAAGACTTGTGAATAAAATGAGAAGCTTGGGAGTGGGTGCCAAGATAGGAACATGTTTTGCAAACTAGTTGACTGATAGGAGACAGCATGAAATGGTAAATGGAACCTACTCTGAAGAAAGAATGGTATTAAATGGCGTGCCACAGCGATTGGTTTTGGGACCAGTTCTGTTCAATATCTTTGTGAGTGACATTGCAGAAGGGATGGAAGATAAAGTTTGTCTATTTGTGGATGATACTAAGATCTGCAACAGCGTGGCCATGCCTAAAGGAGTAGAGAAAATGATAAGTGATTTAAGAAAGCTTGATGAGTGGTCAAGAATTTGTCACCTGGGATTCAATGCTAAGAAGTGCAGAGTCGTGCATCTGGGGTGCAGCAGTCCAAAAGAGCTGTATGTGATGGGCAGTGAAAGACTAATGTATACGGACTGGGAGAGGGACACCTTGGTGTGATAGTGTCTGGTGATGTGAAGGCAGCAAAGCAACGTCACAAGGTGATGGCTAAAACCAGAAGAATGCTGAGCTGCATAGAGAGGAATAACCAGTAAGAAAAAAAGAAGTGATAATGCCTCACCTGGAGTACTGTGTTCAGTACTGGTGCCCGTATCTCATAAAGGATAAAGACAGGATCGAGGTGGTCCAAAGAAGAGTGACCAAAATGGTGTGGGGGAAGCATCAGAAGAATTATGAGGAGTGGCTGAAGGATCTGAATATGTATATGTAAGGAAGAGAGGAGGTCCAAGGGAGATATGATACAGACCTTCAGATACCTGAAAGGTGTTAATGATGCACAATTGTGAAACCTTTTTCCATTGGAAAGAAATCAATAGAACTAGGGGTCATGAAATGAAACTCCAAGGAGGACAACTCAGAACCAATGTCAGGAAATACTTCTCCAGAGAGAGGGTTGTGAATGCCCGGAATGTCCTTCTGGAGGAGGTGGTGAAGATGAAAATAATGAAGGAATTCAAAGGGGCATGGGTTAAATGCTTCCATCCCTAAAGGCTACAGGAGGAATTAAAGAAAAGAGTGTATGGGGGTAATGGGGGGTAGCTTGCTGGTGTGGCAGTTGCTCCCCTTAACAAATAACAGTATCAAGGCTTAATGAAACTCCATCATTGCTCTCTGCTTTAACGGCAGTGGGAAAAGGGGAACTGGATTCAGACTTCAACCAACAAGGGTCCTGACTTTTTGGGTTTGGGGAACAAATAAGCATGGGGGTAACTTGCTGATGCAGCTTTTACTACCCTTAATCATTAAGCCGGATAATTTTGATTCAACTCCAACATTGCTCTCTACTTCCATGGCAAGGTTAAAGGGAAATTGGATTCAAACAGCATCCGAGGGCCCTGACCTTTACGGTCTGGGCAACTGATAAGCATGGGGGTAACCTGCACAGTGTGACAGATACTGGCATAAGCTTGCTGGGCAGACTGGGTGGATCATTTGATCCTTTTCTGCCGTCATTTCTATGTTTCTGTGTTATTCTCCATGTTGAACTTGTTTGCATGGCGCCGTGAATGAGCTGCTGCCTGGCTGCCCAAGGATTGGGTTGCCACTTCCAGAGAGGTGGTGTCACTCTCCAGACTCTCACTCCCACTCCCTGCTCCCTTCCCTTCTTCCCCCTCTCCTGCACCTGCCCTGACAACTCCCCCACCCTCTATCTTGTCTAGCCCTACCCTGACGTCTTCCTCCCTCCATATTCTCCTACCTTTACCCTTCCCTCTATCACTGTCCCTTCCCTCCTCCCATGTCTCTACTCCTACTACCACTACTCCTCCTCCTATCACTCTGCCTCATACCACTCCTGCTCTCCTCTTCCTTCCTCCTCTCATCCTGTCGACTCTCCTCCCTACCTCTATGCACACGCCTTTCATGTTCCATCTTCACACCCACCCCTCCTCTCTTCCACTCTCTAAACAGAAATAGACACACAGATAAACAAGACAAACACACAAAAACTGTCACTTTTCTTTCACACACAGATAAATAAAATAGACAAAGGGTAAGGTAAACAATGACATACAAGAAACAAGATAATGCAATTAGGTAATTGAATAAATAACTAAATCAACTCCTACTCACCAGCAGCAAACTCCTCTCCTCTCCACTAACTCCTGACACACCCTCAAAGAGGCAGCTGCAGGAAGCCAGTATATATAAATAAAAAATTATCATGCCATGTGTAAAATGACCACGCCATGTGTAAAATGATGCACCATGCATAAAATGACATGGCATGATAATGTTTTGCAGAATGTGAAAAAGTATTGCGCCTCATGATATTTAAATATGCGATGCGGTATTCGGTTATTAGCCTAATTGCGCTCATAATTTTGTGCGGAACTTTAACGTGCCATATGTCAGAGATTTTTACCATGGCTTGATGAATCTAGGGGTAAGTTATATGATTTGAATGTTTAACCACCACTGAAAAGTGTGAGAACAAAATTCTTAGCATGGAATAGTCTGCCCTTTTCTGTTATGGGCAGGGTGAATCTATTTAAAATGAAAAAATGGCTCTAATATCTTACAGACAATTCCTCTACTGCTACAAAATCGGAATGTTACACTGGGATATGCTCTGTTGTCCCATTTCATTTGGTGGGGTAAAAGAGACAGAATACTGATAGGTTAAATGTTGGGGGATTGGAAAGAGGGGAGCCTGGGTATGCTGAACATTGACGAGTATAACCTTGCGTGTTTGCTCCCTCATGTCAAGGATTGTATCTTTGATACCTCTCACTGCATGCTCTTGGATTTTGAAAAACATCTGATCACCCCTCCCAACCTTGTCATCTTCTTCACATGAACTTGGAACAACTTCCCCAGGTTGTACTGTTCTGATAGAACTGTTGTGGAAGACCTGGATCTCTCTGTGTATGAAACGGGGGTGTGCTATAAGGGAATCTGTGTGTCTTCCAATACCAGGGCAATTTAGTTTACCCCTCAGGGCCTCCCTACATTGGGCAGAGCAGGGACTACAGCATACAGTATATGCCAGGTACTAGATGAGCTTGGTAAAATGCTTCCCTATCAGGACCTGCAATCTAGTTTCACTCTAACCACTACTATGCATAGCTCCAGTTGCACAACTACATTTCTTCATTGAAAAGGGCTAATATAAGATTTTCAGGTAGAGGGATTTTTTCAAATAGAACAGGAGAGGCTTGGGATTTCATGTATCCCTAAATCTCTGAATGGTTTGGGGTCCACTTTTACCTGTGAAATCCTAGAAAACAAGTGGACAGAACTGCCCAATATTTTGGATAACGTACAACTGTCAAAGTCCTTTGCATGGATACCTGAGCTGTTGCAAAATGCAAATCTTAGAGAAACACAATACAAACTTTGCTCCACAAGGTGGGTTTTTTTTTTTTTAGAATCGAGGAATGAATTTAGTGCTGACAGGCTAAGGGAATGTTGGGGCACTGTTTTGGGCTGTGAGCAGCAAATATTTTTTGGGATAAAATTTTGAACATGCTGCTGGGTCATTCAGTGTCATTCACTCTGGGATAAGGTCCTTTTTGATGTGGTAGCATCATTCACGGTAAAGGGGAAAGACACCACTTCTTTGCTAAGAAAAGGCTGTCTGATAGGAAAGAAATCAATCTTCTCGGTGTGGTGTGATCAGTCACTACCCTCCTTTTGGCTCTGGAGAAATAAGCTACATGGTTGAATGCGAATGGAAACTCAAACTAAGGCTTGATCCTTTAAAAGTAAAGGTTATTGTGCTTTGGGACCTATATCTACAGAGGCTTTCTCCCAGTGCCAGAAAGGAGGTGATTAATTATCCGTAACATTTGTGGCTTTCCTGAATCTTTTGGAGCTGTGCCACGTGCTGAGGTGGTCACGTGGGATATAGGCTCAGTGGATATTACCCCCTTTCAGTATGGTATTTATTTCACATTGGGGAAGGGGGGGGGGGGGGTGGCAGGGATTGAGGGTTCCTAGATGATTTTCTGAGTTAAGAGTACTGGGGAAATCTTGCTTTTATTTGTTTTCTTACTTCATGCCTCTTCATTTCTGCTCTAAGTGGTTCTACGTTCCTGCCATTGAGGGCACCTGTACATTTTTTATGGGGCAGATGTGTACTCTGGCCTGTCATCTGTGCTATTTGGTACTTGGTCAGAGGAGGGGAGATGGGGAAAAATGTGTATTACAAAGTTATTGTAAATAAATTACAAAGTTATTGTAAATAAATAAATGTTGGTCTAGTGTATTTGTTTGATGTACAGCAGAAACCAATGTATGTCAAGCTTGTTTTATTGCATTCTTTTTCAATAAACAGTTGTAAACATAAAACAAAGGGTAAAGCATCTCCTGCTCTATCTGGAAACTAGATTTTCAGTCTCCCCGAGATTGTTGTAAATTGGAGGGGCGTGCACAAACTTTAACCTCTCTCATAAACGTATTCTCTCTCACACACACAGCCATACACACACTGTCTGTCACAAACATGCACATACACATTCTTTCTAAATATCACTTTCACACACACACACAAGCCACTTTCTGGCCCTCTCCCTCTTCCTTGGCTGCAGGCTACAGGAAACGCCAGCAGCCCTGCAGGGGCTCTTCTTTGGCTGCGGGCTGTAGAGAAATGGTGGCGGCCCTGCATGGCCTCCCCTAGTTGCTGGCTGCGGGAAACACTAGTTGCCCCCCCCTCCCTCCCCCCGGGGCTTCTTCAGCTTGAGCAAACACCTTAGCCGTGCAGGTCTTCTTTTATTCAGGCAGAGGCTGAAGCCATGGACCATTGGGACACTGAAGAAGAGACTCAGGCCATGGACCACATATGCTAATACCCCTGATGAGAAGGGAGAGGTCAGGCCATAGCGACAGGCAGTGCAGTGCTGCACATACTCAAAGTCCCTGCTTCCTCCGTTTCAGAATTTCTAATGCAACACCCATACTTATTTTATTTATTCATTCTTTCATTTAATTTTGTCTGTCCTACCACAAATGCCAGAACAGATCACAATGTGAATATTAACATATACATTATAACATACAAAACATAACAGTAGATAGCATAATAACCTGGTCTCCAGGCAGAGAGAACATGGTTTGGGTGCAATAAAAATGTCCTTCTTGTCAACTGTTGGCCCTTGGCAGCTCTCTCATAGACATAAGCCCTCCAGATGATATACCAGTCCATCTCTTCCCAGTCTCAAAGATCCCACATTCAGCCCTTCCTAAACTAATCCCCCTTTCCTCTGCTCCAGGCTACTTCTTCCCTTACTGTCTTCTAAATGATAGGAGGAGAGAGGCTGGGTTAGGGAGCCAGTGATATTTCTTGCTTTGCTATGTCTATTCCAGGCTTACCCCCCCTCCCATCCAGTTGCCTAAATGCTGCCTAGGAGGAGAGGGGCTTGAGTGGGAAGCCAGGACTGTTCTCTGCCTGAGATTCTGCACAGCTGGAAGGCAAGCAAATCTCCAGCTAGTAAGCTCCTCCCCTCCCCAATTTTTGCAGCCTTACGTACAGGCCTAGTGGGACTATTGACAAATTCAAGCCTGCTTCACTAGCATCATTCTTAGAGAAGACATCTTCCTATTACAAACCGAGTTCCCATGGATTCTCCTTCACCTGTGAATCAGAATTATAAGGCTAAGGTGTCAGGAAATCACAGGAGATCGAGCCCCCGCCAATTCCAGCAAGATCTCACGGAAAGGCTGAAAGAAAACCTTGAAAAATAAAGAAGGGTCCCCGAATGAGCCTTTTCCTGGGCGACATATTTCCTACATAATTAGCATTTCCCCCCAGAATTCTACTAGCATTGATCCTGGAGAAAAGTGGATTATCTGCGGTTGACCCAACGTCAGAATTAACCCAAGACGTTCATACCCCTCTCCTGAAGGCATTTAGGCGGTCTGGAATTGATGCCCAGCATCATTTCTAGATTGCCCCCTTTGCTGGTTCAAAAGAAGCTTTTAACAGCCCCGAAGGGACCCCCCCATCCCATCCCATCCCATCCCATCCCAGACGCAGGCACAGATAGCTCCAGATGCTGGTAAAGGAAAGGTCCGAGAGCCAGCAGGATTTGTTGTGCTTCACTGCGGGGTGGGAATTTCCCTCGGGGTTTTGTTTTTTTTTTCTCCCTTTCTTGAGTGGGGGCCGCACGTTCCTTTCGTCAGTGCAAAGCTCCCCCTTCTCCTCTCTCTCTCTCTCTCTCTTGTGCTGCTCGGCTGAGCGTGCGCAGGCGTCTCCTCTGCCGCCCCCCGCCGCCGCCGCCACTTCTCAGTCTCCTGTCTGCCGAGCTGCGCTGGATGCTCTGCGCTCCCCCGGGCCAGGGATCCGGGCAGTCCCCTCCCGCCCTGGACATAGCGGATCGGAGCGGGTGAGTACAGACCGGGGGGGGGCGCCCCTTAGCCAGGCGTCCCTTAGCCAGGCGTCTCTGCGCCCGCTCAGGGCTGATAGGGGGAGGGGAGACGGTGGGATGTGACTGACCTGGGGGTCTGGCTTGAAGCTGCTTCCTGTGCAGAGCTCCTTGGCAGTGTGCAAGAATGTGCCTGGAGCTGATCGATCCACAATCTAAACAGCATAACAAAAAGTCTCGTTTACGTGCTTTCAAAGATTAAGTAGCAGTTAACAGGAATACGAAGAGGCGCCCGACTTTCCCCTTCCTTGGAATAACTTCCGTTTTATTCAAGCGCAGGGGAAACAAAGAATGTATTTAAGTGTGTAACTTGCAGTGCCGCTGGGGTTAGGAGGCGATTAATCGGAAGCGGGGTTTCCCTGCCTCCCTTTCTTTGGATGTGACTCTCCGGAAAGCGAAAGCTGAAGGTGCCCAGCAGAGGATGGGCGCCCCGAGTCTGTTTGCCATGGTGGACGTGCTGGGCTGTCTCTCGGCTCCCTATCTCCGCACTCCAGCCCTGCCCCATCGCTCCCCCTTCTGAGACGGAGAACATGTGGCAGCTCCATCTCTTCCCCTCCCCCCCCCAGCAGCACCGATGACCCACTTATTACAAATTCCGGTGGCTGTCAAAGGCGGACTTCTCAGCCATTGTTTTCTGTACGTGTATGCTGGGCAGAATGGATGGACCGATTGGTCTTCTGCCGTCATTTCTATGTTTCTATATGTATTTTCCTTCCTGCTGAAAATTGAACTGTGAGAATATTCCTTGGGTGGGTGGGTATGTGTGCATGTGCTTACAATGATGGTGTCCTAGTGAAACGCTGCCTCTATTTATGGGGATTTACAAAATGTTAGCAGCTTAATTCTGGTTCACATTTCCCTAGTAGTAATATTTTTATAGTAGAAAAAAAAAGAGGTACTTGTTGGCGGATCTATTATGTTCAGACTTCTTCCCAATGTTCTTGAGCTGACTGGAGATTTTCTACCGACTTGCTATCTCCTATAAAAATAAATATTTGCATATACAATTTTATTATTATATTTTTATTTATTTAATCCCATGCATTTCAGAAGGGATTTGAGATGTTTCTCATCCAGGCTTCAAAGTATCGTCCTAAAGTACTTTTCCAAGCTGGCCTACCCTACTTCTGCTATGAAATGTGCACGAGTTCCAGCCATGCTCTCTTCCACCGCCTTATCACCCAGGCCGTAAAAAAAATGTTCATATTCATTTTAAAGGAAGCTTAGCCTTTATTGGTTTCACACTTGTGACCCCTCCCTTGTTTAACGTATTCCATGGCAGCAGACTACATGTAAATCCCAGTATTCTTAGCTGTAGGTAATTCAGTGGTCAGTGAAACAAGCTGAAGCAATGAGTTGGCCCCCACCCTGTTTTTTCTTCTTTAATTTCAGTTTTATTACTGAATATCTATAGTATGCCTTTCAACCTTTTGAAAGCTCTTTCTGCTATAGCCGCAAATAACTAACCGACATGTGAACCAAGGGAGTTGGAAAAGAGATCTTTTTTTTTTTTTAAACCAGTGGATGTTGCCTTATAAGAAATGCACACCTTTTTATTCCAAAAATGTATGAAGATTTACAGACTAAAATGTATTAGAACAAAAAAAAAAAAAGGGAACCAAGTAATAAGGCCAAAAGAGGACACCATAAAACCAAACCAAAACAGGAAATTGAATAATATGGGCACTTTAGCTAATAGTGTGTGAGGTCGGTTTAACCAGCCAAGGATTAACAGCTTTGTACAGATTTCAAAGGAAAAAAAATTAGTTCTCAGTGCAGTTGTAAACTAAGCATCTGGACAGTAACTTTTTCAGACAATTTCTCCTTTTAATTAGACTGCTTCCTGGGCTGACTCCTGCCAGCTGATGGTTTGTTTACTGTTTTCCTTTCAGAGGTTTATAATGTAGAAAAATGTAAATGAAAAACATTGCCTGAGGAAGGCATCTAATAGGTGCCAGCATTGCATCATTACATGTTCATTAACCTCATAAAAGTGTTATCTATGCTGTTTTCAGGTGGGCTTTCTTTTAGCTGCTTTTCATTTTTGCAACATGCGATTCTGTGACAGGGCCGTGCTGTGTACACGGTTGATTTTATAAATGGTAAGGCTGGGTGAGCCTTGGGCCCTGCTCCCGGCTGAGGCTCAGCTGCTATTCATTCTTGCAGAGAGCTCGTTAGGCCTGCCTTTTGCATGGTGGCCCCTTCGCTGCATGTGCCACTCAGTGTGGCCTTGCTCTCCTGCTGTCCTGGTCTCGCAGCAGCGCGCAAGGATAGTTAAAGCTCAGGCCTGCCAGGAGACGGAGAGAGTTCAGTACTCCCTGAACCAAGGAACCCTGGTCGCTTTTCCTCCTGAACAAGTTTTGCTGCTTGTTTTAAAGCAGCAGTTTTAATAAATAAAATTAGGCTGAGGAGTTGCTGCCTTGGGAGCACTGAGTCTGTACTCATGTATGTTTATAGGAGTGGCCTGCGCACAGCATGAGGAACTCACTGTGGAGTATTCCCACTCCGTTATCTTCCTTTCTTTCTGATATACACGGTTCCCCAGGCCGGGGGTTCCTGATCTGGCTCTGTCCATACCTCCTTTAGTAGGTTGAGTGCCCTACTTAGATTTATGTACCTGCTGAATTAATATCGCTTCTTGCTACATTTCTTGTTTTTCCTTTCCTTTTTTTTTTTCCTTTTTCTGTAATTGGATTCCCACATTGTGGACTAATGGAAGGAAAGAAGAAAATATTTTTGTATTTTCTTTATTTTTCTCCTTTTCTGTTTCTTGAATGTATGTTAACACTTTTTATAAATAATTAAAAAAAAAAAAAGTGGTAGGAGTGGGATATGGAGCCTGAGGAGGGGACAGACTAGGGTGGGAGGAGGTGTAACAGAGGAGATGCATCTGGGGTGAGAGAGAGAGAAGACATGGGTGAGCGGAAGAAGGAAAGAAAGTGGGGAGATTGAAGAGCTGGAAAAAAAGAGAGGAAACAGAAATATAGATGGAGGGGAAGAAGTCTGGTGAGGGACAGGAGAGCGATGGAGGGGATGGAAGGTTGGAAGGAAAAGCACAAGGAAGATGGAGAGAAATTGAAGAAAAGGGTGAAACAGCAATAGAGATTTGCACCCTGAGATGGGATGATGAGAAAAGCTGACCACATGAAGAAATGGGGAGACAAAACTGAGATAGAAAGATGGAATAAACAGAGGCAAGGGAAAACCAGAGATGCAAAAACTTGGAAAAGAATGTTGTTTTAGTTATCTTTTTGTTACAATTGTGTGCATTTTCTCTGTATAATTAAGTTGGCTCGGCTTGTGTTTTGGATCTCAGAGCCAGGCCAGGCTCCTTGGCTCGCCACTGCTGTCCTCCACATCTATCCCAAGCATATCCAAAATCTGCCACAGTGATGGCCTCCACCATTTCAGGCCTTACCATTTTTAGATTTGCTTCTTATAAAACCAGTACTTAAGCCAATACCCAGGCCCCATTCTGTTTCTTATTATCTAGTAAAATAATCATTGCTGTAAGACTGGTGCTGTGTACATTGGTGCTTTAGACATAATCATTACTTTAAAGTTGTATGTACAGCATTGTATACATTGATAGTGCTTTTTGTTTATTTATTAAGAGATTTATATGCCACAAAATACCGAATTCTAAGTGACTCTAAAAAAAAATGCATTAATTAAAACTAACAGACCACACCATTGCTGTGTGATTGTACAATGCTGTCTCAGGTCATTGTATGTACGAAGCCTCTGGAAGCTGGGGCTGTGGAGTTCAAAGCCTGGATCGCTCACGGTGGAGTCCTTTCCCGAGGGCTGCTGGGAACGGTATGCAGATGAGTCTTCCGGTCCTCTTATGCTGCCTTCTGGTTCTTTGCTTTGGGCTTTTACTTAGGAAGATGTATGAGATACCCATGTCAGAAATGACATTCAAAGGTGATGATTTAACAGAGCTGAATCAAATGGAAGATGCAATAGACAAATTGACAAACTAAAGAGTAGAAAATCACCTGGACCAGATGGTATACATTCCAGAGTTCTGAAAAATGAAATTGTGGGCTTGCTATTATTAATTTGTAAACTATCATTAACATTGCCTATGGTACCTGAAGACTGGAGCATTGCCAATGTAACACCAATTTTTAAAAATGGATCAAAGCGTGATCCAGGAAACTACAGACCAGTGAATCTGAAGTCTGTGCCAGGAAAAATGGTGGAAATTATCATAAAGAAAAAAATTACTGAACATATAGGCATAGTTTTAATGGGACAAAACCAACATGAATTTAGCCAAGGGAAGACTTCCCTCAACAATCTGCTACATTTTTTTGAGGGTGTAAATAAACATGTGGATAAAGATGAGCCAGTTGATAGAATGTGTCTAGTTTTTCAGAAAGCACTTCTCAAAGTCCCTCATATGAAATTTCTTAGGGAATTAAAAAGTCATGGGATAGGTGGCAGTGTCCTATTGTGGATTGCCAACTGGTTAAAACATAGAAAACAGAGAGTAGGGCTAAATGGTAAATTTTCCCCACGGAAAAAGGTGAATAATGGAGTGCCCAGGGATCTGCTGTGGGACCACTGCTTTTTAATATATTTTGTAAATGACCTGGAAATGAGAACAATGAGTGAGGTGATCAAATTTATCAATGTCAAAAAAAATTATTCAAAGTTGTTAAATCACAAGAGGATTGTGAGAAATTGCAAGAGGTCCTTGCGAGACTAGGCATGCAAATGGCAAATGAAATTTAATGTGTACAAGTGCAAAGTAGTGCACTTAGGGAAGAGTAACCCAAATTATAGCTACACAATATATAAGGTTCCACATTAGGAATTACCATTCAGGAAAAGGATCTAGGTGTCATCATTGATAATATATTGAAATCTTCTACTCTGTGTGCAGCAGCAGCCAAAAAATGCAAATAGAATGCTATGTGTGGGTCCCCTTGGCTGCCCACTAGATGGCCCTAGATCCCTGTGATAGCTTTTTCAGTGCAGTAGGCGAGACAATTTCTATGCAGCACCCCCCCTTGAGGCTGGCTGTAAATGCTATCTCTCTCGTGGCAGGGCTAGTGACAGCCAGTGTGGTCATTTTGGTTAAGCATCTGAGAAGTGTGAGGAGCTGTTTTGTTTTTCTCCCTGGCTGAGTTAGGCCCACTAACCCAACTTGGTGGCTTCTTTTGGAGAGGATTCATTATTGGTTCACTCCCTGCCGGAGAGGGATGGCCTCATTCCTGAAAGAGTCTTTGTTGAACTTTTGATTATTTAGAAATTGTTTTTGACTGGATTGAAACCCTGGACCCTTTGGTGAGGGACAAGCCCCAAACCCAGAGGCTGAAATTCTCAGTTTCATTCCCCTCCCATGGAGAGGCATCAGTAACTGTTCACTTCAGAGGAGATTTTTTGGACTTTTCAGTGGGTGGTTATTTTTGGTTTTTGTTTTTGTTTTCTCTCTTTGGTTATGAGGAGGTTTCAGTCATCCCATCCTCACTGGGAAGCTAGGCTTCTCTGTCCCCCAGAGAGATCACATTCATTAGAGGTTGGGAGAGGAGAAGAGAGAGAGCTTGGAGACCCACAACTGGATTTTCACCCTTGGGACACAGGACACAGGCTGGGGAGAAGAAGGAACTTGACATTTGGACCAAAGTTAGGAGTTTTGCATGATTTGGGGACTCCCCCTGCACATAGGAGTACCCTGGACAACTTACACACTCAGTAAGGGAGTGTCTAGTGACATCCCAGAGTTTGAGGTAAATGACAACTACACAGAGGAAGAAAGATACAAAGTTCCAAGTGTAAATTGCACAGTTAAAGCACAGATTGTATGAAGGACAGTATAGAACTTGATTGGACATTCTCTGTCCCTGCAGCAAGCTATCTCAGAACACCGAAAGAGAGTGACTGTAATGCACACACATTAGGTATTTTATTGATGTCTGGGAAATGTTTCATAGTTTTTGTTTGTTTTTAATTATTGGCTGCTGTTCTATTCATCAGCTATTTGTGGAAATACTTATTCTTTTTATTGGGATGTTTTTATTGTGGTGTTTTTATATTCATTAATTTTATTGTTTTGAAGAGTATTATTTCTGTTTTTCCATTTTGCACTGCATACAGTCTATCTTCTTGTGCTTTCCAGTTCAGCCTTTGTCTGTGCATTTCTATTTATATTTTATGGTCTCTTTATTCTGTATTTAGTGAGGGTTTGTCTGTGTTCTGATGTGTGACTGAGGGGGGAGGTATTCTGCTAGTGCATAGTTTCTGTGTAGGGATCTATAGCAGCCTGACTTGTTCTGTTTTCCTAATAGGAGGTGTATTGGTGTTCAGGGCCTGGTGTAATATTTGCTACGTTGCCTTTTCAGAGGAGTTTTTTTACTGTTTGAGTGCTGGCAGTTAGTATAGGAAGTTTGCTATATTGTAATTGTAATTCAGTTTACTCTGGACTTTCTGAGGGCAAAGACCATACCCAAAATGCATTATAAACGGCCTAATAACATTTGTATTCCAAGTGTGTTTATTGCAGGGCTGTGATATTGTAACCTCAGGAGAGTATACTTTCAGTGTTCTTTTTCATGTAAAATTTGGTGTTATAAATGCAGGATTTTGAATTATGTATGGTGAGGGCAGACCAAGAGTCCATCAAGCCCAGCATCCTGTTTCCAACAGAGGCGATACCACGCCACAAGAACCTGGCAATTACCCAAACACTAAGAAGATCCCATGCTACTGGTGCAATTAATAGCAGTGGCTATTCCCTAAGTAAACTTGATTAATAGCCGTTAATGGACTTCTCCAAGAACTTATCCAAACCTTTTTTGAACCCAGCTACACTAACTGCACTAACCACATCCTCTGGCAACAAATTCCAGAGCTTTATTGTGCATTGAGTGAAAAAGAATTTTCTCCAATTAGTCTTAAATGTGCTACTTGCTAACTTCATGGAATGCCCCCTAGTCCTTCTATTATTCGAAAGTGTAAATAACCGAGTCACATCTACTCGTTCAAGACCTCTCATGATCTTAAAGACCTCTATCGTATCCCCGCTCAGCCGTCTCTTCTCCAAGCTGAACAGCCCTAACCTCTTCAGCCTTTCCTCATAGGGAAGCTGTTCCATCCCCTTTATCATTTTGGTTGCCCTTCTCTGTACCTTCTCCATCGCAGCTATATCTTTTTTGAGATGCGGCGACCAGAATTGTACATAGTATTCAAGGTGCGGTCTCACCATGGAGCAATACAGAGGCATTATGACATTTTCCATTCTATTAAGCATTCCCTTCCTAATAATTCCTAACATTCTATTTGCTTTTTTGACTGCTGCAGCACACTGAGCCGACAATTTTAAAGTATTATCCACTATGATGCCTAGATCTTTTTCCTGGGTGGTAGCTCCTAATATAGAACCTAACATCGTGTAACTACAGCAAGGGTTATTTTTCCCTATATGCAACACCTTGCATTTGTGCACATTAAATTTCATCTGCCATTTGGATGCCCAATCTTCCAGTCGTGCAAGGTCCTCCTGTAATGTATCACAATCCGCTTGTGATTTAACTACTCTGAATAAGTTTGTATCATCCGCAAATTTGATAACCTCACTCATTGTATACCTTTCCAGATCATTTATATATATATTGAAAGGCACTGGTCCAAGTACAGATCCCTGAGGCACTCCACTGTTTACCCTTTTCCACTGAGAAAATTGACCATTTAATCCTACTCTCTGTTTTCTGTCTTAACCAGTTTGTATTTTGTAATCCACAAAGAAAATAAATTTGGCCAATGTTTTTATCTTTTGTGCTTTTAATACTCTGAACAACGGGGATCTATTTTATTTCACTGAAAGCTTAAGGCCTGTCGCTGATTGCCCTATATAAAATTTTCCATCAGTAACTTGCTGAATGTAGATTGGAGTATCCTGTCTCCAGAATAGGCTGGAAGTATAGTGATTTGTGGACACACTTCAAGAGGTTCTGCTCAGACAATTAGCGGAACCCGCAAGAGGAGGGGGTGATACTGACCTGGTTCTCACAAACAATGAAGCAAGGTGTTCACCTGAGCACCAGTGATCATCAAATGGTATAGTTTGATATACTGATCAAGGCAGAGAGGAGGTGTACAGAATCGTGAATTTCAAAAATACCGACCTTGGTAAATCGGGGAAATAAAGAGCTGGCAGGCTGGGAGGATATAGCTGAACTGGAAGAACAGAGGCTAAACTAAAACGTTAAATAAGGGCAACACATTTTTATAGGAAGGAAAATAAAAGCAAGAAAAGGTTTTCCAAAGAGGCTGAAAAAAAGACCAAAAGACTAGCTTTCAGAGTATAAAGGATCTCAAAAAGATAAACATAGAGAAGAATATTTGGGAAAGCTGAAAGAGACAAAGAAATCAGAATGGCAAAAGCACAAATAAAAGCAAAATATAGAAGCATGATGGTAAAAAAACACCCTATGGTCTATCTAGTCTGCCCATCTACACCAACTATTCAGCTTTATAATCCCTACCATTCCCTCAGAATCCTCTGTGTTTATTCTGTGCTTTCTTGAATTCAGATATGGTTTTTATCTCCATTCCAATACTATTCCATGCATCTACTACCCTCTCTGTAAAAAAAGAAATATTTCCCAATATTTCTCTTATCTACCCCCTTTCTCTTTCATCTTATAACCCCTCATCCTAAAACCTCCTTTCTGCTAAAAGAGGTTTGCATCCTATGTATGGAAACCTTGGAGGGATTTAAATCCCTCCATCATCACTCACCTTTTCTCTAGGTTATACATGTTTAGATTATCTGTCCCTTATGCTTTAGAACAAAGACCACTGACCATTTTAGTAGCCACTCTGCACTGATTCCAAAACAGTATTCCAAATTGTCTCACCAGGGGCCTATACAGGTGCAATACCACCTCTCCCTTTTTCTACTGACGTTTCCTCTCCCTATGCAGCCAAACATTTACATCTCCCCTGGGTTTTTGCAGCCTTCATGCATAAGTGCATTTAAATCTTAGCTGCCAGATCCTAGACCATTCCTTTAAACTTTGCTAGATCCCTCCTCATGTATTCCATGTTGCAGAGTTTGGTATCGGCTAAAACACCAATCCTTCCTGGCAATCCTTCTGCAATGTTGCTTATGAAAATGTTGAACCAATCTAAGAATCAATGTCTCTGGCACACCCCTAGTAATGATGTGATAAGACTTTTTCAGATATAAAGGAGGAAGGCCAGAGGTGGAACTATAAGATTAAAAGGTGAAGAGTAGCAGTGCGTAGAGCGGGTCAACGAGAAAGCAGAAATGCTAAACATATACTTCTGTTCAGTGTTCACTAAAGACGACTTTGGAGAAAGACCGCTGATGTTTGGCAAGGAGGTAAATACCATAGCATTCACGGAGGAGTGCGTTTGTGTGGAACTTGCAAAACTGAAGGTGGAGAAAGCCATGGAGCCAGATGAGGTACATTCAAGAATATCAAGGTAACTTGGAGAGGTCTTGGTGGGTCATCTGAAGGACTTGTTCAATAAATCACTGGAGATGGGAGTGATTCTGTGGGACTGGAGAAATCACGTTTCACAAAAGTGGTAACAGGAGAGAGGCCTCAGGATCATGGTATCTGATGATCTCAAGGCGGTGAAACAGTCTAACAAGGCAATGGCTAGAGCCAGAGGTCTGCTAGGCTGCATAGAGAGAAGCATAACCAGGAGAAAAAAAGGAGTTGATAATGTCTCTATACGGTTTGTTGGTGAGGCCTCATTTGAAATACCTGGTTCAGTTTTGGAGGATGTATCTTTTTTTTTTTTTTTTTTTAAAGGGTTAGAGAGATGCTAGAAGCGGTGCAGAGAGAGGCAACTAAAATGTTGGGGGATCTGCACCAAAAGAGTTAGAAGAAAAGGTGGGCTAGGATACAAACATTCAAATATCTGAAAGAGATTAATGCACAAATAAACCTTTTTCCAATGGAAAGAAAGCTATAGAACTAGGAGTCACAGCTTTAAACCACAAAGAGGTAGATTCAGGAACAACTTCTGAAAATATTTTTCCTGGAGGAAAGGAGGAGCAGAGGTGATATGATACAGACTTTCAGATACTTGAAAGGTGTTAATGATCCAAAGACAACGACAAACCTTTTCCGTAGGAAAAAAATCAGCAGAACCAGGGGTCACGATTTGAAGCTCCAGGGAGGAAGATTCAGAACCAATGTCAGGAAGTATTTCTTCACGGAGAGGGTGGTGGATGCCTGGAATGCCCTTCCGGAGGATGTGGTGAAGACCAGAACTGTGAAGGACTTCAAAGGGGCATGGGATAAACACTGTGGATCCATAAAGTCAAGAGGCCGCCAATGAAGAGTGGGTGACTCGCCAGAATGATGGCTACTGCCTGGAGACAATACCCTTATTAAATAAACATACACATGCTTACTGTGACTCCAACATCGCTCTAAGCTTCAACAGCAAGAGGAAATGTGGAAAAAAGGATTCACACTCACAAAGAGGGGAGTAGCTGGCTTGTTACGGCGGTTACTACCCCAAATCAAATGTGCCTGATACTTCACTTTCAATGCATATACAGCATAGTTCTCTGCTTCAACGGCAGGGGAGAAGAAAAACTGATACTTCACACATCCAGCAGAGCTCTCTGCTTCAACGGCAGGGGAGAAGAAAAGAGGGTTCGCACTCACAAAGCGGGGAGTAGCTGGCTTGTTACGGCGGTTACTACCCCAAACCAAATGTGCCTGATACTTCACTTTCGATGCATATCCAGCATGGCTCTCTACTTCAACAGCATGGGAGAAGACTGATACTTCACGCATATCCAGCATAGCTCCCTGCTTCAACGGCAGGGGAGAAGAAAAACAACCAATAAGGGCTGTATAACATAGTCTGGGTAAAACAAATAAGCATGGGTGTAGCTTGCTTATTGGCAGGGGAGAAGCTTGCTTATTAGCAGGGGAGAAGAAAAACAACCGATTAGGGCTGTATAACATAGTCTGGGTAAAACAAATAAGCATGGGTGTAGCTTGCTTATTGCGGCGGCTACTACCCCTAACTAATCAAGCTAGATATTTCACTTGGATGCAGCTCCATCACTGCTCTCTACATTAAAGGTGGGAGTGGAAGGGAAATAGAACCAAGAGCTAAGAGAAACAGATAAGATGAGAGAAAAAAATGTGTGAAGCTTGCTGGGCAGACTGGATGGGCCGTTTGGTCGTCTTCTGCCGTCATTTCTATGTTTCTATGTTTCTATATATATATGGAAAGAGTGGTGGATGCATGGAATGATCTCCGGAAGGAAGTGGTGGATACGAAGACAGTTGCAGAATTAAAAAGAGCTTGAGACGAACCCAGTAACCTATCATTAAAATCATCCATTGTACCTGAAGACTGGAGGGTGGCCAATGTAAACCCAATATTTAAAAAAGGCTCCAGGGGCGATCCGGGTAACTATAGACCAGTGAGCCTGACTTCAGTGCTGGGAAAAATAGTGGAAACTATTCTCAAGATCAAAATCGTAGAGCATATAGAAAGACATGATTTAATGGGACACAGCCAACATGGATTTACCCAAGGGAAGTCTTGCCTAACAAATCTGCTTCATTTTTTTGAAGGGGTTAATAAATATGTGGATAAAGGTGAACCAGTAGATGTAGTGTATTTGGATTTTCAGAAGGCGTTTGACAAAGTCCCTCATGAGAGACTTCTATGAAAACTAAAAAGTCATGGGATAGGAGGAGATGTCCTTTCGTGGATTACAAACTGTTTAAAAGACAGGAAACAGAGAGTAGGATTAAATGGTCAATTTTCTCAGTGGAAAAGGGTAAACAGTGGAGTGCCTCAGGGATCTGTACTTGGACCGGTGCTTTTCAATATATATATTAATGATCTGGAAAGGAATACGACGAGTGAGGTTATCAAATTTGCAGATGATACAAAATTATTCAGAGTAGTTAAATCACAAGCAGACTGTGATACATTACAGGAGGACTTTGCAAGACTGGAAGATTGGGCATCCAAATGGCAGATGAAATTTAATGTGGACAAGTGCAAGGTGTTGCATATAGGGAAAAATAACCCTTGCTGTAGTTACACGATGTTAGGTTCCATATTAGGAGCTACCACCCAGGAAAAAGATCTAGGCATCATCGTGGATAATACTTTAAAATCGTCGGCTCAGTGTGTTGCAGCAGTCAAAAAAGCAAATAGAATGTTAGGAATTATTAGGAAGGGAATGGTTAATAGAATGGAAAATGTCATAATGCCTCTGTATTGCTCCATGGTGAGAGCGAACCTGGAATACTGTGTACAATTCTGGTCGCCTTATCTCAAAAAAGATATAGCTGCGATGGAGAAGGTACAGAGAAGGGCAACCCAAATGATAAAGGGGATGGAACAGCTCCCCTATGAGGAAAGGCTGAAGAGGTTAGGGCTGTTCAGCTTGGAGAAGAGACGGCTGAGGGGGTATATGATAGAGGTCTTTAAGATCATGAGAGATCTTGAACGAGTAGATGTGAATTGGTTATTTACACTTTTGAATAATAGAAGGACTAGGGGGCATTCCATGAAGTTAGCAAGTAGCACATTTAAGACTAATCGGAGAACATTCTTTTTCCCTCAACGCACAATAATGCTCTGGAATTTGTTGCCGGAGGATGTGGTTAGTGCAGTTAGTGTAGCTGGGTTCAAAAAAGGTTTGGATAAGTTCTTGGAGGAGAAGTCCAATAATGGCTATTAATCAATTATACTTAGGGAATAGCCACTGCTATTAATTGCATCAGTGGCATGGGATCTTCTTAGTGTTTGGATAATTGCCAGGTTCTTGTGGCCTGGTTTGGCCTCTGTTGGAAACAGGATGCTGGGCTTCATGGACCCTTGGTCTGACCCAGCATGGCAATTTCTTATGTTCTTATGTTCAGGATCCCTTACTGGCAGGAAGACAGACAGAAAACACAGGGGGTAATCTGCATGGCACAGTGGTTCAACGCAAAACTTCATTAACATGATTTATAGCGGGCTTTCAAGAAAAAACAGGGGGGAGGGGTCACCTGCAAGGGAGTGTCAGCCACAACCCTAAAATCCTTGCTGAGTAGACTGGATGGGCCATTTCTGCCAACATTCACTACATTACCACGTTAAAGCTTGTGGCTTGCTTGTTATTCCTCTGTATTCCCATGCTCTTGCAAAATCGCATCCCACTTTTCCCTGCTGACTGAACCCTCCTAGAAGTAGTGCAGCCTATGTTTTTCATCAGAATTTTTTTCTTCATATATTTTTGGAATGGCTTTTGATGACTCAACTCATCTCCCTCAGCCAAAGGCTTGTCCTGAAATGTGAATCTTTCTGTGCTGGACTTGCTCAAAGTGTTTCCTGAAAGTGCGGTTTGGCTAGTGATCCCCTAGAAAGGCCCATTTCCTTTTGCTTTGAGTGGATCTGCTTTTTTTTTTTTTTGTTCTGTTTTTTGCCGATTCAGCTATGTTACTGAGAATCAGAATGAGGTTCTTGGGATGATGATGATAGGATGAGCTAATTCTTTTTTGCCAACTGTGAATCATTCAGGGGCTTCCTGATGCCAGCACATGATCACACCACCAATGTGGTTCACTGAACTAGATGCTTATGAGCCACCCACATGAACGGTACGGGGACAGATCTGGAAAGTAACAGCTTCATAAGCAAATTGATTACTTCTCTGTTTGGCACAAACGTATGCAACAATTTATTTATATTGTACCGTGCGATGTCCCTTTACTCCTGGATATGAGGATGTCTGTGATCCCCTTCATGAAAATAGTAGCACTTTCAAAAACTAAACAGTTTTATTAGGAAGGGGCTTTATAAAAATAAAATCTTGCTTTTTTTTTTTTCCAGCTTTTTGGTGGTTTCCTCCTGCGTAGAATCTGGGCTGGGAGCTGGCACCGTGAGTCTTGTTTGCCCTCTCCCGGTTAATAACAGATTGTTGCAGTGATAGTGCAGCACCCGTCTGAGGACTGCAGGCTTCCGGCCACCAACTGGCACCGTTGAGCAGTGGTTAAGGCTTCTTCCCTTCTGCCCTCCCCCCTCCCACCTCGCGCTTCAGGGGCTGCGGTGCTGCCTCTCCAACGTTCCCAGCCTCTGCTGGGATTGGGGGAGGGGGGAGGGCCCAGGAATCAAATTCAGGGCCTGTACATGGACCTACCAGGCCTGCCTGCCCACAAAATTAAATCTTTTTAAAAGTTATTTGTAAACTTGTAAGAGCCTGTGAGCGAACATGGTTTTTCCCCCTCCTTGTCAGTAGAACATCTGGAGGCTTCCTTTCCCATTATTTTTAGAGCAAATTTAGCAGAAAACCACACTTGAGGCCTGACGCCCTGATTTTCATAGGCTTTCCAAAGTAACCAGGAGAGAAAAACAGTATCGAGTTACTTTTCGAGAAACTAATAATTGCGGCTCCTTCTCTGCCAGCACTTATGATGTTAATGTTACTGTGCATGAGAAGGACCTCCTGGCCCTCCCAGTCTGCTTTGTTGCCCTCTGCTTCCTGTACCACTGCAGACCCCATTTCATCTCACGTCCTCACCTTTACCACTCTCCTCTATATCTGTCCCAAGCATGTGTAAACTGACGCAGCTTGGTTTCCAGCACCTCTATTGGGAGGTTATTCCAGGCATCTGCCACAGAACATGGGACTCTCAGTAGAGAAGTATTTTCCCATGTTTCCTGCAAACCTTCTCCCCCCTCAGCTTCATGTCATGACACTTGCAGACGAAGGAAGTCACTCTGGTTCCCCATATTTGCTCCATAAGATCAAAATTGTAAAAGGTTTCCTGTATCGGCGCAATCCTCTCTCTATACTATAAAAACATTAGGCGCTCCAGGTGAGCATCGCGGCATGTTTGCATGGTAATAATGCCCACCTGCAGCTGGAGGAGGGGGCGCTGCTGGCACAGGAGGACTCGGTCAGTGGGGGTGAGGAGAGACTGGATCAGCACTTTGGCTGGTGGTGTTTGCCAGCCCTCACCAGCAGAAATGGAAAGAAGTGTGATGGCAGTGGTAGAAAGGCCAGCGGGGTTTCCCAGGTCACACCAGCCACAAGAAGGCGAGTCCTGAAGTTGAAGGAGTGAGAGGGGAGTGGGTGAGGGGGAGGAGAGGAGAAAGGGAGGGAAGGAAGATGTTGAAGGAATGCAAGGAGGAGAGGGGTAGGAGGAGGGTCGGGGTGAGTGAGAATAGTGGGAGGGGAGAGGTAGAGGGGAGGGAAGAAAGGAGGGGCAGGTCAGGGACAAGGCCTTCATATCTCCACTCTGTGTGTGGGAGAGGGGAAAAGGGGGAGAAAGCTGTGAAAGTGAGGAGGAAAGAGTGCACACACACACAAACACACGGCACCTCCCATCTCATAACTCCTCATCCCACACACAAACATACTAGGGGCAAGGGTCAAAGAGGCCACAGTGCCTGCATATACACACATGGGAGAGAGAGGGGGAGACTGTGCCACCGACATGGGGGAAGGGGTGGAAGTAGAGTGTGCATGCACTCACAATCCCCTCCCACATCACACCACATGGGGAGGGAGTAAGGGGAAATGTAAAGAGTGCATGCACTCACACCCCATAGTTTCCCCCCCTTCCCTCCCACACACATTCACATATTCTCTCTCTCTCTCTTGCTCTCACACATGGGGGGGGGGGTGAAAGTGGAGAGTGTGTGCTCACTCACCCCCACACACACAAGGGGAAGGAGGAGGGGGAGAAGGTAGAGATTGTGTGCGCGCACACACACACACACACACACACCCTATCAACCCTACCCCCATCACACACACACACACAAAGCACAGAGGAGAGGGAAGGAGAGGAACAAAGTGGAGAGTGCAAGGGGGAAAGAGTAGCAACCCCCACACTCCTAAACCACCAGCATCTTCCCACATACACTCATCTCTCTCCTACGCCACTGAGCCCCTGAAACCACCTCCCAATAGTCCACCCCAACAAAGCAAGTACAAGATACCTGGCTGCATGAATTAGAGAGGGTAATGGAGCTATAAAACATGCTCATTCAATTCTAAACTTCTCTTTCTCCAGGTTTCTCTTAAATCCACACACACTCGGAGGGGGAAAAAAGAGGGTCTGGGTTATGCATTCTGCCTCTCTCTCTCCACTCTGCCTATTAGTACGTAGGTCATTGGCCCTGCCCAGCCGTTTCTTGCATTTTCTGCCTAGGCAGGAATGTAGAGTCCAGAGTGGAGAACCCACCAGTGGGTTTGGTGAGCAAAATGAACAGGGGCACAGCTATAGACTCTAGGGAGAGCACGCTCATAAATATTTACTTACGAGGTGGAGATTTCATCCTTCCTTATAAATACATAGATATAATAGAGAAAATCACCTTCTTTGGAGTATTAAACACGTACGTAAATGTTTGAAATTAAGCAGTAACTGGACTTGAGCTAACGGTGAAAAGGCGTGAGCTAACTCTAAATAAATAAATGTTAAGTACTCTGTAAAGGAGTGTACCTTAGACCATCCTTAAAATCCAGGACCAGGCTTTTAGGCTGGTCCGACTTAAGACAGCCACAAGAGAATCCTGGTTGAGGGTGTTTCCCCTGGAGAGAGAGATAAGAGGCCATGGCCCAGAGGGAAAACGGAGACTAGAACTTTGCTGAAACTATTTATCTGTAAACTGCTGAGGTAAGCAGATGTTTAATTTGCCTGTAATAATTAAGTCTGCAGAAGAATAGTCTAGAATGCAATCTACTTTGTACTCCAGCAAGCTAAAGACCGTTCATGCTTTGTTATTACATATTCATTACAGCACTGCTTGGACCTTTAGAACATCCAGAACATTCACTCATTTTGGGCTTGTGGATGGAATTCTAGGTATCGGAGGTTAAACTTTTCTCCGGAATTCATGACAGATTTAACAGTAGTTCTGTAACGTGTTAGTCTTCTCTGGTGTTCTAATAATAATAACTGATGATATTTATTTGTAGAGCACTGTCAGTAAAAATTGATGCTTTGTCAGCATTATCTGTGCACTGTGCTCTCCTTTGGTAAATCATCACCTTGTCAGCATAGTGTGTGCTTCCTTGGTAAATAGGCATCTTTTTTTTCGTTGTTTCAGGTTATGCTACATATCATTTTACAGCATTGGGGTCCTTGTGAGAAAGAGGTGTAGCATTGTACCCAGCTTTTTATGTAGTATGCATAGCCAGCTGCCTTAAGATGGGGAGAAGTTTCTAATATGACCTGCAAGAATATGAATAGGAAATATTTTAAGAATTCACTGAATAGCAGCTGTAGCCAGTCCAGTTTTTCCTAGGTGCTTAGTTTGGAGCTTCTCCTTCACTGAAAATGAAAGGAATAGACCTCTAAATATAAAAGAATTGTATGAGTTTATGCCTGTAGTTTTGGAGAAAGTCACATGACTTGCATCATTCCTGAAAGGCCGAGCCAGTTCAGGTTTTGCCCCATTGCATCTATGGCCTTATAGTTCTGCTCTTTGCTTTCTATTTTCCTAAAGACAAAAAGCAATTCCTAAATGAAATAAAATGAAAACTGGAACTGCAAGTTGACAGGACTGATCGGATGAAGCTAGGACTGGCTCAACTTATTCATAGGTAGCCTGGGTTAGGTGACTGTACTCCAGAAGAAAAGTCCGCCCTATGGTGTATCTACTCCTGTAATTTGCACATTGTTGATATGTGATGGAAAGGTTTTAGCAACTTAAAGATGGTAATATCCCAAATTGGAGCCAGCACTGTTTAATTGGTTAAAGAGATGCCCAAAATGAGTAAGATTGAAATTCTTTTTATATGATGTATAGTGTTAACTGTAGCACTACAAATTTCTTTTCACACCAGCACTTGGTCATATCTTCCTGGCTGATTCTGACTGCATTAGGGCTGGAGTTGGAGAGGGACAGAGGCTTCAATTTAATTATAGGGCTTTGGATGTGTCAGAAGGTGGATAGTTAACCACAGATTTTCTTTCCATTACACTAATTCATGAATAATCTCTGGGTATCAGGAGTTAAAGCCACAGAGCTCCCAGATTGCTTTTTGAGTACTAGACAAATGGAACTTTTTTATATTTAAAAATACAGCTTTTAGTCTCTGGTTTGGTTTTGTTTCAGAAATGGAATAAATGCTTGCGTTTTATCAGTACCTTATTATTCCCTCCTAAGATCTAAATAACTTGTAGGGCTGCCTGTGCAGAGCTGGATAAGGGGGCCTGATCTCAGGAAGGGAGGCTTTTGACCAGATCTGGATCTTGCATCTTCATACACTGTAGGAATTTAATCAGACAGGGGTATTACAAATCCAGGGCAGGCCAACAGTCTCTCTGCCCCAGAACAGAATCATTCAGCAGCTCTGAGATTCATCATAGGCCTGAGGTGCTAGGAGCCTGAGACACCTAAGTGTGAATACAGCACAGGCAGCCAAGGTGTGATGGTAAAGGAAGGAGAGAGCAGCATCCTAAGTCCGACCGACCGCTGTGGAGGAGGCGGGAGTACCCTGAGACATTCAAAGTATGAATGCAGCACAAACACCTGAGAGTGATTTATAACTTGGACTCTGTTACCTTGTTACCCTTTCTCTCTCTCTTTTTTTTTTTTTGGAGCCTGTTTCTGCATGATCTACAATCCCAGTTCACTGAATCTTGTTGGATTTAATAGTCAGAAACATTCCTTCCATATGTGTGAACATGCCCATAAGTACTGTTTTCCTTCCAGCATGTCTGTAGGTTTCTGAAGCAGATGATTTGGAAAACACGTTGGGATCCTAGTCGGAAGATGGGAGCCATAATAAAAAAAAAACTACTTCTAATGGAAATGTTGTTAGTAGAGAGGGCTTTCCTGCTGCCTGAAGAAATCCCCAGAGCAGGTTATTACAGATAGTAGATACAAAAACAGTCTAGGGTAATGGAAGTGCAAGAACAGATATGCGCTGAAGTCTACTTTTTATTGATTGATATGTGATATTTGATGGTTTACTAAGACTGGCCTCAAGGCAGATTACCATTGAGTTAACTTTGTTCTTTTTTTTTTTATTTGAAATAACTTACAGTGGTGATCAACTACACAGTATAAGGAAAATAACCTCAAGTTTTTGATCAAGAGTGCAGGAAGTTAGGTCAGAAAAAAGGGTCTCAGCAGAGAAGACCTGGCTAAAAATCTATGCCTTAGCTTTTTTTTCCTGAACGTGAGGTAGTGGATTTGTTTTGTTTTATATGTAAACCGCATTACTATGTTTATGGAGTTGTGGCATATCAAGAAGAAAATTAAAACTAAACTAGTGAAATCTTGTTCCAAACGTTTGGTGCATAACAGCTGAAGGCATGCAGTTGGGTACTGGACAATCTGGCAGTGGCCGGAGGGGGAGATGAGAAGAGCCATTGGGGAGAACTGGAGATCTCTTATTGGTGTGTAGGAGGATAGAAGTTGGGAGAGGTGGTCGGGCACTTGCTTATTTATGCCCTTGTAATCAAACCGGAGAGTTTTGAAAGTTGTTCTACTTTTGAAGGGAGTTGGCGGGGTACTGGGTTGGGGTTGGTTTTTTTTTTTCATTTTCAAATTTGTATTTGATTTTAAGCAGAATAATGACAGAAGTACTCAGCAAATAATTATAGCGAGATTCAAAAATACAAGTAGCAATATAATCCAGAACGAACCTATGCCAACAGGATCAAAATTAACCCTTCCCCCCCCCCCAGAAGAAAAGAAGATATAGAAAGACCTCTTTAGAAAAGGCCATATCCCAATCTAAACTTTTATAGACCATAAGGAAAACCAAAGTTGCAAAGAGCAGAGAAGAAAAGCAAGGAATACAAAGTGAAAATACTCCCCTGCTACACAACCATCCGTTTCTTACCAACTGTAACCAGAAAGGGCTTCCATATTTTGGAGACAACAGGATATGAACCCCTATCTTGTATAAATGTGCCATAGATTTTGGAACCACAGGGGCAAAGAAGGTTAGAAGGTGAATTCCAGTGCACCTTGCCTCCACTAATGTGAGTAATCAGCACAGGTTGCCTAATTACGTCGGTATAATGAACTTTTATATTATAATGATAACCAGACATGGAAAAAGGAGTCCTGTTCTCCATACCCTCTCTAACACAAAGGGGCCTTTTTTAAATCTCAGAGGGGTGTAATTCCAGCAATAAAAATGTTTATACTCATCCTCCTGAATAGAGGCAGCGTGAGTAACCCAAGTTAATTTTTTCAACTTTAGTGAAGCCGAAAGGGGAATAGTAGCCTCATTTTTATCCAGGGCAAATTCCTTTTCCATCAGGATCCAATGCTTATCAGGGAAATTATTCAAGCAAAAGTCAATATTCTTCAACAGCATAGTTCAGTAATATCTTCTAAAGTCTGGAAGTACAAGTCCACCTTTGTCCCTCTGACTTGTCAGAGCCTGAAAACTGAATTTGCATTTTCTATCTTGCCATATAAAACCAGAAACCAATGTTTTAAGCTATTGGAAAATTAAAAAAAATCCCCCCAAACTAAAGCAACATATCAATAAGAAAAAAAAAACCTAGGGGAGAATATTAAGAGAAGAGGCCATTTTGACTTGTGTATGTAAACTGTTGTGTGTTAACCGTGTTTTTAGTCTGCAGTTTTAATGTTTATTATGAGTGCTTATTGTCTGCCCTGTATGAATTTTAAATTTGGTTGCAGAATACAACCATTTAAAATTAAATAAAATATTCATTTCAATATCAGCAATCCTGCCAAAAGAGGACATTTGGAGGGAAGACCAGTTTTAGGTCATTCCTAATTTTACTGAGCAAAAAAGATAAATAATTCATCTCATCAAGCTTTTCTAACCTGTTCTAAATAATTATCCCTAGGTACTTTGTTACTGCTCCACTTTAAAAAGTACGCAGCCTCAACTTTCGTACAAGTAACGCTACACGTTACTTTTCGTAAATGTAACATTTTCATAAATTTCATTTCGTAAATTTCATTTCGTAAATGTAACATTTTTCGTAAATGTTACATTTTCGTAAATGTAAGTAAAAATTTACTTTTCGTAAATGTAACGCTACACGTTCTCCGTTCAATACTTTGTTTATTGTTTTATGTAACGCCCCCCCGGCGACAGTTGTGTTAAATGGAAACCGACTTAATTTGATATATATATATCAAGAAAGTCGGTATATAAAAACCCTAAATAAATAAATAAATAAGTAACTGGGCATACCTTAATTCCCAGAATTTCCATTTTACTCTGTAACCTATCAAACCCTTTAATAATATGCGATAACTTGTAGAGTTTGAAGGGGTTTTGTACATAAAGAAGATCAGTCACAAAAAGCACTGTCGTATTGTGGCACTCATCTGCTCCCATAATACCCGAATAATCAGGATGCTGCCAAATCCAAACTACCAAAGATTCCATCACAAGGGTAAACAAACAAGAGTGGCAAAAGGGGGCAACCTTGTCTTATAACCCTATACAGTGGGAACCTCTGGGACATCATATCAGTCACTTTGATTTGGGCCTCTAGATTTGAATTAAGACTTTAAACTCACTTTAAAATGTTCCCTCCAAAACCAAACTTATGAAGAGGTAAATACAAATATAGCCATTCAGCCCTGTCAAATGTTTCCTCTGCATCCAATGAGATTAATAGTGCATATCTCCTGAGCTCCTGTTATGATGTATCAGATCCAGAGCACATCTTACATTATCTTACATGAGGAGAGATTGAAGAACCTAAATATGTATACCTTGGAAGGAGAGGAGGAGCAGGGGTGATATGATACAGACTTTCAGATACTTGAAAGGTTTTAATGATCCACGGTCAACAACAAACCTTTTCCGTTGGAAAAAAATCAGTAGAACCATGGGTCACGATTTGAAACTCCAGGGCGGAAGACTCAGAACCAATGTCAGGAAGTATTTCTTCACGGAGAGGGTGGTGGATGCCTAGAATGCCCTTCTGGAGGAAGTGCAGAAGGATTTCAAAGGGGCATGGGATAAACATTGGATCTATAAAGGCTAGAGGATGGGAATGAAGAGAAGAGCCATGGGGGGGTGGCTTGCTGGAATGGTGGCTACTACCTGGTGATTACTACCCTTACTCAATTAGCCTTCACAAGGTTAATGCAACTCCAACATTGCTCTCTGCTTCAACGGCAAGGGAAAATGTGGAAAAGAGGATTTGCATTCAGGCAACAACCAACAAGGAATGAACTGCATAGTCTGGGTAAACAAATAAGCGTGGGGGTAACTTGCTTGTTGTGGCGGTTACTACCCTAAACCAATTAAGCTTGATATTTCACTTTGAATGCATATACAGCATTGTTCTCTGCTTCAACGGCAGGGGGAAATGTGGAAAAGAGGATTTACGTTCAGACAACATCCAACAAGGCATTGATCTGTGCAGTCTGGGTAAACAAGCATCGGGGTAACTTGCTTGATATGGCGGTTACTACCCTTAACCATTAAGCCTTATGATTCACCTTTCATGCAACACCAACATTACTCTCTGCATCAATGGCAAGGGGTGGCAGGAAATTCAAATCAAATAGTAACCAACAAGGGCTCTGAACTTGGTGGTCGGTGAAACAGATAAATATGGAAAAATAAGTGTGGGAGCTTGCTGGGCAGACTGGCTGGGCCGATTGGTCTTTTTTCTGCAGTCGTTTCTATGTTTCTATGTTATCCACCTCTTGTCTACCTTTTATAAAACCAGTCTGATCTCGATATACTAATAAAAACACCCATTCTACCTATACGCCAAAATATTGTTCCCATTTAAAAGGGAAATTGGACTGTAAGAGCTACATTCAGCAGGATCTTTGGCCTTCTTATGTATCAGAAATAGAGGCAAACAGGGGTAAAGGAGCAAAGGAACCCCCATTTAATACTCTATTATATAATGCTGCTAGCCTAGGAGCAAGAGAAACAGAAGAGAATAACCTTCACCAGGATACCTACCCATAATCAAAACCAAGATTGTATTCTGAACCCCCTGAATGGAAGTTGGTGGTCTCCAGACCCTTGAAAACCTCTCCTGGTAATGTAGGAAAGAAAGATCACTCAAAAGTATTGATCTTGGCTTCACTAGCTGAAAGTTCAGATGTATACAGGGCCATATAGTACTTCCTAAGTGCCTCATAAATTTCTCTGACAATATAAAAGTACCAAAGCCTTATAATAAATCATTAAACACAGTTCCTCAAATAATCACACCTCAACAGCCGAACTGCTGTGGGGAAACACTATCATTATGGGAATTGTGTTGGTTAAAGTCCTTCTATTATCTTTTGGACTGGGGGCACTCCATGAAGTTAGCATGTGGCACATTTAAAACTAATCAGAGAAAATTATTTTTCATTCAACGCACAACTAAGCTCTGGAATTTGTTGCCAGAGGATATGGTTGGGGCAGTTAGTATAGCTGGGTTTAAAAAAGGTTTGGATAAGTTCTTGGAGGAGAAGTCCATTACCTGCTATTAATCAAGCTGACTTAGAAAATAGCCACTGCTATTACTAGCAACGGTAGTGTGAGATAGACTTAGTTTTTGGGTACTTGCCAGGTACTTGTAGCCAGTATTGGCCAGTGTTGGAAACAGGATGCTAGGCTTGATGCACCCTTGGTCTGACCCAGTATAGCAATTTCTTCTGTTCTTATATTTTTTATTGCAAATAAAAATGTTTAAATTTGAATCTGTCAATTGTTTCCAAAATCACTTAGCTCTTTAGTAGACGAGAAGCTCAACCGACAACCCGACGCTGACAGATAGGCGAGTTCCCCTGAAGCAGAGACCTCTCAAAACGCTGTCAGCGTCGGGTTGTCGGTTGAACTTCTCGCCTACTAAAGAACTTAAGTGATTTTGGACACAATTAATGACAGATTCAAATTAAAGAATTTTTTATTTGCAATAAAATATATACAAAAAAATCGTTGGACTTTTAAGCAGCACAATTCTCATGATGATAGTGTTTTGCCGCAGTGGTTAGGTTGTTGAGGTGTAATTATTTGAGGAATTGTGTTTAATGATTTATTATAAGGCTTTGGTGCTGTTATTTATATTGTCAGTTTTAATAGTTACAGCTCACCTTTTGTGTGTTTTGGTGGAAGTTCATAAATTTCCCTAGCATCACAAGACAAGCTTGCCTGTAGAAGTCCTAATATCTTTAACCAGATTTGAATTGAGAAGCCTTCAACTTACGGACCAATAGTTTATCCACCTTGTCGCCTTTATCATAAAATACTTGTTTAATACTTGTAAAGGTCTTGCCCACTGTTTGAGGAGTATTAGGTTTTAAATAAGCTCTCTTATGCCACTCCTTGAGATCTGTAGAGCAAAGCCTCATATTTAAACACTCATTGGCCGATGTAATATCAAGCATGAAAAAACATGTGTCCAAACTGGGCGCATATTTTTTCAATGCATGCACATCTCCCTGTCCTGGGCACCTGATGCAATAGGCAAACAAACTGCTGCGCTAAAAAGGACGCACTAGAGATAAATTGTGTGGTCCTAGCGCGTCCATGGAATCAGGTTCCCAGGAGTTGCTGTGCGCAAGTTAGGAAAACAGACGCTCATAAATTGTCTGTTTTCCTAACCTGACCGCTGTCAAGATTTATTTTTTGTTATGCTGCTTCCTGTGGTTCCTCCTATTTAGTATTGGTGCGATACTAAGTAGGAGGAACCACAGATAAACAGAAAATCTTGCTTTGTTTTTTTGAGCGCTTGATGTGCAAGATTTAATGCCAGCTCTGAGGCTGGTGTTAATTCTTGTGTGTAAAAAGTGTGTGTCAGGCACATGGTGATTTTTTGCATCCGGGCAATAAGTAATAGCCTCATCTACATGACATTTACATGTGATGAGTGCTATTAGCTAGGAGTGTGTTTGGATACGTGTTTTGGACATGCTAATCCCCTTTTTTGCATCGGGTGTTAGCCTAGCGCATCCAAAACGCATGTCTAATCATGGCCTGGCCTGAGCGCACGATATTGCATCGGCCCCTCAGTTTAATGTAACTCAGCTCTCATCCACTCTTCAAGATTCCTAAGAGCACAGGTTCTGGTGGCACTTAAAGCAATCAGCTTCCCCCCTAAGAGTTGCCTTAGCGGCATCCCACAAAACAGTACTGGATACATCACCTTTGGTCTTAAAAATTCCTCGATAGCCTCAATCATAACTGAGCATACTCGCTCATCCTTTACTAAACAATCATCCAGTTTCCACCCTCTAGACCAGGGGTGGGCAAGTCCGGTCCTGGAGGGCTGCAAACCAGTCGGGTTTTCAGGATACCCCTAATGAATATGCATGAAATAGATTTGCATACAACTGAGGCAGTGTGTATGCAGGTCTCTCTCTTGCATATTCATTAAGGATATCCTGAAAACCCGACTGGTTTGCAGCCCTCGAGGACCGGAATTGCCCACCCCTGCTCTAGACACTTGATCTGAATGTCTACTGAACATTTTAGCACGATAGGCGCATGATCATACTATTCTAAAAGGCTGACTTCAGCAAAGCATATTGTTCCCAACTCCAATTTATTAATAAAGATAGTCTATTCTTGAATATGAATTGTGTATATGTGTCGGGGGGGGGGGGGAATACAAAGTGACATTTTTTTTTGCTCAGGAATATATATCTCCAGGGATCTCCTAAATCAGGGGTGGGCAATTCCGGTCCTCAAGGGCTGCAAACCAGTCAGGTTTTCAGGATATCCTTAATGAATATGCATGAGAGAGACCTGCATACACACTGCCTCAGTTGTATGCAAATCTATTTCATGCATATTCATTAGGGGTATCCTGAAAACCCGACTGGTTTGCAGCCCTCGAGGACCAGACTTGCCAATCCCTGTCCTAAATGAGTGTAATTTACAACTGTTCAAACAGTAGAGCGTTACATCTCTAATCCTTAGAGATCAGACCAGTTTTATCCAGTGTGAGAGAGAGAACCAAATTAAAGTCCCTGCCAACAAACACTCTATCCTCTGAGAAAGACATAGAGAAACAGGAAGGAATCAACCCAGTTTGATTCAGGGGGCCAGAATAATAACACACCCAGTTACGTTACCTCTAATAAAAATATAGAGGTCCATAATCAGATGCTACGTGGCTCAGCTAGTTAGCAAGATAAACCTATCCACTAATTAACTTACCCCATACATTCAGCAGTGTGGCCACACCACTGAGTATATCTGTCTACCTTAAAGTTAGCTGGGTAAGATTACCCAGCTAACTTTAGGACAGGTCTGCGGGCTGACCAGAGTTAGTCAGATAATGTATCCAGCTAACTGGGTCATTCATCAAAGTGCGTTATAGTGTTAATGCCTGCAATAAAGCCATAAAGCACTATTGCAAATTTATTCAAAGGATTGGGGTGGGGTTTGGGCAGGATTAATGAAAATGAGGGGCATTATCGCACTGTGCAATGGCGTAACACACACTATCGCATGCTTTTAACGCCGGAAATAACTACACCGTTTTTGCAGATGATAAGCTGTGTGATATGTCCGAAATGGCTGTAATGCAATTTGCAGTAAATATTGAAAATTCCATTTTGGGCATTTCTGAGTAGTATACCAAGGTACTATCAATTATATTGGAGTGGAGAGCTTTGGTGCATAAGTCCAGGAATCACATTGCTGTGGTTAGGGCATGGCAGAATGCACAGCAGCACCATCCATGGACCAGGGTGCCGTTTTTGAAGGGAAGAGTTGTTTCAACAGGCGTAAAGCACCTCGAAACCAGCCACTGCCACTGCAGGTACAGCTTCCATGGCACAAAGTTCCACCACAGCTGTACAGACTGCTCTTAGTGAGGATGAACTTATCTGGATTTCTGAAGAGGATCTGTCTCCTCCAGCTCCAGTACAGAGGTTTCCCAGTGCAGAGGAGCCCAACTGTCAGAGCTGGTGAAGAATTTCTTTGTCTTAAGCTCTGGAGACCAGAGAGGTAAACTGGAACAACTTCTATTGAAGATGGAGGAATTTTTCCCACATAAGGGGGCTGCCCAAAGTCCCACACTGATGCATGCCTCTCCAGGAGAGCTTCTGGAATTAGGAGTTGGAAAGGGATGAGACGGATTCTGCCTATTCTGAGTTCTTACCAGATATTCCTTCTCAGAACAGCAAAAGCTCCTCTTTAGCCGTCTTTATCCTCTTCGGGGTCATGGCTTAGTGTTTTTTCCATGGTTGGGAAAGGAGGAAGATTCTATGCTGATTCATTTATCCCTTGCCTGATCTGCCTCAGCATGATTCTCCAGAGGATCTCTGTTGCTCCAAGTTCTTGGATAAGATGGCAAAGAATGCTGTCTATCACTTTCAGAAAGAAAAGGACCTGAGAATAGATGTCCAAGGGTTTCTTCAGTTCGTTCAACGGATTATATGGCTATTCCGGTTCACAAGCTTTTGCAGGACTGCTAGATGAGGATGTGGCAGATATTGATGATATGCCTTCCTGTGAGCTGTAAGCTAAATACAGGGTCTATGCTTCTCCAGGTTTTGGGGTCATCCAACTTCTTCACCACTTGGTAGTGGTGGAATTTGTACTGAAACATGCTAAATGTACTCATGATCACTCCAGATCTCCTCCTAGGAAGGACCCAAAGTCATTGGCCATGTTTGGAGTGAAGGAATAAAGGTTTCCAGGGGTCCATGTTGAGTACCCTGATTACAGTTCACCAACTCTACAGAATGCAGTTTCTACACGAATGCATGTAAAATCTAAAGCCTCTGATGGATTTGACAGACTTACACTGACCAGTGGAGGACATGGAGGAATGTTTGATGCACTCTATCCACTTCACTTACAAAGTTTTTGACACTGCAGCTAGGATTCCTGCTGCTTCTATAGGTATTCGACGGCATGAGTGGCCTCCGAGATGACATGCATGATCGTCTGATGTGACCTGTACAAGGGACAATTTATTCGGTAACAATTTATTCAATAGCAAAGTTCAACTTAAAGAAAATCAATCTATTTTTCACTATCAACTGCTACAGGGGGTTGACCAGCCCTCATCTGATGCCCATATTTACCCTCCCATTATCCATTCTTCCAAGGATGCCACTTCTGCTCTTTTCAGCATTTTCGAGGTGGTCCTTCTCTACAACAGCAGCTGCTCACCCAAGATCAATGGAGAGGAAAGACATCAACCAAAGGCTCAGCAGATTCAGTCGAAGCCTGGGACCAGTTTTTGGCTATTTTGAAACTCTCCTCCTTTCCATTGGTGGGAGGGGTTAATTTCTTCCTCCCAGAGTGGCTCTGTATCGCCAAATACTGATAAAGCCTGAAAACTTTGGAGTATATTTACTGCTTGCACTTTTCTCACCCTCCTCCTATTCAGTGGATTTCAGTCTGGCTCTGACTCTTCTCAGTCAGCCCTACTGCAACTGGAAGTGACATTTCTCCTTTGGCAGAAGTTGATAAACCATTCCCTCTTCAGGAACATGGCTAAGGATTCTATTCCAGGTATTTCCTGATTTCCCCCCCCCCCCAGGAATTTGGGGAGTGGGGGGTTTGTCTAAGACCTGTTCTGGATTTGCGGAGATTGAATAAGTTATTGGTACAGGAGATGGTCAAGATGAACTCCTTTTTAGACAATTCTTCAACTGAGGGATTGGGTGTGAGTTCTAGTTCTGAAAGATGCTTATGCACATCTTTGTTTATTTACAGGTCTTTTATTCTGCGGTTCTGCTACAAGTTCAATGCAGATTACAACATTCACATAAATAATACAATAATATAAACAATGAAACATTAAAATATTTTTAAACTTACAAATTCACAAAAATATTGACATTTAAAAACATTAAAAGTACATGAGCAAAGTTACCCTGTCTACCCAAATGCCTGTGCAAATAGGAATGCCTTGACCTTCTTCTGAAACTTTAAATATTCTACCTCTAAGCGTAATTCTAGTGGTAGCCTCTTCCAAAGTACAGGTGCTGCCAGTGAGAAAGCTCTCCTTCACATAAACTAGAGGGAATAGTCTGTAACACTTGGCACGTCTAACAATTTTTGGGACTGTGATCAAAGCAGGCATACCGGAACATAATTACGAAATGTTTCTTTTAAACAATGGGCTTCTGCAAAAATAATTATATGTATTATTGAATAAATCTTAAATTGGGCTCACTCTGCAATTAGCAGCCAATGCAGACTGTTCATAAAAGGTTTACACCCTGGGAGATTAAAAATTAACCATATTGATGAATTCTAAACTAGCTGCAAAACTTGCTGTAGGTATTTTGGTATCCCTATATAAAGCAAATTGCACTAATTGAGATGACTTAACATAATAGCTTGGACTACTAATCAAACTTGTCAGTCAGTAAAAATATTTTAGGAGGACGAATTAATCTGAACTTGAAACAAGCTAATCCGGCTTGAAGATAGCCACCAAGTGGCAGTGGTGAGTTGTAGTCTCGGGGACCTTGGCAGAGGGAGCCCTTCTCTCCTAGGTGACGTCAGGAGGTTCCGTAGCAAGGATTTACTGTGGATGAGATATTAGAGTACTCACTCGGTGTTAGCTGTTATGGAGGCGATTCCACCAGATAGTTGTCATAGGTACAAGCACTGAGGCAGGGAGAGCAGGCCCTCGAGGAGCGAGTACCTGTTCCCTGAATGGCATCTGAAAATAGAACAGAGGGCCCCCGAGGAGCGGGTACCCAAGTTAGTAGCAAAACCCCGAAGGGCAGAAGAAGAGCTTCCTGCAGGCAGCAGGGAAGCGGTAGAGTAGTGCAGACAGGAACAGTTCGACATACAAGTCTATTCGAGCCTTTGCCAACTCAATGAGCTAGCAATCTTGAGAAGTAGACAAACCCGGATTGGCGTGACATCAGATGAGGGAACGCCCTCGAGGTTCGCTCCACTGGGGTGTGGGTTGTACTTAGGTGTATTTAGGTGTGGGTTGCGCGTGTGCACCCTAGCAGGTACCTGGGAGGAGCAATGGCGTACGGCTGCACCATAGCCGTTCTGGGAACGCCAGAGAAGTCGGCTTGATGATGCTGTGGTAGCCATCTTGCCCAGGTAAGTGGGAGGATCCGAGATAGGGGTGCAACGAGCAGGGCGAAGCTGTTGAAGACCGGATACAACACTTTCTGTAATTTGCATAGAAAGACTTAGAACTCTGCTGGATTTTTCTATGTGTAGCTTGATTCTTCTGCAGGCAGTTCACCCAATATTATTTTGGCAACACTTGTAAAAATTGTCAACAAAATTTTCCTGAATTTGAAATCAAATGGTGTCATTAGCAGGTGTCAAATTGATCCCTCTGTCAGGATACAATCGATCGGTATGGTCAGGAAGAGGCAAACCTGGTTGGATAGCCAGGTGAAGGTTGAGTCAAGGCTGCTGAACTCAGGCCTAGTTTGGGAAGTATCTCAGCATGCAACTCTAATATTGGAGCAGGCTCAAGATGAGGAACCAAGAAGAGGTGTGGAGCAAGACTGCAGGGCTGGATGTGGAGCAGAAATACTTGATTAGTTCTTCAGAGCTTAATGTAGCATAGGAGCAAGGCCAAATAAGCAGAGATTCTAGAGGACCTATCACAAGAGTTAGTTGATTTGCAAAGGTGTGGTCTTCTTCTTATATATCATCATCAATTGAGGCATGCCCTGTGCTGCACCAATGGGGCATCTGAGGGCGTGTCTGACTATCTGGCCATAAGATGGTAAATGTTTTCTGGCCTTTCCCTGCCTTTGTATCTCCCATGGCGCTCTTCTGCTTCAAGGGTTATTGATTCAAGCCCCATCGTTCCTTATGCCCTCTCACAAGGAAATGAAGCAGGATGCCTTGGGTGGTATTTTGAGTTATTCTTGTAAGAATGAAAATAACATTGGATGTCACTGTCACAACTGTGGAGCTGTAACCAGGTAGATCTCGCTTCTAGAGTAGCGATTCTCAACTGGAATTGGCAGGAGTGTCATGGCTTCCCAGTGTCCTGCTGCCCTGGTTGCACTTCCCTCTCTCTTCTTCATCACAGCGAAACACACACATTCTTCCACTAACAAAGTCAGTGATCAGCGATGGGAGAGAGAGAGCATTGTTAGCCTCTGCAACCAATGGTAATCTTCGTTTTCTGGTCGCAGGGGCTGGAGGAGGAGGAGGCTGCTGCAGCTGCCATTTATGCTGGGGGGGGGGGCATTTGTGAGTGAGAGCAAGCTAGAGGGAGAGAGAGCATGTGTGTGGGACTGACATCATGTATGTAAGTAAGAGAGAGCATGTTTGTGCAAGTGTGATTGACAATATGTGTCTAAGTAAGAGAGTATGTGTGTGATTGAGAGAGATACAGCTCAGGGAGGTGATGTGTTTGTGTGTGTGAGAGAGAGAAACTGGTCAAGGAGGTGACTGGTGTGTTTGAGAAAGTGATTATTTATTTATTTTTATTTATTTATACATTTTTATATACCGAAGTATTGGCAGGGGCCTTCACTCCGGTTTACAGTTATAACAATGCTATACATTGAAGTTAGATGAACAGCTTTAACAGAGTTAAAGTTATAAAGAATATTTACAAACACCTGTTAAAGGTCTAAGTATGTCAGAACTGTTGGAAACATGGACATACTTTAACATATTTACAAATATATCAGATATAAACAAGGGTAAGTAAAAACTCATGGGAGCAATACAGACAGTGGGTTAGGGATACATTATCAAGTGATATGAAGGTTAAGATGATCAGGTAGTGAGTTGATTGGATAGGTACTGGGTAGGGGGATGAGCTGAGGTGAAGAAGAGAGGTTGGGTCTAGAGGGAGAGATTAAGGAGGAGGGGGGGGGGAAATGAGGTATTAAGGGCTTGAGGAGGAGTAGGGATGTAGGTAATTGTCAGAGTCATTGGTTTACCCTATTCTGTCCTTGTATGCTTGCTTGAAGAGCCATGTTTTGAGTAGTTTTTTGAATAGTTTGGTGGTGTTTTGTAGTCAGAGATTGGAAGGAAGAGTGTTCCAGAGGAGAGGTCCAGCTATTAAAAAGGATCTTTTTCTGGTGGTAGTTAATTTGGCTGAGGTGAGTGGTGGGATTTCTAGACGTGCTTTATTGGCTGATCTTGTGTTGAGTTGAGTGTGGTGCATTTGTAGAAGGGAGTTGAGGCAATCGTGGTCGTTGTGGTGAATAGAGTTGTGAATCATTGATAGTGTTTTGTATTCGATTCTTTTTGCTATGGGGAGCCAGTGTAGCTCTTTTAGCACAGGTGAGATATGGTCTGTTCTTTTGAGTCCAGTGAGAATTCGTGCGGTGGCGTTTTGAAGAATTTGTAGGGGGTGTAGGGTAGATTTTGGAAGACCTATCATGAGGGCGTTGCAATAGTCGATGCTTGAGAAGATCAGGGATTGGAGGATGGTTCTGAAGTCTGGTTGGTTTAGTAGGGGTTTTAGGTGTTTGAGGATTGAGAGTTTGTGGAATCCTTCTTTAGTTTTCAAGGTGATGTGTTTTTTAAGGTTGAGTTGGGGGTGTATCCAGATTCCCAGGTCTTTGACTTGTTCTTTTAGTTTGATGGGGTTGTTGCCAATGATAATGGGATGGCTCAGATGATCACCGGAGATGCTTTTTTCAATCAACATACATTCAGTTTTGTCAGTGTTGATACAGAGTTTTAGTTGGTTTAATAGTTTATTATGATTAGTGAAATAGTAGTTTATTATGATTAGTGAAGTGAATGTGTGTGAGGGAGAATGAAAGAGACTTTTCAGGAAAGTGATTGCTGGGGGAGAACACTGGTGAGTGAGACAAAAACTGGTCATGGGGTGTAATTGGTGTGTGGTGTGAGAGATTAGTTGTGGGTCCTAAGGGCAGAGCTTCTTTATCCATTGCTGCTTCTGGTGTATGTTATTGGCCTGAAAGGGAAAGGAGTAGGAGAGTTGCTAGAGAGGGTAACTAAAGGTGGCTTTTTTCTTGATTGACTGCCATTTTAATTATTGGGTATTATGTGATGTCTGCTGTTTGAAATATTTTATTGGTATTTGGGCAATTTTAAATAATATTTGAGTTGTTGGATGTTTTGTTCATCAGCTTTTTGTAACATTTATTGGTATAGTTTTACAATTATTTCTGTGTGGGGATTTATAGTAGCTTGGCATGTTCTGTTTTCCCAGTAGGAGGTGTATTAGTGTTTAAGACCTGATTTAGTATTTGTCTTGTTGCCTTTTCATAGGTAGGCTTGCTACTGTTTGAGTGCATCCCATAATGCAGGTGTAACTTTGTGCATATTAGGTTGTGTGCATTATTGCAGACCCTGGGAGTATGTTAGGTACTATATTTCTGCTTTCATTTCTCCAGTTTTGCACTGCATGCAGAGTGGCTTTTATGGGTTTCCATTTCAGTTTCTGTCTCCATATTTGTAATTTGTGGTCTTTCTATACTTGGTGATGGTTGGTTTTGTGTATGTTACAGAGATGAGGTATTTTACTAGCATGTAAGCATTTTGTATCAATCTTATTTGTTATGTGTTCTCAATAGAACATGGATTGGTGGTAAATTACTGTCTTTTCATAAGGAGGAATATTGTGCCTAGTAGAAGAAGGAGTTTGTTTTTCTGTTACGAGATGATACTAGAACCAGAATATCTTTTTTTTTTGTATGGTGAATTGTATGGGTAATGTCGTCCTAGTTCTGCTCTGCACCCATTGTTGTGGTTCAAGGGGATTCCTGTGGATGTAGAATGTATGTTTATATTTAGCCCCATGATGGTTATGTGTTCGCGTGTCACGCATGTGAGAACCATCTGTAAGGTGTGTCCTGACCGAAAAAAGGTTGAGAACCACTGTTCTAGAGAAAGGAGAGGGACCAGGTTTACCATGAACTGTGGCATTAAATAACATAAAGAAGAATTCAATAGCTCTTGTAATGGATATATCTTGTCCTGATCTCTAGCCTAATTTTTCCTTTTCTATGTCATAGTGGTCAAATTGAGGACTTCTTAAAACAAAGCAGCAATTGAGAGCTATTTGTTCAGAGGGAAGGAATGCAATGCTCATTGAATGCTAATGCAGGGAGGAATCTCTATAAAGAGAGGAGAGAACAGATTTTATTGCCTGTGGTTTAGGGAGGAACAGGTTATGGGACTGTTTTGCTAGCTGGATGGGACATCTAATTATGCTTTTTTTTTGTTTTGTCTTTCCTCATTGCTTTTTGTTACATGGATTTCCTGTCAGTAGAAATGAGGATGAACAAACAAGTTGTAGGTGAAATGTTACACCTGGAGGAATTCTGCACAAAAAATTAAAAATTTAAATTTTTTGTGCAGAATTCTTGCGTCATAAGGGCCTGGTCCCTTCATCCCCCACCTTCCCAGGCTTTACTTCCACCCATCCCTGTGTCAATTGCCTGCCACCCAGCTTTCTCTCTCTCTCTCTCTCTCTCCTTTCCAGATTTGACCCTTTCAGTTTTCTCTCTTACCTGACCAAGGATTGAGACTCTCTTTTCTCAGCTCTCTCTCCATCTTTCTTCCTTTCTTTCTGCTTTCCCTTTCCCAGGTTCAAATTCCTTCCTACCCCAACAAGATCTCAGCATTCTCTCTCCCTTCATCCTCCCCCTCCCCTGCCATGTTATAAATTCCGGGGTCTGCGCGTGCAAGGGGGCGCACAATTGTGCACCTGTGCGTGCCGAGCCACGCTGCCTTCCCCCCCCTACCTTTTTTTTTTTTTGTTGTTTCCAAACTTACTTCAGCCCTGGCCGACTGCCGGCATGCGATCCCAAGCACAGCGGCAAATGGCTGCTGTGCCTGGAGCCCCGGGACTTATGCGCGTCGCCAGGCCTCTTTAAAACAGACCCGGCACGCGTAACCTTTTAAAAATCCGGCCCATTTTGAATAAATAATTTCTGAAAGTGACAAAAATGATTAATTTTAAAGGGCCTTAGCAGAAATATAAGAAATTTGTTTTCAAAAAATGTCATGTCAAAAATCAGTTAAAGAAGTATTTTTGGCAGGTGATAATTAAATTGTATGCCAGGTCCTCCTGATAACCTTTATCGGTGGAGGTATTGGCTTTAATGAGCATGCCTTAGGAGTTTTGAATATATTAAAGTAATTAGGTTCTAGCAACAGCCCTTCCTATGAAGACAGCACTGCAAATATAGTAACGAGCCCTAGAATACCAATACACTTTCTACTGAGAAAATGGAATAAGTTACACTACTACAGATACTTTCCCAGAAACTGCATACTAGCAAGATCTTTCACCTCTGTCACACCCATAACATGGACAGATCCACACCAAATACAGAATGACGGACCACAAGTTAAAAATAGAAGCATGCAGACAAAAATTGAACTGGAAACCCCAAGAAGCAAACCTGGGAACTTTTGAATTCTGATCACCTGAGATGCCTATAGATTAGTAGGGGCAAAGACCACAACACTTCCCCTCCATCCCCAGGATAGACCTTGGTATTTTCTCCCTTTCCATCCTATCCTCCCAGGCTGAACCCCTCTAATCTGCTCCTCTGCTTTTCATCTCCAGCCCCTTCTAACCACCCCCTTCTCATCAACCCCCACTAATGATCTCCAATATTACTGTGAACCAGTGGCTTGAGTTATTTATTTATTTACTGTACCTGCCAATTTAAATTCTCAGCCAGGGGGAGTTCAGGAGCTGGCAAGAAAGCAATCCAGGGCTCAGTTGGGCCTTACATTTAATATTAGGCTGTTTCCTGCCTCTTCCTGGTTTGGGATCCAAGTCTGCAAGCAATCTCTCGCTCTGTCACCACAGTAAGGTGAGGAGGGTAGAGAGAATCCATTGGTGTCCCAGGCTAAGATCTAGAGACAGCCCTGTTTCTCACCTCCCTAATTGGGCCGACATGATTAGAGCTGGCAACCAGATGCTTCTAATTTCATTCTTTTTCCATCAGCTGTTATTCCTCCCATGCAGTTCAGTTTGCAAATCAGCTGTTGATCCACACAGGAAGAAGAGAGAGTGGTAGCAAAAGGATGAGGTTAGAAGCGCCTGGCCATCAACTCTGAAATCCTGCTTGGGCAGGGTTACATAGAAGCTCTTTGGCCCATAATCACATGATTGTGGGTGTAGCCGGGTTGTCATTCAATTGAGGGATTGGTTGTTCACCCTGGACATGACAAATGTTTATGTGCCATCCAGGTTTCACCTTGTCTATTCAAAGTTCCTCAGATTCATGGTGAAGGGCATGGTACTTCTGTGCAAGGTACTTCTGTTCGGCCCATTGGCAGCTTCAGAAATGTTCACCAATTGTCTTGCAGTCGTAACTGCACAGCTTCATCAGCAGGGAATCTGCATATTTCCATACCCAGATGATTGATTTGTAAATGGTGCGTTTCCCGAGAGTGTTCTCAGCATGACAGTCCATCTTCTCTAGTCACTAGTCAACTTTCCGAAGTCCAGCTTGCTCCCAGTTCCAGAAGATCCAGCTTATTGAAACCTGGATAGACTTGCTTCAGGAGAAGGTATTTTTTCCTATCGAACAAGCTGAAGTTTTATTCGGCTTGGTGAAGTCCTTTCTGCAACAGGGCTAGACATCAGTGAGGTCCATCCTTGACCATAGCAGTCCATATGGTTCCTTTGATTCATCCTATACATGCAGGGTCTGCAGAGGGCTCTCGAATGCCAGCGAGATCAACTGCTCTGACAATTTGTCCCATCAAATCTCAGTGACTCCCAACATAGAGATGTTCCTCTAGAGGTTTCTTTGTGTTCTGGCATATCACGTGACCCTATTCACTGATGTCTATTTCAGAGCATAGGGAGGGCACACCAACACTATTCAGACCCAGGGATCGTGATCTTTAGAGGAAAATCAACATCTTTGGAACTATGAACCATCTCTTATGTGCTAAGAACTTTCTCCCACTTGCTGTTGTGCAAGAGGCTATTGATCCAGATGGACAACCAAGTGGCCATGTTCTATGTAAACAAGAAAGGAAGACACTGGCTTGCATGCCTTCTGCGAAGAGGTTCTCTGAATCTGGTTGTGGGCCTGTCTTCAGAGCGTGCATCTCCAGAAGACCCGCCTAATAAGAATCCAGAATACACTGGTGGATCATCTTAGCAGCATCCTTCAACCACACAAGTGGTCCTTTGATCAAGAGGTCATTAACAGCGTATTGGGGCACACTGATGATTGACTTATTAGCCTCAGAGGACAACAGGTTAATCAAGATGTTTTGCTCCATGCAGCTGAGCAGCCACAGATCAGCTCCTGATACTTTCATTCTAGAAGGGAACATCAGTCTATACTGTGCATACCTACCAATCCCTCTCATTGCCAGAACCAGCGAGAAGGTCCTTCAGGACAAGATTAATCATCATAACTCCATCCTGGCCTCAGCAAATATGGTATCTGTATCTCATCTGTTAAGTCAGATTCTCTTGGGAATTTCACCAATGCTCATCATGCAGGAAGATGGCCAGCTCTGTTATCCAAACTTGTCATTATGATCAATCATGGCAGGATGTTGAACATGACGTAGTCTCCTCCTTACTGCTTCCTAAGGAGGAGGAGGTGTACTGATTTAACTAGAAAACCTTCAATGAGAAAAACATAGTTCAAGTGGAAACTGGGTGGGACCTGCCAGCTGAATCCCTTTTTCTGTAGCCTGAAAGATTTGCTTCAGTACCTATCCTTCTTTTCATTCTCAGGACCTCTTCAGTGAAGGTTTCTGTTGGCACTATTGTGGCATATCAGCAGCAGTAGGGGGGGGGGGGGGGATTTCTGATCTGTCTATCTTCCTCTCTCCCATTTAGTAATGAAGTTCATGAAAAGTCTATGGCATTCTAAGGCTCTGGTTAATAAACCTCCGGTGCTTTAGGTCCACAACATAGTCCTAGCTCAACTGAGAAACACTCCTTTTGAAACTCTCAAGTCAGTTGAAGTTTCTTACCTGGAAAGTATTTCTTCTTGTTGCCACCACTTTGGCATGAAGATTGAGTGAATTACATAGAAACATTGAACCACAGAAATGACGGCAGAAAAGGACTAAATGGTCCAACCAGTCTGCCCAGTAAGCTTATGGTAATATCTGCTGCACCTTGTAGGTTGCCCCATGCTTATCAGTTTCCCACACCTTAAAAGTCAGGACCCTTGTTGGTTGCTGTTTGAATCCAGTTCCTCGTTATGACTTGCCGTTGAAGCAGAAAGCAATATTTGAATTGCATCAAGGCTTATTTGTTAAGGATGGTAACTGTCGCATCAGCAAGTTACCCCTTATTTGTTTTCCCAGACCACAAAAGTCGAGGCCCTCGTTGGTCGCTGTATGAATCCAATTACCCTTTTCCCCCTGCAATTGAAGCAGAGAGCGATGATGGAGTTGCATCAACAGTATCAAGGCATTGTTTAAAGGGTAGTAACCGCCACACCAGCAAGTTAATCCATGCACTCTTTTCTTTATTTCCATCTTTTACCCTTTAGGGACCCACAATATTTATCCTATGCCCTTTTGAATTCTTTTCACCACCTCCTCTGGAAAGGCATTCCAGGCATCCACCACCCTCTCTGTGAAGAAATATTTTGTGACGCTGGTTCTGAGACATCTTTCCTGGAGTTTCATTTCATGACCCCTAGTTTTATTTATTTCTTTCCAGTGGAAAATATTTGACGATTGTGCATCATTAAAACTTTTCAGATATCTAAAGGTCTGTATCTCCCCTGCACCTCCTTTCTTCCAGGATGGAAATATTCAGATCCTTCAGCCTCTCCTCATGTTGTAGATCTGCTCCCCCGAGGGGCGGAGTTAGCAATCTATTGTAAATCTGCTCCCCAGAGGGGCGGCATTAGCAATCTGTAATAAATCACCCCGCCAAGGAGAGGAGTTAGCAATCTGTTCAATGCTGCTTCCCCAAGGAGAGGAGCTAGCAGTTTGTAATACTCCATAGGTGGAGTTAATGATCTGTTGTGGGTTGGCTCCCACAGAGTGGCAGTCTGTATGATACCGCTCAGCAGTGTAAGGAATAAACACTTAATGTAAATTGGTGAACCCTTGGGCCGATGGCAGATGACAGCGCCCCCAGGAGGATATCCTGAGAGGGACCACCGGCTAGGCTGGAGTATGGAGACAAGCACAGAGAGTTCTTTATTAGACAGGAAGTAGAACCACCAGAGGTGGCAGTAGTGAGCTGATGTGCCCTGCAGGACTGAAGTCCCTCAGATACTGGAACTGTGATCTCTGGGTTGCTGAGCTGTAGAGAGAGACTATAGGTAGTGAGTAGACAGGGTATGCTGGATACATAACCAGTAATGGATGATATACTCACAATTGTAGATATCTGTAATGGCTTCTTATGCAACAAAGAGTCTTCAGTATATTCAGGAACAGGAGCCGTAGGCGAGTACTGGTTCCTATATGCAGTCTGGAATGAGAACTCACGATATCTGTGTATGAGATGACTTCTAGAATAGAAGAGAGTCTTTGGAGGGTTTTAGGAACATGGGCCCTCGTGGAGCGAGTACCGGTTCCTATCTGTAATAGTAATGCCCAAGATATAGGTATATGATAGCTTCTGAAATAGAAGGGAGTCTGTGAAGGGTTTTAGGAACATGGGCCCTCGTGGAGCAAGTACCGGTTCCTATCTGTAATATGAAATAGTAATGCACCAGATATAGGTATGCGATAGCTTCTGAGATAGAAGAAGGTTTTAGGAGCATGGGCCCTTGTGGAGCGAGTACCGGTTCCTATCTGCAAAAATGACTCACGATCTCCGTACCTGCAATAACGTCTTAGACAGAAGAGAGTCTTCAGGGATTAGGAACATAAGCCCTCGTGGAGAGAGTACCAGTTCCTATCTGTAATAGAACTCACAGTGTTCACATCTGCGATCGCTTCCAGGTAGTAAGGAGTCTTCTGAGCATCCAGGGACATAGGCCCTCGAGGAGCGAGTACCGAATCCCGTCTTAACAATCTGAAATCAAGAGAGAGCGGGTACCCCTTGGTAAGTTTGTGGAGGCAGAGCGAGAATTCACCTTGCTAACTTGATTTATAGTTGCAAGCAAAGGCCTTTTAAGTTGGAAGCGGATGACTTCACTACGGGGGACGCCCCCAGGGTTTGCGCCCTTGCCAGTACAAACTCTGGAGCGCGCGCGTGCCTTTACGTCATCAGGAACATGGCGGATCCGCAGCGTCAGGCCAGCCCAGGACATCCCCTCATTCAGGTTCCCTACTCTTTTTCTCATGCACACACACCCTCATACAGTCGCTCTCACACAAATACACACCCTCATACAGGCTACCTCTCTCACACATACACCCTCACACAGGCTACCTATGTTTCTCTCTCACACACCCCTACACATAGGCTCCCTCTTTTGGTAGGCATTTTAGGCTTGTACAAATAGTTTCTTAATTTATAGGGTCTGTATGGTTTACATGGATTTTTGTTATTACATCTTATTTTTTGTTTTATATGATTTAATGTCTTCAATTGTAAGCCACTTCGATCACTGGATTGTAAGCCACTTCGATCACTGGATTATGGGGCATAAAAGACATTTTTAAAATAAAAATAAATACGCACAAATCCCTTTGCTCCCTCTCTCACCATCAAGCAAGCACCCTCATACAGGCTCCCACTGTCAGAGACAGGTGTTGGGCTTGATGGACATTTGGTCTGACCCAGTATAGTAACCTCTTTGCCCAAATATTTGAATTAGATGGGCAAAACCAGAGCATACGTATATAGATGCTTTTCAGCTGATACCCCTTTCAGCAGTTGTTACACCAAGCTTCATTATGTTTAAATCTTGGAAGACAAAAGGTAAGCTCTTTAAGTAATTTGAAAGGAAATCGGTCTAGAATCATTATTCCTTACAGTTTTTTCATAATCGCAAAGTAGCTTGCAATTATTTATTCTCAGCTGGATCCCTAAGTTAATTCCAAGTCACTCCTTAAGAAAACACAATTCACTTCTCTGCAGTAGAGACAGCTTTAGGGTGAACGTCCCATTCTGTAAGATTGTTTATCAAAAAATGTCTTTGACCAAGAATAAAGTCCTCCCCTTTTCCTTGCTCTGAGACTACTGCTCAGTTGGATATATTTCTATAAATCTTTCACATTAAGATTTAATTCCTCTTGTAAACTTAAAAAAAAGAATTTCAAATGCCTGTTTTAGGAATAGCTTCAGCTCCTGAGCCTCCCATTCATTAAAAAAAAAAAAGCATTTTTGTTTTTTAATCAATCAGTAGCTGTTATGCTACTTGTGGGTACTTTCTAGATTTTCTTGTCTATTTTAAATTATTTATGGACATTTTTGCTATACTAACCAAGATGATTTGCTTTCCACTTTTTATATGGAAGTAAAATCCATATTTTTTTCTTTGAAAATCTCATTGTTTAATTCTCCACGAAAACCTCTCAAAAGTTGTGCACAAATACTGTTTTATATTGCTGACCTTTCTTGTTTTACTATATGGACACAAGTGGGTGAAACCAACCCTGATATCTCAGCTATGCAACAGTTTTGGTCTGTTTTCATGGGGTGGAGCATCTCTCAAGAATTTTTTAAACAAGCACGTTGGCCTAGTTGTTACACTGAATCTGGAACATATTTAATGGGTTTGCTTTTGCTATGACACCGTGCTGTGCAGTTTATGCATCTGTACTAACTGATAATGTATTTTTACTGTCTGCTAGCAGAGAATTTACCCCCCCCCCCCCCCACACACATGATGTGCTGCTGACTGACCTGGCCTATATTAGAAATCAGCTGACTGACTGGCTGAAGCATTTTTTTTTTTTTAGTGATTAAAAGAGTACTTGGGAATGTGACTGCTGGAAACAGAGCCTTTCTGTTTGATACAAGGGGAACAGAGAGGGCCTGTTTCTCTGTTGGACTTGGGTCTCCATGAATTACAGCCTGGTCCTTGTTTTCCTCTCTGTCGGACAGTCCTGGATTCTGTCTTGGCTGCACCATGCGGGTTGCCTCAGTTGCCTTTGTATGTCAATGGGAGATGTGTTTTGAACTTGTCTGGGGAGGGGGACGCTCTGTTGGAGCCTAGAAGGGCATCTGCAAATTCACCAGCAAGAACATGGCATAGAGGGAAGATTACAGAAGCAACAAGGCTTGCGAAAAATGCATTTATTTTCTTACAAAGGCTGAATTGAGCTATGCTTTAACCAATTAGCACAGGGCTGTAAAATTCCCAAGGGCAAGGTCACCTGAGTGCCTAAAATACATTAAAAAAAATGTGTACAAAAAAATCAACTAAAAACAACAAAATAAAACACAAAAGAGAAACCAGGTAATATATGTAACCCTTGTGCTAGTATCCTCTACAGAAGTCCAAGGGGCTTAAGCCATCTTCCAAATTCCATATATTAAATCAAAATTTCATCCAGAATTTTCTCCATGGCCTTGAGTCATGGTGCAAAGTCCTAAATACTCTTCAGCAAAATTCATCCTGGAGGTCCTGTTAAAGTACCAACATAACTTTTACTGATGGCTCAATTAAACAGAGTTGTAATAGGATGTTACAAGTCCAATCTTCAGGCACTTCTTTACCTAAAGTACTACATCCTAGGTAAATCTATGACTGTCCTGATGGTGATACTTAATCTTCTCCTCCAGATCCTTTCCCAATTTCAGGGGCAGTTTTAAAGCTTCTCCCCCCAAATTGTGGATATGACACTTGGTTGGGCTAGATATTTCTATTCCCAGTTGTCATACCTTTAGTCAAAATGTCTAGGATAGACTTTTTATAACATCTCCAACCTCCCCCATTCCCTCTTGGTACCTGGATGGCACCTCCTAACTCCTCCAGAATATCTTTGATATTTTATGTCAAACACTGTATTGGTGCCATTGTTCTTTTCCTTTACCCTTCCTCTTCATGGACATTGGTGGATGTCCTGGTCGCCTCAGAACTTCAGATGGTGGGGGAGAAAGTGTGGGTGAGAGCATACATAAATGAGAGCTTCTCTGTATGTGCATGAGAGCATGGGTGTGTCTGTATGAACTGCTATGTGTGTATGTGTGAGACCATACATATAAGAGAGCATCTAGGTGTGTGTATGTGTTAGAGAGAGAACATCTGTGTGAGGAGAGAGAGAATGAACGTGTGTGTTTGTGAATATGAAAGGAGAAAGATCTCCCTCCCTGCCCCCTCCCACCCCGGCAGTAATAGACAGCAATCCCAGGGCGACTGGAAATCAAAGATTCCCAGGTTACTTTCTGATCATGCTGGATATTTCAGCAGCATTTGATACAGTCAATCATAAAATTCTTCTGGATAGACTAAACGAAATAGGTATTAAAGACTCAGCGCTCAAATGATTTGACTCTTATTTTAAAGAATAGATCTTTTAAAGTCAAATTTCTCGATAATGAATCTCAACCAATTGATCTCCAGTGTGGAGTACCTCAGGGATCTTCTCTGTCTGCGACCCTCTTTAATATTTACATGCTTCCATTGTGCAGAATTATATCCGGCTTTGGTCTAACACATTTTATATATGCTGACAATGTACAAATTTTAATTCCAATCGAAAAAATCAATCGACCTAACTCTTAAGCACTGGGATATATATCAATCCGCCATTAATAAAGTATTAACCCAAATGAACTTTTCCCTGAATACAAAAAAAACTGAAATTCTATACATCTCACCTAAATTAAGCCAGGCAAAAGAACTTGAAATTCAGGAAGCCGCTAAAAATTACCCCATCTCACTGGAAGTCCGAGATCTAGGGATCTTCCTAGATTGCAAATTTACAATGAAAACATGCGTTAAAAAAAATCATTAACGATGGTTATTTTAAATTAAATGTTCTTAAAAGATTGAAACCTCTTTTATTCCCAAAGGATTTTAGAACAGTTTTACAAGCTCTTGTTTTGTCAAAATTAGACTACTGTAATTCAGTGTTTTTAGGCCTACCAGCAAATGTTACAAGACCATTACTACTATTACAGAACTCAGCAGCTAGACTTTTGACTGGAACTAGAAGATCTTATCATATTACTTGAATACTGAAGGACCTTCACTGGTTGCCTGTAAAATACAGAGCTCAGCATAAAATTATATCTCTAATTCATAAAACACTCTACAATGAAAAGATAGAATGGTTAACCTCATCATTACATTTCCATATCCCTTCAAGAATTACTAGATCCTCAGGTACCAATTCCTTCTCCCAAAATTGCTCATCTAAATAATGTGAGAGAAAGGGCTATTTCTATTGCTGGGCCCCTACAGTGGGAACAGATGGAAGCAGACATTAAAATATTTAAAAAGGGCATTAAAACATGGCTATTCAAACAAGCCTTCCAAGAATTATTATCCTAAAGATTTTAACCTACTGATTATATAACACTGTAAATATATTGTTGATTATATTATCTTTGCTCTTACTATACTACTTCTCTGTCTAAATTTATGATTATTTAGTTTACTATTTTATTTTTATTTATATTATGAAACTATGTATTTACTTCCTTTTCATTTTGGAAATGCAAATATTTTTAAATGAATATTTGTTAACTAATGTTAACAAATTTGATATCCATTTGCTAATACTGTTCAATGGTTCAAATGTCTCTATACTACTACACATTTGTTAAGAATCTGTTTACTGTTCTTACTAATGCTCAGTTTCAAGATATTGTATACTTTTGTAAACCGTTATGATGGCTCAACCGAATAACGGTATATAAAACTCATCAAATAAATAAGTAAATAATGTAAACCGATTTGATATGTACTCATGAAACATCGGTATATAAAAATGTTTAAATAAATAATAAAATGTGTTTGATCTTGCTATTTTTACATTTTATTGATGTTTGGGAAATGTTTATAATTTTTGTATACATTTTTAATTTTTGGCTGCTGTTCTATTCATCAGTTGTTTTTTTTAAATACTTATTCTTTTTATTAGGATGTTTTTTATTTGGCCATTTTATTGTTTTGAAGAATGTTTATTTTTCCATTTTTGCACTGCATACAGTCTGGCTTGTTTGGTTTCCAGTTCAGCTTTTGTCTGTGCATTTCTATTTATGTTATGGTCTCTTTATTCTGTGTTTATTGAGGGTCTGTCTGTGTTCTGCATGTGTGACTGAGGGGGAGGTATTCTGCTAGTGCATAGTTTCTGTGTAGGGATCTATAGCAGCCTGACTTGTTAGTTTTCCTAATAGGAGGTGTATTGGTGTTTAGGGCTGTGTATTATTTGCATCGTTGCCTTTTCATAGTTGGGGTTTTTAGTGTTTGAGTGCTGGCAGTTAGTGCTCTTTTAGTATAGGAAGTTTGCTATATTGTAATTGTTTACTCTGGACTTTCTGAGGGCAAAACAATCGGCCTAATACTATATGCATTCCAAGTGTGTTTATTGCAGGGTTGTGATATTTTTACCTCAGAAGAGTATACTTTCAATGGCATTTCTCATGTAAAGTTGTTATAAATGCAGAATTTTTAATTGTGTGTAGTGGTGGTGGGGAACATGGGCACAAAGCTGTAAAGTTCACCTAAGGTGCCTTAATGCCCTTGTACTAGCCCGGAGAGACCCCCACCCATCTCTCACTTATGCTGGGGTAAGGTGGGAGGCAGCTGTTAGGTCAATAGGGAAAGGAGGTGTTAGAATCACAGTACAAATGCGTAAAATGTGTTACAACATCAGGGCTTAAGTCTTGTACTGTTGATTTTTTGATTGAGAGTTGACATGAGTTTCTTAATATTCCTTAAGTCGACAGGCTGGCTATTGGGTTTAAGTTGCATTTGGGTTAAAGTTGCTAGCTAATTGGTGCATGCTTGCTTCCTGTATCCCAAAGGAAAAATTGAGCTGCAGTCTTAATGACTATTTTTGGATTAAAAAAATAATAATTTTGATTACTTTGTTTTGAAATTAGTAAATACCATAAATATGTAAATTTGTTCCTTTTGTTAATTTCCAATCGACTTTTCACTGCTCCCAGTTGAGTATTTCCCTGTTTTATTGTAACTGCAATGTTTTTCGTTTCTGCACCTGTTATTGTTCTTATTGTTTATGCTTCTTACACCCCTTTTGTTAATTGTAAACAGGCATGATGTGATACCTTTTGTGAATGCCGGTATAGAAAAACACAAAATAAATAAATATAGATTATATTCTACCCAAGCTACCCCACTTCCAAATTCTCTTATACACTTCTCTAATTGAGGTAAATAGGCTTTCCTGCAAGGTTTCTTATTTCCATAAAGTGGTACCTATGCTTAATTCTCTTGCATTCTGGAAGAAGTTTTGAATTTATATTTCTGCTGAATTTTGAAGTAAAATCCACTAGACTTGGGATAAATTGCTTCCTTTGAAAGGTCACTTTTTCTCTTAGTAAATAAACTGTTTTCCAGGTCTGAGGGGTAGCAGCTGATGCATTGTAAATAAGCAATCCCTCCATCTCACCCATATAAAAAAGTTTCTGTTTCTGTTTCTGAAATAGGGACTGATCCTTGATTGGAGGAGGGAACTCCAGGTATGGGGTAATACATGGGATGACTGGAAGTGGGAACTCCAGGGGTGGGGGTAATATATGGGACGATCTGCCAAAGATTCTGTTAAGTGATTTACTGTGCATTATAAAATGAAAAAAACAAAACATAATTGAACCTTGGATTTTGACCATATGATTATGCGTACAAAAACTTAGATTGTAAGCCCTCTGGGGATAGAGAAATACCTACAGTACCTGAATGTAAACCGGTGTGATATCTCAATTGAGATCGAATGTCGGTATATAAAAATAAATAAATAAATAATTGAATTGAAGATATAATAACTGGGAGTGCCTATTGTGATGGTCTTATGCACATGTAATTTTGGTGTTTACAGAATATTTGTGCTATGTCACAAACTGACTTTTGTGCTATGTCACAAACTGACTTTTGCTTATTTAAGTAAAACAGTTATCATTTTTTTCTATAATTTACATATGAGTAAGTGGAGGATGAGCGGAATAGGGCAGTGCAGTATATTTTGATGTTCAATATTTAAACAAACCTTGCGGAAGTTTGAGGTTGTTCTCTGGCTGGCTTAAAGAGGGAATTTCCTTGGTTTAGTGCTGAGCTAGACTTTATTAAAACAACAAGAACTTTTTTATATGGTACCATTGGCACAGAAGCCTCCAAAAAGGAGGAAAGTCTATCTTGCTGTGAACTTGGGGAGAATGCAGATTGTGGATCACAGAGGCCTACCATGTCCTCTACAAAAATGTAATCACACAGATGCGGTGAAGAATCAATTTCTGGGGCCACCCAGAACAGGTATTAAAGTTGATGAGGGATTTTTAAGGATTTACAGGAGATGATGACAAAGGCACAAAAAAAAAAAAATTTCTGCTAGGTGACTCTATAGTGAGGGATGGAGGTGGGAAGTAACTATGGAGAGAAGCACAAATCCAGAAGTTCATAGAGAAATATGAAAGAATGATATCTATATCATTGTAACCCCAGGGAAAGGATGAGTTAAGACAGGTCTTGATAAATTTTCCTTGGATCTTGGAGCCAGAGGCAGAGAGCTCACTGAACCCTCCCCATCATCCTCACTGAAGCGCTGTATGGGTTACTCCTCTGAGCTCTGCTGCGGCTCCTGTTAGGGGCCTGATTCATTAAGGCTGTTTTCCTATTCTGTGTCTATTGGTGGGGGGGGGGGAGATTACCCCCCCTCCCCTGCAGCACCGAAGCATTTGGGCTGACCCTTGTTTTCTGAAAAACTTTCCACCTCAGTGATTGTGTTGAGGAGGTCCTATTGGGATTCCGGGGGAGACCTTACTTATAAATAAAAGGGATCATTAAAAACCCCCCAGCAAATCTTTGTATATGGCTGGCTACCAAGGAGAAAAAGATTGATATGGTTCTCTAGGGAGGGAACCAAAATGAAAGAACAAAGAGGTTAGCATAAAAAAATGCAGAGGAGGACAGATAAGAGTTATTACAAAAAACAGAGACGGGAAGGGCAACTAGAGCAAAGGCCCAATGAAGGAGAACATTATCCAATTGAAAAAAGCCGGAACTTTGAATGCCTAGCCAGGACCATCATGACATAAACCTCAAAAGTACTTCTCACTTGTTCTGTTATATCATTTCTACTCCAGCTACTCTATTATCTCTACCTTATCGATTTTGAAACTTTAGACCTATTGTCAACCCAAGCTCTGCTGTGACATGCTTTGAAGTCTTCTGCTGGAAAAGAATATGATAAATAAATGGGGATGATGATAAAATCTTGCTTAGACATATAAGAGAGAGAGGGTTAGACCAAGGGTCCATCAAGCCCAGCATCCTGTTTCCAACAGTGGCCAACCCAGGCCACAAGAACCTGGCAAGTACCCAAACACTAAGAAGATCCCATGCTACTGATGCCAGTAATAGCAGAGGCCATTCCCTAAGTCAACTTGATTAATAGCAATTAATACACTTCTCCTCCAAGAACTTATCCAAACCTTTTTTGAACCCAGCTACACTAACTATACTAACCACATCCTCTGGCAACAAATTCCAGAGCTTAGTTGTGCGTTGAGTGAAAGAATTTTCTCAGATTAGTCTTAATTGTGCTACTTGCTAACTTCATGGAGTACCCCCTAGTCCTTCTATTATCCGAAAGTATAAAATAACAGATTCACATCTACTCGTTCAAGACCTCTCATGATTTTAAAGACCTCTTATCTGCCCATTTTTCCCATCTCTAGCGGGATTGCAGACCCTAGTTCATCTCTGGCTTTACTCTTACTTCCCCAGATAAGGATCCTTTTGGCTTATACCATGCCTTCTTGAATTCTGATACCACTTTGGTCTCCATGAACCTCCATTGGGAGATTATATGTATCCCCTCTCTTTTCCGTGAAAAGCTCTTTCTGAATGTTACTCCTAAGGTTGTATCTTTTCAGCCTTCTATCATGACTTTCTTCTAGAACTTCCCTTCTGCTGAAAAATGGTTGCCTCTTACATATTATTTATATGCAGTGCTTCTGATTTTAGATTTTAACCAACAAATGCCTATGCAAAAAATAAAATAGCAGGTACATATTCAGTGCCACTTAGCCAGATACATTTTTGACTTATCAAATTAAAGGGCAGCAGATGAATATCTGCCTGGGATCAGTGGCTGCTACTTAGCTGGATAATTAATTATCCGACTAAATAGCCAGCTTACTTACTGTTATCCGGCTACCTCTGGACCTGTCCTAAAGCTAACCAGATAAACTTAGCCGGCTCACTTTTACATAGTTGAGTATTTTGACTCTCCTAGCTAAATTAGCTGGATATGCTTATCCTGTTAATTAGCTCAGCTGGATCGTGGCTGAATATGGACCTCTAGGTGTTTATAGGATAATAAAGGAAAGCACTCACTTCCTTTACTACTCGCTCACTGTTCTCCGTGCCTGACTTGGATATTTCACTCTCTTTTTGTGCCTTTTCTGCGCTGGTGGCTCCTTAGGATCCCAAATGTGAATATTTAAATAATCTGGAAAAGATATCCAGCAATAACTGCACCACAAAACCCCCACTAAACACTGATTTTTTTTCAACTCTCATAGAACCACTGTTTAACTGGAAAAAATCCCCCATCCATTTACAATTTATAAACACTTAAGAATAGAAGCCCTCTTTATATTTTTCAAATGGTTGAATGTGTCTCAAACGCTCTCCCTTCTCTCCTATAGTATAGGCGTATTTAAGTCTATATAGGGTTAACGTACAGATTCTGCACTGTTTTGGGAGCATTCCTATGCATTCACTCTAAGAATCAGTGAGCAGTGTCAAGTTTGGGAGACACTGATATGCGGCTGTGGACGACGTCTAGTGTTTTTATGCGGTTGATATCATACATATTGTGGGTAAACTTCTGTAACTGAGCGTGCTTTGCCATTTATTCTGCCTGTCCATTGAATGTTGTCTGATTGGCTTGCAAGCTCCTGTGAGCAAGTTTTTGGATTGGTGGACAGTACATTTATTTATTTATTTATTTATTTATTTATTTACAGTTCTTATATACCGCACAATGGGTAGGGAACTATCCGTCTAGGCGGTTTACATATTAATACATACACAAATAATATTATACTAACAATACATTGACAAATAGATCATAAACATATGCAATCATATTAAAATCATAAAATAAACGTAAAATACAAAGGAATATATGTTATGGTAAACTTAATATATATTGTAAGCCTGAGTAAAAAGGTGGGTTTTTAGTAGTTTCTTGAATTCTGTACGACTAGCAGTTAGACGAATATGTTCAGGCAGTGAGTTCCAAAGTACTGGACCGGCAACAGAAAAAGCTCGTTTACGGGTGAGTGCCAAACTGACAGATTTTATAGAAGGTACTTCAAGTATACATTTATCAATAGAACGGAGTTGTCGAGATGGTCTGTAGATTCGCAATAAAGAGCATAACCAGATGGAATTGATATTATAAAGTAGGTTATGTATTGTAGTTAAAATTTTGTAAGTGATGCGATATGTAATTGGTAACCAATGCAGATGTTGTAAAACAGGAGTAATGTGTTCTGACCGTGGCGTATTGTATAACATGCGAGCAGCTGCATTTTGTATTAATTGTAAAGGACGTACAGTTGCTTGTGGTAGACCAAGAAAGAGAGCATTGCAGTAGTCTAATGAAGATAAAATTAAAGCCTGTGTAATCAGTCGAAAGTCGTTAGGAAGAAGAAGGGGTTTGAGTTTCTTTATCATATATATCTTGAAAAATGATTTTTTTACAAGTTCAGATATGTGTACCGTCAATGATAGTTTAGAATCTATCGTTACACCTAAGTTTTTTGCATGTGATTTTATGTTAATAAGTTGATTCTGGAAGGTAAATGTTGATGGTGGTCGATGAACAGAGTCAGGTACAGTGGATAAGTAAACTAATTCTGTTTTATTAGTGTTTAATTTGAGTCTGTTGTGGGAAAGCCATGTTTTTATTGTAGATGGGTATAGGTGTAACAGAGAAAATGTTTTTGACCAGGAGTCGGTAAAAGGAATCGTGAATTGTATATCATCTGCATAAATTTTGAAATTGAGGTCAAGTCCTGCAAGCAAGCGGCAAAGAGGTAGTAGATAAAGATTAAATAAAAGAGCTGAAAGTGCAGAACCTTGTGGGACACCTGACTTGGTAGTGTACCAGTTAGAGTAATATGGACCAATGGTGATTCTTTGTTTGCGATTGGATAGAAAGGATGTAAACCATTGTAATGCGAGATCTGTAATGCCAATTTGAGATAACGTGTTGAGTAGAATATCATGGTTTAGCGTATCAAACGCAGCTGAGATGTCGAGTAATACTAGTAAGTAGTTGGAATTTGAATCAAAGCCTCTAATAATTGAGTCAAAAGATGATATTAACAAGGATTCTGTACTGTGGCCTTTTCTAAAACCGTGTTGATTATTGTGTAATATGTTGTTTTCTTCGACGTATTCAGATATTTGATGGAGAACTACAGATTCTATAATTTTTGCAATGGATGGCAAAGAGGCGATCGGTCTATAATTAGTTAAATCATTAGGATCATGATTTTTTCTTTTGAGAATAGGAAGAACAGATGTTTGTTTTAAAGAATCTGAACTAAATATATCACACAACTGATCCTGGACGTTTTTGAGACTGGCCAATGGCAAAATTCAGAACAGTAAGAGTAATTTGTAAATGGTTTTATGCATCTACAGCTTTAAATGCTGAATAAGGCCACATTTTGATTTACCTTTTGAAATTATTTTTTAATAATAATTTTGGATTGATCTTCGATTCATTACATCCCTACAAGGGTGTCTTTAATAGAACATTTTGGGATCCATAGCTATGCACATCCTAAAAAGAAAAATACAAGTTATGCTAAGATCTATGTGGAATGACAGAAGGAGTAAATGACATGAGGCAAAGGCCCAGGATGTTAAATCTTTTGGGGAGGAAATTTGACTGAAATGCAAATATGGGCTGGCTGCAGATGAAAAGCCAGAAAAAGTGCCCTCTATCCTCCTATCATCCAGATTGTGGGGGTGGGGGGAGAACACTTGATCAGAAAAGAGGCGCAGGCAAGCAGAATGAGAGCAAGGAGGTGTAATGCACTTTCCTGCTCTGGACATTAAAATGCTTGCTCGCAACTCTGCATGTGACTGCCCTGCAGGTTTAGCTGGGGATTGGAGAGCCACTGTTGAGGGAGCCGGCAGCTGAAAGCCCCAAAAGGAATTCAAGTTATTTCCTCCTCTTCATGCTGGTTTAGGACTGTAGATCCTGCAAGGAGCGTTTCAGGTGAACTGACCTTGTTTCAACCGTATTGAGACATTTCTTTGTATATTCCTCCAGCCTCTTCTGAATGATGATTTGCTTTTTTTTTTTTTTTTTTCCAGTTTTTATTTCTCGGCCCTTGGCATTTGTTTTGCTGTAATGTAGATGACTACATTGTTATGTCTATTTTTATGACCATTTTCTTGTACCGCGCCCCGAATGCTGGAGGGGCGGGTAATAAATCCTTTTAAATAAATAAATAGTTAAACAGTACGCATGGCCAGCAGTAACACGCTTGTGCAAATAAAAGCATTACTGTTATGGTAAGTAATGATAGGAGAACAATGCCTATTATTAAGTTAGTGTGGCTTCTTTAAAAAAAAATTGCTGCTGGACTGCATGATTGCAGTATTGTGACTGGAGTGTCGGTGTCATGTGGCCGCAGCGGAGGCTTGAGTGGAGCCTGTGTAGAAGAACCACATTTTTGGCAGTTAATGTGTGCGTTTGGGAATTCTCTTCACATTCTTCCTTGAAATACCACTTTGGAAAAACAAACATACCTTTTGTAGAGTAGGGAGGGGAAGCCTTAGAGGTGTGCCTTTTTGTCTTCTCTTCTTTGATTTACCTTAAAGCTGTCCGCAGGAGCTTGCCTTGCTCTGCTCATGGTTGGCATTCATATCTTTCTATCTGGGTTCAACTTGAAGGTAAATCAGACGGCAACAGGAGGCTATATGGAGCACCTATTCAGTGGCGTTTAGCCAGTATATCTGACTAGATGCTGGCTTTTGAATATTTCCTCCACCTATCTGATTAAAATTTAGCCAAATAATATAGGGGTGTTCTGGGGCAAAGTTAAGTTAGCTGGATAACTCCAGTATTCAGAGTTAGCCAAATAACTTATCTAGCTAACTCTGGTTGTGCCTTAGGGTAGTCCTAAAGTTAGCTGGATAAACTTACCTGGCTTACTTTAAAATAGTCAGGTTGTAACACAATATGAGTGGTCTTTGGCTTGCTGGAGGACAGAGTAGAGAGGACTCCAGCTATTCTTCTACGAACTTCTACTATTCACAATTAAATTGATCCACCAAGAGCCTGTTTACCTCAGCAATGCTGGAGACAAAAAGTGCAATAGTCTTCAGATGAGTACCTTTAGCAAAGCTCTTGCTTCCGGTGGGCCCCACTATCCTTCCTGGGGCCTATCTTCTTATCCCTCTCCCCAGAGGAAATGTCCTGCAACCAGGATTCCCTTTTGGGTTGTCTTAAGGTGGGCCCGGATAAATGCCTGATTCTGGGCTTTTAAGGGGGGTCTAACATACGCTCCTGTACATGGGTATAGCTATTGGTGCGACTGTGTCTCTGAATAACCCATCAAAGTTAGATAAATTTATCTGGCTAACTTTGCAAGCTGACCAGTGGCTGAATATTTTTTTCTCTCTCTGTATATGTACAGTATGTATGTATGTGAATATATATATATATATGTATAGGCTTATAAAAGAAATAATTTACAAATTTAATTCAAATAATATGCTTAATGGAATTAAGACAGAAGGATACAAATTAGAAATTATACAATTGAAAGAAGAAGCAACTTATAACTGATAAATAACCATTAAAGAAGGGATGGGATCATCATTAAGGAAACTAAACTCAGGGACAGTAACTTTGATACCAGTGCGTGGGCGCATATCTGTACGCATATGCCGGCTCAGGCCAAAGGATGCAGTTATATGTGCACAAACTTTTATATGAACTCACACAAATGCTGCTTCTACCGTGTAAGTGGGGGAATTTATAAGGGACATGTGCCGACACCATTATTCATCACATCACGCCGGTCCTTAAAGACCTTCACTGGCTGCCAATCCACTTCAGGATAATCCATAAATCCCTAACCACAATCTTCAAAAATATCCATGGACTAGCTCCACTCCATCTACAAATAGCACTTAAAAAACACTCCTCCAACAGACCCACTAGAGAAGTGTACAGAGAACTTCTACAGGTACCACACGCCAATACCACCCAACACATAACCCTGAGAGACAGGGCCTTCTCTACAGCAGGCCCCCCACTATGGAACTCAATCCCCTTAGAATTACGACAGGAACCATGTCTTCCAACCTTCAGAAAGAGACTTAAGACATGGCTGTTCAAGAAAGCCTTTCCGGACTCTGACTGATGATCTCACCAAATACAGAAAGACGATCTATCTCCCACTAAACTGATACGGACATACCAAACACTACACGATCTTATTCTTGTTAAATTTCTATCGTCTTATTCTTCTTCTTTTCCCAGTTAGAACCATCCTTGTTTTATTGTAACTGATTTTTTCTGCGCACTGTTATAACTTGTTATAATTTGTAAATATATAAAATGTATACTCATGTTATATTTATACACGTTTATAATGTATTGATCACCCCTGTTTTATGTAAACCGACATGATACGAATCTCCGTGAATGCCGGTATAGAAAAACTCAAATAAATAAATAAAAATAAATTATTAGTTTTCCCAGTTCGTTCCCAGTTCACCCAGCTGAGGAATAGGACTTCTTAACCCTCCTGGGTTATTAGCCTCCCTTTCCCCCTGTTAGGCCCAAACCCTTAAATCCCTGCTGATTACTCCTAGTTTTGTTTTTTGTTTTTGTTTATTACTTAGACACCATCCATAGCAGAGGTAAAGGTTACGTGGCAGTGGACCCTGGCGTGCGCATTTCATGTTAAAGTCACGGATTGCCCACCCCTTTTTTGGGCTTTTTCACTAGTGTGCGTACCGGGAGATACGCGCATACACGGCACGTGCTGGGCTTTTAAAATCCATCTCTTAGTACGAGAAACAAGTTTAAAGGATGTACTCCCACCAGCTTCACATATATAGGAGTGACGTTCATTTATCAATAAAGTGTTGCATCTGAACTACGTATGTTCTCTTTCATGAAGTGTGCACTAAATCACTTTCCTGTCCACTAACAGATTTTAACATATCCAATAACAGAACAGCACATATTAATACCCATGAGCATGTTTGAAATGAAAGGACCCTAATGTAAGGAAACTATCTCCCCCCCCCCCCCCCCCCCCCCCCACCCCCCCCGAAAAAAATTTATCTAAAGCTGCGGATTTGATTATATTACCTCCTCACTCCTCTAATCTCTAATATTAGATCGGTCCATCCTCTGAAGTGACTGCTAAAATGAGGCCATAGACACACAGACAATCTTTCCCTTAGATGTTTGGGTTTTTTTACTTTGTAAATGATTTCCTAAAAATACTAAATATGAAGAAATAATGTGAAATCTGAAACACTGTTTCTGCAACTCCATATTACCTGAAGCTTAAAGCAGAGGTATCTCCATTTAAGCAGTTGGAGGAGGGACATACTAGCAACCATATCCCTCAGGGAAAGAAGGTAATTATTGTAGGTCAGGAAAAAAAACCCTTACATTCTGATAGCTGACCACAAAATTACATGGAACATGTAACAAAAATGTAGCATCTAAAGAGATTACTTCCTGCCTCAGAGAGAAAAAACTTTTCGTCTCTTACATTCCTAACAAACTGGGAATAGTTGTACCCAAGCACATGTTGTCCAGCTGGCTAACAAGACTGTATCATACATTGCTGTGTTCTGGCTGGCCTCCAGATCCCAGACTCTCTGTAAGGCTGGTCAGGTATGAGCCATGGCTATCTCTGTGGCTCACCTGAGAGCCATGTACATTGAACACATCTTCAGAGCTGCAACTTGATCGTCAATTCACTCCTTCACGTACCATCACTGTCTAGGCAGTCTTTCAAGAAGCGACAGTAACTTTGAGCAGGCAGTTTTTTGTGCGGCCTGTGCCAGCACACTCCATTCTCCGTGGAGGAGGGGGGCGTGCCTTTTCCAGAAGTGCTCCGCTTGCAGCCCTCCCCACGTGCCATGGCTAATTCAGCTCTGCTTGTTGACAGAGAGAGCCCATTTATTTACCATAAACGGGGTTCTTGGTAGATAGCAGGATGAATTAGCCATGCTTAATATCCACCTACCTTCCTGGAGAGTTGACGTGCCTAGATGAAGCTTAAGCTCCACAATCGACTGAGGGCCTAACAAGGCAGTGTGCAGGAACTCTCATGCATGCTCAGTGGTAACTTGACTGAGCTAGAGAGCTGGGTCTGTTCAGCACTGTCGGATCATGTCACCCACATGTCGTGGCTAGTTAATTCCTGCATCTGTCGAGAAGAACCCTGTTTATCGCAAGCATACTTGCTTTATAATAAGCCTCTGGCAGTTTTGATGGTGTCTTTCTGCCAGACGTTTAGGTGTAACATGTTGTTAAGGAGAGAAAACATTGATTGCAAGTGTTGGCAGCATTCTGACGTTTTTCTGGGAAAGGAGCAAAAGACTATATCCGAAGGCCTGCTCGCCCAGCTCAGTTTCTCCATGGAGATGTTATGTTTCTGAACTTGGGTGTTGTCAAGCTTTTTCTGGGCTTCTGGTCCCATGGAGCTCAGATAAGAAAGATAGTAATGTGACAGATATTTGCTCCACTTTGATTTAAATATACTTTGTTCAGCTTTGAATCCATGGAATTTTTAATAGATGAAATAGCGTTAAGGGCCCATGAAAAATGATGAGGGAGGGAAAGGGGATGGTGCGTACATAGAAATGTAGAAATGATGGCAGAAAAGAACCAAAATTGTCTATCAAGTCTGCCCAGCAAGCTTTTTATGGTTACCCCCATGTTTCTCCTAAGGGTAAGAATTGCCGCTCCATGCAGTTATCCCCAAGTCTTATGATAATCCATAAAAATTTACTGCAAGCAACATTTTTAAAAGGTGATAAACCTTTTTGAAAATTCAGACAATGCTGCTTGACATGCTTTCTCTATGGACTTGGCCATAGAAGCAGTCCTGTATTTTTTTTCTCCTTATGTCTGTGCAACAGTTCCCCAGACCAGTATCGTCAGCATTTGATACTGTTTTCCACCACATCATGTTGGATCGTTTGAAAAAATTTGGGGTGGGTGATATAGTCTATAGGTGGTTTGATTTGCATCTTAGGTCTCACAAACAAAAGGTTATCGTTAGACTCCTCCTCAAAATGGTTCACCGTGCGTATAGGTGTACCACAGGGGTCTACATTATCAGCAGCTTTGTACAATATATATTTGCTACCATTATGTTCTGTATTGGACCAGCGTTCCATAATGTTTCAAATGTATGCGGATGATATTGATATGTATTTCCCTGTTAGTTTCTTTGTCTGATACATTAGATTTTGTAACTGATGCCCTCCATGTAATAAATGCTTGGATGTCTGAAAACCATTTAAAACTTAATGTTGAAAAAACTGAACTTATCTGTTTTTCTAGACATCATCAGTATTTGCAAGAAGAGAATACAGATTTTTTTTTTTTTTTTTTACAATAATGGGAGGAAATTTTCCTTTTCAACCCATAGTTCGCAATCCTTTTAATTCTCAACTGTCCTTTTGGGCACAAGTCACCATATATTATGGACTGTTTTTTTTTTTTTTTTTTAAATAAATAATGTTTACATAGACATTTAAGGTTTATCTTACATAAAAATGACTTTTGGACCCTTATTCAGGCATTTTTAATTACTGTTCTTGATTACTGCAATCCATTTTATGTTGGCTTGCCCGCTTCCACCATTCAACCTTTACAGATATTGCAGAATTCTGCTGCTTTTATGGAGACCAAAGATAAACTCATATCTCAGGATAAAAAATTGTTACATTTTTCCACTATTAAACAGGCTTGTTTGCCAAAACAAAGAAACGGGTTTTTATATTATTGAGCCTTGGGTTTGGAATGGTCTTCCAGGCTGGCTAAAAAGGAGTGGTGATGTTCTAATCTTTCACAAGCAATTAAAAGCTTTTCTGTTTGTTCAAAACTAATTTTATTTATTATGAAGTGTGTGTGTTGCAATTTTTAAGATAGTTTTATAATTCATAATTTCAGATTGTTTATTGTATTTTTATCATTGTAATCTGCTTAGTATGGGATCCCATTATATGTGGAATATAAAATGCTTTAATAAATAATAAATGAAAGTCGGGGCCCTTGTTAGTTGCTGTCTGAATCCAATACTCCTTTTCCCCTTGCCATTGAAGCAGAGAGCAATGTTGGAGTTGCATCAAAGGTATCGGGACTGATAGATTTAGGGTAATAAAAGCTGCACCAGCAAATTAACCCCATGCTTAATAGTTCCCCCGATCATAAAAATTGGGCCCTTGTTGGTTGCTGTCTAAACCCAAATCCCCTTGCCCCCCTTGCCATAGAAGCAGAGAGCAATGTTGGAGTTGCATCAACAGTAGCAAGGCTTATTGGTTAAGGGTAGTAACCGCCATACCAGCAAGTTACTCCCATGCACTCTTTTCTTCATTTCCATCCTCTAGCCTTTAGAGATTCACAATGTTTATCCCATGCCCCTTTGAATTCTTTCACTGTTTTCATCTTCACCAACTCCTCCTGAAGGACATTCCAGGTATCTACCACCCTCTCCGTGAAGATATTTTCTGATGTTGGTTCTGAGATGTCCTTCCTGGACCCCTAGTTCTACTGATTTCTTTCCAGCAGAAAAGGTTTGACATTTGTACATCATTAAAACCTTTCAGGTATCTGAAGGTCTGTATCATATCTCCCCTGTACCTCCTCTCTTCCTGGGTATACATATTCAGCCTCTCCTCGTAGGTCTTCTGATACAGATCCCACACCATTATGGGTGCCCTTCTCTAGACCACCTCTATCCTGTCTCTATCTGTTTTGAGATAATGCTCCAGAACTGAACACAGTGCTCGAGTTGAGTTTTCATCAAGAACCTATACAACGGGCATCACCTCCTTTTTCTTACTGGTTATTCCTCTCTCTATAGCTTAGCATTATTCTGGCTTTAGCTATCGCCTTGTCAGATTTCTTCACCATCTCATGTCTCCAGACACTATCACCCCAAGATCTCTTTCTTGGTCCATACACATCAGTCTATCACCCCCCCCCCCCCAAATCACATACAGCTCTTTTGGATTACCTCACTCCAGATGCATGACTCTGCACTTCTTGTCATTGAATCCCAGCTGTCAAATCTTCGACCACTATTCAAGCTTTCATAAATCACTTTTCATTCTTTCTACTTCTTCAGGTGTGTCCACTCTGTTGCAGATATTAGTATTATCCTCAACTAGACAAACTTTACCTTCTATCCCTTTCACAGTGTCACTCAAAATGATATTGAACGGAACCGGTACCAATACTGGTTCCTGTGGCACTTCACTTAACATGGCTCTTTATTCAGAGTAGTTTCCATTTACCATTGCACACTGTCTCCTATCAGTCAGCCAGTTTGTACTCCATGCCACCACCTTGGCGCCCACTCCCAAGCTTCTCATTTTAATTCACAAGCCTCCTATATGGGACTGTATCAAAAACTTTGCTGAAATCCAAGTGGATCCCATCGAGCACTTTTCCTCGATCTATTCTTTAGTCACCCAATCAAAAAAAATCAATCAGATTTGTCTGACAGAGCCTTCCCCTGGTGAGTCCATGCTGCCTCGGATCCAGCAACTTACTGGATTGTAGGTAGTTCAGTATCCTTTCTTTCAGCAATGTCTCCATTAATTTTCCTACCACCAAGGTGAGGCTAACCAGCCTCCTCTCTGCTATCACTCTTATGAAATGGGACCACAATTGCTCTTCTCCAATCTTGTGGCACCATTCCTGTTTCCAGGGATCTATTGAACGGGTCATTTAGCAGACCAGCCAGGACATCTGAGAGTTCTCGTAGTATCCTGGGATGTACCTCATCTGATCCCATGGACTTGTCCACTTTCAGTTTTCTTAGATCTTCCATACATTCTCTTCTGTAAAAGGAGTTGTGTCTGACCCATTCTCTTCTACAGTCTTGGCAACCAGCGACGGCCCTTCTCCAGGGTCTTCTTTAGCGATCACTTAATTGAAGTATTTGTTTAATATTTCTGCCATTTCCTTGTCTGTCTTGTAATATTGCTCCTCGTCACCTTTCATTTTCACTATAACCACTTTGGGCTTTCCTTCTTTCTCTTATATATCTGAAAAATGTTTTTGTCACCTCTCTGTAGCTCTCTGGCAACCCTTTCTTCCACTTGATCTTTTACTTTTCTGATTTCTTTCTTCATTTTCCTCAGTTTTACCAATTGTTCCTCTTTTTGGGATCTTTTGTATTTCCTGAATGCTAATCTTTTTGCCTTTTATTTTTGTGGAACAGACTCACTCCATCATCCTCTCCTAGTTTGGGGAATGCTCCTTTTCTCAGTGGCAGAAACTGCACATACTGTGTAGCAGTATGTGTCCGTGTCCTGAGGGGTAGCTGTTTGATACAGCGCGTGCACATTTGGAACTTGTAAAAGTGCGCACATTGTGACCCAGTGAACATACGTTTACCTGCACAGAGGCTGGACATTGTTTAGAAGCCTGTTTAACATGTGTAAACAAGTCCTTACTTGCATGAAATATATAAAATAGCTGTCTTTACATGGCCAATGAGGAAATCCATTTTAAGTATATTTTATGTTCAATTAAGATTAAGTGATAGTTTTTGGTGTGATGCCAAGAATAGAACCTAAGGAAATGAAATTAGTCATTAAACCTCGAATAGAACCTAAGGAAATGAAATTAGTCATTAAGCCTCCTGAAAAGGCAGCGCAAATATGGAGTTTGGAATGTGACATACAGAAATGAAGTACACAAACATAGTAAATTATATAGACAGATTTTTTTGGTTATTAATCCTATGTTTTTTTATGTGTAACTGTTTATTGAAATTAAATGCACAATAACAACCTCGGAATCCAACATACTATTATACAAAACCAAAACTTGGGATATACATCTGAAGACAAACCACAAATGCTCAGCAAGAGGGAGTGTGGTTTCTGCAATTCTCTACCATCTCTGTACATAGCAGTCAATTCCAAAACCTCTTGTTTATTTTATATCATAAGGATACCCCATGTTCCCTCCCCAAGAAAAGATTCCCCAATATATCCCTCACCAGGAGGCTGCCTGATTTAAAGATAACAGAAATCTCATGCACGTGTTTATTCAGAACTCAGCTCCAGGCTTTGGGAGATAAGCTTTGGATATAGCTGCCCCAGGTAGTCAAGAAGAACCTTCTGTGTTGGAAGGATAAGTGGCCCACCATTGATTGATTTTCACCAAACCCAGAAAGAAAGTGAGATGGAGTTTTTCCCAGACATTTTAAAGTGATTTTTCCCACCAAACGACTTTCTAACTGGTAAACGCTCCCCTTTGCCCCTTCATTGTAATGATGAAGTATCATCAAATAGTACAAGATCAGACTTAGAGGGAGCATCACAGCTTACTAACTGACCAAGAAAGCTGGCAGTCCTCATCTAAAACTGTTGTATTAAGGGACAAGACCAAAAAACAAGTGAACATTTGCCAGGGGCATTCCGGCATCCCGGACACAGGTCAGAGTCTGCCAGAAGTAATGTACGCTCTCCTCAAAAATTTAGTGCATTTCCCTCGAATGCACGTTATTGGTGAGATCTTTTATTCTCGTAAAACAACTCAAAATGTTATCTTGGGAAGACATTGGTGGTAAGTCCCTAGACCACAAATCAGCTAAGGATGCACAGGAATGTGTCTTGATCTAATGCCCAAAGTAATTTATGAATTTTGGAAATGGAGAGTTTAACTTCATTGATCAGAAAAAATGCCAAAGTGAAGAATCTTCCATCTAATGAATGAACATAATGCCGCAGTTGCAAATAAGGGGAAAAGCCCTTATTTGGTATCTTGAACAAATCTTTTATTGCTGGAAGGATATCATCTTGCCCTGAGAGCTTAACACATGCTTAAGTTGAGAAATCCCCAAGGCAGCCCACTGCTAATTCTCAGCTTAATATGATAAGTTTGGAAAGGCAGCGGGTTACCTTAAGGGAACCTGGCTCCTTAGAACCAGTTTCTCTTTTACAGACTGGTAGTCTGGGTTCTTTAAACTTAGACCCCCAGAAAGTAATTTTAGCAGATGTTTGGTCATTATTAGTTATTATGGAAAAATCATTATCCTTTTCAACAGCCCAGTTTGGTAAATTCTCAAGTGAAATTAATACAGTAGAAGAATATGGATCACGTATATACAAATTTAGAGACATCCACAGGTACTATTACATCTCAGGTAGCCTCATTATAGTCAACTAATTCCGCTTTTATGAAAGATAGTTTAATGCTTCAGAAACAAATGGAAAATTTGGAGAATGAGATCCATATGAGGAATCTTCACTTTCTACATTTTTCTTGTTTCAAGATTACTATCAGCCACTGAATTATTTAGAAAATATCTGTGTGAAGTATTATCTATTACATCAGTAAGAGAAATGGCTATTTCTAAATTATATTATATTCCTGGTTTTAAGCTGAGGGCAGCAGATCAGGAAGAGGAGATGGATATATTACAAGAGGATAGCCCTAATTTGACCTCCTTTTTAGAGGCATCTATAGATGATATTCCTACTAGGGCTACACTCTTGTATCCTTTTGTAGTGAGCAGGATAAAAATTTGGTCTTTCAGAAATATTTTAGAAATAAAGATGTTGCCTTTTGTGGTCAAAAAATTCAGGTATTTCCAGACGTTTCCAGAAGCACTCAAATGAGGATGAAACAATTCTTCTTGTTAAAACCAAGAGTTCTATCCTTTGGGGCAATTTTCTTTTTAAAATTTCCCTGTAAATGTTTGGTAATTTGCAAGAAAAATAGATTTATATTTCAAGATCTACTCACTTACTTACAGTCATTTCTTGTGGATAAACAAGTATCCTAATTGATTGGAATGTGTGGGGCTTAATGGTATAATAATAGTTTCTCTACAATGCTGTAATTATTGCAGTTTAATTTTCCTTGATTTGTATTCCGCTATAGCCTCCCAGAATAGGGACTTATCTATTGGAACTTTATATTTATGTATGTATTATGACGATGTGATAATTAATTCTAGTTTCCAATATGTTTACTTGAATTTTACCAAAAGGTATTGTTAAAATTCAATAAAATATAAATATTATTATTATTTAACACATTTATATACTGTTTTACCAATCAAAGATTGAACAAAGTGGTTTACAGCCATAAAAATCAAAATAATAATAAATTCAATAAACTAAAATATAAAAGAATAAAAATACAAATAATATCTTGATCAATAAAATTAAAATCTCTAAAAGGAATAAAACTATTACATTATAAAAACAAAACAGAGAGAAAGCTTAAAGAATTAACGTAAGAAGCCTAAAATAGATAAAGACTACAAACAGCTAAATTCCCTGAGTTAATCCACTATTGTGCCTGTTCTGAACTCCCAAAAGCTTCCTTGAACAAATAGGTTTTTAAAGCTTTTAAGCTCCTTTCTATTATAAATTTGTCTCAAGTCATCTGGTAGAGTATTCCACCTGATGGGGCCGGCCACTGAAAAAGCTCGTTGTCTAGTTACATTAAGGGCTGCCGTTTTTACTGTGGGAACTTCTAATAATTTTTTTCCTGCTGATCTAAGGTCTCTTGAGGGCTTGTAAACTCGTAATGTAGAACAGAGCCAGATGGAATCAATATTATTTAACAGAGAATGAATGACCATAAGAATTTTATACCTTATTCTAAATTTAACTTGTAGCCAATGTAATTTCTGCAAAATTGGAGTAATATGCTGTTTGATGGGTGTTGCAGTAAGAAGCCTGGCTGCTGAATTTTGGATTAGCTGCAAAGGTCTGATAGTCGAGTCTGGTAAGCCCAAATACAATCCGTTACAATAATCAATTCCTGAGAAAATTAGTGCTTGCAAAACTGATCTATAGTCATGTGAAAATAATAAAGGCCGTAATCGTTTTAACACATGAAGTTTGAAAAAAGAATTTTTTACTACTTTGGCTATATGTTGCGTCAAAGATAATTTGGAGTCAATCTAAATCCCTAAGTTCCATGCTACTTTAGAGATTTGAATAACATCATTTCCCAGCAAAATATTAGTTGGAGGAGCATTACTAGAGTTTGATATGAAACTAAGATATAAAATCTTTTTTTTTTTTTTTTGTTAAGGTTTAATCTATTATGGGCCATCCATTGTTCTGTAGTACTGATGTATAATTGAATCATGGAAAAAGTTTCTAACCAAGATGATTTGTAAGGTACAAAAAGCTGAATGTCATCAGCATACAGTTTATATTGCAAATCTAAAGAAGATAGAATATGACACAGAGGTAAAAGATATATATTAAATAGAATTGGAGATAATGAGGAGCCTTGAGGTACCCCTGTTACTTGGGAATAGGATGACGAAGAACAGGAGCCAATGTTTACTTTACAAGAGCGGTTATTGAGGAAACTGTTTAAACCAATCCAATACTGTGGAGTGAATTCCTATATGTTGAAGGATGGAGATCAGAATTTTATGGTCTAACGTATCAAACACAGCCGAAATATCCAGAAAAATGACAATGAAATCGGTATGAGTCAAAGCCTCTTAGAAAAGTGTCAAATGAGGACAGAAGAAGGGTCTCTGTGGAGTGCCCCTTTCTAAAGCCATGTTGATTGGGATTTAATATATCATTTTTGGTTAAGTAATCTTTTAATTGAAATAAAACTACTGATTCCAGAGTTTTTGCCAACGAAGATAATGAAGCTATAAGCTTTAAATTGGAGAAATCCATAAAGGAAGAGGTGTTATTTTTTTGGATAGGTAATACAGACGTTTGTTTAAGTACATCAGGACATTTTCCAGATTTTAACGATTGATTAACCATTTGACATATATGATCAGGACAGCTGTCTACGATGCTTTTGAATAGAGAACCTGAGCAAGGATTAATTGGAGAATTAGATATTTTTTGTTTATTTACAATCTTTTGTATTGCAGCGGGAGTGATTAGATGAAACTCGGTCCATTTTGAGTTTACGGCTTTCTCCTTGTAATTTGGGTAAGGTAAAGTAGAGAATTCCCTTGAGATAGTATCAATTTTCTTTTGGAAAAAATTTGCTATTTGTTCGCAGGTTTCATTAGTAATCTCAGAAATCATTGGAGAGTGATCCGAAGTTAACGATTTTACAATGTTAAACAAGGGAGAAGGGTTATTATATGCTAAAGCTATTTTATCTGCATAATAATTTTTTCTTGCTTGGTTAACTTCATTCCTATATGCCTTTAGAGAGTTATAGAAATCCAGTTTAGAGTCGTGACTCATCTGCTTTATCCAAATACGTTCCTTTTTTCTAAGTCTAGTTTTTAACAGATGTAAGTTACTGTTGAACCAGGGAAGGTCTTTTTTATTGTGACTTTTCTGCACTATTGTTTTCAAAGGGGCAACTGTATCTAGTGTCTTGGTAATGGACAAATTCCATTCATTCACCGATTTGTCTACATTCTCTGCGATCTTACTAGGTAACGTCGTAATCCACTTGATAAACTTATTTATTTTCTTAACTATATTAATCTTTTTAGTATACACTCAGTTTTTATTTGAAAGTATGATTAATTCTAATTATCTTATTTTATTGATTTTTATTGTATTTATTCTGTTTCTTCTTTTATCTATTAGACATATTTTGTAAACCACAAAGACAGAACCATGTGTTCTGAACTACGGTATATAAGAACTGCATGCATAAATAAATAAATAGGTATATTTAAAGCAAATTTGTCTAGAAATTTTTCAATCGATACAGACTTTTTTTGATTGTTTTCTCAGAATTTGCTTGACCTTTTATTTCTAAAGGCGAGACTGAAAAAGATAACAGATGATGATCTGACCATGGGACAGCTTGATTTTTGAAACCAGCTGTATAGATATTGACATAAGAAGGGTTGTAAAACACTAAGTCTGGTCTCCTGCAGAAAAATCACTATTCCCTTGTATAGATAAAAAGGATGAGAGCTCTGAGTGACAACTCACTACTTTGGAGATCCTTTTCCTTGACTGTCTCAGAGGCGTAATTAAGACACTGCATCTCATAGCCCTAGGAAGTTTACTACTCTTAGCATGGCAAACATATATGACAGAAACAGGAGCCTAGATTACAATTTTCATGGCGATTATTACATAGGTGAAGGTATCAAACACCAGTCTAAGTATTCTAACTAAAAATGCTTCATATAAATTCTTGGATTAGGAAGAGCTAGACCCCCAAGTTGCCAATACATTTTTAGCCACCGTAGAGGTATTCTTGGTTTAGACCCTTTCCACAGGAATTTTAAAAGTAAAGTATCAAGATATTGTAACTCCTTAACAAATGATTAGGAAGAGTCTGAAGAATATAAAACCATTTAGGGAAAAGAACCATCTTAAATAGTCCAATTTGACCTATCAAAGAGAGAGTGAGGTTTTACCCCTGATGAAGCTTTAGCTTGGTAAAATCCATCAATGACATAATGTTGCTCTTATAGAATAAACACAGACCCTCAGGAATTAAAACTTCTAGGTATCGAAGAGTGCTCTGAGACCACTTGAAGGGGAAATTTTTAGCCCACCAAGTTTTAATAGATATAGAGAATACCTCCTATTCCCATCTTATCTAAAACCAAAAATGAATAACTCCATTCCACGCAGTCAAATGCTTTTTCCAAGTCAAAGCTGATCAACAAGGAAGGAAAACCCAATTTCGTAGCTTGCTCTATGGCCACCAAAACCAGATGCATATTAGTAATTGAAAAGTGATGATGAATGAAGTCCACCTGCACCTCAAAAACTAAATAAGGTAGCACCAGTGCCAACATGTTCACATAGGGGTAGATTTTCAAACCGTGCGAATTGGCGTACTTTTGCTGGCGTATCAGGCGCCAGCAAAAGTACGCGGGATTTTAGTAGATACGCTCGTAGCCGCTAAAATCCTGGATCGGCGCGCGCAAGGCTATCGATTCTTCTGTATAGCCGGCGCGCGCCGACCGCGCAGCCTACCCCCGTTCCCTCCAAGGCCGCTCCGAAATCGGAGCGGCCTCGGAGAGAACTTTCTTTTGCCCTCCCCTCACCTTCCCCTCCCTTCCCCTACCTAACCCACCCGCCCGGCCCTGTCTAAACCCCCCCCTTACCTTTGTCGGGGATTTACGCCTCCCGGAGGGAGACGTAAATCCCCGCGCGCCAGCGGGCCGCTAGCACGCCGGGACGCGACCTGGGGGCGGGTACGGAGGGCGCGGCCACGCTCCCGGACTGCCCCGGGCCGTAACCACGCCCCCGGACCCACCCCCAAAACACTGCCGACACGCCGCGCCGACCGGGCCCGCCCCTGACACGCCCCCCTCGCCAAACCCTGGGACTTACGCGAGTCCCAGGGTCTGCGCTCGCCGGTAGGCCTATTGAACATAGGTACACCGGCGCGCAGGGCCCTGCTCGCCTAAATCCGCCCGGATTTAGGCGGATTTAGGCGAGCAGGGCTATGAAAATCCGCCCCATAAATCTTTGCCAGTAATTTAGTGTCAAAGTTTAATAAAAAAAAAATGGGATGGTAAGACACATGAGGGAATGGATCCTTACTCAACTTCAGGAGCACAGTTATTAAAGTTAAATTAGGGGCAAGAGGAAAATGACCTGTACTAGACAAAGCTGAATAATAAGATAGAACATCTACTATTCTATCTAACAATGTATGGATAAATTTTGCACTAAATCAATCAGGGCCCAGGGATTTTTACAGACCGGTCCTTTGAATACCAGTTGTTATCTCCTCCAATTGTATGATAGATAACCAAGGGAATTGAATATTATCTAAAAATTTCCAAGTATGAACTAAGTTACCCCCTTGGGATATATATAATGTTAGGGGTTTATAATATCTCTAGAATAATCTGGGTGTTATTCACCAGGGCTCCTGTGTTATCTCAAAGTCAATATGATCCTCTACTATTCCAAACTAAGTTTGCCATTAATTTGCCAGGTTTCTTTCCAAACTCTAACATTTTGTACTTGAAATAAAACAAGGATCTCTTAGCTCTTTGGTGCAATAAGGAGATGATGGCCACTTGAATTGCTATACATTTTGTTTTATTCTCTGGAGATTTCCTGTTGGCCAAACATGTTTCTCTCTCTGTAACTTACTCTCCAATCTGAATAATTCGGCATCTGAATCCTTCTGTCTCTTAATGACATAGACTATTATCTTGCTCCATAGGGCCACCTGTAATCCCAAAATAAAATAGGTTTATCTAAATGTGCTTTATTACGAAATGAGCATCCCATTTATCTCTGAGAAACTCTTGAAATGTGGGGTCATGGGCTAGATAGATAGGGAACCTCCAAGTTTCTGAGTTAAAACCTCTTTCCCCCATTGCAATTGTATCCAAATGGGAGCATGATCTGATATTTCTATAGTTTCAATCCCAGCCTCCAAAATACAGGAGAATACATCTCTAGGTACCAGCCAATAATCTATTCTAGAAACTGTCGAATGCACTCTTGATAGATGGGTGTAATCTCACTCAAGATAACCTGTAGATAACCCGTAGCTTTGCAGGATTCATCAAAGCCCTGCTTATCTTGCGGGCATACAAGGTGGAATATCAGGAGAAAATTTGCAAAGTAGGGCCCAGAGCTCTGCAGAGTAGTCTTGAAAGACAAGTATTTTCCAGTTTTCATAATGTAATTGCTTGTCAGATCAGAGCACCTACATTATCGCGGATCTGTGGGCAAAATTCATCACTCTTGCTATCACAACCCTCAGTTTTGAGGATACGCCATCCTCAGGTCTGTTTGATACGCATGCTCAACACCTAAAGGGGGAAGAGGCCTCTCCCAGATTTAACTCATGTGGCAACCAGTGCTCCAGAAGGCCCCCGAACGCGCACCATCTGACCATCTCCAGCAGGCCGACAAAGTGAAGATTATTGCGCCCAGACCCATTTTCCGAGTTCTCCAGCTTCTCTTCACATGCATTCAGTGAAGTTTTCACCGATGTAAGGTGTTCTGACAAGGTCCAAACCTCATCCAGCACATTTGAGATTCGCTGCTCTGTCACGAAACTCTGTCATTGAGTTAGAAACCACCTTCAATTTGCCATAAATCCTAGTCTTTCTATTATCCGAAAGAGTAAATAACCGATTCACATCTACCCGTTCTAGACCTCTCATGATTTTAAACACCTCTATCATATCCCCCTTCAGCCGTCTCTTCTCCAAACTGAAAAGTTCTAACCTCTTTAGTCTTTCCTCATAGGGGAGCTGTTCCATTCCCCTTATCATTTTGGTAGCCCTTCTCTATACCTTCTCCATCGCAATTATATCTTTTTTGAGATACGGCGACCAGAATTGTACACAGTATTCAAGGTGTGGTCTCACCATGGAGTGATACAGAGGCATTATGCCATTTTCTGTTTTATTCACCATTCCCTTTCTAATAATTCCCAACATTCTGTTTGCTGTTTTGACTGCTGCAGCACACTGAACCGGTGATTTCAATGTTATCCACTATGATGCCTAGATTTATTTATTTATTTATTTAAGGCTTTTATATACCGATGTTCCTGTACTAGTACATATCACGTCGGTTTACATAGAACCAAAGTTGGAAATTACATCAAACAAGAGGGTACAGATAACAGGGCTAACTTCGTATGAACTTATAGATAAAGCAGCGAATGACTTAAAATGAAATAAAATTATTATAAATATAAGTATAAATATACAAAATATAAATAAACATTCAACAAACTTGGATTTACAGCAGACTTGAAAAGCATGAATGCATTATAACATACAGCTTGCGGGGAAATAATGAGATTAAATTATAAGATTAAATGCTTACCGCGTCGGATCTCTTTCTTGGGTGGTAGCACCTAATATGGAACCTAACATTGTGTAACTATAGCATGGGTTATTTTTCCTAATTGCATCACCTTGCACTTATCCACATTAAATTTCATCTGCCATTTCGATGCCCAATTTTCCAGTCTCACAAGGTCTTCCTGCAATTTATCACAATCTGCTTGTGATTTAACTACTCTGAACAATTTTGTATCATCTGCAAATTTGATTACCTCCCTCGTCGTATTTCTTTCCAGATCATTTATAAATGTATCAAAAAGTAAGGGTCCCAATACAGATCCCTGAGGCACTCCACCACCCACTCCCTTCCACTGAGAAAATTGTCCATTTAATCCTACTCTCTGTTTCCTATCTTTTAGCCAGTTTGTAATCCACGAAAGGAGATCGCCATCTATACCATGACTTTTTACTTTTCCTAGAAGCCTCTTATGAGGAACTTTGTCAAACGCCTTCTGAAAATCCAAGTAAACTACATCTACCGGTTCACCTTTATCCACATGCTTATTAACTCCTTCAAAAAAGTGAAGCAGATTTGTGAGGCAGGACTTGCCTTGGTTATAGCCATTTTGACTTTGTTCCATTAAACCATGTCTTTCTATATGTTCTGTGATTTTGATGTTTAGAACACTTTCCACTAGTTAGATAGGCTAACCGGTCTGTAGTTTCCCGGTTCGCCTCTGGAGCCCCTTTTAAATATTGGGGTTAAATTAGTTATCCTCCAGTCTTCAGGTACAATGGATGATTTTAATGATAGGTTACAAATTTTTACTAATAGGTCTGAAAGTTCATTTTTGAGTTCCTTCAGAACTCTGGGGTGTATACCATCTGGTCCAGGTGATTTACTACTCTTCAGTTTGTCAATCAGGCCTACCACATCTTCTAGGTTCACTGTAATTTTGGTTCAGTCCATCTGAATCATTACCCATGAAAACCTTCTCCAGTTCGGGTACCTCCCCAACATCCTCTTCAGTAAACACTGAAGCAAAGAAATCATTTAATCTTTCCACGATGGCCTTATCTTCTCTATGTGCCCCATTAACCCCTCGATCATCTAACGGTCCAACTGACTCCCTCACAGGCTTTCTGCTACGGATATATTTAAAAAAGTCTTTTCTGTGAGTTTTTGCCTCTACGGCCAACTTCTTTTCAAATTCTCTCTTAGCCTGTCTTATCAATGTCTTACATTTAACTTGCCAATGCTTATGCATTATCCTATTTTCTTCTATTGGATCCTTCTTCCAATTTTTGAATGAAGATCTTTTGGCTAAAATAGCTTCTTTCACCTCACCTTTTAACCATGCTGGTAATCATTTTGCCTTCTTTCCACCTTTTTTAATGTGTGGAATACATCTGGACTGTGCTTCTAGGATGGTATTTTTAACAATGTTCATGCCTCTTGGACACATTTTACCTTTGTAGCTGCTCCTTTCAGTTTTTTCCTAACTATTTTTCACATTTTATCAAAGTTTCCCTTTTGAAAGTTTAGAACGAGATAATTTTAGAAGAGTGAGCAATAAGTATTGAATGTTGTAAAGTGTAACGTTAGTAGAATTAGAATTTGTATTTTCTGTTGTGTTGACCTAGAAAATGTATGAATATGAGCTAGATTATGTATTTGCTGTTGGGTTGACCTAGAATATGAATGTTGACACACTATGTGAATGTTGACCAAAAATATGAATGCCAATTTTGTAAACTGTTGTGTTCTTCTTTTGGAATGACGTTATATAAAATGGTTAAATAAATAGTTTTCTCCAGAGCTTCGATGAAGAGCAGGAGGGCACCCTGCTTTGCTAAGGTGGTGAACATTGGGGAGCAGGAGTTAGGGGTAAAATTTACATTCTCATAGTATTTGCAGTTGTTTAAGAGAATTCGCTCCCTGACCAGTAATATTAACTCTGCAAGAAATGAAACATAACGTTTTTAGATATTTTAATTTTTCTCAAAAGTTAACTTTTGTGGTTAAAATTTCAACTACAAATGTGCCAAATGTATGCTTGTGACGCAGATTAGATCATTCTGGCAGCAGGTAATTGGTTGCATAACTGCTCTAATGGGAATCTCTTTACCCCTTGATGCCATGATAATTCTTTTTGACTGTATGCAAGATATTGACTGTGGAAGTAAAGGCTCTTCTTCATGCCAAGAAATCAATATTGCATTGCTGGCTGTGTGAGGACCCATCAGCGATAATGCAGTGGAAAAATCAACTACATCAGATGAGTATTTGTGAGCAGTACGAGGAGAAAATTACTTTTTAAGAAGGACTTTCTGTGTATTTGGGCTCCTTACCTGTGATCTTTGTCGCATTGACCATGGTCTGGTTCTTAACAGTTTCAATTAACTGAGATGCATGTGGGTCTTTGAACAAATGAAGAGTGAATGGTTTCATCATTTGTCTGGCCTCCCCTTACACTGTGACTTTGAGGTTTGGGGGTGGGAGGGGTGAGGGATATGATGATCTGTGGTAGTGGAATTATTGCCTCAATAAGTTGAGCAAGGCAATGGAAGAGTTCACCATTTTCCCTGCATCCTTTTGAATTATTTCTATTGTATTAACATTGGAAAACAATAAACAGGTTTAAATATAAGATTCCAATGATGGTAATGAATCTTGGATAGAATTCTTTTTAAACAAAATTAAATCTTAGGTATGCCAGTACAGTTTCAGACAAAAATTACAGGGATGTTTGTGAAAGTTGTTTGTACCCGAACATATTTATATACTGTATTAATCAATATTTTAATTTATCATTGCTATCATTTATAACTATTATGGCTAGAAAAATCACTGGCACTAGTCACTCGAGCATCTAAAAATTTGGCAGTTGGCATCTTCATCTAGATCTGGGCTTGACTTGCTGCTGTTGGAGCCCAGGAGAGAGAGAAGCTGCTGTGAACAGGAGAGTAGCTCCTGGTTGAGCAGGGCCCCAGTAGATGGTTCTCAGGGCCATATTCAGGTCTTAGTCCAAGCTCAGGGGTGTTTTGGTGATGTCAGTTGTTGTTCGGCCTCTCCTTCTTTGGGATCTGTTGTCTTTTCCTCTTCCACCGACTAACCCTGACAGCCACCATAACTCTCTTCTTTTTCCTCTTAGGCAGGAAGAGATGGAAGTGAAGGGGTAAGGGGGAGCAAAGTAAGTTAATATGGAAAAGCAAATTAAACACAAAAAAAGATGAAACTAAGAATCAAAAAAAGGGGGCAGCACATTTTAAAAATAGAGCTATAAAGAAATATTTTCTCTGGCTCCTAAAAATCTGGGCTGGCACCCAAGTTTCTAAACATTTTATTTATTTAAAAATTATTTCACGCCTACACCCTGCAAGGTTCGGGGCGGGTTACATAAAAACACACATAATGAGTAAAACAAAACACTACAAAAAACTAGACCTAGACCTACTCTTATGTAAGATGTGTGGGCAGAGTTCTGAGCTATTATTAAATTAATACGTCACACCATAAGAGGCAACTAAGGTTTCCTTTGGGTCAGCTATGCTTCATAGCTGCAGTGGTAGTGTATTCTAAAGGGTGGGATTGGCTTTGGAGAAGGCTTTCTCCCTCATGGCCTCTAGGTGGGGACCTACTGTGGAAGTGGCCAGATGACTAGAGACTGTGCATACGGGTATATATCTTTAGTATCGCATTGACCCAAGGAGATGTTATATTGGAAAGTAAATTGTAAATCATTAGGGATTATTTTGATTATTCTTGTTTCAGTGATTCCTTATGTAACTGAGATTGCTTATTATCCGGATGCTACTCAACCAGAATAAAATGGCACTCTGGTGCAACCATTTTATGCAATTTCTAAACTGGCACTGAACAGTGTGAAAGTAGTTCACTTCAAATTGTTAAAATTTGCATATTCTTTAATTAAAACCCTCAGCAGGTCCACTGTTCTCCTGGGAGGAGTTAGAATAGCCAGACAGGTACAAATAACCTTGCTTTTGCAGGACCCTTTTAGTCCATGTCAGCCTTCATGTCGTCATGAAAAGAGGCTGAATGGGTCAATGGATTCTGTTTCATATGCAGCCCTGCACAGGATACCATCTTGGCACATTGTGGAAAGTGTAGCACTATACAGTGCTGGCCTAGTGCAGTGTGAAAGGTTCAGCACTATCTGGTTGCTGGCCTGCTATGGTGAGGCAACAGTGCTGTGTGTTGTCATGAAGCCACAGCTACTAACAAAAATAACTTGCTGGGCAGACTTGATGGACCATCATAGTTGGGGATGGGGTAGACGAAACTCTGTTTATGGAACAGAATGTATGGGAAGAGTTAGGCAAACTGAAAATGGACAAGGCCATGGGGCCAGATGAGGTTCATCCCAGGACACTGAGGGAGTTAAGAGATGTGCTGGCAGATCTGCTGAAGGAACCCTGGAAACAGGAGTGGTGCCGTGGGATTGTAAAAGAGCAGTGATGGTCCCGCTTCATAATAGTGGCAGAGAGGAGGCTGGAAACTACAGGCTGGTTAGCCTCACATCAGTTGAGGGAAAATTAATAGAGAAGCTGCTGAATGAAAGGATAGTGAACTATCTACAATCTGGTGGGTTGTTGGATCCAGGCAGTATGGATTCAGCCAGGGGAAGGTCCAGACAGACAGATTGGATTGATTTTTTTTTTTATTGTGTACCTAGAGAATTGGATGGAGGAAGAGCACTTGATGTGATCTAGTTGGATTTCAGCAAAGCTTTTGATAAGGTCCTGCTTGTGAATAAAATAAGAAGCTTGGGAGTGAGCGCCAAGGTGGTGGCATAGATTACAAACTGATTGACCGATAGGAGACAGCGTGTAATGGTAAATAGATCCTACTCTGAAGAGAGAGTCATGTGAAGTAGAATGCTCAGGGATCAGTATTGGGACTGATTCTGTTCAATATCTTTGTTAATGCCATTGTGGAAGGGGTAGAAGGTAAACTATGCCTAATTGTGAATGATACTAAGATCTGCAACAGAGTGGACACGCTTGAAGGAGTAGAGAGAATGAAAAGTGATTTAAGAAAGCTTGAAGAGTGGTCAAAGATTTGGCAGTTGGGATTCAGTGCCAACAAATGCATCTGGGATGCAGTAATCCAAAAGAGCTGTATGTGATGGGGGTGATAGATTGATGTGTATGGACTACGAGAGGGATCTTGGGGTGACGGTGTCTGGGGATCTAAAGAAGACGAAGCAATGTGACAAGGCGATAGCTAAAGCCAGAAGAATGCTGGGCAGCATAGACAAAGGAATAACCAGTAAGAAAAAGGAGGTGATAATACACTTGTATAGGTCCTTGGTGAGGCCTCACCTGGAGTATTGTGTTCAGTTCTGGAGCCCGAATGTCAAAAAGCATAGAGGCTGGATGGAGGCGGTCCAGAGGAGGACAACCATAATTGTGTGGGATCTGTATCGGAAGACTTATGAGGAGAGGCTGAAGGTTCTGAATATGTATACCCTGGAAGAGAGGAGTAGCAGGGGAGATATGATACAGGCCTTCAGATACCTAAAAGGTTTCAATGCTGTATGGACTTCAAACCTTTTCCATTGGAAAGAAAACAATAGAAGTGTAGGGGTCATGAAATGAAACTCCAGGGGGAACGACTGAGAACCAACATCAGGAAATATTTCTTCATGGTGAGGGTGGTGGTGGCCTGGAATGCCCTTCTGTAGGAGGTGGTGAAGAAGAGAACAGTCGAAGAATTCAAAGGGACATGGGATAAACACTCTGGATCTCTTAAGGCTAGAGGATGGAAATGAGATAAGCATGCAGGGAGGGTAACTTGCTCGTAAAGTGGTTACGTTTAGCAGAAAGAGATTACTATCCTTAACCTTAATGCTTTGATGCTTTTAATGTGACTATAACATTGCTTCCCACTTAGATGGCAGAGGGAAAAGAGAAATTAGATTCAGAAGATAACTGAGGGCCTCAACTTCCATGTTCTGGGATACTGATATGCAGAAATAAGGAAAAAAGCACAGCCTTTTCTACAGACAAATCCTAAAGAAAACTCAGAAAGTGTACTTGGGGGTAACTTGCTGTCATTTCTATGTTTCTATTAGTATAGTTTTACTATTATTTATATTTTATATTTCTTGATAGTATTTGATGTTTTATGAGGAATGGCAATGTTTCTGTTTTTCCGCTGTTGCAATGCATACAGAGTCTGGCTTCTTGCGGTTTCCAGTCTGGTTTTTGTTTGTATTTCTACCTTTGGTCTCTGTATTCTGTTTTTGGTGAGGGTCTGTCTGTGCTCTTTATGTGACTGAAGTAGGAATTTTGCTAGCATGTAGTTTCTATATAGGGATCTATAGCAGCCTGACTTGTTCTGTTTTGCTAATTGGAGGTATATTGGTGTTTTAGGGCCTGATTTAATGTTTGCATTCTTGCCTTTTTATAGGTAAGGTGGTTAATCTTTGAGTCCAGTAGTTAGGGTGTTATAGTATAGCAGGTTTCCTATAGATTCTGAGTACATTTTTACAGAATTTTGTATTATACAATATTCCTGGTAGTAGAGGGAGTTTGTGTTGCTGTTACTGAGGTGACAACCGAGTTTGAATATTATTTTTCTGTGGTGAGTGGGTAAGGGAAATGTCCTTGTTCTGCATCCTTTGTTGGAGGAGTTTCTGTGAATGCAGGGTGTTGTGGAATGTGGCGTGCAGGTTTTATATTAGGATTTGTCACTACCCTATATGGAAGAATTTTTGACGGATGCTCTTGAATAATTTTAGTGGCAGTTTTACTAGATGGTTGAAACTGGTCAGGTGTTTCTTTGTTATTTAGAAGGTTCTTCTGTCTAGAGATGCAACTGACATGCATGTCCAGCACCTTGTGATAATAGTGCAAAATGTTTGTAGCAGTGCCTCTTGCTTTATGAGTGGGGGTGTCCTTTCTCTGTATATATGGAATTTGGTGACAGGCAGGTGTGGAGAGAGCCATTGGACCTCTGCCAAGATCAAACTAACAGGGTGGTGTCCCTGTCATAGGTGATTTTCTTTAAAATAATAATTATAATTTCAGAAAATACCATGATGGGGGGGGGGGGGGGGGGGGAGGGTTGATAGGGAAATATGTGCACCAAACCTCTCTCTACATCTCCCTTTTAGTGATGTGAGCCTGTCTCAAACATCCCTCTTTCCTCCTTCTCTACCTGGGTCTCAATCTCTGTCTTTGCTCCACAATCCATCCCAACCTGTCTCCCTCTCATTCCACAGTCCTTCTCTGCAAGTCTTTCTCTCTCACCCATCCATCAGTACAACCCCACTAGTCGCTCTCTCACCCTCCATCTGTACAGCTCCACTAGTCACTCTCCCTCACCCTCCTTCAGTCCAGCCCCAGTAGTCGCTCTCCCTCACCCTCCTTCAGTCCAGCTCCAGTAGTCGCTCTCCCTCACCCTCCTTCAGTCCAGCCCCAGTAGTCGCTCTCCCTCACCCTCCTTCAGTACAGCCCCATTAGTCACTCTCTCTCACCCTCCAGTCCAGCCCCACTAGTTGCTCTCTCTCACCCTCCACCAGTCCAGTCCCACTAGTTGCTCTCTCTCTCTCACACCTTCCACCAGTCCAGTCCCACTAGTCGCGCTCTCTCACCCTCCACCAGTCCAGTCCCACTAGTCTCGCTCTCTCTCTCTCTCACCCTCCATCAGTCCAGTCCCACTAGTCTCGCTCTGTCTCACCCTCCATCAGTCCAGCCCCACTAGTCTCGCTCTCTCTCACCCTCCATCAGTCCAGCCCCACTAGTCTCGCTCTCTCTCACCCTCCATCAGTCCAGCCCCACTAGTCTCGCTCTCTCTCACCCTCCATCAGTCCAGCCCCACTAGTCTCGCTCTCTCTCACCCTCCATCAGTCTAGCCCCACTAGTCGCTCTCTCTCACCCTCCACCAGTACAGCCCCACCAATTGCTATCTCTCAACCTATCCAGCCCCGCTAGTCACATTCTCTCACTCTCCACGTCCATCCTTGCCATTCGCTCTGTTTCTCTCTCTCCAGCAGCCCATCCCCATCAGTCACTGTCTCTCTCCACCAGTCTATCTCCGCCAGTTTGTCTCTTTATCCCTGCTACTCGTCTCTCCATTCCATTCTCTTTGACTGCTTCAGATCCAAACAGATCAAGCTGAGTGGTTGTCTGTAGTTACACTACATATATTTCTGAACATGAGAACATTCTTGCACAGGTACGGCTGTGCTGTGCCGTGCAATTATATGTATTCAGTTTATATCAGTAAGCATTATTTAATACGCTTTATACATTGTCAATGAGTCTAGTGTTTCCATAATTATTTCATTGTTATTACATTAATAACTTTTCTATAAATGGCACATAACTGCAGGTAGATATGAAAGAGAAGCATGTGGGGGTCTGTGAAAATTTTGGAAATTGAAAAGGTTGGGAACCTCTGCTTTAATGTTACCATGTCCAGTTGTATTTTAGTGCCACTGCTTATCTTTGATTGCTGATGCTGCCTGTATGTGCGTGCACTGATCTTTAGGGTCCAGAAGTTCTTCTCTCCATTCCAGGGCTGCTTAATTTAGTGGTGTGCTGGGACCTCGCCATAAAATTGATTTCATTGCAAATTCTCTCAGGCGTGTAATGAGCAGATGGCACTCGGAGACATCTTTGGCTCTTTCTCATGTACGTTTGCTTTCTCTTTCTGCTTTTCTCATCCTTTGCTTTTTTTTTTTTTCTTTCACAGAAACATAGAATTTGTTGGCAGAGAAGGACGGCCTATCTAGTCTGCTTAATTTAATTAGCCCCGGTTGATTTGCCCTACCCTTTCATTCCTTTTCAGCTACCACCTTTATTTTTATCACTTCAGCTTTTCCTTTTCTCCCTCTTCCATGTGTGAGAACAGGGCGATGTAGATGAAAGTATAAGAAAAACTCTTTAGTACATCAGGCCCTTAGAGTGCAGGCCTCATTTCAACTTTTTTTTTTTTTCAGTAAATGAATGTCAGGCCAGTTTTGAAGCTGATAAATGACCTTCACAGACAGTGTTTTAAACATACGTTTCCGTATGTTCCATAGTTAACCGGATAGCTTCAAAAGGTATCCTGTTAAGTTGAGACATCTTATTTAAAAAAAAAAAAAAAAAAAAAAAGAGAGGAAGTAGAGAGGCTTGCAACTAGATTTCCTGCTTCCTGCCCCCCCCCCCCCCCCCAATTTAATAGATGCCCTATCTGGCATTTAAAATGTCCTGGAGTTCGCTGCTGGCTCTCTATCCACCCTCTTCCCCGTTTTTATGTATATTAAAATCTTGTGTTGCCACCAGATTCTCCCACCTTCCCCACTCCAAAGATATGGTGCAGCTGGAATCGCTGGTGTAGTCTTAAAGATGATTTTCTTCATATCTTGCTGACTGCAACCAACAAGGAATGCATTTCTTCTTCTTCATGGCATAAGATCACCGCAAGAGTACCACAGGGATATACCTTACATTTATATGGCTCCTGTTTGTAAACTTCTTTTGGGCCTGGGAGTGGGATATCTAATATATGCTGATGACATTTAGGTTTTTGTGCTAATATCATCCTCACAGAAGGCAACTCAGAGTAATCTCTTTATTTGCTTGTCCACAATGAAACAATAGCTCACTCATAATAGGTTAGCACTCAAAAAATAGAGATTTATATATTTTTTATTTTTATAGTCCGTTTTTCGGCCCTTCAAAGCGGATTACATTCTTGGGTGACTTCTCATGTTGAATATTCCATTTAACTTTCAGTTCAGTGACCTTAACTAAACAGGTCAAGAACCTAGGAGTTCAGCTAGTATTGGATCTATTTATGAGAACACAATTGAAGGTGTGGTGGTAATGACCGCCTTCTTTAAACTAACAGGCTGATGCAATAAGGTGCCTAGTGCACGGGTTTACTTGCGGTTGAGCACACATTTTGGGCATGCAGTAATAGCATCTGATACAGCAAGGAGATCAGAGTGTCTAAAACATGCGCCTTAACCAAAGCATATCAGATAGCTCCCATCACATTTAAACCGCATGTAAACGAAGACATAAGCTATTACCACTCAATGCAGGAAAGCACATCCAAAGGCTGGGTACCCAATACACATTTTTTTTACACTGGAAAATTAACTCCACTTCTGCAGGTAGATTGTAGTTTACTCACAGTCAAGGGCTCATGAGAAACAAAAAATGTGGTCCTTTGTGTTTCAATAAATGTTCCCCCTTATAGAATAGGGTTTTTTAGAGAGGTTAATAATATAAGATTTAGTAATTTGGGGTTAGAACAAAAAAATAAAAAAAAATGTATATAGGGATTAGTGGCGTGGAGCATGATGATTAGCTAAAGGATACCTTAAAAAATCATGGGTGATTCCTTTCCTTTTGGTAAACAACAAGCATTGCAGATTTCTGTAACCATGTAAATGATGAACTTTTGCTAGGAATGCACAATTTAGACATCCTTGCTCCTGATGCAGTGTACTTTTAAGCACCAGAAATGCACATTTCTCCCTAGCACACCCTTTTTCTACACCGCTTCAATTTCTTTCTCATTCGAATATTGCATTGGGTGCACAGGGGGATGTCTATGTGTGCATATTAGGAAAATGGGCACTCGGTATGGGTGCCTGTTTTTTTTTGTGCAGGTCTTATTGCATCAGCCTGTCAGAATATTGTTATTGAAAATGATTTTTGTATATTTATTTAAAAATGTTTATATACCGCTTTTACAATATAAAATTAATCAAAACGGTTTACATATAGAACATACATAATAGAATATGAAATCTCAAACAAAATGGTATAAAAACTGAAAAAACAACAAAAACATATGAAACAAAAAAATATCTAATCTATTATTCAAGCACCAAACCGCATAAGTGTATTAAAGTATCTGGGGAGTGGAGGAGGATGAGAGTCGAGGGTGATTAGGTGTGTTCGGATGCAGGAATCTTAAAAGCTAATTGAAATAAGTAAATTTTTAATGATTTCTTGAATTGTTGCGAGTTTGAAATTTGTTTGAAATTTGTCGAAGAGAGTTTGGTAGAGAATTCCAAATGGATGGACCAACAACAGAGAAGGCTCTTTTTCGTGTAATGTCCAGCCTTGCAAGACGGACTGAAGGAATATCCAATAAGTTTTTAGTTAAAGATCTTAAGTGTCGTGTTGGTTTATAAATTCGTAGAATGGAGCATAACCAAGTTGAAGACGGGTTATGTATAAGTGAGTGGATAATGGACAATATTTTATATTGGATCCTGAATTTAATGGGAAGCCAGTGGAAAGAACAGAGTATTGGAGAGAGATGATTTTTTAAAGTAGTACCGGATAGTATATGAACAGCAGCATTCTGAACTAATTGGATGGGATGGATAGCTGAATCAGGTAAACCCAGATAGAGTGCATTACAGTAATCGAGTCCTGAGAAGACAAGGGATTGAAGGACTGTGCAGAAATCTTGATAAAAAAAGCAGGGGACGGGACTCCGTTCTCAGAACTTTCTTCTGTTATCAAAAACTGAACTTTTATGGTTATCAGGTTAGAATATTCCCCAACATTGCAAGGAATACTCAACTTAAAAGAAGAACGTTTATGGCAATGAGGGGGGGAGGTGATGGCCAGAGGCGCTAAATTAACATTACGATTTCTTGCAAATGCATGATTGTATATCAAGATGCAAAATATATGTTTAACAACCCTGATCAATTAAGATCTTACTTGGATTCCCACTCCTAAAGACCACCACTGGGGGTTGGTATGATTTAGTATAGCGGAGTTAACTCCACAGCATATTAAAATGTAGAAATGTATTTTCTTACTGCTTCCTTCACATCTTGTTCTCTCTTATTTCCTTGAATGATGAATAATTCTTATACAGAACAAATATGTTTTCATTATGTATAATGAATGCTTCAAATATGTTTAAAAACTCAATAAAAATAAAATTAATAAAAAAGCAGGGGATGAAGGTGCTTTAACAGATGTAGTTTGAAAAATGATTTTTTTTGTTACAGCAGAGATGTGTTGTGTCAGCGAGAGATCAGAGTTTATCAGGATTCCTAGGTTGCATGCTTGGTTTAGAATAGGGATGGATATGCTATTTATTGAGAGTTGAGAAGGGAGGACCAGTTGTGGGGTTAGAGATAGATGTTAGGTAGACAATTTCTGTTTTTAGAAGGGTTTAGTTTTAGATGGTTGTGCATTAGCCAGGCATTAATCATATTTATGTATAGTGTAACCATAGAGAGTGTGGAGGACAATGAATGTTGTCAGTGTATATTTTAAATTGAATGTTTAAGGAGGAAAAAGAATATGACAGAGAGGAAGCAGGTAAATATTAAAAGGAATTGGAGAAAGAGAAGATCCTTGTGGCCCAACTGGACTCCTTTACAGGCTTTTTACTTCGAATGTACCTGAAAACATTTTTATTAAGAGTTTTTGCTACCACGGCAAGTTTCTTTTCAAACTCTTTCTTTGCCTTCCTTAGTAATGCTTTGCATCTAACTTGCTAGTGCTTATACTGTTATTTTCTTCATTTGGATCCCTTTTCTTTTTCTTGAAAGATGTTCTTTTAGCTATTATAGCCTCTCACCTCACCTTTTAACCATGCATGTAGTCGTTTAGCTTTTCTTCCACCTTTTCTTATGCGTGGAATACATCTGGTCTGGGCTTCCAAGATGATATTTTTAAACAACAACCATGTCTGATGTAAACTCTTCAAATTTCAGCTGCTCCTTTCAGCTTTTTCCTATTTTCCTCATTTTGTCATAGTTACCTTTTTGAAAGTTAAATGCTGTTGCCACAGATTTCTTTAGTGTCCTCCCTTCAGTTATTAAGTCAAATCTGATCATGTTGTGATCACTGTTGCCAAGTGGCTCCAACACTGTTACCTCTTGCACCAAATCCTATGTTTCACTAAGGACTAGGTCTAAAATAGTTATCCTTCTTGGTGGTTTTTTTTACTAACTGCTTCATGAAACAGTCATTTATTTCATCTAGGAATTTTGCCTATCTAGCATGTCCTGATATAACATTCACCCAGTCAATACTGGGGTAATTGAAATCACCTATTATTACTGTGATGCTAATTTTGTTAGCTTTCCTAATTACTTTTAGCATTTCATTGTCTTAGTTCATTCTGGCCAGGTGGGCGGTAATACATCCCCAGTGCTATTTTATTCCTTTTCACCTGGAATTTCTATCCATAAAGATTCAGCATTGCATTTTGATTCTTGTAGAATGTTTATCCTGTTTGACTCAATGCTCTCTTTAACATATAGTGCCACCCTTCCACTCATTTGAGCTATCCTGATATAATTTGTACCCTGGTATCACAGTGTCCCGTTGGTTATTCTCCTTCCACCAGATCTCAGAGATGCCAATTACATCTACCCCTTTATCTGGCGCTATACACTCTAACTCTCCCATCTTATTTTTTTTAGACTGCTAGCATTTATATACAGACATTTCAAAGTATGTTTTTTGTTTGTATTAACAACCTGCTTATCAGTTGATGGGGTAATTTGAAATCTATCTGCTTTGTCTGCTCTTTATGTAAAGGCACCTGGTCCACTTTAGCATTTATTGCATCTTTTCTACTGGGATGCCCTAATTTCCCTGTTCTCTTAGTATTTCTCAAAGATACATCATTCCGAACCATGTGCTTCTGAGCGACTGTCTGCTTTTCCCCATCAAATGGTTTAAAAGCTGCGCTATCTCCTTTTTAAAGGTTAGTGCCAGCAGCCTGGTTCCATTCCGCATACAAAAAATGAACTAGAAACAGCAAGAAATCATACTCTGTGTGCAGTGCAACAATGAAAAACCAAAAACATTAACATTATGGTCATTTTATTCTGTAATTGATGAGGTTCTGTCTGGTTCTGCATGTTTGACTAAGGTAAAGATATTCTGCAAGCTTGAAGTTTCTCTGTAGGGATCTATAGCAGCTTGACTTGCTCTGTTTTCCCTGATAGGAGGTGTATTGGTGTTTAGGGCCTGGTTTATTTGTAGTGTTGACTTTTTCATGGGTAGGGTGGTTACTGTTTGAGTGCTTTCCATACAAGTGTAACTTTGTATGAATTAGTTTGTGTGCATTATTGTAGATCCTGGAAGTATCTTAGGTGTTATATTTCTGTTTCCATTTCTCCAGGTTTGCATTGCATGCAGATTGGCATTTTTATTTATTTTATATTTTTTTTGATACTTTAAACCAGATTACATTCAGTACTGTAGATATTTTGCTGCCCAAGGCCACAAGGAGCAGCAGTGGGAGTTAAGCACTGGTTTGTCTGGTTTATAGTCCACTGCTCCAACCACTACTCAGTTCCTCCACTTTGTTCTGGTTTCTGTCTCCATATTTTTAATTTATAGTCTTTCTGTATTTGGTGCAGGTCAATCCTGTGTGTGTGACCGAGGTGAGGTATTTTACTAGCATATAGGCATTTGTATCAGTCTTATTTGTTGTGTTTTCTCAGTAGGGTATGCATTGGTGGTAAACTGCTGTCTTTTCATAAGGAGGGCTATTGAGCCTGGTAGAGAGTTTGTGTTGCTGCTACTGAGATGACACCAGAACCAAAAGATCTTTTTTGTATGGTAAGTTGTATGGGGAATGTCTAGTTCTGCTCTGCACCAATTTTTGGGGGTCAGGGGGTTCCTGTGTATGTTCATATAACCCCATGATGGTCATGTGTTCAGTGTGTCATGCTTATGAGAACCATCTGTCAGGTATATCCTGACAGAAAAAAGACTGAGAAACAGTGCTGTAAGGGATTCTATAGTTATGGATTAGCTAACATTAAAATTAGATAATATGCACTTCAAGTTCATGTAAAAGGGAGCAAATTATCTACACCTTTTGGAGGTTTATAATAGCTTTTTATTGTAGCAATATAGTTTTATATATACAGTACATATTGTTTTTAAGTTTCTGTTTTAACAAAGTAAATCACTTGCTAGAAAGGTTATGGAAACTCCTGCATTTAATTAAAAGTTAACTTGCATTTGTCAAATACAATGCCAAATAAGCTACCCCAGCTTTAAGTTGTATTTTAGCCAGCTTTTCACCCTCCGCAGCAGCTGGAGCATCCTTCTGGAAAATCAGGGTCCTGTCTCAGCATGGAGAGGGGCCAACTGGACTTCTGGCCGAGTCCGCCACTAGTCTACACCAAAAGCCCTATACAATGAGATTTAAGGACTGGTCTTAAATATGCATACCTTAGAGAAAAAGAGAGAGAGGATATGCTAGACATTCAAATATCTCAAAGGTAAAAACAATACACAAGAAGCAATGGAAAAGAGATTCTAGAACAAGAGTTATTTATAGGAGGCTCAAAAATGGCAAATTGATGAGTAAAATCAGACAATCTCTCTTTACAGAAAGCGTGGTGGATACATGGAACAGCCTCAGAGCAGAAATGGTGGAGGCAAAGCACAGAGAAAATCTAATTGCAAAGAAGTGAAAGGAAAATCTGAGATCAATTGAGCATTGCACTAGGAATTAAATTAGGCAGGCTAGAGAGGCCTTAGGGTCATATTCTGTGTTTCTTAACAACAGTAGCTTGCTAAATGTTTATTTACTTGTTCTGTTGCTGCTACCTTCAATGGCCTGCAGGGCATTGGCACTATTCAAAATATCACTTGTAATCTTCTATTTCCAAATCCCTCTGTAAATCCTATAATTAGGGACTCTTTTCCGATACTGTTTGCCTTGGGAAATAGCCTTGGTATAATAATTTTTCTTTCTCCGTTTTCTAAACTCAGGGTTCTAAAATAAGTAATCAATGCAGAGTTTTGAACAACTGTGGAGGAGGAATAATGACAATAGGCAACTGAATTAAACATATTGATAAAGCACTAAGGTAGGGGTGGCATCCAGCGAATCAGTTGGCTTTTCCCCTCCCCTCCCCTCAACCCTCACCTGCGTTTTTGGTCGGTGCATGCAGTGAAACCACAGGTGGACCAGTTCACTGACCGGTGGGGGGAGTTGGCATTTGTAGGTGTTGTATCAGAGCAACGTAGACGTTTTTACCATTTTGCAGGTTTTTATTTTCTGTCCTTTTTTGGGGAGTTTTTTCTCTACTCGCTTAGGGCCAGATTTTAGTATCTACGCGCAGGCGTAGATTTGTGGGAGCAACCCGGCGTGCACAAATCTATGCCCGATTTTATAACATGCGTGTGCAGCCGTGCGCATGTTATAAAATCCGGGGTCGGCGCACGCCAGGGGGTGCACACTTGTGCACCTTGCGTGCGCTGAGCCCTAGGGGAGCCCCGATGGCTTTCCCCGTTCCCTCCGCTCTCCCCCCGCCTCTGGCAGGTGTAACTTGCGTGCACCCGCCGGGTGCCGGCGCGCTGGAGGTCTCTGTTCCGCTCCCAGACCGCCCCCGGACCGGCGCCCCGCCCACGTCCCCGCTCCCTTCCCGCCCCTTTTTCAAAGCCCCGGGACATACGCGCATCCTGGGGCTTGCGCGCATCGCCGAGCCTATGCAAAATAGGCTCTGCGCGCGTAAATCCAGCCGGATTTACGCGCGCAAGCCTTCTGAAATCTGCCCCTTTAGAGGGCAACTTTCAGACAGGCACGCGGGCACACATTGCCACATGTGCGTTGGCGCGCACCCAGGGACTCACGTGTGCGCGTATGTTATAAAATAGGCTGACCGCACGCCCCTTGTTCGGCATTGTGGGCGTGCGCATGGGTGCGCAAATCCCGATCCCACCGCGCAAATGGGAGAAATTTAAAGGGGGAGGGGGAGGCACATGCTCAGGCTAGGGCTAGTTTTACCAGTTCGTTCACCAGTTACCAGCTAGATCCTGCCAGTCCCCCTAATTAGATAGCCTGCATCCTCTCCCCACTTGGCTCCAGACCCCCTTAAACCCCTCAGATCTCACTATTTTTAACATTTTTTTATTTTTTTAAACTTACACCTGGCTCCTAGCAGAAGTAAAGATACGTGGCACTGGACGTGGGCATGTGCCCACGCGAGTTAGTTGTTGCGCGCGCCTTTCCTCAGCCCTGCCCCAGCATGCCCATGCCCCGCCAAGACCACGCCCCTTTTTGAATCAGAATGAAATGTGCGCGCAACGGGGGAGATATGCGCATCTCTGGGCGGCTTTTAAGATACAGTGGGTGCGTGCGAGCCGGACTTGTGCACGCGTCCCCTAATTGATGCACCTGCTGGGCTTTTAAAATTCGTCTTTTAAAATTCACCTTTTAGCTTTTTGTGAATTCAGGTTTGCTTGCTTGTAATGACTTATTTGGAAATTCAGTAAATAATCAATTTTAAATAAAGAGTAAGAAAGACCAGCAGCCGCGCCCAGTAATTAATATCAATCCTGGTCAAGTGCGGCACTCCCTAAAGCCAAAATTTCTCCTTGCATAGGTTGTAGATTGGCAGACATAGAGGACGATTCTCAAACCTGTTCGCCCTGGCAAATTGGCCCGTTTTAAAATTGCCATCCGCCCTAAAAATAAAAGTGCGTGCAGGGGTTTCACAACCTGTGTACTTTTAATCACATTCAGAAGGGGTGTACCGGGGGAGGGAGGGTTTACGTCGGTGGAGTAAAGTACGAGTGTTCTCATCGCTCACAAGGAAAGAAGGTAGACAGTCTCCAAATACCTTTCTCACTGGGTACCTCTCTAAGCACATTTCCAAAAGAACAGCCACACGCACTTTTCTTTGAAAATTGCCTACAAGGTTCACGAGTATAAAACCTTTTTTTTTTTTTTTTATATTCCATACTGGGTCAGACCAAGGGTTCATCAAGCCCAGCATCCTGTTTCCAACAGTGGCCAATCCAGGCCATAAGAACCTGGCAAGTACCCAAAAACTAAGTCTATTCCATGTTACCATTGCTAATGGCAGTGGCTATTCTCTAAGTGAACTTAATAGCAGGTAATGGACTTCTCCTCCAAGAACTTATCCAATCCTTTTTTAAACACAGCTATACTAACTGCACTAACCACATCCTCTGGCAACAAATTCCAGAGTTTAATTGTGTGTTGAGTGAAAAAGAACTTTCTCCGATTAGTTTTAAATGTGCCACATGCTAACTTCATGGAGTGCCCCCTAATCTTTCTATTATCCGAAAGAGTAAATAACTGATTCACATCTACCCGTTCTAGACCTCTCATGATTTTAAACATCTCTATCATATCCTCCTGTGGAAGTTCCCCAGAAAGGGTCTAGGATTACCTGTTAGCAGGATAACTTTTCCTCTTCGTTCGTGAACAGAGCTTATACTACTTTGTTCAAACAGTTAACACTAGTAGTAATCAAAATTTCTCGACTGGTATAAGAGCAGCATCCACCTATGAAGATTGTCGCTGTTCCTGGGCAGAATGCATGCTCTCTGGTGCATGTTTTTGGACACTTCGATTAGCCTTTTTTTTTACTGCTTGGCACTATGCCTCTGTAATTAAGGCGGCAAAGCATTGAGAAACTGCAATCTAGAGAGACCTTGGTGGGCCAGGAATGCTGCTCGCCCAGTTAGAGTAAATTGGCTGACTCTTAAATGCAGCTCTTCAGACAACGAAGGGCTTAGCTCTCTTCCCTTATCCCCCATCCCTTTTAAAACTGTCCTTCGCCAAACAGCATGGCCATGTAGCTGCACAAACTGCTTCCTGGTCCAAATTCTGGTTGCAGGGGGGTGTGTGTGTGTGGGGGGGAGGGGGGGGTGCCTTCAGGGACAAACCCTCGACACCACATTTTAGCCAGCGGGGAGTGCCACATTAGCAGCAGATGTCTGCCCTTCTCCTCAGAGCCTCTGTGGTGTGCCCAACCCCAACTGGTCCCTCCCCCGAGGGGGAGTGGGTGATCCAAACCTGCAGTGCAATGTTACTGCCTGTGCCACAAGATATAAGTCCTGTCTTAGTACTTTCTCTATTGACTTCTATTTCTCAGTTCCTTTTTTTTTTTTTGCTCAAAATGTATTTTATATCTGCTACTTTTGGATGCTTGTAGCAATGCTTCCCTTCCTCTCTTCGGCCATGAATGAATCCGCGAGTCGCGTAGCCCTCTAAGCTGAGGGATCTTTGAGTTATATACAGAAATGCAGTGTTAATGTGCACGCACCTTGGAGAGAGCATTGTCCGTGAACCCTGTGTGTGTTTTATTAATTCCTCTTAAGAATATCCAGAAACCACCAAGGGCAAGATTTAAATTTCAAGCAGTGTGTGAAACTGATCCGAAGCTGAGTTTGCCTGCACAATTCTGAAATTGCTCACTTGTTGTCCAAGACTTGAGGTTCTTGTAACTAAATTCTGCTTGAAACAATTGTGGAAATAGAAAATCATGCAAATAGTGCTGGGGATGGTTTTTGTTTTTTTACCCTAAATTGAAGGATTGGGCAAAATGTCTGCAGTGGATTTTGTAGAAGTTTTTGCACTCATGTGACCTTCAGTTAGTGCCTTTGGTTTCTAATGGGCTCGTTGCCTACAGTAGATAGGGGCCACATCAGTTGTTTTTGTGTTTTGTTTTTTTTGCTCATAGGGCTGATTTATTTTATTTATTTATTTAAAAATGTTTCTGTCCCGCTTTTTCCAAACAAGGTTTAGTCAAAACGGTGTACAAAAGATGCAAACCATAAAAATAAAATAACATAATTAAAAATTACACAAATCTTATAATAAAAATACAATAAAACAAGTTAGTAAATTATTAAATCCTAACAAAAACAAGATAAGTGCCATCTTCTACATTATAGCGGTATATGAGGGGAAAACTGAAAAATGGATGGTTATGTGATGTGTAAAGTGGTTAATGTTTGTTTTGAAGTAATTTTGAAAGCAATCTGAAACAGGTGGGTTTTAAAGGATTTCTTGAAGTGAATTGGATTGGATAGTAATCAATGAATCTGGCAATGCATTCCAAAGGATGGGACCTGCTACTGAAAAGGCCCTTTTTCTTGTGATATCTAATTGTGCTTGCCGAGGTGAAGGGGCGTCTAAGAAGTTTTTTGTTAGCGATCTCAAATGTCTAGTGGGTTTATAAATACGGAGTAGAGAGCAAAGCCAAGTGGAAGAAGAGTTGTGGATGAGAGAATGGATAATGGTAAGGATTTTGTACTGTATTCTAAATTTTATTGGTAACCAATGATAAGGCTGATAAGTGTATGGGGATTGGACCTGGGGGTGGGAAGGAAGCAAGAGAATGGAATTGGCCCTGCTGGGAAGAGAGAGAGTGAGGCAGAAAAAAAATTCATGAACAGTTCCCTTCCAAGCCCCCAAAGCCAATCAGTCTCAGAGCGACCAAATTCAAAATTCCTAGTGGTCCCCAAGCCTCCTTCCCTGCAATCTCCAGTGGCACTGGAAGGAAGTGCCCACCTTTACGTTTACACACGGACGGACGTCTGCAGCTCCCCCCTCCCGGTCAGGAATGTGATTGGCCAGCGCTCCTCTCTTTCCCGGCAGGGCCTCAGCTTTGGCGGCGCAGAAAACGTGGTGAGCTCCTCAGCGTTGTCGGTGTATTGGACTGGAGTGTGATGAAGCTGAATGCTTAACCTGCCAGCGCCTCTCAAGCATTTCCAAAGCTTGTGGAGTTGTGCTAATCTCAGGGTGCAAGACATCGCTGTAGCTGGCCAGCAGATGTTTGTTTATTTAGTGTTTTTTATATACCGATAACCGTTCACACATCGTATCAAGGAACATTGTGAATATAAGGTAACGCATAAACAGATGTAGCATATGAAACATTTACAATAAACATTGTGATTATATAGAACGTTTAAAGACTGGGCAGTACTAGTGTCAGCAGGTTTAAACAGTTCTTCATCTGGCTGCCCTATCTTAGTCTCGCCTTCTTTGGCTGCTTATAAATGTTTGGTGGGCCAGGTGGACAAACCAGTTCTATAAAAAAAAAAAATCAATGTATTTTAGTTCTGTTTTTGGAAGCTGCTAAGGGCTACTTCAGTCATTCTTGTCTTCCACTGTTTTCCCAGGCAACCAAGCAGCTCAGAATCAACGCAACAGCTCCTGTACTTCAGGGCTGGTTCATCCCACTTGCCTCTATTTTTTTTTTTAAATAACTTTTTATTTGAGTTAATCACCATAGTTACAAAACATAAAGAAGTTTCAGCTTGGCAAGTATACAGACAGCGGTATTCTACATTTTATTAACTCCAGTGTGGACTCTTTGACAGTTCTCCCCCCCTCCCCCGCTAATAATAAATATCTGCTATTGCCGAGTAATAAATACTTATGGTGCCTGCCCAAACTCTGAACCGTTTTCCCCCATCCCCACTCTGTCAGTTTTAGAAAGTCTATCAATATTTTACATTTGAGTAAAAATAATCAAATGTGTGCAAGCTTCCTAAAGTTTCAGTAGCTCATTCCTTCCCTCAGTTAAATATCTACTATATTATTCTGTTGTTTCTGGTTTCTCTCCAGTTTGCCACCTTCTAATGTTATCCCGTGGAGTTTTTTTTTTTTTTATCAGCATCAGGTAGGCAGTTGACAAAACATTTTCATTTATGTGAGAAATTAACCTTTTTTTTTACACACTCCACAGGAAGCTCAATTGACATTTTACCCATCTGCTTACATTCTTCAATTTAAGTACCCACATATCTAAACGCAGTAGCCTACCTTCCAACCACATGCTTGATATATTTTTACCAGTCAGGAAGATCGAGGAAAGCAGGTTATTATCCACATTGTTTAGTTTTGTAGGTGGTATCCCTAGGAGGACAGTTTCCTTCTGCAAAGAGAAATATGGGCCACCGCCATCCATCGTAAATCTCACCACTGTCTTCCAGAGTTGTAAAGAAACACTTTCGCAGAAGCTGCGTAGGTTTCTTACAGAAATCCAGATCCAGAAAACCCAATTTTACCTCTTGTCTGCAGTACTGTATCATTTGTGTGATATCCCCAGATTTTCTGTCAAGGAATGCCCGTAAGTACCTGCTTTTTCTAAGCGGAAGATACTATTTCTTTTTCTTTTGTTGGCTGGCGTCTCGTTGCTAGTGTCCATAACTGTTACCTAGCTCTGACAGCATAGACAGGTCTGTGCATGGGAAGCAGAGATAACCTAGTATAGCAGGAGGGAGAATGGACGGCACATAATGGGGCAGAAGTTGAGTGCCTTGCCCTCCCCCAAATAACTTGCATTCTGCATTGCTGATGTGATCAGCGTTGGCTGGTTTTTATTTGTTTTCCCTGTGGGGCACCATAAAATGGCTTTGTGTCGCATTTTGGTTTTGGGCCACTGTTGTATCTCTGTCGTCTAATTGGACCCTGTTGCTCGCACGGTTGCCTTTGGTCTAACCCGTTGCCTGCCCACTGAATCCCCACCCCAGACAATAACAGGCGTAAACTCTTGCAACATCCCAGAAGCAGATGCAGGCCATGCTGGTCTGAGGAAAACACTTTTTTTTTTTTACAGTATTGTAGATGCATGGCCTGTAGGAGAAAAGAACAAGACCAGAAACGGGGTCCAGATAGATTCTGGGTTTTATGGTAGCATGCAGCACAGGATTATATGTGAAACTTGGGTTCTGCAATACTGTACTCATCCTCAGTGGATAATTTATGGAGAGAAGCAGCCACTCATCTTTTTGGATGGATAGCTATAGCAATGCTTTTACAATCTCGTGAAAATGGAGTATGAAGGAGGGAATTCATCTATCCTTGTAAATGTAATAAATCTCTTTGAGCAGGAGATGAGGAAGTAGGCAAGGATAGAATATGGGTTCGTTCTCACACCAGGCCGTGCATTTTTAACTGCCAGGATGTTAGCCATCACATTTTTATGTTAGTTATCAAATGCCGGATTGAAAGTCTTGGAAACTGAAGACATACATTTATTTCCCAGGCAGCAGCTGCGCAAACTTCCCTCACTCGCTGTTACACACACTGCCCCACCACTGAACAGGTACACAGGAAGCAGCAGCACAAACTACACACACACACACATACACACCACAGGCAGCAGCTGTTTAAACTTTTCTCGAGACTTTACTGCTCGTTTGCCTGACCCCTGCTTCTGAGAGACATCCTCTAATGCTGCGCTGTAGAGTGTGGAAGTTGTTCTATGTGACACCAGCAGATATTCTTTTTTCTATTTTATGTTTTATTCAATTTTTTTCAAATATGCAATTTACAACCTAGCACATCATATTTTACAAGCATTCATTTTAACACAGCGTGGTATATTAACAATGAATTTGCACAAGATCATAGTTTCAAACAGTTTTGCTGTGCTCGAGATTAGACTATGAGCCATCAAGGCAGCAATGCTTACTCCATCAGCCAATGGCTGCTGCTTTACTGTAGCTGTTTTTTTCAAGAGAATTTACTGAGGCTGGAAATAGTTCTCTGTATCATGAGAAATTCGTCAGATTGTGACCATGTATACCGACTGTCTAATGCAGAGGTTGGGTTTAGGAGCTCATGCTAACTTCGTTATGGGTTGGTAAACAGGGATAATGTCATTAAAGAAATTTATTAAGGAGAAATTCTGTCTTCTGTCAACACTGATGGATAGTTTGTGTTGGTGAATGGCCATTACTGCATTCCTGGCATTTCCGAGTGGACCTCTACACTTCACCATCTGACCTCTTAAGGGCACTTTATTTGGCAAATCTCTCTGGCTGGAAGTCAGAGTCCTGACTGGCAAAAGAAAATCCGACCACATATCCCCAGTACTCTACAACTTACAATGGCTATCGATTGAAAAAAGAATAGAGTACAAAATCCTCACAATCCTACACAAGACAATTCATAAAGCAGATTACACTGCCCTGGACAATATTATACATACATAAATCATCACGTACAACAAGGTCAACATATAAAATTCAGCTGGATGTTCCTTCACTACCACAAGCCAAACTATCCTCCACAAGAAATAGCCATCTCCATTGTCGGCCCAAAATTATGGAACTCATTACCTCATCACCTCAATTCGCAAGAAAACTTTAAATCTTTTAAAAAAGAACTTAAAGCTTGGCTACTCTCACAGTCCTGCAATGGTTGCTCACCCAATGACAGCAGAACATAAATCTTTGATTTCATCCTTTGCGCGTTCCATTTTACGTTAGCAATCCCCCTCCTACGACGACCGCCCTGACTCACAGAAACCTTTCTCACTTTTGTTACGGTATCAACCGTCTCCCTACAAGGTTTTTATACAGTCATATTTCTAATATATAATGTATTTATTGACTATTACTAAGTTATTATTCTGATTCAAATGTTTTCTTGTTATACTGTTATGGATTTAAATGTAACTGGTTTGTTATAATGTAAACCGGAGTGAAGGCAATGTCTGCTATACCTCGGTATATAAACGAATGCTAAATAAAAATAAATAAATGATCTGTGAAACTGAGATACCCTGCTCTGTGACTTCAGGTCAGAACTGCTTGGTTTTCTGGGTAGAATCTTTTTCTTTCTTTTTCTTGTTATTGCTGAGTGAAACTGTTTTGGGAAGCTCCATCTGCCTGCCAGTGTCATCAGTCAAACAGGTTGGTAGTGAGCAGGGAGATGAGGCAGGCCTCCTAAACGGCAGAGCAATAAGCAGCGAGGCTATGCATATTGTCTGTCTGATGACAAATCACATAACCAACAAAATTAAGGAAGGATACCACAAATTATTAATGCTCAGACCTCTCAAACCTTTCCTTGCACAGGATGATTTCAGAACAGTCCTGCAACTACTCATCATCTTCATCCTGGATTACAGCAACGCTCTACTCCTTGGCCTACCACTTGCTACCATCCACCCTCTACAGATCCTACAGAACACAGCCGCCAGAATTCTCACTGGATCAAAAAAACATGAGCACATTACACCAACCCTCATCTTTTTACACTGGCTCCCAATAAAATACCGTATAGAATACAAAGTACTTACAATCCTGCACAAAATAATCCAAGGACAGCAAAACAACTGGCTAAGCAAATACATCGTAAGCCATGCTCCAAAACGGAACCTACGCTCAATGAACAAAGGCCTCCTCAAAATCCCTCATGCCAGAACCTCAAAACTAAAAACAACAATTGGTATTGAATTCCATAGCCAGCCCCATGCTATGGAATTCAATACCAATAGAAATAAGAAATCAAGCATCAAAATTTTCAAAAAAGACTTGAAAACCTGGCTTTTCACAAGAGCCTACTCAAACCATCTTAAGCAACAAGACCAACAATCAACCACACAACCCAACAACAAGAAAAAGGCTTCGTCCATCAAACAATTAAATAACTTCCACCAGTTAAACAACTAAGACAATGTGCAAATGACCGCAATTACTACCTCTAGCCTATATCTAACAATTTCTTTTATAAGTAACAATACGACCACTTGTATGAACATTGCTGCGATAGATTATTAACATGTAATAACTATTGTAGATGTTTTCAACTAACAATCAAACCTCATTCTGCTGCATTGATATTTGTATCAATGATTATTTCATGAGCACTGTAAACCGTTCTGATGGTGAAACCAAATGACTGTATACAAAACACTTTAAATAAATAAATACATAAATCAAAATAACAGTTACACCAAGTACTAATTCAAAAAGTGACTTATATTAAGAAGTAGATATTCAGCACCACTTACAATGGATAAGTTTAGACTTATCTTGCTAAGTGGCACTGTTTGAATATTCAGCTGTGCTGGGCAACCACCCCTTAGCCAGATAAGTATTTATCCAGTGGTGGGTGGGACGGGGGTATTCTGGGGCATGGCTATCTATGATAAGTACCGATATTGGCTAAGTTAGACCTGATATTGAGCAGGCCTGAAGTTTGCTGGATAAACTTATCTGGCTAACTTTTAGATAGCCACATACCTATATTCAGTGCTTTCTCTCTCTCTCATGCTTCATCTTACACACACTCACTCACTCTCACACACTCTCAAACACTCTCACACACACACTCTCACACACACTTCCTCTGTCACATACTCCTTCTCCTTCATGTTTCTTCTCTCTCTCACTCATGCTTCTCTCTGTTGTTATTATGTGTGTTTTAGTGGATCCTTGGATGCTGTGGAGATGACCATGCCCATGGGGAGGAGCCCCGTGAGGAGCCACAGCACTGGGCTAGACTCTTATACACAAAACACCGGAATAATTCTTTATTTATACAGCTTGAAGTAGCCACCAGGTGGCAGTGGTGAGTTGTAGTCTCGGGGACCTCGGCAGAGGGAGCCCTTCTCTCCAAGATGACGTCAGGAGGTTCCACAGCAGATACTGTGGATGAGACAGATGAGAGATTAAAGTACTCACTCTGTGTTAGCTGTTATGGATGTGATTCCACCAGATGGTTTGTTATAGGTACAGGCACTGAGGCAGGGAGAGCAGGCCGTCGAGTGCCTGTTCCCTGAATGGCATCTGAAATAGAACAGAGGGCCCCCGAGGAGTGGGTACCTAGGTTAGTAGTAAACCCCGAAGGGCAGGAGGAAAGCTTCCCGCAGGCAGCAGAGAAGAGGCAAAGTAGTGCAGACAGGAACAGTCGAGCCTATTCGAGTCTTTGCCAACTCAATGAGCTAGCAATCTTGAGAAGTAGATATACCCGGAGTGGTGTGACGCCAGATGAGGGAACGCCCTCGAGGTTTGCGCAACTGGGCGTACTTAGACATGGGTTGCGCACGCACCCTAGCAAATACCTGGGAGGAGCAATGGCGTACGGCTGCACCATAGCCATTCCAGGGATGCCAGAGGAAGTCAGCTTGACGACGCTGCGGTAGCCATCTTGCCTAGGTAAGCGGGAGGAGCCGAGATAGGGGTGCAACAAGTGGGGCGAAGCTGTCTAAGACCGGACGCAACACTCTCACACACACAAGCTCTCTCTCATGTTTCCTCTTTCACACATGCACCACAGGACCCAACAACATTAACTACAACATCCAGGGCTCATTCATTTGCTCTTCTTCCAATGTAATATATGCCATTACTTGCCAGCAGTGACCTTCAGCTGTCTACCTATTGTTTACCTTTCGTTCACTTGAATTGCGACCCCAGTTATTTTCTTGTTTATTGTAAACCGATCTGATATGGTTATTTACTATGAAGGTCGGTATATAAAACTGTTAAATAAATAAATAAAATAAATATATAGGACAAACAGGTCAATCCCTAAGGAAAAGAATACATGGACATAAATCTGACGTTAGAAGTGGCAACATTCAGAAACCAGTAGGAGAGCATTTCAACCTTGTAAGACACTCTCTCTGCCTGATCTTAAGGTTACCATACTGCTAAAAAAAGAACTTTAAAAGAACACTGCAGCATGAAACTGCTGAATTGTAACTCATCAAAAAACACCATTACCCAGGGTCTGAATAGAGACAATGGCTTCATGGCACACTACAACTATCTCTGAACTTGTTCTCAGATTATTCTGTCTTTTCACATTTACGTCAGTTGTCAAAAGGCTATACTATAATTCTATTAACACTCTTTCCTCACCATGTCCTGCCCAATTCAATGACTTTTCCTTGTTCTGTATATGTTTTAGTCACCTCTAGTACATCACTTCATGCATCTGACAAAGTGGACTCTGTATTCGAAAACTCAAACATTGGTTAGTCTATAAGGTAAATACCAATAAGAAGGTGGAGAGATGTACAAAGACACAAAATAATATAAAGGAAAGGTTCCGAAATAGTTCAAGTGATCGGTTTTGTTCAAAAGTGAAAATCACTTGATAGCTTGAAAAAAACAAAATTATCATCTTTCATCATAAGCAGAAACACGGTCCCATGTCAGGGGACAGAGTTACGCCTATAACCAGTTTCCGACAAATTTGCTGCAATAAATTGTTCTGCTTATGTTGAAAGAAGGTTGGGTTTTTTTTGTTTTTTTTTAAGAAAACCTGTGAAGTGCTTTTCCCTTTTGAACATAACAGATTGCTTGAACTATTTTGCAACACACGCTTTCATTTATATTAGTCTGAAAGGTGCAACCTGCCTTTTGTTATTTTGCTACACCAGACTGACATAGTAATGATGGCAGAAAAAGACCAAATGGTTTATCCAGTCTGCCCAGCAAGTTTCATATGCTAGTAACTGTCGCTCTGTGCAGGTTACCCCCAACCTTATGTTAAGGGTAGTAATATTTACAATCAGACATGCTTTGCTTTTGGTCTTGGCTGTGGAAGTAGTCCTGTGCTTTTTCCCAGATGTCTAATTATCAGTACTCTGGACCATAAAAGTTGGGGCCCAGTGTTGGCTGTCATCTGAATCCAATTCCCCTTTTTCCCCCCCTGCTCTTGAAATGGAGAGCAATGTTGCAGTTGCACCAAAAGGATGAAGGCAAATCATCAACAGGCCAATACAGAAAGAAACACGGGAGAGCGGGCGAGCGCCCAGGCCAGTGTCCTGTGTGCACGATACAGTAAATAAAATGTTAATTAGGGCCCGCGGTAAAAAGAGGCGCTAGGGACACTAGCACGTCCCTAGCACCTCCTTTTTGACAGGAGCGGCGGCTGTCAGCAGATTTGACAGCCGATGCTCAATTTTGCCGGCGTCTGTTCTCAAACCTGCTGACAGCCACGGGTTTGGAAACTGGACGCTGGCAAAATTGAGCATCCGGTTTTCAACCCGCGAGCCAGGGGCTGATTTTAAATTTTTTTTATTTTTAATTATTTTTACTTTTGGGACCTCTGACTTAATATCGCCATGATATTAAGTCGGAGGGTGTACAGAAAAGCAGTTTTTACTGCTTTTCTGTACACTTTCCTGGTGCCGAGAAAAATTAACGCCTACCTTTGGGTAGGTGCTAATTTCTGAAAGTAAAATGTGCGGCTTATAAATGTGCTGCTTATAAATCAAATAAATCAAATAAATACAGGGTTGTGATTTCTGTTCTAATAGAACACAGAATGCACGATGCTAACGTCAATTCAAAACTCCTATACACAACAGTAAAAGGCTCTTACTAAGTCAGTAACTTTCAAATGGGCACACTGGAGCACTTTTTTTTTTTTTTTTTGAAATATCATAACCGGTGGGGGAGTCCAGAGATCATAACTGGTGGGGGAGTCCAGAGAGACTGCAATGCTGTTATTTTCCATCACAGCTATCACCAAACACTGCTCTTTGAGCCCCGGGCCATCAGCCACTTGGCCCCGCCCCCCCCACAACGGATGCTATTGCTGACCCGCCTACCTGACGACAGCAGAAGCTCAAAGCTCTGAGATGAGCCGCTGCTTTTGAAACATCATAACTAGTGGGGGGAGTCCAGAGAGGGTCTGGGAAGCTGTAATTATCCACCACAGCTTTCCCTGAACCCCAGGCCATCGGGCTCTTGGCCCCGCCCACTGCAACGGATGCTATCCCTGACCTGCCTACCTGACATCAGCGGAGCCTCAAAGCTCTGAGACTGAGCCGCTGCTGCGGCTAGCCGAAGAGGCGAACTAAGGAGGGGGTGCCTCTTCGGGAGATGGAGGGACTGAAAATGCTTGGGGTAGAGAGAAAAAATAAAATGAATGGGCAACATTCGACCTATGCTCCCCACAATCAGAGGAAACTTTCTAGAAATTTATCGGTACCTGTTGATGTATTAATTATTATGAATTAGGGGTGGTAGAGGGAAAAAACATTCTTTGTATGTTGATCATCAGATCATTAACCAACACCTGGTTACATATTCACAATTTAATAGTTGACATGAATATTGATTTAGTATGCATTACAGAAACCTGGTTAAAAGGTAACATTCTGTAGTAATTTCTCAAATTTGCCCTCCTGGTTACTCCATTTTCATGTGTAACAGGATTAGGAAAAGAGGGGGAGGGTTTGTATTTTTCACAACTATCTTCCCATAAAAAGAATTTTCACTGACCATTTTGGTTTTATTAGATTTTAAAGAACCTAACATTATCTTTTTATGGTACTTTCCACCTGGCGCTTCTCAGGTTTTAACTAATTTGCTCATAGAATCCATACTAGGCTAATCATAGAAATACCCTTTTTTATTGGTTATGGGGCACTTTAATCTACACACGGATAGTATGATTTCCTCTCAAGTTACAAGCTTTCTCTCTACTTTTGCTGCTAGTGGCCTTTTATCAAGTTGTTTTTAGTGCTACCCATGATAGAGAACACACCCTGGATTTACTATTTGGTTCTGAAAAGGCTAAGAACCAAGGTAATTTGAAGTTTGATGGATCAGAAAAATCACCATGGTCAGATAATTTCCAAGTTAATTTTCGATTTAATTATGCTAACTCATGCAACAGCGGAAGAAAACCATTAAAAATCTCAAACCAAGATTTTAAAAAGTAGACTGATCCAGCTTTGTAGATATTGTTACCAATTTAGTTCAGGATAATTAGAAAAATACTCTAGACACACCTGAAAACTGGGTTAGAAAATGGAATTCAATATTGGGGGAAGGTATGAAATTGGCTGCCTTAGGGCCTCAGGATGGAAGTAAAATGGGAATTAGAGCTTGCCCCCTTGGTATACAATCCAATTATTAGAATTAAAAAGAGGTTTACATAGCTTTGAAAGACGTTGGAGGAAAACTAACTCAGCCAATGATAAAAAAAAAATTGTGAAAATCTGCTTCGGGCAAATACTTCAAAAAGATTGCATTAGCCAAAAAGAATTTCTATTCGAATATCATTATTGAAGCTTACTATGATCCCAAAATTACTTTTCAATTAATTAACTCATGGTTAGGGGATGACAAACTTCAGAAGCTAATTTTTGATTACTTACCTGACTCTGGTTCGCTTTTCACTTACTTTGAAGAAAAGATCTCCACTTTAAGAAAGCCTCTTTTACAAAATCTTACACATTACAAGAACTGAGATAATTGATCATAAGCCTATTGAAATATTACAAGATACGTAGAGATCTGTAGCAAACTCATCATTGGCAATTACTGATAAAATAAATACTCTACTCTCTCAGATTTTGACATGACATCTCTTATGGAGATACAATCTATCGTGAAAAAGGTGAACAAAAATTCAAATACATCTTTGGACCCTTAGCCATCCTTTTAAATTGGAATGTTACCTAATATGGTCTTGATAGATCTCAAGAACCTAGTCAACTCTTCTTCCTTCTGGGAAAGCCTTGAAATCTTAAAGAAAGTGGTGATCACTCCTATTTTAAAAAATGAAGATGCAGACCCCAGAAAATGTCTAAATTACCGACCCATTTCTACTCTTCCATTTATCTTCAAAATATTAGAGAAAGTTGTTACTATTTAACTTACTGAGTTTATGCTCAGGCGGGATTTAGGAGGGGATGCAGCATAGAGATCTTATGGTTGAGTGGTGTTTGGGTGGATCCTTGGGTACTGTGGCAGATGACCACGCCCATGGGGAGGAGCCCTGTGAGGAACTGCAGTACTAGTCTAGACTCAGAACACACAAACACAGTTAGTTCTTTATTATACAGCTTGAAGAGTACCACCAGAGGTGGCAGTAGTGAGGCAGTCTGGTAGTTGCAGTCTCAGGGACCTCGGCAGAGGGAGCCCTTCTCACCCTATTGGTCTCTGCAGCAGGTTTCCCAGCAAGGTAGTACTGTGAATGAGATAGACTGAGAGTTAGAGTACTCACTAGGTGTTTGCTGTAAGTATGCGATTCCACCAGGTTGTAGAAGAAGGTATAGGCACCGAGGCAGGGAGAGCAGGCCCTCGAGGAGCGAGTACCTGTTCCCTGTAAGGCACCTGAAATAAAGCAGAGGGCCTCCAAGGAGCGGGTACCCAGGTTAGCAGTTACCCTGTAGGTCAAGGAGAGAGCTTCCAGCGGCAGCACGGAAGCAGCAGAGTAGCGTAGACAGGAACAGATTCGAGTCCTTGCTAACTCAACGAACTAGCAAATTAGAATAGGTTATATACCCGGATGGCGTGACGTCAGCAAGGGGGAACGCCCCCGAGGTGCGCGCCAAGGTTGGAATAAAGACGTGGGTGGCGCACGCGCCCTAGTAAGTACCTGGGAGGAGCATGGCGGGAGACTGCATCATAGCCGTTCCGGGGATGCTGGAGAGGTCGGCTTGTAGACGCGGTGATAGCCATCTTTACTAGGTAAGCGGGAGGAGCCATGAATAAGTTGAGGCAAATGGGGCGAAACTGTCTAGCACCGGATGCAACAAGAGACTATCTTGAAAGATGTTATGGATTCTTTCTACCTAGTCTAGATAAGGGCTATTCTGCTTTAATTTTTCTTGACCTTTCAAGTGCATTTGATCTAGTTGACCACAAAATCCTAATTTCTCATTGTTATTCTTTAGGGTTAGTAAGGACAGTGCTAAATTGGATTTCATGCTTCCTACAAAATAGGTCATCAAGCGTACTCTTTCAAGGGCACTATTCGCGAATAGGTACATCAATCTGTGGTGTTCCTCATGGATCCTCCCTCTCTCCACTATTATTTAATATTTTTCTGTCCCCATTGGGAGACATCATCCATTCTTTTGGATTTTCACCTTTTATTTATGCAGATGATGTTAAATTGTCATTCCTTAGATCACAATATAGCTATCACCACTTCACATTTAGAGAGTTGTATGTAAGCCTTCAGATCCTGGATAGGAGAAAATAATTTGGTTTTAAATTCAACAAAAACAGAAATTCTATTAATAAATTAGAGACATTTCAGATCTCTATGGGTTTCCACACTGTGCAATCTTCTGATGAGGTAAATTCTTTTGAGTTAGACTAGATGCTAATTGTTCTATGGGAAATCACCTCAACTCAGTCCTCTATTCAACCTATGGGCGGTTATGCCTCATGAGACAAAATCATTCTTAACCTTTTGAAGCTCTAAAATCCGTGGTTTATGCCCTTGTGATCTCAATTCTAGATTACTGTAATGCTATATACTGGGGGTTATCGGGAACTTTAATTAGAAAATTTCAAGTGGTTCAAAACATGGCAGCTAGAATTGTTATGGGTTGTGCTAGGTGCAGATCTGCAGCTCCTCTATTGGAAAAACTTCTGGCAAGATTATGATGTAACCTTAAAGTACTTACCCTCACTTTCAAGATCTTACATGGGACTGGCCCTCCTCATATGTCATCTAGACTGTGCTGGAAGTCCTCACTCAGGGAAGTGTGCTATCAGCATAGCTATGTACTTCAACTCCCATCTCCGAGAACCCTTTGGCATATAAAATTGCATAAAAGATCATTCTCTACTTCAATTCCTGATGCCTGGAATAATCTCCCCTTATCAATCAGAGAAGAAACTTGCTTCATGCGTTTTTAAGATAAATTAAAGTCCTGGCTGATGCCTTCCGAACTCTGAGCTCAACCTAGAGTTTTTAAGAATTTTATGGTAAAGTTTCCCTAGTACAATATTGTTTTTAATCAATTGATGGATTTATTATATTGCATTGTTTTAATTTATTGTTTACTTTTGCTGTACATCACTTTGGAAAGACTTATTGTAAGTTTGGGAAGGCAATTCATGAATCTTATAAATAAATAAATAAATAAATAAATATACATATGGGTGCTCGGCCAGATATGCTGCAATTTTATATCCTGTGCACACATACATGCGCATGTTATAAAATAGCCCTGGGGCGTTTGTATGCCCCTAATTTTACAAGTGTGCGTACACAGCCGCACAGTGTTGACTCTGAGTCGTGCAAGTGAGGGAATTTTATAACAGGCATGCGTCCGTGCCATGACCAGTTTTACCAGTTCTTCCTCCAGCTTGCCCAATCTACAGCTAGGTCCTCCGAACCCACCTGGATCTTTAGTTTGCACTTTCCCCCAGTTATCCTAGACCCTTCAAACACTTCGTCGATGCCTGGAAATGTTTTTGAGACTTACACTTCTTCCATAGCAGAAGTAACTTTATGCTCAAATATACCTGGGCGCTCCCAGGCAAGTAGGTACTTGTGTGCACATCTCTTAGCCCCACCCTGGAATGCCCACACCTGCCTACACCGTGCCTACGTTCTGCCCCTTTTCCCCCTGATGCGAGATATTTGCACGCATGTGGGCGGCTTATAAAATCAGGTGGACACATGCATGTGCACCCAGCTTTTAAAATTCACTTTCAAACCTATAAGTGGGAGCAATTCTAGTCACAACTCATATCTATCTCCAAATAAATGTAATGAGGTCCTAGAATTCTTACAATCAGAGGCTGAAAATGTATTCGCCAAGTTCCATAAACCCCTGTTGAAATCAAAAGAATTCACCAAATACCTGATGTAAGTAAACTGGGACCTTTTTTTCGTCAGTTTCAGAAAGCGAAACTGAACAAATTATTGCTAACATAAATTCCTCTTACTGTGCCCTTAATCCAATTTCAGAAACTTATTAAAGGTATTACATAGAGAAGCTGCACCCTATATGACAAACATCATTACTTTATCGTGGTAACTTTCAAAGGGGCACGCGGGCACACACTAATGCATGCCCAGGGATGCGGTGGTTTTATAACATACGTGCACATATGCACGTATGTTATAAAATAACCTTGGCACGTGTAGGTGTGCACCTAGTTTTGCAAATCATGTTTCGGCCGCGTAAGTCAGAGAATTTTATAACCGGCGCGCGTTCACGCCAAGACTAGTTTCACCAGGATGTCCACCAGTTCACCCAGTGTAGATCTAGGTCCTCCACCCCCCCCCCCCCCCCCCCCCCCCCCGGTTTAATAGCCAGCACTCTCCCCAGTTACCCTAGACCCTTTAAACCTCTCATGACTGGCCTTTTGTTTTTTTGTTTTTACACTTGCACCTCCTCCATAGCAGAAGTAAAGTTATATGGAGCTAGACCTGGGCGCGTGCCCAGGTGCTTAAGTATTTGCACACACATTTCTTGGCCTCTTCCTGGAATCCCCATGCCCTGGGGAAGAAGAGCATCGTACATGTGGCCGGAAGGGGTTGCCAACTATCTTTAAAATTCTTGCTCATTGAAACTGCACAGATCCATGGTGGTGGATATGAGGATATCCCTGGACTCACTTGCCTTCGATCTCAGCTGAATGTGATTCAAACGGAGCTGGAAGGCAGCACATTTTAGCCAGCTTGCTGCCCCTAAATGGTTGCTACTCTAGGCACATGGAAAAGCAGGGCTGCTTTTTTTTTTTCTTCTTTGCTACTGCAGACAACCAGGGGGTCAACTGGTTAGCAGGGTTCGTAGATAAACACAAAAAACAGTGGCAATTATACCAACTAGAGGCTTGCAGGGGCTTGCTTTATTTTTATTTTTTATTATTATTTTAATACAGGGTGGCCCATGGGAATAGTAGCCCGCCTCCATTACCAGTTATTGGAGGCAGGCTACTTTTCCATGGGCCACCCTGTATAATATAATGCCTCTTGCTCCATAGGTTGCCTGAACTTGTCTGCAATGACTATGGGTTTTCTTTGTAGATAATACATGAACAAAATAAGTGCCTGCTATTAAATGCTGTACATTTTACTCATCATGACACTGTCACTCATGCCTCAAATATGTCAAGCAGTGTTCACCTATATAGTCTGCCTTCTTAATGTCCTTGCAATAAAAAGAGCATACTGATGTGATAAGGCCCAACAGTAGCATAGCAAACATTGTGGTGATTGGAAAAGGCTAAGATGCAAATCAACTCATGTTTCTATATATAAACATTTGGAATGGCATAGTCCTATGAGATTGCAGATATATACTTTTTTTTTTAAATAAATCGCTCTTACATGAGACTAGTCCATTTGGACATACCCCTTATCCAAGATGCCACCCCTATCCAGGCACACATGCCTGCCACCAGGATGGCTGCCTTTAATACCCATACCTGCCCAAAATTGGCTGCTGTTATTCTCCTAGTATGTGCGCCTCAAAAGCTGGTGGGGGCAGGGGAGGGGGAACAACCTAGGCACTAGCAAAGATCCACATGTGGCATTCCGGAACTATGTGGCAGGCCTCCTCACTGTGACACACACACACTCACACTCACTCACTCACTGTTGCTGGTAAAGTCACTGGCCACATACTTGCCTTCCTTAACTAGCTCCCCACCTGCCAGAGTGCCACTGCATACTCCCTCCCACCCCTGATAGCCTACAATGATATCACCGCCTGACTCCTCCCCCCAAAGGCACCAAACGAACACTGCAGGCCGCACATCTACCTCCCCTCCATGACTGTAGGTCTGCCCACTGCAGCCCACGCTATCTCAGCCCCTGCCAGAAGCACAAACCCAAGAGGCCGAATGTATGGAGGGGGAGAGCAGGACCCCACCCCGGAACACAGCTCAGATCTCACACCCCACAACCCAATGACCGAGCATGGGGGGAGGGGATGGAGAGGCAGTGGTCCGAGGCAGTGAAGAAGAGTCCACAACCAAAATCCTGACTAGCCCTCGTTGGTCTGATCCTTTTCCAGTGCTGGCACTTTGGGGGGAGTGTGGGTGGTCATGCACTCAAGCAGGCCACTACCAACAGCTCCCCAGCATACATGATGTTCCCGACATGCTATCACCACCATGCTCCAGGAACCCGCCCCCAGATAGCCAGCAGACTCGAGCCTGCCCCCAGCCCATGCTCCAAAGAAGGAAAAACCCCCATGGTCATGACCTGCCCATGTTATTGTCTGTGCTGGCACCAAGGGCCTTAAAGAAGAAAGCAAACAGCACTGAGGGGGGAGGGGCAGGGCAGGGCAGCTCCATAGGCCATATGTAAACAAAAGACTGCCACCAGGAAAAGAAAAGGAGGGGGGGGGGGGCACAGCACAACTCTGCATCAGCAAAGAGACCTCCCAATCCACATGCAGGAGCTTGCATGGCCCAGAAAGCAACGTGCTCACTGTGAAGGGGATCTCCCCATAGGTATGGTCGTGGGCCGCCTCTTCAGGTACCTCCTGGGTGCATGCCAGACCGAGCCCCTCCCCAAGAAAAACAAAGTGCGCCAATCCCTGGGCAAAACAACATACGTCTTCCTCCCAGGAAACAGCCCATCCTATTGACAAAGAACTGGGAGCCCGGGTAGGCCACAAAAAGGGAGAGGACTAAGACCTTACCAAGCAAAACTGCCAAAAGAAACCTTCACTTGAGCTTAGTGACTCATCTCCCCATCCTCTTCCCCTTCTCTGCTTTGGAGACGTTGCACTTCCATGGTTGTGGCAGTCTCCCTTTATCAGGGGAGGGATCGGCTCCTATACGTCACTTCTTAAATTAAGATTTGCTAACAATGTTCTCTTTGTGGTTCTTATTGTCCCACAAGCACATTTAGGAGAAGTCAGTATAGCAGACACATTAATTTGGAAGAAGATGCCAGAACATCTTAGATTAACTTCTGATTTAAAGGCTTTCAAAAAAACATTAAAAACATGGCTGTTCCAGCAAGCATTTGAAGAAAGTAATTAAGAAAAGAATTTGTAGGTTATAACATTTTGGCAGTCATGTGAAAGAAATATTCAAAGAGAAAGGTGTAACTTAGAACATTGTGTGTTTCACTGTATGTTAATTGCATAATACTGTAAAATTATGTATGCTTTTATTGTGTAAATCGCGTTCACTAAACGTGACCATATTGAAAAAGTGTTTTTGTAGAAATACAAAATTATACACACAATCAGTTATCAAACTAACATATACTCCTGTATTAGAACGCCATTAGGTCTTACCTAATGTATACCCTTCATTGCAGTGAATTTTTTTTCGAATTTAATTATCTTTGGATGATTCTTTTTTTTTTTTTTAACTCTTTATAATTTTCAATATTTACATTAAACAAGCTATACGCTTTGACAGCAAATAAATTTAACCCAGAAATACTTGAGAGAGAGAAAAAAGAAATATAACAAAGTTGAGGTCTACTCAAGTCCCCAGTATGAAGATTGAGGTGAAGAGACATTTCTCAAGAAGAAAATCAGAGAATAAATTGCAATTCACAGAGATCTATATCTAAATATTGCTAACCCTGAGGTTCTGGGGTTGATGAGGGTAACCTAACTATTTTACTATCCAAAAAAGCCTTAAGCTGCCTAGGCTCAAAAAAAGGTATATGAATTATCAGATAATTTAATTACACATTTTGCTGGATGTCTGAGAGAAGGATCCCCCAAGACTAACCAGCAGCTCCCTAGTTTGGAGGAATGCCTTTCTCCTAACCTGGGTTTGTTTACATGCATCTAGAAAAATCCAGACCTTTTGTCACATAAAAATAAAACTTGGGATAACAAAAAAGAATGCATAATTAAGTTCTTATCAGCTTCAGAGGGACAGGATTTAATGTAGCAGAATCTTGAATAATATCTGAAGATTGTTCCAAAAAATTGGTTAAAGTATCAAGACTCATCTACCCTCAGCGAAATCACTTCATTAACAGGATCAAGTTTTTTAAAAAGCAATTATAGGACTTTAGAGAATGAAGGAAGAGAATTCTCAGCTCTACATAGACCTTCTTTCATATATCTTATGAGGTGAATGAGGAAAATTCAATACATGAAAATTCAAGAATCTAAATCTATTTTCAAAAGACTAACTTCCTATGGATCAACAAATTGTCATTAACGGAAGTAACTTTAAATTCCTGGAGTTGAAAGTTTGAAAATTCAAGAGAATGAATTTTTTATCCATGGTCAATGGGTGGTGGCTGGAACCACTGCCACTTGACCTTTAATAACCTCAATAGAAAAATCCTCTAGTCTCTTGGTTTTCTCAAGAGTGGTAATGGCTTGTCAGATGTCCTCTAACTTTATGTGAGAAGGTTTCCTTCTATCAGATTCTGAAACAGCTATTGATGGATCAGCAGAGCCCAACCTTTGAATAGACAGCGAGGGGGCCCCACTAGAGCCTAGTGAAGAAAGCAAGTCTAAGCCAATACAGTTATCGGAATCCAGAACAGTTGAGGGACAATGATGATCATCGAGGCTAAGGATGGTATTCAGCTCAGGAAAAACAACCATTGTCTCTCCAGTGGCGTCAACATTGAGTGCCGAACCCGACCAAAGCTGCTTCATTCTTATATTGATCTAGTAAAAGGTATCACAGGCTGCAGAAAATCCTTGAGAAAGTTAAAGTTTAGAAAAGTTTCTGAATTATGTGGCTAAAGTTTAACCATATCCAGTACTTAGTGCTTTGCAATGCCAATAAACCTCAAACTACTACCCCTTTGACTAAATTCTGAAGGTGGGGGGGAATGGAAGGAGGGAGGTGGGAAGAAAATACAAATTATAACTGATTTGAATGCCAGTTGACAGTAAAATCTGACGGTATGCTGCAGGATCGTGTCCTAATCTTGAGAATGCAAGCAGCAGAATTGTCATGTCAGGGAGCTCCCTTCAGAGGAAAGAGGGCTAAAGAGATATGTGGTGAGAGTTTGCTCTGTATTTCGTTCCAGCTTACCAAGATGTTCTCAAAAATTCTTTTACCTCTCTGCCTTTTTCCTCCAGCATATCCACCAGTCTGTCTAGTGGTAATGGCACTGGAACAGGTTTTTTTTTATAGTGGGTGTAAAATAAACTTGTGTCCCTTGTGCATAACACAAACGCTCATGCCTATGCTTTAGGGTATGGAGCACTCCAGCATCCCTGTGGTGATGTCTCATGTTCATAATCATCCTACTTTTGTATTGTTATGTTGCTTCCTTGTCTATGCGTTGACCTTTATTTTTTTTTTGTCACAGTGACTTTCAAGTACCATAACTATAGTAACTGCACCTGCCTCCTTGACTCCCTACACCCAATGTTTTTTTTTCTTTTTATAATTCCCTAGCTGGAATGCTGAGTTTATCAAGGTTTCTCAGAGTTCCAGATAAGCATGTTTACCTTGCAGCCCATCATACGGGCATGGAGTTTGCTCCCCCCTTACATTTCTTTTCCCCCTTATGGCAGACGGCTCAGGTTTCCATCATTTTTTTTCCCCTGTGCAGACTTGCGCTGTTTTGTGAAGAATTGGGCGCTTCACCCATGACGTTGCTCTGAATTTGAGAGAAGATTAGGTGGTGTCAGTATAGGCAAGAGAGATACTGGCACCTGCCTCCAGGTTTTGGGTATGAAATATCACATTTCAGGCATTTTTTTTTTTGTTTTCCCATCCTCCCACAGAACAGTATAGGATATGACTGAGGGCTTGGGAATTCCTGAAGGACACTCATCCCTAAGATAGAGAAACCAGCCGCAGATTATCTGAAAAAGTGGTGGAAATGTTCTTCATCTTGTGCAGGATTGTTCCTACACATCTTGTATAGCAGCAAAAATGGTTAAGGATATGAAACAATTCCTACATGAGGAGGAATTCAAAAGAACACCCTCTCTTTATCAGTCTAAAGAGTCAACAAAGAGAAGATATGATAGAGGTCGATCAAATTATGAAAGGTATAGAGAAAGTAAATAAGAAACTACATTTCACTACATCCCATAATACAAGAACTAGGGGCACACAAAGGAGTAAGTGGCAGGTTTAAAACAATTTAACGATGAACTACACACTGCACGGTTTACCCTGTGGAATGGCGTTCTTAAGGGATGGCAAATGCCACCGCCATAAAATGGCTTGCCACCCCTTTGCCATCCCAGTTTTATAGATTGGATTGGACAGGGAAAACCCCAAATCCCTGACCAATCCGATGCCGCCATCAGCTTCCTGATGAACAGCTTCAATCCACTTCTCCACCAACTCTAGCTTGCAGCAAGAGTTGTGTTTTAACATCATCTTCTGCTACCTCGGGGCCAGTCTTATAGCTCTTTTTGCAAGATCAGCTCCATTTCTGCTGCTGTTTACCACCTGCACCATGGCCAGGACCCATTCCGCTGACCACTCAATAAGAGGCAAATTAGAGAGGGGGAGGCGCTAAGCCTGTATGAGTGAGTGAGTACTTTAGGAAGAGAGAGAGAGACACCCTTTGGGCCTTATTTTCAAAAGCATTTAGATGCTTAAGCTGGCCTTTTGAAGACTGCTCCACTATATGCCATTGAATTGTCAATAGATTGTACCTGCTTTAAATGCACTTGTGGGTAGATGACTTTTGAAAATTGCTATAACATTATTTTAGATTAACATGCATAACTCCTTTGAAAATTCACCCATTTGTATGGAGGGGAGAGAGAGAGAGCGCACCTGTGTGTGTTGGGAAGAGAGTGAACGCCTGTGTGTGTATATATATGTGTGTGTGAGAGAGAGAGAGAGAACTGATTGTGTGTGAGAGCCTGTGTGTAAGAGAGAGACCCTGTGTGTGTATGAAAGAGAGCCTGTGTGTGTGTGAATGTCTGCATGTGCAAGAGAGAGTGCCTGTGTATGTGAGAGAGCCTGCATGTATAAAAGAGAGTCTGTGTGTGATTATGAGGGAGAGCCTGTGTGTGAACATATGAGTGTGAGGGAAGAGAACCTGCATGCATGTGGGAGAGAGACCTTGGTATGAGGGAGAGAGAGAGACCCTGTGTTTGTGAGCGAGCCACTGTTTGTGTGTGTGTGCAAGGGAGTGTATGCACAAGTGAACATGTGTGTGCATGAGAGAGAGACTGAACATGTGTGTTAGTGTGTGCATAGGAGAGAAGATAAAGTTTGTGCACACTCCCCCTCCTTCACTAATCCAGGACAATCTCCAGATGACTGGAAATCAAAAGTTTCCAAGTATGGAGAGTGGAGTTTTTTAAAATCTCTATTAGTATTGGATGTTGTTTGATGTCTTTTATCTTTTTAGTTCTCCACTAAAGCAGATTGTAATGAAGCAATTTATTTATATAAGGTATATATTTTAGTTGATCTTAATGTATAAGGGTAATGTCATAATGAGGCAATATATTTATGCACATATTTAGTTGGTCTAAATGCAAAAGGGTAATGCAGAAGGGCTATGTCATATTATGTTTGCATGTGTTGGTTTTATTTTATTTTTTCATTGGTTTTATTGTTTTATGATATTTTTTATGTTTTGAGATAATTAATTATGATTTTTAGTTATTGTATTCAATTTATAATGTATTTTGTAAACTGCTTAGGAATGTCGATAGGCAATATATAAATTTAATAAATGTATCTGCAGTTTTGAAATATTTTATTTGTGTTTGATAAGCTTTTTAAAATTGTAATTAGTTTGTAATTATTGGATGTTATCCTGTTTGTCAGATATTTTGAAATGTTTATTCTTTTTATTAGTATGGTTGATGTTTCATATTTCTTAATTTTGTTTGTTTTTTGAGGAATGTGTAATCCCATCTCCTGGGGAGGCTGAGGCTAGTGGATCATTTGAGCTCAGGGTCTCTGCTCTGGGGCCATATATCAAATGGTCATGTTTCTGTTTTTCCATTGTTGCACTGCATACAGAATCTGGCTTGTTGTGGTTTCTAGGTCCGTTTCTGTCTGCATGTTTCTATTTGGTAAGGTTTTATCTGTGTTTTGCATGTTTGACTGAGGTGAAGTATTCTATTAGTGTCTTTCTATGCAGGGATCTATAGCAGCCTGACTTGTTCTGTTTTCCTGATAGGAGGTATATTGGTGTTTTAGTGCTTGGTGTAAAATTCCAGTGCTGCCTCTTCATAGGTAGGGTTGTTACTGTTTGAATCCTTGGAGTTAGCACTGTTATGGCACTAATTCCAAGGTTTGCTATCCAAGTTCTAAGTTTCTTTTAATATTAAGAGTTTTGTGTTACTTCACAAAGTGTCTGGCAGTGGTGGGTGTTTGTGCTGCTGTTACTGAGATGACAACATAATTTGGATGGTGAATTGTAAGGGTCAACGTCCTAGATCTGTTGTTGGAGGACTTTCTATGGATGCAGATTGTGTTACATACAGAACTGGAGGTGCAGGATTTATATTGAGATTCTGTCCCGTCTTGTACAGATTGTAGACTTCACTCTTATATCCATAAGAAGAATTGGTTGAATGAGACTATCACTATGAAATAAATGTAATGGTGGTTTTACTGGGAGGTTGAAACTGACTATTTTTTAAAAATTGCACAGAACACCTTTGGGACTCTTTCTTATTTTACCTTTTTAGCCAATTGAATGGCCAGGGGTGGGGGTTGGCATGATGTGTATAAATGTCAATTTCACTTGCCCCCTGTTGCCACCCCCAAATACTTCTGTCCAGAGGTGCCACTGAGTACAGTGTAGAGGTAAATGGTTTAACTGGACTGAAAATGCAGTTAGATAAATTTATGGGAGATCTATCAGTCAAAGATTATTTAACATAGGAATCAGAGGAAATAATACTGGAAACTGGGAAGACTATGGCAGGGAATGATCAAGATCTTTCATTTGCCTTCTATCTTATACACTTCCTGCTTCATGCTGTTGTTGGAAACTGGATACTGGGCAAGGTGGACTTTTGGATCTAATCCAGTTTGACAGGTTTTGTCTTTTTATATGAGAATGTGTCAGGGTATCAATAATTGTCAATCTCATTTTCTTTAGTTCATCAAATATATGTTTTTAAATCTTAGAAAAACACTATCCTTGCAGTAAGCAAGTATCAGCAAGGTGAGGCTTCAGACTGAAAAGCATTTCCTGGAGAAATCTGTGAGGTAGTGCTGTACCTGTGCAGTGAGAGGAGCACAGTAGTAGATTTCTGGGAATAGACAGGGATATTGGATACGGAAGTCTCTAGATACACAGGATGACCTTGGTATGAAGTGAATGTTGTGCTGATAACTTGAGCCCCCTGCACTGGAGAGGGTAAATAAGAAGGACTTAGCCTTGCTCATGAATCCTTTAATTCATGGTCTCACAGAATACAGCCTTATTGTGCGATGGCTCCGTGTGATGCTAATCTACTTGCTCTGCATGCACCGGTTGATTTAACTGGGTTATGTCTGGGTCTCGCATTACCTTGCAAGAAAACAACCTGGCTTTTTAAGACCCCGTGTACCTGCCTGCTGCTCAGCAATAGACAAAATTCCTTCTGTAGCAGCGATACAAGGTTTTTGTTTCTGGGAGAAAGGCCTTCTGTATGATCACTCAGAGCCTTCCTACAGAATGAATTTGGGTGGTACACACTCCTGCAAAGGTTTTAAAGGAGCCACACCACCTACCCTTATCCAAAACACACACTTTTTATTTTATTTATCTGTTTATAAAATGTATAAATCACTTCATAGATCTTACCATAAGATCTGTCTAAGCGATGTACGATAGAGTAATACATCAATACAATTCTATTAAAACAATACAAATACTAAAACACAGCATAAGGAGTCATAAACCACAATGTTGCTGGTGAAAAGTAAGTTAATTCATAAATCTGTAGTCATCAGTCAGGTCTTCAAGTTCTTATGAAACTTGCTTACTTCTTAGTCCTATAGCTTTTTCTTTGGCTTTATTCCAAGGTCTACTTGTTTCTTATTTAAACTAATATATTTTCTTTCTTATATTAAAGACTTTGCTAGGTAGTTCATAAAAATGTGACAACTTAAGTGCTGTCTAGAATTAATTGTTGGAAGATGATTAGTCTAATATTAAAAGAGCTCCATTGGCTACCAATACAGTTTTGTACACAATACAGAGTTTTGATTTTAGCCTTTAAGGCTATTCACATTTAAGAACATAAGACTTGTCATACTCGGTCAGACCAAAAGTCCATCAAGGTCAGTATCCTGTTTCCAATAGTGACCAAGCCAGGTCACAAGTACCTGGCAGGATCCCAAGGGGTAGATCGATTCCAAGCTGCTTATCCCAAGAATAAGCAGTGGATTTCTGATGCTAATGGACTTTTTCTCCAGGAACTTGTCCAACCCTTTTTCAAACATAGCTACACTAATAGCTTTGACCACATCCTCTGGCAACAAATTGCAGAGCTTAACTTTGCATTGAGTAAAAAAATATTTTCTCTTATTAGTTTTAAATATATTACTAGTAACTTTGTGTGTCCTCTGGTCTTTGTACTTTTTAAAAGAGTAAACAACTGATTGTTTACTCGATCCATTCCACTCATTTTATAGACCTCTAACATATCTCCCTTCAGCCCTCTCTCTTCCAAGCTGAAGAGTCCTAACCTCTTTAGCCTTTTTTCATAGGGGAATTGTTCCATCCCCTTTTATCATTTTGGTCGCCCTTCTCTGTACCTTTTCTAATTCTGCTATATCTTTTTTTGAGATGTGGTGACCAGAACTGCACACAATACTCAGGATGAGGTTGCACCATGTTGCGATACAGAGGCATTATGGTATTCTCTGTTTTATTCACCATTCCTTTCCTAATAATCCCTAGCATTCTGTTTGCTTTCTTGGCTGCTGCTGCACACTGAGCAGAAGATTTCAACTATTTTCAACGATGACCCCTAGATCCTTTTCCTGAGTGAGATTTTGCATTATGCAGCTATAATTTGGGTTACTCTTCCCTAAGTGCATCATTTTGCCTTGTCTACATTAAATTTCATTTGCCATTTACATGCCCAGTCTCCCAGTTTTGCAATGTTCTCTTGCAATTTCTCACAATCTTCTTCTTGTGATTTTTAACAACCTTGAATAATTTTGTGTCATTGGCAAATCTGATCACCTCACTTGTGGTTCCCATTTCCAGGTCGTTTATAAACATATTAAAAAGCAGTGGGCCCAGAACAGATCCCTGGGGCACTCCACTATTCACCTTTTTCCATTGGGAAAATTTACCATTTAGCCCTATTCTCTGCTTTCTATCTTTCAGTCAGTTCGCAGTCTACAATAGGAGACTGTCCCCTATCCCATGACTTTTTAATTTCCTAAGAAGTCTCTTGTGAGCACTTTGCCAAATACTTTCTGGAAATCCAGATACACTATAGCAACTGGCTGACCTTTATCCACATGTTTATTTACGCCCATTGCTGGTCTGAAGTATATAAAAAGTTTTTATTGCCATATATATTTACTCTTGCTCTGCATTCAGCACAGGAAGCATTTCCTTGTGTAACCATCTCTATCAGAGATGGGATTATAGGGCATATGGAATAGGGCAGTGTTTCCCAGCTCTGTCTTGGAGGCACAGCTAACCAGTGGGGTTTTCAGGATTAGCACAATGAATATGCTTGAGATAAGATTTGCATATGCTGGGTCTCCAATTTATGCAGATCTATACCATGCATATTCATTATAGATATCCTGAAATCCTGGCTGGTTAGCTGTGCCTCCAGAAAAGGGTTGGGAAACACTGGAATAGGGCCTTTTCTGGCACTGGCCCCAGACTATGGAATTTGCTCCAAAAGAAGCAAACTTCTGCTCCTTTTCTCTGCCCTGCATTTCGTGAAACTTTCTCTTTCCATTGACTTTTTAGAATGAAGGATTTAGAGTGGGCTTGTAGAATGAGATTTTTTTATGATGTATTTCCTGTGTTTAAGGTATTTTATCATTGTTATTTTATCTTCTTTTTTTTAATTGGCTACGCTTTTGCTCAATTCATTCTGTTTATGGTATTTTTATAACTGTTAATAATGGACGGGGGAGGGGTAATTTTCAAACTGGCCACTTAAGTGCAAAATCTGTGGGTACTTTTTACCCATTGACTTTCTCCTGATTTTCAAAGTGCAAATATGTGCATAGTTTCTCTTTGAAAATTATCCCAGGAAAACTACCCGCACACATTCATGCCTACAAAAAATTCCTGCGCATAATTTTGGAACATCAAAAGTATGCGTGAGAGTGTAAATCCGTCACCAGTCCTGCCCCTAGGAATGCCTCCCCCTACTACCGGTAAAAGAACGCGCAGACTTACACCAGCATATAGGGTGGGCAATTTTTTTAAAAGCCCATTTTTGTGGAGAAAGCACTATTTTACCTACAGAAATGGCTTTTAAAATTATTCCCCATATGTTTTTGCTTTATTATGTTTTTAACTTCAGGTTTACATTTTTTTCAGTTATGGTTTCTACTTCTATAACTGTGTTTTAGGTTATGGCCATCCTTGCCTTGAGCTGTTAAGAAAATATGGATACATTTTATTTATATATAAAAGTTTTGGAAAGCTGCTTTCACAGTCCTTGCCACTGTTATCAATCGGGCAGATACAGTACAGTGCGCTCCGGTGGAGCGCACTGTTAGCCCGTGTTTGGATGCACGTTTTCAACGTGCTAGCTTTACCCCTTAAAAAGTAAGGGGTAATAGTGCCTCGAAAATGTGTGTCCAACCCCCCCGAAACTAATAGCGCCCGCAACATGCAAATGCATGTTGATGGCCTTATTAGTTATTCCTGCGCGATTCAGAAAGTAAAATGTGCAGCCAAGCCGCACATTTTACTTTCAGAAATTAACGCCTGCCCAAAGGCTGGCGTTAATTTCTGCCGGCGCCGGGGAAGTATACAGTAAAGCAGAAAAAACTGCTTTTCTGTACATCCTCCGACTTAATATTATAGCGATATTAAGTCGGAGGCCCCAAAATTTAAAAAAAATCAAAAACTAAAAAAAATAAATTTTAAATAGGCTGGCAGCCCACGGGTCGGAAGACAGACGCTCAATTTTGCCGGCGTCTGTTCTCGAGCCCACTGACAGCTAGGGGTTCGGAAAACGGACGCCGGCAAAATTGAGCGTCTGCTGTCAAACCCGCTGACAGCCACCGCTCCTGACCAAAAGGAGGCGCTAGGGACACACTAATGTCCCTTGCGCCTCTTTTTACCGCGGGCCCTCATTTGCATGTGGGCCGATACTAAATCGTGCGCACAGGAGAGTGCGCGACTTTTTTCTGTATCGGCCCGAAAGTAAGCAAACCAGAGATAATGCTGTGCAGCTTCTCATCAGGACCCCTGCAGCATGTGTATATTTATTTCACAGTATTTATATATCGCTTTCCAGATTTAAAATCGCCCAAAGCGATGCACAATAAGATAAACATTCAGTTACAGTACATTAAAACCAGTACAACACCACATAAAACAAGCCAAAGTATTATTTCCTCCTCCCACTGCCTTAGCTATTAACCTTTTGCCAAATTATCTTCCTTGATGATGTCAGCCATGTTTTCAACTTCATTAAATCACTTTTCTCCTTTAACTTCAATGGTAAATCATGCCACAACTAAGAGATTGCTATAGAAAAGGCCCAATTTTGTAAATGCAGATGGCGAAAAGCCCTTGGCGATGGAAGTTAAAGCTAATAACTCGGATTTGATCTCAGATTATGACTACTACAACGCTAATTCAAACCGTTCCTGAGATGTGGGAGACATTTACCTCTCATCACCTTAAATGCCAGTATCAAATATTTACATTTACAGTGCATGGCAATTGGCAACCCATGCAATTTCATAAGAGCTACCCTTTATTAATTGTGCTGCAATGTTCTGTATAACTTGCAATTTTCAAATAGCTTTACTAGGCAGCCCCAAATAAACAGAACTGCAGTAATAAACCTGCGACCATACCAATGCATATAGCGGAATTTTTAATACATTGAATTCCAAAAATGGTTTTAATTGCCTAACTATCTTTGACTTCAAATAAGCATTCCTTGCTTCCTGTGAAAATCTCTCTCTCTGCACTTTATTTAGAATCTAATTTAATTCCCAATGATTTCCCTTCCTCCAGTGGTGTCCAGGCCAAACCTTCAGTACATGGCCATGTTTGATACTGGTCTTATCTGCAAAAACTCAGTTTTACTTGAATTTAAGGGAGGAGAACTTACAGAATTATGGTGACCATGGAAGGTATAAAAGCTGTGTTCCTTTTTTTTTTTTTTTACTTCAAAAGCATATAAAAACATGAAATTAAACACGTAAGAAAACCAAAGGACCTGGCGTCAGCTTCATGGCACCAGCACTCTATGCTGTGGCACCAGTGATCCAGGTTCAGATCCTCTGCTCACGGCTAATCAGGTTAGGCGGTGCCTTGATGTGGTTGCAGAGTCCAGAGCACTTCTGCCTGAGGAGGAAAGATGGCTGACATAACTCTGGCGGCCCTGCTGGCAAAGGAGCAACGTTGAAGGTGCACTTGCAGGTCAGCAGAGCTGGATGTAGTAACAAAGGTATTGGTCCTTTGCATGCTTTTTTATTTATTTATTTTTTAGTTTAGCCATTTCCTCCTGCATATTTTGGGCTTCTAGCTCTTTCAGAGCTATCCTCTAAAAGGGGCTACAGTGCCAGGAGCTTTCATTCACAACTTCTCAAGCATTTTCCTCTCTCCCTCTCATCTAATTCAACCACTGCAGTGAAAGTCCTTTGCCAGGGTCCCCTAGAACCCGGTATCCTTTCAACTTGAACCTGGCTACCAGGTGTCACCCATGTGTGTTGGCAGGAACTGTTTATTCTGCTTTGATTTGTGAATGTTGCCACTGTGACATCCATAGCCATCCTGAAGAGAAGTAGCCATTCAAAGGAATACTGTCCATTCCATGTTGGTTTACAATGTTATTTTAAGTTACCTGTATAGTTGTTTGATAGGTGCACAGAATTCTTGTTCAGAAAAAGGTCTCTGTAAATGGAATGCATTTGCGCCATGGTAATGCTGGCATAATGGACAACACACATAATGTATTTATTTAGGAATATTTATATATCGCCTTACAGATTACAATAATCTCTCAAAGCGATGTACATTTCAAAGAACAATCGGACACTAAATTACTAGAACAGTCAATCCTTCAGAATCAGAGACAATTTGGTTTACTATTAGATCTCGCCCTCTGACTGTGGCTCCCATCATGTTAAGTATACCTCTCTCTCTCTCTAAAACCTATGGCGATGTCATTAGACTCTTCCCTTTCTATGTCCAGTTTCATCTCACCTACCATTCAAAAATCATTTTGTTCTCTGAGGTATATTAGAAGATCCGCTCATTATTAGATTAAAAATCTTAAATCTCTGGTACATGCTGTTGTGTCTGACGGTCGCAGACAGCTGCGACCGCTCTGTCTTACCTCTTTTTCTCTCCTTTCTCTCTCTTTGGGCAAGATGGCTGTCTCCAGTGCCAAGGGCCTTGGTGTTTCCAGAGCAGCATGGGCACCCCCATCCGCCATGCTCACTCCCGTGGCCTCCTAGGGCGCGAGCGCGCACATCTCAGACGCTCAAATACACATCATGGCGGGAACCTCGGGGGCGGCCCCACTGCATGACACCAGTACCTCCGGGTATATCTAGCCTCCGCTTCCGCTACCAAATTGACGGGCTGATACAGTACAGTGCGCGCGATGGAGCGCACTGTTAACCTGCCATTGGACGCGTGTTTTCCCTTACCCCTTATTCAGTAAGGGGCGGAAAACGCTGGTCCAACCTGCCGAACCTAATAGCGCCCTCAACATGCAAATGCATGTTGATGGCCCTATTAGGTATTCACGCGCGATTCAGTAAGTAAAATATGCAGCCAAGCCGCACATTTTACTTTCAGAAATTAGCGCCTACCCAAAGGTAGGCGCTCATTTCTTCGGGCACCGGGAAAGTGCACAGAAAAGCAGTAAAAACTGCTTTTCTGTGCATCCCCCGACTTAATATCATGGCGTGCTAGTGTCCCTAGCGCCTCCTTCTGCCCGTTTCTAGCGCTGGACCTAATTTAAATACTGAATCGCGCGCACAGGCGAGTGGCATGTGCGCGCGCCAGGACAGCAGTACAATAAAGACTCTATCCATTCTGTGTCTGCTATCTGTGTCAGCCTATCGCAGTAGTTCCCCACGGGGCTCCTCCCCATGGGCAGAGCCATCTTTATTGCGACCAAGGGTCCACAATGCCTCAAACATAACACATGCATTTATGATCTCAAACCTGGATTATTGTAACTGTTTCTTACTTGTGGTTTATAATTCACAACTGAAGTACCTTCATTTGCTGCAGAATACTGCCGCCTGGTTGATTTTTGGTCTCTGTGAATACGATCATATGTCATCTGTTTTGAAACAGTTGCATTGGTTACAAGTTTCTTATAAAATTAGATTTAAAGTTCTAAGTCTTGTCTTTCATATTCTCTCAACGGGTCTTCCATTTTATCGCTCTAAAATGTTAGTCCCTTTATATTCCAACTCTTTCTTTTATGTTCATCTCAAGCAGGACTTCTTCATGTTCCGTTTAGATTCCACCAGAGAAACTACATTTAATTATTAAGCACCTTCTGTATAGAACTCCTTACCATTCAATATTTGTTCCATGTCTGACAACTGCTTTCCTAAAATTTAAGTAAAGACCTGTTTTTTTTTTAGTAAGGTACTTGACAATACTTAAGTTACCTTTGTAGAGTGGATAGTCTCAGTTTGGTGATGCTTTAATTCTGTTAATCAGTTGAATTTTATTTTATTTATTCTATTTTATTTTAATTTGATTGTGTGTTGCTGGATTATTAATTTGTATCTTGGTTTGCTATGTTCTAGTTATTTTTTGTTACTATTTGAAGTTTATGATTGTTTTAAATTTTGTACTACTGCTTGGGTAACATGTATAAGTGGATTATAAAGTTTTGATAAATGAAATGAAAAGAACAGAAGAACAATAAAATATGATATGGAGTCGCTTGATGTCATTCTGTCCTATTCCGGATTTTCACCATTTCCTGGTAGAGAAGCCACAATCCTGTTTTTCCTTGTTTGTTGACATTGAACATGGTAACCTGATTGTTTGAATTAGGATGTGCTTCTCTTGGAGACGTATGAATGTGATGAGAACATGCTATGTCACTCTTAACTCCAAAAGATTGATTTGGAAGAATGATTTTTAAAGAGAGAAAATTCCCTAGGTAGAGAAGGATCCTATATGGGCTCTGGTACCTCTGGTGGATGTGTCAGTTGTAAGGAAAGCTAATGGGGAAGCAAGCGAAGTGCGACACAATCTCAGAGCATGTGGAGAAGTATCCAATACTAACCGCTTCCACAACCATAAACAAAATCAAACTACTATTAAACCAACTAAAACTCTGCATCAACACTGACAAAACTGAATGTATGCTGATTGAAAAAAGCATCTCTGGTGATCATCTAAACCACCCCATTATCATCGACAACACTCCCATCAATCTAAAAGAACACGTCAAAGACCTAGGAATCTGGATAGACCCCCAACTTAACCTCAAAAAACACATCTCCATGAAAACTAAAGAAGGCTTTCACAAACTATCAATCCTCAAACACCTAAAACCCCTACTAAACCTACCAGACTTCAGAACCATCCTCCAATCCCTGATCTTTTCAAGCATTGACTATTGCAACGCCCTCATGATTGGTCTTCCGAAATCTACTCTACACTCCCTTCAAATTCTTCAAAACGCCACTGCGCGAATTCTCACTGGACTCAAAAGATCTGACCATATTTCGCCCGTGCTAAAAGAACTTCACTGGCTCCCCATAGCAAAAAGAATTGAATACAAAACTCTTTCAATGATTCACAACTCTATCCACCACATTGACCACAATTGCCTCAACTCCCTTATACAAATTCACCACAATCAACGCAACACAAGATCTACCAATAAAGCACGTCTAGAAATCCCTCCACTCACCTCAGCCAAATTAACTACCACCAGAAAAAGATCCTTTTCAATTGCTGGACCTATCCTCTGGAACACTCTTCCTTCCAATTTCAGACTACTAAACAATACCAAAATGTTCAAAAAACTACTCAAAACTTGGCTCTTCAAGCAAGTTTACAAAGACGGAATAGGTTAAACCAATGACTATGAAAATCTTATACATCTCCCTCCTCCACTTGCCCTAACCCCCACTTTCCCCTCCTTTTTCTCTTTTCTCTTTCTCCTCCTCCAAACCCATCCTCCCCTCAACTCTTTCCCCCCACCCTTTACTTATCCAATCTTCTCTCTTCCCGAGCATCATAACCTTCATTCCTCTTGCTAATATATCTCTAACCCTCCGTCTGTATTGCTCCCATGAGCTATTACTTGTCCCTGTCTATCTACTGATTTAATTATAAATATGATAAAGTATATCTATGCTTTTTAACAGTTCTGACATATTTAGACCTTTAACTTGCCTATATATATATATTATATATATTCATTATAACTTTAACTCTGTTTAAACTGTTCACCTGATTTTCAATGTATGCGTTGTTATAAATGTAAACCGGAGTGAAGGCCCCTACCAATACTTCAGTATATAAAAGACATATAAATAAATAAATAAATAAAACAAATCAGATTCCATTTCTTTTGAGGTTTGGTCAGTGGTATTTCAGAAAAAAAAAGACTTAGAATTTCAACATAAGTAAAAAAAACAAACAAACAAACAAAAAACACCAAAACAAAACAAAACTAAGTACAGTTTAAAAAGTTACAAAAAGATGGAACGGGCCAACTAAATTCGGACATTGTCAGCGATGGCTGTGGGATCCTCCGGTCTTTGTTTGTAGATCTGCTTCCTCTGGCATTGAATGGAGACTTTATATGGTGCAAAGATGGTGTGATTTTCTTTAGAAGATGGCTGAGAAAAGAAGATTGAACTGTTTTATTATTTATATGATTTGCAACCAGTGATAACATATGTAACCCTGTTTTTTCAGGGTTCTCCCTGAAACAACCTTTGAGTAAAGCAGGGTATCAGCAGACTTGAAGTAGTCCCAGATTCAGGATTCTTCCAGTGGGGGTCAGCTAAAAGCTGCAAGACCCAAGGGGCAGGTGGCAAGCAAGCATAGTCAGGTGCAAACCAAGAGGTTAAGTCCAGGCGGCAGGCAATCGTGGTCAGGTCCAAAGCAAGAGGTCAGCAACAGGAAGTCAGGCCAAGGATGGATGAAGACACCCAAAAGTCACTGGATGAGACAGCTGGGCAGGGCAGGGCTGGACAAAGCTAGACGAGACAGGTTGGGCAAGGCAAAGCTGGAGGACAGGAACACAGGAATCAGGAAAGCAGGAGCAAAGAGGAGCCAGGAACGCAGGAGCAACACGTACTGCTCTAGGCAGGAGGCTCGTTGCTGAGGCGAGGCAGTGCTTTGGGGCCTTTGCTTAAATAGGGCTGATGTCATCAGGAGGCGCCACTTTGAGTTTCCTGGCGTTGTGGCGCAATCAATTAAAAACCAATTTAGTTTTATTATGTTCCCCTTTTCTTTTATCTATTTTGTCCTCTTTTGTTTTCAATGTATCTCCACTTGGTTAACATGCTTTTCGAGTGGTATGTAAAATTTTAATAATAATAACCCAGAGTGCTGAAAGAACTGAGAAAAGAAATTGCAGCCCTACTATTAGTAATCTGTGAACTACCATTAAACTCTGCTGTGGCACGTGAAGATTGGAGCGAGGGCAGTGTGTAACGCCTTACAGGGGTGACCTGGGAAACTATAGACTGGTGAGTCTGACGTCAGTGCCGGGAAAAATGGTCGAAAGTATTCTAAAGAACAAAATTACTGAACATATAGATAGACATAGTTTAATGGGACAAAGTCAACATGGATTTAGCAAAGGGAAATCTCGCCTCACCAAATTGCTACATTTTTTAGAAGGTGTGAATAAACATGTGGATAAAGGTGAGGCAGTTGCTATAGTGTGTCTGGATTTTCAGAGAGTGTTTTGATAAGATAACCTCATGAGAGAGAGACTTGAGGAAATTAAAAAGTCATGAGATAGGAGGCAATGTTCTATTGTGGACTGAGGATTGGTTAAAAGAGAGGAAACAGAGAGAAGAGCAAAATGGTCAGTTTTCACAATGGAGAAAAGATGTTACGTTTAAGTGGCTCATGGGACTGCATTGCAGGCCGCTTTACTCACCCCCAGACACTGCCAGAAACTTCCCTGTTGCGGCAGAACGCTGCCATTGCTGCAGTCTTCCGCGCTGATGCCGCCATCCTGGTCAGACCGCTGCCTCATCTTAGGTGCACGCGTGCACGTCTTGAACAGCATACATCGTTGGTTCTCACCTTTTTTTTTATTTTAGGGCGTACTTTCAAGTTTGCTTGATCCTCTTGGCAGACAAAACTAGATTTTTTCAATGTCATCTATTCATTACTCGCTGGCTGCTGGTCATGAGTCTGTGAGAATGCCAGGAAATGTACTTTGACCTAAATTGGATAGTCTAAAAATCCTAAAACATAATTAGATAATTCTAGAAATGTATGCAGGTTGGGGATCATGCCAGGATCAGTGGCAATTTATGTTTCAATATTCTCATTATTTTAGTTTCATTTTTCAAGCCAGGTTCCCGGTTGTATTTTTTCATATTTTTTAAAATGGGCATATTTTCTTGTTTTTGAAATATTTTCTTTTATAATACTTTTTGATTGGGGATTTTGGCTTTATCATCTTTCCAGAGGACAACAGTAATTTGAGTGAATTAAGCCCAGCACCATTATCCGTATTATCAATTAAATCAGACATTCTACTTCATCTCCTTGTATCATGAAATTATTACTCTCATCATACACACTCTCTAAAATGTCCAGTCTGATGACTGCTAGAATATTTTCCTCTTGGCAAAGGCCAGCATTAACAATCATAGCTTTACCTCCTTTTACACTTTAGAAAATTCTCATTTTTCAAATTTAAAATTTCTCCAAACCTTAACAAATATACTAAGAACATAAGAACATAAGAAAATGCCATACTGGGTCAGACCAAGGGTCCATCAAGCCCAGCATCCTGTTTCCAACAGTGGCCAATCCAGGCCATAAGAACCTGGCAAGTACCCAAAAACTAAGTCTATTCCATGTAACCATTACTAATGGCAGTGGCTATTCTCTAAGTGAACTTAATAGCAGGTAATGGACTTCTCCACCAAGAACTTATCCAATCCTTTTTTTAAACACAGCTATACTAACTGCACTAACCACATTCTCTGGCAACAAATTCCAGAGTTTAATTGTGCGTTGAGTAAAAAAGAACTTTCTCCGATTAGTTTTAAATGTGCCCCATGCTAACTTCATGGAGTGCCCCCAAGTCTTTCTACTATCCGAAAGAGTAAATAACCGATTCACATCTACCCGTTCTAGACCTCTCATGATTTTAAACACCTCTATCATATCCCCCCTCAGTCGTCTCTTCTCCAAGCTGAAAAGTCCTAACCTCTTTAGTCTTTCCTCATAGGGGAGTTGTTCCATTCCCCTTATCATTTTGGTAGCCCTTCTCTGTACCTTCTCCATCCAACCTATAAAGACTGATATTTATTTAGACTTTGTGGAAAGATAAGCCAATGTCCTCATAGCATCAAGAAGTAATTGGCGTATCTCCTCCACTCCTCTGCTCTCCCCTGCACCAGCACCATTCCTCTTCTCCCCTGCCTTCCCCTGCCTTCCCCAGCAGCATCTCCCCCCCTCCTCCCCGTATCCCTCTCTTTTCTAGCTGAAGTAGGCCTTCAATTTCCCAGTAGGTCCATCAGTAGTTAACCCTTCCTCTCCGCTCTTCCTTTCCAGTGGCTGTGGAGGTTCAAGGCCTTCCTATTAGCAGTCTGGGGCCTCGTTCCTTGTTAGCAGCAGCAGTCCAGGGCTTTTGTTTTCTCAGCAGTGGCAGCTCCTCTTCGTGACTCTCTTTTTGTGCTGCAGGCACTTTTGCGGCTGCTCCTCTGGTCATCAGAAAGGCCCCTTGTGCCAGCCTTGTGGGGGGGGGGGGAGAATGACAGTTGGGAGGCTGCAGTGCACACAAGTTGAGAAGCTCTGATGTACATTGTATTCAGTGCTACCAGGCTCCCAGCCTGTTGCCACATAATTTACAACCTGCCTTTGAATCAACAAACCTGAAGCTGCTATATTTCCTAATGTAATCATCTGAAGAAAGCTGTATTATGCCTGCCTTCGGTCTCGGCTGGCTCTGTTTGCTGCACCAACCCCTCACCTCACAAGAAGCTTGCAAGGGAACAGAAGTGGAGGAGGAAAAAAATCAGTGGACAAGAATGAGTCATTTTTCCCACTGACTTTTCTCTGTTTGTTATGATAAGCACTGAGAAAATTCCCAGGGAAGATTAAAAAAAAATTAAGTCCTTACTCATTTGGAATATAAACCAGTTGGAATGGGACCAGGTGGCTACTGAAAGCATATGGGAACAGACTTAAAGATCTAAACATGTACACCCTGAGAAGAGGCGGCCTAGGGGAGCTATGATAGAGACATTTTAAATATCTTCAAGGTTTCCATGCAGAGAGGGTGGGCCTCTTTCAAAGGACTGGAGGCTCTAGAATGAGGGGTAGTGGGGTGAGGGTGGAAGAGGATAGACTCAGGAGTACTCCTAAGGAGGGGGTAGTGGATACCTGGAACATCCTCCCCTTGCAGGTGATGAAGACAAGGACAGTATAGATCGCAAATTAGATAGGCCTTATGGTCGTCTTCTGCTGTCCTATTTCTATTTTTCTATGTTCTTGTTACCTCCATATGAAGCCAACCACACACCAGCTACCAAGAGTTGGATGAGTTTTGAAAGTCTGTAGCTGCTAGCATCTCACAGCTGGCAGAGATGGCATTACTTTGAATTTATAGAAGCCTTAACGATTATTGCTGCTACTCACAAGTTTCAAATTTGTGCTAATTCATTATTGCCATTTGTGTGCAGCAAGCAGGCCAATTTGATCTCATCATATGGGATGCCAGTGAAGGTCCGAGCAAGAGAATCAAAGCTAATTCCTGTTTTGAAGGGAAACGATATTTTGGATCAAAATTTGCAAAAGTCTAAAGTTTCTATGAAGAACTCTTTGGCTGAGTTTGAATCCAAAGTTGAACAAGTATCTGTGCAACAGCAAATTCTGATTAAAGAACTTCAATTTAACCTCAGTACTGGAGAAATTAGAGAGCTGTGTTAAAAGGAGAACTTTACATATCATTAAATCTACAAAGCTGCCTTTAAAATCTCCAAAAGATAAATGTTTAAGAGGTATTTAATTGAGGTGCTCCAAGTGCAGAACAAATCTGTTCCTCCTAGTTTAAGGATTTTCTGTCTATCAACATTTAAAAATAAAGAATTGAATTAATCTAATAAAGAAGGGAATGGTGATTTTGGAGGATAGTTTGGACAACGATGTTAGAATTTTCAGTTGTAGTTTTAGCTAAACCATCTAATTGGTTGTGACTCTGGCATTACTTGCTGATAGAGCTTGGCTACTAAAATTGTTAAGTACTTAGGTGAAAATTTTCTTCACTGCAGGATTAGAGTTTTCACAAGTGTAGCCAAAGTAACCCAGAAGCGACATAAACAATTTCTGTTAATGTGTTCTAGGATACTTCAGCTGGGAGCTCAATTTTTGTTAACATTTCTTTGTAAATATTGCATTTAAGTATAAAGAAGTTGCTTATATTTTTTTGAGCCTTCTCAGTTAATTATTTGTTTTAAGTGACAAGTTTGTTCGACAGGGAAAGGGCAAACCTACAGCACAAGCTTAGAATCAGTTTAGTTTCTGTCAAGAATTTAGAATTGTGCTGCTTGGTTTTTTATTTCTTCTGTTTATTATTAACGTTATCTTTCTGATTTGGAACACCTCCATGATTTGCGGATCTCAGTAGACATACTTTGTGCTATATTAATTGCCTCTTTTTATGATGATACTTTGGAGTTTATGATTAGATATCATAATATATTATCTTCATTTCCTTGCAAGGTTATCTTATTGAATGTTAAAATGTATAAATAATAAAGAGAGAGTACGTGGTGCATGAGTCATAAAAATATTACTCAACAGGACTTCCAGATGGTTGTAGACATGAGGGACTATATAACTAATTTCTAAGTAATCGGTCTAGTAGCGGTTGAGTCTTTACTTGTGTATTCATGGACAGAGCTCAGAAGTGGGAAAGGGGGGATGGGTTTGCTTTTGGTGGTGGTCTTTAGTTGTTTATGCTTAGAAATGCTCTTGATCAGGCTGTTTTAATAGAAAATTAATAAAGATATGAATGCAAAAAAATTATTCAGTTATTGCCCTCCCCTAGAGGAAGATTTAAAAGCATTGCTCATGCAAAAATGGCCGCATACGTGTGTAAGCGGGCTGCACATGAGCAATGCACATTTTAAGAAGCCACGAAGTTCACGTGTACATATCCATACATGCGTCAAGTATAAGGGGGGGTATAAAAAGGGAGGACATGGGCATTCTGAGATGGGGGGCTAAGACTTTCGCACATAACTGAATTTTAAAGGCGCCGACCGTGGCGCGCGTCTACGGTGTTATCCGTGTTAACTTTACTGCAGGTCCTGATGAGGAGCAAGTCTAGAGATCTCGGGTCCTAGAGCTTTTAACACAGCGTGAAGGTTCGGGGGTCAAGTGGGAGTTACAGATGAAGAACCAGAGGGGGGTCTTGAAGACCTCAATATCAACTGGACAAACTGGCGGACCAATTGGAAAAATTTGTTTTTTTTCCCTCGCACGAGCGTGTTTTAAAATCCGCCTACATGTGCGCGTAAAAGCCGCTAAAGCCCCAGCGGAAATACGCATGGGACATTTATTTGAGCCGCATGTGCGCACACGTGCAGCAGGGGGATTTTAAATGATATGCGCGTACGATATAAAATTGCAGCCTATTTCCACTCGCCTGCCGATACGCACGTTTGAGTGCATGCACGTTCCTTTTAAAATTACCCACCTAGGATGGAAGACAACAGAGGGACTAAATCCGGTCGCTTGATCTTGGTAATTGTGTAAGTGTTATACTTTGTTGCTGTTCCTTGGTTTCTAGATCTAGGTCCAATTTACCTATGTTAAAAGCACTATTAACGTGCAGTTTCGGTGCATTTTAGTACATTGGCCCCGATGTATCACAATATATTCGGAGCCCCTGGTTTCTTTTAGCAGATTCTTTCAAGTTTCTGTGGTAATTGTGTGGGAAATTTGCATAAATTTGCATAAAGTTTTACATCTCTCAATTTCAAAAAAGTCAACTTTTAATTGAAAACCTTCAAATCTCATGCAAATGAAGGGTATTAAATATTACCTCCCAATGCAGAGAGGTGCCCTGGCTTAACTCAGGTTTTCTTAGCGCTGGAAATTTTTCTCCTGGTCAGAGGTTGAGCAAAGTTTTCAGTGTCTGTGTCAGTCTTTGGGTGGAAGCTGAAATTCTGACACTGGGATCTATAATCAAGATTAATGAGCAAAGAACATGTGTGTGCACAAAAAATGCTGTGTGAGCACAGAACTAATATTTTGTATGCATAAAAGTGTATGTGGACAAAATATTAGTTTTGTGCACATAAATCAGGGCTGAGAGACTCCCCTGAGTTTAAAATGTGTGTTCAACCTGGGCTGAGTGTACATTTTAACGAGTTTGTGTGCACATTTTCTACTCAGTGCACTTTTTAAACTCCTGATGCATTAGCATAACATTACTTGAGTTAATGCATTGATCCCTAAGTTTGTACCTGAGAAAATGGAGGGTGAAGAGACTTGCCCAAGGTTATAAGGCATGTCAGCAGGATTTGAACTCCGACTTCCTACTTCACAGCCTGCTGCTCTAACCCCCCTCCTCTACTGTTAGAGGACTGAGACTATATCTCTGTGGTCAGGAGTGATTCCACCATGAGGCAGGGTGAGTCGGTTTCCTCAGGTGGCAAAATTTTGGGATGACAAAAAGTACCGCCTCCCCCCCCCCCCCCCCCAAAAAAAACCCAAAAACCGGCCCTCCAGTGATAGCCTCATTTTCCTGCCAAAAAGAATCAAAGTCCCACTCGGCAGCACAGTAGATAAGGTGCCGGTGGGGTTCCCACCCCCACCGACAGGAAGAGAACAGCGCAATTTGTGAGTGCTTGTGGGATTCCCACCCCCTCCAAAAAAAAAAAAAAGTGGTGTGGTTTTTGAAAGTGCACTACTCTCTTCCTGCTGGTGGAGGTGGAGTTTTCACCTCCACCAGCAGGAAGAGAGTAGTGTACTTGTCACTTGAGTTAATCTCAGCTCCTGCTGAGAGAGCTGAGATTCTGTCAGCGGTGAAAGTAAAGAAGCAGGGCCACAGTGGAGCCCAAACAAAGACCTGCAGGGCCGCAGTGAGCAGGGCTGGAAGAAGGATCATCTGGCTTACACCTCTCCTCCAGTAGTAAGGAGCAGTATAGCCAAAGCCCTGAAAAAGAAGATGATGTGTATATGAGAGGGAGAGTCTGCACATGTTTATGTGCCCACCTGCATGTCAATGAGAGAGTCTGCATGCATGTGTATGAGAGAGAGACTGCATACGTGTTTATGAGAGAGAGTGTCTGCTTGTGCTTGCAGGAGCCTGCATGTATAAACCTATGTGTGTATGAATGAGAATGCCTGCATGTGTGTATGAGGGAGTGAGAGAGAGACAGTCTGTATGCGTTTGAGAGAGAGAGAGAGCACCTGTATGCACATGTGAGAATCTGCATTTATGTGAGTATGAGAGAATTTTTGTGTGTATGAAAGAGCAAGAGCCTGTATGTGTGTATGAGTGAGCAGGACATATGTGTGTGTGAAAGGGAGAGAGAAAAAGGATAAAGTTTGTATTGTATTATTTGTTCAGTGGGTAACCAATGTAGTTCAATTAAAGTTTTGGTGATATGTTCTCTTTTACTTTTACCAGTTAAAATTCTTGCCGCTGTGTTTTGTAATATATGTAGTGGTCTTATTGTGGTGTATGGTAGGCCCAGTAGGAGGGCATTACAGTAGTCAGTACTGGAAAAAATTAAGGCTTGTAATACTGATCAGAAGTTGGTAGGCGTTAGTAGTGGTTTTAGTCTTCTAAGAGTCATAAGTTTGGTGTATCCTTCTCTTACTTTTTGAGATATATGTTATTTCATACTTAGTTCTGAATCCATTATCACTCCAAGGTTTCGTACTTTCTCAGCTAGTTGTATTTTTTGGTTGTTATTGAGTGTAATTGGGTTCTGAATGATCGCTATGTTTTTTCGTTCTAGATGTAAGAATTCAGTTTTTTCTATATTGATAACTAGTTCCATTTGGTTTAGAAGTTGTTTTAATATATCTAGGTACATGTTGGCTATGTTTAATGTTTTCTCAATTGTGTCATCAATTGGGAGTATCAATTTAATATCATCTGCGTAAATATAGTGTGAAATTCCTAAACCAGCTAGCAGGTGACACAAAGGCAGCATGTATATGTTGAATAGAGTGGCAGATAAGGCAGATCCCTGCGGAACTCCTGTTTGAAGGTTTATTTTCTCTGACATTACGTCTTTGATTTGTACTTGGAAGTATCTGTTATTTATGTATGATTTAAACCATTTGATTGTTTTGTTACTTAGTCCTATTTCTTCTAATCTATTTAGTAGGATGTCATGGTTTAATGTGTCGAATGCTGCTGATAGGTCTAGCATATTTAAGTCCCATTATTTTAAATTTTGAAATATTTTATTGATGTTTAGGAAATATTAGAATAAATTTACATGACTTTTTAAATTATTGATGTTTGTTGGCTGTTTTGACATATTTATCCTTTTTATAGCATGATTTTAATATTATGAATGATGTTTTATCTCTTGATTTTATTGCTTGATGTTTTGTGAGGAATGATGATTCTGTTTTTCCATTGTTGTACTGTATAATACAGTCGGGCTTGTTGTGGTTTCTACAGCATGTATTTGAGCAAGAGCCAGTGAGCATGTGTATGAATGAGAGAGAATAAGTGAGCCAATGAGCATATGTGTGAGCAGAAGGACTATTTAAGCCAGTGGGCCTGTGTGTGAGCATGAAAGAGAGCAATTGAGCCGGCGAACATGTAAGAGTAAGCGTGTGAGTGTGTATGTGACACAGTGAGCATGTCTTTGAGAAAGAGAGTGTCTAAGCCAATGAACATGTGTGTGTGAGAGAATATAAGGGAGTTTGTGTGAGAATGAACGTGTGTGTGTGTGTATATATATATGAGAGAGAGGAGAAAGTTTATGCATACCTCCCACCCTTGACTAATCCATGACAATCTCAGGGTGACTGGAATCTAAAGTTCTCAGGTACAAAGAGCAGGGGATTTATTTTAGATTAGTGTTAATTATTGGGTGGTGTTTGATGTATTTACTGTTTTGAAATATTTTATTGTTAAATTAAAAAAATGTTATTTTATATGTTTGTAATCATTGGATGTTCTATGCATCAGCTGTTTTGAAATATTCATTTTTTTATGAGTTTGGTTTTGCTGTTGTGATTGATGTTTTATATTTCTTGATTTATTATTTTATGTTTAATGAGGAATGGTGATATTTCTGTTTTTCCATTGTTGTACTGGATATGGAGTCTGGCTTGTTGTGGTTTCCATTTCAGTTTTTGTCTGCACGTTTCTTTTTATGTTTTATGGTCTCTTTATTCTGTATGTGGTGAGAGTCTGAGTGTGTTTTGCTTGGATGACCAAGGTGAGGTATTTGGCTAGCATGTAGTTTCTGCATAGGAATCTATAGCAGCTTGGCTTATTTTGTTTTCCTGATAGGAGGTGTATTAGTGTTTTAGGGCCTGACGTAATATTTGTAGTCTTGTCTTTTCATAGGTAGGGTTGTTACTGTTTGAATGCTGACAGTGCTGTTTTTATATGGAGGTTTACTACATTATGAGTAAACTGAACTACAGTTATAGTTTTCTGAGGGCCAAGCCTACACCCAGCACTTGTTAAAATAGGCTTATATAATATGGGTTGTGAGTGTCTTTTTTTTTTTTTTTGTGGGATTTTGTGTTTGGCACCCCAATAATAAATATAAAAAAAAAAATATATATATATAATGTAAGTGATATTTTACTTCATAAGACTGTACATTGAATGCTCTTTTTCATGTAAACTATTATTAATGTATAACTTTTAAGTGTATGTAGAAAGGGGCGGGGAAACAAAGCTGAGGGAGTACTCACCATTCACCCATTTCCTACTTTCCCAGGGCGTAGATGCTGGGGAATGAAGGGGCACAGGTAGTAGGGCTTAAAGGAGGGTGACAAGAATACCAGCTTCCTATAATTGACACACTCTTTGCCACTCCTCTGGGAACCCTGCCCCTGCCCCTGCCGACACCCTTCCCCAGCATTTCAAATTGCCAAAAAGCCAAAAACTCCAAGAGGGACTTCCCCCCCCACTTGCCATTTTGCTGTTTTGACCTGTGCCATCTCATCTTTTGACTCAGGCAGCAGATTGCCATGAGCCGCCCCTGCCTGTGATACGTGCTCTGTCTGTTTGTTATTTATCTTTACCGAAACATATTACTACACTATACTAGCCATCATCCCTGTCCGTTGCATAACAGCATCCCTGTAGGTCAACTTTTTCGGCTTCGTAGAATCTGCTCCTCACGGCAAGAGTTCATCACACAAGAAGAAGTCATGTCTGCATATTTTCGTGCCTGCGGCTATCCATCTCGCATTGTCAAGCAGACTTTCAGAAGAGCCCTTTATATTAACCATGATTTGTTATTTTTGCAATGTGATAAGGACGTACATATCCGTTTATTCCGTATCCTTCCTTTTTCAGTGAACACTACCATAGTTACTTAAATCATTAAAAACCATTGAGGCATTCTTTCACTCCACTCTATTTTTCAGGAATTACCTGCAGGGGAAATCTCAGAGACATTTTGGCCTGTACCTTCATCACAAGTAGTCACTTCCCATGCACCCAGTGCTCAGTGTGTGTCCATTCTTTATCTATTCAGAGTTTCACACATCCAGTCACATGGAAGAATTACACCTTGAAACATCATACTACCTGCTCATCTAGCGGCGTCATTTATGTGATCTTATGCCCTTGCTCGCTGTTATATGTGGGCAAAACTACACGCAAGCTCTGTACCACAATCACTGAACGCCGCTCCTGCCTTCGACCTGGTTGGCTGGAAGCCCCTCTGGTCGCACATTGTGTCTCTCAAATCTTTTGCACTTGAGAACCATTACACCGTCCAGAGAGGGGCTGTGATTTCTCCTCCACCCTGATCCGCCAGGAACAATGCTGGATTTCTGAATTCAATTCTTTAATCCCCCAGGGATTGAATCGGGAGATAGAATGGTCATCTTTTTTCTAACTCTTTGTCTTTTCATTCAAAGTCCCTCACCTCACCTCTCTCTATATTGAATTCTCCCTTCACTTATTATCTGCTAGTTTTTGCTTTCCTCGATTGGTTTTGTATAGCAATCGTTGTTACTCTTTATGCTCACAACTCCATTAAGTACCGCAAGTAAGCTTTTTTCCACATTTAGTAGGCTCACAATTAATCTCAGTCTCTGTTTCAGGTCTGGTCATTTCTCGCGAGTCTATGTCTGCTCTGTCTACTGTCAGTCCTTGCTTTCATTTCATTGGCTCCCTGAATCATATGACATTTTGGCGCATTTCCGACGCAGTGTTTATTTTGAAGCAATTTCCAGAACTTTGTGCATACAGCCCGACCAGTTGTCGCGGGAAGCGCTGTTTGAAAAATTTCAAGTAAGTCTATGTCCCCTATTTCCCCTTCTTTGGTCTCTTCTCTACTTTCATCTTTCAGAAGCAGTTAGAAACTCGCTCGATCAGGTGCCGCGGCAAGTGCTGCTAAATTTCCAGTAGGTACATTTTCTTTCTTGCTTGTCCTTTGCTTTTAGTTTTACCCCTTTGAAAACGCTGTTCCTCTCTTTCTTTTGGAGAAACACGCCGGGACTGTATTCTTGAGGTAATTTGTGCACTTCTATTCATTTTTTGTACTCCTATTCATAATTTTTTGTACATTAGTTTTGGGATAAAAATAGTTTTGCTCGGCACACATTTTCTCTTGCTCACTTAGGTGCTAAGCAATTAAGGAACCTTCACTTTGCATAAATGCCTCATACACTTTGAAGGTAAACATTTTGCTTTTTTCATGCCCTTCTGTTTATTTCCTGTTCTGTGTTTCACTTGATTTCTGCTCCCTTTCTCTAGGCTGGCTATAAATTCTTAAAATCTTAAGGTAGGTTCCTTTCCCTTCACTCGCTTGAGCAATAATCTTAAGAACATAAGAAATTGCCAAGCTGGGTCAGACCAAGGGTCCATCAAGCCCAGCACCCTGTTTCCAACAGTGGCCAATCCAGGCCACAAGAACCTGGCAATTACCCAAACACTAAGAAGATCCTATGCTACTTATGCAATTAATAGCACTGGCTATTTGCTAAGTAAATTTGATTAATAGCTGTTAATGGACTTCTCTAAGAACTTGTCCAAACATTTTTTGAACCCAGCTACACTAACTGCACCAACCACATCCTCTGGCAACAAATTCTCAGATTAGTCTTAAATGTGCTACTTGCTAACTTCATGGAATGCCCCCTAGTCCTTCTCTTATTCGAAAGTGTAAATAACCGAGTCACATCTACTTGTTCAAGACCTCTCATGATCTTAAAGACCTCTATCATATCCCCCCTCAGCCATCTCTTCTCCAAGCTGAACAGCCCTAACCTCTTCAGCCTTTCCTCATAGGGGAGCTGATCCATCCCCTTTATCATTTTGGTTGCCCTTCTCTGTACCTTCTCCATCGCAACTATATCTTTTTTGAGATGCGGTGACCAGAATTGTACACAGTATTCCAGGTGCGGTCTCACCATGGAGCAATACAGAGGCATTATGACATTTTCCATTTTATTAACCATTCCTTTCCTAATAATTCCTTATGCTTCCAGTACATGTTGATTATGTTCTTGCCTTGTTCCGGCATTCCTATCTCCCTGTTTTGTCTTTGGTTGCCTTGCCCTGCCCTCATCTCTACCTCTGTCCTCCCTTATCAACCCTTGGCTTAATCACCTGGTACTGACCTCTGCTTATATTGGTTACATTTTATTTTTCTCTATTTTCCCTTTTATTTTCTAGAAACTAATGCTGCACTGCAGCGCTGCTTTTCCCTTACTATGAACTCATTTGAGGTTGCCCAGGAGTTAATCACAGTAAATAATCTCTGAAATGAGCTGCTGTTGATGGTATGTCTTTCTAATCCAGAATCGTCAACTTATTGTTAAAAAACTTTTTTGCTACTCTATTTGCCTACTGTTCTCATTAGTGATTTATTCTTTATTTACAGATGTTTGTCTGCTGTTCCTCCTGATGCAGCTGCTGTGTGAAACACGGCCGTGTCGCCTAAGAACTGTATAAGTTAATCTAGAAAACAGAACAGTCTATGCTTTGCCACGCATTCCTCCTTTTTTATTTAATTTATCTTTACATTACATCGTTGTAACTATGTCATAGATTTTTCTTCCAGTTCCAGTTTACAGTATTTTAAGGTTGAGGGGGCCCATGTGCCAAATAGTCAAAAGCTTTTTCCAAGTCAGTAAAACATGCAAATCTTTTCCTGAAGGGGGTGTTTTATGTGCCTGTTAAACCCCTTCTTCCATCTTTCTCTCTCGTTTTGTCTCTCTTTTGTTTTGTCTTCCTCCTCTGTTTTTTTTCTCTCTGCTCCCTTACCCTCTCACTTTCTCTGCCGCTTGCTCTTCCTCTGTGTTCATCCCTTCCCCACCCTGTTACTTTGTTTTTCTTGTCTTTTTCTTAGGCTTTTTACTTTCTCCATCTCATGTACTTCTGTCTCCCCCCCCCCCTTCTCTCCACCTGTCTGCCTATGTCCCTTCCTTCCTTTTGCCCCTTCCTTTCTGTCTCTCTCCCCACCCCTCATAATAACACAGTCACCTTGTTACACTTCTCAGTTCCTCTTCTCTGTGATCTCCTCCTTATAGGGCAATCACCCTCTTGCACATCTCTGCCCTCTCAATCCTTTGGGGACTCCTTCATTATAAAGCAATCATCCCCTCACACATCCCAGTGTTATGTGGAAAATACCATTTCTTCCTGTGACATAACTGGCACCCTCCCCCATATATAAATGAAAAATGTTCCTAAACATCAATAAAATATTGCAAAACAGCAGACACATTAAATAACACCCAGTAATTAAAACTAATAAGGATCTTAAAAATCTCCAGCTCTCCATATCTCTCATCCTAAGATTGCTGTAGACTGGGGGCATGCGTGCAGACACACAATGGGCTCCCTCTCTCTCATACATACACGTACATGCTTGGTAAGAGGCAAAGGGAGTGTGTGTGTCTGTCTGTGTCTGTCTGTGTCTGTGTGTAAGAGACAGACACACACATTTCCTCCGTCTCTCTCGCTCACACGGGCCATGTTTTGCAATATCTGCATCGGGAGGCCAGAAAATGAGACCGCGCTTCACTTTTGTTTTGAAGACTTATTTCACTGGCTTTGAAGATCCTTGTGGTCTCATTTTCTGTCCCTCCCGATGCAGCCATTGCGAAACATGGCCCGTGTCGGGGGACCGACAGTGCTGCTGTTCTCATTGAATTGTACTCTTTCAGCCTTTATACAGACAAGATTGCCTGTTGTTTGAAATAATATAAATACATTTATTCCATGCATTAAGACTTCTTTGTCTGTAGATAAAAAGTCCGTGGGAGAGGGGTGTGTTCAAATACTTGTTTCTGGGATGTTTGTCTTCCACTTGAGTGTTGGTTTAGAAAGTAAATCAAGCCATTAAATACAACCCCACAAAGCTTAAAATACATAACTAATGAAAAGCAGTACTTTGTGTACATGAAAGATATGATGACGGTGATTAAAAGTGCTGAGGGTTCTTGAGTTTGTGTGGCTATCACTTCTACTGCTATCCTACCCCTCAAAGTTTGCATAGGTTCTGCATTTCCTATAGCTGGGAGTTGTAGTTCTGTATTTCGTGTTTATAGAAGCAAGACAACAACTCCTAGAAGGCTTAGTGGTCAGGGCCTGGGATAAGTCATACCTGAGACTTGTACAAAGGCTGGAGGTTTGGTTGAACCAGAATCACAGAGAACTAGATTTCCATCCATATTCCAGTAGGACTTGATGGGCAGGGTTATCAGATAGCTGAGTTATCTTTACGGAGAGGCCAAGCCAGTCCTGATTTTACTGTCACCACTTGCAGGAATGTGGGGACTACAAGTCTCTACATGCAGTGGATGAAAGCCCAGGTAGGCTCAGCCTTTTCCCCACAGTTTGTTACATCCGGCAGCTTGCGGGAAATTCCCACTCTGCCTCACTCACCCCAGTGCCACCAGTAATCCTTTGCAGCTGGAATGCTGCCAGCTCCCGAACGCAGCTCGAGATGCCACCATACTTCTCCTGGCTTCCCCTAGGAGCCCACGTGCCTAACTCTCTGCTCTTTAAAAGGGCCCAGGGTAGAAAGCATCCCCAGAGCCCTTTGATGACATCACTGGCTCTCCTCTATTTTAGGCTCCTTCTGAGAAGTCATAACAGGTCTCCTATAGTACCTTATGCTTCCAGTACATGTTGATTATGTTCCTGCCTTGTTCCTGCATTCCTCTGTCCCTGTTTTGTCTTTGGTTGCCTTGCCCTGCCCTCATCTCTACCTCTGTCCTCCCTTATCATCCCTTGGCTTGATCCCCTGGTACTGACCTCTGCTTGGATCTGACCACGTCTTGTCTACTGCCTGCCTCAACCTCTGGCCCATCTCTGGTGTCTGCTGCCTGCCGCCAGCCCTGACTTCGACCTGTCTTTGGACCTTTCGTCTCTCTGACTTCCCCAGGGACCCACCTAAATCCTGCCGACTGTCAGGACCCAAGGGCTCAATCTGCGGGGGAAGCGGCTGATATAGGTGAAGTTCCAGTTTGTCCCACCGCAAGGTGCGCCTGCCAGCTGTTGGCTTGGGCCTAGTGGATTCGCCTGCTAGGCTGCACCAGCCGTGCCACAGCGCTAAGGGTCCAGGGATAGCCATGGTCATTACACAGAGCTGCATGGTAGTTTCAGGCCAGCTGTGAGTCTGGGGATACAGCATGCCCTGAGAAAGCAATGTGAACTGTTTCTGGACAAAGGAGTGTTTTCCCTCACAACTAGCAAAACAAGCTCTCTGGTGTGTATTTATCCTCCTGTGACACCGCTTTAAACAAATAAAATAACAAAGTGCTCCCTTTTGTGGAGGGAAGTTTCTGCTTTGTGTGATGAGGCTGCGCTTTTAGCTTGTGCTCCGTTCCCAGGCTCTCCCTTTTGGGATCCTTCCAGAGGACAGAGGCCAGGATGCATGACCTCCATCAGGCTTAGAGAGGTAGCTGTGGAGGCAAAGAAGACCTAGAGATGCCACGCCAGGGTCCAGAGCCTACGGAGTGACCCAGTTCCAGGAGAGAGACTTTGGATCAGTCCTGCGTTTTGACACCCCTCTCCTGTTACAATGCTGCTACTTGCAGTGCCAGTTTCGAATCTGAAGAAGAAAAATTAAGCTCAGCCAGAAGGATGTAAAGGATACAGTTTTATTGAACTAACGTTATAGTGTACATTTGTGATTCGCTTAGAGCGCGCTGCTGCCTTCACTGAGTAAGGTTCTTCATTTTCAGGGAATTTCTCTGCATTTATTACAATAAGAATGCTTGAAAATTGGTTCAAAAAAATGACTAATCTTTCTGGGTAAACATCGAGGTTTATTTTGGTGGCCAGAAGCACGAAGAGCAGCCCAGCCTCTCTCTCATCCTGTGTCAATGGGGGATGATTGGGGGGGAAAACGAGAAACAAGGACTTAGGATCTTATTTGGGGGTGGAAGGGACCCAGACTAATTTGAAATTCTGTGGGCGCAAAACAATATTTTGATTGTTGAGAGTTAAAGTATTAAGGTGAAAATCAGTTTGCAAAAAAAAAATTTTTTTTATAATTCTTTTTTTTTTTTTTTTTTTACACAGGGACTATTTTATATTAAAATATTTGGCTTAAAATGAAAATGAAGGGCAATAAAAGTAATCTGTGGATGATGATGCCTGAAGTAAATTATAAATTGCTTTACAATGGTGGTGTGGTAATTTTATTTAATTCTGTTTGTTGCTCACCCATTCAAAAAACAAATAGCTGAGTGCAAATTGCAAGCATACAAATTAAGTAGGGCCCCAGTGGGATCTCTGCAAAGGATGTGGCCTCCTAGCTAGATCAGGCAGTGCAGAGTAGAGGGATGTACCATCTCCGCCACAGCTCCCCCACTGGAGACTGCTACAATGGTTCCTTCCTGCTTTTGTATTAGCAGGTGACCCCTAGTGTCTGTGTGGATTATTTTAGTTTGGATTTGAGAGAATAGGAGCGGTTTCTCTCAGTTTTCCTTAGATTTGCGCAGCACCTAGTACCTAAATGTAACTCGCCATGGGCTACAATGAAAACGGCATGAGCTAAATACACTAAATAAATAAATAGGCCCAAAGCCTTGGCTGAGGAGTTTTAGTCAGTAAAGAAATTAATTTCAACTCATTTTCAGTGTTTATAACGTCTCTCTCTTTTTGAGTAATTTAATTTAAAATTTGAAGACCGCACTGTCCTATGGTCTAGGCGGTTAACATAGTAATCATACCTAGAATATCAGAAATAATAGCTTAAAATATAAAACACATATTATAAAATACATAGAAACAAATGAGTAATATACTCATTGTCTAATTTTGATTGGGAGAAAGTTTTTTACTCACACTTCCGAGAGAGAAAGGAGTGAAGATTTGATTTTCACAAGTCATCCAGATGTCTTTCAATCGGAGGGATTCTATTGCCGATCTGGCATTTGATGGAAAGAGGCGTGGATACTCGGTGGTACCATATATGGGAGGTATCTGCTTTTTCTTATATCCCTGAAAATTTAGTCTCATCTGTAACTGCTGATCGATTTAATCAGTGAAGCATCCATCTTCACATTTTCTGCATTGAATAAAATATAGTGTGTGTATGTGTGTACAATATTAGTATGATTAGATCTTGAAATCATTTTAAATCAACCATGAATATGCACACATATGAAATAGAATAGTAATGGCACAAATATGAACTAGAGTATACAGTAACTAGTGTAATTTGTGGTGTTGAACTAAAAGGTGATTGCTAACCCACAATATACGACCATTAACAATGAGTATGTATGCGGATCTTGTAAACCGTTGTAATCTACTTTTGGAGCGATGGCATATAAAACTCCTAAATAAATAATTATATATATTAGAACTGTTAATGGAAACATCAGTGCTATGCACTTTGTGATCATCTAGAGCTGTTAAATAGAAATATTGATACCATGTATTTTTACTGAAATTTGCAAATATAAAGTTGTTACATCAAGTTGTATAAAATTACATTGTCTATTATTACAGTATTTAGAGCCAATATTATGCAATTTCTATTTTGAAAATTTTGCACAAAGTGAGAATGGTGTGGATGAGTATGAATGAATGTTGATTTTAGTGAGGTAGAGATGAGATATGTGTCATTTTATGAAAGTCTGAATTTGTGATATATGTTGACATGAAAATTAAATAAAGGAGATATCAGAGAGAACACAATTGTGCTTTTACTCCACTCTGAAATGAGTGTTTGTGGTTTGTGTGTGTGTATATATATATATATATATATATATATATATATATATATATATATATATATTTCTCTCTCTCTCTATCTATATAGATATATTAGGGGAGGAGCATGAATATTATCCTATTATGCATCAATGAGCTTACAATTGGGATACCCATAAGACATTTGAATTAAGTCATCAGTCACTTTGTAGGTATGACCTACAGCTTGTTGTTTGACCTTTATTTCTATGTATCTAAGAGGGTAAACTCAGCAGCCACACAACTTCAGAAAAAGGGGGAAAAAAATGTTCATCGGTACTACCTCATGGGGACAAGACTCCTTCATACTTTTTACCCACCCGTTTTCAAAGCACAGGTAACTTTTGCTTTGAAACTTTGCCATGAGTGCAAAACACACAAGGTTACTTTCACTTGCCTTTTCTGCGGGTGGAATTTTGCTTGCAAAGCACACGCACACTACATGCATTTTCCTCTGACCTAAGAATGCTCCACGGGAACACCTCATCTTGATGAGGGCTAAAGTTACAACGTGCAGACTTTAGCCTCCTAGAAGATGAGCAATCTTCATACAGCTGATTTAAGGTGGGCAAAAATGATTTTTACACATGCAAGTTACTTTGAAAATATATATTTTTTTCTCTCTGTAAAGTAATAGCTCTGCATTCTGAGACAGCTCAAAGAAATGTTATTTTAAAACAAAATTGAATAAAAGCGGGAAATGGAATTTGCTGACCAAAAGAAGGGCTGCATGTGGTCTTTCAGGAGGACTCTGAGTGGTAGAAGCCACTTCTGAATGTAAGTCTTGCTTGTCTCTTGCAGCATCAGACACGACAGAGCTATGATCCGCTGGCTGATACAGGCCCCCAGCGCCATGCATGGCAGTAGATGAGAGCGAGTAAGTATTTCTGGGATATTTCACTTTTGCAATCATTCTCTCAAAAGCCTGCCTCAGCCTGGCCTGTTCTCGTCAGGGAAAAGGGGAAGGCACTGATCACCCATTTCCAGGGTAACAGTCTCTCTTTTGTAACGGGCAGGCTGGCTGCCAGCACATTTGTGTGTCCTGAAAGATTTTCTATAGCAGAATCTGCCAACTGTTCAATATGGGTTTGGCTCCTAGTTCAGTTTGTCTGGTATTACACTAGCCTAAGCCTTTGTTTTCTGGGTTTTTTTTAGATGATTGATAACATTGCTTTTTTTGGCCTGGGCTTGAAACAGGTGAAAGGAAGGTACGGAGCATTAACAATTTTTTTTTTTTTTAAATTATCAACTACTCCCTTGAATGCCCTTCTCATCCTCTTCCCTCCATCCCTCCTGGACCGATGGTGCGCCTTTTCCATGGTAAACAGAGACAGAACCAAAGCAGCACTGATGTCCTAGTGGCTGAGGAGATGGCCAGTGCTGTGGCCTCAGTGCTGCTGTCTCTTTCTCTTCTTACGGGCTGTTACCACGAAGAAGGAACACATCCGGACCCTAAGGGACAGAAAAGGCCCAGCAAGGCAAGAGACAAAAATAAAGATCTAGAAAACAGGAGTAAAGGGAAGGGGAGAGAGAGAGAGCAAGAGACAGGTTGACTCCCATGTAAAATTATTCTATAATTAAACTATAAAACACAACAGGTACAGCTGAGGCTGGCAGTGCTCGGGTAGGGAGGTTGTTCTGGGGAGTTTTGTTTTATGCATATCTGCATATGACTTCATATGTTGTAAATCGCCATGAGCTGTCTTGGAAGTGGTGACGTATAAATGCTGATAAACGAAGTGAAATGCAACACATGTGGGATTCCCACCAGCAGGGCTGAAATAGAAGTACATATTGGGGAGTAAAAATATAGAAATAGATTTAAAAAAATTTTTTTTTACAAGGGGTTGATTTCACCCCTTCCTCAGGTGAATACATTTAATCATATTCTGAGTCTGAAAACCTGCTGAATGGCCATGTGCAGCTGGGGAGAGTCAAACCCCCTCCTACACCCTCTGCCCCTTGGCTTATGCAAGTTTTCTAGGCTGTTCCCTGCTCACTGGCATGGGCGAGATGATGATATTATCCCTTTTGGAACGTGCAAAAATCACTCTGCCAATGTCAGCAACGTTTGAAATAGTGGGTTGGAAGCACACGGAGCATTCCAGGGGTGTGACCACAGCATGATCTGAGAGCAAGAAGCCAGCAACACTTGCCCATACTTCAGTCACTGCTCAGCCTCATTTAAAACTAAGAAAGACTGGCGGGTAGGGGGTTGAGAGGCCAGCAGTATCAGAAAATCTATTTTTTAGATTAAAAAAAACCAAACAAACAAACAAACCACAAAGATCTTTCTCTAAGCAATCTACCTTTCTCATTGCATGACAGAATGAATCATTCATTGACTTTTTCACATCTAGAACACTCCAAGGCTGTACAAGAAGAGTGGAATATGCAACCTAAAACGGGCCACATCATTGCTCCATCTCCAGCACACCTCCCCTGTATGACTCCATCCAGTGTAACCCCACTGGCCTTGCACTTGCGTAGGGGGCTTTGCCTTCATATATTTGCCACTGCTGGCAGCATGCAGGAAACTTGTCCACCACATCCAGCACCCACGTTGGGAAAGTGAATAGTACAACAGAAAGATCTTCTCACCTTCTGCTTTATATAGGGGGGGTGGGGACCCCAAGTACAAAATTTTCAGCTGGAGTCGCAGGTGCCTCAAATAGCAGCACTCTCTTCAAGTGCCAGCATCGGCACTAGCAGTGGAAGTGAGCCAGCAGGTGCCCACAGGCCCCTGCAGCGGCATTGCCCTTGCATTAAGTTTCTCTGGTGACAGGAAGCCCTGCAGGAGGAGGGATTGAGGCTGCTGCAGGGCCCGTGAATTTGGGCTGCTGCATGTCAGGCTTGGGACCAGCCAAGAGGGTGGGGGAGTGTGTGGGTGTGTTGAGGTGGGGGGGGGAAGGCCACTGTTTCTTCTCACCCACCACTGAACCCTACCCAAGAGAAAAATTTTGCCCCTAGAGGATGAAGCGAAAAGAGAGGGATGAGAAGATCTGTTTGGGGTTACAAGAAGGACTTGGGGTGAGAGAGGATCAGCTGGGGGGGGGGGTGGGGTGGGGGTGGGAAATGTGAAAAAGATTGGAGGGTCTGGTTGGGAGAAGAGTGGACGTTGACAGAGGAGACCTGCCGAAGGAGGGGATGCAGGTTCAGGACCACTGGAAAGAGTGGAGGTTGAGTGGTAATCAACTGAATGCAGGGGAAGGTGAGGAGGAGGGAATGTTTGGAGGGGGGACCGCACTACTGCTAACTTCTTTTGGCTGTCCTCTGGGTCACGTTAGCTAAAAGCTTGGGAAACCCTGCTGTAGGGCAGCCCTGGCATACAAAAAGGAATGGATTTGGAACCAGAAGAGTAACTGCTGCCACGAAACATTCTTGCCCTATAATTAAAAAAACAACTTTCTAATAAAAAAAAAAATGTGTGTGTGTGTGTATGTATATATATATATATATATATATATATATATATATATATATATATATATATATATATATATATATATATATATATATATGGGAGAAGATGTATTCCTATAGGGTGAACTTTATTATTACAGATATGGCAATTTTTAAAAGGCTTTTCAGAAAAAAGAGAATAACACACACACACCACCAAGCAAAACGCATAGCTATATATTAAAATTCTAACATCACAATACAATTTTTCATTTCTTTGTTTCAGTGATGAATCCACAAAAAAGGGTGACTGCCAAAATGAGATGGATATCATTTCCTAATTAGAGGGGAATAAAATCCCGATAAGCATAAGAATCAAACCATGATAACAAAACCCATAAAATCAGAAAGGAAGATTAGTACAGAAATACCAGGCACAAATCACTGGTCAGTGATAGATTAGAGAGAGAGATCTTATAACTCAGATTGTAATTTGTGAGAAGAATAGATAACAGAAGATTAGGGTAAAATATTTGTGCAATTTCTGATCAAATACCTTATACTGAGGGATAATTAAGAAAAAAAAATCATATATTCCCATGCGGGTAATGAGATGACAAAATATCTGTGTGACTAAATTGCTCTAACTACATCTGGATTAATCTTTTGGCCATGAAACTGGAAGACCGCTCCAAGATCCAGCCCCAATCTAGTTATAAAATAAAAGAAACTAACAGCATGGCCTTCTCTAAGAACAATGAATGTTAATTTCTAAAACAGGCTTAGTCACCACTTTCTGAGAAGAATCTCCCTTGAAAGATTTCCTGCCAAAGGAGGCATTGCTTTCCTATAGTGTTTAAACAAATCTTTTCCAGATGCCTTAGCTCAGTTCCTTTTTTGGGGTAAGTGGCAAGAGGGGTGGCGGTTTTCTCCTGCTCCTTGGGGCATCCAGCTTAGTTGGAACTGGGGCCAGGATCCGGTGCCATAAGACTTCATTTGCAAGTATCCGGGGATTTTTCGCAGCTTCGGGGGGGGGCTGTACTCCAGGACTACCTTAAGAACCCTTGAATCTTGGGCCTTAATGGTATCCTGGTTGTGCAATGGCTGATATGTCCTCCAACCAGGGGGGCTGTGAGTGCTGTTTCTGCAGCAGCCGAGAACCTGAGCTTCAGTCATTATGCTGACCCCATAGGTTTCTCCTTTTTAAAAGTATTTTTAAAATTCTCTGTTTTCTGTCTCAAAGAAATATCATTAACTAGCAAATCATACAAAACCTGTAAGGAGGAAACTTAAAATCTGTGCCCAATAATTTAATAGATGTTGCAATAGTTGCTGTTTCCTGGGAACTGAATCTAACTCTGCCAAAACCACAACCTCCCGATGAGTCACTGCATTCCAAATAGCTTTCAAAGTAATCACTGTAGGTGAACTTTTTGATGCTTCTCTCCATTTTTTTTTTTTGCAAAAACTCCAAAACTGCTTCCAGGGGCAAAATCTTCCCTCCCTCTGCCACTGCTATGAAAGTTGAGGACCACCAACACAGAACTCAGATTTATGTTCATTTTTATTATTTTCTGGATGCTTGCACATTCTTGATATGTCCATTGGGTGCTGGGAAGGGTGAGAGTCAGCACTGCAGGGGTTGGTAACTTTTTGCACACCTTTATTTAGACCACTGGCTAAAATATTTCTTGTAATTTGAACAGGGACTAGCCTCAGCCACCTTCCTGGGGGAGGTTCATGGCTATATTAGTGCCCCAGAGGGTGGAGAAAGGGGTAGCCCTGGCGGGTTCTCCATGCTGGCTTGCATGTCTCTGAAAATGTGCTCTCGTACGCTGTACGTCTCTTATCTGACTGCTTGGTGCAGCAAAGTGCAGTTTAGTGGGTAACTTTTGTGTTGCCACGACCTCTGCTGTTGTGGTTTCCATTCAGTGCTTTGAGCATGGTTCACTGTTTTACACAAAACAAAGTCATGTGCTGTCTGTGTGCATAGTGTCATTTCTAGTATGGCTATAAACTGTACTTTCTATTGTTGCATTGTTTCTTTTTTTCTGTTATTCTGGTTCTGTAGTTTGTTTGTATTTTCATATTAATAATTGTATCCAACGCGGTCTTCAGGTGTTTTTTTTTTTTTTGTCCAAGTGACTTGAGTTGGCCACAGTCAGAGACAGAATACGGTGCTCAGTGGCCCATTTGTCTGACTCCTTATGGCATTTCTTCTGTTCTTATGTGGCCAGCTGTACCCCAGAGGGGTGTTAATTGTTTTCAGTTATCTTCAGTGAAATGTTTGTTTTGTATGAATACATGTGGTGTCATCTCTTGTAGCACTCGCTTGTGAGCATGAAAGCAAGAGTTTATCTACAGAGTTGTACTATGCAGGAGGCATGTGATTAAGACAGAATGTAGAGATGAGATAAGTTTGGAAGGAAAGGCCAAATGTGCCATGAATTGTCAAGAAAACAAATACAGAATTGCTCCCCATAGAGCTGGGATATCTATGTAAAAAGACATTTGAGAGAGAGAGTCCAGCTCTGAACAGCAGGAAATATATTTGGATTTTTGGGCTCAGGATGAAGAATAAAAACCATGTTAGTGTGGGGGAGTAACCCCATGTGGGCTAGTTTGTAGGTGGAGCAGAGGGCACTGAAGGAACCTGTATGGTGGCTCCAAATATTTTGTCTTGAGCTATGCCAAATATCTTTTTGACTACACTGAATATATCCCGACTATCCCCAAGTATGACAATTGCTATTTGGAAAGACTCCAATAATCCTGGATATTCACATTGCAGAAGAGTAGGCATAAGACTGCAGTTTTTGTTGACAATTCAACCATTAGGAATGAATATATATATATATATATATATATATATGTAGCTGGTGGCTGTGAAGCTGCTCAGTAACTTGCCTACCTGGTGCAATGATAGTGGATCTCACGCACTGTATATAAAGGAGTTTAGAGAGTGCAGGGCAGGAGCCAGCTGTCATGCTCTATGTGGGCAGGAAACTAAAATCCACAGTCTCCTGGGTAGCATTCTGAGAAATACTCCAAGTTCCACCTGTATATCCCCAGAGGCAAGATGAGATCTACAATCTCAATGCATGATGGAGAAGGGCTTCAGATTCATTAGGAACTAGGAAATTATTTTTTGGGAGGAGGAAGTGAGCCTTTTTCAGTAGGTTTGCTCTATTTTAACCAAAATGGAATCCAGCCCTTGCACAAACAATTAAAAGGAGATTGAGCAGCTTTTAAACTAGATCATAGGGATGGCCGACAGTCACTCAGCAGCATGTGACTTGGAGCAGCGTATCTTTAGAAAGGGAAATTTAGAGTGTCCTGACAGTGAGGATGTAGAAAAAGCTGACGCCAGATTGCGTGAATCGACTAATTGTAAGTGGATTATGAAAAAGAATAAAAAGAGTACATTTAGAGGCCCATATTCAAAAGCGTTTACCTGGATAACTCAAAATTTGGGCACATATCTGGCTAAATTGTAATTTCCTAACAAGTTAGGGAGCTAGAATTTAAATAATAAGGGGCATTCTAGGGGGCGTAAGTGGGAGGAGTTGTTAGCTGGCTAAGTTAACCGGTGGACTCCAATATTCAAAGTTAGCTGAATGACTTAGCCAGATAAGGCTTGTCGAGCCAAAGAGCAGTTTATCTGGCTAACTTTGCTATCCATACTGTGTCTGAATATAGACTTCATAAGGTGTCTGTAGGCATGTATCAGAAGTCTAAAAAAATAAGATGGGAAAGGTAGATTGTACAATTCTGGTCGCCGCATCTCAAAAAAGATATAATTGCGATGGAGAAGGTACAGAGAAGGGCTACCAAAATGATAAGGGGAATGGAACAACTCCCCTATGAGGAAAGACTAAAGAGGTTAGGACTTTTTAGCTTGGAGAAGAGACGACTGAGGGGGGATATGATAGAGGTGTTTAAAATCATGAGAGGTCTAGAACGGGTAGATGTGAATCGGTTATTTACTCTTTCGGATAGTAGAAAGACTAGGGGGCACTCCATGAAGTTAGCATGGGGCACATTTAAAACTAATCGGAGAAAGTTCTTTTTTACTCAACGCACAATTAAACTCTGGAATTTGTTGCCAGAGAATGTGGTTCGTGCAGTTAGTATAGCTGTGTTTAAAAAAGGATTGGATAAGTTCTTGGAGGAGAAGTCCATTACCTGCTATTAAGTTCACTTAGAGAATAGCCACTGCCATTAGCAATGGTTACATGGAATAGACTTAGTTTTTGGGTACTTGCCAGGTTCTTATGGCCTGGATTGGCCACTGTTGGAAACAGGATGCTGGGCTTGATGGACCCTTGGTCTGACCCAGTATGGCATTTTCTTATGTTCTTATGGCACTAGATGAAGACATTGACATAATAGGTATCTCAGAGACCTGGTGAGGAAGAAATTAAAACCAGGGTGCAAAATATATGGAAATGATAGAGCAGATGTGGTGGTGAATGACCTATATGTTAAAGATTCTATAGAGTTAAGAACATAAGATATGCCATACTGGGTCAGACCAAGGGTCGATCAAGCCCAGTATCCTCTGTCCAGCAGTGGCCAATCCAGGTCACAAGTACCTGGCAAATACCCAAACATTAAATGAATAGGTCCCAAGCTACTAATCCTTATTGAGTAATAGCAGTTTATGAACTTCTGCTCTAGGAACTTATCCAAACCTTTTTTAAACCCAAATACATTCATATTCTGCAAGAAACAAATTATTCCCTGGAATCTCTATAGATAGAAATTCCACATGTAACAGGGAGGAGTATATCAGTGAGTTTACTATCATCCCCCGCTCCCCCTGACCAGGATTGTAAAAAAAACAGACTGCAAAATGCTAACAGAGATTAAGAAATGGGAGGATTCAGTTACTCCAATATAATTTGGGTCTCATCAGGGCATGTCAAGGAAGTTAAGTTCCTAGGTACCATCAATGACTGCTTCATGGAGCAATTGGTCCTAGAAATAATGAAAGCGGGGGAGGGGGGGGGACGACTAGGTCTAGTTCTCAAAGGAATGCAGGATCTGGTACAAAGGCTACTGGTGGTGGAGCTCCTTGAAAATATTGACTATGATACAGTCAAATTTGAGATAATCATTGGAAAGAAAAAAATAAATAAAACTATTGTGGTTACATATAACTATAAAAAGAGTGACTGATAAAATGAGGAGACTATTTAGAAAGAAATTAAAAGGATTAGTTACAGGGTTAAAAGTCTTCATGAGGCGGGAATTGTTTAATAGTACCATTTTGGAAGCTCAGATAAAATGGATTCCTTAAATCTAAAGTCAAAAGAAGAACAAGTGCCTCTTGCAATAGCTAAGCAGTGCTGTAAAAGTGCCTATTATAGCCAAAAAGACATCCTTTAAAAAATGGAAAGTAGGACCTAAGAAGGATAATAAGAAGGTACATAAGCACTGGCTAGAATTTGGGGAGAGACTCTACCATTGGGAGTAAAAACCTAATCATAAATAGGGTAATTTTATCACAGCCCATGTGTAGAAAGTACATGCAGATTTTAAGCCCAATTTTCAAAGCGTATTTCTATGTGTGTGTTCTCTTTGAAAATTAGCGGGTATATGGTCGCTCATACCTGCTTGGGAGCAGGTTTGAATGTGTATGCATACAGTTACATGCACATATAAATAGAGAAAGCTTATTTACTCTTTCAGATAGTATAGTCTAGGGATACTCCATGAAACTAACAGGTATAAAACAAATTGGAGAAAGAAAGCTGTCATTCATCCACGTATTAAGGAATCTGCATGGCTTCATCTAGATTCTTTAATCGCGATGAAGGCCTGCAGCATGAAAGTATTTCATTCTGAAGCAGCTTCAGTGAAACGAAGTCTACGTCCACATTGTTCTTAAGATAATACTTATATGATGCTTTTGTCCAAGTATTAATGTTATATAGAGACTTTGACAAAAGATAAAAAAGTGTGAGTTGTGCAATCCGTTTTTAATCTAATACAGCATAACAAAGTGCTATAGTGTACATGGACTTTGGGTTTGGGAATAGCCTCTTATGGCTCATGTCAAGCAATAGCTTAGCTTCTAGTGTGGACACACTGACGCCACACACCCTGAGTGGCAGAGAGCAAGACACCCATCCAGACGTTAACATCCCAAACTCATATATACGTCTGCATGCCTGTATCTGTATATATGTGCACAGTTACATATGCAGGCATATCTTTACCTTGGCTAGGAAGCCAACACTATCAATGTGAATGAAGGGGGTGTGATTGCTTCCTATGCCATGATTTGACCTACAAGAACATAGTATATACTCCATCAGGCCCACCATATTTTATTAGGCCTAGATATGGTGGAGGATTCTTACAGTGAAGATGTACACCTGCACTGCGCTGCAAACACAGGTACACCTTCTGTGTAGATGGCTAAGGCTGCACATGAGCTACTTTGTTTCTGTCCTTGTAAATAGTCCTTCCAAGAGAGTCTACAAGCATCCTATGGCTTTTCAACACAGAATGCCCAAATATAGTAAAGTCTACACTCTTGGGGGAGGCCTACTAAGGAACACCGTACTATACATGTACACTCTGCAGGTTCAGCTATGGCTGCACACCAGATGGCAAAGTAAGAAGCACTGGGACGTTATGCGTACTAGTGAGCTGTAGGTGAACAGAGCTGAATGCTGCTGCTTGGATGTGACTTGCCAGCCTATGGCAAAACACTATTGCTTGGCCATTGGTTGGTGGGACTCACACATTGTTCTCACTGCCTGTTCTCCTATGCCAATTAGCCCTAACTTCACTTGTGCAATGCAAGCATAGAGTGTGAGAGCAGCACACCTGTAGCTGCAGCTTTCAGTGTGTCTCAGTGAGGCAGAATTGTAGACGTAGCTACTATTTTGTGTGGTGTCCTGCTGTTGTGGAACACATTGAAAGAATGTGAGTCTTGCCTGCATCAGAGACAGGTGTGTATATGATTTGTGGGTATACTATACACCACTTTCTCTATACTACGACATTATATGTCCTGAGGTCCATCATCCAAAGCCATTTAAATGGGCCACCCTAAACAACTAATGTGCTATATTCAGCCACTTATCTGGCTACATTATGGCTACATAAGTAATTACCTGGCTATAGTTTACATCATCCCCCCCCTCCCCCTGGAATCTGACGCTCTCCCACCTTTTTGTTAAGGTATTGGGTGGGTGGGAGAGCATCGGGTATTAGGGAGGAAGTGGTGGTTTGTTGGGGCATTAGATGATGTCAGTTATTTTTAGGAAGGCAGGGTTTGAGGTAAACGGGAAGGCAAGGGCTGGCGTGGTGCCATCTGCTTTCTGATTCACATGATAAAGAGATTTGGGGAGAAGTCTGGGCCAGTGGATTGATGATACTTGGAGAAGGGAGTGGCAGCAGGCCTGCCAGGATCCCAATTTGATGTTATGTTTTTCAAGACAGAGCGCTATTTACCCACCTATCTGTAGAAGATGTTTTGATAAGTAGACAGCGAGCCAACCACACAAGGCCGGATCACTTTTGACTTACTCAGCCAAATTTACGTGCTGGTTGGTTAGTCCTACAGTTACCTAGGCCATATGTAGCTACATAAGCTTAGGGTGAATAGATTAGGTGGTGCATTTATCCTGCTGAAATATATATAGGGGACAGGTTCTACTGCTAACTGTAGTCACATCACTTATCCACTAACCAGTCTAATGATTATGCAGCCTGCTAGAACACAGTGTCATTCCGGAAAGTAGCTTCTATGTAAAGCTCATGTAATCTGCTGTGTGACAGCCGATTAGTCATGGAGGTGTGGAGGGTAGAGAGTCCACACTGCCTAAGAGCAGAAAGTGATGAGGTCTGCTGTTGCTTGTGACCAGGCGGACGTCCTCATACTCCCCAGCATCCCTGCACTGCCTTTGGTTGTTGATCTGTAGATAGTTTCTAGCAAAGTGTGATCTATGTGTTGTTGCTTTCCTTTATTGCCGTACATTATTTAAACACTTGCTTCCATGACCTTATAATGTACATCAATAAGGGGTGAGTTGGTGGTGTGGAAAGTAGTCCTAATGTTATCTGGGTATCTGTATCCAGACAACCTTAAACTTATCCAGCTATATTTGGAATAATGCCAGTTAAGGGATTGGGGGGGGGGGGAGGGAACCCTTTATGGGTCAGCAATCCTAATCCCCGCCCTCCAAAATAACAAAAAATTAGGTTAGACCAGAGTTCCCCATTTCTCCCCCAAAAGAATGGCAACAAGTCGCAGGCTCTAGCAGCCTGAACACCCTACCTCCTCCTGATTTCAAAATCCAAGGTTGACTCCAGGCCCCCTCCTCTATCGCCATCCTCCTACCCCACCAGGAACCTCTCCCCCCCCCCCCCCCCCCCCCCCCACTGCAAGGCCACTAGGAGCTCTGTACAGTGGTACCACTCCTGGCAGCATCCAGCATTGCTCTGCCAGCAGAAATGTGTTTCGATGGCTTGTAAAAGTTCCCATTGCTTGGCCAGCCTTATTGCTAGAGAACGAATAAATCCTTGCAGCTACCGATGCTGGGTGGTCACTAGAAACCTTTGCAGGTGCCTCCTGGACACACATGAAGCAGTAATCACGGCACGGACAGCTGCAGAGGGACCTTGGAAGAGACTCTCGGAATGTTGCAACCTCTCACAGAGCAAACTTACAGTCCACAAGAAAACATTTTTGCCATATCTGTGTTATAGCGCGTGTTCCCATCAGCCAGAGTATCTCAAGGTTGTTATAAAGAATGTACCAGCTCTTTTTTTTTTTTTTTTTTTGGCTTTTCTCTGCATTTTGTCTGTGGCTGGCTGCTTGCCAAGAAAAGTGTAAAGAATGTTTCCCACGTATCCTGTAACTGCTTGTTTTGGTTTTTTATTTAGTGCTGCGGATCTCTAAGTTTCCATAATGTTCAACATCCTTTGGAGTCAGTCCTAAACAGGACGGGCAGGAAGGCCTTCTTCCATAGCCCTCATAATAGCTCATTCTCCCGCTAAGGTGAGATGGGTCAGTAGGTTTCATGGCGCAGGAATGTTGGACATCCAGCATTTTCTGTCAAAGGAACAATGCCCCCGGTATATGGGGAAGAAGCGGGTGTATTGTGAAGACAACTTGTAACAACAACAGGAATAACGGAGTCACACATTAAAAATGGTTTAAAACGTGCAGCACCATTTTGATGAGGGAACATTTTCTATCCCAACAGCAGCACTAAAAAGAGGGCAAATCCAAGTTTTTTTTCCCCAACAAGAAGATTTCTTAATTCTTAGTACTTTCAAATAAGTACTAAGTGGCATTTTGCATGGTTCGGAAAGTTATGGGAAAGCAAATAAGGAATTTGAAAGGTGAAAATCTCATGTTTATTCATAGATGTAAAGTACTGGACTTATATTTAGAAAATTTATATTAAGAATTCACTCATAATTTACAGGCACTTACTGAAATAGTTGAAAGATAAGAAGTGTAAGTCCATATATGAGTGTTTTATGGCAAAGCAATGATGAGTTGAGAAGCCATTCGTTTAAATGATGAAAAGTGAGCTTGTTCCATTTGTTTAAATAATAGGAAGTGAACTTAAGTGCGCTAGCCTTTCTCACTGTAATTTTATATATATAAAAAAAATACTGCAGATCTTTTTTGTGTGTGTAGTAGTTTGGGAATCTTTGGCCAATAATTTTCTTATCTAAACAGTTTTCAAAAGCTATTTACTTGGGGAAATACCGAGAATTACCCACCCTTAATTTGGCTAAAAATACATCTGGGGGCCCACAATGCGTCTACTTGTAACCAAGTTAAGGGGAGGCGATCCTGGGGGTATGCCTGGACAGGATTGGGATATAGTGCGCGCACCCTGTATTTCCAGATGTATGCGTGCTATTTCGTAGCCGACTCTTAGCCCGCACAAAAAGCAGGTGCAGAAGTCTATGGACAATGTACATGTGTGCTGTCCCTTTGAAAATGTCTGCCTAGTCTGTGGGTGCAAAACACCCATGCACTTGGGCATGCTGGTTTGAAAATTACCCCCTCTGTTTATAGAAAAGGTAGAGATCATATTTCTCATAGGGCTCTCCCAGTTTGATAGCAGGACAGATATATAAGATACCATTCTATACGTCCTTTCTAATAATTACCATCACCACTGCTATGCATGCGGGAGCGTTTCTACAGCTTATAATACAGCACGGGTTCCTACTCCAGGCCTCGGGGAAACACCTAGCAAACAGGTGTGGCAGGGTCATCATAAATGGCTGTGCCGGCCCCAGGAGCTTACCTGCGTCGGAGTTAGCATAAGCACCGCGCCCCCTTCCTGCGCACTGGGGAAAGCTTGAAGAAGCTTTTTCTATAAGCCCAGGAACAGGGCTTGTGCTGCTTGATGACTGTGTTTATAAATAAACCAGCACTGTCCAGGTTAACCATCGCAAATCCACAGGAAACCTAGCTGCTCCGCCTCCGATGATGCCAGGCAGGGTGAGAGCTAATCAGATTTGAGCTTTCTTCCCGGCAAAACTTGCAACAGTTTTTCAGTTCGGAGGGGAGCACCTGACCTGAAGGACAAGGTCAGAGGTGTGGGCTCATCCACCCCCTGGATTCACCAGCCGATTGTCTCTCCTCCTGGACAGCGATGAGAATCACACGCCTTGTCTGAGGAGCGTTCTAATGAGAGGAGCAGAGCAGCATGTTTAGATTGCAGCCTTTTGCAAGCGAGGCACAGACTCTCCCTCAGTGAGAGCAGCCAGTCAGGATGCTTTCTCAGGGGTCAGGAGTCTGTTAAGGGAACTTTGATTTCAAGCCCGCCCTCACCAGTGAAGAACACGGGGAGGATTGGGGTTTCCCTCAGGAAGTAGCTGCTGCTCAGGCTACAGCACTTATCCTTGTGCATGCACTAGTTATTTTTTTTAATCAACCATCAAAGGGCCCAAATTTTTCTTCCTGGTTTTTTTTTTTTTTTGAGCACTTTCTCTGTTGTGTGCGCACACTGGTATAGAGGACTGCTAGAATTAGGGTGCTGGATCCTGGGGTAACCACACATAAAACTGACTGTGGGTAGGTCCGATAAAGTTATGCTGGTATTATACTGCTTTGCTATTGCCACGTTTATAGTGCATAACAATTGACTAATTGGCATAGCTTTCATTTACTGTGTAAATTGTACTGTGCATTTGTCACTTAATCTTTTTTTGTCCCTTCTTCTATGCGTTCCTCTGGTTTAGTAAAAGATTTGTCTTGTCCTTTCCTTACATGGTGTTACAAGTAGGGGGCTCTTAAGAAGGTGCACCAGATGTGGTATTGGGGGGGAAACAAGGTCTTACCCCCCTTTCAAAGCAAGCAAACCCACAAGGATTTATTGTAATACTTTCTTCTATGGATAATTGCCCCTCCCTTAGCCTGGTAACTTAAACTACGTCAAAGTGGGGAGTCACCCGGGTTTTCAGCATATCCACAGTGAATATCATGAGATAGATTTGTACACAATGGAGGCAGAGCACTCCATTTGCATAATTTATTCTGCAGCTCAAAAAGCTTGCAAGCTGTAGGGCCTTTGAGGGCTTTCAACCACACTTTTATATACGTGTCCTCTGCTAAGTAGGGGCGGGTATAAATTTTTTATTCCACTTTGAAACACAAAATGGGTAGGGCTTTGCAAGGCACACTTTGAAGGAGCACATTTTAATAGCCTGCTTTATTGCAAAGTATACGTATGCTTTTGTACACTCACACCTTGTAGTCCGTTTTCAAAGGGAAATAGTAGGTATTGATTCACTTTATGTCATGGGGCAGGCAGGCTGTGCTGGGATTCCCCCCCCCCCCCCCCCCCCCCCCCCCCCCCCCGCAGGATTAGGGCCAAATTCGGGGGCAGTGCCAGACTGGGTCTTCTGCCTATACCAGCCCCCCCCCCCCCCCCCCCGGTTCAGCCCTTGGGTTTTGGTAGCCAGCAGGACTTAGCTGGAACTGGATAGGCTGAGTCTAGGAGCATGGCTGGCGTTGGGACATGGCACTGGCTGGGACTGAGGCAGGAAAGAATATAGTCAGACAGGCCTGAAGCCACGGACTGGGATCAAGGGAATTCTGAGACCAGAGAAAAAGGGCAAGGCCTGGCAAACAGATAAGGGATGGAACTGGACCAGGCAGGACAAGACAAGACTAGACAAGGACAGGACTAGAACAGGCAACAATAAACAAGAAGGCCCAAACAGGGCATAAGGCTGGCTAAGCGAACCTAGAAGGCCCGAAGGCCACAAGGCAGGATAGGGAGGCCCAGGAGGCCACTGAGCAAGGCAGAAGAGGCCATGGAGCAAAGCAGGGAGGCTTGAAAGGCCACAGAGCAAGGTAGGAAGCCAAGGATGGCCAGGTCAAGAAGCTGAGGTAACTTGATTAGGAGGAATGGAGAGAATGAACAGACTGGGTTAATTAGGGTTGAAGCTACTGTGTCATGTGAATGCCGAGGAGGTGGCCAGAGCAACTGTGAGCAAGGCTCGCTGGCAAGGAGGCAGTGTAAGCAGGCAGAACCGTGACACTTTGAAAATTGCGTACAAGATACCACATCTACTATTTCCTTGGGCGGTGGAACAGCGGCAAAATAACATTTAAAAATTAAAATATCATGCTTTGTTTACCTAAACACCTAACACCTTCCTGTACAATGCCTGTTTAATCCAGTTAAACATACGTGCATTGCGAAAGTTTGCATGTACTTTTAGCTGCGCTGAAGGGGACAGGATTTGACGAGGTCAGACTAGCTAGGTAACAATGTTATTATCTAGATAAATCCCTTTACAAATTAGCCTCTAATTGCTTAATAACTATTACCAGTGGCACCTTTAGTTAATGATGCAGCAAACAGGATATTTCACATCTTTGTGGATGCTCTAATTATGTTTGTTCTCAACCCAGCTGTAGAGGAAAATGACCTTATCTGAAGAAATGTAAAGAAAGGACATTGAAAGAAACTGAAAACAAAACTGACTTTTATCAAATGTCATATGGGGACAATAAAATATTTTTGTATTTATATTTACCCATGTGAAAACAGGATTTAATTATTGCCCCTTCCTTATCATTCATGCCAGACAAGTCCAAATATAAGTGAGTTATGTTCCCACCCCCACCAGCAGATGGAGACATAGGCCAGGACTCGGGGCAGGCATCGATCAAAGAGTGATCAGGGTCTATAGCAGAGGTCAATACCAGGTGGTAGGCAGGAGAGTGGTCCAGGTATATGGCAGAGGTCAATACCAGACAAGAAAAAGACAGGATGGACAAGGAGGACCAAGATAAGGGTGGACCAGGTCAAAGCAAAGGGAGGCAGAAGGCACAAGACAGCATGGCAAGGGAAGGCGAGGCACGGCAGGGAGAAGCAAGACAAGCATAGGAGCAAAAGCAACACACACTGTAGGCACGGTGAGAGATCTGTTGCTGAGGCGGGTTCTGGGAGCGAGGCTGGAGTTTAACTCCCCAGCCTTTGGTGATGCCAGCCTTGCGATGATGCTTGTTTCCCATTGCAGGGCCTGGTGGCGGAAAAGTACAAAGAACAGACTGATAAAAGACTCTGCTCTGTGCCACACTATAAACTTGGTGACAATCTGGTTGAGCACCTTGAAGTTTCCACCATGATTTATCAGACCTTTTCTAGTCATTCAACAAATAGAGCCCTGTTAGTTAACAAACCGAAGCTAACCTCCTGTGTTCAAGATATGCAACACCTTTTATGTATCTCTGCTTAAACCATTGCTCTTGCCAGGGCCATCTCGGCCCATCCCTGAGCCTACTCATGTGGCTTCAGAAGATGCAGAATATGAGGTTCAAACCATCCTGAACTCTAAGCACAACCAGAGGTGAATTGTACTACCTTATCTTGTGGAAAGGGTTTGGCCCAGAAGAAAACACTTGGGAACCTGCTTCTAATGTTCAAGGTCCCTCCTCTCCCCCCCCCCCCCCAATCTCATCAGGGAATTCTATTGGCTCTTTCCACAGAAGCCTAAGCCTAGATACCTAGGGAGGGGCTTAGAGGGGGAGGGCTACTGTCATAATTGTCCCCTCATGGGACAAACAATTGAAATGTCCCACTCAGCCTGAATAGCAGGAGCTTGCCATGCAGCTGGGATGCTGCTGTCCTGCCAGCCTGGACACCACCATGCTTCCCCGTACGTGCAGACACCTCAGCACATTTAAAGGTTCCGTGGCGCAAACCAGAACTACGGCGATTCCCTGATGACATCGGCGCAAGTGGGTACTTAAACCCCAGCCATGCTTCCCATCGGCACCTCAGCAACAGGTCCTCCTGCCTTGTAGTGCATGTTGCTCGTCCAGCCTGCCTTGCCTCATCTTGTCCAGCTTGCCTTGCCTCATTCTTTCCGCCCTGCCTTCCCCTGCCAGCTCCTACCTAGCCTCTTCCTCAAACTGCTTTCCTGTGTTCTGACCATTGCCTGGACCTTGACATTGCCTGAACTGTGCAAGCTCTTGACCATTGCTTGGACCTTGAAGTCTGATCTCTGTCAGCCCTGACCCATGCCTGGATTTGCCACTGCTGCCTGCCCTGACTTCACCTGCCTGCTGTCCGGGACTTTCACCTAAGTCCTGCTGGACCCCAAACCCAGGGGCTCAATCTGCGGGGAATGGGGTTGGTATAGGTGAAGCTTACCCTTGTCGTAGCTTGAATGGGTTTGCCAGCTTTCACTATGGGCCTTGCAGGTTCACCTGTGAGGCTGCGTCAATCATGCCACAGCCAGACAGTTTAGATTTGACCTTGTGCACACAGCTGAAAGTATGCGGACTGGATGGGCCATATGGTCTTTTTCTGCCGTCATGTGTCTGTGTTTCTGTTTTGTTTCTATGCAGGTACTTTTGCACTTAGAAGCATGTGAGTACAACGTATCCTCTTTGATAGAGCTGCCTGAATTTCCAAGGAGAGACTCCATGGAGCATTTTCTTGGGTCTGTCTGCAAGCTCCACAGAAAGTCTTCCTTGCACTTAAAATACTTGTTTTTGGCCAGCCCAGCAGCTCAGTGGCAGTACCCAGAATTGCTGTACAGAAAAGACAGAATTGATTTTGAGGTCCACATTGATACCCACTGAATGGATTTAAGGTGCACATGTACCAGGTCCAGAGGGAGTGAAAGACCATGGCCTCTGTCACTACAGGTGGCTGGGTTAGACGAGGAAAACAGTGGGGGGAAAACATCCAGGTAGCTGTGAATGAAAGCTCATGGTGCCAGATCCCAACTCTGGTTCCCATTACGTTGGAAATCCAAAGGAGCAAGCAGAAAGACAAAACAAGTACTTGTTTTCATTATGCAAAGATGGACTTTGTAAGCACTCTTCTTGCTGCCTCCCAGTGGGACACTAGGCTAGGTATTGTAAAACACAATAAACTTCCGATTCATGTTTTTGAAGGAAAGAGGACATTTTTTGATAAACAAAATGCCTAGCTATGGTAAAAAAAAAAAAAAATCAACTTTATTCTAAAAAGAAAAAAAAAAAAAATTAACTGAATATGTGTTAAATAATGTAAAAATCCGATAAAGAAGGGTGCTGGGAATAAGGCTAACAGAAGAGAGCTTGACTAGTGAGTCATGTCAGGGGAAAACTGGGGCAAGTGAGGATCAGAGAAAAAATTCTGGGAATCTGCTTGAGCACCTGACAAGTGGCTAAGACTATAAATACTTGCAAATACTCTCATGCTGTCCCAGAGCAGCCTGTTGTTAGAGAAGATGAGGACAAGGATAATGCTAATGCAGCAGACTGTTAGTCACTGATAACTGCTAATAATCCTTCAAGAATGCTGTTGGACCAGTGACCCCTGTCTTACCTGGAGCTCCAGTATCAGGTAGTAACTGTAGGTTAGACGCAGGCTGCTGCCAGAGTTTGGGCTTCTCATGGCATTCACATGCAGGTAAGGGTTTTGCAGCACAAGCCTGATTGCTCACGCTCACTCACAATTGAATGGACCTCCCAGCGCATAAGACTGCTTGTGGCCACTCGCGCCTTATCGAATGGGTCCCAGTATGAGGACTGCTGCTGGGCACTCACTCATTACTGAATGGTGCTGTTTTATTCTAATCAGACTGTAACAGTAGTAAAAAAAAAAAAAAAAAGATAAAATAATGATTGTGGTTTGTGTGAGCATATTTACATTATGTATATGTATGATATTTTGTCCATCTTTGCATGTCTCTCTCTACCTGCAGTATCCATCCATTCAACATTTGCATCATCTAACCAGTACCCTTTCAAACCCATGACACTGATTTTATAGCACGAATCTGTGATGGGGAGATTTGCTCTAAGCCTCTGTCCCTTGTGCTCATGATTGTGGGATGGGCCATGATGCCTGAAAGACAGAACATTAAGGAGGAAAAAATGCTAAGCTGATGGTGAGGCTGTGTTTCTGGTTTGTGAATGGATTTTCTGTCCAATTTTTTTTTTTTTTTTAAGGCTCGAAGGAAGTCTTTTTTTTTTTTTTTTTTTTTTAATTAATATTTTATTGGATTGTACACAAAACTTAATGATACAGAGTGTAGTGATAAGAACTGGTACAATAAACAGTTTAACAAGAGATATAAAATCACAGTACATCTGCTACAGGTGTTCTTTCGTAATCTTCATTCTTCCTCCCAATCACCGTCTAACATCCCTCCACATATGTCATCCTCTGGCCCCCCCTTTCCTCCCTTCCCACCCATTCCCCTTATCCTTTAATGCTGACCATCAGGGTAAGATGTATGTCGACTCTTTGGACAGCCAACTTGTATGTTGGCAGCCTGAGGACTATAGCATCCATATATTATGAGGATGCTTTCTTGCCCTGGATATATGGTTCCCATACTTTTTGAAATTGGGGTAATCGATTATGCCAGATCACTGATTCACTCTCCTTGCCCTGTTTTCAATGTCCTCCATTTGCAAGGACAATTCTTCCTGGATCTCTCTTAATTTCTGATTCTCTTCTTTTAACTTAGTGGTGTCTGCTTGTTGCTCCTCCAGCCCCTCCTCCGTCTCTTCCACGCGGTGTGCCAGATCAGACAGCTCACTCCTCATGCCTGCAAGCACTTCCCCCGACTCCTGCCTGTATTGTGCCACGTCACTTCGCGGCACCCTGAACCACGTCTGAAATTCGGAGCGGGAGGGCGGCTCGCAGCCTCCTTGTTCTTCCTGCTCAGAGCCTGTCTCCTCCTCCACCCCCGACTGTGCTCCGGGCCGAAGCGCCATCTTGTCTCCCTGCCCTGCTTCTAGTTCAGCCGCTGTTGCGGCGAATGAAAAACGTTTTAAATCGTTCCCTTTTTTTTTTTTTTTAAGGTAGACATACCAGGCAGGCTGAGTGCTTGATTGCTCTATTTTGTGGGTCTCGCCGCGGGCTAAGGACAGCAGATGTTACCCGATCGTCAGGGTCGGGACGTGGGCTCTGGGTTTAGGCGGCCATCTTGCCCGGTGATGACATCCGCTCTCAAAGGAAGTAGTTTTAATGAATGGAACACAAAATCATACCCAATCACCAAAAACAAAAGTTATAAATCTGTGAAAATTGTAAGTTTCTTGTCATTCTCCAAATGAGTAGGGTTTATGGGCAGAATCCATTCTTTGGCCTCTCTCATGCTGTGAAGTTTTGCTCCAGTTGGGGCATGGGAGTATTGGGGGAAGGCGGCTGGATAGGAGCGAGTTCAAGATATCTACAATAGCTGACACTGTCTCTTTGTACCAAAGAGGAAAGTGGCACCAGTTGCATTTACATTCATTAAAATTTGTGAATCTGCCTAACACAAACGGCCTAGGTGATGAACAAAATAACATACATCATTATAAGCAAATACAAAACCATACAGACTTTAAAACGACTATTAAATATAAAATTCAGTTAATATTAAAAGTAAACAAAGTAAAAAAAAAAAAAAAAGAGCAAAATATCTCAGTATAAAATAATAATGATCTAAAATAAGCTAAATTAAAAAGAAAAGTTTTGTTTCCTAAACCTCTTTAAGGAATCACATTGTCTAATATCAGTTGGGAGCTGGAGGTAATTAATACCTGCATGCTTGGGCCTCCTGCCATGTAGTGTTGCCAACCGGTAGGCCCAGGGCCAGTTCCTGCTCATCCCTTCAGGGGTGCACAAGTCTTGCTTTGCATCTCTCCTTTCTCCTGCTCACCTTGAAATGCTTTTGATACTTGCTCTTTTAATTCTTGTTTGTATTGGGCTCCTAAGGGGGTCAGGTTAATTGAAAATATCTGACCCCATTGCTAAATTCTGTTGTACACTTTTACTCCCTGCCGTTCCAGCCCCCAAATGATTATAACGCTGGTTCCATCCGTCCTCCTTGTGCACGATTAAAAGGGATCCTGTTCTATAACAAAAACTATTTTACTTGTCCTCCTTTTATACTTTGCTTTCATTGAAGTTGTGCCATGATATGAATCATTCACTCTTTGTGTCTCAGAAGAACTATAAATCTTCAGCTTTAGCCTTTTGCCTTATCTTGAAGCTTATCTGACCCAAACTAGCTTTGTTTGTTTCTTGGAAAATATAAATCAGCCTTAATTTGCTTAAAAAGCAGCAGCTTTTATAGGGACTAACCTCCACTCCCTCAGAAACAGACACACATTTTATCAAGAAATTCAGTAAATATTAGAACAAAGAAAATGACTGATAATCCTATAATTCAGCATTAGCTAGGACTGTGGAATTTATGTGATGGGAAAAACAAAATCATCTGGGATGTAGCACAATGATGTCATTTGAGGCGAGTATGTTTGCATGCTGGGGAGAGAACAGTGTGGAGGTGTAAAGACAGTTGTCAACCTTCAGCTACGCAGATGATGGCAAGTTTTCCTCACCTAGACCCTGATGTAATAAGACTTGAGTGAAAAAAAATATATATTTATGATGAACTTAAGCATACATTTTCTTTTCTCATGCACTAAAAAAACGTTTGTGGTCATAATAACTTAGTAATGATGGCAGAAAAAGACCAAATGGTACATCCAGTCTGCCCAGCAAGCTTCTTATGGTAGTAACTGCCGCTCTGTGCGGGTTACCCCCATGTTACTGTTAGGGTGGCCAACTTTTCCATGGACCATAACTGGACTCCCCACTAAACTTCATGATTTGGGAGGGGAGGGGGGAGGAAGGTTACCATCTACTGTCAGCTGCCTATTTACTCATTATTTGGCTTTGAACCAACCCCCTCAATATATTTTGTTTTATAAAATGGTATTTCAACTAACCTCATAAAGATATCAACTGCAGCCTCTCTCATGCAGTTTTGCTCTCTTTCACAACTAAAGCCTTTCTAATACACACCCACCTCCATACTTCCCCATAAACACACACAACTTCCCCTCCCAAACACACACACTCCTAAGCTCACAACTTCCTCTCTCATATACACGCACACTCTTAAACAGCCACCTCTTTCATACACACACACTCCCAAACACACAATTTCCTCTCTCATACACATGCACACTCCCAAACACACAGCCTCCTCTCAGACACAGGTGGTTCGCTCTTCCTTTCCTTAAAACCTTCCCAGCCTTTCATCTGTGTCTCCCTTGTGCTACCTGTCTCTCAATATGCCCTCCCCCACCTCTGTGCACTTCTTGTGCTGCCTTCTTGTCTCTAGCCCCCTCCCTCCCCTTGCTCATCTTTCTCTGCTCCTTCTTCTTCCCTCCTGTCTCCCACTCCTTCCTAGTGCCGCCTTCTTTATCTCTTTTCCTCATGAGTCCTTGTCTCCTTTGTGCCTCCTTTGTCTTTCTTCCCTTTCCCCATCTGTCTTCCTCCTTCCCTCATGCTCCCATTGCGCCTCTCCCCTTCACTTTGACCTTCCTTCCATAGCTCCTCTGTGTCTCTTTCCTCCCTTGCTCCTCTTGTGTCTATCGTCCTTTCCTACCCCTTTTTTATGTGTCCCTTCTGTCTCTCCTCTTTCCCCACCTTGTGACTCTGACTGTCTCTTTCTCCACCTTTTTCTTCTCTGTTCCCTCGACTGGCTTGCTGCAGCCCCTCTCTTGGGTCCTGGCCCAGCCCTCAGTGAAGGAGAGGGAGGGAACCCAGAGGGCATTGCGGCAGAGATCTTTGGAGCCCCTGGGAACTGAGGGCTGTGCTGTGCCCCGCCTTCTCTCCCCATCCCATCCAATTACAACACAGGAAAAGAAGCAAGAGGGTGGGGACACAGCACAGCTCCCTACGACCAGGAAGCTGTGGGAAAGAGGAGGAATCTCATGCAAAAACCAGATTTTCAGTGTCCAGTCAGTACTACCTGAAAATTCAGACAGTGTTGCTTGATGTGCTTTGCTTAGGGACTTGGCCGTAGAAGCAGTCCTGTGCTTTTTCCCTGATGTCCGCAGATGTAAAAATCAGGGACCATGATGGTTGTCAACTGAATCCAATTCCTTTTCACCCTCCCTCCGCCCCCCCTTCCCCATCAAAGCAGAGAGCAGTGTTGCAGTTGTGTCAAAACCATCAAGGCTTATTGGTTAAGGGTAGTGATCCCCATGCCGTCTGTTAAGATTAGTAACTGCCTCTCTGTGCAGCTACCTCTATGCTTATCAGTACCCCAGACAGTAAAAGTCGGAGCCCTTGTTGGTTGTTGTCTGAATCCAATTCCCCTTTTCCCCCCCTGCCATCAAAGTGGACAGCAATGTTGCAGCTCTGTTTAAAAAAAACAAAAAAAAAAAAAACCAACCCAAAAAAATGAGAACCCAGAGACTGAAAAAGAACTAACACTTAAAAATGCCAAAATTTCACTCAAAACAGCAATGCAAACACTATGGTGTATTCAATATATATTGAGGCACTTTATGTTAATGGGCCTCATACAAAAGCATCTAGACTGCACCACTGAATACAGTATCTCAAGCTTTATGTTCTACACTGCATATATAATGTTCTACATTGTATATATAATCCTTGGTCCATAATGAATTTACCACCATGTCACAAGTGTTACATATTTTTTTGAAAAATGTTTTATGTACTTAATTCTTTTTTGACGACTGAGAACAAAGTGAGTCAAAACTTATCTTGTAGCTCGTTTTTTAATTCATTTAAGAGTACGTGCTCTGAAGCAAGTTGACCATTTATATCTGTTTAGCACTGCACAGTAACTTTGACCCCTGATGAAGATATAACCATTGGAAACGCTGCCCCATCAGTGACAGTGCTACAGTTTCTGGCTAGTTCCTGTGCATTCTACATATCTAGAGCTACAAGATAAGTTTTGAACTTTCTCTTAGCACTTCCTGTATTGCTTGGGGGGTGATACCAGTTTCACTGGCCACCTCCTGTCATCCCCGATTCCTAGTTTAAGTGCTTGATAATGTATGATCTGAATTTTTTTGCTGAGCATTGTCTTTCCTGCCACAGACAAATATAGGCCATCCTTACCATGTACTCTTTTATTGCTCTATACACAGCCCCAGCCTCCAATGTATCCAAAACCCCTTGAGCTAGGAAATTGAAATTATCTATATGGCATAGCCTTTCCTTTCTGTTTCCATGAACAGGTAATGCTTTTGAAAAGGCAATAGCCTTCAATGTGTCTAATCCTTTCCCCTAGATTTTGTAAACCTTTCTTTACCTCAACGATACCATTTCTAGGAAGATGGATGATAACATTGATATCTGAGTATCTATTTTCTTCTGCAATTGCATTGACTATCTGGTTGGTAGTTCTACTTGCTGAGCATCCTGGAAGGCATTTAATAGCTGTGTCCCCCATCAAAATGGTTTCCCAAATTGGTTCCTCTGATGACTGAGTCTCCCAGCTGAAGAAACTTTCTTTTGACATTTGATCATGCTGAAGGTTTTCTGGGTGCATTGGGTAACTGCTTCCCTTTCAGACATCACTTCATAATGTATTGCTGGGGATTCTTCATTTTCCAATGCAGAAATTGCATTATGTAAGGTTAAAAGTGGGGACAGTGGATGTCCCTTCATCACAGGCCTTATTCTGCCAGAGCCCACTGCAATCCAATTATTCCTGGGTTTCTGAATCCTGGAGGTCTGACTCTCTGTGGGAGTGGGGGGGGATATACAACCAGCCTTTTCTTTTTTTAGCTTAATCAACAGTTATTTAAATGCACACTAGCAAGGATTCTAAAACCACTAGCTAGATTACATACATAGAGATTTCAAATCATGCAACATAGGAAATACTGCAGAAAATAGAACAATGTCAGCAAGAAATCAGTCTATATAATGGCTAACAAATTAAAAATTCATCTTCGCTGGTCACAAGCTCAGGTATGTGTTCTCTGGGGAGGCACGTGAACAATTTCTTTTATTTCTTTATAATAGTTCTTAATGAACCCCTGCAGTACTCTGTGAGTCACCAGACCCAAAGGCTACCAGCTTTTTTTCTTTTTTTTTTAACTTAATCAACAGTTATTTAAATACACATTAGCAAGGATTCTAAAAACACTAGCTAGATTACATACATAGAGGGCCGGATTTTAAAAGCCCTGCGCGCGTAAATCTGGCTGGATTTATGCGCACAGGGCACTCGCGCGCCGGGGCTTTGTAAAAGGGGCGTGTCGGGGCGGTTTGGGGCGGGACCGGGGGGCGTGGTGCTGGCCTGGGGGCATGGTCGAGGCCTCCGGACCAGCCCCCGGGTCGGGTGATGGCGTGTGCAGATTTACGCCTGCTGAAAGCAGGCGTAAATCTGCCAACAAAGGTAGGGGGGGTGGGTTAGGTAAGGGAAGGGAAGGTGCGGGGGGGGGGGGAAAGAAAGTTCCCTCCGAGGCCGCTCTGATTTCGGAGCGGCCTCGGAGGGAACAGGCAGTGCGCGCCGGTTGCACAAATGTGCACCCCCTTGCGCGCGCGCGCCGACCCCGGATTTTATAAGATACGCGCGGTTACGCGCGTATCTTATAAAATCCAGTGTTCTTTTGTTCGCACCTGGTGTGCAAACAAAAGTACGCGCTTGCGTAAATTTATAAAATCTACCCCAGAGATTTCAAATCATGCAACATAGGAAATACAGCAGAAAATAGAACAATGAGCAAGAAATTAGTCTATATAATGGCTAACCAATTGACTGAGCAATTTTCTCAGAAAAAGCAAGATACCCTCCAGTCACTAGTCACATTTTTTTTTAACTGTAGGCGACCTTCAGGACATATTGCTATGATACACTTAATCCCCCTAATAGACGCCTTATTGTTACAGAATACTATTGGCACCACCTATGTAATGTACAACCCATATGTTTTACTGGTGCCCTATTGTAAACCGTTATGATGGTGAATAACTTAATGACGGTATATAAAAACTCTTAAATAAATAGTGGAGAAAGGATCAGAGTGTGGAAAACACATGGTCTGCTCAACCTTAGATTTTTTTTTTAGATGGCATCAAAAGTCTTTGCCGTAGGTATTGGAGCCTGCAGACTGAGCTGGCTGCAGGCTTCAGATTTCCATCTGGAAGTGCAACAAGGACTTGCTGATATGTTGTGTATAGGAAAGAATCTCTTCAAAGAAAGGGTGAAGGAGTGGTCGCACAGATCAGGGATCAATTTACAATGCTCCAGCAGCTCTCCTCGGCACACAAGACCTGGCCTCTTTCTCCAGGAGGTATCTGAAGCCAAGACACAGGAGGCACTTATTCTAGCTGAGAAGGTGCTATCCTCTGCCCCCTCAGTCCTGTACACAGCAGACCCAAAGCAGCAGAGGGCATCTAATCCAGTCAAACCTGGAACGTAGCCAGTATCTTGGTACCCATGCTAGATGATCTTCTGGTCAAAGGGAAGCTACAGTTTTAGTAAGTTGGTGGCCCAGAGTAACTTCAGATGTGTGTGTCCTCAGCATCATAAGAGGATACAGATTGAACCTATTGGGTATTCTGCCAAATCAGTACCCAGACCCCAGTTGGGGTTACTCATTGCATCAGGAACAGTCTTGAATGGAACTCTCTGCCCTCTTAATGGCCAATGCAGTTGAGGCCGTGCCAAGACAAAGAGGGCTGGGATTTTGCTCCAAGTATTTCCTGATTCCAAAGAAAACAGGAAGATGCCATCCTATCTTAGACCTAAGGGCTTTGAACAAATTCATAAAAAAAGGAAAGTTCAAAATGGTTTCCCTAGACACCTTAATCCCCTTTAATTCAACAAGGGGACTGGCTATGCTGTCTCGATCTAAAGAATGCTTTCTTAGTTTATCTTGATTAGTGGCCTTTCTGAACTCAAGTAAATTAAAGCAATGTACAAACAATGTTTAATACAAATAAGAAAATAAATAATATACAAATAAAATAACACTAATAAAAATGAAAGCTATAGCAAAATAAAAAATAACAAAAAATATGAAAATAACTATAAAAAATTTCAGATTTTATCTTCAAAAATTCGGGAGAATAACTAGTTCTTGAGGCCCTACTAAACTTAATCCTACTTCAGGTGCAATAAGAGAGGAAGATAATTTTATTTTAAGTCTAATATCCTTTGAGGAGGCAGTTTCTGTTGAGAGGAATGTAGGGTATGACCTAGTTTTTTTTTTTTTTTAATTTATTTATTGAATTTTCATTTAAAACTTTTAAACAAAATTTCAAAATAAGTAATACAGAAATATAACCTAATACAAATAGTTACATAAAAGAAAATAATTTCTCTATTACATATCCTATAACGGGGGGGGGGGGGGAGCTAAATTTAAACAAATGTAATAATAATCAAAATATACAGTTCGGAGAGAGAGAGAAGATTTTTCTACTGGCCTATATTATTTCTTCCAGTGGTATCTTTATTTTATTTATTTTATTTAAATTCTTTTACTATACCGATTCTCAAGACGAGGTCTTATCGTACCGGTTTACAATAGAACAGGGGGAAACCAATTAACAATTAAGTAGAAGGTAAAGTTACATTAAACAGGGAGCGAGAACATGGGAGATGGAAGACAGGAAAGATTTTTAACACGATAACTGGAGAGTGATAAAATAACGAAAAACAATATAGTAGCGAGGCATAAACAGAGATTTATCCTAAGGAGATTATTAACATAATATATCCTGTGGGAGGAGGAGACATGGGAAGGTGAGCCGGGGGGGGGGGGGGGGATAGGGCAGGGACGGGACTGGAGAGGGGAGGGGGGAGGGATTAGGGAAGAGGTCGAAGGGTGAGAGTCAATGTTGGTTGATAGAGGATTCCTTCAACGGTAAGCTTGTGTGAACAGCCAGGTTTTCAGTTTCTTTCTGAAGGAGAGATGGCATTGTCCCTGGCGTATATCTGGGGGAAGCGAATTCCAATGGAGCGGACCTGCTGTCGAAAGTGCTCGCTTGTGAATAGAGTTGTGGCCCGAGGATTTGTTGGGGGGGGGCCTTGAGCGAACCTTTGTAGGCGGTTCTGATCGGCCTATCGGAAGTATGTAGTTCGAGAGGGATGGCGAGTTGGAGTGTGGATTGCTGGTGGACGGATTTGTGGATGATGGTGAGAGCCTTGAAGATTATTCTAAATTGGATGGGTAGCCAGTGTAGGATTTTTAGGATTGGTGTGATGTGGTCCTTACGATGTGTGTTTGTAAGGATCCTGGCCGCTGCGTTTTGCAGCATCTGTAGAGGTTTAGTAGAAGAGGTGGGGAGACCGAGTAGCAGAGCGTTACAATAGTCGATCTTTGAAAACAGTATGGCTTGAAGCACTGAACAGAAATCCTGGAAGTGTAAGAGCGGTCTTAGCTGCTTCAGGACCTGTAGCTTAAAGAAGCATTCTTTGGTTGTGGCGTTAATGAACTTTTTGAAATTCATTCTAGAGTCGAGGGTGGCCCCAAGATCTCTGACCTGGCTTGCTAGTGGAATAATTGCATTGTTGGCGAGGGGGTTGTTATCGTTAGGGGAGATAACCAGGAGTTCTGTTTTGGACGTATTAAGGACCAGGTTGAGACTCGAGACTTTTATCTAACAAAAAAGTCTCCAAATGTAGAGGGTCAATAAAACTATATTTCTTCCCTCTAAAAGAAATAATGCAAATAGATGGATATTTAAAAAAAAAGGTTGCCCCAAGGGCTAGCACTTTGACTTTTAGAGAGAGAAAGTATCTCCTTTTAGCCTGAGTGGCTCAAGACATGTCAGGAAACATTAATATCTTTTGACCACAAAAATTCATATCTCTGTGTTTAAGGAAGTCCCTAAACACTCTATCTTTGTCAGCTTCCAATAACAGAGAAACAAATAAGGTAGCTCTTCTTTGTATAATGTCAATTGACTCCTCAAGGAATGTGGAAACACCTATAGTTGAAATATCTGGATTTTCCTCTTCCACCACTCCATATTTCTTGGAGAAGTAGAAGACCTTTGAAAAAACAGGTATCTCTGTCTCAGCATATTGAAAAATTTCCTTGAAATATTTTTTTTAACATTTCACTAGGTGATAAAAGCCTAATTTGCGGAAAATTAACTAATCGTAAATTTCTATATCTCATCATATTTTCTATATTCTCTAGTTCTCTACGAATAGAGAGACTATCTTTAATCTGGGCTATCCCAGTATTTTCTAACAATTTAACTTTAGTTGTTACTTTACTCATATTATCCTTCAAACTAGTTACTTCCTTCCTTTGTTCTTCTATCTGTAATTTATTAACATTTACAATTCCTGACAGTGAATCATTCATTTGGGTTACATTATTATTAAGAGTAGCCATCAGTTTCCATATATCTTTTAGGGTTATGTTATCAGGGGGATCTATAGGCCAAACTATCAAAAAACTCCGGCCTCTCTTATTCTTCACTGACTTTCGCACAGTACTACAGTCTATTATCTTTTCCAAAATAGACTATTGTAATGCACTCTTCCTTGGTCTCCCTGCTACACACATTAAACCTTTGCAACTCCTACAGAACGCTTCAGCATGTATCCTTACTAACGCCAGAAAACATGACCATATCACACCCACCCTTATCGATCTTCACTGGCTACCAATACAGTCTCGTATCCTTTTCAAAGTTCTCTCCCTTATTCATAAAAGCATCATCAATGAAAACACGGACTGGATCAACCCCCCACTGCTTATCCGCACATCCACTAGACCTACTCGCACTGCCCTCCAAGGGACACTCCGCACCCTCTCTATCAAATCCACGAAACTTATTTCCACCATGAACAGAGCCTTTTCCCTGGCCGGCCCTACCCTTTGGAACTCTATGCCCCCAGACCTACGCTCTGAAACATCTACACCCAAATTAAAAAAAAAAGCTAAAAACCTGGCTATTCCTACAGGCCTACCCTTCCCTCAACAACCATCTTCCTGATGACCCTCTAAGCTGTGTATAATGCATTCCCTGTATCACCCTTTACAATGTGCCCCTGTTGACTTTTCTCACAATAACTTTCTCCCTGATGACCTCATGAGCTGTTTACACTTTTCTCGATGTATTATCCTCACAGTGTGCTTCTTGTATTATCTTTACAATGTGCTCCTGTCATCTTTTCCCTCTTCCGCCCCGGTTGAGGAACTGTCGTTCCCTCTAAATAGTTATCCAGTTTCCATTTGTTCATGTTTTTTCTCTTGTTTGCATCGTTTACTGTTCTATGTAATGGCACTGCCAAAAAGTTCTATGTAATGACACTGCCAAAATGTTTTAAGTTATCTGTAAACCGACACGATGTGCAAACGGTTGTCGGTATATAAAAACCTATAAATAAATAAATATTTCAGGCCTCTTAGATTTCCCTGTAGCCAACCCCACTTGAAAATTCAATAATGTTTCACTTAGCTGGTTCTCTCCAGGAATTGCACAGTCCCCTCCATCAGGTGGGCCGCCAACTTCTAACTGCAAAAAACCATCCGAAATTGATGCTTTAGTTTGTGATGGAAATGAAGGACCTTCACCAGGACTAAGGGATGCAGAAAACTGTTCCCCTTAAATGTCCTCTCGTGGTGATTCAATCCGTCTAACGATGTGATTGTCCATAGGTCCCCTCGGTGTTATTGGAGATACTGGGAAAGATTTTACTTTCCTTTTCCTCCCAATAGAATCCTTGTGGAGTAATCGGGAAGAATTCACCAGTTTTTACCATCCAAAGGGAACAAGAAAGAAAAAGAGAGGCCTTCTCCGGACTAAGCCGGACAAAGCCGCGCGCCGTCCACTGCTTGAATTTATACAGCGGATGCCAGCTGATGACATCAGACGCGTCTCTCTCCTGGGTCTCGCCAATCGCTAGATGTTCTCACCGGCTCTCAATGAAGATGATTTTCACCGGGTCTCAATCGCACAAATCAGTCTTTTCCCAGGGTGTTCTTTCTCATTCAGGGGCGTCTCTCTCTCCTCACTTACGCTCACCCTGATATGACCTAGTTTATAAATATCCAAAAGGTTGGAAAGGTTAAATAGGAACACCCCAATGAGGAGCCTTAAAAATAAGGCATCTGATCTTAAATTGGATACGACACAAGATGGGAAGCCAGTGGAGATCAAACAATATGGGGTGACATGATCAGATTTCTTTTTACCAAACATCAACTTAGCCATAGTATTTTGTACCCTTTGAAGCCTTGTTAGAAGATTGGAAGTGCATCCATGATACAAAATTTTGCAGTAGTCAAGACAAGTTAAGACCAGGTTAGCGTTTTTAGATCCTGCTGATCAAGAAAGGGTCTTGAGACACCGAATGACATACAAGAAATAGCCAACCAATGAGAACTGGATACTGTATAGAAAAAGGGTTTTACAGTATAGTATATAATGGAATGCAATAAATAGAGGTGTCAGCAAGCCAGTCAGTGTGCCCAATTAACATACAGGCCACCTGGTCTTATCAATCATTCATTCTTAAAAGTATATTTTTTTTAAAGGTTTTTTTGTAAGCACTTAAAAGAAACAACAGTCTATAACAAATTTTACATGAATCCAAATTTCAGGATCCACTTCCAGAAACCCCAACAATGGCCTGGGGGGTGCCTGGGGGCGTGTTAAGAAAGTGGGCACTGACTGTTCAGCACCCGCTTTCTGTGCCAAAATATTGCATCTGCCCCACAGGGCTCTGCCTGCAAGGTCACTGACGTGCTGTGCAAGGGATTCTTTTTTTAGAGGTCAATGAGGAAGTTTCCCTCATTTATCTTATCTTAGTGCATTGTTTCTTCTTACCCTCTCTTAATTACGCCATCACCTAAAGCAGATTTATAGCAGCAACACTTCCTGCTGCCAGAGTCTAACTGAACCTTAAGGTTTACTTACCAGCTGGGACTTGTCATACTGTTCCTCTTCAACTTTGGCAGCCAATGTGTACAGTCCTGGAACAGGCGAGCCATCACCCAGTAAATAAATGTAGAAACTGAACTAACACACCAGCAAATCAAATAAAGCTTATTCCAAAGAGGACAATTAAGTTAAAATAAATAGAAAAAGAAATGAATTAAGAAATGAGGTCAATTTGATTAATCCAACTCTAAACACTCATTTTGTTATGTAGGCATTAAAAAGGGAGGAGACTGGCTGATTGCAAGGAGGCCAGAAACAAGGTGGTGCCCTTTGCTAGGCCCCCTCGCCCTTCTTCTCCCCTTCTGTTTTGATGTAAGTTCAGTTACTCGTGGGACTCTGGGAATAGGGAGCACTGTACTCCAGAGGGTTTAAGTGATGGCAAATAGTTCCCTCCCTCTGCCCCCAGTCTGAACAGCTTGTAAAGAATGCTCCTTTCTTTATTGTCACACTGGCAGAGTACCTGATCCTGAGAATGGGTTGTTAAATTGACTGTGGCTGGCCAGAGGACAGATTACAGTCTGGACTCCAGTTTTCTCTTGCACATCTTTATTCTCCACACACAAATATACTTCCAATACTACTTACCTTGCAGTTCTTCAGCAAAAACATCATCACTAGGTCGGTTATGTTATAAGGAGCTGCCTTCACCTTCTCCCCAGGGCCTCCCGTGCTCTCCTCTGAGCTTTTGCTTTGCTCCTACTCAAAGGAGACACCCTGTACCCAGAATGCCCTGCATTAAGGTGGACTGGGCCCAGACTGCTGGGACCCGCCTATTAAAGTGTTCTGAGGGTTTCTATAGGGCACTCTGCCACAATCCCTCCCCCTTAGCTCAGCGTTACCCAATTGAGCGACTGCCCCTACCAGGGCTATGTCCTGCAGTAGGACACCACCACGCTTGTTCTTGGGTCCTGTCTCAACCTGGGACACCCTCTTTCCCTTTCTCACCCCCGCCTGCCTTAGAATTTGGGGTTCCAAACCAGTGAATGCCTTGCACTTTACCCGCTGGGGATTCTCTTTATCAAGGATAGCCTCCCCCAACCTTTTGGGTTTTAGATGAGGCTTTTTGCAACTCCTGAAGCCCTCTTGGTTCTCTGGGTGACTCTCCCTGGTTAGCCCAATTCCCCAGAATGTCCATTTCGCAAGTCTGTGATTGCAACTTGTCTTCTCGAGACTGATTCTCCAAAACTCCATTTTCTCACCAGTCCTGGCTTCTGCAGTCTCTTCCTCTTTTTGGTAGTGGCCCAGTTTTTTCCCCAACCACTTCTCCTCCATCTGCTAGACCTCCGGGCTCCAGACCTCTACCACCGCCTCCTTGTTCTCCTCTTGTTCTGGCTTTATCGCCTCATCTTCCTGTGCACACCGTCCTCAGTGAGTGGGTTAGCCTTACTAGGGGGCTGCTGCTCTCGAGTTCGCAACCATGCATGGGACTCCTGTCCTCCCATGGAAATCTGTACCACTTGATCGTGTTGCAAGTTACCTTGTACCTGTGTCCCATTTTTCTTGAGTCCATTCACAGGTCTTTTATATTCTTCTCTTATTGTGCACTGAAACTGTCCTTGCCCTTCTGAGATTTGCTCTACAATCAGTTTCAGCAGAGCAGTTTGTGTTCTCTGGCCCATTGTCAGGACTCTTTATAGTGCCTTTCTTAGGAGACTCTCTGGGATAATCCTGGTTAGGCTTGGTCATCACTAGCTCCCGTGTTGCTTCACCAGGCTCCACTGTAGCGTCCTCTTTCGGCCACTCTCAGGGTTGCTCCTTGTCAGCATTGGTTATCACTAGCTCCCCTGATGCTTTGCCAACTTCTACGACAGTGCCATTTTCAGGCCAGGTTAGCCTTAACCAAGCCAGTCTTCTCTCCTTTTTGTAACTCCCACCTTTTCTACCTCACTGGGTTGCTGCACTTCTTCTGCCTTCAGGCTTCCCAAGGTTTCTGGAGCAGGTTCCCCCGTTTGTTCATTACCACAGTGTTCTCTCTGGCATTTTGCCTTAGCTCTGCTTCCCATTGGATCACTTCTGCTGAAATCTCCTGAATTTCAGCAACCAGCTGCCGCCATTTAATTCTGCCCCCTTCTCTCTGGGCATCTATGGCATCTGGGAAAGGCTTTGCTGGCCCCACTGACCTGGCTGACCTTTCCATCTGCTGTATCTCCAGTCCCAGGTTTTCCCTTTCAGCTGGCTCTTGGGACTGGGGAACGCCGACGAAACAGAAATAAATTGCTATGCACTTCCTTTAAGCCCTCTGGCTTCTCTTTCCCCAGAAAATAAACCCCTACATGTATCTTTCCAGGGCTAGGAAGAAGGAAAAACAAAACACAATACTGCTAGCCTGCCTGGCCCTTACTTTCTGCTTGACCCCTGACTAGACAGGTGGGTATAATTCCCTTGGCCTGTCGCCATTGCTGGGTTGTGGATGTGTGAGACCCCCAGGAATAAGAGGAAAAAAAAACCCTCTACATGTTTTTTTTCTTCCTTCTGTGTGCTTTATACTAGTATTTCTCTGTGCGGTACTTAAGGCAAAAAAATCCTCTCTCTTCCTTCACTTTGAAGCAGAGATCCTGCCAGTGCAGACATGTTCTACAAACTCTTCTCTTTCAGACACTTCTAGGAGACTTGGACGTCTGCCTGGGCAGTGGCTTAGCACAGAACATCCCCAACCTGATACTATGTGTCACAGAGCAAGAGTGGTCTATGGCTGACTGGAGGAAAGATTAGTCTGGACTCCAGTTTTCTCTTGCACATCTTTATTCTTCACACACAAACATTACATCTAAGACTGCATACCTTGCAATACTTCAGCAGAAACAACATCAGTAGGTTAATTATGTTATAAGGAGCTTCCTTCACCTTTTCCCCAGGGCCTCCCTTATTTATTTATTTCTTAATTTTTCTATACCGATGTTGGTATATACCTTCACACCGGTTTACAATATTTCCTTAAAATAAAATAAACATAAAATACAATATTTCATAAAAACAGAATATGCTGAAAATTTAAACAGTTCATACTAAATAAAAAACTTCAATCATATGAATACTTAAAATAAAATTATATAATGCATTAAAGTATTCAAATTTAAAAGCAAAAATCATAAACTTTAAAAAAATAAAAACATAATACATAAAATGCTCTCCTCTGAGCTCAGAGGAAACACCCTGCACCCAGAATGGCCCTTGTTAAGGTGGACCAGGTTCAGATTGCTGGGACTGGTCTATTAAGGTGTTCTGAAGGTTTCTATAGGGCACTCTGCACAATGATTATGAATACATGAGGAAAACAGTTAGGAAAAAACTGAAAGGAGCAGCTGTAAGGGTAACAGGTATGGAAGCTGTTTAAAATACCTCTTGGAAGCCCAGATCAAATGTATCCCATGCATTAGAAAAGATGGAAGGAAGGTTAAATGACTACCGACTTGGTTAAAAAGTGAGGTGAGAGAGGCTATAATAGCTAAAAGAACATCCTTCAAGAAATGGAAAAGGGATGTGAATGAAAAAAACCGGAAACAGCATAAGTACTGGCAAGTTAGATGCAAAGAATTAAGGAAGTCAAAGAGAAATATGAAAAGAAGCTTGCTGTGGAAGCAAAAGCTCATAATAAAACCTTTTTCAGGAACATTCAAAAAAGCCTGCGAGGGAATCAGTTGGACCATTAGATGATCAAGGGGTAAAAAGGGCACTTAGGAATGACAACATAAGAACATGCCATACTAGGTCAGACCAAGGGACCATCAAGCCCAGAATCCTGTTTCCAACAGTGGCCAATCCAAGTCACAAGTACCTGGCAATACCCAAACTTTAGATAGATCACAAGCTACTATTGCTTATTAATTACCGTCATAGCAGTTTATGGATTTATCCTCTAGGAACTTATCCTAACCTTTTTTAAACCCAGTCACACTAACTGCTGCAACCACATCCTCTGGCAATGAATTCCAGAGCTTAATTATGTGCTGAGTGAAAAAGAATTTTCTTTGATTTGTTTTATATGAGCTACTTGCTAACTTCATGGAGCCATAGTAGAGAAACTAAATGAATTCTTTGCTTCAGTCTTCACTGAGGAAAGAGCCGGACTTGGGGGGGGGGGGGGCAAGGGTACTGGCCGCCCTGGGTGTGAAACCCAAGGGGGCATTGTCAGCTAGGTTGCTTTTACCTATGGGCATCAACACAAAGGCTCTGCCCCAATGACACTATTGGCCAATGCCCAAAATCTCAGGCAGCTTCCTACTCCAGCCCCTCCTCTCCCAGGCAGCATGCAAGAAACTGGATGAGTGTGAGCCTGGAGTAGAAAGAGTACAAAACAAACAAGAACCCACCCTAATCCAGGCCTTTTTCCTCTCTTGTGCCCCACTCTCCTCCTATCTGCAGGGAACAGAAAGGTGTGAAGAGGATAACAGAAAATATTTCTATTTCTAATGTGTGATTCCTTACTCTGCATTTGGTGAAGGTCTGTCTGTGTTCTATATGTATGATGGAGGTAAAGTATTCTGCTAGCATGTAGGTTGCCTTTTCATGCAGGGTTGTTGCTATTTGAATTCTGGGAGTTAATGCTGTGTTGCTGTGGCAGGCTTGCTATATAGGTTCTGTGTGTTTGGTGTTACTTCACAAAATGCTTGGTAACTGAGGGACTTTGTGTATCTGGATTTCCAGAAAGCATTTGATCCATATGAAGACTTCTTAGGAAATTAAAAAGTCATGGGATAGGAGGCAGTGCCTATTATGGATTGGACACTGGTTAAAAAATAGAAAATAGAGAGTAGGGCTAAATGGTACATTTTCCCAGTGGAGAAAGGTCAATAGAGGAGTGCACCATGGATCTGTTCTGGGACCAATGCTTTTACATATTTATTTGTAAACTTTTATATATCATTGTTTGGAACGTGCCGTCACAACGGTTTACAATAAAGATAAAGTAAACATAGGAAAATTGTATACTGTAAAATAAAATAGAACTAAAAGGTAATTAATCATACAAAATTAGAATACATAACATATTAAAATGATTCAGAGTTAAATAAAACAATTACATAAAAGAATAAATACAAGCCTTCAGAAATCATAAAAACATTGTAAGATAACTTATTAAGTTAAAAATAATTTCTAACTTCTAATCCTGTAAAAACAAATTAAAGGTGGGTAAAAATAATCCAAATAAATAATTTCATAAAATAAACCAATGTATGTGATGGTGATTAGCTGATGCCTTCGTTATAAGTTTGCTCGAACAGCCAAGTTTTAAGATATTTTCTAAATAGTTTTAAATCACTCTGTAACCTTAATTCCACAGGCAAGGTGTTCCATAGACCTGGTCCTGCTAAGGAAATTGCTCTTTCTCTAACTGAAGTAAGCCTTGCTGATGAAACTGAGGGTATTGATAAGAATCCTTTATTGGCTGATCTGAGATTACGTTGAGGTGTATGAATCCAGACTACAACATTTAACCATTCAACTTGATTGCCGCAGATTGCCTTATGCAAAATGCAGAGTACCTTATAGTCAATGCGTTTATCGATGGGTAGCCAGTGTAGCGATTTTAAAATGGGGGTGATATGTTCTGTTTTTTGTTTTTTTTTTGCAACTAGTTAGAATACTAGTGGCAGTGTTTTGGAGAATCTGTAAAGGTTGAATTGTAGATTTGGGTAAGCCTAGCAGAAGAGAGTTGCAGTAATCAACACCAGTGAAAATGAATGATGCAATATTGTTCTGAAATCGTTTGGATGTAAAAGTGGTTTTAGGAGTTTTAACATCAATAATTTATTAAACCCTTCTTTAATCTTTATTGATATGTGCTTTTTAAAATTTAACTCAGGGTCAGTCCAAAAGCCAAGGTCTCTCACTTTATCCCCTAATTTAATTGAAATCTTATCTAGTTGAATAGTGCTGTTAATATTTGTTATGTTGATTTTCCTTTCAAGTAAGATCCATTCTATCTTATCAATATTAAGGGTGAGTCTCATGTGTATCAAGAGTTGTTTAATAATATTAAGATACATTACTGCTAATTTAAAAGCTTGTTCTAAGGTGTCTGATATTGGGATGATTATCTGGATGTCATCAGTGTATATATAATACATTATGCCAAGTCTAGAAAGGAGTGTGGCTGAAAGAGAAGAGCCTTGCTGGACTCCTGTTTCGAGTGTTATTAATTCAGATTTGGAAGTGTTTATCTTTACCTGGGAGGTTCTATTGCTAAGAAATGATTTGAACCAGTGTAGGGTTGTTCCGGTTAGACCGATTTCAGATAATCTGCACATAAGACTTTTATGATTGACTGTATTAAAAGCTGCAGATAAATTAAGTAAAATCAATAGATATCTCTGACCATTGTCAAAACCTCTCATAATGGTGTCTGTTAGAGAGAGGAGTAGTGTCTCTGTACTGAAATGTTTTCTGAAGCTGTGCTGCATTGGGTAAATAATGTCATTGGTTTCTAAGTGTTCTGAAAGTTGTTTTAATATTACCTTCTCGATTAATTTTACAAGAAAAGATAAATTTGATATAGGACAATAATTACTGAAGTCATTGGGATCTAAGTTTTTTGTTTTTGTTTTAAATGATGGGTTTAATGATCACTAGTTATAATAAATGTGGTAAGATGCCTTCTTCCAGTGATTTGTTGATAATAGCTGTGACAGGTGAAGCAATTGTCTGCGTTAATTCCTTCAATGTATTATTGGATTTTCGTCCAGTGAATATTTGCAGGATTTAAAGTTTTTATTAGCTATTTAACTTCTGTGATAGAAACCAATTCAAAGTTGGACCAGTTTTTAACGTCTTTACTGGTCAGTGTGATATCTTGTTGGGGTGTTTTATCTAAAATTTCAGTGAGTTTAGCTATTTTATTTTAAAAAAATTTTGCAAGGTCTTGACTCAGGTTTTTATTATTAATAGCATTAGTTGGGTTGTTATCAGAAGTTAATTTTTTTACTATATTAAAAAGAGGTTTTGGGTTGTGCGCGAAATTCTGTAATTTTTTACTGTAATAATCTTTTAGTTTTATTTAACAAATTGTTATAGTATGCCAGATAGATATGGTAATTTGCTAAAGTTAAGGAACACTTCTTTTTTCGCCAGGCCTTTTCTTTTTTTCTTAAAATAAGTTTGGTAGCTTTAAGTTGTGTATTGTACCAGTGATTGGATTTCTTTTTTGAATTGTCAATGCATTTGTTTTTTTACGGATTGATGTGTTGGCAATCTTTGAAGTAATGTGAAACCAAGATTGAGAAGCATTATTGGTATTTGAGAGGTCAATATTTATTAGTTGTTTTTCAAGTTTTTATTGAAGTAAGTTATTGGGGAATGGAGGTCGATATTTGAAACTAATGTCATTGGTGCTTTCTTTACTTCTTTTGATGTCAAAAGAAGTAGAACACGGTAACAGATAGTGGTCAGACCAGGGAACAGGGGTGAATGTTATCGATGAATCAGAAGTATATGTATTATTAATAAAGATTAAATCCAGGGTATGGCCTGCTTTATGGGTCAGATTGTCAGTTATTAAAGTAAAACCTAGTCCAGTCATTGAGTCTAGAAGGGTTTGACATGAATGTGATTAGGGTATATCATCAGTGTGGAGATTGAAGTCTCCAAGAATGACAGTGGGTTTATTATGAGTGAGATTTGAAATGAAAAATTCTATTAAAGGTGAAATATTATGTTCTAACAAGCCAGGAGGGCAATAGACTAAGCATATTTGTAATACATTTGAATTGAACAATGCAATTTCGTATTGATGTGGGAGATTGTGGTACTAACTTCATCATAACTTTTTTTTAATTTAATAAACAACCTGGAAATGGGAACGAGTAATCAAATTTGCCAATGATACAAAATTATTCAAAATTGTTAAATCACAAGAAGATTGTGAGAAATTGCAAGAGAATCTTGCAGAACTAGGGGACTGGGCATGCAAATGGCAAATGAAATTTAATGTGGACAAAGTGGCCGATGCAATATCATGCACGAAAAATCATGCATTCAAACTGGGTGCCCGTTTTTTCAATGCATGTACATCCACCTCTCCTGGGGGCCCGATGCAATAATCAAATGAGCTGTCACAATTAAAAGGATGCACTAGGGATAATTTGTGCATCCCTAGCACATCCTTGGCATTGTGCACCCAGGAGTCATGTGCTAGTTACGAAAACAGATGCTCAATACGAGCATACATTTTATCCCGCAGTAGCTAATTTACTGACACAATATACATGGCCTAGAGTGTGTATATTGTGGGTGTATATTGGGCACCATGAAAATTTTTTTTCTGTCAAGCCTTTTTATTTTTGTTTTTTTTAGTTGAGCCCTTGATGTGTGGCAAGGCTTAATGCCAGCTCTGTGCTGGTGTTACATTTTCCATGTTAAAAAGTGTGCGTCAAGCACACTGATTTTTTTGCATCGGGGGTAATAGCTAATAGCCTGATCTATATGGCATTTACATGCGATGAGTGCTATTAGCTATTCCCATTATTACATCAGGAGTTATTCTAGCGTGTCCAAAACACGCATCTAACCGTGAGTTCAGCTGTGCGCTAGGCTGAGCGCACTGTATTGCATCGGCCCCTTAGGAAAGAGTAACCCACATTGCAAGGTTCCACATTAAGAGTCATCATTCAAAAGAAAGATCTAGGCTTCGTCATTGGTAACACATTAAAATCTTCTGCTCAGTGTGCAGCAGCAACTAAAAAAGCAAACTGAATGCTAAGAATTATTAGAAAATCAGTTCTGGTTCCCACTTCTTGAAAAAGATTTAGCAGAATTAGAAAAGGTACAGAGAAGGCAACCAAAATGATAAAGGGGATGGAATGATTCCTCTATGACAGTTGTTCTCAACCCTGTCCTGGGGACCCCCCAGCCAGTCGGGTTTTCATGATATCCATAATGAATATGCATGAGAGAAAATTTGCATGCACTGCCTCCATAACATGCAAATTTTCTCTCATGCATATTCATTGTGGATATCATGAAAACCCGACTGGCTGGGGGGTCCCCAGGACAGGGTTGAGAACCACTGCTCTATGAGGAAAGCCTAAAGAGGTTAGGACTACAAGCTTGGAGAAGAGATGGCTGAGGGGACATATGATAGAAGTCTATAAAATAATAAGTGGAGTAGAACCAGTAAAAATTGGCTGTTTATTCTTTCAAAGAGTACAAAGGCTAGTGGACACACAATGAAGTTACTAGATGATATATTTTAAACTAATAAAAGGCAATATTATTTTATGCAACACATAATTAAGCTCTGGAGTTCGTTGCCATAGGATGTGGTGAAAGCTATTAATATAGCTGAATTTAAAAACAGTTTGGACAAGTTCCTGGAGGAAAAGACCATAAACTATTATTAAGGTGGAGTTGGAGAAATCCACTGCTTATTATTGGGATAAGCAGCTTGGAATCTATCTATCCTTTGGGATCTGCCAATACTTGTGACCTGGATTGGCCATTGTTGGAAACAGGATACTGGGCTTGATGGACACTTGATCTGACCCATTATGGCAAAGCTTATGTTCTCATGTTCTTAATGTGCCACATAATTGCCTTAGGATTTCAGAAACTTTGACTCAGAATGTTCCAAGACTTGCCACAGAATCTACCTTTGAGTTGCCAAGGGAAACTGGGAGCTGTATTATACCGCATAGTTAATCCAGAAAAGGAATAATTTAGCAGACTGGATGGGCCAGTTCAACTTTTTCTTTCATCATCTGATCACAGCTGCCTATGTTATGCCTGGATAAAGTTTTTTCTGCACTTAGGTGACTGTTATCTGTTTTCTATGTACATGTGGTATTGGGTGGAAGAGTTTGAATATCACTGTTTGTTTATTTATTTAAAATCTTTTATATACCGTCGTTAAGTTATTTACCATCACAACAGTTTACAGGAAGGCACAAATCATAACATAAATTATTCGACGTTTAATAAATGTGCCAAAAATGGTTTGGTAACAAAGTTTGTATAAATATACAGCTATAAGCGGAGTTTGTAATGTTAGATTCTTTGTAAGTGTGATACCTAGGGATATGCATTCATTTAAAATGAATGCACAAAATGCGATGAATAAGGCCAATTTGTTTCATTTAGGGGAACCCCAAAGTTAATCAGGGGCCCCCCAAATGAAACAAACATTATTTGTTGCATCCATTTTAAAGAATGTATCGGATGCCCATGAGATTGTGCTGTGTGCTGGTTATGGAAACGGACACTCAGTACGAGTATCCATTTTATCCCGCAGCAGCTAATTTACTGGCACAATACACACACACACAATATACATGACCTGGAGCGTGTATATTGTGTGCCCTGAAATTTTTTTTTCCATCAAGCCTTTTTATTTTTGTTTTTTTAGTTGAGCCCTTGATGTGTGGCAGGGCTTAACACCAGCTCTGGGGCTGGCGTTAAATTTTCTGTGTTAAAAAGCGCACATCACGGATCACATGCTGAACTGTTTTAAAACACTACATGCCCACAATCCAGATGTGGGGCTTTGAGAAGTGCAATTTCGAATTCTTCATCTGACTTATTACGATGACGTTTGCTGCTTTTGGATGGGCCTTTCAGATTCCCCTTATGTATCAAGTGTAGCAGGGAGGAAGGTACTTTTATACATTGCCTCCTGCAATGTCAGACTCTCACACTGTTTTGGATTATTGTGTTGGGAACTATTACTCAATGTACAGGTATTGCCACGCATACCTCAGGATACATTTTGATGACACAACCCCTCACTAGCACAACACCATGTAATCTCTCTAAGGCAAAGTTTGGACGACTGACCACTCTGTTGGCATGCCGCACTATCTTGTCGGTTTGGGTGGAACCTGCGACTCCACCTTCTGTTGTGGCATGGTTTCACAGGATGGCATCGTTTACTTATTTTTTATCTATTTATTTATTTATTAACTTTTCTATACCGACATTCATGGGAAACATCACGCCGGTTTACATAATAACTGAAGAAAGGCGGAAAATTACAATAAACAGGGGAGCGGGGGAGGGGCGCAGGGAGGAAAATGATTGAGGGGTTAAAGGGGCACTTAGAGAAGATAAGGCCATTGTGGAAAGATTAAATGATTTCTTTGCTTCGGTGTTTACTGAAGAGGATGTTGGGGAGGTACCCGTAATGGAGAAGGTTTTCACGGGTAATGATTCAGATGGACTGAATCAAATCACTGTGAACCTAGAAGATGTGGTAGGCCTGATTGACAAACTGAAGAGTAGTAAATCACCTGGACCGGATGGTATACACCCCAGAGCTCTGAAGGAACTAAAAAATGAAATTTCAGACCTATTAGTAAAAATTTGTAACCTATCATTAAAATCATCCAATGTACCTGAAGACTGGAGGATAGCAAATGTAACCCCAATATTTAAAAAGGGCTCAGGGGCGATCGGGAAACTACAGACTGGTTAGCCTGACATCAGTGCCAGGAAAAATAGTGGAAAGTGTTCTAAACATCAAAATCACAGAACATATAGAAAGACATGGTTTAATGGAACAAAGTCAGCATGGCTTTACCCAGGGCAAGTCTTGCCTCACAAATCTGCTTCACTTTTTTGAAGGAGTTAATAAATATGTGGATAAAGGTGAACCGGTAGATGTAGTATACTTGGATTTTCAGAAGGTGTTTGACAAAGTTCCTCATGAGAGGCTTCTAGGAAAAGTAAAAAGTCATGGGATAGGTGGTGATGTCCTTTCGTGGATTGCAAACTGGCTAAAAGACAGGAAACAGAGAGTAGGATTAAATGGACAATTTTCTCAGTGGAAGGGAGTGGACAGTGGAGTGCCTCAGGGATCTGTATTGGGACCCTTACTTTTCAATATATTTATAAATGATCTGGAAAGAAATACGACGAGTGAGATAATCAAATTTGCAGATGACACAAAATTGTTCAGAGTAGTTAAATCACAAGCAGATTGTGATAAATTGCAGGAAGACCTTGTGAGACTGGAAAATTAGGCATCCAAATGGCAGATGAAATTTAATGTGGATAAGTGCAAGGTGATGCATATAGGGAAAAATAACCCATGCTATAATTACACAATGTTGGGTTCCATATTAGGTGCTACAACCCAAGAAAGAGATCTAGGCGTCATAGTGGATAACACATTGAAATCGTCGATTCAGTGTGCTGTGGCAGTCAAAAAAAGCAAACAGAATGTTGGGAATTATTAGAAAGGGAATGGTGAATAAAACGGAAAATGTCATAATGCCTCTGTATCGCTCCATGGTGAGACCGCACCTTGAATGCTGTGCACAGTTCTGGTCGCCGCATCTCAAAAAAGATATAATTGCGATGGAGAAGGTACAGAGAAGAGCTACCAAAATGATAAGGGGAATGGAACAGTTCCCCTATGAGGAAAGACTAAAGAGGTTAGGACTTTTCAGCTTGGAGAAGAGACGGCTGAGGGGGGATATGATAGAGATGCTTAAAATCATGAGAGGTCTAGAACGGGTAGATGTGAATCGGTTATTTACTCTTTCAGATAGTAGAAAGACTAGGGGGCACTCCATGAAGTTAGCATGGGGCACATTTAAAACTAATCGGAGAAAGTTCTTTTTTACTCAACGCACAATTAAACTCTGGAATTTGTTGCCAGAGGATGTGGTTAGTGCAGTTAGTATAGCTGTGTTTAAAAAAGGATTGGATAAGTTCTTGGAGGAGAAGTCCATTACCTGTTATTAAGTTCACTTAGAGAATAGCCACTGCCATTAGCAAAGGTAACATGGAATAGACTTAGTTTTTGGGTACTTGCCAGGTTCTTATGGCCTGGATTGGCCACTGTTGGAAACAGGATGCTGGGCTTGATGGACCCTTGGTCTGACCCAGTATGGCATTTTCTTATGTTCTTATGATAAGAGAGAGAGAAACAGCAGTGAAATAAAGGCAGCGGGAAGTCAATAGGAACAGTACCAGGGGGTGGTACAGGCAGAGTTATAATTGGACAGAGCGATGCCAACGTTTATTTACAGGGCATGAAGGCATAATATTATGTACAGGGAGAGGACCGAAATACAACAGGGGAAAAACAATTTTTACATGTATTAAATTTTACAGGTATTGCATTTTACAGGTATTGCATTTTACAGTTTTTGCATTTTATAGGTGTTAAGATTTACAGGCATTAAGTCTTAGGTGATAAATTAGAGGTTAGGGAAACGCAAAGGAGGGGTGGACGAAAGAACTGATTTATGAAACAGAATTTAATGGAGCTGGCAGGACTATTTCTCTGGAAGCCGAAAACGAGATAAATCATATGAGGAATGTTGGCATGCTTGTTTTGTGCAGTTGCCCTTGGATGTACCGGCTGGACTGTTAAATGTTGGTTATAATAAAGTTTGGGAGTGAATTCCCTGGTGGGAGGGGGGTTAGGGAGGAACAATGTATGAGGATATGTGACTGGATAGATATGGAAAAGACAAATGGTTGAGTGTGGATGAGATGTGAGGTTATAAGAGTGGGAGTGAATGATGCGGATATATATTTGGGATAAGGGGAAGGTTGTGTGTGAAGGGGAAAAAAGAGAAAAGAAAAGGGGATGACAACATCTCGAGACTTTTTTGATAATTGTTGGGCCTATGCTACTGTTTAGTACATCATGTTAGTTGATGTTGGACTCTGTTGGGTCTAATTGTACTTTACTGGTCTGTTCAATGTAATGGTTTGTAATTCCCTTTGTTAATAAAAATTATTTTGAAAAAAAAAAGTGCATGTCAGGCGCATGGCGATTTTTAGCTAATAGCTACATCTACATGGCATTTATATGTGATGAGTGGTTTAAGCTACACACTTGTTAGGATGCATTTTTTGGACATGTAATTCCCATTACTGCATCAGGTGTTATTCTAGCGTATCCAAAACGTACATCCAACCTCAAGTCAAGCTGTGCGGTAGGCTGAGCGCACTATATTGCATCGACCCCTTAGGGAAGAGTAACCCACATTGCAAGGTTCCATGTAGCTGGATAACTTAAAAACATAAACGGCTATATTTGAATATAGATGTTCTGTAACGGAAAAACATCCTAAGTGAAAAATCTCTATCTTAGGGGAAAAGAAAAAGAAACAAATAAAGTCCCACTTATAGAAAGTGAAGCATCTGTCGATGTTTCCAGAAATTCAGTTATGTTCAAATTAGGATCTTGGCTGTCAGGGCTAATATCTAGACGTTTTATAATGTAGGCTTTAGCAATAGTGGGTGTAGCTTCCATAGGTATCTTAAAAAGCTCTAAGGTATATTTCTTAAATAAATCAATTGGGGAGATCAAATCAGATGGAGGAAATTTTAAAAACCTGAAATGTAAGTATCGAAGAGAGTTCTTAATATTTTCCAATTTCCTTATTTGGGCCATTTCAGTTGAACCAAAGTCCCTTGAACTTGTTGTACAGAAGCAACTTGCTTTTTCAGTTCTGACATTTTTTGAAAATGCAGTAGCTTGAATACAAGAAACAAAGAAATAGATTTCTCCAAAACCATCAACGCTAACCACATCGAGTCTAAATAAGCACTGAGGGCTTCCGCAATAAAGGACGAATTATAGCATGCTCCAAACCTTTGCTGCTCTGCAAAGCAGAAGCCTCTCCAAGTTCTTCTTTGTTTTGCTCCAGTATTCTAACCACGGGGTCATCTCCACCCATGGAGGCTTGAGTTCCTCCTGGTATCACGAAAGGGCCTTCTAGCAGACCCACCAAATTCCTCGTGTCTGTAGCATGGGAGTCTTCCCCAGGTACCACCGATCCAGGGTTCAGTAACATCCCATACAGCAGTGAAGTGTCTCCTGTAGATATTGTCCAGAGAGGGAGAGGAGGAGTAGACGTGGCACTGGGGCTTAGAGTAACATTGAAGTCTGGGGAGGGAGCAACTCGCTCTACAGCTCCTATCACCAAGGATGCATCTGGTGTTGACTCAAACGCTGAGGTGAGGAAACCCTCAATTTTTGGTTGGAGGGTGTCAGACTTGGGAGTGACTGGGATCATCTCACTAATCCTTGCCTTCCTCTTGCTTTGAGGCATGTTAGAATAAAGGATCACCACCTATCTACTAAACGGCCATCTTGAGTCTCCAAAAGATACTGTTTAAGAATATAAAAAGTATCATGCTGGGTCAGACCAAGCTCCATCGAGCCCAACATTCTGTCTCTGACAGTGGCCAGTCTGGGCCACAAGTACATGTCAAATCCCAAATAGTTGACCTGTTTCTTGTATCTCACTCCCAGGGATAAGTGCTGGCTTTCTCAAGTCTATCTGGCTAATAACTGTTTATAAACTTTTCATTCAGGAACTTTTACATTCCTCTTTCCAACTCCACTATGTTAGTTGCCTTGCCCATGTTCTCCAGCTACAGCTTCCATAGTTTGATTGTGCACCAAGTGAAAAAATGCTTCCTATGATTTGTTTTAAATCTGCTGGTTGCTAATTTCATGCCATGTCCCCTTGTCCTGGTGTTGTTTCCTTACACCCACTCATGATTTTATTAATTTCAATCATATACTCTGCCATTTCTTTTCCAAGTTAAAGAGCCCTAATCTGTTTAACTGTATTGCCCTCAGCTCTCCCTGTCTGTTTTCCTTTCCCAGCTTCAAACACCAGATAACTCAATTCTTGAATACTAAATAACATTTATTAGAAAGTTGAACAGTTCAAACTCACTGTGGATGTCAAGGTATCAAAGATGGCTAATGCACACTTCCGCCTAACGGCGTCTTTTACTTTTATGTACAAACACCAATTTGGCTGCCCATTTAAAGTGCAATCATAGGGTAACCTTTGTTTTTTTTAAAAACCATGGTTAACATACTGCCGCTAATTTTTAAGCGGATTTTGTGATTGAATTTGACCACTATTTTTTTCTTTTTTTCAAAATATACTAATGTTGGTGTGTGTATCCTCTGATCTTTATTGAATAATAATCTTCAGGCAGTATTGCTAATAGTACTTATATAGTGTTTTGAGGTATCTTCTAGACGACATCCACATCTTAGTTTCATACAGTAGGATAGAGATCATGACTGCTAAGCTTGGATCTTATGTTCCTGTCATCAAGCACCCATTTTCCTTAGGTAGCTTCCTGGCCTCTGCTATCTCAAGTCACAGGTTCAAGCCCTTATCCTGAAAGAGAACATAAGAACATAAGAACATAAGAAATTGCCATGCTGGGTCAGACCAAGGGTCCATCAAGCCCAGCATCCTGTTTCCAACAGAGGCCAAACCAGGCCACAAGAACCTGGCAATTACCCAAACACCTAGAAGATCCCATGCTACTGATGCAATTAATAGCAGTGACTATTCCCTAAGTAAACTTGATTAATAGCAGTTAATGGACTTCTCTTCCAAGAACTTATCCAAACCTTTTTTGAACCCAGCTACACTAACTGCACTAACCACATCCTCTGGCAACAAAAGAGAGGAGTCTTGAACTCATTACTAAACCATTAAGCATTTCTAAAGCACTACTAAGTCATTTTACAAACGCTTCTGTTCTCAGGCATGGACTATTGTAATTCAGTGCTTATTGGGGTTCCCAAATATATAATTCGGCCATTACAAATTATCCAAAACACAGCTGCCTGTTTACTAACCAACATATCCAGCCGAGAACACATCACACCTATTCTTAAACAATTACATTGGCTTACCTATTTATTATGGGATCCAATATAAACTTGGTCTAATCGTTCACTCTCTAATATTCGATCTACGAACTCCCTGGACAAATGCCCTAATGAAACTTTACTCTCCATCCAGACCTTTATGCTCAGCAAACCAATACCTCCTCGATATTCCATCTCCTAAACTGATCCGCCTCGATGTAACACACGAGAAGATAAATTCTCCGCTGCTGGCTCCATGTTTTGGAACACATTGCCAAAGGATTTAAGAACCTGTGAAAACTCCAAAACTTTTAGAAAGGTGTTAAAAACACATTTATTCAGAATTGCTTTTAATGAGTGATTTAATGTTTTTCTTTTTATCCATGCTATTGTTCATGAAATTTATGAATGTCTCCTTGTAATCTGCTCTGAATTAAGAAGGGTGGAATAGAACATTTTAAAAAATAAATAAATAAATAAATATGCAGCGCTGTACAGATACACATACTATTAATCATTTCTAAAGCACTACTAGATGTATGTAGACATACATGTAAGTCTCTGCTCAGTGGAGCTTGCAATCTGATTGAGACAAAGAAACATGGCAAATGAGTCTAGGGGAAATGTATTTATTGTAGCGAAGTGGTTAGGATTCAATAGCAAGCTCAGAAAAGTGAGTTGTTTTTTTTTAAAACTGGGTTTGAATATGGGCAGAGAGGGAGTATGATTCACCAACCCAGGAATATGGCACAGCAGGGCGGAAAGCACCGAGTCATGAGTTGGCCGTGGAGAAGGGCATAGAGAAGAGTGACTTGCTTGACAAAAAGAGTTCATTAGGAAGGGTGTCTGTCTGGGGAGAGACGATAGGCAGTGAAGAGCTGCAGAGTGCGTTTATAAGGTGAGTAAGAGAAGCGTTTTAATTGTATGTGGAAACAGACCGGGAGCCACTGTAGCGACTTGAGAAGAGGGTTTCCATTGTAGCGACATTGAAGAAAGATAACTCATGATCTGGGGTTACTCCTGAATCATACTTGATGGGCTCTAGCCACAAGACTTATTTCTCCTCCTTCAGGACCATGTAATACAAGAGAAATAATAATGGTCATGGAATCATTCAGGATTTCAGTAGCAATTGCCATATCAAGGTCCCTGCCCTGTTACTATCATTTCCTTCATATTTCAACTTCTTCCACACCCTGAAGAACTTAGACAAACAAAAATGCTTTAATCTACCTTGATTACAATACAGAGCTATTCCAAAATGGATAGCCTGCGCCAAAATACTCACTATGTAAATCATGATCTGATGTTGGCAAAAGGCACAGAGAGAATTACGTGGAGAGTGTTGTATTTCAACACCTTCGTGTGCTAACATGTTTTCTTTTAATCCCCAGGTACAGGAAATGATATTTATTGGTTTAAAGTGAAAATTGGTGAACTTTGCTGTTGTGATATGCCAGGGTACTGAGTAACAGCACTGGGCATCGTGTCTATTCAATTTTCATGGTGGTGGTGGATGTATGGGTGTTTTTATGGGGTAAAAAAGTGTATGGGACGGGTCTGGCAGAAACTTAAGTCTGGCTTTGTTGCTTGCTTCATCAGCAAGTTGGTTCATGTTTGAGGTGTCTTGGGGCCACAGAGTATTGGCAAAAATTCTGTGGACACAGGAATTTGTTCTTTATATTTTAGTGTATGCTGATTTCATTGGTAGTTCAAGGCGAGTTACAGTCAGGTACAATAGGTGTTTTCCCTGCCCAAGTAGACTTGCAATTTTAGGGGGTAATTGTTAAGCTGTGGTATTTTTCCCCAAGGGCAAAGGCCAGGTGGTGCCAGTTTGGAAAATAGCTGCTTGTCAGGTCCAGAGCATAGTGGCTGCTCTGAGCCCCCACTGGACCATCAGTGTGACCTTTTTATAGGTAAGAGAGGGTGGACATTGGGGGTCGGTTAGATCACCAGGGATCTTTTTATATGTAAGGAGGGGGTCTGAGCAGTGGGGTGGGGCCTAGGCCCAGGCCTGACATTGGAGCTCAGCCCTTGTCCCGCACCTATACCTACACCTGATGCCGGGGTGAGCCCTAAGGCCTAGGCCTGGGCCTGATGCTGGGGCTTAGCTCGAGGCCTAACCTGAGGCCCGGTTCTGATGCCGAGACCTAGGCTAAGGTCTAGGTCTAGGCCTAGGCTGAAGCCCAATAGTGGTGCCAAAGCCTAGGCCGGGACTTGTCCTACCACTGAGGCCTATGTCCAACACCAGAGCCCAGCCCTAGTGCCTAGGCTAAGGCCGATCCTGTTGCTGAGGCTGAGACCAGACCTTCCTTGTCTTCTCTTTTTCGAGACTTCAAAAAAAATGACACATCTGCTTTAAGGATGCACTGTAGTAACGTCACTGCAGCACATCCTCAAAGAGATTGTGTCCTTAATTTGAAGACTTGAAGAGAAGACATGGAAGTCCTGGGTTAGGTCTCAGCAGTGGGACCAGGCCTCACGACTGTCTTTTAGGCCTCGTTGCCAGGATTGGGCATCAGGCTGGACCTCATTACCAGGACTCTGCATCAGGCCAGGCCCCAGCATCAAACCTGTGTTTAGGCCTTGACATCTGGCCTAGGCTTCGGTGATGGGACCCAGTCCTCAGGCAGCAGGACCAGGCCTCAGGTTCAGCCCCAGCAATAGGACTAGGTCTTGGGTTGCGCCTTGGTGTCAGGCCTAGACCTCATATTTTTCCTTTTATTTATTTTTTTTCAAAATAAAACAAAAGAAAAACTAAGAATCTCATTGATGTTTTTTGTTCTGTTTTGAAAACAACATAAAACAAAATAAGAAATGTTGACATTTTGTTTTTTTTTCAAACGAATGCACATTGCTAGTTCATTAGATATGCATTTTCCTTAAAATAAGGTCTCATTATGTGCAAAGCAGGCAAATAAAAATCTTTACCCTCTTTTTAGACAGGAGTGTCTGGTGCCTTATTTCACCCAAAAGATTTAATTTATAGAGCAGTGTGATTAGAACAGATAATCACTCTGTACATTGATTTCATCAAAGGCAGCCAAGGACTAACAATAGCCAGGGTGAGGGTAAGCATTCTACCAGAAATAGAATCGAGCAAGATTGAGGAAACCATTAAAACACACCAAAACAATTCAGCAAAATGTGGGAATTCCTCTTTAACATGAAGAATCTTGCCCCTAAGAACACCATGCCAGGGAATATGTAAAGTAAACATGCAATAGACAGGCTCCAGGTATGGCTATCTGGAGAAATACTCAATGGCTTTCATTTCGTCAGCTGTGCCAAGTATATAAATATGTTATGGGTCAGTTCTTTCATCTGCTTTGCAATGACACATCGCATGGGGAGCCTATGAAGGCCAAAGACCTGCTCTGAATCAACACATGGGTGTGAGATTGTGGGAGGGGAGGCATTCTCTTACTTCCTTTGCTAACAGAGGGAAGGCTCTCTCTCTCCTTCCTGTCTTGCTTCAGTCAGCAGGGTGAAGCCAGCTGCTTAGCTCTCTCTGGGACAAGAAGATGTAAGCATGAGAGCCTGTGTAAAGAACCCCCAGAAACCTCCTGCCTCATCACGGTAGATTTCTGGTGATGTTTAATGGCGCTGGCCTTTGCAGAACATCTTCTTCCAGCGCTGTCAGCATCTGGCTGTCGGGACTAAGGGCTGTCACGGAAGTATGGTGGAAGAACGGTCTTCTCAGTAGGGTGCAGGTGTGGCAGTTTCGAAGGCGGTGGGTGCTCAGAATCCTGCATGGCCGTTGGTCTGCAAAAGCCTCTGGGAAAAATTCTAGAGAAACTCAGTCAATTGAAAGAAGATTTCTTGTGGTTTACCACAGTTCTTATTGTTATCTGCGCTGTAGTGTTAGTGATTTAAAGAGGGAAGTAATTTCTGCGTTTGTTAGCTGCTGTGGTTAAACGTTCCAACTGCAATAAATGCAGACCACTTAAAAACAGAAGAGTTAACAACTTGTGGGGAGCTACTGACCTGCTGTAAGAATCTGGAGAAATCCAGGGATGATATTCAAGTCTGTCTTCTGACCCTGATTGAGTGTGGATTTGGATTTGAGGTAAGTCACCAGTTCCCTTCTGTTCTAAAGCAGTCCAATATCTGGCTTTGCCACTGATTCCCTGTGCAGTCTCAGGAAAAATCACTATTTCCTTCTACCTCCATTACAACACTGGCTGTGTCACTGACTTTCTGTGTAATCCTGGGAAGAGTAAATTTTCTTCCATAACATCCCCTTTAGAAGCTTTCATGTGCCAGCAGTTTTCTATCTGCTTAACCACCCCAGAGGTGACTGTGTGCGAGTTTCAGTTTGTGAATGAAAATACTGTATAAATCACATTATTATTACATAATGCAGCATGGTAGATAAAGACCAATTAGCCCAGGCAATCAGTTCAGTTATTTAGGTCCATTCTGTTAAGAATAATTCCCATCTGTCAACCACCCTGGTACAGAAGAGGAAGACAGCTGAGTATATCATAGTAAATCTAACACCTAGCTGCCCTCCCAACAAATATTCTTACCACTAAGCTTTGTAGTACAATCTTTGAAAAGTTGTCAGTCTGAGTGGTTAAACTTATTGACCTGTTTCAGTAAGCATCTAAGTGTAGTCACTCAAAATCTGGATGGGCCTGGGGTTCAGAGTTAGGTGGGGAGAGAAAGGTGGCTAGCACCAATGTTTTAATGCTAACCGTCTACCTTGGCCAGCCAAATCTAGATGCAACAAAAACAGACGCAAATCTGTCCCGTTAACCTCCCTCCCGATATGAAAGTGTGTCCAGAAATCCCAACCCCTTCCCCATTCTTCCTTTCTGCCAAAACAACAGCTGTAGCAGAACTGAGAGATGCCCCAATCCCCCTCCCTCCCAGAAAAGATGGAGCAGGCCAAGAGGTGCACCGTCCTGCCTTCATCAAGAAAATGTTGTAGGAGGCTGAGAGGCGCACCTAAAAGTCTCTCATGCCTGATGCACAGGTCTGTAATTGGGGGGGGGGGGGGGGGGGAGAACCAATCCTGCTGACAGAATCCGGCCTACCTCTCCCCATCTAAAAAGTGCTAGCTCTCCATGCCCTCACCTCTTGTGCTCCCAGATGAACTGGCGGGAGGACTTTCTTCCCTCCTTCCAGCTTGTATTCCAATACTGCTTTAACAACAATATGCTCAAAGCAATGCAGGGAGCCATGCTGCTAGTGGCCAGGTGCACAGCTGTAGAAATGACCTTGGGTCACTAGGACCATTCATGACCCTTAGCTCTCCCTTCCAAGTTGTGAAGGGCCCATGAGGTGTATCAGATTAGGTGTTGGATCTGTGATATACATTGTCTGTTGTGGGCTATAGACCCCCGCCCCCCAGGCCACCTGCCATCTCTCCTCTTCCTGACATCCTGACGGCTCTGCAGTGCTTGATCCCTGGCCATCACATGCCGAAGAAGCCTTCCCTTCTTGCTTCTGTCAGCCACATTTAAGGCATTTTCTAAGGAGCAGGTTTGGATTTTCCCACCTCCTTCCTGGCTCAGCTCTCCCTACCTCCTAGCCAGAGCTGCCATTCCGCTGCTCGGAGACAAAGTGAGGCCTCCCCTCCAACGGCACATCTGGTTGCTTACTATGCTGTCATGTTCTCCCTCTTGCTGCTATCAGGAATTCCTCTGCTTCTGACAGGTGCTCTCCACAGCCTTGGATGCTTACTGGCTTCCTCTCTTAACCCCCAGTATATGAGGAATGCCAGATTTGCCTTTATGTTGGCCAACTTGCTTTAGCCCCTGCTTGCAATTCTTTTTTGGTGTGAGCGCGATTGTCCCAGGTTAGTAGCTCGGGTCCCATCCCCGATCGCATGAAAAACTGGTTTAGAGCCTGGGCCACTGCACGAGCCGCTGGCAGTAGTAGATGGAGGAAGAGTCCCATCCATGACGACCCGGCAAGCTAATCCTCCAGCTCTGGCAGGGCTTGGTCACTGTTGACGGAGGCCCAGCCACACTTTCCGTGGAGCCTGGAAGAAGTAATGCTGCTTAGCTGCACAGGGGAAGATCCGAGGAGGTCTGCATTCTCCGGAGACCAGATGGTTGGATTTGACCAGGTGAATTTCCTATCAATAGGCTCCGCAAGATATCTGAAATTTAAGCTGCACTGTTTGCCTGATCTGTAGCAGAGATTTGCCTCGCATTCCTTGTTCCACCCCAAGTTAACCTCTCTCCCCCCCCCCCCCCCCGTGCTGACGTATAGTGCCCTACATGGGGGATGGCAGAAGGGCAGGAGCACAGCCACCTGTCACCTTGCCATGGATTTTTCCTTTTGCCACCTTGTTGTAGAACTCATTTGTCCGAAGGAGTCTTCCCTTTGTGAAACCCTGTTTCCTGTTGTCCCTGCAATCTTCCTGCTTCAAGGTGCTGCATTCTTTTTGTTTATCATCATCATTTACATAATTTTGCCCGCTACTGAAGTTAAAGGAGTCTGTTATAATTGCCTGCCCACTCCTTGCTACATCTGCTCACCTTCCTGCCTTTCAGCACATCCTGTGACCTAAAGAAGTTGTGCAAAGCTGTGAAGGGTGCAGCCAGCACATTCTTGAGCTGGCACCAACAATAAGGAAAAAAACCAAAACAAAACAGGGTGAAAGCTGGCAGTTGCTCAGAAGCTCATGGTTTGCAATGACATATCTTCAGAGGATGCTGTTACAATAGGGTCATTGAAGTATCCTGATAGAGAGGATGTAGAAAAAACAAAACAAAACATTTTTAACTCTGGAGCAGACAAATATGAATGGTTCCAAATTATCTGAATCAGATGGATAAGGAATAAGAATGCATGTAGGTGTCTTATATACAAGTGTCAGAAGTCTTATAGACTTTAGATCGGCACTAGAATATATGTGTTGGAGAACTGGTGCAAAGAGGATAACTACTAGTGAGACACTATGACAACATGGCACAAAATAGATGAAAATGACAGAGCGGATAAATCTAATGGTAGGGTGAAACTGTACATTAAGGCTGGCACAGAGTGTAGGATGCAAGTTCTGCAGGAAATGAACAACTCTAGAATTTCTTTGCATAGACGTTCCATGTGTGATGGTGAAGAGTAGAGCAGTGGGAGATTATTACCATTTACCTGACCAGGATGGTGAAACAGACAGGCCACTAATAATGGATGATTTCAATTGCTGCAGTATTGATTGGGTGATTGTCTCATCAAGATAGGACAGAAAAGTTAAGTTTCTAGATGTCGTAAATGACTGCGTCATGGAGCAGTGAGGGGCTACTTTAGATCTAGTGGAATGCAAGCATCTGGTGCAAGAGTTAATGGTGATGCAGCTCTTTGACAGTAGTGAGCCTAACACAATTGATATAAAACTGGGGAGAATGTACTAAAACTAATCCAATAATATTTTAAATCTCAGTGTAGTTTTCAGCGGCCCATGTAGGGATAAAGTCTGCATGTTCAAAGTACACACAGACTTTAGCCCAAATTTTCAAAATACTTATACACACTAGCCTGCTTTGAAAGTTTGCCAGCACATGTGAAACAGAGTGCTGCATGCATGCACACGTTAGCAAATGTAAATGTGCGCAAGGAGATTTACGTGCATACTTTTGAAAATCAAATGTGCCCGTAAATGGAATCCCTGCCTTAACTCTGCTTCCTGGATTGCCTGCCTCTAGTATGTGTGACAATATGCATGGCATATGTTGCTGAAAGACCTTTCACACATACATCCCCCAGACAATTTTCCCATTTGTGCACATAAAACCATATTTTTTGCATGTGAATCTTTTTGAAAAATCACATCCTAAAAAGGCAGGCTATGATAAAATGAGGAAATTAGATGAAAACTAAAAGGAGCAGTTGCAAGTGTTAAAAGTCTGATTTGAAGTGTGCAGATTGTTTTAAACTGCCATCTTGGAAGCCTATTCCTGAATGAATTGCACAAGTTGTTAAAGGTCAAAATACACAGATCTGGGGGTGGTTCTATCGTTAGGCAGGGCGAGGTGGTCGCCTCAGGTGGCAAAACTTTGGGGCTGCAGCAGTTGCCCCTCAAAACACCCTTGCGGTGATCACCTCATTTTCCAGCCAGACAGGGAGAGAAGCCAGCACAGGATGCAGTTTGAGGACATGTTGGAGGGTTTCCACATCCCACTGGCAAGATGAGAGAGAGAGAGACCCACGGTATGGTGCAGTATGATGCCATGCCAGTGGACTTCCCACTCCCCCCACGAATCGGAAGAAGATCTCGAGCGGTTGCGCAATCAGTTGCTAGTAGGAGGAGGAGAACACCAGGAAGGGAAGGGCGAGTGAAAGGGAAGAGGAGGAAGATTATGTAACAGGAAAAGAGAAGGGGAGGAAGTGCGAGGAGAGGAACAAAAGGGGTGAATGAAAGGGAAGGGGAATGAGTGTGTGAGAAGGAAGGGGGTTGGAGTGAAGAAAAGATGGAGAAAGGAAGAGAGGGGTGCAAGACTGTGAGTGAGAGAGAGTTTGCCACACACAGTCCTCCCCCACCGTTACTTCCACTTCCCCAGGGGACAGATGCCGGGGAAGGGCGAGAGGCAAAGTGATGAGGTTCTTGGGAGTGGCAGAGTTGCCAGCTTCCTGGAAATATTATCACTGATGCCATCTGTCATTCCTCTGGGAATCCTGACCCCTGCCTCCCCCTCCCCAGGGATTTCAAATCGCCAAGGGGGACCCCTCTTGAGTGAATTGACCTGCACAGTGTCTTGGGGGTGGGGAGGTGCCATCTCTTCCATCGCCTCAGGCAGCAGATTGCCTAGAGCTGCCACTGACCAGACGTTTGCCAGTATGGCTAAAGGGTGCTCGAACAAAGCTACGAAAGGAAGACAAATTAATGATAGTTCTCGCTTATTTTATAACATTATCACTATAGAAAAAACTAGCAATGTTCTGATAGCAGCTTTATCTATTGATGCGGAAAAAGCTTTTGACAGAGTGGAATGGGACTGTATGTTTAAAGTACTATCGAGGTATGGTTTAGGGAAGACGTTTATCAAATATGTAAAGGTACTTTATAGTAATCCGCACTCAAGAATTCTAATCAATAACAAGCTTTCAGAGAGTTTCGACGTAAGAAGCGGCACAAGGCAAGGATGTGATCTATACCTACACATTGAATGTATTAGTATATGCTGTCTCCTCTCCTCTTCTTCCTAACTCTTGAGCCTTTCCTTATCTCAATTAGACGGAATGAATATGTTAGTGGAATTTTTCTTGATGGACGAGGTTATAAGATTGCTGCTGATGTTTTGCTATTTATAACCCATCCCAATAACCCTTTTATTGTCCTGTTAGAAATAATGGGAAAATTCTCAGCCTTTTCGGGTTTTAAAGTAAATTGGGACAAAACTGAGCTAATGCCATTGAATGCACTCAATCATCCCTTTCCAATTTTGATTTCAAATGATGTCCTGGGGGCGTTACATACTTAGGTGTATTATTTAAGCCAGATTTGGAATCTGTATTGGAAACTCTCATGTTAACAATTACAAATATTTTGAAAGAAACATCTCAGAGATGGTCTCCACTATACCTGTCCTGGTGGGAAAGGTTAGAAGCCATCAAAATGGTGCTAACTTCACAAATAAATTACCTTGTAAGTATGTCTCCCTCTCTCTTACCTAAAACATTTTCCATTACAATGGATAAAATATTGACTTCATTTTTATGGAAGATAAGCCACCATGTATTGCTTTATGAAAATTGAAACAAAAAAAAAAGAACTGGGAGGGGTAGGATATGCTGATTTTTAAAAAAATATCACCAATCATTTCTTCTTTGCTAAGGGGCCTAATGGCTTTTAGACTCAAAGGACTTGCATTATATACCAAATTGGTAAGCATGAAAAAGGTCTATAGTGGCAATGGTGCCACCAAACTTTAATACATGGTTTAAAAGCACCTCAAATTGTCAAAACAATTTCCGACTTTGAATGCTACCTGTCCAGTTTTACGGTAAATACTCAAAGGAATTTTAGCAAGCACTCTCCAGTTTGGTCAAATCCATGTTTACTTATTCATAAAAAGACTATCAACCGGAAAGAATGGCAAGTGAGGGGAATTTGGCAACTCCAACAGATGGCAACCGTACACAAACCTTTAAGGAACTAGAACAAAAAATAGCAATTAACTCTGCCTCAGGCATACAGATGGGTACAACTATATCAATGTATAAAAACGCCATCTCTGATCTTGCCACGTTTTCTGAATGCCCAGAATTATATTCATTGTGTCTCAAATTTAGTATCAATGGGCATCTAGCATCACAATTTTATATATTCCTTAACGGTAAATTTTCAAAGTGTATGTACGCGCGTGGCCGGGCCATGTGCGCACTGAGTGTATTTTTAAAATGGCTTGGCCACGCTTGTATCCCCCGGTACGTGCAAAAGTGCCAGCCTGTTTGAAAGGTGCAGGCTGGAGGGGCATGGTTGGGGAGGGGCGGGGCCAGCCAGGACAGTGGCCATTAGCTAGGTAGGTAGGGGGTAGGGGTTGGGGAGGAGAGGGGAAAAGGTAGGAAGGCTAGGTAGGGTTTTAGGGAACTGGGCAAAGGCCAGATCGTATTGCCGTGCGATTCTTTTAAAATCCCAACCCCTTGCACGTGGAGGAGGCCACCTGCCCACAGGAATCGCATCGCGTATGTTATAAAATAGCCGCGACCATGGGCCTTTTAAAATCTAGCTTCGTGTGAACAATCTGCTTCAAAGTGTACTGGTTTAGGCAAGACTAGGGAAAAGGAATTATCACTTATTTACAATCATTTTAATTGGCAAAAATATTGGACACGATTAATGAAACTTTCACGTTCAGCTAGTTTAACTCAGACCTTATATTTTTTACACCACCGGGTCCCTTGGACTCCAGTAAGGCTAAATAGAGCGGGATTGCTTGACTCCAATATCTATTGGTATTGCGATTTAGCTGTAGGTACTCTGCAACATATGCTACATGATTATGTCAAGATACAACCCTTTTAGCTTCAAGTGAGGGATTATACCAGACAGATTTTCTCTATTCCAGTTCCCATTTTTTACAAATTAATCATTTTGCGATTTTCCATCATAAATAACGTGCTCACAAGCAATTATTAGAAATCCTTATTGCATGTGCCCTGCAGATGGTACTTAGGCAATTGGAAAAATAGTAGTCTTCTAAGTAGTGCTTTTAGGTGAAACACCACATTTATGGTACATAAATATGAGATTGCAGTTGCATTGAAACTGCCCAAAAAAAAAAAAAGTGTATCTTATTTGGAAACCTCAGAATACCTTGCTTAATAATATAGTTCTGTAATCTATACCTACAAAGTGAATGTATTAGCATACATTACATGTACTCTCCTGTATTCTGTTTTATTTAATTGTTGCTTTATTAAAACTTCAATAAAAAGATTTAAAAATAAAGCCCAAAAGGCATCCTTTAAAAAAAAAACACAAAAAAAAAAGTAGGACTTAATGAGGAAAAAATTAGCACTGGAAAATTAGATGTAAAACGTTAATTAACCAAGAGAGAATTTGAGGAGCGACTTGCCAAAGAGGCAAAATATAACCCTTTTTGAAATTCATGAAGAACAAGCATCCAGCGAGGGAGTCAGCAGTTTAGAAGTTTGTATAAATTTTCAGTGCAAACCCCCGGGTACCCACGGATCTGCAAGCTGATTTTCAAAGGGAAAATTCCCCAGTGGGCCCATAACTTGTGTACTTTACAGGTGCAAAGTATGTGGGTTAAATTGGTGAAAAGCAGGCACACGGATTTGAAAACGAAATCCCTGCACTTGCTTTTCTGGGCTTGCCCTAGCTATTTTTCCCCACTGAGGGCCAGAGGCAATTTTTAAAGGGCCTTTATCTGGGAGGAAACCAGATTATAGACTGAAGCAAATTATTTATTTTTTCAACTATGGCCTCACCCTCCCTGAGCACCCTTTACATCCCTTTTTCCATAGCGGGAAAAATAAATAATTTGTTTCTATTCTGTTTCCTCCCATCAGTTTAGATAAACGGTTGCTGAATTTGAGGAGCGTCCATTTTCCTAACCCGTGGCGCTATGCACCAGTTAGGGGAAACAGGCGCTCCAAAAATTGAGCGTCCAGTTTCCAAACCCGCTGACAGCCACCTCTCCTGGGCCAAGGAGCCGCTAGGAGTACGTAATTTGTCCCTAGCGCCTACTTTTAGCGCGAAACACCCCCCCCCCTCATTTGCATTGTGTATCGCGTGCCCAGGAGAGGGGGCTGTGTGCACGTTCTGAGAACGGGTCCTGAAATGGACGCGCTTTTTTTTTTTTTTTTTTTTTTTAACGTGTCCGTGCTGCATTGGCCTGATTGTAAACAATATATTGAAATCCTCAGTTCGGTGTGCAGCAGTGGTCAAAAACGAATGAACATTAGGTATTATTTGGAAAGGAATAGAAAATGAACCGGAGAACATCATAATGTGTTTGTTCAGATCTGTGCTTCGCTATTGTGTGCTGAACTAAAAAAGGTGCAGGCAGTTAAAAGAAAATAACTGCTTTAGATGAAGAAAGGCTAAGCAGGTATAAGGGCTGTTAGCTTGGAGAAAAGACAATTGAGAGGGGATATGATCAAGGTTTATAAAATCATGAATGGTGTGTAACAAGTTAATATGGAAAAGTTATTTACCTTTTCAAATAGTACAGGGCCGGTGGAAGCATTAGGCAGATAGGCAGCCGACTAGAGCACCAGAAGTATAGGGGCGGAGGCACAGGGCTGTGGAGGTGAAACAGCTGACGGCGCTATCTGAACGATCATTGGCCACAGAGACGGAAGGAGGCGGAGCAACGGCGAGCCCACGCATTGTATTAGACACAGCAGCGTCATTTGGGGCAGGGCTGATGACTGGAACGCCGTCACTCGGGAGAGAGAGAGAAGAGAGTGTGTATGGTCTGCCTAGGGCGCCTCATACCCTGACACCAACCCTGGACATCAGGTTTACTTAGGGAATAGCCACTCTATTATAATATAATTGCGATGGAGAAGGTACAGAGAAGGGCGAACAAAATGATAAAGGGAATGGAACAGCTCCCCTATGAGGAAAGACTAAAGAGGTTAAGACTTTTCAGCTTGGAGAAAAGATGGCCAAGGGGGGATATGATAGAGGTGTTTAAAATCATGAGAGGTCTAGAACGGGTAGATGTGAATCGGTTTTTTACTCTTTCGGATAATAGAAAGACTAGGGGGCACTCCATGAAGTTAGCATGGGGCACATTTAAAACTATTCGGAGAAAGTTCTTTTTCACTCAACGCACAATTAAACTCTGGAATTTGTTGCCAGAAAATATGGTTAGTGCAGTTAGTATAGCTGTGTTTAAAAAAGGATTGGATAAGTTCTTGGACGAGAAGTCCATTACCTGCTATTAATTAAGTTGACTTAGAAAATAGCCACTGCTATTACTAGCAACAGTAGCATGGAATAGACTTAGTTTTTGGGTACTTGCCAGGTTCTTATGGCCTGGATTGGCCACTGTTGGAAACAGGATGCTGGGCTTGATGGACCCTTGGTCTGACCCAGTATGGCATGTTCTTATGTTCTTATACTAATAGATCACAGCCCACAACACCCAGTATACTACCCTTCTTGTGTTTTTCCATGAGTTTGGATTCTGAGGCCCTATGCTTCAGCAGTCAGGTGAAATCTTCCAGTCCCAAGGGTTTTGCTATCTTATTGCTAACGTTTCTGACTTTTATTAGCAGTTGGCTTTGCCTTCAGGAAGGGGGAACGGTCTGGAACGCAGTTCCAGCACTTCTTTTCAGAATTAACATGCAGAGCAGTGGTGGTGTTCTTCTGCAGTTCCACTTTCAGGCAGTCTGCAGGGAAGAAGAGGGGAAGGGGTGAGCTGGAGCAGGTACGGCTGAGCTGAAGAGATGAAGCAGGACTGGAGAGACGAGGCAGGCAAGGCAAGGACGAGATGAAACGCTGAGGGAACACGCACTGCAGTGCAGGAAACCCATTGTGAGGCACCGGACTGGAGCGTGGCTGGGGTTTAAATAGCCCGCTGGCCTGACTTTCCCGTTGTGGGGCCTCCAACGCGCATGTGCGCACCTAGGGGAAGGCTGAGTGCAGTGGGTCTGGTGCAAGACAGTGGCGCCCATGGCAACGAGACTTTCTGGCAGCATCCTAGGCCTCGGCAGAGTTAAGGATAGGTGTGGCCGGTCATGGGACCTTCCTGCAGCTGGCTGGAATGTAACATCCAGGAAGTGTACATTGGAGGAGTGACCATCAGGGATGATAGGGGGGGGGGGGCTCTATGACCACTGTGGGTATATGAGAACCACTGGAGAAATAATGGGGGGGTGAGGGAGCTTGGTATTGAGAACCACGATCACCAGGACAGAGAGGAGGGGGAAGAGGAGGCTAGAGAGAAAGAGCCCCATCCACTCTAGATGACAACTCCTCCTCCTTACCTCAGTGATCCTACATCCACAGCCCCCAATTGCCCTTCACCCACCAGTGTTTGCTGAGCATTGATGTGCAAAGAAGAATGGCTGGGGACTGAGCTCTGGTGGGGGTGTTGGCGATGAAGGATCACAGGGATAAGGAAGAGGAAGGATATGATGAATATGTTCACATATATATGTGTATGTGAGAGAGTTCACACCCGGTCCTGGCCCCCTCCCTGCCACACAGGTCACATCCTACCCCCCACTCCCCCCCTCCCTCCTCTCCACAGTTCCACTTCCTTTTTGTCTACAAATTAAGCCCTGCACACAAATGGCATGCATTCTAGATAGCAGTACATCTGGTCATAAAAAGCATCTATCAGTATTGCATCCTCTGCCAGCGTGTTTATGCATAGGGCTAGCCATTAGCACAGCCTCAGTTTGTGCATGTAGTGCTGCTTTTTGTGGGTCTCTCTTATACCTGTAACAGATCCTGTGCCAGCATGGCCATATAGTGCCATCCAGTAGAATATCTTCTTTTAGTTTGTGTGTGTGTGTATAGTGGTACAGTGTCACCCTGCCTGTGGCGCTGTGTGTTGGCATGGCTGTTAAGAATATTAATGCTAGACAGATAACTCCCGAAGCAGCAAATTCATTTTACTCATGGCTTTGAACGTTGCCCAGAAATAAAGTATGGTGTTGAACACTGTGCTTACTTTTAACTACGCACTCTGAAGATATTCCTGGACTGTGGAGAGAGCAGCATTGTGGGTAGGTTTGATTTGCAAACTCACGCGTGTTGTTTCCCATCAAAAAATTAACCGCAGAGAAAATAGATCTCTGTGGATAATTTTGTGTTGGGCAGTAATCAACGCCAATCTTCCTTTGTCTTTATTTATTTTAAAACATCTCTAATCTATATAATCCAATGTTCTAAGTAAATGTTCATAGCTTTTGGAATATTATGGCATTGTGCTGGTAATTTCCTATACTAAAGGGTGAATTTTAAAAGTGTTGCTCGTTTTAAAAGGCCCATAAATGCAAGTATATGGGTCGCGTGTGAGCAAAGCATATTTTAAAAGCCACAAATTACGTGCGTGTGTGTGTGTGTATACAAGTTAAAAAAAAAAAGAAAAAGGCAGTTATGGAGATGAGGCCAACATTTATTTGCATAAATCCGGCGGCTGCAGCACGCGGCTCGCTGTTAGCTGTGCGTCTTTACTTCTGCTCTTGATGAGGTGTAAGTTTGCATAAATCTCTGTTTAGGCCTAAAATGACTGGATGAGGGGTCTGGGCCTGCTGCAGGGTGCGCAGGCTGAAGAACCAGAGGGGTCTGGATGACCTCGAGATGGTCTGGGCAAACTGATGGACTAAACTGGTAAAACTGAAATGTGCGTTACCCGAGCACGTTTTAAAATGCGATTCCCTGTGCACGTTAAAGCCGAGAATGTCCTAAGGAAGATATGCAAAATACGGTTTTTTTTCGAGTAACTGATTAAAATTAAGAGCACGCATACACGCGCAGTAGGCGTATTTTAAATCGTACGCTCGCGCACCCATACCCAAAACCAACTCTCACTCCTTGAAATTTCAGGGGGTTGAAATGAAACAACATAAGAAATATCAGTAGTATCTCTTACACCATTGCAAAGACTGCACATCCTTAAAAAAAAAAAAAAAAAATACCCATGTGGTTTGTAGCAACATGGGAAGTCCAATTATTTATCTCTGCAAGGGTTAATGCAGTTCTAAACCCAAAGTGGGTGCATCAGGTGGGAGAAGGTGGCTTTGGACAGTGCCATGAGTTGCGTTTGTGTATCTAATGCCAGCTCCTTTCTCCGCTAGGTGCTGAGCAGAAGCCGAGATGAGAACAGCTGCTGCAGAGAGCCGGACCAGCTGCTGAAAATGAGCTGCGATTCACGTGAGTACATCACTCCCCCTCCGTTTCCCCGTTTGTCCCAGATCTGGGCTCTGGCAGTGCTGCCTGAGCCGCTTAACTGGGTCAGACGGAGCAAATGAAGCTGAAAATGTAGACTGGGTTTGTAGGAGGAAGGGGGTTAATGGCGACTGGTAGGGAGCTCCCTGGGGAGGGGAGGGGGGGGGGGAGGATGTCTGTGGTGGATGAAATAAGAAGGCAAAGATGTTCAGCCCATGAGAAAACAATACAATGATTAGCAATTGAACTGTTTCTCCTCCTGTCTTCCTTCCCGCTGTTTTGCTCTTCCATTTCAGTCAGAACTGGGGCTGGGTTCTAGCGCCATGAGCCTTCTGTGCAGCTACCTGGGGATTTTCTCGCCTGTTTTGCATCTCCTTCCAAACTTAGTTTAGTCCAGTCACCGTTGCAGCAGTTCTTGGCCGGGGACATGCACCCGGGTTCCTTTCCGAGGCCACCAATTAAGGGCCACAAGCCCAGTCAGTGCGGGTTCCTTTGTGCGCACGCACACACACACACACACACTGCCCACTAAAAAAAAAAAGGTACAACACAGGCAGCAGCAGTGCAAGTTTCCCTCACACGCATACACTGCCCCTCACCACAGAACAGGCACAGCATGGGCAGCAGTGTAGCGTAAAGTTCACACAGATACACAAACACAGCCCCTGCAAAGAGGTGCGGCAGGCTGCAGCATTGCCAGATTACCTCACAAACACGCACCGCTCCACCACACAATGGGCATAGCAGCAGTGCAAGCTACACACACATACACACTCACACACACCCACTCTTAAATTAAAAAAAAACATCTAATTGAATAAATCTAGGACACTGCAGAAAATTCTCATTTCAGGAACTCCCCAAGATCAAATAAAGCCTTTTTATAGGGACATTTGTAAAAACCTGTGGTTCCTGAGAATATTATGATAACCATTGTGTCTATATACTTTGTACGAATTGCAGAAGTGATTTTTTTTTTTTTAGTTTTATTCTGTTTGCATATTTAAAATAAAACAACAAGAGACTGCCCATTTCCCAGAAGAGAAGGTTAATTTCCTGGCATTCCCTGTACTGCGGCCTCCCTGTAGACTGCCCTACTGGTGCGTTTGTACAGAGGCCCCAAAACTGGGAATGGGTTTGTGCTCTCCGAGTGTGCTTGCTTTATGATGTCGCCATATGCAGCTTTGCTATAGATTGGCACCATAAGTGGCACTTTGTGCCCACAAGTTTGCCCTTGGTTGCTCAGATCTCTGAGTACTGGGGCAGAGTGTCCGTCCGTCCCCCCCCCCCCCCCCCCACACGTACATCTCTAGTCCCAGCTCTGAGTTCACTGACTTGTTCTTTGGTGGTTGGGCTGAAGGCATGTTTTCATGTTGTCCAATGCAGACTGGCAGGACCATGGCACCATTGTGATGAAGGGCAGATGGTTGTCTTCCCTGCTGCACAGGCTCCTTTCTTCACTGCACTGGCTTCTCCAGAGCTTCCCTTTGGATGCCCACAGCTGTTGGGAATGTAGTACTAAGCAGGTGGTGTTTGCTACTACCCATGTCAGGATAGGTAATTTCTTGTTTATTCTAAAACCCCATTTCTCTCTTATCTGGACCTTCTCTGTCTCAGCTTCCACTTTAAAATGCAGAGTACAACTCCATCCCCAACAGGACCCTGACAACGATATCAGAACACAGCTGTTTTTTCACAGCATGACACTGAAAATAGAATACAGCCATGGGCGTAGCGTCCATAGTGCACAGTGGTGCATAGGCATCACCAACATTAAAATGAAGTTTGCTGTGCGCCACTAACTGTGTGCATATCCAGGAGAGTGGCGGCCGAGAAGAGGAAGAGACCTGCAAGGCCGCCGGCGGACCCCATCTCGCCTGTGGCTGAGAAAAAGAGCAGGGCTGGGAGGCTCCCAGTAGACCCCATCCCATCAGCGGACCCCCATCTTGCCACTGGCCGAGAAGAGGAGCAGGACTAGGAGGCTGCCAGCAGATCCCATCCCACCAGCGGCTGAAGAAAGAAGATGTGCATGGGGCACTCACACAAAGAGCAGTGGGAGAACAGATTCCTTTCTATTCTCAGCTGCCAGTGACCTCCCAGGCCTGCTCCTCCTCTTGGCCATTGGTGGCCTCCTGGGCCTGCACCTCTTCTGGGTTGCAAATGGGATCAGGTCTGCCAGCGGCCCTGGACCCAATAGGGAGCCTACCTGTGTTTTGTCTTTGTGTATGTGAGTGAATGGGAACCTGCCTGGTGTGAGTGTGTGTATGTATAAATGGTAGCCTGCCTGGGTATGTGTGAATGGTAACCTGCCTGGGTGTGTGTGTGTATGAATCTGGGCCTGCTTGGGGGGGGGGGGGGGATGTGAATGGGAGCTGCCTGTGTGTGTGTGTGTGTGTGTGTGAGAGAGAGAGAGAGAGAAATGTGGGTGTGAGAGCCTGTATGTGTATATGAGAGAGAGCATGTTGGAGTGAGAGCCTGTGTATGTGTGTGTGTGATGGTGGCCTGTATGTAAGAATGCGAGTCTGTGTGTGTATACGTATATATATATGGGAGTAGGAGCTTGCAAGTGAGAGAGAGTATGTGAGAGCCTGTGTGTTTGTGTGGCAATATGAAGCTGTGTGAGATAGAATGTGTGTGTGTCTGTGGGAGAGAATGGGAGCCTGTATGTGAGTGACAGCATGTGAGAGTGGGAGCCTGTGTGTGAATGAGAGTATGTGAAAGCTTGCATGTGTGTGGGGGGGGGGGGGAATGGGAACTTGTGTGAGAGAGAGAGAGCATGTGAAAGCAAGAGCCTGCATGTGAGAGAGTGCATATGAGAGTGGGAGCCTGTGTGTTGAAGTGGGAGCTTGTATCTAGTTGAGAAAGAGCATGCAAGAGTTGGATCCTGTGTGAGAGAAAGCTTGTGTGTGAGAACGCGCACAAGAGAGAGAGTCTTGTATGTGTGTGTGTGTGTAAGGAGGAAGGAAAGAAGACAGGAGGAGAGAGAAGAAACAGAATAAAAGAGACCTTGAAAAAGGAATAAGGAAAAGACAGACAAGGGAAAAAAAGAGACTGGGAACAACCGATTAGAAAAATAAGATCAGATAACAAATGTAAAAAAAATGTAATTTGCCTTTCAGCAATTAGAATCTGCCATCTTTGGGAATGTGTATTTATTATTTATTTGTATTTTGCTTTTTCTTCAGTATTCCAGAGTTCAGAGACTGGTTTCTCACTTCTGTTTTTCCTGAATGTTTCTGTTTCTAATTTGTAGTTCCTTATTCTGTATTAGGTAAGGGTCTGTCTGTGATGCACATGTGTAACAGAGGTTCAGTATTTTGACTAGTATGTAGTTTCTCTGTGAGGATTTTATTTGTTTATTATTTTTATATACCGACATTCGATCTCAATCGAGATATCACACTGGTTTACAGTCAGGTACTGTAGGTATTTCTCTATCCCCAGAGGGCTTACAATCTAAGTTTTTGTACCTGAGGCAATGGAGGGTAAAGTGACTTGCCCAAGGTCAGCAGGACTCTAACCCTGGTCTCCTGGTTCATAGTCCACTGCTCTAACCACTAGGCTAATTCTCCTCCCTAGAGCAGCCTGACTTGCTCCTTTTGACCAGTAGGTGGTATAGGCAGAAGAGAGAGCCTGTGTGTGTGTGAGAGAGACAGGGAGTGTGAGTGAGAGCATTGACATGTATATGAGAGAGGGAACATGTGAAAGAATGAGGCTGAAGCAATATGACATGCTTTAAAACAGGTGCTCGAATTGAGCGCCCATTTTCTTAACATGCGCACAGCCACATCTCCTGCTTCAGGTAGATTTCTGGATGCCAAATATATATGCATAATAGCAAGGGATGAAATCAGCCTGTAGTGTGTCTATTGTGCATATACATTATGCATCCATAATTTATTTTTTCATCAAGCCGTTACATTATATCTTTATTTTTAAACACCGCAAGCAGTAGGTGTTTAAGAATAAAAGTAGGAACCACATAGGACACTATTTTTTAAATTTCTCTTGAGCCCTTGACTTGCGGATTCATTTAATGTCAGCTCCGGGGTTGGAGTTAAATTTGCCGCAATAAAAAGTGCATGTTAGGCACCCAGCGATTTTCTGCATTAGGGGTGATAGCTATAGCTTCATCTACATGGAATTTACATGTGTTGAGCACTATTAGCTTTGCAATTGTTTAGCGCATCCAAAACACACACCCAATCTCCTTATTGCATCAGGTGCTAGCCTAGCACATCCACAGCGCGCGTAAATCTTTATACTAGGCTGAGCGCACTTTACTGCATCGGCTCCTGTGTGTGTGAACAAGAGATAGAGGAGATAGTTTGTGTGGCCATACCTCCCCCAATCTATAATAATCTTAGAGTGAGTGGAAATCAAAAGGTCCCAGGTATGGAGAGCAGGAGATTTTTTAATCCTAATTAGTTTTTTTTTTTCAATCATTTCTTTATTCAGTTTTCAACACTTAACAGAATGAACAGTGCAGGAATTTACAAACATCTCCAGATATCCACTGCTATCCCTCCCCCCCCCCCACACACCAATTTCCCAAAGAAAACCCTCACCCTATCAACCCCAGAAATATTAGTCAGGAACAAAACAATAAAGAAAGCATAGTGATAACAAAAGATTAATATTGACTGCCACACAAGTGATGGCAGTAGAACCAACTCATTGCCCAACCAAATGCAGTACAAAGAGAATTAATCAAGGAAAGATATCTCTTAAGAACATGTAATATATTCTCACATGGAATCTGAGAGTGTGTCTCAATATCCACACCAAATCGATAGATTAACAGAGTCAGTTGACTTGCTTCTCGCAGTCATTTACTCAAAGTGCAGCAATTTATAAATTCGTAGCTTCCATTGGTCTTTCCTCGGCTGCTCCAGAGAAATCCATACAGCCAAAATCGTCTGAATCGCCACCAGGAGAACCTTTCAGAGGAAAATCTTCTTGTGCTCAGAGATCCCATCCAGTGACCCACTAAAGAGTCATAAAAGACAAGTTTTTGGGCTCTCTTGGAATATGCGTCTTCAGCATTTGACCCAACTCGCATCCAACTTCTTCCCAAAATATCGAGATCTGATTGCAAATGTATTCCCAAAATGAAATAGCCTGTGAAGCTCCACATTGCATCGTGTGCTGCGCTTTCCTATGTAGCGAGGAATATAAAGTGAAAAGCACTGCTCTATACTCCTCCTGAGCACTAGCAGTATTCTGTGCTAGATTTATTTTTTTCAATTGTAACTGTTCCTCCAGGTGAAGTATATTTTTATGTAAGGCCTTGGACCTAGCTATCATGAAAGAAGTGATCTCACCTCTCATAAATGCCTTTCTGGATTCCCAATAAAGACAGGGGTCCTCTTTATGCATGAAATTGTGGTGCTCAAAATCCTTCCACTTTTTCTGTAAGAAAACTTATATAGAAACATAGAAACATAGAAATGACCTCAGAAGAAGACTAAACGGCCCATCCAGTCTGCCCAGCAAGCTTCACACATTTTTTCTCTCATACTTATCTGTTTCTCTTAGCTCTTGGTTCTAGTTCCCTTCCACCCCCACCATTGAAATATCTAGCTTGATTAGTTAGGGGTAGTAAGTGGCTTGGAAACCTCCATAACTTAGTAATGATGACCCTCTGAACTGAAAGAGAGGTCCAGCCAAATCAAAGTGTGATCTGAGATTTTGATTGCCCTGGTTTTGGCTTGTTTAACTTTAGGGAAAAGAAAATCAGATACTAGTATATAATCAATCCTGGACATAGTGGAGTGAGCTCTTGAGACGTGTATAATCTCTCTCGGTAAGGTGGAGCGACTGCCATATATCTAATAGGTTAAGCTCTGTACATAGGTACTGTATGCCCTTAAGCTTGCTCCCCCCATCTGGTGAGCTAGAAATAGATCTGTCAAATACAGGATCATGAACACAGTTGAAGTATCCCAATAATACAATTGGTCCTGTGACCACCGAGACCAACATACCTACTATCCCTTGGAAAAAAGAGTGGTTATAAGCATTGGGGGCATATACATTACAAATAGTAATTTCTTTACCTTACATTTTTCCCATCAGAACTACATAGTGACCCGATGGATCAGATATTTGCTGAAGCAGTTTAAAATGCAATCTCTTTATGAACTAAAATAGCCACCCCCGCTTTGTGTCCAACGGCTGGAGCATAGAAACACTGGCCAACCCAAATTCTTTTAAATTTTGTATGCTCCCCATTAGATAAATGAGTTTCCTGAATGCCCACTAACAGTGCTTTGTGCCATTGGATCGCACTCAGTATTTTCTGTTTCTTATTTGGGGAACCGAGACCTCCCATGTTCCAAGAGATACAACGGAAACTGTTTATCTGGTAAGACTTTCTTTCACAAAGACTGGAAAAATCAGAACTCTGCAGTGAATAAACCCCCCCCCCTGCAAAGTTGTCCAATCCCCAATCATGAAACTCATGATAGCCCTATATCAAGGAGTGAGATCTACTAAGGTGCGCTTGGGTGCCACCCCCAACCAGCAACAAACATAAGATCAGCCTGCTCCTCGAAACATTCAGATACATTCAGATCCCTAAAATGAGAAACAAACAATGCATAAACAAGATCGCAGTTAAATATACCGTAAGGCCTAAAACGATATTGATAACAGATACTAATCCACATCTCCATGTGACACCAGAAGCAGGCACGGAGCGTAGACCAAAACCATCTTGGCTCGTACACAAAAATAGGACGAAAAAGAAAAAACTTGTAGGCAACTATTCTGGGATTATTCGCCATCCATTTGATAGAGTTTACATAGTTAGCAATGACGCAGTAAGAAAAAAAACTTTCGTGCCATGCCACACAGGCCTTCATCGCTTAGTCCTGCTGACTCATCTAAAGCTGCCTTGTCCAGAAGAAATTGACACTTTATCCAGCGTATCAAAAGAGAATATCTTCCCGTCTTTCCACGCTTTCAGAGTGGCAGGAAACTGTAGGACAAGTGGATATTTTTATTAAACAAATCACTGCATATTGCGGAAAAATCCACTGCTTTGCTGAGACTGTCGCCGAAAGTCTTGGAATATCAGAATTTTTTGATCATATTTTATATACCCATCTTTCTTGTAGGCCATTAATACTGCCGTTTTAGGTGCCCAGTTTAAGAGTCTAGCAATAACTAATCTTGGGTGGGCTTCCGATACTCTTTTAGGCCCCAGTCTATGGGCCTGTTCAATGAGCAGTTTGCCTTCTAAATCCGGTAGCTTTAACTCACGTGGCAGCCACTCTTCAAGTAAGGATGAGAGTTCTCCGTTAGGTATAGATTCAGGCAAACCCATAAATCGAAGGTTATTTTGCCTTGCCCTATTCTCAAGGTCTTCAATCTTATCTTCCACAGATTTAAGAGAGGCCTCTAAAGTAATGATCTTTGATGTGAGCGCCAAATTATTCTCCTTAACCAAAGAGCTTCACCCCTCGACAATATCAATGCATCTCCCGATGTCGCTCATAGATTCTTTCAAAGCAGTAACGTTATTGTTAATGCTCTCGAATTTCTGCTCTAAAGCCACCACAATGGCTGCTGTTAGCTGCACCACTGTCAGTTCTTCAAGACTAGCACAACCTGAAGAGTCTTGGCGGTCAGCCATTTTGGAATCCGCTGCGTTGCCTTTCACTTTATCTTTCCGAATGGGCTTAGTAGACATCACTGGTCTCACCAAACTGAAGAGGGAGACTCCTGAGCAAACCAGGAGAGCAAGATTATCAACCCAAATCCAAAACAGAGAATTAGGAGCCAAAAATCATGCAAATTGGAGAGGTGGCAACTGGAGATCTGATTGATCACGTCTCACCAGGCTCACCGCATCACATGATCCTTAATCCTTATTAGTTTTAATTATTGGGGTGTAATTTGATATTTCTGTTGTTTGAAATATTTTATTGTCTTTTGGAAAATAGAACACTTTTAATTATTGGATTATTCATCAGTTGTTTTGAAATATTTTATTAATGTATGGGAAATATTAGAACAAATTTATGCAAGTTTTTTTAAATTATTGAATGTTCATCTGCTTTGACATTTAGTAGCATGTTTTTAATATTAAGAATGATGTTTTGCAAGGAATGATGATGTTTCAGTTTTTCCATTGTTGCACTGCATAACACAGTTGGGCTTTTGGTTTCCATTACAGTTTTTGATGGCATGTTTCTATTTTGTATCTGGTGAGGGTTTGTCTGAATTTTAAAGGTCCAGTCTTGTGTAACTTGAATTCTTGCTGCGAAAATGATGGTGCTTATCATTCACTGACTTTACGGCCTTATGATCCTCTCTTCCTCATTTTAAACAGAAGTTTGCTTTTATTAATTTTATTTGCATGCAGAAAATGGTGTTTTTGAATGTTCTTGCAGAAAAAATATTTTTTCGTTCACATATTTTATTGTAACTGATGTTAGTAGATTAGGTGATTATTGTAAGGGATAGATTTAGCTAATTTTCCCAGTAAGGATTGGGTTGCTGTGAGCATAAAATTGATAGGCTTTTTGCCTCAAAGAAAGTAGTAGGAGGGTGTGCTGTGTTCTAGGGCACCTGCCAGCTATAATCCATCTCTCTCTCATCGGTACCTTGTCATTGACAGCAGAATTCAGCTGCCTTTTCGATGATACTCTGACATGGAGCAGGGATGACTCCTGACTCCTCCAGAGACACCTTGATGCTAGGAACAGAATACAGTTTTCTCCCTAGCATCTCCCTAACGTTAAGAACAGACTACATCTTCCACTCCTTACCATGACACAAAGAGTAGAATGCAACTCTCTCCCCACTCTGACACAGGGAGCAAAATATACTTTCACCATCTTATTACTAGAAAAGGAGAGGGACTATGGAATAACCATAGTTATTAGCCAGGGGAGGAAGATAGTGAGGGAGCTGGTAGAGAGACATGATGTGTTGCAGTAAATATGATGGGATACAAGGGAACACATGATAAATTATTTCATCTTGTATTTTGGTGATTCCAAGTTGGCTTCTTTTGGTTTATAATGTATGAAGGTCTTGATGTAATTTACATTATTCATGCAATTCGCTGTAGTATAGTAAACAATGGCAGATAAAGACCAATTGGCACATCCAGTCTACCCAGTAGCCTTCCTTTTTGGTTCTCTATCACTATGGGTGATCACTATGAGCATCGGGGGGGGGGGGGGGGGATTTTGAAAAGCCATTTTACTCACTCTAGGTGCAGGTAAAAGTAAGCACATGGTTCCATCAGGCATTCCTGGGGTGAGGCTAGATCAGGGAGAAAACCATGCACATAGTTTGGGATTTTCAAAAGTATTCATGGTTGTTCAAGCAAGCTTACCCAGAATAAAAAAGTCATCAACCCATGCCAATGTAGACCACAATTCGTCTACTCCCCTTTCCTCATATTGAGGAACTATGTTTTTGTTATATTCCATCTCCTCACCGCGAGGATATTTGTTTTGTTTACCCTGTCTTTTCTTAGCTGCCTATCGTTACCCCCCCCTCCCAGTTTGAACTTCCCTGTTAAAATGTAATTTTCCAAACTTAACTTGTTGATTGTAAACCGGCATGATGTCCACAACGAATGCCGGTATATAAAATGTTCTAAATAAAATTAATAAATATTCATGTTTTGATTGGAAAAAGTTTCTATCGAAAAAGCAGGTGCTTTCCTTGGGTACTTTCCCTCTTGAAAACTCTTGCAAAATCCATAGCTTCCCACACAGTTTTGAAAATTGCTCCCATAAATACTGTACTCTATGTATTATTGGGATATCTATAATTGCCTGATAAGTGGGTGGATTTGCACCTTTAACACAGTTGAGCACTGATGTCAGATCATATCTTGACATCAGCGTGGAGCTGTAATCACCCTGGTTGACCATTAACTAGTTTATAACGGCATCAGAGGAAAGCCAGACCCAGCAAAGCCCATTTCACTAGCCAGTAGATGAGGAACCTGGAGAGGCAGCACATGGCATCCCTACCAATGGCAGCTGAACTAAATGTGTTGCTACAGATCAGCAACCAGCAAAACCCATCACCCCATCTGCTAAAAACTGGAGCCAGATCAGGCCTTTCCAGAGAGTGGAAAATGAGAGAGAGAGCGTAAAGTTTGGGAAGGAGAAAAAAATAACCAAGCATAATACTAGCTTAACTAGGGACTACCACACAGATTGATGCTTTAAAATGAATTTTGGTATTTGTGCTGAGATTGCACAAGAAGGCTTAGCTGCTTAAGCAGCCAGCTGGTATTTTGTTGTTTACACTAAGTCCTTACATCATACTGTTTTTCTTTAACTCAATACCTGGCTCCTACCCATGTATGCCACTGTTCCAGTAATCTACTTTGCACTGTATAGTTAATCTTGATTAACTCATTAGAAATGCATTACAATCAGCGGCAGTTAGAATGATGTTCTATTCTTGAAACCCAGAGAATTGGCATGGACCACACAGTCCACTTCTATAGCATGTTACATGCATCCTGCACATTTGCAGCTTTGTGGCGCAACCTTCTGTGGCACACCTGAGAAAGCTGCTTTGAAACTGCACTGGAACAGCCTAAATGGTTGTCTTAGTTTCAAATAAAAGCTGCAAATTTCATTGAATTTGCCCTTTCCGAGGCCAATTTTCAAAGCGACTTACATGAGTGAAAAATGTTTTGCACTCACAGAGAAAAGTAACTGTGTTTTTCTCCAGTGCACATCGTTTTAGCTACATTGAGAAGATGTGTTCCCGGGGTGCGATCAGGTCAGAGAAGGCAGAATGCCTGCATAGATTGCATGTTCAGATCTTCGAGCATACTTATCAAACTGACTTCTACCTGCAGAAAAAGAAGGTGCATGTGACCGCGTGTGCTGTGTATCCAAAACGGTTTTCAAAATGGGCATATGTGCGTAGTTTTGCTTTCAAATAGCCTACTGGTAAAAAAAAAGTACTCATGGTCCTTCTCCCAATGCCACCAACAGGAAAATGTCCTCCTTTATTAGAAACACCCTGTATCTCCACAGGAAAACATAACATGCACAAGCAAAGGAAAATAGAATGGTGTTTCAAAGAACAGTGCACACAAATGTGTACACTATGCACACGAAAACTTATTTTTTTGGTACACAGCCCACAAAAAATTATAGAGGGTTCATTGTTTGGGACCAGAATCCCTGGCAATCTCTTGTTCCTGATTCCAGGAGAGCAGAAGTCCAGGACTTTTCTTCCTCCCTCCAAGTCCTGGTACGGCCTGCCTTTCCTTCTCCTCTCCTCTCCTCTCGTGCCTTTCCCCCTTCCTCCCTGTCCAGGACAATGAGCAGCGCTTAATATAGGATAATCCCCTGCCCTGTGGAACCAGATTCCTGTATATTTCACATACTGTAAGACTGACTCTTGCAGCATTAGAAGCTGATTCTGTAGTAAGTGTTGCTTCTCCTACCAGTCAGTGCTGGGAGTGAGGAGGGAGAGCAAGTAAGGAGGGAAGGCCGGGGGGGGGGGGGAATCTGGGGGGAGAGGAGAGGGAGGAGGGGTCAGGGCAAAGAATCCCAGAGAACAGTGTATGGGTGGAGGGAGAGAAATAAAATGTGGGAAGAATTTTTCAACAGGCCGATTCAGTACAGTGCGCTCCGGCGGAGTGCACTGTTAACCTGCATTTGGACGCACGTTTTCGACGCGCTAGCTTTACCCCTTATTCAGTAAGAGGTAATAGCATGCCGAAAACACGCATCCAATCCCCCCAAAACTAATAGCGCCTGCAACATTCAAATGCATGTTGATGGCCCTATTAGTTATATCCGCGCGATTCAGAAAGTAAAATCTGCAGCCAAGCTGCAGATTTTACTTTCAGAAATTAGCGCCTACCCAAAGGCTGGCGTTAATTTCTCTCGGCACTGGGAAGTGCACAGAAAAGCCAGTAAAAACTGCTTTTCTGTGGCACCCTCCGATTTAATAATCATGGCGATATTAAGTCAGAGATCCCAAAGTTACAAATAGTTTAAAAATTAAAAAAAAAAAATTTAAAATTGGGCCGGCTGCTCGCGGGTTGAAAACGGACGCTCAATTTTGCCGGCGTCCGGTTTACAAACCCATGGCTGTCAGCGGGTTTGAGAACAGACGCCGGCAAAATCGAGAGAGTCGGCTGTCAAACCCGCTGACATCCGCTGCTCCTGTCAAAAAGAGGCGCTAGGGACGCGCTAGTGTCCCTCGCGCCTCTTTTACCGCGGGCCCTAATTTAAATAAATTAATTTACTGAATCGTGCGCACACGAGAGTGGCCAGGGCGCCTCTCCCACGATTTTTACTGTATCGGCCTGCAAGTGTGGTAGAAGAAATGTAGGATGAGCTTTTCCATGTAGGGGGGGAACAGAATTGTTAGGAGAATTTTCTATGGGGAGCAGAGAAAGAAACGGGGGGGGGGGGGGGGGAATGGGAGAGAATATCAGGGGAGCTTTCCGTAGGGGAGGATGTGGGGAAAGCTTTAAAGAAGGGGGAGAGAATGTGGGTAGATCTTTCTGTAGATTGGGAGGGGGGGCCATAGCAGGGATGAAGGTAAGGGAAGGCTGATCCTGTGGGGGAAGGCAGAAAGAGAGAGGACAGAGAAAGACGAGAGCCAGGACCCTGGATGTAGGGAGGAAAGGGAGAGCGGATCAGAGATGTGGTGAGAGAAGGAGAGGACTGGGGATAAGGGGTGCAATGAGAGAGAAGCTGAACTGAGGGATGGGGGAAGAATTCCATGGAGAATAATGTAGGAGAAAGGGAATGAAGAGAGCATAGAATGAAGAGGAGTAGGAATAGGGAAAGGAGAGCAGGCAGGAAGAACAGAGGAAAAGAGGGAGGGAAGAATGGAGAGAAGGAAGAGAAAGTACTAATAAAATATCCAGCACTGAAGGAAACTGAAATATAGAAGAAAACAGGAGAACGAGAGAGAAGAAAAAAGGAACAGCTGTAGTACCAGAGAATGAGGCAAAGACACCAAAGATTGCAAACTTTTATTGACAGGACATTTTATAGTAATGAGTTATTAATATTCGCTCTCTGAGATCAAGGTAGGGATGTGCTTGCATTTGAAGAAAATAGGAAGTCATGTTGAGAATTTCTAGTCTTTTTCATTTTATTTTGAAAATGAAACAAAAAAACCCCTAACATCTAATTTTTCATTTTCTTAAAAAAAAAAAAAAAAAAAAAAGGAGCAAAAAAGTTACCAACAGCCAGAGCTCCCTTTCTCCCCACATGCCACCAAAAATTGTAAAAAGACCCTTCAAGCCCCCCCGCTCCCCCGAGTATCTTCCCCTACGCAAGGGGCTCCGTGGGGTGGGGCTGACCCCAGGCACTCCCACCCACTGGTGTAGCTAAAGCCGGCAGCATTTAGGCTTTCTGCCATTCTTTCAGAAATATTTCTGACCCCGGTGTGATACAGGAGCCCAGGTCTTCCATGACTGCTGCTGGCTGAGAAACGGCTTCCTCATTGGCCAGTGGACTGCTGCTAGTGGCACTCTGACCGGTCGTCATGTAAGCCTCCTGATCTTTCTCCCTCAGGTGCAGTAAGCATGGGGTGGTACTTTATGAGGAAAAGAGTTAACTAATAACAGTGGTGAAGAATTAGAATGAAAATAAATAAACAAGGAGTTTGGCATTTTAAACAGCACAAAATATGATTGCCTACAGTCCCTTGATATATCACTGCAGCCATTAGCTCGCAGACCTCCCTGTCGTGTCATTCACTAGGAGGTCGTGTGTGTGTGGATGGAAGGCAGGAAGCAGAAAGATCCCTATCCTCTCTAAGACTGGATGACTCAGCGGTGTGGCACAGGTTTACGGAGCCTCTCGCCCCTAGGTCTGGAGGAGTTGGGGGGTGGATACAGAGGCGGAAAGAGCCTAGAGGGTTCGCCGGATTGGTTCAGGGGGGTTATTTGTTTTAGAATATGTGTGGTATCTTAAGCCAAGGAGCCTTACAGCAAATTACATACAATGATTCCTTCCCCAAAGAGCTTACAGTAAAAGTGGGGCACCTGAGGCACAGGGAGATAAGACAACTTTGCTCAAGGGTCACAAGAAGTATCAGTGGAGGACATGGATTTTGATCTTCTGGTTTCCAGTCAGTTATTCATCTACCCAGGATGATAGAGAACTAACGAGGAAGGACCATGAAAACTGATTGGCATAAGGAGCTGTTTCCTACAAACTCTCAAGCTTCTGTGGCAAGCAGCTGGGGGGAGGGGTTTAACCTTTTCAGTGTGGACTGGAGGAAGTGGGCAGGTCTGATTTGCCAATTAGTCTTTATCTGCCATCGTCTAACTGTGTTAGTGTGCATTGGCAGCCCAATGTCTTGCAGCTAAAGGAGAGTATGAACCACTGCTCCACCAGGTGGGCTGTTTCCCTGTCACATGCTCACTCTCTGCTTTGTTTTGTTTTTCTTTGTTTCCTAGATTGGAGGATTCTGCTTCTGTTCATGCTGGGGACATTCTCTGTGGCAGTAGTGTGGTACCTGCGAGCAGAGCCCTATATGCCAGTGTAAGTAAGTTACGGATTGCAGCAGGGGCGAGGGAAGGAGTCGTTAGCTGCCATCGGTATTACAGTCTATTAGAACGCAGGAACCTTTCAGGCTCCTTTCTGAGGTTAGGGCACACCCATGCTGTAAATTGCAGGGAATGGCATTCAGTGGACTCATTGAGATGTTTCTTACTTGACATCGATGGTATTATCTTAAGGGAGGGTATGAGACCAGTTGTCCCACCACTGAGGTCTCTACTGCTTTCCCCTCTAGGACTGGACAGCTAAGGGACTGGCACAGAGATACAGAGCATGTCATCTCTAGGTCTAGGGAGTGGGCACAGAGACACACAGCCTCTCATTTCTAGGGCTGAATGAGCTAATGGGATGGATGCAGGCAGACAGAGCCATTTCTCTCTGGTTTTGACTTGAGTATAATGTGGAATTAAGAGTCAATAAACAAGTTGTAGGTGACACCTTTTTATTGGACTAACAATCCATCCATGACTAGCTTTTGAGAGTTATCCTCTGTTTATGAGGTCGGAGAAGAAAGAGCGCATCGCTGACCTGATGAAGAGAGGATAACTCTCAAAAGCTAGGTATGGATGCATTAAGAGAGTCCAATGAAAAGATCTAGCCTACAACTTATTCGCTGACCCTTAATTCCACATATCCAAGTGGATTAACATGGCAACCGCCATTCTTTGATATTAAGTACATAACAAAATCCAATTAATGTTTTGCAGAACATTAAAAATGAAAACTACTGAAACAAATCCACAGCATTCTTTTGTCTTAATCATCAGCTCCTGCACGAGGAGCCCAGGAGCCACACTGTGAGGCGCTCAAAGACCCGCAGATTGCTACCAAGAGCATAAGATTCCATAGTATACAAACCATGGGATCCAGCAGGAGGGGGCAGAGTGTTTGCCCCGATTAGGGCCTGGGAAGAGGAGGCAGACTAAGGTGGCCTGCAGAGCCCTTCCTGCTGGAACAGAGACCATTTTTTTTCCCTGCCCCCGGCCTCCTCTCAGCGATGTCACCTTTGGAATTCCTTAAGATCAGGCCCACCACCAGGGGGCAGGCTGCTCCTTTGGGAGCTCTGGTAGGAGTAACCCAGAGAGATTGGGAGCATTATGGGAATGCTGGGTGTTTTCGGGGTGTGGGAATTGTATTTCAGGTGCTTAGTGTTGTCCTGCTCCTGTGAGATGAGGGGATAGGGATAGTTTTATTCATTTTGATGACATTGCAATGTTTTTGCTTGAATATGCTATTGTATTTTATTCGTGTACTATTTGAATATGTTAATGTAATAATGTGATGTTATGTTGCAAGTTGCTCTGGGTCCTTTCACATAAACGCAAAATGTAAAGTAATGATTTGGACCCGCAGAATGAGGAGCTAAGCAGTGGTGCATCAGTCTGCATCCTCTTCTATTGCCCAGTGTGTGCTTGACAGGAGCTTTGAATTGCGCTGTGTCCAACACAGTTAAAAGTGCTAGTAAGCCCCCGAGTGGCAGAGGCTGACTAGTCCTGATGCAAAGCCACTTTTCTGCTCCTCGGCCTGCCAGGATCAGTGGCAGTGAAAGAGGTATATGGGCTGGCGAGTGGGACAGCTCAGAGGTGACATGTGAGGCGGCTCTGGGGGATGACGAGAGGATTGGCTGTGGGGACCGTGGAGGAGCTTGAGGGGATCAGCTAGAGGGGAAGATTATAAGAAAGATCTGGAAGGGATGAGAGGAGGAGGAGGAGGATCTGGTAGGGGTGGAGGAGACGATTGGCTGGAAGGGATGAGAGAGGGGATTGGCTAGAGGACACATTCATATGAGAGATTGCAGGGTGGGAAGGAGAAAAGGGAATTTGCTGGGGATTTTTGTGAGGAGGGTCTGGGGTGAGTGAAAGGGAGGATCAGCTGGACAGATGACAGGAATTGGCTGGGTGCATGTGTGGGAGGGAGGTCTGCGACAATGGATGAGGCAACCACCTCAGGTGTCACTTTTAGGGGAATGCTGAACAACTATTAGAGAGCAAGAGTACCAGTGCTCTTCAGTCTCTGAACTGGATCCCTCACCCACCCCTACCGACAATTACGGTTTTCAAACTGTGTGTATTGGAGCAACGTCCACGGGTTCATTTTACCCGCGGACTTTCCATCAACTTTCACAGCAAAAAATGCAGGCAGATTTTTGCTTTGAAACTTGTCACCGGTGCTTGACATTTGTACCTGATTTTTTTTTTTTTTGTGGGTACTTTGTTCACAGAAAATAGTGCTCATAGATTTGAAAATGCAATCTACATGTGTACTTTTTCTGTCGAAAAGCAGGACTAAATTAGCCGTGATATGTGGGTGGCAGCAAACGGAGCCCTCTCTTTTAACTAGCAGAACCTTTGCTCTACTGAACATGGTGTGGGAATTCCCCCGCGGGTATTGCCTCATGAGCCCTCCCCCCCTCAGTCTTTTTTTTTTTTTTCTTCCTCCAAACACAGCGTGGATGTGCGCCTTACTCTCTCACTTTTTTCTGTTTGTTTCCTCACTGCCTGAGCGGCCCCAACACACTTTAAAATTCTAGTAAAAAAAAAAAAAGATGGAGAAGAGACCTTATGTCTTCTCAACATCCCCCCCCCCCCCCCCCCCCCCCCCCCAAAAAAAGAAAGCCACTATCAGTTGTTTCAAGAACTGCATCTGTGGCAACATAAAGTCTATTGCCGACGGACACGAGCTTTGCTACCGATGCCCAAGTCTGGATCATAACTAGGCCAGCTGCCAGAAAAATGCATGGATGTCCACATGTCCTCAACACACCAAGGCCTAAACAGTGGAAGAACCGCATACGTTTCTCAGAAGCTCCAGTCCAACATCATCTGCCTCACTGGGAGGGGAGCTGAGCAGGACCTCCTCTAAAACTCACCTGTTGGCATAACAGGCTGAGTCCTTGGGGGTCCGAGTAAGAAAAACCATTCAGCATTATTGCTCGTTTATAATTTTTCAAGCTCTCTGAGGCCCCCAAAGCAGACATTTCATGTTGAAATGCTGGCAGTGTCAGGCAACAGGAATCGGAAACAGGCAAAAAACAAAAACATATTTTCTAAAGTGGTCATGGCTTTCTTCAGTTTAAGATAAGTGTTTTCCTGTCGTTTGATACATAGAATTTCCAGAGAGGGTGCTTTGATACAGAACACAGGAGTTATTTGAGCAAATTTTGAATTGACATTTGTATGAGAAAACTAAAAAAAAAAAAAAAAGAACAATTATATATAAAAATCAACACAAAGATTTCATATTAAAAACGGTATATATGTTTCATTAAGGCACAGCTGAAGATATGGCAGGTACCTAATTTGGAGATACCGGACATTAGATTTAGCTAATAAGGCATTAACACACCACATTTTATTTGTACTGATTTCCAGCTGCCAAATCTTCGACCGCTCTTCAAGCTTTCTTAAATCACTTTTCATTCTCTCTACTCCTTCAGGTGTCTACTCTGTTGCAGATCTTAATATCATCTGCAAATAGACAAACCTTACCTTCTATCCCCTCCGCAATGTCACTCACACAGATATTGAACAGAACCGGTCCCAAAACCATTCCCTGTGGCACACCAATTAACACTGCTCTCGCTTCCAAGTAGGTTTCATTTACCATTACATGCTATCTCCTGTCAGTCAACCAGTTTGTAATGCACTCCACTACCTTGGCGCCCACTCCCAAACTTCTCATTTTATTCATAAGCGTCCTATGCTGGATCGTATCAAAAGCTTTGGTAAATCACATCAAGCGTTCTTTCTTGATCCAGTTCTCTAATCACCCAATCAAAAAAATCAATCAGATTTATTTAACAGAAAAATAATAAATAAATAAATAAATATAGAAACATAGAAACATAGAAATGACGGCAGAAGAAGACCAAATGGCCCATCCAGTCTGCCCAGCAAGCTTCACACATTTTTTTCTCTCATACTTATCTGTTTCTCTTAGCTCTTGGTTCTATTTCCCTTCCACCCCCACCTTTAATGTAGAGAGCAGTGATGGAGCTGCATCCAAGTGAAATATCTAGCTTGATTAGTTAGGGGTAGTAGCCGCCGCTACTAAAGATTTATTTAACAGAAGCTTCCCTTGGTGAAATCATGCTGCCTCGGGTCCAGGAACCCACTGGATTGTTGATCACTATCCTTTCTTTCAGAAGAGTCTCCATTAATTTTTCCACCACTGAGGTGAGGCTAACCAGCCTGTAGTTTCCAGCCTCCTCTCTGCTAACACTTCTGTGAAGCGGGACCATGACTCCTCTTCTCCACTCTTATGGCATCACTCTCATTTCTAGAGATCTATTTATTGAAAAGGTCTTTCATTGGACCTGTCAGCACATCCGGCCCGATGGCCTTGCCCACTTTCAGTTTTCCTAGCTCTTCCCATGCATTCTCTTCTTTAAATGGAGTTTTGTCTACTACACCCACATCAGTTCAACATCAGAAATTACTTACACTGGTAAATTTCTCACCTAGGTTTTTCGTATTCTTCGATTTTTCTGGCTGTCTCTTGATTTTCTAGTAATTTAAGTACAGGGATTATAGATTGTAGTACTAAAAAGTATAGGGAATAATTACACAAATTGTATTTCTCTCCTCCTGATTTTTATTTTATTTTATTGGTTTTACTTATATTTTATTTTACTTTATATGCTATTTTATATTCTACAGTATCTTACTTTAGCTCTACTAAAGTATATATTTATTTTCTGATTTTATTTTTGAAATTATTGTAAACTGTTTTGGTCAATCCTGTATTGTATTGTTAAAGACAGTATAGAAATGGCATAAATAAAAATAAAAAAAATAAATCTATAGTCTTGTAAACCAGTAATGGTCCTTTTCTAGAGTCTTCTTTAGTAAACATCAAAAAGAAGTATTTGTTTAATATTTCTGGTATTTCGTCGTCTCTCTCTACAGATGCTCCTTGTCACCTTTAAATTTCACTATACCACTTCGGGCCTTCTTCCTTTATCTGCTATAGCTGAAAAATGTTTTGTCACCTCACTTTACCTCTTTGGCAATCCTTTCTTCTTCTTGACCATTTGCTTTCCTGATTTCTTTCTTCGACTCCTTCAGTTTCACCAGGTGTTCTTCCTTGTGTTCTTTTTGGGATCCTTTATACTTCTTGAATGCTTTATTGTTTCAGCCACCTCCTTTGAGAACCAGATAGGAACAAGAAACCACTTACTTTTGTTTACTTTTCTAACATATAATTTGTTACCTTTTAATTTGGCCCACTGTTGTTCCACTTCACCCGTTTTCTCCCAGTCTTCTAGTTCTTCCTCCAGGTATGATGAGCAGCATGAGAATGAGCCCTTTTTGCTGTGGCATGGTTGATGCAGCCTTGTAGCAAACCTATGAGGCCTATGCCGACAGCTGCCGAATGCGCCCTGAAGTGGGACAGACTGGAGCTTTGCTTATACCAGTTTCCTCCCCTGCAGATTGAGCCCTTGGGTTCTAGCTACTGGCAGGACTTAGGTGGGTCCAAGGGCGGTAGAGTGACAGCAAGTGTCCAAAGTGCACCAAAGGCAGGACAGGCAACAGGCTGGAGATACCGGAAATAGGCCAAGGGTCGGGGCAGGCAGTAGATAAGCATAGACAGGGTACAATGTAAGAGGTTAGGTCCAGGCAGCAGGAAGCGTAGTCAGGTTCAATGCAAGAGGTCAGATCCAGGTGGCAGGCAATCATGGTCAGGTCCAGGAAATCAGGCCAAGGATGAACAAAGACACATGAGACATTGGAGAAGACAGCTGGGCAGAGCATGTCAGGGCTGGAACACAGGAATGCAGGAGCAATATGCACTACTCTAGGCAGAAGATCCATTGCTGAGGTGTCCAATGCTCCTTTGAAGGAGCCTTAAGTAGGAGGCCATCAGTGATGTTATCTTAGGGCACCATGGCTGCCTTCCTTTAAGATTGCAGATGTCGGGCATGCACACATCTAGAGGAAGCCAGGAGAGGTGGTGGCAGGGTGGTGTGGAAGCCATGCAGAGCAGTTTTAGTAGTTGGAAGCGGTGTCCCAGCCACAGGAGGCCTCAGGTGATGTTGGGGGTGAGTGAGACTGCTCACAGGGCCGTCCCACAAGCCGTCATTCGAAACACCAGGTACATCCCCATTTTGACAATGTCTGTATTTTTGAAATTCAAAACTTGGGTCTTTGTGTGACTTCTCTTTATCTTATTCATAATATTGAACCATACTGTCTGATGATCACTGGTGCTCAGGTGGGCACTTACTTGAACATTAGAGACGTTATCCCCATTAATGAACTCTAGGTTGAGTATCACACCCTTTCTCTGGGTTCCATTACCATTACTACTTTAAATGCCTGATAGCAAATGATCTGAATTTCTCACTTAGCATCATCTTTCCTACCACAGACAAATGAAGGCCATCCTGGTCATATAAACTTTTATTGCTCCATATATGTCCCCAGCCTCCAATGTATCCAAAACCACTTTTTTTTTTTTTTTTTACAAAAGGTTTTGAACTAGGAATTGAAATTATCTATATGGCATAGCCTTCCCTTTCCCTTTCCATGAACAAGTAATATTTTTAAAAAGGCAATAGTCTTGGCCATGTGTGCAATCTTATTCCCTAGATTTTGGAAATCTTTCTATACTGCATGGACACCATTTCTATAAAGGTCATTGGTTCCAGGATGAATGATAGCATTGATATCAGTGTTGCAACTTTTTTCTATAAATGTTTTGACTACCTGGTTTGCATTTCTACTAGCTGAGGAGAGCCTGGAAGGCATTTAGCTGTTGTGTCACCATTAAAATGAATTCCCAACTTGCTTCCTCTGATGATCGAGTCTCCCAGCAGAAGATGTATTTTATGACATTTGATCATGGCAGAGGGTTTCTGGATGCACTGGATGACTATTTCCTTTTCAGACATCACTTCATATTCTATTGCTGGGGCTTCTTCATTTTCCAATACAGAAAAAGTATTACGTAAGGGTTGCAGTGGGGAGAGTGGGTCTCTCTTCATCACAGGCCTTATTCTGCCAGAGCCCACTGTAATCCAATTATTCCTGGGTTTTTGAATCCTGGCTGTCTGACTCTCTGTGGGAGTGGGGGGACGGATGCACAGGATGCTGCAAAGTTGGGGAAGCTAGGTGTGCCACCTTTTCAAGTCTTGTTCTACCAGAGCCCACTGGAAACCTTTTATTCCTGGGTTTCTGAAGCCTCTGTGGGAGCTGGGAGTGTTTGAAACCTTGCCAATTCCTCTTTCAGACTAGTCAGCTCCTTTTTCATTGCAGACAACTCTTGGCAAATTGGGCAATCCTTAATTCTCCAAATGATAGGCTTTGGGACATAAGCACCACAGTTATACTGAATTGAATAAAAGGCATTTTGCTAATAGTGACTAATATATAAGTTGTGAGATTAGTACTTAGGGTTGATATTATTGAAACGAGTACATGCACGTCCGCATACATGCATAGGTGGACGCGAGTACACATATGCTGGAATTGTAAATTGGCCAAGCAAGTGTGCACTTATAAAATACGCCTAACGTGCGTATGTGCACCCCTAATTTTAAGTGGCTACGTAAGAACCTTAGGACTTGTTCACTTTTGCACACACACAAGTGAGCACGTTTTAAAACGTGTATATGAAGGAAAAATACTATCTTCAGATCATCAAGACCCATCTGGTTCTTAAACCCGCACTGCCCTCCAGCTTACCCAGCCAGACCCTTCACCTGGTCTGTTTTTGGCTATAACAAGTTTTTTTCAGGCTTACACCCGATAAGGAGCAGAAGTAAATGTGTGCAGGTAACAGCCTGATGTGCGTTGCATTCGCTGTCTTTAAAATCAGGATTTATGCACGTAAACGTTGGCCCCGACCCTGCCACTAACACACTTCTGTTTTTACACGTTTTGTAGCTCGCACACATGCATATACACATGTAAATTGCCAGTTCTAAAATAAAAGTTGCTTGCACTCAGCTCATATACACACACACATGGGCATTTTTACGCCAGCGACTCTTTTAAATTTGACCCCTTAACCTAAGTCCTTGGGTGAACAATTTAAGAAGAAAACCCCTTAGGGGTAGGTGGGACTAAACATCCTGCTTTTTTCTTTCTTTAGTAACAGTAGTCACTCAAATAAAGACTTGCAATGGTTCTTAATATTCTGTACAACTAGGCAAAGTAGAAATGGATTTCAATCCATGCACACACAGATAATACAGAAAAAAAAGATTAAATTTAGAAGCAAAAATGGTTCTCCATGAGGTGTCAACCCAAAACCTTGGATCTGTTCCAATGCTGAAAGTATTTGTTCTCTCTTTCTGCTTCAGATCTTAGTTCCTCATCAATCAGCGTACACCTCAGTACCATAGCGGCTTACCGTATTTAAATAAATGGTAAAACCATTGCAATTCATCTGTTAGTATCCAAATTTATGAAAGGCTAATGGCTCATTAAACCTCCAGTGGTAAAACCACCTGTTCCATGGGACCTAAATGTCATTTTAGCACAACTAATGAAGCCAACATTGGAGTCAGCTTTTCTCAAGTATCTCACATGGAAAATAGCAGTAACATCATCAGCCAGAAGACTCCGTGAGCTGCAGTTCTTTCACGATAGGGTGGTTCTCTGCACCCATCCAAAATTTCTACCAAAAGTGGTCTCAGCTTTCCGCATCACTCAAGCCATTGTGTTACCTACATTCTTCCTGAGACCACATGCACATGCAGGTGAAAAAGAACTCAAGCCACAATGTCAGGCTTCACAGCTATTCATCTCTTACGGTCCTAACAGACTGGGCATAGCGGTTGCCAAACATACATTGTCCAACTGCATAGTAGACTGCAGCGCCCACTGCTATGCATTAGCAGGCATGGAAAGACTCCACCAAGGCTCCTCAAGTCAGAGCTATGGATGCTTCACTAGCTCATTTACAAGCAGTACCTCTCAAAGACATCTGCAGAGCTGCAACTTGGTCGCCATTACACATCTTTGCATGCCCTTACTGTCTAAACAATCTCTCAAGTAGCGTCGGTAAACTTTGACAAGACGTTTTGTATAGCTTTGTTCACTCTGCAGTCCACTTTCCACGGTGGAGTCCAGGTTGCTTTTTTTCAGTAAACTCTCCAGGTTGCTTTTTTTCAGTAAACTCATCTGCTCCAATCTTGGTTGGATCAACCAAGATTGGAGCAGATGAGTAAGATTGTTCCTCTCGTATCTCTAAATATGGTGTGACAAAAGCGATTATTGAACACATTGACTGAGACTGGGAAGTTTTAATTGAAAAAGCAAAATTTAAAAAAATGATGTTATAATTAAAGCAAGATGACCCCATACCGTATTGGAGTCTGTGGCATTATACAGACCCTAAGAGTGAGGGGCCTACATATACATATACTTGGCAAACCTTTCATATTAATTATTGACCGGTTGTACTATTGGTTTAAATTTGTGAGTAAATCATTATATACCCATGTAAATAGCTTTGAAAATTGTCCTCCAGAAGAATGCCTTTGCAGATGTTGTGTACTCCAGGGAGTACGCCTTTCCAATTCTATGGTCTCCACCACCTCCCTGCCAGCCCATGATTCCACCACTTGTTCTGTTAAGAAATATTTTCTGATATTGCTCCCGAGTCTGTCTCCTTGGAGCTTCATACTATGACCTTTTTGTTCTAGACATCTAGAGCATTCTTTCTTCTAAAAAAAAAAAAAAAAAAAGTGTGCTTCGTGTGAATTATTTATATATTTGTGTTATTTGAATGTCTCCATGCCCCCTCCCCCAGGGTATACATATTTAGGTCTTTAAGTCTCATTTCTTGTGGCTAGGTGCAGGCACTGGCTGTTTAAGTGCTTCCCCTGAGTCCACATCTGTATCCTTAGCTTTTTGTGCTTTCATAAATTCAATGTTGACATGAGACAAGGGGCGGGGTCCAGTCTGAATATTCTAACTTCTAGTCCACTGCTGTTTGTAATCATTCAGGAGGCATAGGATTGGAGGTCAGAATCCAGGAAGGCAGGTTATTTTTGGAATAAAACCTAAGATTTGCAGTAGTTAAAGATGGAGAATTTCTACTATTTAGGAGGGCTGGAGCTGAGTGAGATGGAGAAATTTCAGCCTGCTGGTGAGGGTATAATTTGCCAGGTCAAGGGAAGGTGAAAAAAAAGTGAGAATATAATTAGTATTTTATTTTTCTTCCAAGCTATTTTTAACTTGACTTGGCAATTTCTCATTGCCCTGGGCCTTCTTCATTGAGGACTGTTGCCAAAATGGGAAGGGCTATAGTTTGGAGGCTTTTCAGACAGGAAAGGTTAACCATCTCTCTGTTTGTTCACAGCCCCTACATGATTGCTGAGGATGACAGGGTGGTGTGTTTGCAGGGGGACGTGGAGAGGAAGGCAGTGCTGCTGATAGAGAAGTGAGTAGTCTAACACTGACCCCACGCTCTTCCTGTTCAAATTTAAACTGTGTTTCCTCTGAGGAAGGAAGGCACAAGCTGAAGATGCTGTACATGCTGTCACAGTCCAACTCTGCCAGTGCATCTCAGTCTTACCCCGCAGTGCCTTCTGAGGTTCCCACATGAGGACTCGCACACACAGCTCTGCCAGCACATTTCAACTTCTGACCTACGGCACCCCTTGCTTTTTCAAAACTGAAACCTTCACATAAGCGCTGTCAGTATACCTTTCTTCCTGAAAGGCAGCGTTCCCTGCTATTCCAGTACTGAGACCCCATGAAGATTATCACCTCGGTGATGGGTGTCCTCAGAGCGCTTGTAATGCCAGCTTTTGTTTCTCTGCCCCCTTCATCTTCAAACCCATTCATGCACGCTTCCCCCAGCGAAGGAGGAGACCAACAGAATGAACAGAGACCGCACGCAATGCGACACAGACTAAAATCAGATGACTGTCTGTGCCTGGGTGCAGCCATTACATGATTACTGGCAGTTGGCCCCCTGGGAGTCTTGTCTGATCTTCCCCTCTCTTTCTCTTACCTGCAGTTACACTCGGGATCATCCAGCATTCTTACAAATGAGTGACTACTTCTGGGAGAAAAACCAGTCAGATTACCAGCTGCCATACGGTACAAAAGGAAGTGGTGAGTAACCTTAAGGGGAGGAGGCAAGATGGCGGCGTGAGGTGGATGTGGCGTGCTGCTGGCCTGACCTTGTGATTTCTCTGTGGTTAATTTCCTTCCTGTGCCTTCTAAAAGCAAAGGGAAGGTGAGGGTTTTTCCATCCGGACCTGCTCACCTTAGAGGGCCACTCTTGATTTCATCCTTCGGGTCTCCTGCTGTTGAGGTTTCTGATGGGGGGAGCATTAGAGTCACCAGGGGATGAGGTTTCTCTAAGCCCCCATCGATCGAGGCTTCCTGCCACGTGTGAGGCGCAAACCCTCCTGTGAGCCGGCTGCGGCATGGGATGAGGACTCTCGACCATCTCCCGCACAGGAGGGAGTTGGGGAAGCTTTGGCATCTGGGTGCTTGCCCTGTCCCCAGGCTGAGTTTGGCTTTGCTGAACTTCTCTTTGGCAAGCTGATGGCTCGGCTTGGCATGGAAGGAATCGCCTTGTAAGTTGTCTGCGAGTCTCCTTTGTCTGGGGCTTGACTGAAACAGCCCTGCGGGTGAGTGCCTGCAACTGCCAGCAAGCCCAGCGGTGATAACACTTAAGAGTCTCTCTGGAAGCTTATGATTACCTTTGGCCAGGTTTTAAATGACTGTGCTGTCAATTTGCATTCCTTAACTACTAAATTGGAGCCTTTGGTTACGAAACACGAAGGTTTGTTACTTGAATATAGCAGTAAATTGCAGGAGGTCTTCAAGCAACTATGATTCAAGAAAGAGGAATGCTCTCTCTCAAGAGTCTTAAAGTGCTGGGGAGCCACTTGAGACATCTTAATTTGCGTATATTGACCTTCCCTAAGCTTACGGGGGGATGTCCCTTAGTAACTTTGAGAAGATACCGTCTGGAAGTTCTGCAAATGAGTGCCATCTATTAATAAGGTGTGCTTTTTTACCTCGATATAATGATTTTCAAAATCAGGGTGCTCCATATATCCTTTTTTTGGAAATCTCTGGACCTGAAATTATTGAGAAGGGTAACTTTGGGTCTGAACATGATCTTAGTTCTGTTAGGCGTCTGTATTTAAAAAAACTTGAATGTTAGTTTTTTGGGCCAAACGATCAGAATTTACTCTGCTCCAGCTAGGCCCACTGAGGAAAGAAGAGAAGGTTTCCTTGTGTTTGGACAAGTTGTAATTGCTTTATCCTAAGGGAGCCTTGCAAATGTATTATTAAGCATAATTATGAGTGCTGTTTTCTTCATACCAGCGCAAGTTAAATCTTTTGTAGGTTCTAGAGGAGTCCTAACTTAGTCTTGCAGCGGATTGATCTGTTATGAACTAGGAGCCTTCTTTCTTATTTCCTATGTTCTCCCAATTTTCCTTTCCTTCCCAAGAAGGTTGCTTATATGATTAAATGAAGGGGGTGTTAGATTTTGTTTCTGTATGTTGCCTTGTATGTGATTTAAAATAAGCTTCTTTGTCCCTGTTCTGTTTCTGTGCAAATAGATTTTGCTTTGTAATGTTTATTTAACATAGTAAATAGTTTAAAAAAAAAAGGTAACCTTAAGAGCCAGACTTAAGGATCAGGCCCAGCTAGGGTAAAAGTACTGCAGGTCAATTTGCCATTACAGCACTTGCAATAACTCATCCTTTGCCTAGTGTGGTGCAGCGGGAGGCAGACATTTACCCAATGAGTTAAAATGTTTGACGGTCACTGAAGGAGCAGCTACCTGTGCTGAGGAATGAAGTAGCAGCGGTAGTGTTTCCGCAGCACTGTGTTATGACAGTGGAGAAGGGGGCTGAACTTGGTTAATGAGGACAGGGGATCCTGTGGTGGTGGTGATTTATTGGGGTTGGGTTACTACATTGACCTCGCTTGGGTGAGTATTTTCTCTCTCCCTTTTCCCTGAATTCTAATCCTGTCCCTGCCACTGGCTCTCTGTGACCTTTGGGGGCATATGCACCAGTGGGTGTTAGAGCTAGAAAGGGTATAAGCTAATGCTCATATATGACTGGCATTAACACACAGTGTTGGCATTACTGCTTCTTCCCCAGCCATAGTGCACATGCCAGTTACCACAATGAAGTTAAGAGTATAGATATTCAAAAGCCGTTTAGACGGATAACTGAAAAGTTACCTATTTAAATTGCTTAGCAGTGATGTTTGGTGACTTTATCCAGCTAAATTCTAGCATTTAGCCGGATAGGTCAGGGGCATTCCGGAGAGGAGCAGAGGTAGCCGGTTAGGCTAACCAGCTAACTCCAATATTTGAAATTAGTCTGTGAACCTAACCAGCTAACTTTGGCCACACTACAGGCAGGTCTTAAACTTAGCCAGATATACCTCTCCGGCTAATTTTTAAGATAGCCGAGTATATTCAGTGGGACGCTGCTGAATATCCCGGTTAAGTTAGCTGGATAGATGTATCCGACTAACTTATCTAGCTGCTCAGTGGCAGAATATGAACCCCCCCCCCCCCCCAGTGTTAATACTTAATAAGTCAATCTCCCTTTAAGAATAACAAGGGCCCTCCATGCTAATACCATAACCACCATTTAAAAAAAAAAGACTTTCAGCAAACAGGTGCAGGTCAGAGTATGGCGCAGGGCCAGCAGGCATCGGTTTGACTTTGGTGCCAGACCAGCAGGAGGGAAGGTGGCTCTTTCTGCTGGTGAAAATCACTGGCTTCAGCCAAGCAGGTGAATGTTCTTGTGGGAGTGGTGGAGCAGAGCACTCCGTACCCCCCCCCAAGACACATTTTTGGGTCGGGCATTATGAATCGGGAGTCCCTTGTCTTGGGGGAGGTCCTTTTGTCATTTTGAGTGACAGGGAGAGGAACGTGGAGGGCTATAGGCTGTCGGAGAATGATGGGAGATCATGGTCTGGAGACTCTTATTGCTGCGGGTGTGAGAAGAGACCTGATCTTTACTAGGCATGCTGGAAGGTCAGAGAGTCCCCTATGTTTGATTAGGCCCTTCCCTTATTCAGAAGGCAGTATGTACTGTAAATCCAGGTTATCATTATTACAATGTTTTCTAACCTTTATGCTCTTTTGCTTGCAGAAGACATACTGCTTAAGATTTTGGCAATAACAACCAGATATGACCTGCCTATCAGTAGACAGAGGTAAGGTAATACATGAGCTTCTTGTCAGTGTTTTTCTTCTTAAAATGTCCTCTGCTGTGGCCCCTGGCAGGGTTGTGTGTGGGTCCTACTGTTGGAATAGCAAGGGGGGATGCAGGGCAGGACTAAGGTACCATGTTAGAGCTGTATATGGGTCTCAACAGTGGGAGGGTGCTGCAGAGCCAGGACTGAGGTGCGGTGGCAAAGTTGTATATGGGTCTCAATACTGGATTAGCGGGATAGGGGCTGTAAGGCAGGACTGAGGTGCATTGGTAAAGCTGCGTGTGTGGGTTTCACTATTAGAACAGAAGGGAATGTTACATTGCAGAGCTCTTGTGAGTTTCAGTACTGAAACAGTGGAAGGTGCTGCAGGGCAGGCATGAGATGCGCTAGCCGGGCTGTGTGTGAGTCTCAGTATTGGAATAGTTGGAGGGTGCTGCAGGGTAGGACTGAGGTGCGTTAGCTGTGCTGTGTATACGTACAGCATCTAGTTAAGAACATAAGAACCTAAGATATGCCATACTGGGTTAGACCAAGGGTCCATCAAGCCCAGCATCCTGTTTCCGGCAGGGGCCAATCCAAGTCACAAGTGCCTGGCAACTGCCCACAACATTAGATCCCAAGCTGCTATTGCTTTTGTTCATCTCATCATGCCTGCAGGGAACACCCCCCCCCCACCATGGCTCAGATAGGGTGTGTGCTTGCATTTTGTGGTCTGCCTCATTTGTGCTACTTATTGTCATCCCTGTCCCAATTCCTGTCGTTTCCCAGTTCTTGCCACCCTCTCATGCCATTCACTGACTTTGTGATTTCCCAATCTGGATTGCTGTAGCCAGCATTAATGCCATCTCCCGAGCACGATGCAACATCACACAACCATCTGCTTTAGAAACAGCTGGGTGACTTTACTTAGCTTAACTGTGCAATGAATAGCTTCCCTGCACCTTGGGGACTTGAAGGGAAGGTTGATTTTCGTAGTATAGCAATAGCTTTATATCTCCAAACCTCATACGTTTCATAAAGTGCTTGAAGAATTACAATTGTTCCACCTCTCTTCCCCCTTGGAAATAAATACTTTCTGAATGCATTGAATTCTGAGCCTGAAAAATCCCCCTTTAATTCTGGCTTCCTGTTTCTGCCCTTCCCTCCGCATATTTGCCCCATTATTCCACAGACCCATCCTTCTCCAGTGTCTGCCCTGCCCTAGAGAAAGGTCTCTCAGCACACAGAGTATACAGAAAATCCCTCTATGTTCGCTGAAACTGTGTAAGAGCACCGAAGGAGGGCAAAGCAAGATGTCTGTCAAGATGTTTCTCCTTACACTTTCTTTTGGATTTGTGTTGCAGTCGTCCGTGCTGGAGATGTGTAGTTGTGGGCAATGGACACAGACTGAAGAACAGTTCCCTGGGGGATGTCATTAACAAATATGACATTGTGATGAGGTAGGTGCTGGCATGGCCCTGTGCTGGAAGTTCATATAGTCAGGGTGGCACAGGCTTGCTTCTTTGTTTATTTAAAATGCTTCTATTCCGCCCATAATAACTGTGCCATGCTAGGTGGATTACAAAAGTAAACAAAGCAATAAAAACATAAAACAGACAAATCACAATAGACAAACTTTAAATAGTTCAAAATAACAATTTACAGAAAGGCTTCTCAAAATAAAGCTGCTGGACTGGAATTACACAATGTAGGAATGACGCAGGTATGGCACAGTGCAGGGCGTTAGACATTACACTTGACTGAAATTACACAGTGCAGGGTGGCACAAGCATGGCCCTGTGGTGGACAGTACATAATGATGCAGACACACAGCACTGAAACAGAATTACACAATTAAGGACAAAGTGCAGGGTGGTACACACACACGTTCAAACCAAAAAGCCTGAATATCCTATTGGGAAAACAGTCATCAGCAGTTTCCCACAGTGTAAACCACTCAAGAATCTTCTAGTGCTTGATATTGTTTGATCTGTTGGACCTTAACACATCAAGAGTCACTTGATAACATTTTTATGGGACTCTTAAAGGATAAACAGTCCTTTTTAGTTCTGCTTTAGAGGGGGGTTCCGGTTTCAACTTCCATCAGTAGCGCTATCATGAAGAGGTCCTTCGCCCAGAAAATCCTTGACCTTAGGGCGGTGCAGACGTGGCAGTTGGCTAGAGTTACCCAGTGCTGGGCATAGTTCAAGATGCTACAGACATGGCACTGGGCTTGGAACTACACAGTATAGGATGGGTACAGACCAGGCACCGGTGCTGCACCCAAGCAGTGCGGGCTGGCACAAGCATGGCCCCCCCTGCTGGACGTGGCTTCTGTACCGGAGATACACCTGCGCTCCCCTTTTTAATGTGCGCTTCCTGCCCCTTGTTCTTGCAGGTTGAACAATGCCCCAGTGCATAAGTACGAGAATGATGTGGGTAACAAGACCACCATGCGCCTGTTCTACCCAGAGTCTGCCGACTTCGATCCCCACTTACAGAACAATCCGAACTCTCTCATGGTGTTGGTGCCTTTTAAAACCCCTGATTTACAATGGCTAAAGGCCATCCTGAATAATGAGAAGAGGGTAAGTGCTCCACTCCTTGTTTTCAGCCGAGTTTCCCATAGGGAAGCTGGCCTCTTATAAAATCGCCATCTCTGTGGTTCTGTCCCTCTCTTAATAACTTTGGAACTGTTCAACTAATTTTATCTATATTTCTGCCAAAGATAGCAGAGCAGCCTGTGACCCCAGCTGATAATTTTTATGTGCTCTTGACACGTAGAATCCTTTTTCCTTTTGATGTCGTATAGTGAAACAGTTTAGTTCAGCTAAAATCTCGGGGGGGGGGGGGGGGTGTTTGAGAGTGCGGTGTGATGTCAATGAGCATTTTTTGCATTTTTTTTAAGTTTTCCTGCCATTTGTTAGTGCTTGTGGTCACCAGCTGAATCCATTTCTTGCCTAGGTTCCTACAGGGGAAAAACATCCCTAATTGCTGCACTTATTACCCAGAAATTCAAATAATGAATGTTGACATAACCAGGTGCAAATTTCACCTCTAAAGAAGGAAATGAGGCAGCATGAAATGTTTCCAAAATCACGTTAGGTGTTGGTCTGATGGCATGCAGTTGTTTTTCACAGAACATTTATTTATTTATTTACTCATATTTCACCGGTAGCTCAAGGCGAGCTACATTGGGGGGGGGGGGGGGCAGGTGTGGCAGAAGGAGACCCCCTCAGGCCCTAGAAGGGATAGTTTTTGCAGTGGTGACACCTCCTGGTACATCAGGATATTATGGGTTCAGGCTCTGAGGAGACATCTCTTCCGACCCTTGGGGGGAGCGGGGGAACTGGGTGCCCCTAAACCTTTCTAGTGTGATTGAAAAAAGGGAGAAATGTTGCGGTGGAGCAAGCAGAATAGAAATGAAAGCAGTCTCCTTGGCACATGTTTATCTTGCTCAAATTGAGATTGCTCAATATTTTCCCATCACTAGTGGCCTTCTGCCCACATCGTTCCCTATGTTTAAGTCAAGAACTGCAGTGCCCTCTAGTGGGCAAAAAAAGCATGAACCAGCTCTTTGACTTCTAATGTGGCAGGGGCATGGCTCCTTCTCCCACAAGGACCCTAGCAGCAGTGGTAACATAAGGCATTCGGCCAGCCCAGCAATCTGTCTGGCCAGATGCACCCTGATTCTTCAAATTCCATCCTAATGACGTCCTGTCCTGTCCTGTTACAGTTCCGTAAAGGCTTCTGGAAAATGCCCCCTTTGATATGGGATGTGAAGCCAGAGAACATTCGAATCCTGAATCCTTATTTTATGGAAGTAACTGCTGCTAAACTACTGAATGTCTCAATTAAACCACCCCGTAAGGATAAAGAGGTGAGCAAATTCAGAGAGAGAGAGAGAGAAAGTTAATTAGGATCTTTCTGGAATTTCTGTGTTCATATCTATGAAGTGTGCTTGCACATTATCTGTGTGTGTGGCTGCTTTTCTATATACTGCACTTGCCTTACGAGTACAGAAAGGTCAGTAAATGTGCACTACCATAAAAATGGGTAACCTGCTGCTATTTCAGGGGCTTCTACTAAAGTCAGATATACAGTGCCAGTGGCACCAGTGACTTAAAAGGACACCAGCCAATGGTTATCATGACAACTATCAATATATATCCACAGGATGTTGACACTAGGATGACCTGCCTGTGACTCAAATGGATACCAGCTCGTATCGGGCCTGATTCAGATGTTTGAGTTCTCTAAGCTGGATGAATTCCAATTGGTACCTAAGTACTCTGAGTTGGTTTGGACTTCCCAGCTCACATTGTCTCTTGTTTCTCACAGTGACCTGTATTATAGTAGTTAGACATCAAGGAAGCCACTCAACTCCAAGCCCATCTTGACACATTTTGATAGTCTGGGTGGAACCTGGGGATCAGAGTTAGGATTTCGGTGAGTAATTTAGGCCAGAATGAGTTTGATGCCATGTAAGGTTGACCTTGGCTTGGAAAATCCAAACTGCACCAAACTTGTTGTAGTTCAGAGATAACCTGAGTGAAATAAAAAATGGCTGCCTTCTTCCTAACTGTAGCCTGCACTGATGATATAACTACTCAACAAAATGGTTTCTTCACATCATCAGTACTTGATGAGAATGTCTTGGCAAATAAAATATTTCACTTTGGTTCCTTTGTTATATTGCTAAATACATTCCCCAATAAGCATGGTTAGCAGGCTGTGTAATATTGTAACAGGAAGAGAAAATGGGTAAGCTGGATGGGCCTTATAGTCATCATTTGCTTTCATATTCTTTCTTTTTAAGAGTCTGAATTAAAGGCCATTTGCACAGATGTGCCAGGTGCATCTTATGCCGGTAAATTCCAGTAATTGTTATATGGTTTTACTTTTTTTCCATTTCTCTCTCTCCCTCGCTCTCTCTCCAGAAACCTACTACAGGCCTATTAGCCATCACCTTTGCACTGCACCTCTGTGATGTGGTCCATATTGCAGGCTTTGGCTACCCAGAATCCACTAACAAGAAGCAGACAATACACTATTATGAGCAGATCACACTGAAGTCCATGGCGGTGAGTCACATCACTGTAATACATGAAAAGAGTAGGGCATTAGATAAATCTTTGGAATGAAAAGATCCTTTTCAGTGTTTCTACATCGAACAGAAGGGCTGAATTAACAATGATACATGGGTGACATCACTCCGAGTTCAGTAAAAGATTAGTGAGCATGCAAGGTTGTTCCTGCATATGCGCTGCAATGTGAGTCCCTCAGTCTGATTTTGTCCCAGCTTCCATATGGACATCTGACCTGGCTCTCTCAAATTTTTCAATATTCATTCTATATTTTTGCCTCTGCCTCATAGCAGTTTCTTTTTCCACTACCTCCCCGCAAAAGAATAAATAGTAAATAAGTAATAGATAGTATTAAAAGGAGATCAGGCCCAAGAAGCCAGTTATCAGTGGCTTCAAGTCTTGTATCTGTAGACACCAGATGTCAATCACTGACCACAACATTTATTTATTTATTTATTTATTTATTTATTTATTTTTGGGTTTTTATATACCGATCTTCTTGCATTGGATGCAAATCAAACCGGTTTACAGTGAAACAATTTAACTTGCCTAGGAGCATTACATGGAACAAAGAACATCAAACCAATAAGAGTGCTTATGAGCATTACATAGAAACAAAAGAGGAACACTTAAACATTTAAACCTATAAAAAACCTTTGGTAACTCTTCTTATACAAAAAGTGAGAAAAGAGCCATCAATGTTAAAACGAGATCAAGCGGATGATTGTCTCGATTGAGAAGGAATATTGGGAAGGGAGATAGAGGGCGGACACGGGGAATGGAAGAAGGGGTGGCAACAAGGGGTGGCAACATGGCAAACTGTTACAATTATGGTTAGATGTCTCCTAGGACCCAGCAATTGAGGGCCTGGAAAATGCAGTATTTTCAGAGGGCACTCAAAGAATGTACCTTCGAGTCAGGTTGTAGAAGTCGCTCCTCTTCTCAGAGCACAATATCCCTCGAGTACTCAATATGTGGAGCCAAACAAGGCATTCCATCACTGCTCTGTGGCAAAAGCCACCCTTCTGTAGTGCCAGGCTCTGGATCCACTGCAGGTATGGGATTGAGAAAGGCACAGAAGCACTCAGTATCGCAAAAGGCATGGACGTCAGTGGCTAAATGGGGCTTGTCCTCAAGGTGAAGCTCTTCAGTGCCAAAGGGAAAGAAACATGGTGCCACATGTCAAGTCTCTTTGACTTTCATAGCTCAGAAGATCCCGATAGTTCCAGTTCACCTTTTCTTCCTGGATCCCTGTGCATGCAGAGCTCCGTTCTTCCTCCAAGTCCTGGATCAGTGTTTCCCCATTATTTGGTTCATAGGAAGGGTTACTAGCAATTCCATCAGACATCTTGCTGGACTTACTGCAACAATCTTCCCCTCCTGAGGACCTCTGCTATTCTTGACAAGATGCAAGGGTACTGAATCTCAATGGCATAAAGGAAGCAGATCCAAGAATGTAGGTTTTCAACCTTATGCAGCTCCTATAGTCCCATGTGGATTTGGCCACAATCCTCATACACAGATTGCTCTGGGATCTCCAGTCCAGGATGTGGCAGAATCCACCACATGCCTGCCGATAGCTAGGAAATTTGACTTGAAGTATAGGGTGTAGCCGGCTGCTGGATTTTGTTGGTACAGCTCCTTCACCTCACTGTAGTAGTGGAGGTTACTTTCAAGAGGACCAAGACAACTAGGGAAATTTCTAAAACCCTACTGGGTAAGGACACAAAGCTACCTGACACCTTTGGGAAGAAGGTTTCTCAAAGTTCAATACTGAGCTTCCGTATAGCAGTGCACCAGTTGCATATTGTGCAGTACTTACATGAATATATTAAGAAGATGAAGCTCTAACAGAATCCTTAGACCATGAGCATGCCACAGTACGTAAGACAGTTGAAGACACCAAGAAGTGTGAGTGGTATCTAGTCTGTGACAGTGTTGTAAGGGCTTTGCAGCCACCATTGGGTCCCATAGATTGGCTTGGTTACATGCTAGTGCAGGATCAGATTGCAGATGGCCCTTGTTTAGGGGCCAATTTATTCTTTCTGTCGGCGGAAGGAGGCTACCAACCTCTGGCTCCCCAGTTCCAATAGTTCTTTTATAACCATGGGTATTTACAGAGAGGTGTCTTCTGGTCTTACTAATATCCTCTTCTGTTCCTTCTTAACAGCAGCAACAGCAGCTTCCCACCAGAGGGCATTAGCAGGAAAGGTGTTAGCCTAAAACCCCACAACAACCACAGGTAAAACCTGGACCCAGTTTTTGATGTGCTTCAAGCCTGATTCCATGCTATCTCCAGTGAGGAAGAGAGTACAGTCTTTTCTTTGGAAGTGGAAAAAGATCACCACGGATTACTGGATTCACTTCATAGGAACATAGATGGATTCAGTTTGGGACCAAGCATTCCTCCCAAGCAAAAGGGCCCTGGTGCTAAGGAGGCTAGTAAATACCCTTTTGCAGTGGAATCATGCTTCAGCAAAATGAGTCCTAGTCATCCTGAGGCATATGGCAGCAGCAGTTCATGTCACCCTGGTGATTTGACTGCATATAATAAACATTCAGTGGGGCCTTGGGTTCAGTAGGATCAGCTACGACACCACATCAGGTTATTAGCTGGAACAAACACAGCTGTTTGGTGGTTGAAGCCATTGGTTTCGGATATGAGACTCTCCCTGTGGGTGTCACTTCATCAAGTGACTCTGTTCACTGATGCTTCCACCAGGGGTGGGGAACTTACAGAGATATAGCTCAAACCCAGAGGACATGGTCTTTAGTGGAGAGTCATCTTCAAATCAACCTCCTAGAGCTGCATGCCATCCAGTACAAGTTGAGAGCTTTCTCTCACCTTCTAGGGCAGTGGTTCTCAACCCTGTCCTGGGGACCCCCCAGCCAGTCGGGTTTTCGGGATATCCACAATGAATATGCATGAGAGAAAATTTGCATGTTATGGAGGCAGTGTATGCAAATTTTCTCTCATGCATATTCATTGTGGATATCCCGAAAACCCGACTGGCGGGGGGGGGGGGGGTCCCCAGGACAGGACAGGATTGAGAACCACTGTTCTAGGGGGAAAGGAGAATCTTGATTCAAATAGAAAATGAAGTTGCCATATTCTGTATAAAACAGCAGGGTGGCACAGACTCCTTTGCCCTTTGTCAAGAATGGCTCTGATCTGGAACTCAACTTCTAGTGATATAACTTCCAGGGTCCCAAAATACTCTGGCAGACCAACTCAGTTGAGTCCTCCTTTTTGTCAAGTGGTTGTTGGATCAGCACATGGCAGACAAGTCTGTTGAATCTCTGGGGTCAGCCAACTATTGAGTATAAAGTATTGTGCATTATACACAAAACAATTTACAGAGAAGCAACAGAATGGTTTAATGCAGCCATTAGATTACACACACCCCAAAAACTGTTGAGATCCAGTAATAAAGGGCTGCTATCAGTCCCATCTGTACAATCAGCCCATCTTTCTCAAGTTAGAGAGAGAGCAATTTCTCTAGCCGGTCCAAACATTTGGAATACGTTACCTGAAAAGATAAGACTACAGCAGAACCCTAAATCATTTAAGAAGGATGTAAGAACATGGCTGTTTTGTATGGCCTATGATGAAAAAAACTCCACGTTTGGATTGAATACCTATGCAGGTCAGATGAGGTGAAATCAAGTTTTAAACTTACTTGATTTTATTGCTTTTTCTTTTATTATCATTGACATTTGACTTATTATTATTTTATTCAATCTATTTTATATTATGTTTTATATTTGCTTATTATTGCGTAAGATTGTATTTTGTTTAATTTCTTTTAACTGTATTCCTATTTTTTTACTTAATTGATTATATAAACAGTTGTGATGGCCTATTCTGAATGACTGTCTATAAAAATTTTTAAATAAATAAATACAAATAAATAACAATCAACTTGTGTGCTACAGAGAGCAACTGAAAGGTTGAAAAATTCTACTCTATTTTTCTAAGCAGATTTAGCTCAGTTCCCAACAGTTTTATTGTACACTTGGATACAGATTATATATCTATCCTCCGATTGCATTAATTGTGAAGACAGTCCAGAAAATGTTTTGGGATTGTGCAAGAATGATTCTTATTGCTCCAGCATGGCCAATGCAAGTGTGGTTTCCATATCTTCTGCAGTTGTTTGATCAGCCTTTGATTTCACTGAGCACATCTCTCTCTTTCATCAGTCAAGAGGACAGACTTCTCTGCTATCCAAATTTGTTTTCTCTGTTTCCTTCATTCCTAATTGACTGGGAGTGGCAGTTGCCAAAAGAACTTTATCAAATTGGTTAGAGGACTGTATTGCATATGGTTAAGCACTATCTGTTCAACAACAGAACCATAGACAACACAACTTGTTTCTTAATGGAAACAATAATGCCAATAGTGATGTGGCAGGGTCATCTATAAGGCTCTTACCTTATCACAGCTGCTGGGTGGTGCTAAGATCGATTTCCTAGAAACTGTGACTGCTAAAATCATCAAGGACTGGACATAAATGGTGTTTTGCTATTCACTGATGAACGTTCCAGCTTCAGACCATTCCTAGGGCAACATCAAAACTCGAATATATTAGAATAAAAAGCCTCTGATTGCTTTTAACATTTTAACCAAGCAAAGGCTGATAGCATGGATGTTGAATGCATGGTGTTTTCTCCCTGCTGCTTCCTAAAGAAGTGAAAGATACCTTCATTTCAGCCATTAAACCTTTGACCATACAGCTTAAAATGGAAGAGATTTTCAGTCTAGTGCCAATCTGGCTCTCTGCACCCATTCACAAGAGACATGGTCCACTACTTGTTTTGCCTTTCCTCATCAGGACTTGGTGCATTCTCAGTGAAAAGTGCCCCTTAGTGCCATATCAGCATACCATCAATGAGTGAGTGGAAAGCACTCCAATTTCTACTCATCCTTTGGTATCCAAATTTATGAAAGGATTGTGGCACTCTATGTCTCCAATGCCTTGGATTTTAACGTCATTTTGACCCAACTTATGAAGCCTCCATTTGGAGTTGGCTCCTTTAAAATTCCTCATGTGGAAGGTGGTGTTTCTAGAGGCTGTTGAATCTGCTCAAATGGTCAGTGAGTTGCAAGTTTTGGTGTATTACTTTATCTCCAGTTCTTCAGTAGTAAAGTGGTCCTTTGTACTCATCTTAAGTTCCTTCCTAAAGTAGTGTTGGCTTTCCACATAAATCAAGCCATTGTCCTTCCTACTTTTTTTCCCCAAGACTGCATGCTCATGAAAATGAGAAGTCTTTTCATTCATTGAACTGTAAGAGAGCCTTCGTCTACTATTTAAAAAGGACTCAACCTTATCAAAAGGCTTCTCTGTTTCTTTCATTCCTGATAGACTAGGAATGGCAGTTGCCAAAACAACTTTGTCAAATTGGCTAGAGCAGTGTTTCCCAACCAGTATGCCAAGATATGCATTTCAGACCTGATCAGATGTGATACATAAGTCTCACAACTGCCTGATGCTCAGATTCAAATCAGCACTTGAGTGCTGCTCTTAGCATCTCACAGCAAAAAGAGCAACAGTGGCTCTTAAACATATAGGGTCAGATTTATAAACCTATGCGCGGGTGTAGAATTGTGCGTGCAACCTGGCGCGTACAAATCTACGCCCGATTTTATAACACGCGCACGTAGCTGCGCACGTTATAAAATCCAGGGTCGGCGCGCGCAAGGGGAGCCCCAATGGCTTTCCCTGTTCCCTCCGAGGCCGCTCCAAAATTGGAGCGGCCTCGGAGGGAACTTTTCTTCCGCCCTCCCCCCCACCTTACCCTACCTAACCCGCCCCCCAGCCCTATCTAAAACCCCCCCCGACCTTTGTTGGCGAAGTTGTGCCTGCCTCTGGGCAGGCGTAGGTTGCGCGCGCCGGCACGACCGCTGTGTCAGAGGTCTCGGTCCTGCCCCGCCCCCAGCCCGCCCATTCCCCATCCATTTTTTCAAGTCCCGGGGCTTGCGCGCATTGCCGGGCCTATGCAAAATAGGCTTGGTGCGCGCAGGAGCAGGTTTTCGGTGTTACGTGCATAATATAAGTAATATACACGCGTAACCCTTTGAAAATCCGCCCCATAGGCACTCCTTTCTGAGAACAAGTGTAATCATTCATGCCTCTTCTTCCTAGCTACAGCAAGAGCCTTGGACAGTTGTAATACAAAGGGTAGCTGGGCTCCGCTTTGTGCAACCCACATTGCATACAGCACCATCTCCTCTTCCTTAGTATTCTCCTTTGAGTCATTCCAGCCTCGTCTTATCCCCAGCTGAGCAAAATAGAGGGAGTTTGTGCTCTGAGCACTGGTTGTGGCTTACCGAGTATTGGTAGCGTCAACAGTGAAAGAGCTCTGGCAGCACATGTGCCAATAAAGGTAATGAATTGAGCCGGCTGCCCACTTCACACCTTTTCTCTTCTGCTACACTGGTACTGGCAGTGATGAGTCCATGTGTATCTCTGCCCTCTCTCCCTTTGTTTTAAAATATGGACTTTCAGTGCTTCCATAGCTCTTCTTTTGGCCATGTGAGTCTTTTCCATGTCCGCATTCCCTGCCCTGTGGAGGCTGTCCCCCTCAACCTTTTTATTAATGCAGATATGCTTTTGCCTTTAAAAGGCTGGGAAACATTGGGCTAGAGGACTGTATCGCACATGGTTAAGCACTGTCTGTTCAACAAGTGACAGATTATCCTTGCTCGTCAAGTGAGAGCCATGGCGACTTCAGTTGCATACCTAAGGGCTGCCTCAAATGAAGACATCTGCAAAGCTGCAACTTGATGGTCTGTGCATACCTTCATATCTCACTACTGTCTGGACAGTATGTCCAAAGACAATAGCAATTTTGGACAAGCAGTTTTGCATAATCTGTTCACACAGTAGTCCACTCTCCAGTGGTGGAGCGGGGTTGCACATTCAGTAAGTGCTAGGCTGTGCAACCCTCAGCTTGGGAATCCCCACGTGTCATGGCTAATTCAGCCCTGCTTGTCGACAGAGAAAGCAAATTTGTTTACCTATAAACAGGATTTTCTATGGCAGCAGGATGAACTAGCCATGCTTAATTCCCACCCATCTACCTGGAGAATTGACTACCTCACTGAAGCTTGCTAAGCTCTGAAATTGACTGAGCTGCTCACAAGGCAGTGCATGTGCAGGAACCACCACACATGCTCCGTAAACATTTATTGAGCTCAGAGAGATGGGTCCATTTGGCACCATCTGACATTATTCATGTCATGGCTAATTTATCCTGCTTTCTGTGGGAGAACCCTGTTCATAGATGAGCAAACTTGCTTTTTGAGCCCGCAGTTTATTTTCGGTGGGCCCAAAACTGAAAGCTGCTCATTTTGAAGTAACTTAGCTGGATATGACTCATCCGGCTAAATTAGAAGGGCTATGCCACTAAATATCTGCATACAAGCCATTACTTAACAGGATAAATTATATCCAGCTAAGTTAAATCTGCTTGTTGGCAGATATAACTTACCCGCATAACTTATCCAGTTAAGGCTAAATATCGCTACTTAACCGGATAAATTATTCAGCTAAGTAGCACTGCCCAGATCCTCCTGTTACCCGCCCCCCTATCATGCCAGCTAAGAGATAGCCGGATCAATGAGATTCAGCGATCTGCTAGATAGTCAGATAAGTCCTGCTTATCCGGCTATCAAGGGCTGAACACGCTTTCAAGATTGGGCCTTTGTGTCTAAGGAAAAATGGGGGTCCTTGAAGGTGAGAGCTGCCTTCATTATGAACCGTTTTGCACATCACAATCTCTTTAAGGCAGATGCCTGTTTGTGCTTTGCTACAGATTGGGGAGGTGTGAGAGGGGGGCTGCTTTATAATGAAGAGGAGTTGGGAAATGTAGCACCTCTGGGATGAATGAAACCCAGTCTTTTAATGCTTGTTGTTCTTTTTCCAGGATTCAGACCACAACGTATCTCACGAAGCCCAAGCAATAAGAAAACTGTTGGAAGCCAAGATCATAAGGAACCTCACTCACTTCTGAAAAGACTTGGAAGAACTTCATCCCCTGTCATGGGGCTCAGAGGCCTTCGCAAACTGCTATCCTCAAGTGCTTCCTGGCTGGAGTCCATCACTGCTGCCAGTGACTCATAGACAAACAGTTTGTTCCTTAATGGAGCCAATAATGCCAAAGTAGCAATAGTGAGGAAAGCTAGTATTGTGGCCATGGTAACTCTTACCTTTACCGCAACTGGTGGGTGGTGCTAAGATTGACTTCCTGGAGACTGCGGCTGCTAAAATCATCAAGGATTGGACATAAACGGTGGTGTGCTATTCACTGATGAACCTTCTAGCTGCAGACCATTTCCAGGGCAACAACAGGATTCAAATACATTAAAACATATAATGCCCCTGATCGCTTTTAACATTTTAACCAAGCAAAGACTCTTGTTAGTTTTGTTTTTTGTTTTTTTTTTAATTTCTTCTGTGATATTTAATTTAAATGCATTTTGATCAGAGGGACATTGTAAAATGAAAGGATCTGGAATATTTTATGGTTTACTGATGAAACGGGATGGCAATTGCTGTTGTGACTCCTAATCCTTCCCCTAGGAAACCAAAAATGTTGGAAATGTCAAGGATCAGGCTGCAGAGCAGTCCTGCTGTTGTAGAAGGAAAGAAGAGATCCTGTAGTGATCGTGGTGCTCTTACCAGTCTTTATATGTTTGGATACAGAACTTTAGAATGGAAAACCAGGGCGTTTCTGGCTGGGGAGGTTTGTGGGGCAGGTGTTCTGTAATATGCTAGTTGAACTGTCTTGATTTCTTCCGTAAAGGGCAGCATTAGAGCAAGCTAGAATTCATTCCTAAGTGGAGGGTGAGAGACCAGTGGTAGAGAGAGTCCTCAGATCTGCTAAGTATACTCACACTGCAGGGACAGTGTGCATTTATTATAGTTATAGAGAATGGACACGGCAGATCTTAAGAACTTCTGATTCTCCCCCATCTCCAGGGGATTGCTCACATTAGAACCACCTCTCTCTTCTGTGCAGAACTTTACCTCCTTTGACCCCCAGCACCACCACATTTAATCATTGTGTGATTGAAAACTCTCAGCTGCGGACAGTCAGTCTCCTGGCAGAAAAGGCCAGTGAATTCCCCTGTGTTACCGACTCCACAACAGAATTTACCTCACCTGGCCTGGAAGACCCCAAGACAGTTGGGTTTTTAGGATATCCACAGTAATATGAAGGAGATAAATTTGTCTATCAGGTCTCTGATGTATAGACATTTATCTCATGCGTATTCATTGTGGACACCTGAGAACCAGGACTAACTGTAAGGTCACCAGAACAGGTTTGAGAAGCCCTGTTCTACAGGTTAGATACAAGCCGTATTCTCTAGGTATTGCTCGCTATTTCAGAAATGCACAAGGCAAGTATCAGTTGAGAGTGTTAAGTCACGGTTTCTTTGTTCTTTTGGATAAATGGCCCTTCACTTCTCATTCCTCCCTCACGCCTATTCCCATGCAGTTGTAGAAGTAGCCATGTAGTCAGAGTCTAATATTGGATCTGATTGGTCCATCTTGGTTTTGATGTCTCATCTAATGTCACATACAATTTAAGAGCCACTCTGATACCAGTCTATGCATATATGATGTGATTTATAGCATTCTAGTAGCTAATACTGGTCCTGGAGAAAAGTGGGATCTTGCAAGTTGATTATTACCTTTCATAAGACCCACAGAAGAATTATCTAAAGATGATTGATATACAAGAGCTTTCGAGACTATACTCCCTTCTCAGATGTGATGTCACCTGTAGATTCCTTCCAAGCTGAAGCTATAGCTGTGAGGTAGCAGCGCAAAGACTTGTAAAACCATAATGATTTGGCCGTGATACAGTCAAATGGTACAGCTGAGTTTTTCTACTTACCGTGTACATTTTAGAAAGCTTGCCTGTAAGGTGGTGATCAATTCATATTGCAATCAACAGTAATTCTGAATCAAGAGGACGTTCCTGCCTGTGTCCTTTAAACTATAGAGGGCTAGTTAAAAGGATTATTTTTGCATATGTAGTGTGGAGGAAGAGGATGTGAGAGTATAGTGTTCATGGAGGCCTGGGATTAAGGGTCAATGCTGGTCACTTTCGGGGTCCAGCAGGTGTGGTCATTCTTGTTGGAAACCCACAAGCCTGCCCAGGACTATCCACTGGTTTTCAATGGCTGAGAGTGTGACACAGTAGAGACTGCCAATGCTGAGAATAAGGGGGTAGGAATTGGCATGGGGCCAGCAATGATCCTTGTATCTGTTGAAGTGGAGACATGTTTTCTAAAGTTAACACATTGATATTTAATGGTCAGAAGAAGAATTTAGTATTGTTGTCCTACTGCAAACTTTCCAGCGCTCTTCAGGTAGCCATTGTACACATCCTCCCTCCTACCCATCTGACTTGCAATAAGAATCCTTCCCTGCAAGAACTTATTTCTTCCCATCCAGCTCTCTGAAGGGAGTGATCGTACACATCTATCAGTATTTTCCATTGCTGTCCCTTACTTCCCTCTGTGTTGTGTAGACTCAGTATTGTAGTGCCTTTTTGTGGTTAAGAAGGCAGGCTACAGACCTCCAGTGTTGTTTGTTGTGCTATTATTTGACTGACCACTAGGTGTCTCTGTAAGAGCAACGCTCTATGAGAGCACTATCTGCAGCACTACCATCTCAGGCTTACCTGAGGAACATTTTGGCACTTTCCTGCTGTAACTGTGTGTTTTCTGTCTGTATTTTATTTTAGATATGTTATATTATATATTTACACCCAACACCCCATCCCCATTTGTTATTTCTATGTTTGAATTTCCCTGAATACTTTGGACCTAAAATATTTTAAACTGAGTCTGCTGTAGCACGAGGCACGTCAGTCGTTCACTGGATCTCCTCTTCCTTTCTTCCCAAAACCATTGATCCTGAATAATTGGTGGGGGCTAGGATGAAGAAGCCAACCCTGCTGGGTCTGAATGCCAAATTAATTTAACTAAGGAAAATAAATATTATTTATCTTAGAACTGTTTAGGTGTAAGGTGTAATTGATGATTTCTCTTTCTCTTTCTTACGCACACACACACACACACACACAAAATCCAATATATTGCATGAATAGCGTTACAAATTACTACAATTCCATATAATTTTTTTTTTTTGGGCTGATACATTGAACACATTTTCTTATTTTAATACTTCTTTTTTAACTTTTTATTTATGCATTTTGAAACAAATCAAATATATTTGAAGGAAAAAAGGCATTATGCAGGATTAAATCATATAAAAGAAATAAAAATAAATACAACTTTTGTAACATAGCATAAGCCAACTTTAGACCCCAATCAAGAGGGGGAATAGAAAAAGCCATGAGTAAAGCTTACAAAAAAGTAATACAAATAATAAAAAAAAAAAAAAAAGGATGAAAACATCAGAGCAGAACATTACCCATTAATCTTAATTACATATAACACAGAGGCAGGTTACAATACAATGCTACGTCTGGCATCTATAAACTCTCTCAGCTGTAGCAAATCACAAAAAAGAAACTTAGAAGCGTCAAGAGTTATAACACATGTAGTCCGATAGACAATACTTCAGGTTTCAAGGTCAGAAACTTCCTCCTACATTCCTGCATGACTCTAATGAGAGCCAATAGCTTCCTGAAGCAGTCATTTATTTCATCTAGAAACTTTACCTCCCCGGCATAGCCTAATGTAACATTTACCCAGTCAGTATTGGGGTAATTACATTCTCCCATTATTACTGTACTGCCAAATTTAAGTTCCCTTCTTAACATTTCATTGTCCGTCTATTCATTTTGGCCTGGTAGACTGTAGTATACCCCCACCAGTATACCCTTCCCCCATCACACATGGAATTTCCACTCATAAAGATTCTACTCTCATTTAGTCTGGTGCTGTCCTCAGCTGTCCATCTTTTAGCTTGAGTGCCTATGCAGTCATTTAAACCTTTTTTCTTTGCCAGTTTCAAATACCAGAGAACTAAATTCTTGAACACTAAATAACATTTATTAGAAAGTTGAACAATTTAAACTCACTGTGGATGTCAAGGTATCAAGGATAGCTGTACAGAGTCCAGTTCAGCTGTTATGTTTCTGAGAGTCCAGTAGTCAGAGGAGGGAACTGCAACTATGGTAGAAGCTGTAGATGCTAGTGAATAGTAATAGTATATGAATAAATAGGTGAAAAGTGATGCTCCAAGAATCCTATAGAGAAGGACTCAGGAAGAGCTGTTAGCTTGCCAAGAGCCTTTTGTTACTGAAAGTTTCTGCAGGAAATGAACTGTCCCAGCATTCCTTGGGGCAAGGGACCAATAAGAAGAGTCAAGAGAACACAGACAGAGAGATACAAATCAAAAATAGGAAAGAGCCAATAAGGAGCTCAGAAACATTCAGAAAAATGAGCTCTACAATATGTAGAGAATCTAAATGGTGCAATATCACATAATGACACTGGGTGGCAGCATAATAAGAAACATGTATTCACATGCTGTGGAGGCTGAATAAGTTTCCTGAAGGATCTTTATCCTGTTGGACTGTATGCCATCCCTAACAAAGTGCTACCCCATCTTCCACCAAGTTGATCCATTATGATATAATTTGTACCTTGGTATAGCACTGTCCCATTGATTATCCTTCCACCAGGTCTCTGAAATGCCAATTATGTCTACCTCTTCATTCAGTGCTATACATTCTAACTCTCTCATTTATTTTTTAGATTTCTGGCATTAGCATACAGAAATTTCAAAGTATGTTTTTTTGTTTGTATTGACAATCTGCTTATCAGTTGACAGGGTTAATTTGGAATCTTTTAACTCGGGTGGTTCTTTACTTGTAGGCATATGGGCTACTTTTATTTTTATTAGAACCTCTCTATCGGGATGCCCTAACTATTCTTTTATTTTAGTAACCTTTGAAGATTCCACTCTCTGAACCATGTGTTGCTGAGCAAATGTCAGCTTTCCCTGGTGTTCTAGTTTAAAAGCTATTCTCTCTCCTTTTTGAAGGTTAGCGCCAGCAACCTGGTTCCACCCTAGTTAAGGTGGAGCCCATCCTTTCAGAAAAGGCTCCCCCTTCTCCAAAATGTTGCTCAGTTAATTACAAAACTAAAGAACTCTTCCCTACACCATCGTCTCATCTATGTATTGAGGCTCTGGAGCTCTGCCTGCCTCTGGGATTCTGTGCACGGAACAGGGAGCATTTTAGAGAATGCTACCCTGGAGGTTCTGGATTTCAACTTTCTAACTAAAAGTTTTTGTTTTCAGAACCTCCCTCTCACACATTCTTATGTCATTGGTGCCCAGATGTACCATAACAGCTGGCTCCTCCCCAGCAGTCACCCTCACATATTAGCCCTCTTTCTCACCTGTCACCCCAGTCACTCTCCTCACCCCCCCTACACACACCAGGCTGTTTCTGTCTCAGAAATCATGACCTCAACCAATCTCTCTCTCACTAGTCACCCCCCACACCATCCAAACTAGGCTGACTCTCTAACCAGTCACCACCCCAACCTGTCTGTGTGTCACACCATTCTCTCTGTAAACAGTCACCTCATTACTCCACACAAGGTTATTTCTCTCTCACCATAGTAGCCAGTACCACCCCATCCAGTCTCTCTCTCACCTGTTACCCCATGGCCCATACAGTCACACCAGACACTCCCTCTCTCACCTGTCACTCCCCACCACAGCCACACACACACAAATACACTCCAGGCTGTTTCTATCTCAAAAAACACCACCACAATCAGTCTCTCATCTGTCACTTGTCAGTCACCGCATACAATCAACCCAGGCACTCCCCCTCTCACCAGTCACTCTCCCCCCCATGCACACGAACTAGGCTGTTTCTGTCTCCGAAATCACCACCACAACCAGTCTCTCTCGCACCTGTCACCCCATTCAGTCACCCCATTCACTCATCCTTTCACCAGTCACAATCCCCCCACACCTATTCTGGGCTCTCTCTCACACCAATCCATCTCTCTCGCACTCACAAGTCACTCTAAACAGCCACCTCATCACTCCACACAAGGTTGTTTCTCTCTCACCATGGCAGCCAGTCACCAGCCCATCCAGTCTCTCTCTCACCTGTTACCCCATAGCCCATACAGTCACACCAGACACTCTCCCTCTCACCAGTCACCCCCCACCCGCACACACACACCAGATTGTTTCTGTCTCAAAAATCACCACCACAACCAGTCTCTCATCAGTCTAAAATCAGTCACTTTCTTCCAATGATGATGATTTTTTGTTTTTGTTTACAGTTATGTGCGAGAAAGTTCCGGCATCTACCTCATTGGGAATGGGTCGGTCCAGGAAGCCCTGCTTCACTAGGGAGGATGTGGACCTCCTGGCATGCCTGTTCCTCCAGGAGGAGAAAATACTCTTTACCCTCTAGGGCTCCCGTAGAGATTTACATCTTTCTAATGTGGCTAAGGGGGGCGCCTCCTCCCTTCATGATCTTGAAGATCTTAGAAAACAAAAAAGGCAAGAGACATGCGCTTTCATGAACGGGAGTGGTTAGAGAAAGTCTGGAGGACTTTACATCCTCCCTTATCTGGTAGATTAGTTTTTCTTACTACTCTCAAAGCTTGTAATAATCAAGAGATTAAGAGAATGTCACTTGAAATTGAAAATGATTTCATTAGTGTAGAATATTGTTTATGAAATGCATGTGGTTTCTCCAAATGTTATCTCCTCCCTTGTATGTTAGAAGTGGTTAAATGTTATGTGTATGAAACATATGACAGGACATGTATGTTTACTCATATAGCATGCTACCACTCCTGAGTCAGCAGTAGCATGCTGTATAACTAACTATAAATACATATGGATTGACTTTAATTTTAATATTCATCATTTTCTTGCTTGCTGTTGTCTGAGCATACAGTGATCTCACGTCTCTTATTTTTTATCTTTTTACAGCAAGTAATACCTGCGGCAGTGAAGTGGGGCTTTTAGGCTGAGCTCTGAATGTGGAACCAGCTGCAGAGGTTTGTTAAAATAGTAGTAGTACTGTCATCATGTGTCACTGTCCAATCAAAATATGTTTTGTCCACTGTGTCTAATCATGATGGGTGTGTGTGTATAACATTAAATATACTATATATAATGTCATTGCTAGAAGTAGATTTTTAATGCATTGGACTGTGAGGGGTATGTGTGTGGTCTTACATAGAGAAATGGTGCTGGTATGGAGAAATACATTTGTATGGTTAAAAAGTACTAGTGTTGGTTAACTGGTTACGTTATGACATCACTCTTGAAAAGCAGTTAGAGATATAATTGATTGATTATTATTATTCATGTTTGCTGCAGTGCCAGCTTTTGTTATATTAATGTGTTTCTATAGAGTAACCCAAATTAGAGCTATACAATGCAATGTTCCACATTAGGAGTCACTACTCAGGGAAAGGATCTAGGTGTCATCGTTGATAATACATTGAAATCTTCTGCTCAGTTTACAGCCCAAGAAAGGAATTATTAAGAAAGTAACAGAATAAAACAGAGAATATCTTAATGTCTCTGTATCACTCCATGGTGCAACCTTATCTTGAATACTATGTGTAGTTCTGGTACAAAATCAAACTTTGTTGTAACTCAAAAGGGTATAGGAAAAATTCACACTGCTTCCTGAGCAGTTTACAAAGATCTACAGGTCACAGTAGTAAAGTAGGCCAAATAAATAAATCCAAATATGTAACATGATTGTTAGGTCTTTAAAGAATAGGCTGCTAAGCAGACCCGTAACTATAACATATGTTCTCCAATACAGGTAAAAATCACAAAAACAAACAAAGAGATCCTTCAGGGTGCAGTCAAAAAGGTGACATCTCAGTTTTCAAATATTTTGAAAACAGGCAGTTTTCATGGAGTTAGAAAAATGTACAGTGTAAAAGGGCAATTAAATATTTAATTAGAAAGCTAGTCCCTACAACGCAGGTTACAGAAGGGAAGTGTGGAGGGGGAATTGATAGAACAATTCTTAGTTACCAAACTATATCAGCAGAAAGTCATGCAACTCATCCATAGCCACCTTCTAGGGAGGAAAAGACCCAAGAGAAAATATTGGCACAGTTCTATTAGTTGGGCCTCCATAAACAGGTCCAGTTGTATTTCCGGTCCTACCCTACCTGCCAACTCTCAAAGCCTGCTGGGCATTGACCTTGTGGGGCCCCTAGAGAGATTTACTCGGAGAAATAAGTACATCCTTGTCATTCTGGACTACGCCACAAGATATCCAGAGGCAGTACGGAATATGAAGACCTCGACAGTAGTGACCGCCCTAATGGAGGTTTTTTCACGACTTGGGCTGCCCAAGGAGATCCTGATGGTTCAGGGAACCCAGTTTGTGTCCAAGGTAAAGAAAAAACTCTGCACCTTGCTCAAGATAAAAACTCTGCGTACCTCGGTGTATCACCTGCAGATCGATAGCTTTGTTCAGCACTTCAATCAGACGGTCAAACAAATGTTGAGGAAATTTGTAGATGAAGACAGCAAGAACTGTGCATTTCTACCCTCACGTGCTGTTCGCAGTCTGTGAAGTATAACAGAGCTCGATGGGGTTTTCCTCTTTTGAATTATTTTATGGGAGGAGATTGAGAGGAATCTTGGCCATAGCTTGCGGGACTTGGGAAGACAAAAGGAACTCCAGGCAGAACCTCTCTGACTAAGTTCTCTGAGTGCAGGATCATTTAAAAGGTCTGGGAAGGCAGCCCACCTATGCCTAGAGAAGGCTCAGGCTACCCAAGCCCCAGGTTACAATTGCCCCACAGTCCGAAGGGTATTCCTAATCCCATCTTTGGAAAGCAAGGACCCTATGAAGTTTTGGAGAAAACTGGGCCCATGGATTACAAAATAGCCCAGCAAGATAAATGAAAGAAAACTAATATCTACCATGTAAACCTGCTGAAGAAGTGGGTTGCACAGGAGTGTGGAGTGTTACAAGAAGGAGAGTTTGGTTCAAAGGTTGAACCTGAAGTGAACCGAACTCAGATTCCCTTTGGAGAGCAGCTAACTTAAAGTGGTAGAGCAAAACAAGGAGATCTTCTCGAACCTGCCAGGTCATACCCACCTGATGCAGCATGACATCATTACGCCTCCTGGCACTGGCTGGCTACTGGACTAATTCTGGCTAGGGCTAGTAGTAGCACTAGCTTGCACTTCCTCCCAAGACTGACACTAAGTCCATCAACATGATTCAGTTCACCTACTTCAGGTAGCAATGATTGAAGATTGATTTGTTATCTTTAGAAAGATACTCAAATGAACAAAGAGCTTTTATGCCCCCAATTTCCACAAAGGAAAGAAGCAGACAACCAGAGCAACCATTATTATATCAGCTGTTAGACTGCTATTGAGTGAAATAAGGTGGGATAAAAAAAACAATTGGCTGAATCAAAAACACTTGTACCAATCACCATATACCTAGTACAAAAATGAAGCAGGATTGGGGAAATCAAGGTCTGCATATTCCAAAATGACAGGGCCCCTTTCCTTAAATACTCAGGGATTGGCAAATTCAAAATATGGACTTGCAGTCCATTACATATTTTTGACAGCCAAAGGAAATGCAGAGCCATACCTCTAGCTAACGAACTGCTCCCGCAAATTACACTTTGTAACCTAAATTGTAACATTACTGACTCTGTGCGGTAACTCCCATTGCTGCACAATAACTCTACTTACTGCGCAGTACATTCCATTACTGTGCAATACATTCCATTACTGTGCAGTAAGCTCCATTATTGCTCAGTAGCACGAAATAATTTTGATGAAATTTTGGCAATTTTACTTTCATTTCGCCGGCCCCCTCACATGAGACAAAACAGACAATTTTGTTGCAGTTGTCTATTTCATTTCAATGGATTGCAAATCCCTAATATTGTTGAGTTCTTAATTTAGGTTGCTATGAGAGTAGGGATGTGTAAATCAGAGTCCTTTAACTTTATGTGGTGTATTTAATGTGAATTCGGCAATGATTTGCAAGGGAACAAATCATGTAATTAATAAGGGCTAGGTCACTCCCTTGTTTTTTAGATAAATCCCAGATTGATTTTTGATGTGAATGTGTCTCTTCCTATCTTATATGGGATAAGAGTTTATAAATCAAAGAATGATCTTAAGGGTGGGTGCAAGGGAAAGAAAGACACTAAAAACAATACTTACTTTTTCTAGTTTGGTTTTTTTTATCAAGGCACACACACAAACTAAAAGAAATTATATACCTTTTAGTCTTTTTTTTTTTTTAATCAAGGCACATATACACTCTCCCATACACACATTCTCTTCTAGATATAGACACCCATTCCTTCCACATAAACCCACTCATCTCACAGATACCTACCTCCTCCACACATACAACACTCTCTCCCAGATACCCACACATCAACCCACATACTCTCACTCTCTCCAAGACACACAAACATACACGTGCTCTCTCCCAGACACATCAATTCCCACACATCTACTCTCTTCCAGACCCCCCCACACACCCTGTCTCCCAGATACATCCACCCCCCCATACACTCATTCTACCAGACACAAACATACACTTTCTCTTCCATACAGACACCTACACAAACTCACTCTCGCAAAGATGCAGCCATACACATACCCACTCTCGATCTCCCAGACACAGACACACCCATATGCACACTCACTCTTCTTCTTCCAAATACAGACACATCCACACACATTCTGCTGTTGTGCTGCTGCTCATGCTCACTCAGAAGTAAAATTTAATGTTGCTCTCGTAAAAACCCCATATACGTAAGCGTATGGGGCAAGCATGCCTAACTCTTATTTTAAAAGTGTCAAAGTACATGCATATGTGTGCATGAGCAACAGAATGCATGTAAAAAAGGGCATGTTAGGGGTGTGTTCTGGGTATACATGTGTAATGACATTTTAAAAGCATCTTACATGCTGAGGTGTGTGTACTTACCATGTACATTTGCTTCAGTTTGGTTACACACACAGCCAGAAGAGAGAGAGTCGTGAATAGTGACTTTCATTTGCGAAGTGACCACCTCCTGCTGAATGGAAGCAGGAACTGCCCCATGAGTGGGAGGGAGGATCCCTGGTGTAGACTGGGACCTACTAGGGAACACTGTGAAAAACTTGCCCACACATTGTGGGAACAGAGACAGGATCACATAGGGGAATGCTGTGAGAGTTCCAGGGATAGACCAGGGCAATCAGTTTACTACATGCAACCTCATGCTTTCAACTGGGGGTTAGAGGAACATATTGGAGAAAACAGGGACCTAAAGGGCCATGGGGGTGGGTGGTTGAAGGGGAGAGTATCTGGAACATATTGAGGGGTGAGAGACAGGGGATGAGACTTTCATTTCAATATGACTCTAATCACCGTATGGGTACTCAAGGCTATAAGCTGAGGAGAGGAGGAGGAGGTACCCCGCACACAAGATCTACAGGACAAGGACTCAGTTTTTAGATCTGTCAAAGGAGCAAGTCATGTACAGGTTCACGTTTCATAAGGAAACTATATTGTATCTATGCCAGCAATTAGAGCAGGGCCTCCAACCTACCAGCTAAAGGGGCCATACCATGCTAGAACATGTCAATCTCACCACTGCCCTAGTCTTTTTTGCAACCAGTGCCTTCCAAACCCCTCTTGAAGTCACAGCTGGCATAAGCCAGTCTGCCACCTCTATGTGCATCGATCAGGTTCTGGCTGCCTTGCTAAGGGGAACATATCAGTATATATCCTTCCCTCAGAGATATTCTGGGTACTGGTAGACTTCTGTGTATGATTTTTTAGAGGAGGAGAGGGACCATTCAAGATCTGAAATGCCAAAGCCAAACCTTGCGATATAACCAATGCATAAGTTACCTTCTTTAGAGCATTAATATTCAAAAAAGTTTCAATTGCCTAGTCAAAATCATCAGCCACAGCAGGTAAACAGTTTACATCCAAATGTCATTATACATATTCACATATTTATTACAAAATTCAATTATAAAATTCTTACATAAAAGTATCAACAATACAAATTGCCTAAACACAAGGTAAACAGAATCAAACCATTGTTCACAGCTAAATGTTCTCTACTAACTTGCTTAATTCTGCCCACATTATTCACTCATACTCTCAAAATACCATTAACAGTCACAAAATATATTTAAAAACAAAGCAACCACATTTTCCTCAGAGGCTTCATATATGCACATTAACTAGTGTCTTAAAGAGCAACTCTTCACCCCCATTGGAATCTCACTAAATTTCCTTTAATCCTGCACCGTAGTTATTCTTCTAATTCTTCAACGTTCCACAACAAACGTCCCACATGTCCCAGTAAGGTCCCTTGTTTCGCTCAATTGGGCTTCTTCAGGGGAACATTTTCATCCGACAATTCTAAGTGCTGCTACACCAAGCTGCAAAGTATTCAAAGGAATAATTCCTTTTAATACTACCATTCATACCTCACATAATATACAAATTATGTCACCACATAATTTGTATACCACTTGTGTCCTACTACTTCTTGCTACAGGATCATATAGATATTATCCCTTTCAATTCCCAAATCAATCGCACTTCTCAATGTATTGCTTAATAAGATATCTGGTTCGTCATTCCGTGTGTTCCTGCAATATAACGATCACATACATATTATATACTCAATTTAAACACCTTTACCTCTGCTAACCTCTTCTCTACAAAGCTATTCCTTTACTCCCAGTGTACATATATACCATACCAACCTCTTACACACCGTCTACAAATATAACAGCCATTTAAATTTCAAGCATCCCGCTCGCTGACATCACCAGCATCTAGACGCCACCTCCTCCAAGTCTGCGTTCCTTCTAACCATACCTTTAAATACTGGAATCAACCAATCCCAACACCCTATCCTACCCACACGTCAAGCATGCAGCCAATCCCATGGCTTCGTCACCATACCTCAACCCTGTCAGAACTTCTATGTTGCAAAACGATCTCAGCAAATGTAACAATCACATCACTATCATTCAAACAACACTACAGGAAAATTAAAAAATAACAATTTTAAAAATATGCCTCCCACTCAGTTTTTCTGTTCAATCCATATCGGCTCAAAGTATTCCACCTAAAAATGAATTTTTGTTCAATCTGCCATAAATGATGGGCAAAGTCATCTCTCTCCCACACCAATTGCCTAGATACACATTTCTTGCAACAGAGAATATCTGGTTCTGCAATGCTAGAAGAGGATCCAGTCTTACTCCCAAAGATGTCACCACATCCCTCAGCAGCAAGATTTGATCATCATTTCTTGGAAACCCTAAATTATGATATGGCCCTACTTGCAACAATTTTGTTACGATTGAATATAAAAACAACCTATTTTTCCTCAGCCAATCATTAGCCATCTTTAGGCAGTCATTGAGTCATTTCACAGCTATATCTCTACCTCTACCCATAGGTATAGTCAACTGTATATTATCTGCATAAATGATGGGTATAAAGCCAAATGACAAAATAACACTTCCCAATGGTGGTGGTAGGGGAGAAGGACGAACCTTGAGAAACTCCTTGATCAACTCCTCTAGCTGCTGACACCAATCCCTGAAAAGCAATATTTTGAGATCTTCCTTGCAAGTAAATGTAAAGGGGGTGAATAAAATTAAAATAAATACCTGCCTAATTGTTGCTGAGTCCACGGTAGCTCCTAGCTGCCAGAGAGAGCCCAGAAGTGTTGCGATGAGTTTTTTTAAATAGATAAATGCCACTCAGTGTGGTTGATACCACACTACAGCAGCAGCACTGAGAATGCTGCTTCTGCCAGCTTAAGCCAGCAGACAGTGTAAGGGCTTTAATCAAAGCCCCTGCATGATTACAGTGCAGGCCAAGGGGTCCTCACAGACTTGGGAAGGTGATGTTAACAAGAGGCTGCCTACACAGTGCCTGTAGGAAAATTAAACTTTAAAAATTAATTAAAAACCTATCAGAAACTGGGGTTTGGTGGTGTTGGTCACCAGGTGAGATCATATAAATATGGATTGAACCCTTGGTTTTGGGAAAAATGTTTATTATTATGTAAATTAAAAATATAATTAGCTATAAAAATATTAAATAGCTAATATGGTCATGAAAAAACAAAGGACTACTGTTACATTTATTTAGAACCTAACCTGAAAGTTTGGTGTGATTTTGAACTGTGCAAATGGAGTTTTCTTATTGGTTTCATTTCCCAGCTCTCAGAGAAAAAAAAAAAAAGACTCTACCATCCCATAGACAATGCCATGGTAATGATAGCCCACCCCAGAGTCTACGCAATGCAGCTGGGTGATCAGGGCTGCATAATAAAACCAAGTTGAGGCAAAGCACAGAAAGATTTGAGAAGTAATTTGCCTTAAAAGAATGTTTTGAAAATACTTAAAATTCTTTTGAAAGCTGTGTTCCTTAGTCAAGGTGTTTTTAAGTGGTTTCTTGGTAGTTAAGAAGGTTTATAAAGTAAATGAGAACTATTTCTTGAAGATATTTCAGAGGTATAAAGATCTCTTCTGAGGATTTTTTCAGAATGCATGAGGAGACTGAAGAGAAAGCTAGCTGGAGCCTGAGGCAGGGAGAGCTGGGTGCCAGAGACTGAGAGAGAGCTGTGTATCTGGAGGCTGCAGGGAGAGCAGCTGTGCTGGAAATCTGAAGCAGGGTTGTGTTAGAAACTGCAGAGAATGCACATAGAAACCACAGAGAAAGCTGTGTTAGAAGCTGCAGGCAAGCTGAGCTATTTGTGACAGTGTGTAAAAGTGTGCTTATTGTAATTCTAATCCTTTTCTGAGGTAAGAAATTAGTTACAATTAAAGATACCTCAGACCAGTTGTAGGAAGTTATTTTTGCTAGCTTTGATAGATAAGTGGATGTGAGAAAAGTGGATGATTGATGGTCTGATTCTGAACTGATTTAATTGAAGTGAATACTGATCAGAAAGAAACATTTTCATTAAGTCCTACAGACTTCAGATTGTGTACCCTCCATCTGTAGATAAAGGTGCTACAGTGTTTAATCACAGGACCTCTGTGTTGTTTCCTTAGAAGAAAAAAATCTTTGACATAACTTGTAATATAGAAGTCCTACAACTTGTTCCTGTCTTTATTGGCAAGTAACTGTGAAATGTGAGAGAGAGTGATTACATATTTTCTTTACTTTGTGAGTTCTCTCAAAGCAAGCATCCTTAGGGTTGAAAGAGCGGACTGGGAGGGAATTGGGGAAGGCCCCAATGCGTCTCCGCATGAAAGTAGCCCCCCTCCCCCCCATCCCCGGTTTTATAACATGCACGCACCTTACCGCATCAGGAATGAAAAAAAATTAATGAGCTTGTGGCCTTAGAAAACTGCACTAGATTTCAGCGCACAGTTTGAATACACTACTTTCTGCTTCGGCCTTTCACTTGGCAAATAGCCCTCTGCTTCCTTCTGCAGCTCCTCCTCTCCAAAGGGAACATGCAGGGAGTAGGAGAGGAAGGGGAAAGGCTGGATCAGACAGAGCAGAGAAGAGCCACTCTGCTCCCTAACCCTTTTCCTCTTTTATGCAGGGAACAGGAAGGGAAAGGATGAGGTTGGAAGGCACAGGGCTATTCTGCTCCCTAATCCTGCCCATTCCCTCCCATTTAGCAGGGGAGGAGCTGACACACTGACATTTCCCAGGTGTTTCCCTGGAGCTTTTATTGAAATCCCTGAGTCTGTGGGTAAAACCCAGACAATCCCTAGGCATGCCTTCCTGTGATATAGGGAATCACTGGAGCATCCTGCTGTTCATTCTCCCCCTTAACCAGCCTTTTCACAACCAGCCTGAGCAATCATCTCTGACAAGAGGATTACTTTAAAACGCGACTACTGTACTCTGGGTTGCGGAACAGACAGCAAGAGAATGGCCGTAATGATGATTGTTTAAGAATTAAAGCTTTGTGTTCCTGTGAGTCTTGCAGCTACTTGTCTGCTAAAAGGGAACATTTCATTCCGCTTTAGCCTACTGATTTGTCAGGAGGTTTAACCTGTAATGTGCACACTACGCTGAATGTTTAAATCATTAGGAAGCAAAAGATGAATTCTACAATGAGTTGGCAAAGAGCTTTGAAAGGGATCTAGATGGATAACCAAGGAGTTACTTGGCTAGATAAAAGGGTTTAAAAATTGCCTGCTACAAAGTAGTTTAAAGTACTTGCACATTTTTAGTGGAATTAAAAAGAGGCATTCCTAGGAGCATCTTTAGGTTGAAAAAGTAACTATTCACGTAGGGACCATTGTAATAAGGCACACTGATGGCCTTTTACTCCTATTTCAGCATACATTTTTTCTGCAGTAAGTTAACCCTGGTATTTGCCAGGGGTATTAACATAGAAAAATGCATGCTATAACCAGTTCTAAAATTACAGCAGGTGCATGCAGATCTCATGTTAAAGCAGGCATTAACTATTCTCCAGAAATGTAGGGTGGTGTGTTAATGCTGGATATGTAACTCCTGAGTAAAACTTATCTCACAATTCTGGTAGCTATTTTATTCTATTGCTGTGTCCAGTGCTGTAATATGTAGCCTGCTTCCACCGTACTGGGCACAGCAATAGAATAACTTCAGCCACTAGAAATGTGATTTTACTCCACCTCAGACCCAGGAGTTAAATTTCCAGTGTAAGTTCTCAGAGGCGGGCACCAGTCTTATGTTTTCTTCTTTTCCTGAACAGTACATGGCACAATGCCAAAGTGCATACTATTCAGCTATCTGTGCCCGCCTCAGAGAGCTTACACTGGAAATTTAACTTCTGGGTCTGAGGTGGCATAAACTCACATTTCTGACGTGGTCTATTGTTGTATCTAGTGTGGTACTCCACCTTAGACCTAGGAAGGAGTTAAATTTCTAGTGTAAGCTCTTTTGGGAGGACACCTACAGCAGAAAATAGGGATGTGCAGAGAAAACTTTCGTTTTCATTAATCGGTTCGTTTTCAAGAGGTTTTTTCCAAGAATTTCGGTTCATGGATTGTTTGATTCGTTGTCATTCATGAGAAAAAAACAAATCAAACAATTAAACCCCCCCAAAAAACATCCAAAAAATGAAAATGAGACTTCCCGGGGCCTCCCGTCCACAAAAATGCTGGGGCCAGGATCCCCCCTGGACCCCATTTATCTGTTCCAATGAGGATCTGCCGGTTTTGGCCTAGGCTGAAGCCTCGGCCTTGCGTAGGCCGAGGGCACAGTAGGGTCTCCATGACCTCAGCCTACTCAAAGCCAAGGATTCGGCTTGACCTGGAGGCTGGGTCTCAACGAGCATGTGCCTTTGCTGTGCCTTGAGGAATGAAAAGCCCACACAGCAGAGCACATTGGTATGAGGAGACTCAACAGCTGCCTGGATCAGCAGTCCCTCCTTGCATGCCTTCGGCCAGACAGCCAATGCTTCTCATCCAGTCCCATCCCACAGCTAAGACAGTGAGTCTCTGTGAGCCAGCAGCCAAATAAAGGCATGGACTGTGGACTATCTGTTTAGGAAGTTCTAGGATTGGGGGACTGTTAGGGCAATGGCAATGATAATGTGTTTTGGGGGGCTCAGGGTTAGGGGTAAGTACAGTGGGGTTTGGGAGGGCTCAGGGCCAGGGTAGGGGTGTTACAGTTGGCTTTGGGGAAGCTCTCTGGAAGATATATCATATGTTTGGGGGACTCAGGATTAGGGGTATATTCAGTGGTGTTTGGGAAGACTTTGGGGGATAGATCATATATTTGGGGGGCTCAGAGTCAGGGATTTATGAGGTAGGGTCTGGGGAGGCTCTCTGGGAGTTGGGTCATGTGTTATGGGGGCTCAGGGATGTGAACAAGGAGGGTCTGTGGCAAAGCTTAATTTGAAGGCAAAAAAAGGGAGCTTTTGGGGAGGGGGGGTTTGGAAGTTTCCGGGATGGGAGGAGCAGGGTAGAGTATGACTTGTGTGTGTGAGGGAACAGTCAGGACCATGGTCGCGTGTGAACTTTCTCTCTCATAAACACAAACACTCTCTCACACAGACATGTGAACACACTCTTCACGCTCTTCTCCTCCTTATCTCAGTGAGCTGCCTTCCTCAGCCCACACAAGTGCTCTACCCCCAAGGAGGAGAAAAGTAGAGAAAATGGGGCACATTCTTTCTCCCTTCTCCTCCTCATCTCTGCCCTGGTGATCCTGGTTTTTCATCCAGATCCCCCACTCCTGCAGCCAGCTGAAGGAGAGACCAGAGCAAGCTTGTGTGACAGCCTGTGGGTTTGTGTGAGAATGAGAGAACCATTTGTGTGAGATAGAGAAAGTGCTTGCGAGTGTGTGAAGGAGTCTGTATAAGAAAGAGAGCCTGTTGTATGAAAGAAAGAACCTGTTTGTGTGTGATGGGCTACTTGTGAGTGTGAGAGAACGTGTGTGTGTGAGAGATAGCATGCCTGTGAGTCTGTGCGTGAGAGAGAGTACCTGTTTGTATGAGAAGAGCCTGTTTGTGTGCACAAGATTGCCTGTGAATGTGATGAGAGAGACTATTTGTGTGTGAGTGTAAGAGAGTATGTGAATATGTTAGAGAGCCTGTTTTTGTGTTTGAGAAAGAGAGACAGTGTGTGAGAGAGCCTGTGTGTGAGTGAAAGAGAATGTGTGAGAAAATGAACATATGTATGTCAGAGAATTTATGCATGTGAGAGGGAGGATAAAGTTTGTGTGCCCCACTCCAATCCACGACAATCTTGGGATGATTGGAAATCTAAATTTCCAGGTTTGGAGTGTGAGAGATTTTTTTAAAAATCTTTATTTATTGTAATTATTGGTTGTTAGATGTATCTGCTGTTTTAAAATATTTTATTGGTATTTGGTAAACTTTTAAACTTTTAAACATTTATATATGCATTATTAATTACTGAATTTTATTCTATGTCAGCTGATTTGAAATATCTATTCTTTTTATTGATGTGGTTGATTGTTTTTGAATTTTAATGAGAAATGGTGATATTTCTGTTTTTTCCATTGTTGCACTACATACAGAGTCTGGCTTGTTGCAGTTTCCAGTTCAGTTTTTGTCTGCATATTTCAATTTATATTATATGGTCTCTTTATTCTGTATTTGGCAAGTGTTTGTGTTCTGCATGTGTGACCGAGGTGAGAGATCTATAGCAGCCTGTTCCTTTTTTTTCCTAATAGAAGGTGTAATGGTTTTATTAGGGCCTGTTGTAATATTTGCAGTGTTGTATTTTCATGGGTAAGGTTATTAGCGTGAGCCTGGCAGTTAGTGTGTTATGGTATAGCAGGTTTGCTGTAGGTTCTGAGTACATTTTTTGCAGACCTTTGAATTATTTCACAGTGTTACTGAGGTGTACTAAGGTGTTGCTGTTATAGTGAGATGACACCATAATTAGAATATTATTTTTCTATGGTAATAAAGGGAATGGTCCTAGTTCTGCTCTGTACCCTTTGTTGAGGAAGCTTGGTGTAGTAAAACTTGAAGTGCAGGGATTATATTGGGATTCTGTCCTGTCATGTATAGACCCCAGACTTCAGTCCCATAAAGAATAACTTTATTGGCCTGGAGTACATAAAAAGATCAGTTCTGAGATTTTAAGTCTGCTAGACTCGCTAGAGGATTAGATATAATTGGATCTTGAAAGTCTTGTTTTTTGGTCACATGTCAGCAGCAAATTTTCTGGTGCATCACAAACTTAAGCAGCCACCCTACACCCCTGTGCACTTCAGATAGGTGAACCGTTCTGGATGGTAGGGCCTCCAACAGACAGCGTTTAACTGAACATAGGGTACGTGGAGGAACACAGAACTTTAAAATCATGTGTGCCCAAGGAGCAACATTGGAATATAAAAGCTTAAAAATTAGGTAAACAATTTGGAACTTAATTCGCTATGGAATCAGGTGCCAATGCAGGGAGTAAAGGGAAGGTGATACGTGTTTGTGTAAACCTGTTCTGTTAATAACCTAGCTGCAGAGTTTTGTATTAAATGAAGGGCTTTCAGTGAACAGGCAGGTAATCCAATCAGCAGTGAATTACAATAATCTAGTCTATTGAGAACTGCTGACTGGGAAGGTCATGGGCCATGACAGCGCCCATAGCGCACATCAGATGCATCACAGCCAGCCAAAATACTGCACACAAGAGCAGCTGTTCAAAATAAAAGTCTTTACTGGTCTCGATGGCAACAAAAAAAAGGGCTGAGCATCACTCTGATGTCACATGCACCACGACAGTTCACCAAGTAATATTCAAAGCTGAGTGAAAAATGATTTTCTCCAATTTGTTTTAAATACTGTATGCTTCTTGTTAGTTTCATGGAGTGTACTCTAATCGTAGTACAATTTGAAAGCGTAAATAACTGTACGCTGTTGGATTAAGCTGGCATGTGAGCATAGGCATTGGAAGGAGGGGAGTTATCTTCCCCCACCTCCCTGCAGAGGAGGGGTGGGTAGGGAAGAGGTGGGGATGATTCTTGCTGCCCAAATCTCCCTTCCCCTCCCTCCTCATCGCCAACTGGTGGTGCTGTCCTCCTCTCACATGGGCCTTCCTATTAACAAGGAAACCTGTGAGAGGGGCAAGGCACCACAGGGTCCATCGGGGCACGAGGGCTGCTGAAGGTCCCGCACTGATTTTTTCTTTAACTTCAGGCACCAATAGATGAGAGAAGCGGCACCAGACTACAATTTTGGCATGGTAGCTGCAGAAACTCTCTGGTGCCTGTAAGAATTTGGCACCAGAGTCAGGTACCTATGCCTAAATCTGAGCCTGGAGCCCTAACCTGTTTAGCCTTTGTTCATAAGGAAGCTGTTCCATCATTTTTCTTGTCCTTCTCTACTCCTTTTCTAGTCCCACTTTGTCATTTTTGAGATAGGAGAGCCAGAACTGTACACATTACTCAAGATGCAGTTGCATCAAATATTGATATTTAGAAACTTGACTGCTGAAAAAGGCTGTCTGGTCCATCCAGTCTACCCAGAACATTATAATTCTCATCACTTCCTTAGAGATCCCTTATATTTATCCCATGTTTTTTTAAATTCAGATACTGCTTTTGATGCTACCACTTCTCTGTAAGAAAATATTTCCTAAGATTACTCTTGAGTCTACCCCCTATCATCCTCATCGCATGACCCCTCATTCTAGAACCTCTTTTCCATTGAAAAAGGCTCACCTCCTGTGCATGGAAACCTTTGAGATAATTTAGGAGTCTATTTTAAAAGGCATGCGCGAGCGTCTATATTAGGAGTTACCACTCAAGAAAAGGATTGCTAGGAATTATTAGGAAAGGAATGGAGAATAAAACAGAGAATATCATAAAGCCTCTGTATCGCTCCATGGTGCGACCTCATCCTGAGTATTGTGTGCAGTTCTGGTCACCACATCTCAAAAAAGATATAGCAGAATTAGAAAACATACAGAGGAGGACGACCAAAATGATAAAGGGGATGGAAAAATTCTCCTATGAAGAAAGGTTAAAGAGGTTAGGACTCTTCAGTTGGAGAAAAGACAGCTGAAGGAGGGTTTAATAGAGGTCTATAAAATTATGAGTGGAATGAAATGAGTAAACGTTAATCAGTTGTTTAAGCTTTCAAAAAATACAAAGACTAGGAGACATACAATGAAGTTACTAGGTAATACATTTAAAACTAATAAGAGAAAATTATTTTTTTACTCAATGCATAATTAAGTTCTAGAATTCATTACCAGAGGATGTGGTGAAAGCGAAGAACATAAGACATGCCAAACTGGGTCCATCGAGTCCAGCATCCTATTTCCAACAGTAGCCAATCCAAGTTACAAGTACCTGGCAAGTACCCAAATGTTAAATAGATCCCAAGCTACTATTCCTTATTGATTAATAGCAGTTTATGGACTTCTCCTGTAGGAACTTATCCAAACCTTTTCTAAACTTGGTTACACTAACTGCCGTAACCATATCCTCTGGCAATGAATTCCAGAGCTTAATTATGCACTGAGTGAAAAATAAATTCTCCAATTTTGTTTTAAATGAGCTACTTGTTAACTTTATGGAGTGCCTCTTAGTCCTTTTATTGTCTGAGAGAGTAAATAACAGATTTACATTTATCTGTTCAAGCCCTTTCATGATTCTTTAGACCTCTATCATATCCCCCCTCAGCCGTCTCTTCTCCAAGCTGAACAGTCCTAACCTTTTTAGCCTTTCCTCATAGAGGAGCTGTTCCATCCCCTTTATCATTTTGGTTGCCCTTCTCTGTACCTTCTCTATCGCAACTATATCTTTTTTGAGATGTGGCGACCAGAATTGTACACAGTACTCAAGGTGTGGTCTCACCATGGAGCAATACAGAGGCATTATGACTTCCACCATTTTATTCGCCATTCCCTTCCTAATAATTCCTAACATTCTGTTTGCTTTTTGACCGCCACAGCACACAGAGCCAAGATTTCAATGTATTATCCAATATGATGCCTAGATCTCTTTCCTGGGTGGTAAATCCTAATATGGAACCTAACATTGTGTAACTATAGCAAGGGTTACTTTTTCCTATATGCATCACCTTGCACTTGTCCACATTAAATTTTATCTGCCATTTGGACGACCAGTCTTCCAGCCTCACAAGGTCCTCCTATATTTTATCACAATGCGCTTGAGATTTAACTACTCTGCATAATTTTGTATCATCCGCAAATTTGAACACCTCACTCATTGTTCCTTTTTCCAGATCATTTATAAATATATTTAAAAGCACCGGTCCAAGTACAGATCCCTGAGGCACTCCATTGTTTACCTTTTTTCACTGTGAAAACAGACCATTTAATCCTACTCTCTGTTTCCTGTCTTTTAACCAGTTTGCAATCCACAAAAGGACATCACCTCCTATTCCATGACTTTTTAATTTTCTTAGAAGCCTCTCATGAGGGACTTTGTCGAACGCCTTCTGAAAATCCAAATACACCACATATGATGGTTCAACTTTGCCTACATGCTTATTCACCCCTTCAAAAAAAAAAATGTAGATTAGTGAGGCAAGACTTCCCTTGGGTAAGTCCATGCTGGATGTGTCCCATTAAACCATGTTTATCTAAATATTCTATGATTTTATTCTTTATAACAGTTTCCATGATTTTTCTAGGCACTGAAGTCAGGCTCACTGGTCTATTGTTTCCCAGATTATGCCTAGGGACCTTTTTAAATATCGGGGTTACATTGACCACCTTCCAGTCTTCAGATATAATGGATGATTTTAATGATAGGTTATAAATTAATTGTAATATGTCTGAAATTTCATTTTTTAGTTCTTTCAGAACCCTGAGATTTATACCATCTGGTCCAGGTGATTTACTATTTTTCAGTTTGTCAATCTGACCTACTAAATCTTCCAGGTTCACCGTGATTTGGCTTAGTTCATTTGAATCGTCACCCTTGAAAACTGGGTATCTTCCCAACATTCTCTTCAATAAACACCAAATAAAGAATTTGTTTAGTCTTTCTGCAATGGCCTTATCTTCCCTAAGGGCTACTTTAACCCCTCTATCATCTAATGGTCCAAGGGACTCACTTGTAGGCTTTCTGCTTTGTATATATATTTAAAAGTTTTTATAATGAGTTTTTGCCTCTGTGGCCAAATTCTTTTTCAAATGCTGTCTTAGACTGTCTTATTAAGTCTTATATTTAACTTGCTGATACTTATGTTTTATCTTATTTTCTTCTGATGGATCCTTCTTCCAATTTTTGAATGAAGATCTTTGGGCTAAAATAGCCTTTTTTCACCTCATTTTTTTAACCATGCCGGCAATCGTTTGACTTTCCTTCCATCTTTCTTAATTCATGGAATACATCTGGAATGTGCTTCTAAGATGGCATTTTTTAACAATGCCTACACCTGTTGCACACCCTTTATAGCTGCACCTTTCAGTGTTCTCATTTTCTCAAAGCTATTTGTGTAGCTGCATTTAAATAAAGTTTGGCAAGTTCCTGGAGGAAAAGTTAATTAACCATTATTAAAGCAGAGTTGCAGAAATCCACTGTTTATTCTTGGGATAAGGAGCTTGGAATCTATCTACCCCTTGGGATCCTGCCAGGTACTTGTGACTTGGCTTGGCCACTGGTGGAAACAGGATACTAGGCTTGATGGATCTTTGGTCTGACCCAGTATGGCAAGTCTTATGTTCTTAAAGATTTGGTTTTAGGATCCCTTAACTACTGTAACTCTTTGTATGCTGGCCTATCAAAAATCTCATTGTAAGCCAGATGAATTAGAGAATTATCCCAGACTATGAAAGCTACATTGGCTCTTGTTGGCCCAAGTGCGAATTATTATGCTGATGCACAAAGCCGGGGCTAGTCTTAGGTATGTTTTAGACCTCATTGAGAGATACATTCCCCAGCACCAGCTACATTCTGCTGATTTTGGTTATTCCCTATATAAGAACTTTAGTATTGCCATAATGGGTCAAACTGAAGGACTAACAAGCCCAGTATCCTGTTTCCAACAGAGGCCAATCCAGGTTACAAATACCTGGCAGGATCCCATGCTGCTAGGCCTAGGGGTAAGTAGATACTTTCTCCAAGTCTATAACGGTTTATGGAATTTGCCTCTAAGAACTTGTCCAAACCTTTTTTCAACCCATCTACACTAACTTCCTTTACCATATCCTCTGGCAATGAATTCCAGAGCTTAATTATGTGTTGAATGAAAAATATTTTTCCTTATTTGTTTCATAGAGTATCCCAAGTCTTTGTGGGGTCAGTATTCAAAACTGTCTGGTTAAGTAACTTAGCCACTTAGAACTTAACCAGATAAGTTATGATATACAATATATTCATCTGCACGGCTATGCCACTGAATATGCACATATAACTGAGCACTTAGCCAGATAAGTCTAATGGTCATGTCCACATCAACCACCTTCTTAGTTTTTGATTTTTGAAAATATATGCAAACAAAATGGTGTGGACATGACCATTACGATTATAAAGAATCCTTGGCATATAAATTTATATTAAGCACGGGCATTATGAATGGTCTTTTCACCTAATCCTTAATTTAATTTTTCAGTACTATTCTAGGTGCTGTTGTTTGAAATTCTCTTTTTTACAGATCTATTTTGAATTCGCCTGTGCTGTTATTTTGGGTAGCTTAGCCATACAACTTATGTGGCTAAATCCGAATATTAGCAGTTAGCTGCATAAGTTGTACGGCTAACTCTCTGTGCTCCAATTCTCCTGCCCACAACTTATGCAGCTAACTTTTTTGCCATATAAGGGACTTATATGGCTAGGCGGCAGCCACTGAACATGGGCGCTTATTCTAACTTATCTGGCTAATTAGTGCTGAATGCACTTTGAATATTGACCTCTGAATTTTCTGAAAGAGTCAACAACTGATTTACATTTATCCTTTCTACTCCACTCATGATTTTATAGACCTTTATCATATCCGTTCTCAGCAGTCTCTCTTTTAAGCTGAGCAGCCTTAACCTTTTTTGATAGGGGAGGCATTCCATCCCCTTTATTATTTTGGTTGTATCTTTCCCAGTTCAGCTATATCTTTTTTGAGATGCAGTGATCAGAATTGTATAGAGTACTTTACATGTAGTCTTACCATGGAGCGATACAGAGGTATGATGACATTTTCTATTTTATTCTCTCTTCCTTTCCTAATAATTCCTAACATTTTATTTGCTTTTCTGACCACCGTTGAACTCTGAGCTGAGGATATCAATGTATTTTCCACGATGACCCCCTTCTTTTTTTTCTTGGGTGGTAACTCCTAACATGGAACCTAACATTATGTATCTATAGTTCAGATTACTTTTTCCTATGTGTATCACTTTGTACTTGTCCACATTAAATTTCATCTGCAGTTTGGAACCCAGTTTCCTAGTCTCTTTGTTGTGAGCATTTCCTATCTTTTAGCAGTTTGCAATCCACAACAGTTCATTGCCTCTTGTTCCATGACTCTTTAACTCTCTCAGGAATCTCTCATGAGGGACTTTGTCAAACATCTTCTGAAAATCCAAATATATTACCTTCAACTGCTCATCATTATCCATATGTTTATTAACCCTTTCAAAAAATGTAGCAGAATGGTGAGGCAAGACTTCCCTTGGATAAATCCATGTTGGGTTTGGTTTTTTTTTTTTATTGTGTATTTAGCTCATGCCTTTTTATTGTATCTCAAGTCGAGGTACATTCAAGTACAATAGATTCACTGTTAAAAGCGGCTGTGTTGCATTAAACCATGTATTTCTATATATCTTCTGTGATTTTGTTCTACAATTTTTTAACATCACTGCAGTCAGACTTACCAGTCTTTAGTTTTTTGGATCACCCTTATCACCCATGGGGCCCTTTTTAAGATCGATGTTACAATGGCCATCCTCCAATCTTCAATTACAATAGATGATTTAATATAGGTTACAAATTACTAGTAATAGATTTGCAATTTCATTTTTGAGTTCTTTCAAAACTCTGGGGTGTATACCATCTGGTCAAGGTGATGGCGAAGTGCCTCAGGAATCTGTACTTGGGCTGTTGCTTTTCAATATGGGGCAGATTTAAAAAATGTACGCACGCACGTACTTTTGTTCGTGCAACCGGCGCAAACAAATGTACGCCGGATTTTAAAAGATATGCGCGTAGCTGCGCGGGGTCGGCGCGCGCAAGGCTGCACAAAATCGGCAGCCATTGCGCACCAAGCCGCGCAGCCTGCCTTCATTCCCTCCGAGGCCGCTCCGAAATCGGAAAGGAATATGAAATGTGAGATAATCAATACCATGTGTGAGGTAATCAAATTTGCAGATCATACTAAATTATTCAGAGTAGTTAAATCATAAGCGAATTGTGCTAAATTGCAGGATGACCTTGCGAGACTGGAAGATTGGGCATCCAAATGGCAGATGAAATTTATTGTAGACAAGTGCAAGGTGATGCATATAGGGAAAAATAACCCTTGCTATAGTTACACGATGTTAGGTTCCATATTAGGTGCTACCACCCAGGAAAAAGATCTAGGCATCATAGTGGATAACACATTGAAATCGTCTGCTCCGTGTGCTGCAGCAGTCAAAAAAAGCAAACAGAATGTTAGGAATTATTAGGAAGGGAATGGTTAATAGAACGGAAAATGTCATAATGCCTCTGTATTTGCTCCATGGTGGGACTGCATCTTGAGTACTGTGTTCAATTCTGGTCGCCGCATCTCAAAAAAGATATAGTTGCACTGGAGAAGGTACCAAGAAGGGCAACCAAATGGTAAAGGGGATGAAACAGCTCCCCTATGAGGAAAGGCTGAAGAGGTGTGTGTGTAATGTGAGTGTATGTGTGTGTGTTTGTGTTTGTATGAGAGGGTGCCTGGGGATGTGTGGGAGTGCCTGTGTATGTGTATGAGTGGGTGTGTCTATGTGTGTGTGTATGCCTGTGTGGGTTTTTGTGAGAGTGGCTGTGCCTGCATATATGTGTGTGAGAGGGGTTAACGTTTGTGCACCCTCCTCCAATCCACGACAATCTCAGGATGACTGGAAACCTAAAGTTCCCAGGTATGGAGAGCAGGAGATTTTTTTTTTTTATCCTTGTTAGTTTTAATTATTGGATGTAATGTGTCTGCTGTTTTGAAATATTCTATTTATGTTTAGGATACTTTAAAAATATATAGGGTTGGGGGGTGCCAAATAGTACTTTCGGTATGACACTGGCTCTATCTCCTTTTTAAACGTTAGCGCCAGCAGCCTGGTTCCACCCTGATTAGGGTGGAGCCCATCCTTACAGTATAGGCTCCCCCTTCCCCAAAATGTTGCCCGGTTACTAATAAAACTAAAGTACTCTTCCCAGCACCATTGTCTCATCCACACATTGAGTCTCCAGAGTTCTGCCTGCCTCTGGGATCCTGCACGTAGAACAGGGAGCATTTCAGAGAATGCCAAGCTGGAGGTTCTGGATATCAACTTTCTAACTAAAAACCTAAATTAGACTTCCAGAACCTCCCTCCCACACCTTATTATGCTGTTGGCACCCACATGTACCACTACAGCTGGCTCTTCCCCAGCATTGCCTACGATCCTACCTAGGTGACGTGTGAGGTCTGCCACTTTCACACCAGGCAGGCAAGTTCCAAGCGATCCTTACGTCTACCAGCCACCCATTTATATACATTCCTAATGATCAAATTTATTTATTTATTTGTATTTATTTGTATTTTTCTATACCGGCATTCACGGAGTTCGTATCATGTCGGTTTACATAAAACAAGGGGTGAGAAATACATTATAACGTAAATAACTAATAACATAAGAGTATACATTAAAAAGTAAAACAAGTGCATGGAAGAAAAAGTTACAATAAAACGGGGTCATTCTAACTGGGATTAGAGTTAGAGGAAAGATAAACAGTTTAACGAGAAGTAAAACATTGTAATGATTGGTAGATAGAGACTGTTTCAGTTTAATAGGAAATGATCAGTAATGCTACCAACTATTACAGCCATCCTAACCCTTCTCTCCTGAGCATAAGCTCTTGGAGACCCATCCTCGGTGCAAGAGGGTACAGCCTTACCTGGACAGCAAGTCCTAGCTGCAGGATCACTTCCTGCAACATCAAGGTGATGCTGTTCTTGCAGGTAACCATGCTCCTCCAGGGCAGCCCAGGGGGTGCCAGACTGGGGCTTGGCTGTTATGCCTCTGAAGGTCTCCTCGATAAACCTCTCTGTCTGCCTTAGCGCCTCCAGAGATTGAGCCAGAAGCTCTTTGTATCGAGCACACAAATACAATCTCTCATCAGCTGGTAGATAATCATACATGTGGCACTCGGTGCAAAAGACTGGAAGGCTCCCATCTTGCTGCTGGACTGTTGTCTGCATCTTAATATTGTTGATTAAGGCTGCTAAGGGAATAGGGATACTTAAACTCAAGTGCTTTAAGTTTATTTGGTGTATTTTATGTAAATTTGGCAATGACATGTAAGGGTACAATACTTTTTATTTATTTATTTATTTATTATTTTTATATACCGACATTCATCTCAATTGAGACATCACACCGGTTTACATTCAGGTACTGTAGGTATTTCTCTATCCCCAGAGGGCTTACAATCTAAGTTTTTGTACCTGAGGCAATGTAGGGTAAAGTGACTTGCCCAAGGTCACAAGGAGCGACAGCGGGACTTGAACCTTGGTCTCCTGGTTCATAGTCCACTGCTCTAACCACTAGGCTATTCCTCCTCCCTTAATCTATTGATAAGGGCTGGGTCACTCCTTTGTTTCATCTGAATCTTTGATTCTTGATGTGAAAATATTTCTTTTACTCTTAATTTAAATAAGAGTCTATAAATCCAAAAGTATGCTTAGGGGTGGGTGGGAGGGAAAGAAAGACACCAAAACAATTTTCCCTAGCTTTCTATTTCTTTAAATCGGGCATACACACTCAAAATTACCTAGCTTTCTGGGTTTTAAATCAGGCACAGACACTAAAGATGAATTTACCCATCAATCTCTCCTCTCCCCAAAGTTTACGTCACAAAATTACCCAAACAAAGCAATACTTAACTGATCCTCGTCAACCACCAGCAAAACCACCACCTTCTTTCAGTCCTCCCTCAGCTAAGAAAATACACCTGTTGGAACCATGAACGCACATCTTTAACATCGTGGGCCCTATCCGCTGGAACGCCCTTCCTCTAACACTAAGACAGATTGCAGATCATATAATGCTCAGGAAGAAAGTCAAGGTCTTTTTTTGGTTACAAGCCTTCAGAGAATAGTTTTAATCACCTAAGAGCCTCCTATTCTCATTCTGTACTAGAAGATTTTATTGGTCTTAATTAACCTTTTTATCTTTTTTACTTGTTAATCTGTATGTCATTGTGTTGTACCCTGGAAGTTTTACTAGGCTCTTGTTTTGACTTATTTTGTTTTATGTAACAAAAACTGTAATCCCCATAAAATAATGTTTTATGGAACAGATGGAATACAATAACCTTTAAAATAAGTAATGAAGACCAGTTCTTGCATTATCCTACCACGACCCGGGACCACTGCTGTATACCGTAGCTAAGCATCTAGGATGGAAGCGTGCGCTTTTACCATCGAGGTAGGACGCTACTGCGATCCAGGCTAAAGACTAAAACAGATTGGACGGTTCCGGGATAGTGGGATGGTAAGGGCTGGGGTGAGGGGGATGTGGCGGGAAGGGGCATTAAACTTACCCATTTTTCAGAATTTTCACAGGGATAGGGGGAGGGGTAGAGACCGGGCGTGGTGCAGAAAATATAAACTTTCTTCAATGGAAGGAGGTCAGGGGGTGAGGTGGGGGCTGTAGGCTCAGCTCAGCAGGGCCGAACATTTAATCCTTGGATGGGAGGAAGGAGGGGGGTCGTGTTTGGCCCAGCAGGCCATCTATCTATTTTTTTATGTCTCGTTTCGCCACTCAACCAGTTATCTTCTGTTGAATATATCTGGTTATGTCTAAGGTTATCCGGCTAAAGTTGGGTAAGTTGCCCACTAAACAGCCTACTGAATATGGGCCTCCCCATTTTTTTTTGAAAGAGGAAAGAACTGCTGTGCATTTACCCATTCCACTGCACTCATGATTTTATCCATCTCTGTCATATTGTATCGCCTCTCAGCTGTCTCTTCTCCAAGCTGAAGGGTTGAACTTCTTTAACCTTTCCTCACATACACACAGACTGCAATTCTTCAACAAGCTCCAGCACAACATTCATCCCGACCTCTCCTCCCACCTGAACCTGGCAGCATGCACCTACTCTCTCCCCCCCCCCTCACTCCCCTCTCCCTCCCACACCTAGTATCTCCCTCTCTCTTTCTCACCCCTGCCCAACATCCTGCTTACTCTCTCCCCTACTGCCTAACAGTAGGCCCCTATCTTTCCCCTGCCCAATAGAATGCCCCATCTCTCTCCCTGCCCAGCATCAGAGTCATTGCAAGGGGTAGGCAAGAAGGGTGGACTGCCCAGGGTGCAAAGCTTGGGGGCAGGGATGCAGGCACCACTTCACCTCCGTGAGGCTGCGAGCATACAAGCCTGAAAGAGGTTGAGCGATGACATCAGTCCTTGCCCAGGGTGCTGTTTTGTCCAGAAACTGCACTTCTCCCCTCCTCTCCCCACCCTCTGCTCAGCAGCATCCCCCTTTCTTTCTCCCACCACCCACTATTTCCTTTACTATTTTTGTGAATGTGCACTACTGTTGGGCATATAATTTTGCCAGCGAGCAGGATAGCGGGGTCCTGCCTATTCAGCTTCTTCCTTCTTGTCCCCTACATCTCCAATGTTGGGCTGTTTCTCCCCCACCTGCTATGTTATGCTGTTTTGCCTCCCTTCCTCCTCCTCCCCCCCCTTGTCAATTAGGTGCTGTTTCTCCCCCATCTATCTTCATAGAAGCCGCCTCCTCTCTTTAGTGACACGGCAGGTTGCCTAGGCCTTCTTATTTTCTTTCTCTGGTGAACTCCTCTAACCACCCTGTGCCATCATATTGAGCATTTTCAAAACTTGTGGGTCTGTAGTTACTGGCTGCTGATCTCACAAAGCAGAAGAAAAGCAGCCAGAAAAGGATGGCCCACAAGTTCTGAAAGTGCTCCTGGTGCTCTAAAAGGACATAGAAAAAGAGAATCTGCATACGCACGCGGTTTAGAGGGAACACTGGTAAGCAAGGTGCCCCCCTCATGTAGGAAGCCTTGTGCAGCTGCACAGCTTGCGCACCTGAAAAGTCGATCCTATTCATAGGTTGTCCATTACAGGCCTTATACACAATGAGGTTGATATTCAAAAGCCATTTAGATGGATATCTGAAAAGCAGTGGCTATTCCCTATTGATTAATAGCTTATGGACTTCTTCTCCAGGAACTTATCCAAACCTTTTTTTAAACCCAACCATACTAGCTGCCTTTACCACATCCTCTGGTAACAAATTACAGAGCTTAATTGTGCATTGAGTGAAAAAGATTTTCTCTGATTTGTTTTAAATGTGCTACTTTCTAACTTCATGGATTGCCCCCTAGTCCTTGTATTATACAAAAGAGTAAATAATTGTTTCACATTTACCCGTTCAACTCCTTTCATGATCTTAAAGACCTCTATCATATCCCCCCCTCAGTCGTCTCTTCTCCAAGCTGAATAGCCCTATCTTCTTTAGCGTTTCCTCATTGGGGAGATGTTCCATGCCCTTTATCATTTTGATCGCCCTTCTCTGTACTTTCTCCAGTGCAATAGTTTTTGAGATGCAAACCAAAACTGCACACAGTATTCAAGGTGCAGTCTAACCACTGAGCGATACAACGGCATGATATCCTCTATTTTATTTGCCATTCCCTTCCTAAGAATTCCTAACATTCTGTTTGTTTCTTTGACCTCAGAGCATACTGAGCCGACAATTTCAATGTATTATCCGTTATGATGCCCAGATCTTTTTCCTGGATGGTAACTCCTAATATTTTGTAGCTAAGGATGGGTTATTTTTCTATATATGCATCACCTTGCACTTGTTCACTTGCTCTGAATCTTCTGATCTTTGCATCTGTATCTTTGTCACATTCCTTCCTGTTCTGCCACCTCTCTCCCCCCCAACAAAATATCCAAAGATCTAAGTCCTTAGACTGTGGTGACTCTGGGAGAGAGCATGAATATTTGAGAGGAAAGGCGTTCTACCCAGCACAAAATGTTTTTTGCATTCCTCAAGAATTTAAGTTTTAATGAAAGAAGCAAGTGCTCTTATGCTGTTATGGCCTTTTCCAGAGCAAATTGGTTCATTTGCAGCCAACCTAATTGCTTTATCACTGTTGCCTGTTACATATTAATGGATAAGAAAGGTGCTGTGATATACACTTGATACTGTGCCAGCAAGCAGCTGGGTCTCTAAACAAATCATTAACAGCTCAGAAGGGACAATCAACTGCTGTTTATTTGCATATTAATGAAACTTCATGAATAATGTGTAAGCCTGAGTGCCTGGTACATCTCTTAGATAGAAGTTCTGTTGGAAGGGACTGCTATTGGCAGATTTAAAAGTTTTTTTCCCCCCCTGGCTGTTATGACAGGATGACACCAGCAGATGGCAGCAACATGATTTGTATTAAAAAAAAAATAAAAAAAATTAGCAGCCACAGTCTGAGAGGCACTGTACTGCAGCTCCCTTACATGGCAGTACACAGAGCATTTAGAAAGCAAGCGTATTCAAGAAGGCTGAACATTTCACACTGCATTTTACTATCACTACTGCATAACATTTCTATAGTGCTACATTCCCTTCACTGCGTCAAGTTTTCAATTAAAACGTTTTACAAGTAAATGGTTTCCTGAGGGTCTCCCCTGTAATTTCCTCCCACAAAAGCCTGGAAGCAGCCTTATTCAGAACAGTACTTCTGTCAGATGACTTAACACATGTTGGATCTGATGGCCGATATCTCACTTTGAGCATCGTAATATAGAAAAGCGAGTGGTGTCATCAATAGCCTAGTACCAGGTCATGAATCAGATACCAGTGTACGCTTGCATCGTATCAGTTTATGTAATATGTCACATTACCGCCACTACTAGCAATAATAATTTTTATGGCACTACTAGAGGTATGACAATCTTCCAGATGCCTTCTCTTCTCCCCCCACCCCTGTAGAATATTGAGTGGAGCCAGCAGATATTAACCAACTTTTATTATCTTCATCAACACTCAAGAGAGCTACAAAAGACAGGAACAAGAAGCAAGCTCTGGTGCAAAAGCTGCTTCTCAGGGAGGTTGAAAGTAACTTTTCTATGTGATACGGAAGGGTGTCATCATTTCCTATCTCTTCGCTAGGGTTTGCCAAATCTGAGGAAGAAAAACCTACTGTCCTCAACACTCCCCCCTCCATCTGCACTCCACACCATCATACTGGCCACTGCACCACTCCACTCAGTCCACTTTACCGTCCCTCACTTCCGCCAAGTTGGAAGGTAGTAGCAAAAGATGCCGCAGCTACAGCCTGCACAGGGACAGAGACAGCAAGAGCTGACGCTCCTCTCCGTGCATCCTCTTCCATGGGCTGCCTATTGAGATGAGATAGAGGAGGGACTACCAGGCCGATGCTAAAAGGGGATAAGGAGGGGAGTGATGTAATGCAAAGTGTCTCCTAGCGCACAACCATTGCCAGCTAAACTGCACCTTGGGCATTGGTGGGGAAGGGGCGGTTCCCTCAGAGGCCATGGCTTCACAGAAGCATCCATACAGGAGCTTGCTTGTGCTTCTGCAGCGGCAGTGCTGGCAGTGTGTAGTGCCAGGACCAGCTTTGTCTGTGCCTGGGGCAAATGTTCAGAATTACTTCTTCTCCCCCAACTTACCAGTGACTGCTCCATTGTCAGCAAAGGCACAGCTGCCCCTCTGGTAGCAGCACCTCCAGCAAAGCACCCACTCCCTTCTCTATCAACCATCTCTTCCTTCGTAGCTTTACCCTCTCCTTATCTCCTGCCCTGCAGCCCCTCTCATTCTCCTCCAAATACCTGCTCAGCAACAGAAGCCCCATCTCCCCTACAAAGCCCTGCCCAGCACCAGCTAACTCTCTCCCACCCAGCCCTCTGCCCCTCCCCCCCATCCTTCTGTCTCGCAGCTGCCCCTGCTTTGCCTCCCCCCTTCACCCCTTGCACAGAGTCAGCCCACTCCTATTCTTTCCTTTTCTTTCTCTCTGTTCCCTCCTGTGCTCCTCAGGCTGCAGTGCTGTGGATCACGGGTGCCAAAACGATGGCCTGAGGGCTGGATGCGGCCCTTGGCTGAATTTCGTTAAGGCTGCAGCAGCAGTGGGAGAAGGAGCTTGATCCAGCCCCCGGCAGCAATGACAGAAGGAACTGTATCTGACCTGTAGTGGCAGCACGTCAGAGGGGCGCGTGGGTGGGGCATGCCACTGAGTGTTCCTAGCCATCTTTCTCTTAGAATTAGCCACAACAAATTGCCTACTTAATAATTTCAGTATAATGTGAGTAATACTCCCTAAAGAACTTATCTCAAATTTTCTGCCCCCTTCGATATCAGATTGAAGAATCAAATAGCCGACGCTGTCAGCATTTCACCCGATGGCTGCTTCAGGGCAAAATATACAATGTAACTTCCCAATCTTTATATCGCAGCAATCCCGCTGCTATAAAGAAAAGATGGTGATTAAAAAATGTTTGCAAAATAACATTCAGGAAAGTTGGTTTGGAGGCTTTTTTAGGCCAGTGATTGAATTACTCAATCACCCGCTGTCAAGTTTGGTCTGAACCTTGCGTGTGGGTTCTGAGGTCTTTTCCTTCTTATGTTTAGCGATTATTACTCAAATTATGTTAAAATGATTAGGTAGGCAATTTGTTGTGGCTAATTCTGTGATTTTCTATTGCATCTTTCTCCTGGGCCAGGTCTACTAAGCCCACCTCTGAGGCATCCATCTGGACTGTGAAGGGCCATGTGAAATCCGGGCTGATCAGAACTGGTTCTGAGCACAGGGCCCTCTGAAAGGCCTCTTTTGCCTCTGGGTACCATCTGACCTTCTCTGGGGCCTTCCTTTCTAGCTGATGGGTTAGGGGATTAGCTTTTTCTGTAAATTTTGGTACTAATCTTCAGTAGAATCCAATGAGGCCTAAGAAGGCTCTCACCTTTCTCTTGGTTTGCGGAACTGGCACTCAGGTAATGCTTCTATCTTCCATGCCTGGGGGTTAACCTTCCCTTTTACAAGGGAGTATTGCAAGTATTGTACCTCCTGACTCCTTAACATGCACCTCTTTGTAAGTATTGTCTGCAGCTGATTTAGGTGTGCTTCCCAGTCACCACTGTAAATGACAATATTGTTTAGATAGGCCATGGAATACCCCTGGTGTGGGCGCAGCAAGTGGTCAACCAAGTGTTGGAATATAATGGGAACTCCATGAAGTCCAAAAGATAAGACATGAACTAGAAGTGTCCTCCCAGTGTACAGAGGGCGGTTTTCTCTTTTGCTGTCCTCATGAGTGGGACCTGCCAGTATCTTTTCATAAAGTCGAGTGTGGAGATAAACTAGGCTGCCCTCAGTTGCTCAATGAGTTCATCTACATGGGGCATTGGGTAGGCCTTCAGCTTTGAGGCTTCTTCATTGACTTTTCTGAAGTCTATGCAGAACCAGATGCTGCCATCCAGCTTAGGAGCAAGTACAATGTACAAGGACTAGTCGCTATTGGACTCTGCTATTATGCTGAGTTGAAGCATCTCTTTCACTTCAGTGTCTATCACATGATGTCTGGCCACTGGGATATGGTATGGCTGCTGTTGAATCACCACTCCTGGAGGTATAATAATACCATGGGAGGCAAGGTGACTTTGCCCTGGCACATTGTAAATGACTTCTTCCAGTTTGCCAGTTGGTCTAAGATCTGCTTATGTAGTGCAGAGAGTAGGTCCCCAACCAGGACTTGTAATGGAGTGTGCAGGACCTCTGGGCCAACGTCCTCTTTTTGGACAAGGCTACAACTAGGTGCAATCCACTTCTTTAGATTCACATGGAAGATCTGTGCCTTTTTCTGTTTGTCTGGTTGGGCCACCTTGTAGTCTATGGGGTCAGACGTCTCTATTACCTCATAAGCACCTTGCCAGCAGGACAATAGTTTACTTTCTGAAGATGGTAGCATTATGAGGACATGGTCTCCAGGATGGAAGACCCATTGAACAGTGGATTAATTATACTCCTGGGTTTGGATAGCCTAGACCTTCTCAGGGCATAGGAGGGCAGATTTTCCAGCCCTTAGTCATTCCTACATCTTGACCACATAGTTAACCAGGTTCTATCTGAGAAGGGTTCCTCCTCCCAGGTCTCGCGGACTACATCCAGGATTTCCTTCGTTCTTCTCCCTTATAAACGTTCAAATGGGGTAAAGGTTGTTGAACATTGGGGAACTTCCCAGATTGTGAATAACACACAGAGCAACAACAAATCCCAGATCTTGCCATCTTTTGTGATAAACGTCTTCAGCATCTGCATCCATTGGTTTGTGGATGATAAACTGAGGTCCACAGAGTTTTTACACCAAGTAAGGTGCAAACTTGCTTCATCATCTTGGACACCTCTGTTAAGAGGTCCATATTCAAAAGCTAACTCAAAAGTTAGCTGGCTAAACGAATATTTGGTTACTTATCCAGCTAAATGTTAGCCAGATATTAGGATAACTGGCTAGAATTTAACCACCTAAGTTAGGGGCAGAACTGGGAGGAATTGAGTTAGCCAGTTAAGTTAGTCAGCTAACTCTGATATTCAGTTAGCAAGCTAAGTATGGTTGGGCCAGAGAGCTGTCATAAATTTAGGTGGCTATAGTTAGCCGGCTAACTTTAAGATTGCCAGCGATATTCAATGATGCGGTTTCACTATTGAATATACCTCCAACGTTAGCTGGATACGTTTAACTGGCTAACTTTGCTAGCCAGACTGTGTCTGAATATGGACCTCTTAATGTTTCCTTGGATAGCCTAATCTGGGGAAAAAAACCTCCTTCAGGGCTGTCACTACTGTGTGAGTCTTCATATTCTGCAGGGTACAGCTTCTAGATACCTGGTAGCATAGTCCAGAATAACTAAAATGTATTTATTTTCTCGGTTGGACCTCTCTAAGGCACTTACTAGATCCATAGGGATCATCTCAAAGGCAGTTTATATGATAGATATTGGTACCAGGGGAGCTGCTCAAACATCGGCAGGTTTGGTTAGCTGACAGTTAGGACAGATCTGGCAATAGTCATGGACCTGCTGGATACAAGCCAGGCCAATAAAACTGAACTAGGATTTTTTTTCCCCCAAGTTTTCTCCCCCTAGGAGGTAACTGTGGGCTGCCTGCAGCACTTGTTGGCGGAAAAGGCCGGGCTATCAATGGTTGTTCAACAGTTTTGTCTTTGCTACTCAGGATATTTTCTTCAGTATGAAGAAGGAGAGGAGGGCAGCTGGGTTACTGCTTTCAGCCCCAGAGACTACATCTATGGTTTGTGTGCATTCTTGGGCAAACAAGAGTTTCATCTTCTCCTTGGGCCCATCTGAAGTTACTGGGATTTCCCTCTCACCCACTTGGAGGGAACAGCTATGGGCTCCTAAACTGCTTGGGAAACTCCCTCTGACTCAGACCCTCTACCCACGACGGCCCCTAAGTGCTGGGAATAATTAATTTTCTCTTACCTGTAAGGATTTCTAAGCATAAGCTGCAGTTTGGATACTGATCTCTTCCCTCCCTCCCTGTGAGGACTGACAATGCTTCAGAAATTACCACTTATTTTAAATTTATATGTGACCTGATCAGCCCAGGAATCCACACCCATTTGACTCAGAATAGAAATTTTGTATTATAAGGCATTAGGTTAACATTAGCAATTTAGCAATCTTAGAAATGTATAAATCCTTAGCAAAGAATGCACTTCTGGTGATTAGCTTGACAGGTATGAACAAATTGGCGGAAGCATAACACATCCTTTTCACTGGAACTTGCTTATAATTTGAACAGCTCTAACTTACTAAAGCCAAGACATGACCCAGGAATCAAACCCCTGTCTCACCACTTTGAAGATTCTTGGTCTCTGAACTGTGAGAGCAGTTGGAGGTCCTGAACACTGTCTCTGACATTATGAAGCAGGCTGTGAGTCTCTACACCCTTAATTCCTTGAGAAGAACCAGGTAAATTCAACTCTGGCTAAAGTAGCAGAGCTTGAGACACTCTTACAAGCAATGCTGCAGGACACTGGATCTCATCTAGCAGCTTAGTTACAGGGAGGGGCTAGGAGTGATGTCTCAGATGGCTTCTTGATGGTGTGGATGGAAGCTTTTTAGCCGAGCCCTGCGCCCCTCCCACACCCCTCCAATTTTACGAGTTAGGATATGCATATTTAGTGCCTTCATGCATGTGAAAACAGTGACATAAGTCAAATTCTAATTAGTTCTTCCTTCTTCACTTTCACTGCTTGACCAACCTAGCTTGGCCCCCTCTCTCTAAGGAGGGCCATCCTGCCACATAGCAGAGAGCTGACCAGAGAGTTGACTTGAATCTGATAAGGTTTCTCTCGGGAGTGGAGGCTGTGTTGCCAGGTACTTCTGAGCGTTGCTGAAGCTTCAGGTCTGTCTCCCCTCACGTAAACACATGCTGACCTGCATTGTCTTAAATCCATTCTGTTTTCTGAGAGAAGATTTCATTCTTTAAAAGAGGCCCAGAGAAACAGTGTGCTTGGCAAAGGAGATAAATCAGTCACGTATTACAGTTTGTCAGAAGTTCATCGTGTCTGTATTTCTTTGAAATACAAGTCAAATGTCCAAATGAAGTAAAAATCCATTTTGCTGCATGGACAGTAGTGAAACTTAGGGTTTTTATTCCTACATACCAGCACTGTCTATGGAAATTAGGAATCTTAGGGTATAAGTCACCTGGTGCCAGGCTCTAGGCCATTTTCAATTATAGAAACATTCATAAAATAGTAAAACAATAAAAACATAAAACAGCCATAAAATAATAAAATAGGACAATAACCCAACACTTAAAACATAAAGGGTAGTTACAATAAATTAATAGATGAACTAAAATAACTTATAAAAAGGCCAGCTGGAAAGATGAGTTTTAAGCATAGCTTTAAAGGTTTTGGTACAGGCCGGAGCTCTTCAGGAAGAGAGTTCCAAAAGGTAGGAGCAATCACTGGAAAAGACCGCTCACAAGTCTGTACTAGGTGTGCAACTTGTAAAGATGGAATATCGAGAAGGCTCTTTAGAAAGAACGCAATGATGGTGAAGGATTGTATATCCACAGCATGGAATTAGCCCAAGTTGAAAATCAAAGTTCAACAATTTGTATACCAACAATGTCATTTTATATTTCACTTGCCAGGAATCAGGGAGCCAATGAAGGTTGGCAAGAATAGGTGTAATATGATCCCGAGTTCCTCTCCCTGAGATCAGCCTTATGCAATAACTGTAGAGCATGAAGATTACATTCAGGAAGACCAATATAGATGGAATTACAGTAGTCTATCATGAACAGAACAAATGCTTGTACAACATGTCAGAAATTAGCTTGACCAAGCAACAGTTTAAGACCGTGTAACATTTGAATCTTGAAAAAGGCAGCTTAAATAACAGACTTAATGTGTGGTTAGAAAGACAATTTGGTGTCAATAAGAATTCCTAAACTACATATGATGCAACTTTTAATATTGTATTTGCAATTGAAAGAGATAACATCCATTGGATAGTGATTTTATGGGTTAAGACTCACACTTCAGTCTTGGCCAAATTTAAGGCTAGGTGGTTATAATGGAAAGATTTCCAGATGTATCATCCTTGTTGGAACTAGCTGGACCAGTTGTAAAGCAGCTCCAAAGTTTGGAAAATCCCATCCCAGTACCACAGGATATGGGAGCCAAGTTGTCCAACTGGGGTCTTAAATGTGACCTGGCTGGTCAGGTATTGCCTCTGGTCTCTGTGGATATAGACGAGGGTCACTGTCTTCTCATAGTCGATCTGCATCCTCTTGACCAATTCCCTCTGAATGAGGGTTTTAACACTTCCAGAATCCACTCGAGCCTGGGTAGGGAAGTCATCCAAGTTCCCCTGGAATCATAAAAGTTGAAAAACCCCTAGTGGGGAACATCCATAAAATTTGCAGAAGTGGGGGGGTCATCAAGTTGACATCCACGCTGTGATAATCGTGGGCAAAGTGGCTCTTCTCTCCACAGTTGAAACAAGGTCACGGGCCTGCGTCCTGTGACTGGGGAAAGGAATTGCGTTGGCTATGCTTCAAGGGTTGCAGCAGGAGTCTTGCTTTTGGACTGCAGCACCCCAGGGCCTGTGAGACTTGACTCTCTGGTAATCACAGTTGCTCTGGCATCAGCTGGGCCTGGTAAAAGGTATCAGCTACTTTCAAGGCAGTCTCCAGGTTGAGTTTTGGGTGTCGATATACCCACATGTGCATAGGATGGTCCCAGCCATCTAAGATCTGCTCCAGTAGGACTAGTTTCACTACTTCAATGCCTGTCTTCCCCTTTGGCTGTAACCATTTCCAACCAAGGTCCTTAAGGTGATAGAACAGGCTCTGTGGACTCTCCCTGGACTAGAGGATTCCCCGCTAGAACTGTTGCCGATATAGTTCAGAGGTATAATCTGCCTGTTTAAGGATAGATACCTTAAAGTCTGCATAACTGGTCCTTCTGTCTGGGTTGGTGACTTGGAAGGCAGCCTGGCTGCTGCCTGTGAGCAGATTGCTTAGATAGCTGTCTAGGAGGCTTCTGGTCAACCAGGCAGGTAGTTCTGTCAAAGTTCACGAGGAAGCAGTCCGATCTACTCCAGTCATCATTTTGGATAGTGGCTGGGAGGTAGCAGCTTGCACAGCTTAGGCTATTTGAGTCAGTGACCGCTGGTGCTGATGAAATTGTTCTTGCTGATAAAATTGTTCTTGCAGCACTTGCTGCGGGTGTACTGGTTCTACACCATGGCCTGTGGTCAACCATGCAGGGACTGGGAGACAGCAGGTACTCAGAAATTGGTTGGGAGGGGGGCATAAATGTAGATGATTTAGATGGGCTAGGAAATATGAGATGAAGATGTGGAGGTGAGATAGAGGCAGGAGCTATAGAGGGGTCAAGATATCGTGTGAAGAACCTGGAGGGCTGGGGAGTGGGTGAGAAACAGTGGGAAAGGATAGGATGGAGGGATGAGAAATAGAGGGCAGGGATGGGCTAGTGAAGGGTTTGAGAGGGTGAAAATGGGACAAGAGAGATAGTGAACAGAAGTGATGGGAGAGAAAGTAGGGGATAAGAGAAGAAAGGGGCTGGAGGCAGGGGAGAGGAGGCATGAAATGAGAACAGTGGGAAGTGCTGTGGAGGTGGTGAGAATGTAGGGAGATGATGGGGTGGGATAAGAAAAGAGGGTAATTAGAGGAGGTGGAGGGAAGGAGATTGAGGACTGGAGAAGGGGAGGTGGAGGAGGAAATCTAGTTTGGAGTGGATAGGGGCAGATGAAGGGGAAACATCAATGTCAGAGACAGAAAGGGGAGATGGAGAAGAAGACAAAAGAAGAGACCAGGAAATGTAAAGAAGACCCTGGAACTAAGAAGATAGACAAGAGGAAGGCAGAAAAGAGGCTGGGACCAAAGCAATTAGAAAAATAAAGTGCATAGACCACAGGTGTATAAAACAATTTTTTTTATTTTCACTTTATGCCAATTTGGGACTGTGAACCTCCCCCGTATTGTATTGTGCACCTCTTGTATTTTGTCCAAGATAGGAGGAAATGCATATCTGTTGTCTTTCCCCAGTGTTGCACTGCATGCCCAGCCAGTTTCTTATGATAGTGACTGCTGCTCTTTGCAGGTTACCCCCAAGCCTTATGTTAAGGGGAGTAATATTTACAATCAAAATCAAGCAACAATAAAACCCATAACAAAATGACTGCTAGCAACACTTTTACGGGGTTAGCAGTCTTCTTGATTGTAACCAATAGCCATTTTTCGTTACCCCTAAGCCCTGGGTGAATTCTGTTTTCAAGGTACAGCAGTGCAGGTCAGTGAAGAGGAGGTTACCATTCGGGTGCAGCCCCCTCTCACTGAGGGGTCTGGAGTGGCCATCCCCCTGGGAGCTTTTTTAGGCAGCTCCCTAGAGGGATTCTGTGGGCAGTCTCTTAGGGTTTACTTATGAGTTAGAAGGAAGTGAGGAGCTTAGCCTTTGTTGTTTTTCAGGCCCAGTCAGGAAAAGCAGGCTAACCCAATCTGTGGAAGCTGACCAAGGTTGGGAGGGTTTCCATCCTATCTACTAACTAATTGGTTGGGATATCCCTCTGGGTATATTTTCAGGGGTTTTACATTTTCTTGATAGGAGGCCTGGTGAAACCCTGTGCACCATCTGAGTGCAGGGATTGAGGAACCCTGTTTTTGGGGCTGCCCAGATTAGTGAAGACCTGTCCCTCTGCACCTCGATGAGGACAGAGGAGGTGATGACCTGGTGCCAGGACCCTCTGGTGTTAAATTGCTTTTCAAGGGGAGAGATTTGTTTGAGACTCAGGAGGAAGTTTGTGGCTGCAACTTCCTGCCCCTATCCATTAACTGCTATTAATCAAGTTCACGTAGGGAATAACCACTGCTATTACTGGCATCAGTAGCATGGGATCTACTTAGTGTTTGGGCACTTGCCAGGTTCTTATGGCCTGGATTGGCCACTGTTGGAAACAGGATGCTGGGCTTGATGGACTCTTGGTCTGACCCAGTATGGCAATTTCTTATGTTCTTATGAACATCAGAAGCTGCTGTTCCATCTGAATTATTCCCTTAAGGTATCCAAGAACCAAGAGAACAATGAACTGTGAATAACAAGTCAATTGAGAACATTGAGGACACCACGTAGGAGTCTTCACCCCTGGGGGGAGAGAGAGAATTTGCAACTCTCTGTGCCAAGACTGTTTTGCCTATTTTTATCTAGGGTTGGAGGGGACTTCCTGCAACAACAAAATGGGTACCTTTTCCACCCAGGGCCTCCACTTCTTGGAAACTGGGGATAACCTGGGTCCCTGTGAGGGATACTTCTGCACAGATTGAGAGAGAGAACTGTAAAGTGAATAGCTTAATTGTGGGGCTGAGGACTGAATAAAGTGAGCCCATATGCCACTGTTTATCTGCAAGTAAACTTTAATTTTGGACACCACTTGGAGTCTGGAGTGGTTTTTGTACAATAGATCCACAGTGTGAACTTTCTAATGGGATTCTTCTTTCCCTGGGGTATACAAACCTACCAGAGACACCCTTAGCACTCGGGGCCTTGAAAGGTGACTTCCCTCCATCCAACAAAGGATCCACACCTTAAAGAGAAAAGAGACAGCGTCTACCACTAGCCTGGGTCCCTGCCCAAAAGAGACAGTGTGCCCGTGCAGGACAGGCACACTGGAGTGGGGCTACATGATAATTCAGACAATGCTGCTTGCTCATGCTTTGCTTTAGGACTTGACCGTGTAAGCAGTGCTGTGCATTTTCCCTAATGTCTGCATATTAGTTCCCTGGACCATAAAAGTTGGGATCCAATTCCCCTTTTTGCTCCCACCATCGGAATGGAGAGCAATGTTGCAGTTGTATCAAAAGCATAAAGGGTAACTGGATGAGGGTAGTAATTACAATGCCTTCTGCTAAGGGTAGTAATTGCTGCTCCAGGCAGGCTACCCTCATTCACCTTTTTCTTCATTTCCAGCCTTGAGCCTTTAGGGATCCGCAATGTTTACCCCATGCCCTTTTGAATACGTTTACTGTTTTTGTCCTCACCACCTTTTCCGGAAGTGCATTCCAGGCATCCACCACCCTCTCTGTGAAGAAGTATTTCCTGATGTTGTTCTGAGACAATCCCCCTGGATTTCAATTTCATGACCCTTAGTTTAACAATTTCCTTTCCAATGGAAAAGGTTTGAAGTTCGTGCATCATTAAAACTTTTCAGTTATACTGAAGGTCTGTATCATATCTCCCCTGCACCTCCTCTCTTCCAGGGTATATATATTTAGATCCTTCAGCCTCTCCTCATAAGTCTTCCAATGCAGACCCCATACCACTTTGGTTGACCGCTTCTGTCTTGTCTCTATCCCTTTTGAGATACGGGCTCCAGTCCTGAACACAGTAGACCAGGTGAGGCCTCCGATCTAGTAGTTAAAATTTGTAACCTTCATTAAAATCATCCATTGTACCTGAAGACTGGAGGGTGGCCAATGTAACCCCAATATTTAAAAAGGGCTCCAGGGGCAATCCAGGAAACTATAGACCAGTGAGCCTGACTTCAGTGCCGGGAAAAATAGTGGAAATTATTCTAAAGATCAAAATCATGAACACAGTCAACATGGATTTACCCAAGGGAAGGCTTGCTTAACAAATCTTCATTTTTTTGAATGGGTTAATAAATGTGTGGATAAAGGTGAACTGGTAGATGTAATGTATTTGGATTTTCAGAAGGCATTTGACAAAGTTCCTCATGAGAGGCTTCTAGGAAAAGTAAAAAGTCAAGGGATAGGTGGCGATGTCCTGGATTACAAACTGGTTAAAAGACAGGAAACAGAGAGAAGGATTAAATGGTCAATTTTCTCAGTGGAAAAGGGTAAACAGTGGAGTGCCTCAGGGATCTGTACTTGGACCGGTGCTTTTCAATATATTTATAAATGATCTGGAAAGGAATACGACGAGTGAGGTTATCAAATTTGCGGATGATACAAAATTATTCAGACTGGTTAAATCACAAGTGGATTGTGACACATTACAGGAGTACCTTGCAAGACTGGAAGATTGGACATCCAAATGGCAGATAAAATTTAATGTGGACAAGTGCAAGGTGTTGCATACAGGGAAAAATAACCCTTGCTCTAGTTACACGATGTTAGGTTCCATATTAGGAGCTACCACCCAGGAAAGAGATCTAGCCATCATAGTAGATAATACTTTAAAATCATCGGCTCAGTGTGCTGCAGCAGTCAAGAAAGCAAACAGAATGTTAGGAATCATTAGGAAGGGAATGGTTAATAAAACGGAAATGTCATAATGCCTCTGTATCGCTTCATGGTGAGACTGCACCTTGAATACTGTGTACAATTCTGGTCACTGCATCTCAAAAAAGATATAGCTGCGATGGAGAAGGTACAGAGAAGGGCAACTAAAATGATAAAGGGGATGGAACAGCTCCCCTATGAGGAAAGGCTGAAGAGGTTAGGGCTGTTCAGCTTGCAGAAGAGATGACTGAGGGGGGATATGATAGAGGTCTTTAAAATCATGAGCGGTCTTGAACGAGTCGATGTGAATCAGCTATTTACACTTTCGGATAATAGGACTAAGGGGCACTCCATGAAATTAGCAAGTAGCACATTTAAGTCTAATCTGAGAAATTTCTTTTTCACTCAATGCATAATAAAGCTCTGGAATTTGTTGCCAGAGGATGTGGTTAGTGCAGTTAGTGTAGCTGGGTTCAAAAAAGGTTTGGATAAGTTCTTGGAGGAGAAGTCCATTAACTGCTATTAATCAAGTTTACTTAGGGAATAGCCACTGCTATTAATTGCATCAGTAGCATGGGATCTTCTTAGTGTTTGGGTAATTGCCAGGTTCTTGTGGCCTGGTTTGGCCTCTGTTGGAAACAGGATATTGGGCTTGATGGACCCTTGGTCTGCCCCAGCATGGTAATTTCTTATGTTCTTATGACAGTGAGAGTGAGTGTGGCTTTGAGTTTTCTTGTATAGTGGATCCTGTCAGGAGAGAAATAGCCTGAGTGATACCGCTTTGTGTCTTGAAGTGATGAATCCTGTCGGGAAGGGAAACCCAGGGGATACCAGCAACATTTTGCCTTTGTCACACCCATAGAGTGAACCTGCAACAGGCCAGCAGCATGCATTGAAAGAAGGTGAGAGGAGAATGAAATACTTGTGGGGAGGAAGCACAGGGTACAGGCCAGTGAAGGCTGATAAGGGAGAATGATTGAGCCTGGAGGGATGCCCTGTAAGGAGATCATTTAAGCTGAGGGATGGTTTTGAGGGGGATGATTGAGGGTGAGGGGCATTGGATGGATGATTGAGGTTGGGAGGCACTAAGAGTGGGAGGTGGAGATTGGGTGGGGTGGGGAATTTATTGGGGTGCTTCATTCTGAGAGATCACCCTTCCCCCTGGGCATTCCACAGGGACCCACCCCACCCACCTGATGAGGGTTCCTTAACCCAAAAAGGTTGAAAACCAGTTTTTTAGAAAATAGTTCCATAGGAAAAAAAAATGAAAACGTTTTCTTCCCCCATGAAGTATGCTGCCTTTGGATTTATGCTACTCGAAATTTTTCAGGTACTTAAAGCTCCTTCTCCTATCTTTAGGACATACAATATGGCCTTCTTTAATCTACATGTGAGAGTGTAAAGGGTTTCAACCATTTCTCCTTGGCATATCAAGTTTGATGCATGGTTTGGAAACTTGGGAAAGAAAAATAATAAAGAATGTGACACTTTTATTATCTTTTTGTCCTGGGAACATATCTTAAAACTGTTCTTCCAGAAAAGAAATCTGCTTATTATAGATCAGGAACTCATCTGGATGTGGGTTAAAAAATGTCTAGATTTGAGGCAGGGTTTGCGTTAAAAATTCCTTTGCAAATGCTGTGTCAGGTATTTAGTAAATTCCAATATATTTTTGGACCCAAAACAGCTGATTGCTTTTTTGAATACTAAAGCTCAAGCTATGCAGATTAATGATCTACGAACACTCCCGGATGCTGAATGTTACGAATGAATATTGTTAATTGGGGATACTAACCCTGCTTTATTTTTGGATTTTCTGATAACTGATGCTAGCTGCTTGTTTGAAGTATTGTTACTATTTTCTCTTGGTTCTTCTTTAAACTTGAATTTCCTCCACAAGGTCCGACCCTTCTGCTGAAAGCTAGATGTGATTGTATTGTGGAAGATGTTAAAATAATGACAAAATTGTGAATGCTAACATTATCCTTGGAATGTTTAAATCTTGGTATTTATTATTTCAAATGTAATAAAATTTAAAACAAAAATAAGAGGGCAAGTGGTATATAAGTGAGATGTCTTGCCTTCCTCCAATCCTGAAGCTCAGTCAAAATCTACCCCTCATTCCTTATTGCCCCTAATGACGCAGGGGAGTTGAAAGCTGATACACCATGGGCCTTCATGCATGACTGTCAGAGTATTCCTCTTTTCTCCCCTTAGCCCTCTAGTCACAGTTCGAGATAAGGGACCATTGCCTGCAGCTGTCTTTGGTACCCTGTGCATGTGCAGCCTGAATCCTCCCCATGGGTGGATTGAGCAGTGAGTGGAGCTCTTACTCTCTCCATGTGGGATGAGGTCAGTGCCTCCACAGCATTCCCACAGTGTTTTCTTTAAGGTTAAACATACAGCAGAAAAAACTGAGTGGGTACAATTCTTATAGCAGTGAAATGTTTTTACTGTTAAATAGTTCTACAGCCTCCATTTCTACTGGGCACTGGTGGGCATTTAGTCAGTCAAATTGTTTAATTGGCTATCAGGGCACAGATCTGCTATTGTCTTCACCGGACTGCAAAAAAAGACTGTTCCTCATAGGGCAAAGGGAAATGCTTGGGGTTTTTAATGGGGAGCCCATATAGACTAAAGCACTTAGGGATATGAAAATCTTGAATGCTTAATAACAAGTTAATATGACATGGTTCAGAAACCATTTATACAAAGTAACACTCATGCTGTAACTTTTGCACACAGGGATATTTATCTTATAAATGTCTTGTCCAACTGGCTGAAGGTAATCCATATAGTGTAATATGATGCCTTATGTAAGGATATTAATTTACGGGGTAGAATAACATCTATATATTAATCTATAAAACTATAATGTTGTCTAATAAACTATTAATATAGTTATTACTTAATCATATTATATGTGTCTTGTCTAATTTATCTATTTAATATTTTTCTTCTGTGTTGGGTGTCTTCTCACATGCAACCACATCCAGCTGGGGTTCCCAAAGGGGCTGCTTGTATGAAGATGGACAGACTGTAAAGCATTAATGACTTAGCCTTTGGCACTTACAGGAAGCTGGATAAATGAAGGACCATGGACCTCTTATCTATGCAAACTGACTGGTGAAGGCAGAATCTTCAAGCCATTTTACATTATTGTGCTCCAGAAAATCTCCCTGCAGTTTGCTATGCTCTGCTGTTCTATTTTCAGTTAGACTCTATTTTGGCTATTCCTTTCTTCTTTTGAAAAAGGTTTATCAGTAGATCTTACTTTTTGTTGCAACTTAGGAAATGGTTGACTTGGAAAGTGAGACAGGCAAAATGAAACCTAGCAACATGAAACCTTAAACAGGAATCATTAGCTGCCACTATGTATCTGATGTCTTCTGCTGAGTTTTGTTCTTAACATTGTATACAAAACATTTTATCAAAAAGCTTTAAAAAGCATTCAATTTCTATTCATCATCGGATACATAGAGTAAATAAATATTCACCATAAAAACTCATTCACACACACAGTCATGCTATTAAAAGAATTTTCTTTTAGAAGACAACTGTATTGTTATATAGATTTTCTAAAAGAAAAAAATTGTAATAGTATGACTGTGTGTGAATGAGTTTTTATGGTGAATATTTATTTACTCTATGTATCCGATGAATAGAAATTGAATGTTTTTTGAAGCTTTTTGATAAAATGTTTTGTATACAATAATAAAATCTTTTCTAATGAATTTATATATCACTATATATGATATGATGTGTTAGAGCAGTGGTCCCCAAACCTGTCCTGGAGGGTCACCAGCCAGTCGGGTTTTTGGGATATCCTCAATGAATATGCATGAGAGAAAATTTGCATGCACTGCCTCCATAACATGTAAATTTTCTCTCATGCATATTCATTGAGGATATCCCAAAAACCCGACTGGCTGGTGGCCCTCCAGGACAGGTTTGGGGACCACTGTGTTAGAGTGTGTGATATATTTTTTATATAGTTGCCATTTTTTGGATCTGAGTTTTGTTCTTAGCCTGAACAGCATAGCTGAACCCATTCATTGCTACCCGGCAGCTTTTGCATGATCTGTATTAAATGAGTTGGTGGTCTCCTTCCAGTTCTCATAAACAGGTTGCCCACATTATAAAAGCTTGCAGCTGGCACTCTTGCTAGTTGTCACACAAAAAAGGCCGAATAATTAAATGGGAAAGGAAATTATTTTCCCATGAATGCCTTACTGGATTACAGTTGTCAGGCAAAGCTTGTAGTGTCGCTGTCCATGGTACCTATTTTGTCCATAAACAGCAAGAATTTAATCTGCACTTGATGTCTTTTTATTTTTCTTCAGGAAATCAACTATATATTTTTGCATGCAATAGAGCTAAGACCAGGAATGGCTCACAATGTATCTTTTGACATGAAGCTATATGGTCACCAGCATTTTGTAGGAGCCTTTATATCCAAAAACAAAAGGAATGCATGTTTGTTTAAATAGGTGAGTTATGAGATATGTTACAGTTTTCGCAATATGAATTTATTAAGTAATACCATATTTCTCATCACACATTGGGGTAGATTTTCAAACACGGCGCGTTCGTGTACTTTTGCTGGCGCATCAGGCGCAAGCAAAAGTACGCGGGATTTTAGTAGATACGCGTGTAGTCGCGCGTATCCGCTAAAATCCTGGATCGGCACACGCAAGGCTATCGATTACGTATAGCCGGCGCGCGCCGAGCCGCGCAGCCTACCCCCGTTCCCTCCAAGGCCCCTCCGAAATCGGAGCGGCCTTGGAGGGAATCCTCTAACGCCCTCCCCTCACCTTCCCCTCCCTTCCCCTACCTAACCCACCCGCCCGGCCCTGTCTACACCCCCCCCTTACCTTTGTCGGGGGATTTACGCCTCCCGGAGGGAGACGTAAATCCCCGCGCGCCAGCGGGCCCCTAGCGCGCCGGGACGCGACCTGGGGGCGGGTATGGAGGGCGTGGCCACGCCCCCGGGCCCGCCCCCAAAACGCTGCCGACACGCCCCGAAAACGGCACGGCGCTCGGCCCCGCCCCGACACGCCCCCTCCGAAAACCCCGGGACTTACGCGAGTCCCGGGGCTCTGCGCGCGCCGGTAGGCCTATGTAAAATAGGCTCACCGGTGAGCAGGGCTCTTAAAATCTGCCCCATTGTCTTGAAGTACAAAACAATGGCGCCCTGACCTCAGCTAGTGGGAAGTGACAGACCATGCCTCTTGACAAGGTACATTTTGAGATCTGCACTACATAGATGTTTGAACTTGCACAGATTTTACTGTCAGCTTAACTGGACACACCTTAACAAGTAAGAAATCCTTAGCTCTTATAGTCAGTTAGAAACCTTTAGATGTGCCTAATCATGCTCAAGGTAAAGACTGCTTGTCTCTAAAGCAGTAGAATCCCAGACTGCAGACTGATTAATGCTTTCAATTGAATTATGAGGGAAAGCTCAATAGTCAACCAAGAAAAATGCAGGCGGGCTGGACAGCAATCTGTAAATGAATGTACATTCACGATAACACATTACAGCTGTGAAAATACAGCAATTTGTTATGGATTTTACCATCATAATTTTAATTTATCTAACATCTGGGAAAAATATAAACCAATTGTTGTCCCATTAGAAAAATGGCAAATGATCTGTAAATGGATTTTTCCCAGCCTGCACAGTGAAATGTATTGTTCATGGCCACAAATGTTGTCTTATAAGAACATAAGATTTGCCATACTGGGTCAGACCAAAGGTCCATCAAGCCCACTATTCTGTTTCCAACAGTGGCCAATCCAGGTCACAAGTACCTGTCAGGATCCCAAAAAGTTGATACATTCCATGCTGCTTAGCCTAGAGATAAGTAGTGGATTTCTGCAAGTCCTCCTTAATAATGGTTTATGGACTTTCTTCCTGGAACTTGTACAAATCTTTTTTAAACCCAGCTTCACTAACAGCTTCTATCAGATCCTCTGGCAATAATTTCCAAAGTTTAGTTACATATTGACTAATAAAATATTTCCCCTATTTATCTTAAATATATGACACAGTAACTTAATTGCATGTCTCTTACTTTTTGAAAGTGTAAACAACTGATTTGCATTTACCCACTAATTATTTTATAGTCTTTTTCATATTTTCCCTCAGCTGTCTCTTCTCTAAACTGAAGAGCCCTAAGCTTTTTAGCATTTCCTCACAGGGTAATCGTTCTATCCCCTTAATCATTTTGGTCTCCCTTCTGTGTACCTTTTCTAATTCCTTTATTTATTTATTTATTTGTTTGTTTATTTAAAGGATTTTTATATACCGTGGCACGTTACAAAACATCACCTCGGTTCACATTGAACAAAAATTTAGCAACAGGCTTTACAATCAATTCAGTAGGAACAAACTTATATCAAAATGGTCAGCGAACTTTGAGATGCGGTGACCAGAACTATGCACAATACTCATGGTGTGGTCACACCGAGAAGTGATACGGAGGCATAAGAATTGGGTCAGACTGAGGCTTCATCAAGCTCAGTATCCTGTTTCCAACAAATCCAACAAATCCAGGTCAAAAGTACCTGGAAGTATCCCAAACAGAAGATAATTCCATCCTGGTAATACCTAGAGTTAAGTAGTGGCGTTCCCCAAGTCTATCTGGTAAATAGGAGTTTTGGACCTCCTTCAGGAAGTTGCCCCAAACCTTTTTAAATCCAGTTGTGCTAAATGCCTTTACCACATCCTCTGGCAATGAATTCCAGAGCTTAATTGTGCATTGAATGAAAAAGAACTTTTGTTGATTTGTTTTAAATGTGCTACTTATTAACTTCATTGAGTGACTCCTAGTTTTTGTATTTTTTTAAACTGTAAATAACCGATTCACATTTACCCATTGTATTCCACTCATGATTTTGTAGACCTCTATCATATCTTTTCTCAACTGTCTCTTCTCCAAGCTGAATAGCCCTAACTTCTTAGATTTTCCTTATAGGGGAGGTGTTCCAGTACTCAAGATGTGGTCTCACCATGTGTTATTATTTGTGATAGTTGTGGGTGGATCCTTGGGCCAGTGGCAGATGACTACACCCTCGGGGGAAGATCCCAAGAGGGACCACCAGTCAGGCTGAGTTGGGAGACAGACACACACTTAGTTCTTTTATTAAACAGTTTTTGAGAACCACCAGAGGTGGCAGTAGTGAGCTGGAATAGCCCAGCTGGGCTGTAGTCCCTCAGGCACTGGAACCGCAGTCCCAGGAAGGCTGAGCTGTAGAGAAACTGAGATAGTGAGTAGGCAGAGTATGCAGAGTTCAGGAACAGAACCTTGATGGTAACACTAACACTGTAGTCTCTTAGAACAGCCCAGGAGCTAGAATGAAGTAGGCCCTCGAGGAGAGAGTACCTGGTTCCAGGAAAGCTCTGAGAGAGAGATGGTAACTCACTGGTGTTATAGGCAGCGGTGACTTCCTGGCAGAAGTTATATTCAGTAGCAGGTCCGGGAACGTGGGCCCTCGGGGAGCGAGTACCGGTTCCAGACTGTGACCTGAAAAGTAAAAGAGAGAGCGAGGCCCCCGAGGAGCGGGTACCCCTGGTAAAGTCCAAGGAGGCAGAGTAGCAAGGTATGCGGAGAGTGAATCCCATCCGCAGTGATACCTGGAGGCAGCTAGATAGGAAACCCTTTGCTAACTCGATTTGTTAGCGAAATGAAAGACCTTAAATATCCGAAGATGATGACGTCCTCTCAGGGGACGCCCGAGGTTCGCGCCACTGCTGGTACTTGAATCGGGGCTGCGCGCGCCCTTAGGCCTCAGGAGAACATGGCGGAAGGCAGCGTCTAGCTGGTCCAGGAACGCCGGAGGAGGTCGGCAAAATGACACCGCGACAGCCAAACTTCCATCAACCCAGGAGGGAGTCGCCAAAGAGGTAATGAGGGCGGAGTGGAGACGTCGGGCAGCAACTGTCGCAACACCATGCAGCAATACAGAATTGACATTCTCCATTCCTTTTCTAATAATTCATAACATTGTTTGCTTTTTTTGATTGCCGCCATAACCAAGCTGAGGATTTCAATATGGAACCTAACATCATGCAACTACAGTGTGGGGAGCCGCTGATTGTGATTGCGTTATCAAAATCTTGGAGGGAGGGAGAAGGAGGGCTTATGGGCTCATGCCCTGGATCTTTTACGTAACTAGCAAATACCTCTGGACATCATTACTTACCTTCTTGAGATCACGGCATCAAATTTGCCTTTCCTTGGCTCGCTGGTCTTATCCCTGGGACATCTCTCTTCTCTATGCAAATGCATTGCTAGTTCTTATGTTTTAATGAAATGAGGTTAGTGATAAAAGGTGAGCATCACTTATCTCAGATAATGCCCTCTGCCTTTCCAACTCTTCTGTGTAATTTTCTGATGGTACAAGGCCTTGAATTTGCTTTGAGTCTCCATGACCATAGTAGCTGCACCGATTAGAAGGGCTTTCAAATTGTTCATTTCACTTCAGAGACAGAACAGAAGAATATGTTAGTGTCATAGTGATAATGGTTGCTGCTTTGATTATGGATTTTCAGGCCAGACATTTCCGTTCTTCCCTCCCTCCTTAGGCAGAATTTGCTTATCTCCTGGCTGTTGAATAAGGTAAGACAAAGGCATGTGAATGTTATGCTTCATGTATTAATGCTCAGCTGTGCCCTCAGGATAACTCACAAGTTCATAAGCATCCTCACCCTCTTTATGATTTCCAGTCCTTATTACTCAGAAACATCATCTAAATGAGCATTTATCCACCAATTCCTGGGAGATTCATTTACTTAACAATCCAACATATACAAACTAGTCAATACAAATAGACATTAAGAAGAGCTACCAGATGGCTCTGGGTCATCAGGATCTAAATGAGCCAGTGTTTTATTTTAATTAATTTTCTAACTTGGTTATCACTGAAGAGTTGTATTTTCAAACATATTTGTACTGTTAGTACTCACACCAAAATTAATTCAATACAGATCTATTATTTTAATTCCAGTTTTACTTCATAACCATATGACTCCATGCCAAAAGAGACAGACTGAGCCAGGTTTGGTTTTACTCCAGTGCATGCAGGGAGATGCAGTCTTTGGCTTTCCTTAGAGAACTCCGGAATACATTTCTCTGCATAAAATAGGGAAGCACCAGGACTAGAACGGCTAGCCACGTTTGTCGTTTATCTTTATGGTTGCCCTAATTTTGTTGCTCGCATGAGGCTTATGTTTATTGGAAAGTCAAGCTTACAAGTTCCAGTATATATTGGGAGAGAAATATGAATTATTGTTATACCAAATTGGCTTTTTCTGATGACCTGGAGTCATACCACAGCTCCATGGCAGTAGAGAGAGGCTGAGCCATTTCTGGTTTTCCATCTGTTGGACTTGTAGTTTTTATTTTTTTAAGAAAAAGAAATGTCTATATATGCTAAGCCTCTCCCTATTGACTTAGAGCTAGATGGTAAACCTAATAATTTTCAGCAACTCTGCTGGTTCACAGTTAAGGAAGAAACTGAATCCATGTCACAATCATTCATCATCTATCATGACAACATGAGGCCAAGGAGAGAAATGCATGATGCACCATAGTTTGCTGCTACTGTGGCCCTATCAATACAGTCAAATAATTTCAGAAATTCAATTTTGCATGGAATCTATAAAGTGAAAAGGGAGTTTCACATGATTCTGCCAAAACCCAAATTTATTAAAAGAAACCACCAATGTAGCCAAGTAGAGCTGATATCTTTATTAGGCTAATGAATAATTTAAGATTCAAGCTTTCAGGGTTACTACGTTCCCTTCTTCAGAGGCTGTCAGGACCATCTTTTTGCATCTGTTAACATAGTTTTTCCCCACCCCTCTCTTGGAAGCACACCTAACTGGCCTGGTTTTCATGATGTCTATAACAAATATGCATGGTTTTGTGTCAAAAATAAGATACAGAGAAGTCACATGAAGTCCCGAGTTTTGAATTTCAAAAATATGGACTTTGTCAAAATGGGGATGTTCTTGGAGAAATGGGGATGTTCTAGGAGAAAATAGGTGATTTGGAAGAACAGCATTCAAGACGTATAAAGGATCCCAAAAAGAGGAACACAGGGAAGAACACCTGGTGAAACTGAGGGAGACAAAGAAAGAAATCAAGAAAGCAAAAGGTCAAGTGGAAGAAAGGATTGCCAACGAGATAAAGTGAGGTGGCAAAACATTTTTCAGATATATCAGAGAAAGAAGAGAAACCCGAAGTGGAATAGTGAAATTGAAAGGTGACAAGGAGGAATGTGTGGAGAGAGACAAAGAAATGGCAGAAAGATTAAATAAATATTTCAGTTTGGTATTCGCATAAGAAAACCCTGAAGGACTGTTGCTGGTTGAGAAGATCTAGGGGCGGGCGATAGACAAATTCCATTTACAGAAGAGAATATATGGGAAGGCAAACTGAAAATGGACAAGGCCATAGGGCCAGATGAGGTTCATCCCAGGATACTGAGGGATGTCAGAGAATTTCTGGCGGGTCCACTGAAAGATCTGTTCAATAGATCCCTGGAAAGGGAAGTGGTGCCGTGGGACTGAAGAAGAGTGGTAGTGGTCCTGCTTCACAAGAGTGGGAGCAGAGAGGAGGCTGAAAACTAGAGGCTAGTTAGCCTCACTTCGGTCGTGGGAAAATTAATGGAAACTCTGCTGAAGGAAAGGATAATGAACTATCTACAGTCTGGTGGATTGCTGGACCTGAGGCAGCATGGATTCACCAGGGGAAGGTCCTATCAATCAAATCTGATTGATTTTTCTGAATGGGTGCCTAGAGAATTGGATCGAGGAAGATTGCTAGATATGATTTACTTGGATTTCAGCAAAGCATTTGATACGGTACCGCACAGGAGGTTCGTGAATAAAATTAGAAGCTTAGGACTGCGCCAAGGTGGTGGAGTAGACTACAACCTGGTTAACTTACAGGAGACAGCGTGTAATGGTAAATGGAACATACTCTGAAGAAAGAACCATGTTAAGTGGAAAGCCACAGGGATTGGTTTTGGGATCGGTTCTGTTCGATATCTTTGTGAATGACGTTGCGGAAGGAATAGAAAGTAAAGTTTGTCTATTTGTGAATGATACTAAGATCTGCAACAGAGTGGACATGCCTGAAGGAGTAGAGAGAATGAAAAGTGCTTGAAGAGCGGTTGAAGAATTGGCAGCTGGAATTCAGTGTCAAGAAGTGGTCATGCATCTGGGGTGCGATAATTCAAAAGAACTGAATGATGGGGATTAAGAGTAATATGCTTGGACTTGGAGAGGGACATTGGGGTGATAGTGTCCGATGACCTGAAGGTGGCAAAGCAATGTGACAAGGCGTTAGCTAAAGCCAAAGTATGCTGGGCTGCATAGAGAGAGGAATAACCAGTAAGAAAAAAGTGCTGATAATGCCATCGAATAGGTCCTTGGTGAGGCCTCACCTGGCATATTATGTTCAGTTCTGAAGCCCGCATCTGAAAAAGAATAGAGACAGGATGGAGGTGGTCCAGAGAAGGGCACCCAAAATGGTGTGGGGTCTGTACCGGAAGACTTATGAGGAGAGGCTGAAAGGTCTGAATAAGTATACCCTGGAAGAAAGGAGGTGCAGGGGGGAGATATGATACAGTCCTTTAAAAACCTGAATGGTTTTAATGATGCTTGTTCCTTGAACCTTTTACAGAGAAAATCAAACAGTAAAACTTGGGCTCATGAAATGAAACTTGAGAGGGGATGACTTGGAACTAATGTCAGGAAATATTTCTTCAAGGAGAGGGTGGTGGATGCCTGGAAATCCCTTCCAGAAGAAATGGTGAAGACAGAAACAGTAAACAAATGTAAAAAGTCATGGGATAATCACTGTGGATCCTTAAAGCCTAGAGTTGGAAATTAAGAAAAGAGTGCATGGGAGTAACCAGCATGGAGTGGCAGCTGCTACCACTAAGAGAAGGCATGGGGATTATTACCCTTAACCAATTAGCTTACATGATTTTGACACAACTGCAGCATCACATTCCACTTTGATGGTGGGGGGAGGGGGGGAGAAAAGGGTAATTGGATTTAGACGCTGAGTCCTGATGTTTACAGTCTAGGTTACCAATACAAAGACATTAGGGAAAAAGCTAATGACTGCTTTTTCGGCCAAGTCCCAAAGCAAGGCACATTCAAGCATCATCATTTATGAATTATCAGGAAGGCTGCTCACTCTGTAAAAATGTTGTTAGCAGTAATTTGTTATAGGTTTGATAGTTGCTTGGTTTTGATTTTTAATATTCCTACCCTTAACATAAAGCTTGGGGGGTAACTGGCGTGGAGTGGCGGTTACTACCCTTAACAGAAACATGGGGGTAACCTGTGTGGAGCGGCAGTTACTACCATAAGTTTGCTGGGCAGACCGGATGGGCCATTTGGTCTTTTTCTTCCGATATTACTATGTTATGCTACCAGCATACTTTCTTATACATTTAGCATACATTACAGACCAGTGTATGCAAACCTATCTCATGTATATTCATTGTGGCAATCCTGAAAACCAAACTGATTAGGTGTTCCTCCAGGACTGGGTTTGGAAACATTGTGTTAGCATTAGACAAAGATATCATCACTACCCAGTGCTCCAGGGCTTCTCAAACCTGTCCTGGGTATCGCATAGTCAGTTGGGTTTCAGGATATCTATGATAATTATACAGGCAATAAATTTGCATACACTGGTTTCCAAATTCATCTCATGCATAGTCATGATTTGAGGGCTTAAACCAGTGTTAAGCCTGGCAGATTTTCGATCAGTGATTCAGGTTCTTGTTATGCCGTTACTTGATTATTATGCATAGTATACCTAGGCCTGCCTTCCTTATTCTTTGAAGACATTGCAGCTTCGTTAGAATACTACGGTGCACCTAATTACTGGCACTCGGGTAAGGGAACACATTATCCCAGTTTTGTATAGATTTCATTGGTTCCCATTCAATGGAGAATTCAATATAAGATCAAAGTAATTGTTCACAATCTTCTGCAACTGGACTCCTTTCCTTGGGCAAATGTGTTCTTACAGATTTATCTCCCTGCTCATAACTTGTGCTCCCTCATAAGGGGCATGCTTGATGTTCCGTCATATAAACTGGCACATCTGTCACCGCCTCGGAGTTCTAGAATACTCTGCTTGTTAATCTACGACAGCAGACACCTAAAAGTTCAAAATGGAATTAAAAACCCATTTATTTAGGCATTTGGCTGAACCACTCCTTGTGCTAATATCTGGCTATATTTTTTTTATGCAGAATATGTTTTCTTTTGTTATTACCTAGCTATATATTTTAGGCAGGATATGTTTTCTTATGTTTTGAGGACGCCCTTTTGAGTGTTTTCCAAGTTATTCTCTGTTTTGTATATGCATTATCTAATTATGTAGGTTTTGCTGAAAATCACTTAGAGCTCTGCGGATCAGATGATCCACAAATTGTAATGAAGATATAAATAAAAACCTGGCTGGCTGTGGCACCCTCAGGACAGGTTTGGAAAGCCCTGTAGTACTCTGTTGATTTTCATCCAAATAGGATCTGCACAACAATTTGCAATTTTATATGTCAGAAACATACATGCAGCCACCTCTGGGAAGGATGACTAGGAAAACAGTTATTACAGTGTGAACTCCATGTCATAACACTGTGGGTTGTTCCTGGTTTTCCCAGTTACCAGGAATAGGGTGAGTAAAGCAGGACTGGATTGAAATGGCAGGAAGACAAAGTCAGAGTGGTAGACCTGCAGCTGGGAAAAGAGAGAGAATTTAGGATAGAGTTTGCCAAACCTGCCCTGATGATCTTACAGCCTGTAAGGTTTTCAAGATATCCACATGAGTTAAATTTGTGTATACTGGATATGCATTCGTTTGCAATGAAATAGGAAAGCTGATATTTCCTATTTCGTTGCGTTCCGGGGGCCTGACAAACCAATAGAAAAACCCACAAAATTTCATGTGGTTTTCTTATTGTTTCTTTGGGGGGGGGGGGGGGGAGAAAGGGAACTAAAACAAAACCCCAACTCAAACCCACCCCAACCCTTCAAATTCAATTAACTACAACCCCCCCCAAAACTTGCCGAAAGTCCCTGGTGTTCCAGCGGGGGTTCCGGGAGCGATCTCCCCCTCTCGGGCCGTCGGCTGCCAGTAATCAAAATGTCGCTGGTGGCCCTTTGCTCTTACCATGTGACAGGGGTTGTTGGTGCCATTGGCCATCCTCTGTCACATGGTAAGAGCAATGGACAGCCGGCGCCATCTTAAAAAATGACATGGGCCATCCATTGCTCCTACCATGTGACAGGGGCTGGCCAATGGCACTGGTAGCCCCTATCATATGGTAAGAGCAAAGGGCCACCAGCGCCATTTTGATTAGTGGCAGCCGATGGCCCGAGAGGGGGAGATCGCTCCTGGGACCCCCGCTGGACCACCACGTATTTTTGTCAAATTTTGGGGGGATCGGAAGAGTGGGGGGATTGTAGGTAATTGAATTTGAATGGTTGGGGTGTTTTTTGTTTTGTTTTTTTGGGGGGGGGGGCAGCCGAAAAAAATCGGCCCGAACTGCGGGAAAACAAAATTTCCTGCGGCAGGCCGAACCAAAAGGTTCGGCTGAAGCACATCTCTAATACTGGATCCCAATTGTTGGAAATTTTGAGAAGGCAGCATGCAAAGTCCCAAGAGGTCAGGCAAGGAAGACCATTATTGTGCAACACAGGTTTCTAGAGGTTAGATTCAGGATGCACACAAAAAGCAGAGCTGCTTACCTGTAACAGGTGTTCTCTAAAGACAACAGGATCTCAGTCATGACGCATGGGTGACATCATCCAATGGAGCCCATAATAGAAAACATGTCAAAATATCTAGAACTTTGACTGAGCCTCTCTGAGTATGGTCTGACATGCAATATATCACATGCTCATGCGGGGTCCCCTCAGTCTTATAACATAGAATTCATAATAAAATAATAAAAATAAAACCCATAAGGTGGAAACTCAACCCCGCGGGGAGATAGGCGGGTTTTGTGAGGACTGACATCCTGTTGTCCTCTGAAAACACCTGTTACAGATAAGCAACTTTGTTTTCTCTGAGGGCAAGCAGGATGGCACACATGGGTTACATCATTCAATGAAGCCCGGCAAGGAAAAATTATGTGAAAGTTTCTAGAACTTTGATTGAACCTCTCTGCGCATCCTCACACATGCAATATACTATGAGTTCAAGTGGGTCCCCTCAGTTTTATAACATAAAATTCAATATAATAATAAAATAATATTACCCAGAAAATTGTAACCCAATTCTGCAGGGAAGGGGGCAGGTTTCATGAGGACTGACATCCCACTGTCCTTGGAGAACACCTATTACAGATATGGAATGCTGCTTTGCCTGAGGAGGAGGAGGATGGCAGTCCTCATACATGGGTGAATCCCTAACTATAGGTGGTCCCCCAACAAAAAAGGGGAGCAACAAAATGGGTGCTAATGGGCACAACAAAAACAACAAGGGGAGGCAGCCAAAACAAAGAATGGGCCCTAGGATGGAACACAGTTGGGGGTCTACACCTCAAACAGGTTCTGAAGGAAAGATTGACCAAACATGCTGTTGCATCGGCCATCCCTATCCAGACACTAATGAGATGTGAATGAGTGGATGGAACTCCATGTCACAGCTCTGCAGAGCTCCTCCATGGGGACTGCTCGCAAGTGGATCACCGACATTGTCAAGGCTCGACCAGAGTAAGCTTTGACATGGCTCTCAAGATACAATCCTGCCTGGGCATAACAGAAGGAAATGCAGTCTGCTAGCCAATTGGAAAGCATCTGCTTGGCAACAGCGATCCTCAACTTGTTCTGATCAAAAGAAACAAAAAGCTGAGTAGACTGCCTATAGGCTGCTGTCTGCTTCAGAAAGAAGGCCAAGGCTCTCTTGCAGTCCAAACTTTGTAAGGCTTTTTTGTCTTGGTGCGACTAGGCCCTGGGTAAGAATGTTGGAAAAATGACGGACTGGTTAAGATGGAAGTCCAACACCACCTTAGGAAAAAACTTAGGGTGATCTTGCATATGCACCCTATCATGGAAAAACTTAGTGTAAGGCAGATAAGTCACTAAGGCCTGGAGCTCACTGAACCTGCGTGAAGTGACCACCACCAAAAATATGACCTTCCAGGTCAGGTATTTCAGGTCACAGGAGAACAGTAGCTCAAAGGAGCTTTCATCAGCTGAGCCAACATCTCGTTGAAGTACTAAGACACAGTGGGAGACCTTAGGGGAGGCTGCAATTGAAGCAGTCCTCGCATAAAATGTATAACCATAGGCTGTACAGAGAGGGCTTGCCCTCTACAACATGGTGATATGCACCAATTGTACTCAGATGAAAGCTAATGGAATTGGTCTTTAGACTAGCTTCCAAAAGGTGTAGAAGTTAGTCAAGCAGTATTTCTGGTGAACAGGAGAAAGGATCTAGGGCCTTATGCTCATAGCACACAGAAAACCTCCTCCAATCCATAGGACTTTCTAGTAGAAGTCTTTCTCGAAGCTACAAGGACTCAAGACACACCTTCCGAGAGATCGAGTGGTTGCAGAATCAGAATCAGCCTATGAGCAACAGGTCCTGAAGGTTGGGGTGGCAAAACCTCCTTCAATCCTGGGTGATGAGATCCAGAGAAGTCTCCAGTCTGATCGGTTTCTGAATGGATATTTCTTGGAGTAGTGGAAACCAAATCTGTCTCGGCCAATGAGAGGCTACAAGGATCATGGTCCCTTTGTTCTTGCAAAACTTCAACAAAGTCTTTACCGCCAGTGAAGCTGGAGGATACCTGTACAGAATCCCCCCCCCCCCCCCCCAAGGTAATGTAGGCATCTGAGGCTGGTCTGCCAAGTGCCCTGTACAGGGAGCAGAACTGAAGAACTTTCCTATTCTATGGCACTGCAAATAGCTCTACCTCTGGACTTCCCCACAAGCAAAAGATATGATCCACAGACCATTTGTGGGGTCTGAAAGAGTGACTCAGTCTGTCCTCAATTGCATTCTACATTCCAGTCAGATACATGACCCTGAGCACCATCCCAAAGGAAAGGGTCCATGACCATATCTGGACCACTTCCTGACCCAGGAGGTATGATCCCATACCTCCTTGCTTGTTGACATACCACATTGCCACTTGGTTATTGGTCTGTATCAGCACAATTTTGTTGGACAGCCTATCTCTGAAAGCCCACAAAGTGTACCTGACTGCCCAGAGCTCCAGAAAATTGATTTGACACAGTTGTTCCTGGAAGGACTGCAGACCCTGGGTGTGGAGTCTATCAATATGATTCCGCCTGCTAAGGGTGAACGCATCCGTTATTAGTACAATTTAGACCACAGGCCTTTGGAAGGATATCCCCTATTCCAGATTGCAATTTTCCCATCAGCAGGACAAAGAGGGACAGGGAGATTTGAATACAGTCCCATAGATGCTGCATGGCTTGTTGCTAATGGGATCTTAGGATACATTGAGCTCTCCACATGTGCAAACATGCCAAGGGAGTGACATGTACTGTTGTTGCCATGTGGTCCAACAGCCTCAACATGTGCCACGCTGAAACCTGCTGGCTCACTTAAATCTCTCGCACAGTAGTCATAATATTGCTGGGGCAGGAAGGCTTTGGCCTGAGCCGTGTCTAGCAGGGCTCCACTGAAGTCCAGTTGTGGCAACAGGATGAGATGGGACTTGGGGTAGTTGATGATGAAAACTTATGACTCCAGCACCCAAATGGACGAGCACATGCACTCTTTGGCTTCTATCCAAGATGTACTCTTGACCAGCCAATTGTCCAGATAGGGAAAAACATTAACTCCCAGCTTTTAAAAGTACACCATCATGGGTAAGTATTTCATGAAGACAAGTGGGGCTGATGCTAGTCCAAATGGTAGAATGCAGTACTGGAAATGCTGTTTTCCCACCATGAAATGGAGATACTTCTAGTGGCTGGGGAAGATCTTGATGTGAGTGTATGCATCCTTCAGATCAAGGGAGCATAGCCTGTCCCCTTTTTTTTCAAGAAGGGGATCAAGGTACCCAGAGAAAACATCTTGACATTTTATTTTCTTAGAAACTTGTTCAAGGTCCACAGCTCTAGAATGGGATGGAGTCATCTGTTTTCTTTGGAATCAGGAAGTACCAGGAGTAGAATCCCCTCCCTCTTTGCCCTGGGGGAAAAGGCTCGATTGCTCTGGCCATATTTTGAGCCCAGAAAACCAGAACCCTCCTTTACAACCCGTGGATACGAGTCTTGTTCATCTGCTCCAGAAATAATAGGAGCAGCTGCAGGACTTCACCTGTGGGATTTTGGGATTTAGAGGTGGGGGATAATTCTTTTTCTGCTGCTGATGTTGGGGTTAACTCTTGCAGTGGTGATGAGGTGGTATTTTCCTCTCCTTTTTCTCATTTAAACCCTGTTTCTCCTCCTAGTTTACAGAAGAAGCCTTTTTGTATACCTAACAAAAAATCTCTCTAGAAGATTTAGCTACTTCCTAGCAACGAGTGGAAGGTATATTAGAGGGATGAGTGGTACAGTAATGTAAATTTTCCATTGATGGTTCTGTTCAGATAGAATCACATTCATCTTCATTAGCCAAACATGCTACTCCTCTTACAATCTCTTCCTTATCAGGTTTCTGAATTTTCTTCTGTACAGGATGTTTTGATCAAAGAGAATACCTCTCTCTGTTTAAGAACAGAAATGCTTACAAATTCCTTGAGATATAAAAATGTGCTTTTTGTTAATTTCCCCTGATGTAATACCCTCTCACCTTGTGAAATGGTTAAAAAATGTTTAATTGAAAATGTAAAGATTCTGCCCAAAATATGCCTCCAGTTTATATATCATATTATATTTTCTCTCAGAAATGTGTATCTAGTGATCAAGAAGATGGGATTGATTTATTGGCTCCCTCTGTCAGTTTAGATGTTTCTGCTTTGCTAGAAAACTCTCAAGTGAATATAGTTGCTAGAGAAACCTTGATAATTTCCTTTGCTTTAGAAATGGATAGAGATTTACTACTGAAACCTTTTTCTCTTCAGAAATAGATTTCTTCTCTTTTTGGGAGACAAGGTAAACGTTTTTCTCGATCTTTCCAAAAATACAAGGATGCAGCAAAAATCTTTTTTCCAATTAAAACCCCAAAGTATTGGACTAGGGGGGTCCTTCTGCCTAAAATTTTCTTGCAAATGTGGTGTTGTATATGAAGGGAATAGATTTACTTTTTATGATTCTTCACAGTTAAAAAGGTTTCTTGATGATAAAACTAGTCTAGAGAAAACTTAAGATATTAGAATTCTTGTTTTGGAGTATCTCAAGTAAATTAAAATATGCTTACTTGCTAATAGGAATCAACTCTCCAGTTATGAACTTTTGTTTGTGCTATGGCATGTTTCTTATATATATAGCTTATTTCTTTATTTTGTCCTGTATAACCAAACTTTTCTTGTATTCTTCTATTTTTTTTCTTGTTATATACTTGAAACAAATTTCATAAATATAAAGTTAAAAAAAAGAACGAGCGAGAAGAGTTCCACTAAAAGCACTTCCCAATGTGCTACTGGTCCCCAAAAAGGACTTGGGGGGGGGGGGGCAATTTGTTGGGGCACTCAAAGGGTTTAATCTGTATCTGCTTTGAACAATGGTGAGGATCTACTGGTTTGAGGTTAGATTGAGCCACCAGTTTGCATAGAGTTGCAGCCTGCCCCCCAACTGGAAGATCCTTCACCATGGGTACAGCAGACCTAGCTATGCTCCTTGAGTTCCAGTCAAAACCTCATCCTGGTGCTCTGGCTGGGGCTTTGGGGCCCTCTGTTGCCTGGGATGGCTATGAGGGGCCTGTTGGTGCTGCCAGGGTCGAGGTGGCGGAGGATAGTATCTCCTCGGGTGGAAGAAAGACTTCCTATGGACAGACCTCAAAGCCTTCCTCGATAAGGAGGCTGGGTCCTGAGTGCCAGTGGAGAGCTGTTGGAGTGAAGTACGGTGGTTCCAGATTTGGACCACTGCATCCTTCACCTTATCCTTGAAGAGAATCTCTCCACTGCATGGCGTGTCAGGAAGTCGCTCCCTCACCTCCTGATTGAGATCCAAAGCAAGGTGAGTCTATGGGTGCCGATCCCTGCTGCAGAGACTTTCAATGCTGTCTCGATAACTTCATCAATCAACCTGACCACATGTTTCCCGCACTTCAGATCCTTGTGCAGCAGCGACTGGAAAGTGTCCTCCTGCTGCTGAGGTAATTGCTTAGCCACTTCCTGCATCTGCTTCAGTATGTCCTGCATAAACTATTTTGGCCCATGTAGAGCTGGTAGACTAATATATGAACAATGATGATAGCACCCTGAAACACTTTTCTCCCAAGAGCATCCATGGCCTTCTGATCCTTCCCCAGGGGAGCAGAGGAATGGATCTGAGTGCGCTTGGCCTTCTTGAGAGCAGATTTGATTACCACCGCTTGGTGGGGCAGCTGATGCTTGTTGAATTCGAAAGCCTTCTGACCGAGATAAATCGTGTCTGCCTTCCTATTGATGGTAGGCACTGAAAGTTAGCAGTAACTCCATAAGAATGTTGTGCACTGGAACTGCCACAAACTCCTTAGGAGGCTCTACATACTGGAGCATATCCAGCATCTTGTACTGGGTATCCTCCTCTGTCTGTAACTGAAAGGGGATGGCCTCCACCATCAACCATATGAAACCAGCAAAGGAGAAGTCTTTTGGGAGACACTTCCTTCTGTCAACAGGAGATGGTTCAGATGGGAGGTCTCCAGATGCATCGGAATTCAAAACATCAGTAGAGTTATTCCCTGAGGGGTCATAAGAGAAATGGGGAGAATTGGGGGGACCCCATGTTGACCGTGTGAATCTGGTACATGACAAAGTCAAAAAACATGCAAATCTTAGAAAAGTCATGAAAAACAAAAGAGACTCACTGGTTGTGAGTCATGAGGCTCCACGGAAAAGAAGAGACTGAGGGGATCCTGCATGGACACGTGGTATAGAAACACAGAAAAATAGAAAAGGGCCAAATAGTCCATCTAGTCTGCCCAGTATGTTTATGGTAATATCTCCTGTGCCTTGTCGGTTACCCCATGCTTATCAGTTTCCCACACCGTAAAGGTCTGGGCCCTTGTTGGTTGCTGTTTGAATCCAATTCCCCATTATGTCTTGTCGTTGAACAGAAAGCAATGTTTGAGTTGCACCAACAGTATCAAGGTTTATTGATTAAGGATAGTAACCCCACCGCATCAGCAAGTTACCCTATACTTGTTTTCCCAGACCGTAAAAGTTGGGGCCCTTGTTGGTTGCTGTATGAATCCAATTCCCCTTTTCCCCTGCTGTTGAAGTAGGGGGAAAAGGGGGATTGGATATTGCATGCCTGAGCATGTTCAGAGAGGTTATCAAAATTCCAGAAACTTTGACATAATTTTGCTGGGCTGTGCTCCATTAGATGATGTTACCCATGTGTGAGAACTGCTATCCTGCTTGTCCTCGAAGGACAAGTTCTGAAAGAAACAGTCATCTATAGCCTCCTATTGAGAACACCCACTGCAATAGCAGTGTTTTAAATGTAAGTGGAAAGAGGGAGTAGAAATGAAAATCCCTGGATATCTGTGGTTGAAGGCTTATGGCACCATTGCTCCAGCTAGACATATTCTGAATGGGCCCTATGAATAAATCACAGCCACCTCCACCAGCGGCACCATAATAACATAGTAAATGTGAGCAGAAAAACAACCAAGCAGTCCATCTACTCTGCCCATTTTGCTTAATGGATTTACCATAGAGATGCATTGTGGTATGGTTTGGTATTTTCCACAGCACATTTTATGCTGGCTTGTAGTTCTTATTCCAAGTTTTCTGGTTAAAGATAAGTATTACTCAGCATGGTTCATCTCAGGCTGTGCTCTCTTTTTTTTTAGAAACACAAAAAAAGAAAAAGAAAACGAGCAAACTCGGGAGACCCAGCCATCTCTATCCAGCCAAAGAGGTAAAGCTTAACATGACAACCTATGTTCTCCTACTTGCTACTATATTAATAAGCTGGCCCACTCCTTCACCCAGCACAGCTCTCCAATTTTCCGGCGAAATCTGAGTTAAAAATGCTAATTCTGAGGTTTCCATACTTACCTTCAAAGAGAGAATGTTATCCTGTTGTTATTTCTCCCATGTACAACTTTACCAGAATTGCCATTCATAAGTAAATAAAAGAAAATATTTTTTGGATATTGAAACACCCAGCAAAGGAGAGGAAACAGCAAATGATTTGCAATCTATTCTGTTTTACAGGTGATGGGTTCCCCCCCATCTCCTTCACTTTTCTGTATAAACTAAACCAACCATTTTATAGTTCTACAAAGCAAGGGTCAGGGTTACCGTCAGACTTAAGTGGCAAAATTGTACATTTTGTGGGGAGACATGCATATGCTTTGCAAAATCCTCAAAAACCATATAAATGTTAAAAAAAAAAAAAAAAAAAAAAGCTAGCTGTTGATCACACCTCTAAGGGTGTGGCAGGATAATAAAAGGACTCTGGGAAATCCTGCCCAAGAAAATCTATTATTATTTTTTTAAAGATGTAAACAACCTATAAGGCTAGGTGCATGATGCCTGGTCTTTTGAGACAGGCAGATAGAATATTTCCCTGGGCTCCAGGGATGGATTTTCAATGGACTGCCAGGATCAGCTGTCATCTACCACCTGTCATCAATCTTTCTAGTCAGAAATAGCATTTTCTTTTCCTTTTTTATTCATTTTAAAGCTTGAATGACTACTCCCATTAAGTAACGGAAATCATGTTCCTCCCATTCCCCCCCCCCCCCCCCCTTTTAAAATTTTATTTTCGATGACCTCAGGTTTTCCTCCTAGGTTTGTGCAATGCTCTCCTGAGATTCAAGCAAAGGTTGGAGTGCTTATGGAACTCAAGGCTTATCTGATCAGAAGAGGGTGAGACACGAAATGTGCTACCTCCCCCCTCCCCCCACAAACCCAGTCTGAACAATGGTTAGAGGCTTCCTGCTATCTTAGTCCTTCCGTGTTCAGGAACTGTGCTATGTGCTTAGGTATGAACATGTGGTGTACAACTTGACATCTGTCCTCCAACTTCTCAATCCCTCTTCCCAAAGTCCCAAGTCTTTAAAGTCCAGGTACTACGTTAGGAAAATAAGATTTTGTGCTTAATGCTGGCTTGCCTTCAGTTACAGACTTTCTTTACCCCATAACCCCAGGCAAAAAGTTTTTAATCTTGGGGCTCATATCGCCCTAGACGGTGGTGCAAAGTCTTTGTATTTTTAATTATTTGGATAAGTTGTTTATCTTTCTTCTTAAATAATACAACACAGTTTTATTCTGATTTTATCCATGGCTTGTATTTCTATTGTGGGCAAAAGTGCTTCATAAATCCTCCATCCCTCCCACCCCAACATGTGGAATTTAATATAAATAGTGTCTCCAGTACTAGGCGGCAGCCTCCCTTGAGTTTCCAAGGCCAGTTTCTGTTTTAACCAGTATGATTCCCTTGTTCATTTGTCATCATCCCCCCCTCCCCCCCCCCCCCCGGCTTTCCCTTCCTTGTCCTCCATTTGTCTCCTAAGGGATGGGAGGAAATATCAGACGTGTGTCTGCATTCGCCTCTGCAGGGGACGGGTGGGGTCCGAGTTTTGGGACGAGGACTGGGAGTAGTGGGAGGAAGAGGCTGAGGCTTTGCTGGCTTTGTCAAACTGCACGTAGCCGTCCTGCTTGCCGCTGCTGCTGACGCTGCTGTCGCACTGTGTGTCCAGGAAGGAGCTGCTGTCGCTCATGGAGCCCCGCTGGTACTCCCGCTCACACAGCTCAATGGAACTGCTGCCCATGCCCAGCACAAAACGCTGGCTGTAGTCATAAAGCCGATTCTGCCCGCTCAGTGTGGTGTAGATGTTGGTGAAGGACATGCCTGTCGGTACCCGCTGCTTGTTAGAGACTCTCAGGTCGGGCTGGCAGCCTGACAGTGAAATAGTGGGTGTGGAATGATGGTCTTTGAAAGTATTCACGCTATAATATCCATTGGTGGGATCCTACAAGATATATAAAAACCACATTATAAATGAGGATTGTCTGTATCATTCCTTAATCCTCAAAGAACAATTGTCAACTCAAACTATAATCATTCGGGTTGTGGACAGCATCAGCAATTGAAAATGTACTGAATAATTGTATTGCTATCCACACCCTGTTATTTAATTTCTTTATTTTTATGTATAAACATTTCTTAAGCATCTTCCCAGCCCTGAAGGGTTGTCCAAAGTGGTGTATGGTATCATATAAAAATAAAATAAAACCTACATTTACAAACATCAAAGTGATCAAACGGAAAAACAGCTGGCTGGAGGTTATTGGATTGCTATCGATGAAAATAAGTTGAATTTGGAAGACTGAACCAAAAATGGAAGCATCCCTTCCCAGATTCCTGGGTTTGAATTATCATGACAAGTGATTTAATCTGATAAAGAAAAGCATACTATTCTGGCTTTAATAGCAACATAATTAATATAGTTAGTTGAAAAACCTTCACCTCTGCTGCTTCCTGTACAATATATTGCATATCTCAGTGACATCACTAGCAAAGACAATGATTTATTCCATACTTAGAGGATTGCATGTTAAAGTGTTAGATCAGTGAAGAAAAAGAAAAAAATGTAGAGATTACTTACCTGATAATCTCGTTTTCCTTAGTGTATGCAGATGGACTCAAAACAAATGGGTATAGTGTGCTCGTGCTAGCAGTTGGAGATGGATCTGACGTCAGCACAGGTACATATACCCCCACAGGAAGTGCCGCAAATCAGTAATCTTCCTTGCAAAAGCTGTAGCTGACCGATCAATTAAATGAACAGGATTACCCTGACCGATTGATAGTAGCTGGAGACCGCCAGTGATCACAACCGGAAGGCGTCGACACCCGGCAGGGTGGATGGCCTATTATAAGAAAACATGGCTTACCGTGAGTCGGTGAATCCCCATGTATGCCGGCAGCCGGGCGGGATGCTGAGTCCATCTGCATACACTAAGGAAAACGAGATTATCAGGTAAGTAATCTCTACATTTCCTAGCGTGTAGCAGATGGACTCAAAACAAATGGGATGTACAAAAGCTACTCCTGGACTGGGCGGGAGGCTGCCCGAGGACCGTGTAGGATTGACCTCGCAAAATGCTGTGTTCTCCCTGGCCTGGACGTCCAGACGGTAGAATCTGGAGCAGGTATGGAGGGAGGACCACGTCGCTGCTTTACATATCTCTGCAGGCGACAGCAGCTTAGCTTCTGCCCAAGAGGCCGATTGTGCTCTGGTAGAATGAGCCTTGACCTGTAGAGGTGGTGGTTTTCCTGCCTCCACGTAGGCTGCTTTGATCACTTCTTCAATCCAGCGGGCGATGGTGGGCCGTGAGGCCGCTTCCCCTTGCTTCTTCCCGCTGTGCAGGACGAACAGGTGATCCGTCTTTCGTACTGCTTCTGACATTTCCAGGTATCTGGACAGCAGTCTGCCGATGTCGAGATGGCGTAGCATTCGACCTTCCTCCGACTTCTTCAAACCTTTCGTGGTAGGCAAGGATATGGTTTGGTTGAAGTGAAAGTGTGAGACCACCTTGGGTAAAATGGATGGCACTGTGAGAAGATGGATAGCCTCTGGAGTGATTCTGAGAAATGGATCACGACAGGATAGTGCTTGTAGCTCTGAGATGCGGCGTGCTGAACACACAGCCAGCAAGAACACCATCTTCAAGGTTAACAAACGGAGGGACAGGCCTCGAAGGGGCCTGAAGGCTGATCCCGCCAAAAATTCCAATACTAGGTTGAGATTCCACAAGGGCACTGGCCACTTCAGTGGCGGGCGAATGTGTGACTCCTTTCAGGAAACGTGAGACGTCTGGGTGTTTGGCAATGGTGTTGCCGTCACTCCTGGGACCGTAGCAAGACCGCGCTGCTACCTGAACCTTGATGGAGCTGAGGGACAGACCCTTCTGAAGTCCATCTTGTAGGAAGTCCAAAATGATAGGAATCTTAGCGGCATGCGAGTTGGTGCCGTGAGAGTCGCACCAGGCTTCAAAAACTCTCCAGATCCTGATATATGTTAGGGATGTGGAGAACTTGCGTGCTCGGAGGAGTGTATCTATAACCGGCTCCGAGTATCCCCTTTTCTTCAGTCGAGCCCTCTCAATGGCCAGACCGTAAGAGAGAACTGAGCCGGATCCTCGTGGAGGATGGGACCTTGCTGCAGCAGGTCCCTGTAGGGAGGCAGAGGTAGAGGGTTCCCTGCCAGTAGTCGTCTCATGTCTGCGTACCAGGGTCTTCTTGGCCAGTCCGGGGCCACTAGAAGAACTAGGCCTCTGTGTCGCTGAATCCTGTGTACAATTGTGCCCAGCAGGGGCCATGGAGGAAAGCCGTATAACAGGATCCCCTGAGGCCACGGCTGTACCAGGGCATCGATCCCCTGAGCCCAAGGATCCCGCCTGCGGCTGAAATATCTGGGTACTTGAGCGTTGGACCTGTCCGCTAAGAGGTCCATGGCTGGCGTCCCCCATTGATCCACAATTATCTGAAAGGCTGCGGGTGACAGCTGCCACTCCCCCGGGTTTAGGCTTTCTCTGCTGAGGAAGTCTGCCGTCGTGCTGTCCTTCCCGGCAATGTGGATGGCGGAGATGTCCTGGAGATTTGCTTCTGCCCAAATCATCAGGGGAGTTATTTCCAGGGACACCTGTTGGCTTCTGGTTCCGCCCTGACGATTGATGTATGCCACCGTGGTGGCATTGTCTGACATCACTCTGACCGCTCTGTCGCGAAGTCTGTGGGCAAATTGCAGGCATGCTAGCCTGACTGCCCGTGCCTCTAGTCAGTTGATGTTCCACCTCGACTCTTCTCTGGTCCACCGTCCTTGGGCGGTGAGTTCCTCGCAGTGTGCTCCCCATCCATTCAGGCTGGCAACTGTGGTGAGCAGAATCCAGGTTGGGGAGGACATTCTTGACCCCCGGCTCATGTGGCCGGGCTGCAACCACCACCGTAGCTGATACCGCACTCTGGCCGGTAGAGGTAGGTGTATGGTATAGTTCTGTGCACGTGGGCTCCATCGAGATAGAAGGGCGCGTTGCAGCGGTCTCATATGAGCCTGCGCCCAGGGCACCACTTCCAGAGTGGATGCCATGAGGCTGAGGACCTGAAGGTAATCTCGAGCTGTGGGCCGGCTGGTGCCCAGCAGGGCCTGCAGATGACTCTGGAGTTTTGATTTTCTCTTGGAGGTCAGGCTGACCTTGTCTTCTCGGGTGTCGGATTGGACCCCTAGGTATTCCAGCGACTGGGACGGCTGTAGGGAGCTCTTGTTTAAGTTGACTACCCATCCGAGGCTCTCCAGAAGGGCTATAACTCTGATGGTTGCCCGGTGGCTCTCCTCCGGTGACTTTGCCCTGATCAGCCAATCGTCCAGGTAGGGATGGACGAGAATTCCTTCCTTCCTGAGTGCCGCCGCCACTACTACTATTACCTTGATAAAGATTCGCGGCGCGGTGGCTAACCCGAAGGGCAAAGCTCGGAACTGGAAGTGCTGATTCAGGACTTTGAAGCGTAAATAGCGCTGGTGATCCCGATGGATTGGGATATGCAGGTAGGCTTCCGACAGATCTAGGGAGGTGAGAAACTCCCCTGGCTATACCGAATTCTTGACCGACCGTAGAGTTTCCATGCGAAAGCTGGGGACCCATAGGTGTCGGTTGACTGACTTGAGGTCCAGGACGGGCCTGAAAGTGCCCTCCTTCTTGGGTACTATGAAATAAATGGAATAATGCCCAGAATTTACCTCTCCCGCAGGTACTGGGATTATGGCTTTTAGGGCCAGGAGCCTCTGTAAGGTCACTTCTAGTGCCGCTGCCTTGAGCGGTGAACAAGGAGATTCCACAAACTTGTTTGGCGGAAGCCGAAAGAAATCCAGGTAATATCCCTCTCGGATAATGGCGAGGACCCACTGGTCCGAAATAATCTCGACTCACCTGCGGTAGAAGAGGGTTAGCCTGCCCCCTATGGCTGCTACCCCCGAATGGGTTGGCTGATTTTAATTGTGGGTTGCGGCCGGGGCCGGAACCCGAGCCGGTTCTCTTCTTGTTATGCTTAGTCCAAAAGGACTGGTTCCTGGCCTGGGAACGAGGTGCTCGATAGCGAGTCCTGTTGTAAGGGTTGAAGCGCTGCAAATTTCTACCTCTAGATGGTCTAGAAAAAGAACGCTGGCTCCTCCTCGCCCTGTCTTCTGGTAGACGGGGTAATGGGGAGGCACCCCGTTTTGTAGCCCAGCTCTCGAGATCGCTGCCGAACAGTAAGGAACCCTTAAAGGGCATTCTTGTGAGTCGTGTCTTAGAGGATGAGTCGGCCACCCAATGGCGTAGCCAAAGCTGCCTCATGGCTGCCACTGAAGAGGAGACTCCCTTGGCTGCCGTACGAATGAGGTCGGAGGCTGCGTCAGTGAGAAATGCGAGAGCTGATTCCATGTCTGCTCCCTGGGTGTTGTTTCTCGCCTATGATAAACAGAAGCGCGTCACCACGGTGCAGCAGGTCCCGATTCGTAGGGACATGGCTGCTACCTGAAAGGCTTGTTTCAGAATGGTGTCCATGCGTCGGTCATGCGAATCCTTGAGGGCCGCTCCCCCCTCAACCGGAATGGTGGTGTGCTTCACTATTGCGTTAACTATGGCGTCTACCCTGGGGCACGCCAACAGCTCCTTGGATGCCGGATCCAGAGGGTACATGCCTGCCAAGGCCCGACCCCCTTTAAATGAGGCCTCCGGTGCCTTCCATTCCAGATCGATTAGCTGCTGTGCTGCCTGTAAGAGGGGAAAATGGTGAGCCGGTTGGCGCAGGCCCTCTAACAGGGGGTTCATTTTAGAGCCCCCTGGGGTATCCTGGCCCGGAATGGCCAGCTCCGATAGGCATTGCGAGACCAGGCCTGAAAGATCCTCTTTCTGAAAGAAGCGCCTCATGGTCCGATATGGCTCTATCTCCGAGGGAAGTTCACCCTCCTCGGGGGGCTCCTCACTGATCTGGGAGCAATCCGAATCCCCATAAGCGGGGCTGTCGGGTGGTGAGTGGCTGCGCCTGGGTCTCGAGGGTCCAGGGACCGGATCACCCGGGACGGAAAGACCCATTCGAGGAGCAGACTGCATCTGGACAAAGGCGTGAATCCCTTTGAATAATTCCACCCAGGAAAGTGAAGCCGGATCTGGCCGTAGGGGCACCAGGTCTCTCGGGTTCCCTGGTTGCTCGCCGCGGCCCGCTAAGTCCGGTGTGCTCCCTGAGGAACCGCTGGGCTGGGGCCGGTCCTGTCCTGGGACTCCCATGGCCTCCTCACATTGGGCACATAGTGAGTCTGCTTCCTCGCTCTGTGTGGCTCTGAGGTTGCATGCTGAGCAGAGGCTTAGAGCTTTCATGCCAGCTTCTGGAGGTGCCGGCCCTGCGGCCGCATGGGCTCTCTTATGCGCCATTTGCCTGAAATTCGGTATCGCCCAATGATGTGCTTAACAAGTGCGCGTAACAGCATGCGCCTAGAACGGGCGTTTTATAGATGTGCGCCTATCCACGGGTGTCTTATAAATGTGCGCCTATCCACGGGTGTCTTAGTAATGTGCGCCTATCCACGGGCGTCTTATCAACGTGCGCCTATCGCGTGCGCTAACAGCGTGCGCTAACAACATGCGCCTATCGTGGGTGCTTAGCTTAGCAACGTGCTCTCATCGGCTGGAAGACGAGTAGGCAGGCAAAAATGGCGATCTCCTTGGCGTGCTGCCTCATAGGCAGGCCCAGCGAATCCACACTTCCTCGGAGACCAAGTAATGATATACGCCTTACCTTGTCTTCTGCGCTTCCCGGCTGCGACCCGGGCGGTCTCCGGCTGCGGGGGAGAGTACCTTCAACCGCCGCGCATAAGGAAGTGCGCCTGCTGCCTCTAGGCCGCTCCCGAACTCGTCTCGCTCGGGGGCCAAGTCCATGCCGGGACCGAGGCTGCCTCCAGGCCGCGTCCGAACTCGTCTCGCTCGGGGGCCAAGCCACGCCGGAGCCCTTCTCACTCAGGGGCTAGGTCCCTGCCGCGAACCGGCCACCGGACTGAGGCTCTTACCTCTGAGGGACCACGGAAGTCAGCTCGGGAAACTCAACTGGGTGAGTGACCGCCAGGTATCACCGCAGGAATGCGGGGTTTGACTTCAATAGGTTTCTTCTAGGAATTTAGACGTTAGAATTTGGAAATACGCTCAGCGAGCGTGAGGTAGCTCCAAACTGCTTTGGAGATGGAAATTACTGATTTGCGGCACTTCCTGTGGGGGTATATGTACCTGTGCTGACATCAGATCCGTCTCCAACTGCTAGCACGAGCACACTTTACCCATTTGTTTGAGTCCATCTGCTACACGCTAGGAAACACACTTTACTTCCTTATGCAAGAAATTTTCATGGTCTGGGCCTATTTTACACAGCAGAGATACTACAGAATTCCTCTCACTCTGTCAGAGAATTCACTTACAGATTGCCACACCAATCCATGGGTTATGGCAATGGCTTGGGAAGAGCAGAGGTGCGGGATCACTGGAGTTACCAAAACACCTTCAAAACAACCATGCCCAATAACAGGTCATTCGATCTACCTTACATTAAGAATCAGATTAAACTGAGAATTTTATATAGCCACCTTAAGCTGCAGGAAGTGACAAAGGAGATGCTGCCAGTTCTGCAGTTGGGCGCAGGGACTCTTGCACTTGCCAGTATACTCCCACAGTGGATCCATCTTCCATCATGAAAACCATAGAGGATTCTACTTGCTTAGCCTTGAATGGAGAAGGAAGAGGTGGTACTTCCACCAGGGCAATTTTTTCTGGGAGGGATCATGCCCTATGACTGCCCTCTAGCCCTGGCTTTAATCTGAGTAGATATCTAGGAGGGATAGAATCCTGAATGTTCAGGAAAGTGAAACTATGACAAGTCAGCTAGCAATGCCAGAAAACTTATACACCTAGTCCGAAGAAAATGGAATGTGAGACTTGCTTGCTTGGTCCCAAAAGGAGAGAGTACTATACCAATTTGTATCTCAGCAATGGAGATATAATTGTATTTCCCTGGACTTAATGTACTACATTGAGACCAACTGAGATGAGTGAATACAAACAAAGGTAATGTGTCAGATGTTGCATTTATAGAGATTGCTTTGAAAATCACCCAATGATAAAATATATTCTCCAAAGACATACTGATACTTGGCATAGTCTTAGGAAAATATAGTGATAATCACCATAAAGGATAGCACTGTAGTCTGCACTGAACATATTTAATGGAATTGCAGAATATACAAAGTATAAATAAATAAATAAATAAATAGCTCCTGGAAGAAATATAAAGTAACTTGTTTTGCCTGGGTGGGAATATGTGTGTCTGGTGGTGGTGGGTGGGTGGGGCTATTTTGATAAACCATGTCCTAACTGGTAATGTCACTGGAATACTCTCCCCACGTAGAAACTTGTTGTCGAACATTCAAAAAGAAGCTCAAAACTTGGCTTTTCACAAAGGCATTCACTTAAAGGTCTCCGATTCACGCTTTTCTTACTCCATGCCAGATATATGATGCCGTAACCATAATTTCATACGATGCTGTAAAAAAATACGGCTATCGTGACTGTGAAGCCTATGTGTAGGCTTTAAAAATCATTAGGTACCCCAGTGTTGGAATGCAAACTTTTGTAGTGCTCACTGTCCACTGTGCAATTGTTGCTAAAATGATCACGTGGATACTGTTGCAATATTCACTTATCTCAAAATTGTAGTCGGTCTTGCCTCAGCCTAGGCTGAGGCAAGACCGACTACAGTGAGCACTACAAAAGTTTGCATTCCAACACTGGGGTACCTAATGATTTTTAAAGCCTACACATAGGCTTCACAGTCACGATAGCCGTATTTTTTTACAGCATCGTATGAAGGTACACTCAGATTATTGACATCCATATAACAGGTCTTTTTTTGAATTCATAATTTTTTCATGTTATATTGTTTGGGTTTATAAATTTAGTAACCATAATTTCGCCAGTTAATTGGACTAAAATATGCACTCTGGCTTAAGAAGGCTTTTGTTAATCCGAGCTTGACTGTTATATTTACTATGTGTTTTTTGAAATAATAATTTTAAATCGTTCTCACCTTTTCTATAATCTCTTACAAGTTAGCCCTGTTATTTGCCCTGTTATTTGTAACCTCTTGTTCGATGTAATTTCCAACTTTGGTTCTATGTAAACCGACGTGATATGTACCAGTACATGAACATCGGTATATAAAAGCAGGGGTGTGTGTGCCATCTCATTCCTCACCTCAGGCAGAAGATTCTGTTGAGCCACACCTGGAGCTAGGAATGTCTTTTATGTGTATCTGTACAGCGCTGTGTACAGTAGCACTTTAGAAATGATAGTAGTAGCAGGAAATGTTAGTGGCTAAAATCTAGCCATCAAGATCTGGGACTGCGATTCAGCTGCTTAGCTTAGCTAGCTAACACTGAAATCAGTGCTCTCCCCACTCTGGTAACACATCCTTGGACATCCAGATTTATAGCAACTAAATCTAGCTCCTCAGTGAAACTATGAGGCTAGATTTAACTGCTGTTGGGAGAGGGGAAGGTGAAATTTCCTGTTGTGGGAGTTAACTGCTAATTTTGAGCCTGTTTTAATAAAACATCAAGTAAATATTTTAGCTCACATTGGGCCCGATGAAATACGATGTGACTATAAAATGTGCACTAAACTTGAGCACGCATTTTTGTTACTCACATTTCTAAAAAAAAAGTTAACTCGATGCGATATGATCTTTTCATTTATGTTGAGATGAATTTATTATGCACAATCATTTTTAACGTGAATTATATAGTTTGGAGTCCAATATTGCTCTGCTTAGGATCTGTTGTGTTTTGTCTATGTTTTAATGGTTTTATGAATGCAGCTATGTGCCTTTCCAAGGTCTTTGAATTTGTGAGCAATAAATATTTTTAAATAAATAAAATAAAGGTATGCTAATACACTGGGACTTAGAAAAGCATGCTAACCTGAAAATGTGTGCACAAACGTATGCTTAGCGTGCACAAAACATGCCATATAATTTGTGGGGCTTGTTGTGGCAGAAACATGATTTGTGCACATAAGAGTTAGGAGCACTGAGTCATGCACCCAAAGTATAAATTATGCTTCCAAAATTTGAGCCTGATTTTAAAAAGCATTTTCATGCACAATATTGGGTTTTACAAGTATGAATGCATTTAACCTGTATAAGTAAGCTTATGAAAATTGTTACATGCCATCGAATTGTCCATGGGACAATGTAAGAGTGCATTATATGCATAAATGATTTTTTTAAATTGCTATGATAGTATGTTACCTTTACACATGGAACTCCTTTTAAAATTATCTCTTATGTGCACAAAACAAGTTAGGAGCATAAGTTGGCTAATAAAAGTTGTGAGAACAAAACACTCATGTTTTATGAGCATACATGCTGAGTACAGGACCCCTGACACCACGAAGTCCAGGTTCAGTTTCATAGACTAACACTAGCCCCAGAAACTTTATTCCACCTCTGCCGAGGAGCTAAGAAGACAGGAATTAAGCCTACGCACCTCTCTGCATTACAGAATAGCAGCTAATGCCTTGCTTAGCATGGGATTTGCATGGAGGAGCATTAAGCTGTGTGCACATTTTTACTCAGGCTTGTAAACACATTTGTGTGCATGAAACTCCTTGCTACATCAGGAGTTCAGTTCTACAAACAAAAATATGCGCAGAACCATGGTCCAGCCTGTGCACCTTATTACAAGGCCATTTTCTTGGTAAATATTAAGTTAATTCTTGATGCAGCAAACTAATGCTATATTACTGCACTGGGACTTTAAAGCATGATAATCCAAAAACGTGTGCAGAAGACTTACTTAGCGGGTAATTTTCAAAGCAGTAACGCACGTAAATGTAACACACTATCGTAGCAATTTTCAAAAGCCATTTACTCAAAGTGCACTTACTTGAGTAAATCCCATGGAGGATTCAATGGCATATATTGTAGTAATTTTCAAAAGCCCACTTAATGGAGTAAATGCTTTTTAAAATCAGGCTCATAGTTTTATACAGTTCTATGTGCTCCTTGCTGCGTCAGAAGTAAAGTCTACGCCCAAAAATATGCTCATATTTGCAGGTAGAACTAACACAGTAACATAGTAATGACGGTAGAAAAAGACCAAAATGGTCCATCTAGTCTGCCCAGCAAGCTTCCCACAACACAGCAGACCTTATTACATTGGAGCTTCTGTATTTAAACAGATCTTGTTGAAAATCCTTCTCAGAGTTCTGTTAGTGACCGTGCAGGAACTTTGCTAGAAACCTGCTAGGTTGTGCCTGAAACTAACAAATTAAATTAGTTCTCTAGTGCTGAGAATGCAGAATGCAGGAAAATATGTTGGAAACTCCACCGTAATAGCAGAACACAGGAGAGAAAGTTCCAGGGTCTTCGTAAGTATGTAATCAGGTGTTGCACGTATGAGTGGCCATGTCTATTTCTAGCTAACATGGCTGTGCGTCTGGCTTTTGGGGGCAATTTACAAGCGGTTTCAAGAATTTGAATATTGATGACCTAGCAACAAAATGTTCCATTGACACAGGGAGAGTGTATCATGTCTTGCTGTTTATACTTCTGAAATCACACAAAGGTTTTCTTTTAAGACAGATACCAAGAATTGATAGAGAAGGGGAGGAATCAGTGAAGTGCAAAAGCTCACTGAGCCAACAGCATGCCTTCATCCTAAGGGAGCTGGGCTCTCTTTGTTGCTATGGAAACTGCTCGAAGAAATATGACACGAAATCATTTTTTAGAAGAAATGATTAATCATCCTTTAAACACATTTCTTCATCTCTATGTAAATAAATCTGACTTAAAAGGCTAATGCGCTACAAGTGAAAATGCTTTTATGCTAAAGGAGATACAAGATGGTAAAATCTAATTTTAGGATGAGGGGCTTCCAATTACAGCATTGTTAAGTTTGGAGAGAGACAGTTTCAGTCTCCAGCAGAGGTCCTTTTTGCACCACTAATGTCTGAGTTACTGATAGTCTTTGTGAAATGACTTGAGGCAGCCCTCCAGTAAAGTCCACTGAAACGTGACTGTGCTGTTCTATAATGATGCTCCCTCTATCCCTTTTAGTGCCAGCCTTGGTTAGGTTATTGGTCATAGTAGGCTTAAGCTTTTCCAGTGTTGGCAGCTGTAGAATCAAGCTACTACAGGAATATTAAGATGCGTTTATTCTCTTAGTCAAAGATAAACAGCGACAATCTCAATAGACACTTTAAATAATGATGATTACGGAGGAGCTAGCCTGCAAAACACTACAAAGACTATCTCTACTTTTGCAATCTTGGCATGCTTAAGCTCGTACTAACCAATCCTGCTGTGAGCAAAGCCAAACTATCTAACCCTACTGTGGTTAATACTCAGGCAACCTAACCCAACACTGACTAAACTGATGATCCATCCCTATTGTGAATAAACCCAAATTACTCAGATCTACTGTAACCTAACATGACCATATGCAAATTACAAAACTGCCATAATCAAACACAAACGATTAAAACTGGGCCATCAACCGGGGTTATAAGCTTCTGTTACAGGCAAGGCTACAAGCAAACTGAGACAATGAAACTCTGCCATAAGCAGACCTAGACCAGAGCCACAGCCAAGCAATTTGGCACTAGTGGCCAAGTGAAAAACTGTGCCCTCCCCCGTTACACGAGTTGGTAAACTCTGTTAAATGTTTGAACAGCAATGCCCAACGCTATTGCTTTGCATTTCCCACCTCCATTACATCCTCCCCACACACACACACAATAAAAAATTATGAGGTCTATTTTCAGACACAGTCTGGATAGCAAAATAAACGTATTCTGCTAACTTAGTACATACTATATAGTACAGTGTATTACTGAATATAGCCGGCTATCTTAAAGTACTTATGTACCCACAGAGTTTGGAGGTGCAAATTCTCCATTGAGAAGCATGTGCAGAAAGTTAAAAATAAACTTCCCAGTTGTATTTTGCTGGTCCATCCACATCCCTGCCCCATAGCCACCCTCTCTTCTCATGGGGACAATTATGTGTGCCTTGGACAGCATGCATACTTTTCTCATCAGGGGAAAGGGGCAGTCTCCTCCATGGGAAAACACCCATTTACCTGCAGAGAATCACTTTGAAATTACCCTCCCAACAGACCTAGACTATCAACACCTGCCACTAACAGACAGACCTATCACACCCAACCACAAGCAGATCTAGAATAAGAAATCCAATCATGAGGCAAACCTAGGCTAGGAAACCCAACATGGGCAGACCTAAATGATCCAACTCAGCATGAGAAGACCTTGACCATCAGCCTCAGACCTACACTATATGAAACCCAATCACAAGTACACCGAGACTCGAACGGTCTACGATCAAACTCAGCCATGAGCTAGACTCTTAAGTCCTGCCACCAAGAAAACCAGTGGTATTTAAAAAAGATACATGATCACCCAGTGGCAGCCTCCACCTTCCTCTTCAGTTGCAATGGGGAAAAGGAAGCAAGTCCAAAAAGGTTCCAGGTCGGGGATCGAGCAGAAAAGCACAAGCCCAAGTGGCCCAGACTCTGTCAGGACTCTGTCAGGACCATTATTTTTTCAAGGAATAAACCTAGACTACCAAACCCTGCCATGAGCCAGCTGTTTCAAAGGGCAGGGACTGTAAATCAGTACAACAGCCGTCAACTGCTAATGACTTTATGTCTCTGCCAGCCTCAGCTGAATGTGAACCCCGTGACTTAGCTGCAAGAAGCTTTGTATGGCTGTGCCAATCTTCTGACTCTCTTATGCCATCTGTGTGATTTAAGAAACTGTAATTACAGCTTTTAAAATAGCAAGCAGCATTGTACAGAGAACAAAACAAAGCAGTGGTAAACTAGTTGATGTTCCTGTAATTCCTGTAGATTGTATTTGCAAGCACCCTTCTACATAACCCAAACATATTTGCGATCACTCATGGTGTTTCCCCACAGTTGTGAAAATATTTTTGATGTAGGAAAACTAGCAATAAAGCTGTTACGTCCTGTCACAACCCAGATGGACATTGTTATCCTTCCGTATGTGCACAAAAATCCAGATAAATAATTAAGTGATGATGTCATCAGCTTTACAAGAGTTTCCTTTGGGGCAATTTTCAGACAGGCTACAAAACTGCAGAGTCCTCAGGTACTTTGTTCTTGTTTACTCCGTAGCTAATTTTCAGAAGGTAACTATACGGTTAGTTTACCTCTGAATATTGCCTATGGCAGGGCTTCCCAAACCTATCTTGGGGTCTCCACAGCCAGTCCAGTTTTCAGGATATCCACAATGAATATGCATGAGTTGAGCATATACTGAGTCTCCACGGGATGCAAATTTATCTCAGGCATATTCATTGTGGATATCCTGATAACCCGACTGGCTGTGGAGTCCCCAGGACAGGTTTGGGAAACCCTGGGTTAAGGGTACAAAGTATCTGCTGTTTCTGCATGCACAAATTTGCTGGAAAGATCTCAAAACCAAATCTACATGGGTTGTTTTTCTATCCCGACCTCCCATCACTCCCAAGAATGTCTCTCCTCAATCCAGGTAAAACAATGCATACCGGGGAAGCCCACGTGTACGTTGTAGACAAGCCAATTTATTCATATAAATAACGGGGGGAGAGGGGGAGGCTTTGAAAACTGCCCTTTTTTTTAATAGCTGGAGAGGTGAATTTGTTATTTCTCTATAACTGAACCAACTAGGAGGACAATTTCCACAAGCCACTTACCTTGGTAAATAACAGATAAAAAAAAGCTGTCCGAAAACTGTCCTCCCTTTACCCAGCTAAAAGTATGTGTGGTATTCTATGGCACAGCCACATAAGGACGAGGCGTTTCCGGGGGATTAGATCAGGGGGAGGAAAATAAACAACACACAAAGATTGGAAGGTCAGCTCTACGTGTGTTATTTTCCATGGAGATTAGTACCCACAGAAAAGCCAGATGTCAATGTCTAGGTATACCTTGTCCGCAGGGCAATTTTCAAAGTGTACAAGTAAACTTTCACTTTGAAAATTAATCGAAGACCTCAGGCAAAGAGCACCTGCGAACTTTGTAGCAATGCAGGCAGTTTGAACATTGCCCCCCCCCCCCCCCAATATTAATCTGGGCCTTTACCGTGAACATGGAATAGACTTAGTTTTTGGGTACTTGCCAGGTTCTTTTGGCCTGGATTGGCCACTGTTGGAAACAGGATGCTGGGCTTGATGGACCCTTGGTCTGACCCAGTATGGCATGTTCTTATGTGAAATTTTCCACAGGGCACCTAACTGCAGAGTTACACACACAAAACAAGATTATTTCAAGCCCAATGCACAGGTTGCTATGTGGCCAAACGCACGGGAATAGGTGACGCAAAAGACGGCTGTAAAGGGAGGAAAGTATGACGAGCAGCTCCTGCAGCGAGGAAATCTGTACATGTTCCCCATTTTTAGGCCTGAAATTTGAGTAATTCCCAGTTGGTTTTCTACCTATTGCTTGCAAGGCTGTTCGCTATGTTGTTTTATTTCTGTATTGTTTTTGCATTGTTTTTATTTATTGGCATCATTCTTTTTCTGTTTTAATTGACTTTTTTTCTGTTCTGTTATAATTCTGTAGCTAATTCTGTATGCATTGCTGTTACCCACCTAGAACTGGAGACAGGCAGGATATAACTTTTTAAAAATAAATTAGAGCATGGCGTCCGGGAAGATTCTGAGTGAAAGAATCAAGAGCCGATTCCTATGCTCCTTGTTACTAGTGGAGATTAAAGGCATTTACCAGGAGGGTAAATTGACCCCAGTTTGTTTCTGCACCAATGAGTGGCAGCAGAGGGCCATGGAGTGTGTATGTTCATTCTCAGAGGAGGAACTCTCAGAGGATGTAAGAGAGTTCACTTTTAGCCAGGAGAAACCTCAAGTTTCCTGCTTGGAGAAAAGAATTAGGTATCAAATTAGGGAAAGTCCTAGGAATATGAGAATCACTAAACAGTATATTGCTATAGTGTGAGGAAAAGGAGCCCCCTAATGTGGCATTTTCGGTGGCTATTACTATTGGCTATATTTTGAATTTTCTTTATGGATTACACTAGAAGAAAGTGTACCAAATTGTTCATATTTCCTCAAATATCCCAGTAAACTTTCGTTTTGGAACTACCCCAAATTTGTTTGGTCATAGAGTTTTTGTGCTGAGAGGTAGAGAAGACATCTAGAGCCTAAGGACCATGAAAGCTGCTTTTCTCTTGACAGAACGACCTCGGAAACCCCATGGGGTGATTAATTGCCCGTCAGCTCCCTGACATACCTGTGAGTCAAGAAAAGAGATGGACAAGGGGTTATACATGCCCCCACCAAGGGATACTTCATTTTTATGCAGACAAGTTTGATCGCATTATGCAAGTATGCCAGTTTTTGCCTGAATTAAATATAGCTAAAGGCCCAATTCACTGAAGATTTTCTCCCATTCCGAGTGTATGGGACAAAAAGGTTAGGGCCAGATTTTAAGATTTACGCGTGGGTGTAGATTTGTGCGTGCAACCCGGTGCGCACAAATCTATGCCCGATTTTATAACAAGCGCGCGCATGTTATAAAATCCAGGGTCGGCATGCGCAAGGGGTTGCACATTTGTACACGCCAACCCGTGTAGCCTTCCACCGTTCCCTCCGAGGCCGCTCCAATTTCAGAGCGGCCTTGGAGGGAACTTTTCTTCCGCCCCCCCACCTTCCCCACCTTCCCCTACTTAAACCCCCCCCCCAGCCCTACCTAACCCCCCTTACCTTTATCTGATAAGTTGCACCTGCCTCCGGGCAGGCATAGGTTACACACGCCGGCCGACTGCCGGCCCGTGATCCTGGGCACAGCGGTAAATAGCCACTGTGCCTGGAGGCTCCGACCCCGCCCCTGCTTTCAAGCCCCGGGACATACGTCATGTCCCGGGGCTTGCACACGTCACTGGGCCTATGCAAAATAGGCTCGGCGCGCACAGCAGCGGATTCTTGGGGTTACGCGCGTAACCCTTTGAAAATCCGCCCCTTAGTGAACTGGGCTCTTTGAAAATTTAGCCTATTCCAAACAGGATCCAAAAGTGTTTTACAGCTTCGTACCACAGAATTGGCCACCTCTGCAATGGATGGTCTAGCAATATAGTTTTGCTACGTAGGTGTAATTAAAGCTACCAGAAGGAACAAGAGCGATGGAATAGTGTTAATATTATTATTCAATTGTGGTGGGAACAACTGAGTCAGTGGCAGATCTGAGATTAGTATTGAGATACAGGGAGATAAAGAGACTTGTCCCAAGGTCACACAGAGAGTCTGTGGCAGGGCCAGAAATAAATGTAAGACCAGGGGGACAAAGTGATTTCGCCAAGGTCATACAGTCACTGGCAGAGCAGAATTGAAAGTGTATTCCTGGAATTCCCGTAACTCAGAACGGTGAGTTCTCAAAGCAATCTAGCTGGCTAAGAACTAACAGGGTCATTCATCAAAATGCGTTATGGCATTAACACCCATAATGCACGCGATAATCGCAGTCCTGCATTGCACAAATGCAAATTTTTGAAAGGGGAAGGATCAGGGAGGGATTTGGGTGGGATTAATGAAAATGAGGGGCATTATCGCATGTTTTTAACACCAGAAATAACTCCACCTTTTTTGCTGGCGGTGAGTTGTGCAATATGCCCGAAATAGCCGTAATGCAATTTGCGATAAAGATTGCAAATTGCATTTTGGCCATTTCTGGGCTGGAAAAGAGAGAGAGAGAGAACCTCTGGGGAGGCCTTCACAGTATTCCATCAAGCTAGGGTGAGAGAACATTGTAGAAATCTCATCTTTGTGAGATTTTCCTCACTCCAAACGATGTCAAATCTTCACCAAGGTGTATTGTGCTGTTCGAACGTCTCACTCTGCATGTAAAACTGGCCCTCAAACCTAAACCATCACCAAAACCTCACCTTGAGTTATTAGCTGACCCTCCTATAGTGATATAAAGAGTTGACTACTATGAAGACCTTATAAAGAGAGTCTCTCTCACTTTCTCTCTCATGCCTGTCTGGGCACTTCACAAGCTGTGAAATGAAAATCTTGCAAGTGTGATAAATTTAATATGTATTGCAATAAAATACCTATGCAAAGCACACAGTACACTTACTCTAAAAGTATTTAACCATGCCCTTTTCCTTATCGTGGGCGTTATTCATGTGAAATTTATAGCATTTTGATGAATCTAGGCCTTAGTCGGCTCGATCAAAATCTTTGAAAACTCACTGGAGCTGAGCAACTAAATTTAGCTGCCTAGTGAAATTAGTACTTTCACATTGAAAATTGCCCAGGGATAAAGTATTTGCAGACATTTGCACCTGGCTTTTTTGTGGATACGAATCTCCATGGAAAATAACACGTGTAGAACTGACAATGCAATCTATAATGTGAATTTTTAAATGTCTGATGTACGCATTAATTAGTAGAGATGAGCTTCGGTTTTTACTGCCAGGTCGTTTTTTGTGTCGGTCGCTTCAGGGTAAAGCTCGTTTTTCCTCGGTTAGTTTTTTGGAAAAACGAACAAAAACTAAACGGGGAAAAATGAAACCAGCCCAAAAAACGGTGCGGGAAAACGAAGCTAAAAAAAAGCCCACCCCAAGCATTAAAATTCACCTTAATACATTAAATACAACCCCCCCCCCCCAAACATCCCGATCCCTCCCCAAGACTTACTAACATCCCTGGTGGACCAGCTGGGTCCCGTGAGGGATTTCTCTCTCCCTGTTGTCGGGCTGTCTGGCCTGCCTCGCTCAAAATGGTGCCGATAGACTCTGACCTACTATGTCACAGGGGCTACCGGTGCCATTGGTCAGCCCCTGTCACATGGCCATCGGCGCCATCTTGTGCTCCTACCATGTGACAGGGGCTGACCAATGGCACCGTTAGCCCCTGTGACATAGTATGGGCAAAGGCTATCGGCACCATTTTTATTACTGGCAGCCGACGGCCCGAGGGCAGGAGATCGCTTCGGGACCCCCGCTGGACCCCCAGGGACTTTTGGCAAGTCTTGGGGGGGGGGTCAGGAGGCCCCCCAAAGCTGGCCAAAGGTCCCTGGGGGTCCAGCGGGGGTCCAGGAGCGATCTAAGTGTCGGCTGCCAGTAATAAAAATGGTGCCAGGGGCGGGGTATGGATGTGGTCTGGGCAGGTCATGGTCTTTTGGGGCGTGAACCTGAGATGTGTGCGTAAAAACTCTTGTGATCTGGCGCACACCGAGATCAACTGCTGCGTAACTTTACTTCTGTTATGGATGACAGGTAAATTAAAAAGTAAAGAAAAATGGGGGGGGGGGGGGGGGCGCGCGTGTCCAAGATGGCTCCCTGAATGGATGCGTGTGCTTTGAGCTCCTGCTTATTCTTCCTTTTCTCACCTTTGCTTCGCTCTCTTTTCTTTTGGAGATATGGAGGAAAGGAAAGGGGTTGTTTGATCTTACCCCTCTGCAGGAACTTCTCGGCAGACCATCATTCCAGAGTTCTCGCCGTCACTGCCCCAGCAAACGATCGTAGTTCCCAACTTGGCCCATGGGGCTTCTGGCCCATCAATTTAATTGATCACTCATCACTTCACCCTCCTGGATTGTCCACCTGTGCAGGAGTCGGGGCAGATTAAGATTCCCAACGCTAATCCCGAATCGCTGAGCGGCATTCCGCTGTTTACTTCCGCTGATGGACTGCAGCGGGAAAAGGTTACCACTGATGGATTGCAGCAGGAAATGGCAGTGCAGCTTCAACTTCTCCGGGGGTCAGAAAGCATGGTGGAGAGAGAGATGTCTGGCGTCCTGGCAGTGGGTGAAGCTCCGCTAACTGATACGGTATCTACAGCTGGATCCTGAGAGATTCAGGATGCTATTAACATTCTTCAGGTTAGACCAGCATTTATTAAACCTAACAAACAGGCCGATACAGTAAAGTTTTCAGGAGAGCGGGCGCTCGCCCAGGCCAGTGTCCTGTGCGCTCGATTCAGTAAACCAAAATATTTAAATTAGGGCCCGCAGTAAAAAGAGGCGCTAGGGACACTAGCACGTCCTTAGCGCCTCTTTTTTGACAGGAGCGGCGGTTGTCAGTGAGTTTGACAGCCGACACTCAATTTTGCCGGCATCGGTTCTCAAACCCGCTGACAGCCACGGGTTCGGAAACCGGACGCTGGCAAAATTGAGCATCCGGGGTTTGTTTGTTTTTTTGTTTTTTTACTTTTTTTAACTTTTCGGACTTCCGACTTAATATTGCCATGATATTAAGTCGGAGGGTCCATGATATTAAGTCGGAGGGTGCTGGTTAACAGTGCTGGTTAACAGTGCGCTCCACCAGAGCGCACTGTACTGTATTGGCCTGCAAGTAACTTTGGATACTTTATGGGGCGTGTTGGCTTCTGTTGAAATATTGGTTTCTTCTTTAGCAACATTAACACTAGATATTCATTCACAATGTCTGCACCAAGATTATCGAGTGTCTGTGTGCGAGTCAACTATTTCTAATTTAGAGACTTCTATTTCTCAAGTAAAATAGGTACAAGCTAAACAACTGGTGGACTTTACATTGATTTCCTGCAAAATTGAAAGCTTGGAAAATGCTTCAAGGAATTTGAATCTATGCTTCTTGAACTTTCCTCAAGTCCCACCACTTTCCCCTATTGAGATGTTCAAATTGTATAATGAAGGAAATTTTGCTTATTTATTTATTTGGAAACTTTTATATACTGGTATTAGTGGGGACATCATACCGGTTTACATTTGAACAAAAAGGCTTGAAAATACATGTTAACAGGGAAAGCGAACTGGGAAGGGGATAACGAGGAGCAGCATGGAAAGAAAGATTAACATAACAGCAAAGCATAAGTTAACAGTATAATTAGTTCCTTAATATAAGGAGGTTGTGATCACCATGAGGCGGTGCAGGGATGGGGTGGATGGGGGATCTATTCTGGATAGGCTTGTTTGAATAGTAGCGTTTTTAGTTTCTTTTTAAATTTGAATGAACATGGTTCGAGGCGCATGTGTACAGGGAGGGAGTTCCAGAGAGAGGGGCCTGCAATAGAGAGGGCACGATCGCGAGTGGAAGAGAGGTGGGCAGTTTTCAGAGAGGGAACATGTAGTGTGCCCATGTTGGTGGATCTGGTGGGACGGGTGGACTGTGGGGTATTGAAGGGGATGTCGAGCCAATTGGAGTTGTGGGCGTGTATGGATTTGTGTATTATGGTCAAGGTTTATTCAAGAATCTGCTTACCCCCTATACAAAAATTTTTCTGTCTGTCATCTAATAAGAAGAAATTAGATACAATAGAGCAAGATGTTTCATTGAACTTAACTGAGTTCATAGAGAACTCCTCTCCGCACCCTTATAAGAGAGCTACCTTGCTTATTTCTTTTGTGTATTTGCAGGATCGAGAATATTCTACACTTTTTTTTCCCCTCAATCGTGAAATTTTGTTTAAGGGGGAAAAGATTTGGATTTTTCCTGACCTTGCTCGATTCACTCAAGAGCGCAGGAAAAAATTCCCTGTTATGAGACCTGAAGTGTTGGTTTTAGGAGCCTCTTGTGTTTTAAGACACCCATGCAAATGTATTGTAGTGTTAAATGCTCCTAAACACGTTTTTTTTTGGATCCTGGGCAACTGCGAGACTTCATCCGGTCCAGACATCCTGCACCTTCTGAGCCTGCTTAGATGCGTTTATTATAATAGGGCAGCGTTGATTTTGGTAGATGTTATTTACTGGCTTTATATTTCTCTTTTATATGGCTGATTTGCCCTAAAGCCATTTTCTCCCCCCCCCCCCCCCACCAATGTATTTTTATTATGAGGACACTGCTTTTAAATTTATGCATTGTTTAATGTCTAGATTGTTTCTTCTTTTCCTTTTCAAGCATTGTATCTTCAGTTTTGCTTTTCAAATATGATTGTATTTGAATTAAAGTCAAACTTCAATAGAAATAAAGTAAAAAAAAAAAAAGCAGATCTGCAGCGTTTTAAGGGAAGGGAAGGCTATTAAACTAGGGGGTATTAGAGGACCTATTTCTTAACTGGGCGAACTGGGGGTGAACTGGTAAAACTGGGAATAGCATCGACATACACCCCTTCTAAAATCCTCCAATTTATGTGGTAGAAGTGGCATTTGGCTGCAGATGCACATATCCACTTAAAATGTGGCGCACCATGCATGCAAGGCCAAGCTATTTTATAACATGTTTGCATATATACATGCAAGTTATAAAATAGCCACGTCCCTGGGTGCGGGCCGACACATGTGTGCACATTGGAGCCCACCCACCAGTTTGAATGTTACCGTCCCTGTGCATTATTTTCCTCCCCCTGACCTTAACACCTCCCCTCCCCCCCCGCCCTGGAACCCTCTTCCTAATGTGGCTATATAAGTAGGGGTTTTTAGCTGGGTAAAGGGTGGATAATTGGAAAATGGCTTTTGAAAATTGTCTTCCCGATGATTTACTACTAGTCGGCTCAGTTATACAGAAATAATGAATTCACCTCTCCAGAAATAAAAAGGGCCCCGCACTGTAAATTGAATAGGGGCACGTGGAAGAAAAGTTAGTCAGCTAGCGCTGATTTTCAGAGGTAGCTGGCTAAGTTCAGGGGACCATGATTGAACATCCCAAGTTTAAGCCAAATAGATTTAGGGGTGATTTTAGCTGAAAAGCAATTGAACTTTGCTGGCTAAATTAGGCCCTCTGTCCTTTTTGAAAACTGACTCAATAGTTTCAAAGCATTCTCTCTCCAACATCTCCTCCCTTGAATCTTTTACTCCTAAATATGCTTTTTTTTTTTTTTGGAAGACTGATCTTTTATTTCTCCAGATTCACTCCTTTTCTAGTCCTGTTAATGCTCAGCTACCTGAATAATAAACCAGCTTAAAATTCATGGAAACATAACCTCATCCCTGGGTGCAAATTGCTACCCAATGAGGCCAAAAAATATTTGTTACTCTTCAGGGCTGGAACCTCTCACCGGCTAGCTCTATCACATTTCCTCTTTTCTCCCAGGGCCGGATCCTTTGTATAAATAAATAAATTTGTTGATATAATATAATTATAACAAGATCCAGAAATCTGTGCAGGCTATCATGAACAAATGGAAGCTGTTTGTGAACTGGCTAGTTCATATCTTAGACAGACATTAGGTCATTCTTCAGCCCACTGCTATCTCATGGGAGGGACCACAGGGTTAACGATTTACATGTGGTAGCTCATTATAACACTAGGATGACCATTCATAGTTCCTCCCAATGATAGGGTTACCGGATGGCCCTTTGATTTCTGAAACAATGCAGATTACCTATGTTTTAGGGAAAAACACTTTTTTCACAAGTGTTTATTAAAATCCTGCATAGGAGATAGCATTTGTAAACTGTTCTACCTCCTCAGTCTATGTATATGTTTTGTTATTACACTGCCACCCTGTGTCATCTTGTTATATTACATAACTTAGATTTCTGTAGGTTCTTAAGTTCCCTGCCCTGATTGATTATTGTTTTAATGTTTTGGAACTTCTTACTGGATTTGTTCCTGTTTTGCTCTCTTTCTCTGTGTTTCTCTCCTCTTCTTATTGGTTCCTTGATGGAACAGTTTAATGTCTGGAGGGTCTTTCAACAAGTTAACATCTCATCCTGATTCTTTCTCTACAAGCTCCTAAGCAGCATTGTTTTTCACCTATTTCTATTCTCCTATTTTTACTCCTATTCAACTATTCACTAGTATCTACAGCTTCAACTACAACTTCAGTTTGTCTTCCTCTGACTACTGGGCTTCCAGGAACTAATATCAGCCAAATCAGGCACTGTTGTCTATACGGATATTCTTTGTCTTGCCATGCACAGTGAGTGTTGAACTGTTTCAACATTCGATTAAATGTTGTTTGGTATTCAAGAACTGAGTCTTCTGGTACCTGAAGCTAGGAAAAAGATTTAAATGACTGTCTAGGCACGTAAGCTAGAGATCAAGGGCTGAGGGCCGTACATGTACTGTTTTATATTTATGTATGTTATGCTTCATTTTATGACTGTTTTATTGTGAGCTGCACTGATCATTCCTATATTGGATTTGTGGGGTATAAAAATATGTAAATAAAGGAATAGGATGAGCCATTCCTGGTTTTGCCCCATTTTTCCCCTGGTTATGCATGGACTTATACTTCTCATTTTCTTAAGGAAATCATTGGGAAGTCAGGACTACAAATCCATGCAAGCAATGGGGAAAACTGAGGACTGACAGATGACCTGGGGCTATCTGGTAATCCTACCCAATGGATGTAGGGTGTACAAAAAAGCAGCTCCCTAAAAATCTTGCATAATAGCTGATTAACAGTATGATCGTCTTATGCAAGGTGGGTATTATATTTTGTCTTGTGGTAGAGAACATGATAATGCCTCTCTTATCTCCATGTCATAAGAAACAGAATGGATTTGGATTTCAGATTTAGTTATTCATCTTTCTAAACCCATGCTCATGGTTGCAATTCATTTACAGCAGAGAGAGCCCTGCCTCAGACAACTTACAATCGGGCCGATACAGTACAGTGCAGGCCTTACCTTCAGGTTCTGGAATTCCTTCTCCTCTTCTTTGAGGACCTCCAGCTGTTTGAGAACGGAGTCTTGCTGGAACTCTCCCCGGTCCATCTTACAAAAAAAATAAATATATATAAATATATACAATTTAAAAATGGATTTGATGGTAGTCATTACCTGCTTGATTTCCATTTCTTTTGATACTGTAGTCTTCCTTTCTTGTATGGTGCCATACTTAACTGCACTGTAATTATGCCAAAACTAATAAGCTATGTGATATTGGTTTTGGACCTGGTTTTATTCTGGCTCACCTAAAATGTTCTTCCATCTTTTAGGATCTGGAGACTGGTATTAATGTATGTGTACCCAAGATCATCTAATTAGACTCAATATCTAACTAGACTGAACATTCTGTAGTATAATTCATGAAATTCAATACTCTGAATTCTATCTGTAGCGAGAATATAATAGAACTGCTTTGGAAATATTTAGTTACCGTTTACTGCCACTTAATTCGGTAATTGTTTTCACCCAGATCCTTTCATAAATAACTCAGGTGTTGCAAAAGGGTTCTTAGAGAATTTATTTCTGTGCAGCGGGATGGGACACAGGGATGGGACTGGGAAACCTCGGGCCCTCAGGCCTCAGCACACATGCCTACATATCAGCACTGCTGAACAGTCTCCTTTCCCATCTGGAGGAGGAAGGTTTGACACACAAACAGGAGTCTCATATTCCTGACATGGATCAGAAAAAAAACAGATTAATGTAGTTTATTCTGGCACACGAATTAAAGCACACAGCAAGGCAAGCTTTTTAAAAATGTACATGAGCTTCTTTTCAGGGTAATTTAATTTAATTTAATCAATTAGCAGTCAGGCAAAATAATTTGGTTTTTACCCCCATTTTTTTCTTAGCAGTTTACAGCTCGTTGCCTATGATGGGAGTCCTGGTTTTTATAATGAGCTACTTCCTGCTGAAACCTTCACACTGCTATCACCCAAGCAAGGAAGATTTCTTTTCTTCTTCTTCTTATTATTATTGTTATTATTTTTTTAATATTCTTGGCTATGTTTCCAGAATCCAGATGAGTTAAAGCAGTGCTAAGCACTGCTTTAAATCAGACCTTCACCCAGTTTAACAGATTTTCACTTTCTAATCCCCGGTTTTCTAATCTTGCCTGGCTGCAGTTTTTCTCAATCTTAATGTTTTGTTTAAGGCTAAGCGGTATTCCAAGTGTTGTATTATGGCATCAGCAAACCAAGCACTGTCATTTGCCTGCGTGCAAGATATTTTTCTGGCCACAAGAGCATCTCCTGATAATAATGTGCACATATATGACACCTTTCATTGAAGCACAATCCCAATGCACTATTTTCTATTCCCTGCAACATACTTACGGGTGAATTTTAAAAGAGTTTATGTGAACAAAAATTGGTAGATGTGCGTGCAAATAACGGATACGCGTTTCTGCCCAATTTTACAAACCTCGCACGTAATGCGCTCAAGTACCGATGCGTGAACCAATTGGCATGCTTGAAAAAGGGGGGTGGGGGAATAGGGGTATGTCAAGGGCATTCTGGGGCAGGACCAAAATATATGCACATAAGTAGTGATTTGATAATCTGCAAACATAGTGCACGTACAGCTCTTCCCTACGCATATTTACTTCTGCTATTTATCAGGTGTAAGTTTGAATAAAACAGTTTACAGTGAAATATGGACTGCTTGAGGGGTCTGAGTAAACTGTGGGGAGTGCTGGTTAAAGAACCAGGGTGGTCTTGATGACCTAAAGAGAGACTGGGCAAACTGGTGGATGAACTGGTTAAACTGGTCATTTCCTTCAGGCGCGCATGTTATAAAATTACCTCACTTGTGCGGATAAAAGCTGACAATTCCTTAGGAACATGCACGATTAGCAGATGCTCGTGTAAATGCTTAAAATTAGGATTACACATATGCGCACTAGGTATATTTTATAACATGCGCGCCTATTTGCTTGCCTGATATAAGATACCTAAATTTGTGCCCGCGTGTCCACATATATGCATATTTGCACGCACGCACACTTATTTTAAAGTTACCATCCCTGTCTAGTAATTGCAGCAATGGTCCTGGGTCACAGGCTATGCACCAGGACTTCCTCTGGAAACCTGTAATCATGGGCCCTGAATCTGACTACTAGGTGTCACTACTGGGGAGCCAACAGAGATACAGGAAGATCAATCCAAGGTCATACACTAAGTCAGTCAGCATGCTATATCCACTAGCTTCCAGTACTGGAGTTTGGATGCATGAATGGCCCACTAGTAAAAATGTATTTATTGTACTATTATACAGAAAACTCAGAGAATCCTTATGAAAGGTGTCTTTCCAAGTCATCCAGGTCAGTCTACCACTGACCCAGCTCTGTTTTTATACCATTGCATGCATGGAGTGTAATCCGGAATCTTAAAGCAATGGGATAAAACCAATACGGGATGAGCCAGGTGGCAAGTCTACCAAAAGAAATCCCCCAGAGAAATCATCACATGGGGAATAAAATAAGTGTAAAATGACAATGCAAGAATAAAGGCAAAAAAAAAAAAGGAGATTTATAAAATTAAATACTTTCCTTCTAGTTTTATGCTATTGCATGAGTGGAGATTTAATCTAGATGTTTTAAAGTGAGGCTTACACCTCCATGCATACAATGGAGTAAAAGCAGTACAGATGAAACAAGTAGGAAACCTTCCGAGTCCTAACATTTCAGTCCAACCCCAAGGATGATCAGATGTGGCTCTAGAATACAAGAAACCAGACGTGTGATTCCTGGGATTTTCCTGCTTCACAGTTTTTTTTGTTCTTTTACATTGAGATTAGAAGAGTGAACAATGAGTGACATGATTAAGTCTGCAGATGACACACATAAAAGAAAGCAGACTGTGGGGAACTGCAGAATGTCAGCCTGGAGAAGTGGGCATCTAAGAGGCAGATGAAATTTAATGTGGATATGTTCAAAGTGATGCACATAGGGAAAAATAAACTATAGGTTCATGGTGCTGAGTTCCTTATTAGGAGCCGCATTCATGAAAAGGATCTTGGAACTGTGGACAATGTGTTGAAATCTTCAGCTCAGTGAGCAGTGGCACTCAAAAAAAGCAAATAGACTGTTAGGAATTATTCGGAAAGGAATAGAGAATAAAACTTAGAATATTATGTTGCTACTTTATAGATCTATGGTATGACCAGTTCTGATTACCCCAACTCAAAAAAGATATAGCAGAACAAGAAAACGTACAGAGAAGGGCAACAAACATGATAAAGGGGATGGAACAGCTTCCTTATGAAGAAAGGCAAAACAGGTTAGGGCTCTTTAGCTTGGAGAAGAGATGATTGAGAGGAGATATGACAGAGGTTTATAAAATCATGAGTGGAATGGAAAAGATAAACAGGGAATAGTTATTTACCTTTTCAGATAGTACTAAAATTGGGGACACTCCACGAAACTAACAAGGAGCAGATTTAAAACCAGATGTTACCTCAGAGTTTCCATTCTGCCCCCTTCGACAATGAGCACTGATAATACCACATTAGTGGTGGCCCCTCCATGTGAAGGGCTTTGGGCAGTTTGTTGACATTAAGCTGTCTTTCTAATATCATATTAAGTGGGTAATCAAAACAGGCTTTTTTTTTAAAGTATGCATGCTGCATGGTCTTAAGTCTTTGCTGGATTTGACAGCGTTTCAATATGCAGTTCAAACATTTATTTTGCTTCTGCTTGACTATTGTAACATGATGTATATTGGGTTGCCAGAATATAATTTGCAGGCAATCAGAATGCCGCTGCTAGGCTAATCGTGGGGCGAGGGACTCGTGATCACAACACCTTCCCCCTTGTGGACCTACACTGGCTCCCTGTGTTGTGGTGAGCAAAGATTAAAATGGAATTGCTCGGGCATAGGCTCTTGAGCCTAGATTCACTTCCTTGGGCTAATTCTATGCTACAGATTTTCAATCCTCCACCCTCCCTACATTCTTTCCAAAGAGGTCTTCTAGCTGTTCCATGCTTGGCAGAAACTTGGGAGCGAGCTTTTTAAGTAGCTGCATCTACTTAGCATTAGCCTAGTGGTTACAGCAGTGAGCTATAAACTAGGGAAGCCAAGGTTCATATCCCATGGCTGTTCTTTGTGACGAGGGGCAAGTCACTTTACCCTGTATTGCCTTAGGTGCAAAACTTGCATTATGAGATCTGTGAGGACAGAGAAATATCGACAGTACCTGAATGAAATCCACTTTGAAGAGGCTGAAAGGTGGAATATAAATCAAAATCTGAAGTGCTTTGTATGATATCTTACATAAAAACATTCAAAGCTTTGCTCTTTCAGCAGGCTTTCTTGTAAATTTGTTTTATTTATTTATTCTACATGCACTGGTCTGTTTTCAATGAATGGATTAGATGTTTGTTTATGTTTTAATGAATGTTTAATTATCCAAAGTTACCTAGAGCTTGGCACCCGGTGACAAACAAACAAACAAATAAACAAACAAACAAATAAATAAATAAATTGGAAAAAATATTTTTTTTCACTCAACACATATTCAAGCTTCAGAATTTGTTGCCAGAGAATACGGTCAAGGCATGTAGCATGGTTGGATTTAAAAGGGGTTTGGACAAGTTCTTGGAGGAAGAGTCCATAAACAATTATTAACCAGGTAGACTTTGGAAAGCTACCACTTATCCCTGGGAATAAGCGACATGGAATGGATCTACTTTTTAGGATCTTTTGGGTAGTTTTAGTGACCCCAATTGGTCACTGTCAAATAGGATTTTGGGCTCAATGGACCTTTGGTCTGACCCATGTCACAACATGTGTTATTATTCTCTAAGAATGCTTAGAAACAGGAAGTGATTAAAAAAACCCCCAGGAATGGCCCACTTTGCTTTGAGACAGGTGGTCACCCTATCCAATCTCTTTTTTAAGCAACTGACACTGAACACATCAGTCTGAACTGGTTGTGAACATAGCAGAGGACTGTGGAAAGAAAGACCTGCTCCCAGCCAAAGTAGTTTTGAAAAATCAGCTGACCCCATTTCCAGCAAAGTTGTAGTGTTCCCTCATTAACTCTGTCTCCCCTCAGCTCTTAAGAGCAGTGTTCCCAATTAAACCACAAAATCAGAAAGGCTCTGGCAGACCCTGAGGCCTACTGAGGGAGCTCATTAGAAGTCACTTCTGTATTTTTGTTTAATACAGATCTTATTCTAGCATCCCCATTTTCATGCATTCATTTTTTTCTCTTGCCATCAAAGAGAAAATATTTTTTCTTCCCTGCAGCATTTGAAGAGAAGACAAGAAACAGGAAAGGCTGAGGAGGAGGATTATAAGGGAACTAAAGAAACCATTAAAAAGGCCTTTATATTAGGAATAATAAAAGGATGAGGAGGAAGCCATAGAAATACTATTGCAAAGGTCAATCTAGGGTGCAGTTTTTAACCCTGAGGAGGGAGAGAGAATTTGTAGGGATGTATAGGCATTTGGTGGAAAAAGAAACTAGGCACAGAACAGGGAGCATTTGTATCCTGGCTCCATTAATTCCAGATGGGCTGATCTGGTCCTGGATTTATCCCACTGCATGTACAGTCTGGGTTCTGCTTGTCCTAGGGAAATCTAAACTATCAAACCAGGAATAAGCAGGACACCAGTGTGCCAACATGCTGGCATTTGAAAGAGAAAACCCCAAGTCACTAGGAGCACTTTGAGCTGCTCCTATGTTTGTTTAAATTGTTCTCTAAGTGGGCCAGCACAGTGGCTCAGTGGCAGTATTTTGCATTGCCATATGAATGATCCCTTGTTCAATTCATGGATTGGGCCTTCTGCACCCTGGGTTGGCTAGCAATGCTGCAAAGGCAGTGTTCACAGCCCCTGGAGGGAAGGGGAAAGAATGTCATGGTCATCATTAAGGATGACAGTGGCTGGATTTAGAGCCTATGATACAGGGCTACAGAAGACACTCTTGTTCATGGCTCCCTGCCCCTGGATTATTGCTGCAATGACCAGACTAGGAAGAGTGGGAGGTTGAGTCTATTAAAATATGGGAAAAATCCTCAAGTAGTTGTGAATGAGATATGCAAACCCAAAGCTGCAGGCTCAACAACCATTGCACCTAGGAGGCAGAGGATATTGGTGGTTGGTGACTCGGTTCTGAGGGGCACAGAAGCATCCATCTGTCAACCAGACATGTTGTCCCAGGAAGTGTACTGTCTGCAGGGTGCCAAAATCCAAGACATTACGGAAAGATTGCTGAAAATCCTGAAGCCTATTGACTACTATCCAATACAGTTCATTCACGTTGGCACAAATGGTTCTACGATGTACCGCACAGATTGTATCAAAAGTGACTTCATGGCCTAGAAAAGAAGGTACAGCAGATAGGTGCACAGGTGGTATTCTCCATCCTTCCAATGAAGGATAAAGGCCCAGGCAGGGAAGCTGACAATCTGGAGATTAATGAATGGCTGAATAGACGGTGTGAACAAGAATGTTTCGGCTTCATAGACCATGGGATGATGTTTCAAGGACTTCTGAGCAGAGATGGGGGTTCACCTATCAAAGAAGGGGTGCAGTATCTTCCAATATAGATTGACAAACCTACTAAGGGGGTTTTAAACAAAGATCATCAGGATGAGTGAACAAAACCCTAAGGTAAGTAAAACAATAATAGGTGAATTTTAAAAGTCTGGCATGCACTAAAAGTGGGAGATACAAGTTGGGCCAGCGCAAGCTGAGTGGATTTTATAAGTCGCCCATGTGCGCATGTATCTCCCATTGCACACACAAATACACATTTTACAAAAAGGGGTGTGGCATGGATGTGGTGTGGGCGGGGCATGGACATGTATGGGCCTGGCCAAGAGATGAGCACATAAATACTAATGCACACTGGTGCACGCCGGGGGTCCCCTGCCACGTAACTTTACTTCTGCTATGGATGACATGTAAGTTTTAAAACAAAACTATTTAGGCAAGTCAACAGAGTTTTGAGGGTCAGGGTTAACAGAGGAGAAAAGAGGCTATAAAAACAGGGGTAGTTGGAAGTCCTATTCTTTAACTGGGTGAACTGGGCATGAACTAGGAAATCAGTAAATGGCATTGGCGCGTGGCCCTTTTAAAATTTCTTCACTTACACGGTAGATAAGGGATTTGCACACAGATGCGTGTGTCCAGGCTATTTTATAACATGCATGTATATATGCGCGTATGTTATAAAATGACCGCATCTCTGGGTGTGGGCTGACAAACGTGCACATTTTCACCCACACGCCTGTTTACCATCTACGTACTTGTATAAAAATGGGAAAAAGGGCAACATCTGAAAAGTTATGTATCCTAATGCTGATAGTATGGGAAATTGTAGCTCTAATGGCAGTCAAGGAAGCTGATTTGGATGTAGTGGCTGTCACACAGAAAACCATACTGGGATATAGTTATACTGGGCTACAATCTATTCAGGAATGACCAGGTAGGAAAGAAAGGAAGAGGCATGGCACTATATATAAAAAATAATATTAAAGCAACATATTGCAAGACTTAAGAGGTAAGTAGGAGGCACTGAGGATTAATCTGGAAAAAAGTAATGGAACATCTATTTATTCAGGTGTAATTATACAGACCTCCATCACAGACAGACGAAAGAGATAGAGATTTAATGGAGGATATTAGAGGTGCTATTGCTAGGGGATTTCAATCTGCTGGATGCTGATTGGGGCATCCCAGCGCGATGTCCTCTAGAAGCAGGGAGATCCTGGATTTTCTGCAGGGAGAACACTTCTATCTTATGATAATGGAACCCACACAGGAAGGGGGTGATACAGGATCTGGTGCTTACCAATGGAGACAGTGTTTCTGATGGTTCTAGTGGATGATTATCTGGGATCCACTGATCACCAGATGATGTGATTCAGTATTAGAGCACAGAAGATGAAGGTTCATTCAAAGGTGAGGGTCCTAGAGTTTAGGGAAACTAACTTTGTTAAAATAAGGGAGTACCTCAAGGAGTCATTGGCTGGATGGGAAAATGTACGGCAGTGTTTCCACTGCATGCAAAGCTATCTCATGTATATTCAGCTTGGATATCCTGACTAGCTAGGTGTGCTCCGAGGACTGAGATCAGAAGCACTGATCTAGGGGAGGTAGAAGAGCAGTGGGCAAAACTAAAAGGAGATATTATAAGGGCAACTAAACCTTTTTGGGAGGAATCGAGGATTATGCCCAGATTTATGGCTCTATGCACTATTCTTATTGTAATCCTCGATTCCTCGTTCTCTATGCAACACCATAGTTTCTCTACAGTAAAGTTTTCCCTTTTTCAAGTTACAAATGTTAAAGCATTTAAAACCACTATTGGAACCCTATGATTTTCATATGGTTCTCCAATCTTTAATTCATACAAAAACTACCGTAATTCACTGTATCTGGATATGCCAGCGAATGCATTATGATCATTGCAATTAATTCAAAATTCTGCTGCTCGTATCTTGACTAACACTCAAAAGAGGGACCATATTTCTTTAGTACTTGCATTGCTGCCTGTGGTTTTTCAGATACAATACAAAGTGTTAACAGTAACATTTCATTTGCTAAACAATGATTCTAATGCTTGGCTGAGCGCTTCATTACGTCTATACAAACCCGCGCGACAGTTATGCTCTGCAAATAAAAATCTGCTTGATATCCCGACACCAGAGATGGCCAAGTTGGATTTAACGAGGAATCATGCTTTTTCTGTAGCTGGCCCAAAATTATGTAACGCACTTCCTGACACTTTGCAAAGGATCACCAATGTGAAAACATTCAAAAAGGAACTCAAGACCTACTTATTTAAACAGGCCTTCTGTACTTTATAATATAGTATGAGCAATATATCGGTAACGTTTATAGTGATGTGAGCTAATTAGAATTAACGCCTATAGTTATTCCAGCAGTTCAGGCTAGATTTATTATGTGTGGCATGATAGAGAATTAAATGTTAGAGATGTAATGTTCTTATTTGATGTTTATTTTTAACTACTGTGTGTGTGAATTTTGTAAATCACTTCATGCTCCATTGTAGATTGTGGTATAGAAAAATGTTTAAATAAATAAAAGAAAGAAAGAAGACAAAGAGGCCACTATAGTTTTGTAAAGAAGTAACTGTAAAGGTTAGGAAGCAAAGGTTAAAGGTAGATTTTTAGAGGCGCACGCAGGCACGTTTGCCAGCGCACGCACATTGAAGAGTCGATTTTATATGATGCACATGTTTATGCACGCATGTTATAAAATTGGCTACTCACGCACACATGTGCACACGATTTTACATAGGCACATGAATGTGTGCGTGAATCCTGTCTCGATCTCGCAAGGGAGGGGAATTTTAGTAGGTACACGTGGCAACGCGATAGGCCCATTTTCCAGTTCCCTCCCAGTTCGCCCTGTAAAGGAGTGAACTTTCTAAACCTTCTACCTAACCTGCCTCCCTTTTACCCTACCAGCTCCGATCCCTAAAACCCCACTGACTACCCTAGATCTTTTTTGTTTTAATATTTACCCGCAGTCCATAGCAGCAGCAGGTTACATTAGTGTCCAATCCCGGTGCGCACTTCTGCGCGACACTGACTTGCTGATGCTGTCCTGGCCCGCCCATGCCCTGCACGTGTCCCACCCAGACCCTGCCCCTTTTTCGTGAAACCTTCAGTATTTGTGTACGGGAGATACACACGTGGCTGCAGGCGTCTTAAAATCCACGTGGCCTGTGCATGCCCCAGTCATGCACATATCTCCCAGATTGGCTGCGCGTAGGGCTTTTAAAATTCTAAAGGGCGACAAAATCCAGAAAAGCTAAGAGGTCAGGAATTAAAAAATTCAAAAGGAGGTAAAAATAGCAAATATGGCAACATGGGGGAACAAGATTTTATATTAGTAATAGAAGTGTAACCCCCTGTTTGGGGACTTTCTGGAATGTAGGGGAATACTGTTGCCCCCAGGGCCATTTTTCTCCCACCTCCTCCTCACACAAAGTCTACTTGCCCTGGGGTGCCGGGGTTTGTTCCAGCAGGGAGGAGGATAAACTCACAGTCTCTCAGTATCCCTTTGGTTGCTTTCCCAGATGTACTCCCTATTCCGATACAAACCACCCATTTCCAAATCTACCCATCCCACATAGATAAACCTCAAATTTCCACAACCAACAGACTGCATCACTATAGCAGCAGTGTCACTATAATAGCATAAATTTGAAAGCTCCACTTGATCACTGTCTTTAAATTGTTGGCATAAATTCAACAAAGAGGTAAAAGCATCCAACCCTTTCTCCAACAATCAGAAAATCAGGAAAGGGTTCTAATGCAACATGTATAAGTATGGAGATTATAGAGGGTAGAGTCTTTGGGACCATGAGGAATGTAAAAGGTGGGTTTTTGATCTTTTGAGGTGACCTCTATTAAGTATCAATTGGGAACTAACTCTTGTTTAGTTAATAACATCAGTTTTCCAATTCTGTGGTGGTGTTTCTCACCCTCATTCTCTAGTCTCTAGCAGTTAGTGATTTAGGCTCTGGGTTAGCTGAGGGTTAGAAGAAAGGTTTCCTCTGAAGTTGAACTCTTCTCTCTTGTCCCATGGGCTTGCAAGTGTTGTTTTCCCCCCCACCCCGACAACAAGCTCCAGATCATAAGAAACAGGCTACACCAGTCCTGGTTTTCCCTCCATTGCATCTATGGATTTGTAGACCTGTTGCAGAGAGTTTTGAAACTATAAATCATAGACACAATGGGGTTAAAACGAAGGTGATTTAGCCCATCCCTGAAGACCTGGAGCTTGGTAGTCTCTACTTGAGCATTTCAAGCCCTTATTGCCTCTGCAGGAAGAGTCTTACTCTGTTCTGGTTTTCCACTCATTACATGCAAGAACTTGTATTTCCTACTTTTTATTAATTAACTCACAGGGTTACCAGATGGTTCCAGGTCATCAAGAACAGGCTGATTCAGGAAAAGATAGGCCTGGAGCCATCTGATAACTATTGGTTCCTTGTTATATGGAATAGGCTAATGTGTTCCTGGCTTTGTAATGCAAGGATTTCTAGTTTTAATTTGTAGGGGAAATCAATGGGAAAATCAGAACTGTAAACTCATGCATGCAATGGGGTAAAACCAGGAACTGGATTAGCTTGTTCTTTATGACATGAAGCCAGCTGACAACCCTCTTTGCGAGACATGCAAATCTGTGCTCTGAAAGTTTTGTTTAAATTTTGTGTGGCTTCTGTAGCTTGAAATGCATTTTCTTTGTTTTGAAAGTAGGCAAAATAGAAATTGTGCTATGCATGATCCACACCATTGAAAGCAGGGGCACCTAGAAGGCGTCGGGGCAGGCTGATGTGAAAATTCCTTTCACTTCAGAGCCTCAGCAGGAACCTGAAGCAATTTGCACTTCTCTCAAGGACAAGGAGAAAGAGCAAGGTGGTTTAATATAGAAGCAAAAGGCATTGCAAACTCTCCAGCTTCCAGAAAAAAGGTCTGAGTTTTGTCTTCTTGCTTTATGTGCATCATTGCTATGCAGTAGGCTGATTTGGACTTTGAAACAAAAACTCTTGAGTGCTGCAGACCCTGGGTCCATCAGCAAAAGCCTGGGGTCAGAAGAATTACTTCCCTTTGAACTAAGCTAGGGTTCAAATGCGTAAAACTCAGTAACCTCTGTAAAAAGGAATTTTAGGAACTGTGATATAGATTTCTGTAACACTCTCCATCTACACAGGATCCCCAGCCTGCCTTACAGTTACAGGAATGCAGCCTGACAACACATTCCCAGTAACAGGAGAGTTTCCAAAGGGGATGAAAAGCAATGTTTTTATCTAATTTCATTTGGATACACCAGGGCACAGAAAACTAAAGCGACTTCTCCAAGGGCACACAGAGTGCATGGCAGGAACAGAGTGAGAAATGGCAAGCCGACCTGTCCTGTGTGCCTCAGCACTGTTCCTCTGATACTGAGCCACACAGGCCACCCCATAAAGAAAAAGGATGCCGTTTCTTAAAAATGAATAAACCTGACTTAAGATGAGGAGGCACCCAGAATATTTCTATAGATTTAATAATGGAGACACAAAGATTGCAGACACTGTGGAAATATTTGTTCATATTGGCCATGAAACTTCTTTGTGGTGAAAGAAACTAACTCTCGTTTTGCTGCCTCCCTCTCCAGCCCGCCACTTAACGCCCTCAGTTCCATTCCAGTTAGTTAGCACTCTTGAGCTTTCCAGCTGGGATTGGCTGCTCCTTGCTTTATCACTCGGTCACTTTGCAGATTAAGGTGTGGCTAGGATCAGTTTAGGTCAGATCCTCAACAATCAAGATGACTCTTTTCCCCCTCCCTGCCTCCTCAGGTTTTTGCTCTGTGAGGGGAGTCTCCTCTCTGCACCCCCCTGCCAGAGGGTCTCCAGATGTTTAATTACACTATGGACCTCTTTGTGCTGGAACCCCTGAAGGACTTCCCACTCCAGGCCTGAATACCAGTGAGAGCCCATTCACTCCCTGAATGAGGCAAGCACCTGTGACAGGCTTGGCTGTGTGAGACGCTCGAAGGCCCGATGAATCCTGTTTTTGGAAGGGACTGCGTTTATCTTTGCTTCTCTGAAGAAAGTCATCCTCGCTGGCTGGACTCAAAGGTCAGGAGCTGAAGACCAGTGAGAGGCCCATTCACTCCATGAACGGGGCACGCACCGGTGACAGCAGAACACCAGCCTGGGAAGACTTTTGATTAGGAAAGTATTTTCTCTTTTTGTTGTTGTGAGGAGGTTTTGAGCCACCCCTCCTCACTGGGAGCCAGGCTGGAATAGCTGGTTCCTCATCCGGACTTTTCAAGCCGAGGAGTCACCTTTTCAAAACAACTAAAGGAATCAAGTAAGATCATGGAGATCCCCACCCAGGCACAGGGCGGGGTGATTGGTGAGAATCTGGAGATTGAGGTAGGTTGGGTTTTTCTATGCTAGAAGGGGACCCCTGCCATAGAAATCCTGGGTAAGCCGCTGGGAGAGCTTTTAGTGCCTATATTACATCACCATGGGAAGCTCATCCAGTTTGCTGAAGAAAAGGACATCTACTCAGAATGAAACGCTCTACTGTACAAAGAATCATCTGTAACCTGCACACTAATTTAAAAGTGGCCTTTAATTTGCTTTTAACTAATCAGTAATTTATTACTTAACAACCAGGGCCTGGTACTCCCTCCAGGAGTTGCCAGAGCTACCAACAAACACAAGGGATAAATCAAACCACTGTCTGGGCCATAAATGAGAGTCTTTCCCATTAAAAACAATCCCCCTCTGGGATAGAGAGCTCAAGACCTGGGAGCAGCCCAAAAGTGAGAAATTTGTTTGTGCACCCTTGGCACTTAAATCACCCCATTAAGGTTTACATATGTAAGACATTTTCTGGTTGATGAAGCTCCCTCATTGTCATAGGTTGTATCTAGTAGGTATTTGGGAGTTTCAAATCAAAACTAAAGAACTGCGATGCCCGACCTCTTGCCTTTGAGCTACAGGCTGAACTAATGCAAGAGATCAAGAGAGCAGAGTGAAAGTACAGGAAGAAGTATGGGATCCTCATCCTCCAGGCTTCATGGATGCTTTGGAACTTTTTATTGGCAAATGGGTGGGTCCCTGGGAACTCAAGAGCCAAAGGTCATTGCCCTATTCTGCCATCCTTTGCCCCCTACATGCTGGCACCAACAGTGTTATGCCTCACTGGTGACAGATGGCAGCCACAATGCATCTCTTTGGGTCTAGACTTTACAGGCCATTCAAAGTATAATTAGGCAAGAGAATATCCTATGCATTTTTCTATTTTTGATTTAATGTGCTTAATATATATAATATATATATTAATATATAGTTACAGTTCCTTAGCGATAGTTTTGGTTCCTTGTAAACCGGGGTGATATGTATACTATACAGGAACCCCGGTATATAAATTCTTTAAATAAATAAATATGAATTGTGAATTTCTGAGATTTCTTCTGTGGTAGTTTTTCTATTTACAGAAACATCCTTCAGTGTCCTAGGGCCTGGCTGTAGTGCTGGAGGATTGTGTGCCTCATGGAGGGAATGTATCTCAGAGAGTTTAGGTGAGGGGGGAGGATGAGTTTTAGGGATGATCCCTGATTTGTGAACTTTGTTCATAGGGCAAAGATTACCAGTGACATTATTACTGGAAGACCAGTTGGGATTTTGATCAATCAATGTAAAAGTAAAAGGTGGTACAGGTTGGGATAGTTGCTCTGTTCCCCTAAAGTTCCAACAGTTATGGTTACTTATTAGTATATTTATTGAATCTATTTGATGAGCAATAGTTATGGCGTGTTGTATGAGAGGAGCTCCCTGCTTCTGAAGTGCTCAATCACATTGTGTTGGGATCTTATGTTGGTAAGAGATCTTAGAGGTGCAGATGCATTACTCTTAGGGTCTATATAAATTTGTCATTAAAGAAGATCCTCATTTCTGAGGTGTGCTAACCGACAGCACCAGGATCTGGCATTAGGTAGAACTATCTAGAAGAAAGAATGGGTATTGGTAGGTAATGGCTCTCATAATGAGTTACAGTTACTTAAGAACAGGGGCGGATAGGCCTATCAGGGGATTGGGCATCCCCCGGTGGGCCGGTCACGTGGTCTGCAGAGCGTAACCGTGACAGAGCCGCGCTCGGCAGACCATGGGGTATCTCCTGGGCCGGGGTCTTGGGGAAAATCCCCGGGCCGATCTTTACCCAGAATCCACCCCTGCTTAAGAACATAAGAAATTGCCATACTGGGTCAGACCAAGGGTCGATCAAGCTCAGCATCCTGTTTCCAACAGTGGCCAATTCAGGCCATAAGAACCTGGCAAGTACCCAAAAATTATATCCCATGCTACTGATGCAAGTAATAGCAGTGGCTATTTTCTAAGTCAACTTGATTAATAGCAGGTAATGGACTTTTCCTCCAAGATCTTATGCAAACCTTTTTTAAATCCAGCTACACTAACTGCACTAACCACATCCCCTGGCAACAAATTCCAGAGTTTAATTGTGCATTAAGTGAAAAAGAACTTTCTCCGATTAGTTTTAAATGTGCTACATGCTAACTTCATGGAGTGCCCCCTAGTCCTTTTATTATCTGAAAGTGTAAATAACAGATTCACATTTACCCATTCTAGACCCCTTATGATTTTAAACACCTCTATCATATCCCCCCCTCAGCCGTCTCTTCTCCAAGCTGAACAGTCCTAACCTCTTTAGTCTTTCCTCATAGGGGAGCTGTTCCATCCCCTTTATCATTTTGGTCTCCCTTTTCTGTACCTTCTCCATTGCAAGTAGATGTTTTTTGAGATGCGGTGACCAGAATTGTACACAGTATTCAAGGTGCGGTCTCACCATGGAGCGATACAGAGGCATTATGACATTTTCTGTTTTATTAACCATTCCCTTCCTAATAATTCCCAACGTTCTGTTTGCATTTTTGACTGCTGCAGCACAGTGAACCGACGATTTCAATGTGTTATCCACTATGACGCCTAAAACTCTTTCCTGGGTGGTAGCTCCCAAAATGAAACCCATGAAACCCAACATCGTGTAACTATAGCATGGGTTATTTTTCCCTATATGCATCACCTTGCATTTATCCACATTAAATTTCACCTGCCATTTGGATGCCCAATCTTCCAGTCTTACAATGTCCTCCTGCAATTTATCACAATCTGCTTGTGATTTAACTACTCTGAATAATTTTGTATCATCTGCAAATTTGATAACCTCACTCGTCGTATTCCTTTCCAGATCATTTATAAATATATTGAAAAGCACCGGTCCAAGTACAGATCCCTGAGGGGTAGTGGGGGAGAATAAAAGACACCTGCTTTCTATGCCATCCAATGATCATACAGAAGAATAAGGGAGATCTGCATGTCATGGTAATGAGTGTCTGAATGTAATGAATGGGGTGAGAGAGAGAACTGGGGTAAAAGTAGAATCAGGAGTGAGAAAGAATTGTGCAGGTGGTGGGAGGTAGAAGAGGAAGAGTGAGACCAAGTGTGAACAAGAGGATCCTGCAGGCTGGGGGGAGAAGGAGAGAAGTGAAAGGATGGGATGGAGGAGGGGAGTGAGAGGCAAGATAGCAAAGGTAATAGCAGCAGGGCAAGAAGAGGATGGTGCAGGGACAGGGAAAGGATGGCATAGGAGAAAGCTCCCACAACTGGATAATCCCTTCATAATAACTGAACAGCTCCCTCTCTCTCCAAAAACCTTGGCCTCCGGCCCTGCATGAGTGTAAGCACCCGGATACTAAAGGTAAATACTACACCCAACAGCATTAAAGCATGCTTTTCACCCAGATGGATGCGCCGTCCCTTTTAGAATGTGCACTGAACGTGTGTGATATCATCAGCATTATATCAAATTTATATGTCACTCTCCAAATAAGAGTGGCTTATGACATCAAAATACATATCACAATATTTATGACATTTATAAGGGGGTGTAGAGAGTGAGAAGTGGGAATTGAAATCCCCACTCCTAGCAGTAGTAGGTAGACCGTGTTTGATGAGGTGCCATGCTTACCATCAGCTGCTTGATGGTTGGGTGCTCCTCGCTCTCCCGCCCAGCAGCCGGCTCCTTGTGCACAATCTCTACCCGGATGTCATTCTTGGCGGAGACCACGCCTTTCAGATCTGAGGGAAGGACAAGGAGGACAGGGTATTAACTGCAGAGACTGGGATAGGTGCAGGAGTTAAAAGGAAAGGAGTCTGGATTTATTGACAGATGCACAGCTGGGTGAGGACTGCCCTAAACATTCCTGTATCCAGCACATACCTGCTGCAGTCTTACAGATTTGGGTAGCACTGGAAGTAATTGATGCCTTTCACTTCTTAAGGCCTAGGATCAAAGGTACCGTAAGTAAAATGAATTTGAAAATTTCAGCTCTGATTCCAGTGGATGTTTCTTCTTAAAGTAAAAGCATTTATATCATGACTTCTAGTGCTGGAATAACTGTTGTCATAGATCAGTCTTTTGGCTCAAACATATAAATAGTTTTTAAAAATATATCTGCACAATTTTTTAGTGTATTTAGTATTGATGAAAGGTGCCAGATTAACAGCACTGGAAACTCGATTCATGGCTAGCTGCAATGGAAGAGCAAAAGCCCTTTATCCATTAACAGCAGGCGTGGTACATTTCGTATACCCCTGTGGATGTGCAGTAGGTGTTTTCTGGCAGCAGAGGGCATGCAGAGCCTCCTGAAGCAAGAGTTTGAATTTGATCTTGTCCAGGTAAGAAGGTAATAAAGAGTCACTGTTTCCTACTTGTCTTGAATTTGAGTTGTCACAAGAAACTATCTGGGTTATTCATCAAAATGCGTTACGGCATTAATGCATGCATTAACGGCATAACACGTGTTAATAATGCTAGCGCGTGGCGCAAATTTTTGGAAGGGGTGGGATCAGGGAGGAGTTTGGGTGGGATTTAGGAAATGAGGCGCAATATCGCACTGTGCAATAGCATAACATATGCTATTGCATGGTTTTAACACCGGAAATAACTATACCTTTTTTCCTGGCTTTAGGCTGTGTGAATTGCATTTTGCTTGTGTCTAGAGAGAGAGAACCTATCTACAAGGCCTTCATATTAGTCAAGTATTTATATCTCAATAGGAGGGCCATGTAATAGCTCGAGGTGAGATGTTGGTGGTGGTTTAGGAGCCAGTTTCTCATGTAGAGTGAGATGTATGAACAGCACAGTATACTTTGATGAAGATTTCACATCATTTGGAGTAAGGAAAGTCTCACAAAGATGAAATTGTGTACTATGTTATCTCGCCCTAGCTTGATGGGACTTATAGAGTCTCTCTCTCTCTCTCTCATGTAAAAATAGGAGTTATCGTGGGGTGCAATAAGTTTACTGCACCATGTGATACTATTGTTGCAAAGCAGTATGTTATCACATGGTACACCCCTTTTTCTTATCAATGCATTACCCCTAGATTCATCAAAATGCATTAGTATGATTGTGAACAGTAACTTTTTTGTTATCACAAAAGGGCAAGGCAAAAGGACTGAACTATATCAAGAAATGCCAACTAAACTCTTGGATTGGACTATAAATAAAGAGGTCAATATTCAAAAGGATTTATCTAACCAACATTTAAGTTAGCCAGACAAAATCTAAGATTTGAATTTCTCGACCCTCTCATTGTCAAAATTTTACCTGGGCAGGGCGTGGGGCATAACTAAAATTTATCCTGCTAGCATCGATATTCAGCACTAGCCGGATAAATTTAGCTGGGTAAGTCTGATCAGAAAAATCACTGTCCTAACTTCAGCCAAATATATTCAGCAGCACACGTATCTGGCTAAGTGCTGGTGAATATTCAAGTAAAGTTAACAGGGCAACTTTCCAGCTTACTAGTTCACTTAATATCTACCTCATACTGTTAATTCATTTTTTTTTTTTACTTTATATTTATTAAATTTATAAATTAAAGAAAGCAATAAACCTTGCTTACAGAAAAAAAGATAAATGATTATACAATATCACACAAAAGGAAAAAGAAAAATTAATAATTGAGGGAGGATAGAAAAAACTGGGAGACAGAAAGCAATAAAGAACAAAGAAACTCGCTTAACATGAGATTCTTCAGTGATACATCGATAACAATAAACTAGGCCTACTGGTTTCCAGGAGAGAAGGTCAAAACACTCCTGGAATTTAAGAAAGATTTAAGTTGCTCTGGAAGTAAAATGACAAAGCAATCATTAAGATATCTGATTACACATTTGCAGGGATATCTAAGCACAAAAGAACACCCTATAGAAATGCCTTCAGCTCTAAGAACTAGAAAATCTTTCCTCCTCTCTTGCATAGATCGAGCACAATCAGGAAAAATACGAATCATCTGCCCATGAAATAAAGAGGAAATATTCCTGAAATATCTTTTCATCACTTCACTTATATCCTGCTCAGAAATAAACGAAACAAGCAATATAGCACGCTCAATGATCTCAGTGCCTGAATTTTCAAGAAAATCTGTCAGGTTGTCAACAACATTAGGTAATTGAGGAAACTGAGACTGCTGAGTACTCGTTCTATTAACAGATAAAAGAAAATAAACTTTATGGAGTGAACCTTCTCAGGATCAAAATGAAGAGTCTCAAGAAGATATTTTCTCAAGGAGAAATAGGGAATCTCCCCCACCACTTTGGGGAAGTTCAAAAATTGAAGATTCAGATGCCTAATATGGTTCTCAATAAATTCAACTCTATGAGAAAGGTTATTCTGATCTTTAACCACAGAGGAATTGAAGGTCTGTATATCTTTAATAGCAGTCTCTGTATACAACACCTTGAATTTAGTTTCAACAAACTGAGACATAGTTAATCCCCATAGTATCCACCTTATTAGACAAAACGTCTATCTTTGTATTTCAAGCCTTCAGAGAGCTACAAAGCCTGCCAATAAGTCCCATATGGCGTCTAGCATAACGACCGCTGGCTTAACTTCTAGACAGAAGGACTCATCAGGGGGCTCTCGATGTACAAGTCCTGGAACACCAACCGGTGCCAGCTCCAACGACTCTGCCAACTCTCCCCGGTCCTCAACAGGAGAAGAGGAAGCCAATCAGGCAGCGAGAAGGTCTCCCCCAAGCCTTCAAGCAGTGAGGATGGCCATGGCTGCTCAGATACCGATCTTCCACATGCTCCCCCCCAACACGGGGGCAGACAGCACGTCATCTTGTGGTACCCTGGATTACTGTGGGACCGCGAATCTCTTAGCTGGTGGGAGACGAAGATACAGAGGATTTAGAGTGACTTCTGATGACTCAAGCACTCCTTGACCCAAAATCACAATGGAGCCTGCAGTCCCCACGTGCACTGCTGAATCGGGCATAAACAATGGAATAAACTGCTGGCCAGGTAAAAGAGGGATATCCGGAGGGAAAACCTGTACTTTTCCTTCGTTTAGATGGCACAACCACAAGAAAAACACATTTTCCCGGACTCACAAGCCATCTTGCCCTCCCATACTGTTAATTCCGATATAAATACTTCTTGTTTATCTATCTCTACGTAAAAGTATATTCTCTGGAAATAACAAACACATATGTGGAGTTCAATCTATTTCAAGTCCAGGGGCAAGATAAAGAAATATATTGTTTTCCCATATGTAGGACTTGGAGATTAGTCAGATTACTCTTGTGCCTCTCTCCCCTCAGCAGACAAGAACTCGTGCAACCAATTCATGTTAAAAAGTGAGATAAGATTACACAAGCCTCCCTCAACAACATTGCTCCACTACAGAACAGTTATAGCAGGAGCTCCATCATTGCCAGCTTTTCACCAACCAACACAGATACACATACATATATACATATACTGTCCCACTATAGAACAGGTATAGCACATGTAACCGCAGCAGTACAAGTTTCATAAACAGATACACACACACATGCATGCATGCACATACTGCATCACCACATACAGGTACAGCTCTGGTAGCAGCAGTGCAAGCTTCATTCACACACACACACAGCTCTCATATATTTTGGAGGGGCCACTACTATGGGTGAGGGGGTAATTCAGGCTTCATGTCTCTATTGAGATTGACAGTTACTACCAAATTGTGAGGACAGATACTGGGAACTGGACTGCAGCCACTAGCTTGTTTCAAGGATGCCATCAACAGGCTTTTTAAGAACATAAGAAACTGCCACATTGGGTCAGACTGAGAGTCCATCAAGCCCATCATCCTGTTTCCAATAGTGGACAATCCAGGTTACAAGTACCTCACAAGTACCCAAACACTAAATAAATGCCATTCCATTAATCCAAATGGATGCCCCATTCCTTTTAGAATTTGCACTGAACGTGTGTGGAATAAATACTGTCTATTCCCTAAATCAACTTGATTAATAGTAATTTATGGACTTCTCCAGGAACTTGTCCAAACCTTTCTTTAAGCTAACTGTTTTAACTACATCCTCTGTAAATGAATTCCAGAACTTAATTGTGCACTGAGTGAAAAAGAACTTTCTTCGGTTTGTTTTAAATTGACCTTATGAGATTGAGGAAACTACTCGACACATCTTTTCATCCTGGCTTTTGGATTTGGCCAGTAAGATATTGCTGAGATGATCAATGTTGGCCATGGCTTTTTTTGTTTTATTTTGTTTGAGAAGACTCAGCTTTTGACAAGATTATGTACATACTGTCTGTAAGTTTTGTTTTATGTTTATGGAATTAAATATGTTATTCTGTTCTGTGCTGAGAGGTTTGGAATAGCAGGTTATAAATTTTATAAATAAAAAAATGTGCTACTTGCTAACTTCATGGAGTGCCCCCCAGTTCTTGTATTATCTGAAAGAGTAAAGTCTTCTCATGATTTTATAGACCTCTATCATATCCCCCCTCAGCCGTCTCTTCTCCAAACTGAACAACCCTAATTTCTTTAGCCTTTTCTCATAGAGACAGTAATGATATTCAATCACTACTAACATGAGTCAGATCTGAACCCATAACTTAAAGGAGAATAAGAACATAAGAACATAAGAAAATGCCATACTGGGTCAGACCAAGGGTCCATCAAGCCCAGCATCCTGTTTCCAACAGTGACCAATCCAGGCCATAAGAACCTGGCAAGTACCCAAAAACTAAGTCTATTCCATGTAACCATTGCTAATGGCAGTGGCTATTCTCTAAGTGAACTTAATAGCAGGTAATGGACTTCTCCTCCAAGAACTTATCCAATCCTTTTTTAAACACAGCTATACTAACTGCACGAACCACATTCTCTGGCAACAAATTCCAGAGTTTAATTGTGCGTTGAGTAAAAAAGAACTTTCTCCGATTAGTTTTAAATGTGCCCCATGCTAACTTCATGGAGTGTCCCCTAGTCTTTCTACTATCCGAAAGAGTAAATAACCAATTCACATCTACCCGTTCTAGACCTCTCATGATTTTAAACACCTCTATCATATCCCCCCTCAGTCGTCTCTTCTCCAAGCTGAAAAGTCCTAACCTCTTTAGTCTTTCCTCATAGGGGAGTTGTTCCATTCCCCTTATCATTTTGGTAGCCCTTCTCTGTACCTTCTCCATCGCAATTATATCTTTTTTGAGATGCGGCGACCAGAATTGTACACAGTATTCAAGGTGCGGTCTCACCATGGAGCGATACAGAGGCATTATGACATTTTCCGTTTTATTCATCATTCCTTTTCTAATAATTCCCAACATTCTGTTTGCTTTTTTGACTGCCGCAGCACACTGAACCGACGATTTCAATGTGTTATCCACTATGACACCTAGATCTCTTTCTTGGGTTGTAGCACCTAATATGGAACCCAACATCGTGTAATTATAGCATGGGTTATTTTTCCCTATATGCATCACCTTGCACTTATCCACATTAAATTTCATCTGCCATTTGGATGCCCAATTTTCCAGTCTCACAAGGTCTTCCTGCAATTTATCACAATCTGCTTGTGATTTAACTACTCTGAACAATTTTGTGTCATCTGCAAATTTGATTATCTCACTCGTCGTATTTCTTTCCAGATCATTTATAAATATATTGAACAGTAAGGGTCCCAATACAGATCCCTGAGGCACTCCACTGTCCACTCCCTTCCACTGAGAAAATTGCCCATTCAATCCTACTCTCTGTTTCCTGTCTTTTAGCCAGTTTGCAATCCACGAAAGGACATCGCCACCTATCCCATGACTTTTTACTTTTCCTAGAAGCCTCTCATGAGGAACTTTGTCAAACGCCTTCTGAAAATCCAAGTATACTATATCTACCGGTTCACCTTTATCCACATGTTTATTAACTCCTTCAAAAAAAGTGAAGCAGATTTGTGAGGCAAGACTTGCCCTGGGTAAAGCCATGCTGACTTTGTTCCATTAAACCATGTCTTTCTATATGTTCTGTGATTTTGATGTTTAGAACACTTTCCACTATTTTTCCTGGCACTGAAGTCAGGCTAACCGGTCTGTAGTTTCCCAGATCGCCCCTGGAGCCCTTTTTAAATATTGGGGTTACATTTGCTATCCTCCAGTCTTCAGGTACAATGGATGATTTTAATGATAAGTTACAAATTTTTACTAATAGGTCTGAAATTTCATTTTTTAGTTCCTTCAGAACTCTGGGGTGTATACCATCCGGTCCAGGTGATTTACTACTCTTCAGTTTGTCAATCATGCCTACCACATCTTCTAGGTTCACCGTGATTTGATTCAGTCCATCTGAATCATTACCCATGAAAACCTTCTCCATTACGGGTACCTCCCCAACATCCTCTTCAGTAAACACCGAAGCAAAGAAATCATTTAATCTTTCCGCGATGGTCTTATCTTCTCTAAGTGCCCCTTTAACCCCTCGATCATCTAACGGTCCAACTGACTCCCTCACAGGCTTTCTGCTTCGGATATATTTAAAAAAGTTTTTACTGTGAGTTTTTGCCTCTACAGCCAACTTCTTTTCAAATTCTCTCTTAGCCTGTCTTATCAATGTCTTACATTTAACTTGCCAATGGTTATGCTTTATCCTATTTTCTTCTGTTGGATCCTTCTTCCAATTTTTGAATGAAGATCTTTTGGCTAAAATAGCTTCTTTCACCTCCCCTTTTAACCATGCCGGTAATCGTTTTGCCTTCTTTCCACCTTTCTTAATGTGTGGAATACATCTGGACTGTGCTTCTAGAATGGTATTTTTTAACAATGACCACGCCTCTTGGACATTTTTTACTTTTGTAGCTGCTCCTTTCAGTTTTTTTCTAACAATTTTTCTCATTTTATCAAAGTTTCCCTTTTGAAAGTTTAGCACGAGAGCCTTGGATTTGCACACTGTTCCTTTTCCAGTCATTAAATCAAATTTGATCATATTATGATTACTATTGCCAAGCGGCCCCACCACCGTTACCTCTCTCACCAAGTCCTGTGCTCCACTGAGAATTAGATCTAAAATTGCTCCCTCTCTCGTCGGTTCCTGAACCAATTGCTCCATAAAGCTATCATTTATTCCATCCAGGAACGTTATCTCTCTAGCGTGACCCGATGATACATTTACCCAGTCTATATTGGGGTAATTGAAGTCTCCCATTATTACTGCACTACCAATTTGGTTAGCTTCCCTAATTTCTCTTAGCATTTCACTGTCCATCTCACCATCTTGACCAGGTGGACGGTAGTATACCCCTATCACTGTAGTCTTCCCTGATACAAAAGGGATTTCTACCCATAAAGATTCAATTTTGTATTTAGTCTCATGCAGGATGTTTATCCTGTTGGACTCTATGCCATCCCGGACATAAAGCGCCACACTTCCTCCCGACTGCTCCTCTCTGTCATTGACTGTATAACCTTCAGAGGATTCCCTCCAGCCATCCACTCCCATTTAATGATATATTTAATTAATTTATATAGGAAGCAACTTTTTCATGTGTGCTTTTGAAAATAGTAAGCAGCATACAGCATACAGATAATGCTTTTTTAACACACAGGACCTGGATTTGACTCAGTCCTTCAAACTTTGTTTCCTGTAGTAGGTTCCACTTCCAGGGCTGGATTGTTTGCCTGTTAGTTGCTCCTAGATGCAGCAGCTGAGGTGTAATCCGAGGATGCAAGATCTGTGTGAGGAAGAGGTGCTTCACCTCCTTCTTGCTGCAATTGGCAGTCTGTGGGGTCTGTCCCACGGACCACTACTCTTATTTCCAGCTCAGGCCTCCCAGGACATCCAACAACATGGCTATCCTCCCCAGCTCAAGCACACCAGCCCGCTGCAGCGCTGCTAGGTTGATGTTGCCACTGCAGAGAGGCCAACACCACCATTACCGCTCACTAGGGAATCCCTTAGGCGTACACGCACCCGACCTGTGCATATTTAAAGGGTCCATGGTGGGAATCACTCCGCGGCACCCTCACATGATATCATGGAACCACCAGTATTTAAAGCCTGCTAGAACACCTCTCCAGTGCCTCGGCAATAGGTTGACTCCTTTGGAGTAGTACTTTGCCTCTGCGTTCCTGGTCCTAGTGCCTGATGCTTGCTTCTTAGTTTCTGATTCTGCTGTGTGTTCCTCCTGAGTTCCTGTGTCCTGTTCCTGGTTCTTGGGTAGTCTGGTTTGTCTTCTGAGTTTTTGTCTTTGTGGTCAGTCTCCCCTTCATCTCCATCTCATCTTGCTCCTGTGGTTCCTTGTCCTCCCTCCTCCATTTCATTCCTTGTCTCATCAGACTGGACTGCTGGCCAAGTGTGTGATATGATCTGTGGCTCACTTGCTAACATGGTTACTAAGCAGGGGCCATGGGGGGAACTACAGGGCAGAAGCTTAAAAAAAAAATCATTTAACAATAACGTTTCATTGGCATGGGATGATTATTTCTGCTTTAATTGAACACCATCCAATATATATCAGAGCTGGAGAACAGAGAGAGAGAAAGACATGAGGACAAAAGAGAAAGAAACTATGATGGAGACATGGGATAAAAAAAGACCGAGAGTGTACAAAGTCAGGAGATAGACTCAATGACTAGGATAGAAGAAAGCCATGATATCTGGAGGAATGGGGGGAAAGATAGGGACTGAAGTGGGAAAAACTGGAAATGGGATTAAGGTTGGAAGAAATCTGTTGGAAGTTAAGTGACCCAACAAAACTGCAGGGAGCAAGTGATGGGTGGGGGGAACTGGGAAAAGAAGACAAATGTCCATTATATTTTTAGTACAGATTATATAGTGTTTCATCTCTACAACAGATAATTAAAGATGGTAAATACATTGTAAACCACAATAGTAGATAGTATAGTGCTGATTAAGTTCATGGAACCTTGTCTTAGCTGGCTCAATAGATGAGATGGTATAGATCTATTGTGCCAGCTACGACAAAGTTCCATGAACTTAATCAGCGCTATACTATCTATTATTGTGGTTGTCACCATTTTTCTGTATACCGCTCATTGTCTCCACTTCTCATTAGCCAAATGCATTGTAAACCCATGTTAAGGGTTTGAGCTTCACTCTGGAGTCTATGATGTCACTGGAAGCCTTAACTGTAATTACAGCTCCATCCTTGGTGACTTCCTGTTCCTCACCAAGTTACTGCCACCTTTATGCTCTGTATTATTCTTTTTTTTTTTTTTTTTTTATAATTCAAATACTACTGAAAAAAGTATTTGGAACAACAGGCGTCATCCCGCATTGCAATCATACAACGATATACGAAATGCAGTACAACATGTAAGCGCTCATAAACTAGAACATTAGCTCAGTTCTGAAATAAGTCCCAATCCCCCCAACCCTCTCTCAACCCCCCACACCCCACATTCTTTAAAATAAAACCAAAGATTACAGAAGCCTCCATTCTACCACACCTATGGCATTGATGAATCTTTTTCAGACAGCCTTTGTACATAAGGATTCCAAATTTAGTTGAACCACTGCAACAAATCTTTCTTATAAGCAGTACATTTCCCCATAAAATAAACTCTCCCCAACTGAGAACACACTAAAGGTAAAGAAGGCAAAAACGGTGTCTTCCACCAATAAACCAGATCACAACAGGTGGCTATTTTGCAAAAATAGGGGTTTGCTCAAGTGTGCCAATATTAGGAACTAGAGCTCATAACAAAAGAATTTAGGGTGTTTTTGGAATTTTAGCCCTGAGAATACTAGAGGTGCAAGCTATCAGTTCCTCCCAATATTTACAGACCTTAGGGCAACTCCACCATATATGGAAAAGAGATCCTGTTTCCCCAGATCCACGCCAACATTTATCATCAATAACAGCATATAATCTGTGCAATCGTTCAGGAGTGAGATACCTTCTAAATAGCAGTTTATATCCATTTTCTATCAAAGGTGAGGAGAATAGTTGATTGTGATATAGAAGTAATAGCCCCAAGATGTCTCATCTATAATGTCCCCCAAATCATTCTCCCATGCTAGTATTCATCTAAGTTTTACCTTCAATTTCACATGTAACACAGCATATATTTTTTAAATGGTCCCACTCATTTTATCAGCTTTACCAGCTTTATCAGCTATTGAGAAATTTGATTGGATCCCTTCCTGGTGAAGAAAATGAACCGCTTGGAGATAAGGGGACCAATCCCTCATACCCAAAGGGTGCTTCCCTCTCATGAAATTGAAAGAAACAACACCCCTTTCCTCCTAAAGCTCCCACACTTGGTAACCCCCAGATTTTGCCAATGCTGCCAAATAAAACTAAAAATTCTCCTTTGCCACAATTTTAAGTCTTTTTCTGGAATTTACACTGGTAGAGGTTGGAAAAAATTGCATAAACAAGGTAGTATATTCATCTTGACAGTGGCGATTCTGCACCTAACCTACTTAGCTAAGTCTTGAGAAAGCTTCCTCAATAGATTATCATAATTCAACTGATACAGTCAATCATGAGAAGGGCCAATATTCACCTCCAAATACTTCACCCGGTCTTTAGCCCATCTAAATGGAAACTGTCCCCTTAAATGATCAACTTGCTTATTCGCTAGTGTGAGATTCAGTATTTCCAATTTTTCCTCATTCATTTTAAATCCAGATGCCCTGGGGTTGTGAAGGGCTCTCATTGGGCTCCCTGTTGCCTTCCTTCCCTCCTGGAAAATTGTGGCTGCTTGGCTTTCCTTTCTCAGAGGAGGAGATAACTTTGAGCCCTAAAGATCACAATCCTCCTCCAGCTCCGGGTTCTCAGATGACCATGTCTATTGTCCACCTTGGAACTGGATCTGGGTTCAAGATATGAATCCAGGTACTGGGGTACATTTGGTTGGACAAGATACAGTTTCTTCATTAGATTTTGTTTGGTGGGCCATTGTTTGTTTGGCTTTTTTCTTGTAAAAAAAAACTCAGTAAAAATCTAGATGATTTTTCCCTGTCTGCAAATTGGTTGCTGAACAATCCTTGATGTTAGGCCATGAAGAGAGGCTCAAATCTTGGTGATTTGGCTAATCAGGAATTCAGATCTGTTTGTATTTCAGATTATACAAATATGAAAAGACACTTAGAATTCATGGAGAACAGCTCAAGATTTCTTAATTTACGTTTTATGAATTTTCCTTATTCCTGTTATTAGCCCTAAACAGTTAATTATTCAATACATGAAAGAAATTGTGGGTATTTCTGATGAGCATATACCACATATCTCTAAGCTTTGTTATGTTTCTAATGTTTCTTCAAGGGATGAGCCTGGTACTTCTGTTCTCCAGTCTGATTCCTTCAAGTTAACTAATTTTCTTGAACAATGTAATGATGTTATTAATGATTGTACTACTCTTTTGGTCTCTTGCTCTTCTGAAGTTGATAAAAATTTAATTATTAGGTTATTCTTTAGTAATAAAGATGCTCTGTTTATGGGGCATAAAATTTGGATTTTCTTCTGATGTTTCTAGAGACAGACACATAAATCTTTTTCAGTTAAAAAAACATTGTTCTGAGTTTAGGAGGTGAGTTTTGTGTTCATTATCCTGGTAAATATCATATTGAATTAGATTGGAGCAAAAATGTTTTTTTTGTTTTTTTTTAATTAAGCCAGTTCATGATATTATTAGACAGCAGATCAGTGTTGAATCCTGCCTCCACCCTAGAGCCTAATTAAGTTTGCAGTAGAGCGATCATAAGTGTATAATTTGAGTCAGATTTTCTTTGTGTATCTTTTTAGTCTATTCCTTATAGTCCTTCATTTTTTTTTTTTTAATTTGAACCATTTTCATATTGCCCCTGCTTCTGTAAACTGGTGCGTGTAACATATGTGCACCACTTTGCTGTGAGTGAGTGAGAGAGAGACTCTTTATAAGGCTCAGTTTGATACTGTATATATGGACCATTGTAAGTGGGCACTTTGATTCAGGGGTGAGTTTTTGGATAGTGGGTTGGGGTTAGAGAGGGGTGGTGTTACAAACACATTCAGAGGTATACATTGTAAAATTGACATCATTGAAGAATTTTTTACCTTATAAGTGATGAAAATTCGAACAATTCGAGTTGATTTGTACACTGCAGTGTCTGCTATAAAATCAACTCCTTTTCATTTCTCTCTCTCTTGATGTTCACTGGACTCCTGCACCTAACGAGGAGCTGTAGCAAAGTGGCACATAAGATATGTGCGTATAGCTGCAGGCGTTTGTGAAGAATATTTTATAACCTACATGCATAGGTTATAAAATAGCATGTATTTTTTGCGCGGTGAGATAAGTGTTTATAGACGCGTGCGCAGCCCTTTTAAAATCTACCTGTAAGTAACCTGCTGCCATTTGGGTTGATCCTCTCTGCTACAAGAATTAGTAGTTGCAGTTACAAGAGCCTAAGGATGTTTAACCATCATGACAGCAGCCTGTAGTATTTTTGCAGCTTCAGTGATCGTCTTAACTCAGAAGGAAACACCACTGATGGTAAAAAGCAGGCCAAATGGAAGCAACCATGTACATAGTAACATAGTAATGACTAGGGATGTGAATCGTTTTAGGACGATTAAAATTATCGTCCGATAATTTTAATATCGTCTTAAACCGTTATGGAACACAATACAATACAGATTCTAACGATTTATCGTTATAAATCGTTAGAATCGTGAGCCGGCACACTAAAACCCCCTAAAACCCACCCCCGACCCTTTAAATTAAATCCTCCACCCTCCCGAACCCCCCCCCCCCAATAACTTAAATAACCTGCGGGTCCAGCGGCGGTCCGGAATGGCAGCGGTCCGGAACGGGCTCCTGCTCCTGAATCTTGTCGTCTTCAGCCGGCGCCATTTTCCAAAATGGCGCCGAAAAATGGCGGCGGCCATAGACGAAAAAGATTGGACGGCAGGAGGTCCTTCCGGACCCCCGCTGGACTTTTGGCAAGTCTCGTGGGGGTCAGGAGGCCCCCCACAAGCTGGCCAAAAGTTCCTGGAGGTCCAGCGGGGGTCAGGGAGCGATTTCCCGCCGCGAATCGTTTTCGTACGGAAAATGGCGCTGGCAGGAGATCGACTGCAGGAGGTCGTTCAGCGAGGGTTCCGGCGCCTCGCTGAACGACCTCCTGCAGTCGATCTCCTGCCGGCGCCATTTTCCGTACGAAAACGATTTGCGGTGGGAAATCGCTCCCTGACCCCCGCTGGACCTCCAGGAACTTTTGGCCAGCTTGTGGGGGGCCTCCTGACCCCCACGAGACTTGCCAAAAGTCCAGCGGGGGTCCGGAAGGACCTCCTGCCGTCCAATCTTTTTCGTCTATGGCCGCCGCCATTTTTCGGCGCCATTTTGGAAAATGGCGCCGGCTGAAGACGACAAGATTCAGGAGCAGGAGCCCGTTCCGGACCGCTGCCGTTCCGGACCGCCGCTGGACCCGCAGGTTATTTAAGTTATTTGGGGGGGGGTTCGGGAGGGTGGGGGATTTAATTTAAAGGGTCGGGGGTGGGTTTTAGGGGGTTTTAATGTGCCAGTTTTTCGATTTTTCGATTTTTCGATTTTTAACGATTTTTCACGATATTTTACCCCCCCAAACGGCAACAATACGATTCCCTCCCCCTCCCAGCCGAAATCGATCGTTAAGACGATCGAGGACACGATTCACATCCCTAGTAATGACAGCAGAAAAGGACCAGATGGCCCATCCAGTTTGCCTAGCAAGCTTCTTATGGTAGTATCTGCCGCTCTGTGCAGATACCCCCAAGCCTTATCATAAAGTTTGTATATATTTACTATCAACCAAAACCAAGCAACTATCAAACCCATATATTATTGCTAGCAACATTTTTACTGGGTGAGGAGCCTTCTTGATAATTTAGACAATGCTGTTTTTTGGGACTTAACTGTGGAAGCCATCCTGTGCTTTTTCCCTTATGTCTGCGTGACACCCTAGATCTATATCTGATGCTTTCCTTCCTAAGCGTAGGGACAATATGTTTTCTCTCCTCTTGTGAATTGTAATAGGGGAGAGACTGTTATAGATTTTCAAAGACTAACCTTGCTACTGTATGGATCCTAGCTTTCTAGATAGAGATAAGATTGAATACGTCATATGAAAGTTGTGGAAACATGCAACTATATCACACGGGACATTCTTTCGTGGTGAGCCCAATGAACTATGTGCTCTGTCTATAATAATCTCACTAACCTGCTACACCTCCTCATTGGTCGCTAAAACCGCATTACAAATACTGTTTATCAAAAGCATGCAGTTAGTATATTCAGGGCCTTCAGGGATCCCTCTCAAGTGGAGATTTGTAGATCAGCGGAATACAAATTTTATAAATACATTACACCGGTAGGATCTATTCTCGAGGTCCTCCATTTTCTGACTGATCTCCAACTGGGCTTGTTCGAACTACGCTACCGATTTCTAGCATTGAGCAAGAGTGAAAGCTTATTTATCCAGTCTTGTTTTGCCCTCTTTGACTCTCCTTCCAATGTCCATTAAATCACCTCACAGCTCAGACACTCTATCCAGGATTTCCATATGTATATTTATTATGTCTGACTAAAGACTGCAAAACTATTCTTGGAAGTCCACACAGGTGAGGATATCACTAGTATGCATTTTCGATGCATTACCAGCCACTCCTTGATCTATTTCAGAAGGCCCAAAATCAAACTCCTCAGTGGCCTCCGGGATTCCTTCAGGCACTGTGCTATTCCCTGAAAAAGAAAACTTGAGTCTACTGATTTCTTTCTATATGACATCAAAGAGGTGGGTATAATATTAGTCTCGCTCAGATGTGTCAGAAAAAGCCAGAAGAGAAGCTAAAGCTGAGAATTTAAATAGATGGAGCAGGGAGCTCAAGAATTAAGCTGCCATTTAGTGTGATGATGTCAATTTCTCCCTGCCCTATATAATTCTACAGTGTATACAGGCATCAAGGAGCAAAAACCTATTTTAGAACAATTATTTGACATTTTAAACAATATAATTGATTTTCCCCTTTTTTTTTTTGGTTTTATTTCATTCTAGAGGAGAGAATGAAAAATGATCTAAGTAAGCTTAAGGAGTGATCACAGGTTTGGCAACTGAGATTCAATGCCAAGAAGTGCAGAGTTATGCATCTGGGGTGCAGAAATCCAAAGGAGCTATACATGATGCGAAGTGAGAGATTGATGTGCACAGCCAGGAAAGAGACCTCAGAGTGATAGTAACAGAATATCTGAAAGCAGCAAAGTGATGTGACAAGGTGGTGGCTAAGGCCAGACGAATGCTGAGCTACATCAAAAGAGGCATAACCACCAGGAAAAAGGAGGTGATATTTCCCCTGTACCGGTCATTGGTGAGGCCTCATCTGGAGTGCTGTGTTCAGTTATGGAGACTGTAACTTAAAAAGGATAGAGATAGATCGAAGCAGTCCAAAGAATGACAACCAAAATGGTGTCTGCATCAAAAAACCATATGAGATGACACTGAAGGACCTAAATATATCCTTCTGGAGGAGAGAAAGGACAGCGGAGATACATTTAAATACTTGAAGGGTATTAATGATGCATGGGAATCAAGCCTTTTCCAATGGAAATAAAACTTAGAAGCTCCAATGGGTGAGACTCAGGAACAATGTCAGGAATATTTCTTCATGGAACGGATGCTGGATGCATGGAATACCCTCCTGAAAGAAGTAGTTGACAAGAAAGAATTCAAAACAGCTTGCGATAAACACAGAGGATCCCAGTGGCTAAAGTTATGGAATTGAAAATAAGTGATAAGCTGCATTGGGATAAGCTGCACGGAGTGGCAATTACTACCTTTAACAGATGGCATGAAGCAGCAGTTATCTCCGTTAACAGAATAAAAATAAATAAATTAAAAAAATAAATTAAGCTTGCTGGACAGACTGGATTGATAACTTGGGCCTTTTTCTGTGTCATTTACTATGTTACTATATTAGGAGATACTTTTCATTTAAAAAATGATTCCTATTTTTGGCTGTGACCATGAACTTAAGTAAATCAGGGATGCTGCTGGGCTGATCATCAGAACACAATGTAGGCATCTTACAGACGTGTCCACACCCGGGAACTTTTAAATTCTAGTCACCCTGAGATTGCTGTTGATTAGCATGGAGGGGTCAAGAGGAGAAGTAATACATATCAGCTTTCTTTCTTCTACCACCCACCTTGCATACACTAATCGACACTCTTTCTCTCTCCACCACCACTTTTCCCCTTCAAGGATGACCCTAGCATTCTTCCTTTCCTGACCTCAGCATTCTCTTTCCTCCAACCTCTCTCCAATAAGTTACAGCTCCTTGACTTGGACTTGCTCACTTTACTCTCAGCTGAGTCCCAAGTACTGGAATCACAGCTTGAAACTGAGCTGTGTCTTTTGCAGTCCCTTTTCTCCAGTTTCTCCCCACATGTTGCCTGCAGTATCTATTCAGGTTCACCCCTCCCTTCCTGTTTTTTGCAGACTGCCTGATGAGGAGTAACTGGATCATTAAACAGAGAGGCTCAGAACTTTCTAATGTTTCCCCCGAGACCTGGCAACAAATTCCCAGAATCTCTAGGTGAAACCTGGAGAACTTTGTTATGTGTATGTTGTATGATCATGGCATTAGAAGCTGGGAAGTAAATGCAGGGAAGGAGAATTTTAAATCTAGGGAATAAACCTGCCCTATCTTAAATTCTAAACGAGTTACAAAACACAACATTCATAAAATACAAAAACCACAATACTAATATTAGACAATTTAATGTTTATTCATTAAATCATTAACATCAAATGAAATAATTCAAGATATATGAAAATTACTACAACATCAATACAAGTAATAAAAAGGAAATAGAATGGTAAATCATAACAAGCCCACATAAGGGGGAGAATACCTAGCAGAGAAGCTGGGTGAAAAATTACATTTACATATTGAACCCACTTATATCTCCATATTAATCAGATACAACACCTACTTATTTCCTTCAGTCTTATAAAAAAGAAAACACTCTAGATGGAGAGGATAAAACATTACAAATTGATTATTCTAAAAAGAAACTAAATACTTGCAAGGGTATTTAAGAAAGAAAAGTAGCAGCTATATCTAATACTTTTTGCCATTAAGAAAGAAATTGTTTCCTACGGACTTGCATTATCCAGGAAACATCAGGAAAAACTTTAATCTTTTTACCCCAGAAAAGGAAATTTTCATAGGAAAAATATTTCTTAAAGATCAGGTCTTTATCGCATTTAGAGCAAATGGTCACAATTAAGCTAGCTCTTGCTGACATATGATCAACAGAAGACTCTAAAAAAATTAGACACCCCGGGCCGGATTTTAAATGCCCTGCGCGTGTAAATCCGGCCGGATTTACGTGTGCAGGGCCCTCGTGTGCTGGCGCGCCTATTTTGCATAGGCAACTAGTGCGCATACAGCCCCGGGACGCGTGTAAGTCCCGGGGCTTCGTAAAAGGGGCGGGGAGGGGCAGGACCGGGGTCAGGGGCGGTTTGGGGCGAGACCGGGGGCGTGGCGCCGGCCCGGGGGCGTGGTCAAGGCCTCCGGACCAGCCCCCGGGTCGGGTGATGGCGAGCTAGCAGCCCACTGGCGCGCGCAGATTTACGCCTGCTTTCAGCAGGCGTAAATCTGGCAACAAAGGTGGGGGGGGGGTTTTTAGATAGGACCAGGGGGGTGGGTTAGGTAGGGAAAGGTGGGGGGAGGGCGAAGGAAAGTTCCCTCCGAGGCCGCTCCGAAGCCGCTCCGATTTCGGAGCGGCCTCAGAGGGAACAGGCAACGCGCACCGGGCTCGGCGCCCGCAGGTTGCACAAATGTGCACCCCCTTGTGCGCGCCGACCCCGGATTTTATAAGATACGCTTGTATCTTATAAAATCCAGCGTACTTTTGTTCACGCCTGGTGCGCAAACAAAAGTACGCGCTCGCGCAAAATTATAAAATCTACCCCCCCAGGACTATCCAAAACTAAACTATCTAATCCATCCTCTTTAACCTGCAATAAGTTTTTCCTTGGTAAATAAATCTTTGATAAAACAGGAATTTTCGAATCTCATTAATATATTTCTTGATTATTCTCTATTTCCAATTGATTATGGATATATAAACTAGGGATGTGCATTAGTTTCATCCATTTCATACGTTTCCTATACAAGCATGTAATATGAAACGTATGAAACATATGAAACAAATGCACATCTAATTGGCATGTAATGGGAAACGTATGAAACGAATTAAATGAATGAAACGAATGCACATCCCTAATATAAACTATCCTTAACATGGGATGCAAATGTAGCCTGGAGTGTAACCACTTAAGATGGTATACCTGCCATAATGCCTTCAAAATTGTGAAGTTTAGTCTCAAATTCCTCCATCTTGAGTCTCGTCTCTGAAGAAAAATTACAAAGCTGAAATACTGACTGGGAGAAGATATGATCTAATTTAGCAATTACCTCCAAATATCCAATAAAGTAACATTCTCAGGTCCCACATAACCTCCTGTAACTCCCACAGAAGGGGGAACCACTGCTGGAAGAGGGACTGATGATGATTTGGAAACAGGAACCTCAGTAGATTGATTAATTCCTTCAAAAAACCCCAGGTGTCTTACTTGAGTATTGGATGTGTGGATCAATGTATCCAAGTCCAAGGATTCAGGTACATAAGTAGACTAACCTTGTGGTTGGGGTGATGGTGGGTTATTGCCTGAACTTAAGGATATCCCCAGAGAAAAGTTCTCCAAACTTAAATCTTCAATAGGCAGTTGAGATGATCAAACATGTATCACCTTGAGTTTTCAACGAGGATAGTGAAGTTGTAACTAATTTGCTCTTCCTCTTCCTTTCCATCAGAACCTGCTCGCCAATGGCTATGCATCACAGGGCCTTTATTAAAATGGAAAGATATCACTGGCTGATTATGTTACTGGAGCCGCAGGAAGATAGGAAGGGAAATTGTGCCTCATTGTTAATTCTCATGCCAGCTCTCATCCCATATAAGTGGCAGGCACACACAACCAATGACACTTCCAGTGTCCCCTTGAACTCTCTGCTGGCTCTCCTGAAATGTGCACCACAGGGCCTTTGTTTAAATCGAAAAATATCGCTGGATGATGACATCATGTGTTGCGGGAAAAGAAGAAAGGAAACTGTACCTTATTGTTAATTTTCACGCCGCTCTCACCAGATACAAGCAGTAGGCTCACATAGCTGACATTTCCAATATTCCCTTGCATGTTCTGCTGGCTCTCCCCAGGATATAAATATTTTAAACATTAAACATGAGCTGGAAAAAGGTAGTGAAGAGTGAGGTTATGAAATTTGCAAATGACAAAAAAATTATTCAGAGATTATGAACCGACTGTGGGAAACTGTGAGATGACCTTGCAAGACTGGGGGATTGGGTGTCTAAATATCAGATGAAATTTAATGTGGACAAATGCAAAGTGAAGCATATAGGGAAGAATAATCCAAACTATAGGTACATGATGCTGGGTTTCATATTAGGCATCGCCACTCAGGAAAATAATCTTGGAGTCATTGTGAGCAATACTTTGAAATCCTTGGCCCAGAGTGCAGTGGCAGTCAAAAAAGCAAATAGAATATTAGGTATTATTAGGAAAGAAATGGAAAAGATGATATCATAATGCCTCTGTATTAATCTATGATGTGACCACACCTGAGTACTATGTGTAGTTCTGGTTGTCCTATCTCAAAAAAGATATAGACTCAAAAAAGATATAGAGGAATTAGAAATGTTAGAGAAGGGCAATCAAAATGATAAAGGAGATGGACTGGCTCCTCAGTGAGGAAAGGTTAAACAGGTTAGGGATCTTTAGCCTGGAGAAGAGACAGCTGAGAGAAGATAAGATAGAGGTCTATAAAATATTGAGTGGAGTGGAATGGGTAAACAAAGAATAATTATTTACCCTTACAAATAATACTAGGACTAGACATTCCTCTTTTAAAATTATATATAGCATAATTAAAACAAATCGGAGAAAATATTTTTTTCAGTCAGTGCACATTTAAACTGGAATGTATTGCCAGAGGATGTAGTAAAAGCAGTTAGCATAGCTGAGTTTAAAAAGGGCTTAGAAAAGATCCTGGAAGAAAAATCCATAAACCATTATTAGCCAGGTACACTTGGAGAAGCCACTGCTTATCTCTGGTTATGAGCAAGAAAAAATTGATCTATTCTTTGGGATTCTGCTGAATACTTGTGACTTGGATTGGCCACTATCAGAAACAGGATGTTGGGCTTGATGAACCTTTGGTCTGATCAAATATGGCATTTCTTATGTTTTTTGTAAGGGGTAATCCATATGAAGTTGGATGAAGGGTGGTTCAAAAGGAATAAAAGAAAATACTTTTCAACTAGGAGGATGATGGACATCTGGAACAGATTTCCAATGGAAGTTATAGGAGATAAAACGAGGAACAATTCAAACATGTAAGAGAGTAATTAGTGTGGTCCCTTGCTAGTGACTTCAGTGTCTCTAAGCAGACTAGATGATGGGGTAAGAGAGTAGGAATTATGGATGTGTTCTGACACATCATAGTATGAGGTGTTTTTAATAAATCTCATGAACCGACTTGGAACAGAATTCTTTTGGCATTATCTCTCCAAGGGAAAGATCTGCCTGTCCTGGGAAGGTGGCTAGGGCCCAAGAACAGGGTACCCAGGTGTTCCATGGTGAACCATTGAGACTACTGAGGAACCAGAAGGAAAATCTTTGGGATGGAGGGATCCCATTCTTCTCATTTGTCTTGGAAGATGCTTTCCGAGATTAAAAGTAGAGTTTCAAGTTGCAATCAAGAGATAATTTCCCAACAGAGCTGCTGTTTATAGGATAGCAATAGCCAGGATTTTCTGCAGAATATCAGCAAGTTCCCAGTCTGCATGAAATTTGCAGGTACCATTGGGGAAGTGCCCAGGGAGGCTCCCTTGTGAAGAGTACCTACTGCCAGGGAGCAGATTTATCAAGGATTGTGATTTTTCTTCTGGACTTTCAGGTACTGAAGTGCACTTGTCAATGGTGAACTACTTGTGGTTTTATTCCTGCAATCAAGTTTGAGTAAAAGGATTTCATTTTGAACAGCAGCCACTGTGTTCCTGTACATTTTATGTGCTGTGGTGTTGCAGAAGACCTGTTGAAAAATCCCAAGGGACTTGAAAGATTTTCATTTTCCTGCTGACAGGAGAAGAACTGAGGAGCATGGATCCAAATGTGCCCTCAACACTCTAAAGTGAGCTCCTGAGCCCAGTTAGCAAGCAGGACAGGGGCTATACATGCGTGGAACAGACTACTGTTGAGTAAGACAGCAGACTAAGCAGGCCTAAATGAGCACACTTGGGTTTACCATGTGGTCCTTATCTGCCAACCTGGGGTTCCAGAAAGGGATAAGAAGGGGTAAGGGCCAGCCCAGACAAGGAGCTTACAGCCCCAGTCTGGCTAGACCTTCTTGACTGGTTGGAAAGAAAGGCACTTGGCAGTTGCCCCCTCTGAAAATTACTATTTCTCTCTATGCTACCCCATAGAAAAATGTTTGGAACGGCTGCTGATGCCAACATCTATATTTCTATATCTTGAGGATTCTCGCTGCTGTCTGAATCCTGTGCTGACCAGTTTCTCCTTGCCACTTTATTCTTAAAAGATGCAAAAGCAAAATAAATGTAACCTCTCAAGACACTGTGAGAATAGGCCCCCAGCTTCTCGCCTGCTGAACAATTTTCCTGAAATTAAATTGGCCTCTCCTCCGGCCTTTGTGTTAGAGCAATCTATAAAAACATGGCTGGCAACAAAGGGAAAGATTAATGACTTCCCCACAACTCATTAGTTTAATACAATCTGGTAGAAGATTCAGGGATTGTTAGAAATACAAATATCAGCACCATTTCTCTTCCATGTAGCTACTTTTCTGCTTTGCATGCTGGCTTACTTGAGGCCTTCATTAGTTGAACCCAGAAGAGCCTTTATGGTCTTGGGGATTTATGAAAAAGCCCAGGAGGACCCATTAGTAGGTCACTGGCAACAAACTTGAGAAATATTCAGAACCGCATCCTATTGACTTACTTCTACCGGTGGACAGTGTATTTTCATTTAGGATAGGGAGGAAATTTTCAGCAGCCCACATATGCCTGAAGTCTGCATGTAGAAAGTACACCCAAACTGACCTGAATTTTCAAAGCAGACTTATGCATGTAAGTCCACTTTGAAAATTCTTGGGTGTGCAGGAAAACAGTAGCAACATAAACACATGCATTTACACCTCCTCAGGAGCAGGTGCAAATCAAAAGTGTGGGTGTAAATTGTTTCCCTGCCTCAACTCTGTCCACTGGGCAGCCTCTTTGAAGTGCACAAAAAAATATGCAAATTGTTTTTGTGGGTACTTTTAAGTGCACAACCTCCCAGGCAATTTTCATAAGGCCATTTACACACATAGAACTGGGTTTTATGCACATGTGGGCCCTCCTTGGTCCAGACTATGAATTACCCCTATGCTTGGGGTAGGGAGTACCACATGAGAAAGTATATTTATTAATATGATTTATCTTCGGGTTCATAGCTTGAGTGGGGGATGAGATAGGGTCCCAGTCACCCCAAAACCACAATTCTGTGCCCTTCCCAAACAACCTCTCACTTGTGGCACCACAGACCAGATAAAATCATCACATCAGAATAAACAGTAATTAACCCTTTTATTAGTATTGTGTAAGCAGACAGTAAATCCAACCAGAACATTAAATGGGAAAAGTATAGTAGTGAAGTATAACAAACTTTCCAGTTTTATTTTATATCAAGCAATGCAAAAATAACCCTGGGTATGACCTCTTATGGATACTGATATGGATAGTAAAAAAATAAATAAGGAATGGTAATAGAGAAAATTAGGAGGGAAAGGCAGTGAAGTACCCAGCTTTCAAAAATTGTCTTTATCCTGAATACTCAAAAAAAAAAAAAAAAAAAAAAGGAGGGGGAAAAGATCCACCCCAATGTCACCAGTTTGTAAAGGGTGCACCCTGTCCCAAACATAAAATTGTGTGAAAAAAAAACAATCAATAAAATGAAGTCCCTCTTCATGGTGGAGCTGGCTAGATGACAAACCAAGAAGATGAGCACTGCAATGCATGGAAGGTCTCTCTCTCCTGGGGGGGGGGCTTCGCCAAATGGTTTACTTGGCACTAAACAGAGAGGTCTGGTTTCAGTTTCTTACAGAAAGACCATGGCCCACCAGTGTTTCTTTCCCAGTACCTGCCAGCAAGGGTTTATGCTTGTCTTCAGCTGAAAGACTGAAGCAGTTAAAAGGAGATACTGAATTTATGACAAAAGGAAAGGAAATAAACCTTCTCCCTTCTCTGTTAAGATACTCTCTGTACATAGTTTAGATTTATTTAACACAGTCTCTTAGGTTCCTGGGTCTGGATATGTCTGGAAAGGAAATCTCTCATTCTCTCAGCTCCTGGCTCCTCTTTCCCTTGTTGGGATTTTACATGTAACTTGTCATTGGACAAGAACAGCTGTCTGTCTCTCTATTTTCTCAGAGTGCAGACTTTTGTCTTTCCCTCTTGATAATTAGTTCTTTAAGAGAAGAACTGATTGCAGGGCTGCCAGATGCATTCCTCTTTTCCTGGCTTCCGGCTCCTGGCCGTCCCCACCCTGAAAATTGTGCCTTTTCTCCCTTAAATGGTCTCTCAACATTCCTTTGGCTTCCTCCTCTGCTGGTTATGTAGTGCCGTTCTTTGAGCAGGCTAAACAGTACAGCCCATTTCCCAACCCGCCAACACTGTCAGCACCAGATGTCAGCCCCCACAGAACACCCGTCATTCACAGGAGAGCACACAGGGGTTTTTGACGCACTTCTACACTTCTTCACCTTGGCTGCGGCAGCCTGCAGTCTTTGCAGGGCCAAAATCCCCTCCCGACAGGTCCAAAAAACATTACTGAGATCCAGTCGTAATTCGGTTCACACTGTAAAGCTCCAACGTGTAACAAGCTCATGGGAATAGGAATCTGGTCTATAGCAGTTTGCTACACACGTAAATACTGTATCTTTGAAAATGTGTCCCTAAAAGCCTAAGCACCACCCATCATCTAAATAAATTACATAATTGCTAATGTTCTCTGAGTTCACTTACTGTTTTATGTAATGGTTGTTGATGATGTAAACCGGAGTGAAGGCAGCTAGCTATACCTCGGTATAAAAAAAGCTTTAAATAAATAAACATAAAAATGATTCCCAAAAATTAAAGATTAAAAAACAGTCTCTGAACATGACAGATTGGTCTATTTACTTGTTGATCACAGTTAACAATGATTAGCCATAATAGGACAGTTCTTAGCCGATGCTTTTTGACTGTGGTTGGGAATAATTGACATTACTTGGCTTTTGCTTTCTGGCTATGGTTAGAGTAGCAGAGTAACAGTACAGGTATCATGGCCACCTAGTCACCACTGTAAAGTCAATTATTCCATCATATTAGTATTTGTTATAATCTGATCAACCATATAGCTCTTTATCAAGGGGTCAAGCTGAGCTAGTCCATTGCATACAGGGAAATGTAGACTTATTTTTTTTCAAAACCAGGACTAACTCAGTCTGACCTCTTAGGCATGGAGCTATATGGTCACCCTTGCCATAGCTGACTATAACCAATGTGAAGGTACTACATAAACACAACTGGTAAATGACTAGAGCTACCATGGCAAATCACGGTCAATCACTGGCAAACGTGACCATAGTCATCCATAGTAGAAAGGCACTTAACTCTATGATTCTGGTTTTTCTATTGTCTATATGCCCCCCACTCACTACCATCTTAGAAAGTGAAGCAGCTTACTTCTCTGTGAGCGAGCGCAGCAGAAAGCCACAATGGTAGCCATGAGGACGAGGAATGCAACTCCAGCTCCTACAGCCACCCCTATGATTACAGCCATCGGCACAGACTCTGCAAAAGAAGAACAGAGGGCAAATCAGCTGGAAGAGGGTATTCCTCCTTAGCTTTACGCATCCTATTCACTGCACACATCTGTCCAGGCCTTATCCTTTTTCAGAGGAGATAGCCCTCCTGCCTCCCCACTCTCAACTATAATGGTTTGCCCAAAACATTGAGGTGATACATGTCACCAGGAACTGGTCAAAATCACAAAAAGCCCTGTTGAACATTATCTGCCAAACCTATGCCATTTTTCCAAGGAGCAGCATCAACAAGTTAAAATCTAAGACTCCCATTGCATAGCAGTTTGAATCAGACCAGGTTTTATGGTAGGCTTCATTAGCCATAAGTTATAACTGGCAAACTGTTGCTGTAGAAAATGTCACATTGTACAGTGTGGGAGTTATGCAGAAGAAAATGCCAGAATTTAGTGATTTATCTTGGTAAAGATAAATGATGTTGGAGTTCTGAGTCTTTATTGTAGCATTAAACAATTTTATATATGTTACAGAGAAATAACATTGCTATATTCCCTTAAAAGAGTTGTCAAAATAATGCTACATATCTAACACAGAGGCTAATGTACTAAAGTGCACAAAATTTCACAAAGTCCACTTCTCGTGTAAAAATAACAATTTGTGTGAATGGGTTGGGCTTAAGCGCACAACTTTTCATTTTTTATGTATAAAGCAGGCTTCATCAATTTTTTTTTACTTCACATGTAAGTTTACTCTTGCAAAATGTTATTAAAAATCAAAGTTAGTGTGCTGCTGTGATATAAATTCTTGCAAAGCAGATCATTAAGGGTTTGATTTACTAGGCATTTTTCCCATAGACATAGAATGGGAGAAAAGCCCTAGTAAAACAGGTCCTAAATATGTTTACAGTGCTAAAATACAAGCAAAAAGGCTTAAACAGCTCAGTTTTTGTTAAAAAGATATCTGTACCTCAATACATTTAGTTATATTCTTTGCAAAGTTGTCCATAGGAAATTTCTTTGCATAAGTTTTTTTTCTAGGCTTATATACATATGAATCCCTGCAGAAAACTTATTTGTGGGAAAAATCACAACCTTTGCATGCATTTTAATACATTGGCCTCAAACGCACAAAACACAGTGCCCAATGCACATGTTCTATCAGCATGGCATCCCTATCCACTGTAATGACACTCCATATGAGAATTATGTGAAATGCAAATATAATATTTCAGTTTAAATGTGAAAGATATCTGCTGGTCTCTTGGGGAAAAGGTGGTGGAACTCAGGAGGTGACAAGACTGAGAATCATATAGGAAAATTAGGACTATATCAATGAAATATGAAAGATAGAAAACTCAAGCTGAGAGAAGGTGAAACTGGCCCACAAAATGGCAGATTGACCCAAATTACTACAGTCACTAGAACCTACACTCCAACTCGGATTTTCCTTGAGCTGAAGAATCAGTATGCAGCCCATGAAATGGAGGAGAAACCATTTCTGGATGAGCAGAAACCAAAACTTGTAAATTCCCAAACTATGGGCAAAAGGTAGTGCTGGTTGGTGACTCACTTTTGAGGGGCATGTAGGCATCTACCTGCTGACTAAATGAGTTGATCTGGGAAGTGTGCTGTGTGCACAATCAAAGACAATACAGAGAGATTACTGAAAATACTCAAGCCTACTGACTACTATCCAATGCTACTCATCCATATTGGCATGAATGATACTGCCAGATACCACACAGAGCATATCAAAGGTGACTTCATGGCACTGGGAGAGAGAATAATGCAGATAAGTGCACAGGTGGTATTTTTCTCAGTTCTTCCAGTCAAGAATAAAGGCCCAGGAAAAGAAACTTACATTCTTGAGATAAATGAATGGCTGCACAGATGATGTCAACAAGAGCATTTTGACTTCCTGGACCATGACATGATGATTCAATGCCTGTTGAGCAAAGAAAGGGTGCACCTGTGGAATAAGGGGCACAATGCCTTCCGGAACTGGCTGGCAAACCTATTGAGAAGGATTTGAAACTAGGATCATGAAGGATGGGTGAATAAAGCCCTAAATTAAGTAAAAGTACTCCGTTAACTGAATCTTTAGATGTTTATAGAACAATGAGAAAGAGACATCTGGAAAGCTATGTACACTAATATTCATAGTATAGGAAATAAAGTCCCAGATCTAGAAGCAGTCATAAGAAGAGGCCATTATGGATACATGGTATACAGAAAATCATGACTGGGATGTAGTTATTCTGGGCTACAGTCTATTCAGAAAGAATAGGGTAGGAGGAATCTATCTATCTATATCTATCCATTTATCTATCTATCTATACAGCAGATAGATAGATACAGATATATAATAATAATAGTAGTAAAATAATAGAACTGCAGGACTTACAAAGTAAGGAGGAGACACTGTGGGTTAATCTGGAAAAAGAGAAAAAAGGAAATGAAATGTCTATTTATACTGGTGTGATATATGGACCCATTCACACCACCGAAGTGGAAGTTTCATTGTGCAAACCAACATTGTTTGCAGTTTTATGCTTATAAAAATTCTACTGTTTGCGCAGAATCTATGGAGAGTTTAGTTTTGCTTTTTAAAATTGTGAACCCATTAAAATAAAAATATGTGGCTTGTGTGAAGGTACCTATGAAGTATACAAAGTGGCATGTCTTTGTGAACTATTGTATGTGGGGAAGACACATTGCATGTTCCATAAGTAGATAATTGATCCTGTTTCATTAGTATCTTTTGATACTCCCTTGGAACCATGCACTGCTGAACGACTGTCGGCTTTCCCCTTTGTTCTAGCCTGATTGATTTTTTAATGAGAAAGTGTCTCTTGCCTATAAAAATGAGCTGGGGTGGATGGGAGGGAGGGAAAGACAGGCCCTATACTTAACTCCCTCTGGCTTGCTTATAATCTCATACACACACAAACTCTAAAGAATATACACCACTATTTCACCTATCCCCAAACTTTTTTAAGTCCTAAGATGTCCCAAAGCAATACTTACCAATCTTTTTCAGCCACCAGCAAGATGATCTTCTCTTCTCAATGCTCTCACTGGATTGAGAGGTTTGAATTTTGACTGCCATTAGTCATACACGTCCAATCCTCTTCTGCTGCAAAGGGTGCGGGGCCTCTGGAAGCTGGGGCTGTGGAGTTTAAAGCCTGGAACACTCGCTATGGCCCCTGGAGACTTCTCCCAGAGGCTGCTGAGAACGGTATGGAGATGAGCCTTCTGGTCCTCTTCTGCTGCAAGGGCTATGGGGGATCTAGAAACTGGGGCTGTGAAGCTTGAAGCACGGATCGCTTGCTGTGACCTCTGGAATCCTCTCCCATGAGGTTGCTGGGAACAGTATGCAGATAAACCTTCCAGTCCTCTTCTGCTGTAGTAGAAGGACTTCCTTATATATTGCAGTCTATTAGGGCCATACCGATTGCTGGTCCAATAGGGAGTTGGTGTGGGCAGTTCTCCTTATCTTTTCTTCTCCTAAACTTTATCAGGATATAGTTGCAGTTTTAGAGTCTCTATAACTCTGTTGTCAAATCCTCTGGCCCTGAATGCCTGAGGTTGCGGGTTTAAATCCTGCTGCCGTTGACAGTGTCTGGCTATTCTCTGTAGTATTCTGCCAACCATAGTCCAAAGAGGTAAAACATACAGCATCACTTCCCATAGCTAAACTTGCACCAATTGATTTGTCTGCAGCTGTAAAATCAATGTACCTTCTCATTCTTGTTGCTTGCCATCAAATCCAGCACTGGAAGACCCCATTGGGAAATGATCAGCTGAAAGATGTTGCTTGACTTCTCCCAGATCTAGATTATAGTCACTGAGATAATCTGCTTGCATGAGGCCATGCCTGCTATATGAGATGCTGATAGGGCCTGCTCTGACCATGGAAGAAGAACTTCCTAGAGTCAACAGAGAAACCTGTTGACTCTAGGTGCCTCCCTGATAATTTATGTAGACTATTGCATTATCTAGCATCACTCATACTGCTTGTCCAATCAGTCTGCATACTGCAGAAATGCATGAGCCTCCAGGAGACTGATGGACCAGTTTGTCTCCTCAGGAGACCACTGCTCCTGAATTGTGAGCTTCCCATTTCTTGAGACTCATATCCGTGGTCACCACAATTCAAATTGGAGTCTGTAACTTCATTCCTTGGGTCACATGTTCTCATGTCAGCTACTAGCACAACTTTTGATTCCCTGCCCAGGAATAGACAATCTCACCATGTAATTATGGGACAGGGGATTCCACCAGGCCTTCTGGAAAGGGTGCATGTGTGCCCTGGCTCAAGGAAACAACTCCAGGGATGCTGCCATAGATTATAAAGTCTGTAGGTAAGACCACATTGATGGACAATGTGCCACCTTCAACTTTTGTATCGGACTCTATAGTTTCAGAATGCATGGCTCCAGTAGAAAAACCTTGCCCAGAGATGTCTCAAACTGAGCTCCTAGATACATCAGCTCATAAGATGGCTGCAGACTGCTCTTGGACAGATTGACCACCCATCCCACCTAAATTACTCCAAGTCACAACCAGGTTCTCCTGGCTGGATCTTGTGCAAATCAATTAATCATCCAGATATGGGTGAATCAAAATGCCTTCCCTGCATAGCGTTGCCACTACTACACCCATTACCCTTTGAGAAAGTCCTTGATGCTGTGGCTAGACAAAATGGAAATACTTGGACCTGATAATGACACCAGTGTACCCCGAAATGCAAAAACCGCTGATGCTCTTCTGGTGTTGGAATGTGAAGGTATGGCTCTGTCAGATCCAGAGAGGTGAGGAATTCTCCTGTCTGTACTGCCATGACCACCGAACACAAGATTTCCATCCTGAAATGTGTGACCTACAAGAATTTGTTGATTGCTTCAGATCAAATATTGGTCAGAATGATCCTTCTTTTTTGAGAACAACAAAATAAATGGAATAACGGCTCAAGCCCTCTTGCTCCTTCAGAACCAGAACTGCTTTTAATGTGAGTAGTCACTGCAGCATGGCTTGAATGGCAGCTCTCTTCTCACTGGAGCAACATGGAGAAACCATTTGTGTCTGAAATTGGCCACACAAACTCTAGGGCATACTTATGTCTGATAATGTTGAAAACCAAATGATCAGAAGTAATTTGGGTCCACCTCTGATAAATCTGAGAAAGGTGGCTGTCTATTTTTGGTCCTGGATGATGGACCCCCAGAACTCCATTGTGAGAATTTAGGAGTCCCACCTCCTGAAGTTCCATCCTTTCCTTGCTTTTTCACTCGAAAAGACTGAAGCTACCTAAAGGAGTGAGACCTCTGACTCCCCATTTGAATCTCCATAGGCCATGGCCATCTTCTCCAACTCATCACCATATAAAAAAAAATGTCCCTTGAAGGGCAGCTTCATCAAATTGGACTTTGAGATGGAATTTGCAGAGGAGGAGCTGCCACCACAGAAGCTACTCCCAGAGCTACCGTGCACACTAAGCACACTAAATCATAGCATGCATGTACTAAAAAGGCATATCCAGGCTCCACGGAAGGATCTTCATCTCCCAACTCCTCCTGCACCTACTAGGACAAATACAAACCTGCCTGTGCTACAATACAACAGCACATGGTGATCTGGAGGAATCTCTCCTTCCTCGAAATCTCTCACCCCAACATTAGCCTTAAAGGACTTAACCTTGTCCAGAGAGTCCTCTGACTTTCCAAGGTCTTCTTTTTCTTCTTCCTCCTCCTGCTCCTGGTCCCCCCTATTTACTTCTATCTCTTATCCCTTGAAGAGGAGGATACCTGGAAGAGCAGGCTCCTGGGGACTGTGGAATAGGCTCAGATGCTCGAGCCACATGTGGGACCTCCTGGGATATACAAAAGATCTGCAAACCTTTAAAGAACCCCACCCACGAAAGGGCAGATAAATCCATCCCAGGGGAGCAAGTAATGCTATGCTAGTACACACCTCTATGGGATTCAGAGGAACAGTGAACAAAGGAGGAAGATTAGCTCTCCTCTTTCTAAGGAGGTCCCTAGCTGTCCCCTCTCAGCCTTGTGGGGGGTTCCTCCACCTGCTCCCTAGACTGGGACCTTCCAGCCAGAGCAAATTCCCTTGTGGAGACTTCTCCCTTGGCCGTGGTGCACTTATGGCATAATTGCAGATAGTTTCCTGCCTCACAGACCTCATGTTGCAGGCAGAACACAGTGTGGGTCTTTTCCTGTGCTGATTGCCTGGCACCATTATTTTTTCCCTGCACCAAATGGTCCAAAGTGCAGCAGAGCTAAAATTCCGGCACTGCTCTCTCTCTCTGCCTGAGCCTCTCTGCTCAAAAATGCACTGAAATGCTGCAATCATGCTCTAAGCTATGATTCCTTCCACATCAGAGCTCCGTGTTGCTTGCAGCTGCTTGGTCAAGCTGTTTTTTGGGTTTTTTAAAAAATTGTTCACCCAGCTGGCTCAAGCAGATCTTAAAGAAATAGGCATCTTAAGCAGAAATTCCCTGACTGCTTGAAGATAGTGAAAGCACAGAGTGATGATAGAGAAAAATGAAAACAAGGAGGAATAAAAAAGAGAGACAGGCAGAAGAAAAAACTCAGATCAATGCTGCCTTACCCTCCTGGAAGCCTTCTCAGAGAGGGCGCCTACTTTCACCTTCCCCTTGTAATCTGTCTCTGCCACTGGACTTAACATTGGGAGTCTCAGCTGTCATCTCAGGAGCACCCAGGCCCGTCCTAATCCTAACAGGCCTACGTCCACAGAACCATATTCATGTCTACCATCTGCTATGTTGTGATTAGAACTTGGATGGAGAATTACATGTAAGATTAGTGATAGGAAGTCAAGATAAGCTCCCGAAGATTGTCCTATTTGCCTATTTTTGGCCTACCATAGAATGCAAGGAATAATGGACATTTAAAACTCAAACAATGGGCATACTATGGATAAAATGGAAATTTAAAAATGGTGGGCATTTAAATACATAGAATAACCAGAGAATCTAGGCCTAGAGACTTTTCCAACATTTGGGCCTTTTAGAATATTTTGTAACATTTAAAAGTCAGAGTTGTAACAGTCAGTTGCAGAACAGGTGGTCCCTGCATGGGTAAGTCAAACAGAAGCCTTTTGGAACTTGACATGTATCAAGAATGAGGACATGAATGGAGGTGAGTCTGAAAGGCTCAGCTTTGCCAGATATCGAATGACTGATGAGAGCTGCAGAATAAGAAGTATCATAAAAGCATTGTATGTATTTTAAAGAAAAAACAACCGATCAGGAAAGGTTTCATATTCAGAGCCTTATACCACCCCTGTTACAACATGGAGCGAAATAAATAAACATTTGACCATTTTGGTCTCTTTTGACACAAATAACCCAGATGCCCTGACATTTTAGGGATGCGGATTTATGCTCAGATCCAACCAATGAGATGAAAGACATGCAATCTTGCTCTTTGATTGCATAAGACAGCACCATAAAAGAGTGAGGCCAGAGCCCAAAAATATTGGCAAACATTCAGCCCCAACCTATTGGGCAAACACTTAGCCCCAATGTCTTTGTGAAAACACTCAGCCCAATGTATCCAGGCAACGCAAAGCATCAGCCCCATCGCAGACAACTTGAGTAGATGACTAGGCCTTGGGCGTATGATCAGCCAGCCAGATCTAGCCCTAAGCAGCTGTAAGCAACCCAGCCACTGATATGACCAGAAGGAAACAGGCCAGACCATGTAAAGTGGGCCTAAGACCAGAAGGAGACATGCAGAGGCGATATGGACTCCTGGCTAAGTTACAAGATAGTTCACTTCAGGGAGCGATAAGAAAGGGAAGACACTGGGTAGTTAGAAGAACTATTTATATATCATTCAATATGGGGAATTGAAAATTGCACAATTGAACTTTGAAAATATAAAATTACCTATACATATTTACCATCAATAACTTACATTATACACATTATCTCAGTCTTAGATCTATGCCAGAATATGAAAGGTTCTAGAGTGAATGTGTACTGCACGGTCCATAGGTAAGAACATAACAACATAAGAAAATGCCATACTGGGTCAGACCAAGGGTCCATCAAGCCCAGCATCCTGTTTCCAACAGTGGCCAATCCAGGCCATAAGAACCTGGCAAGTACCCAAAAACTAAGTCTATTCCATGTAACCATTGCTAATGGCAGTGGCTATTCTCTAAGTGAACTTAATAGCAGGTAATGGACTTCTCCTCCAAGAACTTATCCAATCCTTTTTTAAACACAGCTATATTAACTGCACTAACCACATCCTCCGGCAACAAATTCCAGAGTCTAATTGTGCGTTGAGTAAAAAAGAACTTTCTCCGATTAGTTTTAAATGTGCCCCATGCTAACTTCATGGAGTGCCCCCTAGTCTTTCTACTATCCGAAAGAGTAAATAACCGATTCAGGATGACAGGCAAGGTATACCTTGCCTGTCATCCTATCCTCCAATTGGGATTAAAGGTACATAATCTATATATTAAGTACCCAAACTTCCATCACTAAACGTCCTTTAACAGCTGATGTCAGTATGGGAGTATATGAAGGTGACATCAACAAGTCTGTTAACCTCTGTCTCCATCTGCTGGTTGGCATGCATAATCCAGTTGTATGCATTGGCCTGCCTGGATGAAGAGGAAGCAAGTTTAATAGAAGAAAAAACAAGGGCGTATGTGAAAACAAAAGAAAGAAAATATATTATAATTTATATCTATGTGTTAGATCCATGAATACATTTAAAAGGTACAGCAATTAAGACAAGAAATCGGCAAGCTGACCATCTGAAGAACTGAATCAAAGACTGCTGCTTCTTTAGTTGTAAAGGCTGGACTAGTACAGGCGGCTGTGCAATGGGAATCTTTCAATTTTTTTTCTCTATACTGAAGGTCCCTGATTCAGTGACCCAACTACTGGACAGCACATACTAGCATTATTGTGGATATTTTCAACATATTTACACAAACTAGACACAACATCTGTAGTCATATGCCAGGACATCTTCAGTTATTTCATCGGTAAGGCAACAGGCATGTGGACAGTGTTTGCAGAACACAAGAAAAAACTTGCAAAAATATGGGTAACTATGGCAGAGGGGATGGGGTGAGGGACTTGCCCTCCCACCTGCTGGCAAATTCTTAAAGAGAGTCCCACCCCACACATCAGCCTCTGGCTGCATGCTGCAAAGAAGTTGGCTCAAGGGGGATTTCTCCAGCAGGGGGCTGCAAGAGAGAGAGAGGCAACAAAAACCAAATGAATGAGCAGAAAAGGCACCACTCGCTACACTTTGATGACACAGCCGGGGTGGGGGTGGGGTGGGGGAGGGCAAGGGCGGGCATGTTGTATATTCACCTTCAGTTCAGGATTCCATACCTGGTTCCATACCATCTCCTGCTCTCATTTTCGTACCTGTTTGAAAATAAAGCAAGTTGTCTACAGCTTTGCTGAGCCCAACGGGTGCACTTCAGAATTTCTGACAGAGCCAAACAGGGCCGGTTTAAGCATTAGGCAAATTAGGTGGTTGCCTAGGGTGCCAGCTTCTTGGGGGCGGCAAAGAACAGCAACAGTGATAGCAAAACAATCAGCACTGACACACACACAAACTCGCAGTCATCAGTGCTTTTAATCACTTGGTCTTCACAACTATCATGTGCACAAATAAACAGCCATTATCAAGTGACTCTTTTTTTTTTACTATGGCTTTGTTTATCTTCATGTTTTAGTTTATGTTTTTTAAAGTGGTTCGACTCACTGTCTGTCTGTACCTCTGACCTGAGTTGCTGGCTTTTAGCTTTGTTTCATTTCATTTCATTTAATATTTATATACCGCCCATACCAAACTTACAAAAGAGATCATGGCGGTTCACAACAAAATATCACAAAAAATTTGTTCCTAGGCTTAGTCTTGGTGCAGGGAACAGAAAGGGAGGGTGTGAGGTTGTAATGGACAGAGAACAGCTACTCTGCTTCCAAAGCCAAATACTCCCCTTCCTCTCATTTCCCTTCCCAACCCCATCTAAGGTGCTGTCTTTCTCCCAGGGAAAGGAAAGGATGGGTTGAAGCAGATACAACAAGTCTGTAGCTTTTTGCTCCTGAAACTCAGGACTCAATTGCTAGCAGTAGTGGGAGGAGAAGGAGGAAGAGGTGATGGTTGAAAAACAGTGAAATGAGAAGGGGTTAATGCTTGGGAGATGGTTAGAGGGGGAGAATCTTGGAAGAGGTAAGGAGGGGTGAATGCTTGAAGGGAGCTGTTACAAATAGGAGTCGATGTTGGGAAGGTGAGGAGGGGGTTGAAAGCTGGTTAGAGGTGATGAGAGGTAAATATTGTCATCTCCCCCATTTCCCTGACATCATCAATGCAATCTTGGGTAGTCTGTCAGCTTTATCCTCCCAAAGACCATAGTGCCATATGTTTAGCAGGACAGGAGAGAAGACTAGGGCTAGGGGGGAATTTGAAGGGATAAGAGACAACCAGGGTAGGGGGTGCATGACAGCTGATCGGAGGTGAGAGACTGCCGGAGGGGTGAGTGTGTAAAAGAAAGCCAGATATGATGATGGGGTGGGTGATGAAAGAGAGCCAGAGATAGTGTTGTGGTGGGGGTGGGACAGAGGTGGTAATGGAGAGTTTTGTGAGAGAATATATCGGTAAGGGGAAAAGGGTGAGAGAAACCCAGAGGTAGTGATTGGTGGTGGGAATGGATAGAGAGAGATAGAGGCATATATAGAGGGGGTGATGGGTAGAGTGAGTGTGTGAGAGCTAGAAGAGGTGATGGGGAAGGCTGTATGAAGGACAGCCAGGGAGAGTACTACAGGGAGGGAGGATAGAAAGAAGAAGGTTAGAGCATGCAAAGGGATGACAGGGTGAGAATGAATCAGGTAGAAGGTGGGAAGGGGAGCATTGAAGAGGATAATGGGGATGAAGATGTCAGAGTGAGGATGACTGCACGAGTGAGTCAGACCGGAAGGGATGAGAGAACATAAGAGGGAGTGTATCAAATGAAATGGTTGGGAGGAGTTGAAAAAAATGGTTGAGAGACGGAGACTGAGAGTCAGAGTTGAGTTGAGATGATGATGATGATGGGGAGTGGCGTGAGAGCCAGAGAGGGGGGTGGGTATTGGGATAGAAGGGCAGAAAATAGTAGGAGATTGATTGGGGAAATAATCCAGTGAGGGAGGAAACTTAGGGAGGTGAAGTGTTGGGGCAGGAGGAACTGGAGGATAAGAGATGATGGGATGAGATCCAGATGTGAGTGAATAGAGAGAATGAAGAACTAGTGATGAAAGCAAGTGATTTAGAAGCAGAGAAGAAAGAAATGGAGACTAAGGTAGGAGAACTGATGGAAAGAAAGACAAAAGTTACATGGAAGGAGAACCTGAAAAAGTAATTAGGAGAAGATAGATCAGAAAAAGGCAAAAAAAAAAAGGCAGGGACCAACACAATTAGAAAAAAAACCCACCTAGACAACAAATGTAGAGAAAACCAATTTGGGGGTAATTAAAAAAAAACCTTTTACATGCATAAATGGGCTCTTTAAAAATTATGCAGGGGGTTCTACACGTAACAGTATGCATGGAAGTGATTTCGTGTGTCCTTTCATATGTTCCTGGGGAGTGGAGTTCCCAATTACACGCGTCCTCTCTCTTTTCAGAAGTATGTGCATAAATGTAAGCGTGTGCTGCACAAGGTTCTGCCTATAGCCACTAATTTTCAGAGTGGACCTATGTGTGTAAATCCACTTTGAAAATTAGAACTGAAGTGCATATGTACTTTTAACATGCAGGCTATTATAAAATCACACTTCCTCCGTTTTTCCAGTTTAGTGACTGGAGTATGTAATGCAGTGATTTTGTAGTTATATGGCTCCTAGAGCAAACTGGATTCCCTGCAGGCTGGGATAGCGTTTTTTGGACCAATGAATATTATTCAAAAATATTGTACATGAGCTATCAAAACCACATAGGTGCTATCTTCAGTTGTGAGTCACAGCTCTCATGTGACATCTGAAGAAGAGATCTGCATGATTTGAAAAGCCCGTGCACAATATTTTTTGATAATTTTTATGCTGATCCAGTAAAACATTTCAATCTGCTAAGAATCTTGTGATCGGAATGTAATTTCAGTATTAAGCTATTATATATTCTTTGTACAATTTATGAACGGGTAGTGGAAGGTTAATTTTGCCCTACCAAGCAGAAAGAACTGGTGAGAAAGGCCCTTGATAAGAAGCTGGTAGCATGTATAAGATCATATTAGAATTAACTAGTACAGTATATCCCTTGCCTCTTCCAGTGTGTTTGCCTGCAAGGCCAGCAAGATCTCAGTTATAATCCTGTTAATGTGTTTTTACAGGATTGTTCTCAGGGAGGGGGACTATCTTGATAGTTGATTTTTAATTATCAAAATCTCAGGTGGGGACCCATATGGACCCAAGTCTTTTAAGTACCTAGCAACACCACTACTTTTAAGGCTTGCAACTGTGATATAATCTTAGCAATGTGCATTGGAATAACTGGGTAGACTGTGTGGGCCAATTGGTCTTTTTCTGTTGTCATCTACTATTTTAAATCATAATCATACTCTCCTTGCTCATATAAAATAAATCAGTGGTTAGAAATGCAAAATCCGTATTCATACTAATTCACAATATTAACTTTCAAAAGTTATTGGGGGGGGGGGGCAAGGCTGAAGATTTGCATAGGGCGCCTAAGTCCCTTGCACTTGGTTCTGCAGCCAGGAAAAAAAAAAAAAAAAGAAGAAAAAAACTCCAAAACAATCAAGAATCACCCAGTGCAGAAGCTCTTTTTTTTGGAGGGGGGGAGAGAAGCTGCACCTGAAAGTTATAGTTGTAATAACAAGATTTGATTTCTGGTCTCTTTCTAAGTCTGTTGGATTTCTGTGTGCTGTGCTATGGCACTGTCCTCATTTAATTGCTCCTCACTCTGTGTTTGAAGCTCAAAAGAATTTGCATTCTCAGCTCAATTAAGGGGAAACCATAGGAGGCACGGATTCTAGGCCAATATTACCAAGCCCAGTCCACTGGGACTCAACCTACTCTACATAAAGTTGCCAATAGATGGTACCTACTTGTCACATGGAAATGCCTATTAGAGTGCCTTTTACTACCTTATAAACAGATGTTAGACCATAAAGCTGCTTACTGAGGATGTAGTGCCCCATACAATTGTTTTCTGTTGCCCCTTGCTGATTGCTTCTGAGACCACCCTATGTTATTGCCATCAGCTGATGGCAAGGATTACCCCAGAATGTCAAAAAATTGCCCAGTGAAGGTGCCCTCTCCTGTATTATAGTAATGCTGGTCAGTATAGGTTTCTATATAAAGATGGTATCTGGGTTTTGCTTTGCTCTATCAATAGGGAATGTTCATGGAAATGCACACATGGATTGCTTTGTTGATGCACCACTGAAAAAATGTCTTCTATTGCTGCAAACAGATTCAGCCACTGTCTACCTTTATCATAAGAAATATTTGATGCCACCCACTGCTTATGTGACCCCCATGGAGAAACTTATTATATACATCTCTTTACATTGTCCCTTCACTGTCCCTGACCAACGTCTCCTAGGACTGCCCAGGATAATTGCTACTTGTCGAAGGCTGGAGCAGCCAACAGCTCTGTTTCCACTGGAATCTACCCAAGACTAACTTACAGGGGTTCTTGTGGCAGCTGGGCCCATAAATCAGCACTTAATGAGAACAGTCCACCTGCTGTGCCCTAGCATTTAATAAAAATCAGACAGGGCTTGGATTGCCTCCAGCAGGTTAGCATTCTTTAAAAAGACATTTCCATTCTCGCTTAATGGAAAGTTCCCCAGTTCTGGATGCAGTTCAAACCAGTGAGATGAGAAGCACTTTTTAGGGACAGAAATATGTCAAAGTACCCAAAACCTAATTCAAGAAGCTGGTGGAGCATATGATTCCTTCATTGCTCTCTTCCCTCTACTGGGTAGGATGCTGGAGGCTCAGGTCTTGCTTTGTGAACCTATATAAGGCGGCACAGTACCCAGAGTGCAGTATCAATTGTCCTTTCCCTTCCTATCACCTCCACCATGGTCCTGCCACAGTACGGAAGAAGGTATATCACATTATGGGACCAGGCACATGCCACTGATTTTCTAAACTGAAAGACTTTAATTTGGGGTAGGTTGCCTGTGGCCAGTTTTCCCCACAGAAAAGAACTGGTCAAGCTGCAGGATCAACCTGAATGTGATTTGCATTGGAAGAAAGATACTGTTTTCCTTGGGTCTTGTGTCCTATTGACAGAAATTCTACACTTTTTTGCCTATAGATATACAGTGGGAAAAGCACTACAGTACATCTGGCCCTCTGAGAGATGCTACCCATTTCTTGAAGAGCTACCACCTAAGGAAGACAATTCATTTTTTGTATAAACATTTTGCCATCTTCTCAATGTCTTTCACCTAAAATTCTGTTGGCTCCTATGAGTGATTAAACATTTTTTTCCTGCCTCCTAATCTACCACTTAAGAGCTTTCAAATGTTAGCTTGTAGGCTACTGGAACCTTCTCTGAAGGTGGAATTTGTCCCCAAATATTTCACTTTCTACTTTCCCTGAAATCATCTCCTTCAATAGCCTATGTTGTTTCTATGATCCCTGCACTAACCATAAAGACCATGACAGAGGAACTGTTTTACTGCAGATTCACTGGGGTGTGTCATAATGGATTTTATAACTCTCTATGTTCACCCCTGTCATCGCCATTCTTCTCATCTTTTGGCCCTCACCAACCCAAGAGACAGAATGCTTCCCCAACAGGCCTCATGAGAGATGATCTCAATCTTGGAGGGCCACTGAGACAGTTCCACCTGCCCCTTTTTTAAGAGTGCTGAACTCCAGCAGTGTTCAAAGCCTCACCTTGTTCTTTGAGTCGAATGATCTCGGTGTCTGATCCAAAACTGTTCCAGGCGGTGCAGTTGTAGATGGTTTGGAAATCAGCTCTCACAATGTTGCTGATGGTAAGGGTAGAAATCACACCTTCTTCTGTGCTGACAGTTTCAACAGTATAACGTCCAGATGTCCCCGACTCCAGCACATTCTCCTTCCAGGACCAAGCCTACAAAGTGAAAGGACAAAGCAGTGAGCATCATCCTGAAACCAGCCAGTACTAGCACAGGCTTTAGATTACTGAAAGCCTTGGATCTGTCACACCTAAAGGCCCCATTACGTTTTCTCATGATGTGATTTGCTGGCTGAAAACAATCCACTTTAAAATTGGTTTGAAACTCACTGGGGAATATTTTTTTTTTGACCAAGCAGTTTCCTCCTGCTGCTTTGGGCTTTAAGCTCAATTGGAATCAGGACTGGGATCCTGGCACCCAATGTTCTCTCTATTTTCTGAAAGGCTAAGTGTGCAAAAATGTTATTTTGTGCAACTTTTTATAAGCTGAGTTCAAATTTGTATGCTACGAGCCAGTATAATGCAAATAATATTGGGCTTTCTTATGTGCACTATGTTTTGCCATGAGCACGGAGTTCATGACCTGTGTGTGCGCATACACATGCAATGTTTAGAGGAAACAGTGCTGGCACCATAAGCCTTCATTCACAACTACCTAGGGATTTTTTCCCCCTATTTTATATCCCCCCAACATACCTAATCTAATCATTGTACTATCAGTCCTTAGCCATAAGCCATACACCAGGGCTCTTTAAGGAACCCTGAAATCATGTGCCCTGAATCTGACACACTAGTTTCATTCTTGAATGATAACCATGGCTCTCCACCTCCTTTGGCAGCTGTGAACATTGCCTCCACAGCATCGCCAGTTACAGCCAAACTGGGCAGCAGAAGATCTGACTCAGGAATCAATCTAAGCAGCATTGCCATTAAGCCACCGTGGTGGCCCTGAAATATTATTTAAAATGAAAATTGCTTGCCAGAGAGTGAACAAAAATTAACATATGAAACTTTTTAATTGCATGACAGCTAGATCTTGTTTGACTAGCCAATGGATGAAAGATCAGGATGCAAAAATCAAGGGTTATTGACATCTACCTCCCTGGAACCACAAAAGTAGATGGATTTATTTTGTTTGTGCTATATTGGGATAGGAAATTGTTTTGATGTAGAAATGGAATGTATATTGATTTTTCTCTGAGAGTAAAGACAGAGTTAACCATCTGTAAGCTGTGCATAGGAAATGCATAGTGGAGACAGAATAGTAAAATGAAGGATTAAACAATGGGGTTGGTAAAGAAGCAGCACTCCAGGGGCACTCACAGCAGATTCACTCCTGTGACTTTGACACTACAGCGGGTCTCTCCTCACGGCCATGCTTCAGATATACAAATACAGGAAAGGAGCCCAGGCTCCAAACATACTATTCCACTAACCTCTGTTACCTCTCATCTCAGACAGTATCCAGCTGATCCACAACAGGACTCTAAGCAGTGCCATCTGAATTCTGTCAGCTTTCATCCCTGTTTAAATTACCTTTGTTACCAGTGCTACAGACTTATAAGCAGTGCATTTTGGCAGAATCTAAGCCTACAAACAGCACTACTCTTTCTCCAGAAACTACCGAGGCCGAAATCCTGCCTCAACAAATTCAGGAACATGGAAGGCTTAAGCGGACTGTGACCCCATAAAGAAAGCCAGAGAAAATTATGAAGTCAGATACCAATAGCATGAGAAACTGGACAAAGCTTGGAAAAAGACTCAGTATGATATGTGTAATATTAAAAGCACAACAAGTAAACAAACTGTCAACCAGCTCAGGTCTGCTTATAGAAGTTACCAATAACCACCAGAAGAATTTCTCACTTTCCTAGCATGAATAATTCAGACAAGAGCTTGCAAGAGCATGATCTTCAGTAAACCATTGATCAGAGATGTGACAGTTTGATCAAAGATATAATGGCGTAAGTAGAATCTTAAATGGAATGTTCAAAAGAAACTCATCTCAGTGCTCCAGGTCTTCTAGATACACAACAAAATCCTCAAAATCATTGCACTCAAGCCTATCTTTAACAAGCACAGTTGGAGCCAGAGAACATGCTGAAGCAGAACTCCCACAGGTATGTGCATCTTACAGCAGGAAAGAAGCAGCTTTAAAAGTAGAAAGAGCTAGAGCAGAGCAAAAGGAGCAGATCAATGCTGCTATTGCTGTTGATGTACACAGAAAAGCTGAGTTAGAAACTAACCTAGAAGTATTACTACAAGAAAAGAAAGCAGCTACAGCTAAGACCTATGGCATCTACACCTTCACTCTTTCTTCTGCTACAAACTAAAAGGTAGAAGATCCAGACAATGTCCTTTGCATAGGAAACTTCACCTTCTAAAGAAATGCTGTGGTTTCAGAGAAAAGCAGCTGGGTGAACATAAAAACTTGCTCATGGAATTAGGAATATGCTTCAGTTGCTGTTCTTTCAGAAATCACCTCTCTAAAGACTGTACAAAAGCTATTAAGTGCAGAAAGTGTGACAGTGTCAAACATGTTACTGCCCTGCACCCAGATACTGAAAAAAATCAACTCCCTCAGTGCTTCTACCCCGTCTCAAAGGACAGAGAGGAAAGAATAGACAGTATTGCCAGAAATCATTCCACAATGCACTAGTTTTGTGGAGAAGGAAATAATGGTGGATCCTGTTCAAAAATATGCCTTGACAAGGTACTTCTCCTAAGGGTCAACCTGTGACTAAAAATGTACACAATCATGGACAATCAGAGTACTAGATCACTGGCAGGTCAGAGTTCTACAACTTGTTTAACATACAGGAAGATAATTCGCCCTACACACTAGGAACATATGCAGGGACAATAGAGACCACTGGGAGGAGGGCAAACTGTTACATGAAAAAAGCTGCAGATGGCACCACTGAGTACCTCTCCTTACTCTTATAGAATGCAACCAGTTCTCCAAGGACAAGCAAGATGGTAGTCCTCACACATAGGTGACATCATCAGATGGAACCTGGCATGGAAAACTTCCGTTAAAGTTTCCAGAACTTTGACTTGGCATGCCCTATACCACATGTCCATGCAGGGTCCCTCTTCCGTTTGTTTTATTTCCATGGAGCTTTTGCTTCGCAGTTTGAGTGAGTGCTTGTTTTCTAATTAAAATTTGTGGAAAACTCCTTTTCCCCTATTTCTTGGGGTTCTTTCGAGTTCCGTTGATGCCGAGTCCCTTTCAATTCCTCCCGTAGCCTCCTTTGTATTTTCAGGTAAGCTTTCTTTCACTTCAATCTCCCCCATGATGGTGGTGCCTTGGTGCCCACCGGTCATCATTGCCCACTGCCATCGTTGTCGTCTTGCATCCCTCTCTTTTCGCTTTGGTCATGGCTGCAACTGTTTTTTGTCGGTGTCCAAGGGCCATGTCTATCAGGGATACCCATGATATCTGTGTCCTCTGCCTGGGGGCATCACATGGCATCTGGGGTTGTTGCAAATGCACCAAAATGACCCCAAAGGGATGTCGTGCCTGACTCGACAAGATGGAGAAACTCTTCAGGTTGGGGAAGTCCAAGCCATCGACTTCGGCATTGTGGCATTAGCACCGATGGACCTTGGAGTGACATTGATGGACACCATGCCATCGACATTGGCGGGATCGTCTGTTCTATTGATGCTGCTGGTATTTAGGGGTGCCATGCTCGGTCTCCTCCAGAAATGGAGTATGGTACAGATGCCCGAGAGTTTGTGGAAAGGGACTTTTATGAGAACGATGGACTATATGCTTAGAGAGGAAGAGGTCGCTGACCTGCTAAAAAGGAAATAGCAAATGTTAGCCATCGCTAACTTGAAATTGCACAAAATAGCTTCCAACAGTGTGATAAAGAAGGCGTTTTCTTTGGAGGCCCATGCACAAGATTTAAAGGATCTAGACTTAAGAGTTGACACACCACGATTTCAGTGCAGCCTTATTTATTTAAAACATGTATTTTCCGCTTGTCATGCTAAGTAGATTACAATAACATTTATGATATAAAACAGCAATGCAAAGATATAAAAACAGACACAAAATTAATACTGAAACTAAAACACCGACAACTGTTAAACTCATCTCATTATAAAAGCCTCCTGAAACAATAACGTTATCTATAATTTATCTTTTTAAGTTACAATGTTACAATGTAAATCTCTAAATTATTATCTAAGTTACCATGTTACAATATAAAATAAGCAGCCCCTGCCTTATTTATGTTCAGTTATATGTAAACCGATGTGATATTTCGATCAAATGTTGGTATATAAAAATAAATAAATAAACAGGTGTTTACAAAACTGGGAACTAAACTTAAGATGGAAAAGGCCCATTTCCTGGTTTCACTTAAATGTCCAAATTTTACCAAACATATGGATAACAACCCTTTTGCCTATGAATGAAGAGCTTGAGGTGGCTTGTAAACAGTAAGCAACTTAGACAAATAAGGGACCATTCACTTTTAAGTATATGGAATACCACTTGGCTATGTGCACATTCTACATTTATATGGTACTCTGCACTAAAACTGTGTAGAGTGCTTCAGGTGTGCTTACGCTTGCCACAGCTGGCTGCATATATAATACTGGAGTCGAGTCTGGGTGTGTGATTGATGGCCACGTTCAACCCACATATAACTATTGGGACTTTGCACTAGGGGTGTGCAGATTCAAAAAATTAATTTTGATTTGTAAATTCATTTTGTAAGTCTCAGTCATTCGCCATATTTGTCTCAAACAAAAACAATTTTAACTTTGTTCTGTTCATTTGTTTTTTTTGTTTTACATTGATTCAATGGGGGAAGCAATCCATAGACCACATTGACTTCACTGTACAAGAAAAAACAGGCTGGGGCTGGATTCTATCCCCATGGCTTGGGCCTAGACCCAGACCAGATGCCAGAGCCCAGCCTGAGGCCGGGTCCCATTGCCTAGGCCCAACACTAGGGCCCAGCCTGAGGTGGGTCCTGCATCAAGACCTGACCTGAAGTCAGGTCCCATTGCCAAGGACTGGGCTTCCACCATCTTTCTAATTTCATCAATGATAAATGATCTGTTTTCCCGGATGTGCTGCAGTGGTGCCACTGTGCTGTCTTCCTCCTGAGCAAACAGCGCTATTTTGATGTACAGCTGTACATTTCAATAGCCATACATCAAAATGGCACCATCCGCTTGGGAGGAAGGTGCTGCAATGGCATCACTGTGATGTGTCCTTCAGGCGGACAGTGTCATTTTTCACCAATGAAAGAAGAAAGATGATGAAAAGCTTGGTCTTGGGCCACCATGCATGTGCCTCAGTGATGGGACCTGGCCTTGATCCTAACCCTTGAGCCTGGGACCTCAGGCCAGGCCCCAGCATTGGGTCTAGGCCTAGGCCCTGGCCTCAGGCTAGGTCCTGGCTTCGAGCCTGGGTCTTGGTGCCAGGACTCAGGCCTCTGGGGCCACAGCACCAGGCCAAAGCCTCAGCGATGGAACTAGACCAAGGCCTTTTTTTTTCGTTTTAAGTAAACAGATACATAAATACCTTTACATTTTCAGGTATTTTCATCAGAAGCTATTTTCAGTTCGTTTTATTCATAACAAACCAAAATTGTCCTCATTTGTCACATTTTGTATGTTTGTTTGAAACAATTTCACATCCTTACTCTGCACTGTATTAACACTACCCTTAACCTACTGTGAAGTAGACAGAGGTGGCCTGGTCCCACTGCTGTCTCCATTTCAAATATTTTGCACTGTTTCTTATTATGATTCTCGATTTAGTCCTCCTGTCTCATGTAGTCTGGGAGTCCAAAATATGCATGCATTTTTACAAATTATTAAATTGTCAAATATTTTGTGATCTTATTTGGAGTCAAGGTAACTTATAATTATTATTGTTTTATTTCTCATAAGTTTCCCATGCTACTGAAAACATCAGAAGGAACCTAGATTTGACAATAAGCTCCTTATATCAGGGGATTGCCTAAAACAGTTTTGCTGGTCACACTGCCATGTGTGATTACAGTTATTGGAAGGCAGTCCATTCCTGAATGGCATTGTGCTGGTTGACAAGATACCAGGACTTACTATTCTATCCGGAGGAGGGGTGCTACGAATAAAGCACTTTATCTGTCCTTTCTCCCCATGCAAGGCATGCTGAGTCTGGGTACTGGAGATAATCGGAGGTCCTGAAACAGCAGAGAGAGAGATGTTACCTGGCAGGCTCAGTGGCTGCTGATAATAATAGACATCTTGCTTGCATGTAAATACCATAATAAAAATTGTTAGTAGGCTAAAATCAATCTAAAAGGTCTTTGTTTTTTCATAAATTATAGGTGGTTTCTTTGCTTGGCTGTTGATACTTCGTTGAACAGGCTTTGCAAAATATTATGGGGCTTGTAGTCCTGCTTTGTTGGATAATTACTGAATCTGTGTCCTTATTTAGCTACCTTATCCTTTCCTGTTTCATTTAATGCAACTTAAAATCAGCAATGAATTAGTTGCTGTTTGGCTCTCTCTCTCTTCCCTTCTCCTGTCTATCTGAGCTTCTCTCATGCTGGTTCTGAATCTCTCTTTTTCTCTTTGTCTCTCAGTACTTGCACACTCCTCTTGCTCATGTCTCTATCATGCTGACAGTAGTTTCTTTGTCCTCTCTACTGGCTCTTTCTCTCTTCCTTTTTCATGTCTCTGTAATGCTGGCTGTGAGTCTGTCTTTCATTTTTCCTTCTGTTTTCTTCCCTCTCTCCTGCACACATTCCAGAACAGGCCATACTTTGCCTTTAAGAATGTGAACAGCCCAAAACACTGCAGGAAAATCTCTCAGAAACTGCATTTTAGGTCTTGCATGACAGTGTGAGGGGTCCAGGTCAACTGCAGGGAGTAGAGGATGAAGAACCAGAGGGGTCTGGATGATGATCTCGAGATAGACTGGGCAAAGTAGCAAATTACTTGGAAATATTAGGAATGTGCCTCTCGCAAGCATGCTTTAAAATCCACTTACTTATATGTGTTAAAGCCTACAAAGTCCTAAGGAAGATATACAAAGTATGTTTGCTCAAGTAACTGCTTAAAAGTAGGAGCATACTTTCGTGTGGGTAGGTGTATTTTAAATCACACACTTGTGTGCCCTTTGGATTAAACACCCCACTAAGGGTTACATTAACAAAGAGCGAGATGTACTAAGCTTATTCTTATAGACATAAAATGGAATAAACCCTTGAGTATATCTGGCCCAAAATAAGTCCAGTTTTCATCAGTTAGTATGCTTTATATCTTTAAGATAATGATATATTCCTTTTATGTTGTAGAATTCTTCATCTTATGTTTGCAGCCTTTCTCTGCAAACTGTTTTGTACATTTTGAATACATATATTTTTTTTCATAATGAGCATCTTGAAATATTTAGGGGTCAATATTAAAATATATCCACTTATGAAAGTTAGCCGGATAAGACCTATCCGGCTAACTTACATGGGATATTCAGCGGCACAGCAGTGTCACTGAATGTATACCCAGATAAGTATTAAAGTTAGCCGGATAAGCTTATCTGGCTAACTTTAAACCTGCTATGGGCCACGTCTGACTTATCTGGTTAATGGGATAAGGCTCAATATTGCTACTTGTCTGCCTAAGTTAACTGGATAGATAGGGCCAGCCCATTGCCCACCTAATGACTATTCGGCTAACTATTTAGCAGGATGGGTCACTTATCCAGCTAAGTAAAACTAATACTTCACGCTTATCCAGCATAGCTCTCTGCTTCAACGGCAGGGGAGAAGAAAAACAACCAATAAGGGCTGAATAACATAGTCTGGGTAAATAAATAAGTATGTGTGTAGCTTGCTTATTGCGGCGGTTACTACCCCTAATTAATCAAGCTTGATATTTCACTTGGATGCAGCTCCATCACTGCTCTCTGCATTAATGGTGGGGGTGAAAGGGAAATAGAACCAAAGGTTACTAAGAGCCAAGAGAAACAGATAAGTATTAGAAAAAAAGAAGTGTGAGGCTTGCTGGGCAGACTGGATGGGCCTTCTTCTGCAGTCATTTCTATGTTTCTATGTTTAAGTGGTATAGCCAGATATTCAACAGCAGCCACTTGGCTGGATAAGTCCGATTTATCCAGCTGAGTCCGATTTATCCAGCTGAGTAGCATTTGAATATCTACCCCATGAAACCATGATTAGAAATGAATCAATCTGTTATTGGAAGGAATTGGCATAGTTTGCTTCTGTTCCTGAAGAATCTGTTTAAAATACTGTTTTCCTTTGCATTTATGACTTCCTTAGTAGTGAGATTTGACAATATTTTTGACCGAGAATGTTTGGTAGATGGTCATGGATGGTATTTATATTTTTCCAATGTACTTGTGCTCAAGGTTCCTCGACTGGTAGAAGGCCTAATGGGTCACCCATGTTCTCATGTGGCAGCTGCCAAAGATCACATGGTGGTTTTAACAGAATGTGCATCTGTTTATACCATTGGTTTAAATACATTTCATCAGCTGGGCATTCTGCCACCTCCTTCCAGCTGCAGTGTTCCTAGACAGGTAAGATCATTGTAGATCGGATGTGCACTGCCATGCTGGGACAAGTGGCTTGATTCTCTGACTTGGTGGCTTCTCATTGGACTGAGGATGCTTCAGAGATCTCTGGGGGCATGGAAACTCTAGTCACAGCATAATAGTGACACTTGTAGGTAGGATTCAAGATGCGTATGTGTCAGGTTGTGAAGGCTTCACAGTCTATGGTCTGAATGAAAGTGTGTTACAATTATTTCTGTATGAGGGAGGAGGACGAAGGAATAAAAAATGGGTATGTTTACATTTTAACCTGGAAGCCTGCATAAATGGAAGCTGCTGGCAAAAATTCAAGGAATATGCAATGTTCCAAACCAATCTTTGCTATTATTTTTTTTGGGGGGGAGAAGACCTTGCATTCTAAAACAGATGTTTCTCTGAAGATAGGTAGATTCACTAGGCAGCAGTGGGTTAACACTCCCTAGCTGTGTCACCTGTCCCCATATATGAAGGGGTAGGACTCTTAAGGATCTCTTAGAGGATGTGGTTAGTGCAGTTAGTGTAGCTGGGTTTAAAAAAGGTTTGGATTAGTTATTGGAGAAGTCCATTACCTGCTATTAATCAAGTTGACTTAGGGAATAGCCACTGCTATTACTGGCGTCAGTAGCATGGGATCTACTTAGTGTTTGGGTACTTGCCAGGTACTTATGGCCTGTTTGGCCTCTGTTGGAAACAGGATGCTGGGCTTGATGGACCCTTGGTCTGACCCAGTATGGCATTTTCTTATGTTCTTAAATGCGTGCATGATTTAAAAGTCCAGCATATGTCTGCTAGCGCGCCCATACGCTCATTTAAAAATTAGTCTTTGTTTGTTTTGTTATAGTACACATCAAGCTCTCAATATATCTAGGAAATTTTGTAGAAATAATTCCATTATTTTGAATACTCTAAAAATTTGGCTGGTTGCTGGTAAAGTGCTCCAAAGGGTTTCTGAAATGTTATCATATATCTAATTGCTGTAGGATAATCTCCAAGAGTATCTTATTATCTTTACCCCAGACAATGGTACAATGGCCTTTGATGTCAGATGCTAATCACTGGTTGTTGCTGGGAGCTGATGCTTCTTGTTTGGCTTCCATTAGGAGGCTGCCTGTATGCACAAGCTGCTGTCACAGTGGGTAGTTGGGTTCCATAACATTGGCATCCAGTTTGCTCTCCACTTAAAGCAAATATGGGGCAAATCTCACTGAATTAACTAGGCCTCCTGCAAAGAGCTATCTGAAATTTAAAGGGCATGACTGTAGAGTAACAGTCCATTGAATTCAATCTTTCTTGAACTATCTCTATGGGGTAAGTGTATATAAAGATCCACATGAAGGTGATGAAGCCTACAGTCCCATAGAAAATGATTCTCCAAATACAAATATCTTGCAAGCTATGGGCAGGTGATGGTGGTATATTTTACCATTAAGTGGCTTGGCAAACAGGAACATCCAGACACACCACTGACACTTAGGATTTAATCTCACTTCTTGATACAGATATCAACAGGAGCAAGTAGAGCTATCCCATTTATTTGGCTACATATGCCACAGCTTGACCACTGTTGATGCTCAGCCCCTGAGCAGCTTGAACTCCCCTTCCTTCTGATCTGGATAGGTGATTCCCTGGCTCTCTTCTTCATTCTTAACATGACAAAGTGCAGGGTGTACCACTTAAGAACTGTTGAGCTCTATGTGCTTTGCTGAGTTTGAGCTGGATTCTTTATTGGCTTCTGGTCAGTCCTTCTGATATGCCTCCAAATCACCCTAATTTTTCAAATGAAAATATCTGTTCTGTTTATGTCCAGCTAAATTAAAATAAAATACCTTTACAAAAACTCTAACATTAAAGCAGAGTGATTACAATGAAATCCTCAGCTCAGTGTGTAGCAGTTGTCTAAAAAGCAAATAGAATGTTAGGAACTATTCAGAAAGGAATGGAGAACAAAAACAGAATACAATTCTGCTTCTGTATAGTAGAGATATCGGCCCACCGCAGGAAATTTTGTTTTCCCGCAGTTCGGGCCGATTTGTTTCGGCTGCCCCGAAACGAAAAACCCAAACCCACCCCAACACTTCAAATTTAATTAATTACAACCCCCCCCCCAAACTTGCCAAAAGTCCCTGGTGGTCCAGCGGGGGTCCTGGGAGCAATCTCCCGCTCTCGGGCCGTCGGCTACCAGTAATCAAAATGGCGCCGGTGGCCCTTTGCCTTTACCATGTGACAGGGGCTATTGGTGCCATTGGCATGAAATTTAGTGGGTTTTCCCATCGTTTCATCAGCCCCCCCCGAAATGCAACGAAATAGGAAATATCACCTTTATTTCCTATTTCGTTGCAAACGAATGCACATCCCTACTGCATATACAAAAATGATAAAAAGGATAGAACAAATCCTCTCTGAAGAATGGCTAACAAGGTTAGGGCTCTTGGAGAAAAGCTGAGTGAAAGGAGGTATGGCAGATTTATAAAATCATGAGTGGGGTGGAATGGATAAATAAAGAATGGTTATTTACTCTTTCACATATTACAAGGACTAGGGGACATGCCATTAAACTAACAAATAGCAGATAGAAAACAAATTGAGTATTTTTACACTCAACGCACAATTAAGCTATGGAATTTATTGCTAGAGGTTGTGAAGGTATCCAACACAGCTGAGTTTAAAATGGGCTTGGACCAGAGGTCTCTGGCGACTGGGGACCAATGCATTTGAGGACCTCTCTCGTGCCCTCACCCACCCTCCATCCCCATCCTCAAAAAAGAAATGAACTGACAGACTGTTGTGAATAACCAATGGGGTGAAAGCTTACTGCACCCATAATGACAACACTGGCAATAAGAAAAGAGGGATCAGCCCATAGGGGGTGAAGACCCCCGTGAGTACTCATCACCGTGCCACCACTGTTTCAATGCATGAGAGGAAGAGTTCAAAGCACGAGACCCCTCCTGATGCATGAGATTTGACATGTTTGTGCTGAACCTCTAGCCCTGATGAGACTCCTGATGTGCCCCCCTTAAGCCCAGCACCCGGGAGCCTTGAAAACACCCCCCCCCTCTCCTGTACGCCACTGGTTTGAACAAGTTCTTAGTAGAAATGTTCATAAACAATTATTTGCCAGATAGAGCTGGGGAGAGCAACAACTTATCCCTAAAAGTGGGCAACAAGAAATGGATCTATTCTTTGGGATCTGCTGGATACTACCTAGAGATCCGGACTGACCATGAGCTCACTGGACCCTTGGTCTGACCCAGCATGGCACCTCTTAATGTTCTCATGTTCTTATCTATAGGTTTAAAACTTGTTAATGTTAACCAAATATTTGTATATAAGGGTTGTAAAATATATAAATCTTGGAGTGCCTGGTATGATGGCCACTTTTTTTTCAGAGAAGTTGTTGTATTATCCTTTGCATGTTCTTCCTATATTAACACCCTGCCTATATTGTTTGCAATTGATTGCACCCATTACATTTGGCATGCCATCTATAATCAAAGAAAACGTACTTTGTCTCCTGCCACTCTGTAAGCCACTGGGTACCTAAAGGACTCCCTGACCCATTTCATCATGGCCTTCAGTACCAGACTAAAATGCCTTGAAAATGTTGACTGATCCATACTGGCCACTACAGCTGCAGTATTCTGGAAAAAGCTGGTGGCAAGAAAATGCAAGGCACAGAGTAGCTTGACCAAGCCTGAAATGGCATATCCATTATCGGTTAGAGGAACAATATCATCTCTGATTTCTTCATTGAGAGAAAGAATTGCCCTGGAGCTCAGTCTAAGTCCAGACCACATCTGTCTCTAGTAACCCAAGTAGTGTTGTCCTCTCGTGAAACATCTGCTGCCTGTGTGCCCTTCTATGAAAGGCTTGCCAGAACAGCCTGCTCCTCTCAGATCCTCCTTTCTTGTTCGGTGATAAATCATCTTTGTTCTCTTTTCTTTGCTCTAAAGTTTTTGCCGCTCTGATTTTTCAGCTCACTTGCAAAAGGTAGCAAAGCACAAAAAAAACCCCAAAACATAATCCATGTTTGCCACAGAAAAGCTTAGCCAAACACCTATACACAGCACCATAATGGAATGAAATGGCCACTAGAAATGTGAGTTAACTTTTACTCCTGCCTGACCCAGGTATTAAACTTCCGGCATTAAAAACAAGCACAAAAATGACTCCTTTCTAACATGATACTCTATATTGCCCTATGATAGCTAATACCCTCTTTTACATTTGATTTGCATGCAGCCATTGGTTTTGTAGCCCATTTTTTTCTGATCTAAAGCCCATATTACATGGCTGAGTGGGTTCGTGTCGAAACCCCCCCATTAAAACCAGAGTAAAAACCTGTGGTAGTCTCAGCAACGTTTATTACATTGGCCCCTCAATGAGTTTGAGCTGCTAGGTTCCTGTGAGATTGAGACTAGCCCAGCAATATAGGCACCACAGGGCTCAAACTCACCGACAGTCACAGGATGCCAGAAAGCATCAGCTGTTTTGGGGATGGTGCTGGGAGAGATTGCAAACAGGAAAAGAATATGGGAGGGGATTATGAACATAAGCCTTGCCATACTGGGTCAGACTAAAGGTCCATCAAGCCCAGTATCCTGTTTCCAACAGTGGTCAATCCAGGTCACAAGTATCTGGCAGGATCCCATCGGGCAGACAGTAGGGATGTGCATTCGTTTTAGACGAAATAGACAATGGAAACAAAATTGTCTATTTTGTCTTGTTTTGGGAGTGCCCTGAAATGAAAAAGAAAGACAAAATTTTGTATAATTAATATTTTGAGTTAGTGCGTACTCTTGGGACTTAGTGCGCATTAAGCCAGAAATTAGGGAAACAAGAACCCCCCCCCCCCCCGAAACATTTAAAAACGAGATTAAGCATAAAAAAACTCGAAATGAAAACGACACACACACAAAAAAAAAATTCAGTGCACATCCCTAGATAGATTCCAAGCTGCTTATCCCAGAAATATGCAGTGGATTTCTGCAAATCCATCTTAATAATGGTTTATGGACTTTTCCTGTGGCCACTTGTCCAAACCTTTTTTAAACACAGCTACACTAATAGCTTTCACCACATCCTCCGGCAATGAATTCCAGAGCTTAAAAAATATTTTCTCTTATTCATTTTAAATGTATCACCCAGTAACTTCATTTTGTGTCCCCTATTCTTCGTACTTTTTGAAAGAGTAAACAACTGATTAACGTTTACTCGTTCCATTCCACTCATTATTTTATAAACCTCTATCATATCTCCCCTCAGCCATCTCTTCTCCATGCTGAAGAGTCCTAAACTCTTTAGCCTTTTCTTATAAGGGAATCGTTCCATCCCCTTTATCATTTTTGTTGCCCTTCTCTGTACCTTTTCTAATTCTGTTATATCTTTTTTGAGATATGGTGACCAGTACTGCACATGACAGGCTTAGGGGTCTGGCAAGGGTGACAGTGATGTATGAGAACCCCAGCACTCCCTTCTCTGCTGCTTTTCCTCCTGTCAGATCAGGTGGGCTGTGTAAATTCTGTGTTGCACAGTGCTGCATAATTCCCCCATGAGTATGTTTTAAAAATGTATATAATGTTAACTGCGCAGAATGTTATATGGAGGTAGTGGAGTATAAGTGATGCTAAATAAAATAATAAATAAGAATAAGCACAGAGACATAGAAATGATGGCAAAGGACCAATCCAGTCTGCCCAGCAAGCTTATGTTAGTATCTGCCACACTGTGCAGGTTACCTCCATGCTTATCAGTTTCCCTGACCATTAAAGTCAGTGCCCTCGTTAGATGCTGTTTGAATCCAATTTCCCTTTACTCTTGCCGTGGAAGCAGAGAGCAATGGCTTATTGGTTAAAGATAGTAAAAGCTGCATCAGCAAGTTACCTCCCTCCATGCTTGTTTCCCAAACTGTAAAAGTCAAGGACCTCGTTGGTTGCTGTCTGAATCCAATTTCCCTCTTCCCACTGCCGTTGAAGCAGAGAGCAATGATGGAGTTGCATTAACAGTATCAAGGCTTATTTGCTAAGGGTAGCAACTGACACACCAGCAGTCTACCCTCATGCACTCTTTTCTTCATTTCCATCCTCTTGCAGGAGTGCAAGCTTCCTCCCAACACAAACGCACAAACACACACACACACTCTGCCCTATCAAAGAAGAGTCTTAATACTAGGACTTCTATATATTTTTCACTCATCCACCACCTCATCACAGAGCAAGCTTTTCCCCTCTCATAGCCCGTACAGTGCAGGCAGCAGCAGTACAAGCTTCCCTATATACCACCTTGCAAATGTGCCCTCAGACCTGTATTAGAAGGTCCTTCCTTAGAGGAAGTATTAATTCAGTTCTAATTTCCATTCAAATGCTCTCTCCTTGTATGAGACTGACACGAGGGTGCCAATTAGTGCCAATCATAGCTGATACTGTGTAATACCCTTGTGTATTCATGACTTTCCATCCTCCCATGATAAATGCTTAATGCTTACTCTGGGTCACTTCCCATTATATGTCTAATTAGTGCTTTGGATTTTAGGTTTTAACTGATACCCTACCCCCTTGATAGAACACCCCCTAAGCAAAAATAAAACGGCATTTATTAGATCAATGGCTCCCGACCTTTTTTTGGTTTGTGGTAGCCCTGTTACAGGGTTCACTTTATTGTGGCAGACCACCAGCTTCTCAATCAGCACTTTCTTTTCTCTTCCCTCTGCCCCCACACCCCACTTGCAGCATCACCTCCCTTTCCTCTTTCTCCACCCTGGAGCATCATAATCAACTTCTCTTCCCTGTCCCTTGGCACCATCTTCTTCCCTTCCCTCTCACCCACCCCTGGCATCATCATCACTTTCCTTCTCCCACCACCTCTTCCTATCACACCCTGACATCATCACCTTCCTCCACCTCTTCTCCTCACTCCTTGGCATCATCATCTTTCCCTCTCCTTCCAATTCTCCATCCCCTAGCATCATCATTATCATCACCTGCCCTCATCCCTCTCCCTCCACTTCTCCTCCACACCCCCTGGCATCATCATCACTTTCCTTCTGCCACCACCTCTTCCTATCACACCCTGACATCATCATCATCATCACCTTTCTCCACCTCTTCCCTTCACTCCCTGGCATCATCATCTTTCCCTCTCCCTCCAACTCTCCACCCCCTGGCATCATCATCATCATCACCTGCCCTCATCCCTGTCCCTCCACTTCTCCTCCACAACCCATAGCATCATCATCATCATCATCATCACCTTCCCTCTCCCGCTATCTCTCCCCCCCCCCCCCCCCCCCCATACACTGTCATCATTATCAACTTACCCTGGCACCATCATCACCTTCTCTCTCCCCCTTCCCCCCACTCCCAAGCTTCATCACCACCTTCCCTCTGCCTCCACCCCTCTCCTACCTCTTTGACAGCTTCATCATCACCTTCCCTCTCCCTCCATTCCTGGCATCATCACCTTCTCTTATTTTCCCTTCTCCCTCCAACCACCCCCCCCCCTTTACTTCTCTTCCCTTTTCCTCAACCTCTGGCATCACCTTCTCTTTCCTTCACCCCTTGACATCCTTATCAACTTCCCACTCCCGCCACACCCTGGCGTTCATCACCTTCTTTTCCTTTTCCCCTCCATCCTTTGGCATCATCTTCCGTCCACTTAACTTCTTGGCATCATCTTCCTTCTCCCTCATCCCTTGGTAATGCCATCAGCTTCCTACTCCCTCCTCACCCTGGCATCATCACATTCTCTTCCCTTTTCTTCCAAATCCTGGCATCACCTTCCCTCTCCCTGGCATCATCTTCTTCCATTTCCCCTCACCTCCTCACACAATCGTCGCCTGCTCTCCACCTTTGGGCATCATCATTTTATCTTCCCTTCCCTTCCCTCTCCATCTCCCCCACCCCCTGGGACAATCACCTTCTCTTCCCTTTCCCTCTTGGCATCACTTTCCTTCTCCCTGGCATCATTGCCTTCCCTCTCCCTCTCCCTCCACCTCTCCTCCCCACTCCCCTTGCATCATCATCTTTCCTGTTCCCCACCTCCATGGCATCATCACCTTTCCCTTTCCTCTTCTCCTATACCCCATGGCACATTCATCTGTCCCTTCGCTCAACCTATCCTGGCACAGTGGAAGTCTGTGAGCAGTCTTACCTAGCCTGCGTCTTCCTCCTTTGCCAGCTTCCCTCTGCAATCAGAACTGCACAGAGAGCCAGCAGGTCTGGCAAAACTACAATGTGCCCAGCGAAAAGGCTGGCCCCACAATTGATGAAAAGGCCAGTCTTTTTGAAAATCAACTTATCTTCGCTTGGGTTTTCAGTTTTTACATACAAGTGGCAAGAGGAATGAACGTGCCTTGAAGGCTTTGCTGCCACTCTGGCCTGCCTGCCATGTCCCTTATACCACCACAGGGGCCTGACTGTTACCATTCTGCCTGCCTGTCATGCCCGTTATACCATCACAGAGGTCTTGATGCTACTGCTGCACCTACCTGCTTTACCTATTATGTATGAGCATGGGAGTTTTGGTGCCTCTATGATATTGGCAGTTGTTAGTTTCTTGGTTGTACTGGGGTGTCTGTTTCCCTACCCCTCCCCAAAAAAAGTGAAAATTAAAAAAAAAACAACAACATTTCCTCCTCCAACTATTTTATGGTTCTTTGTTTTGTTCTAACCCTTCTACAATGATCCTAGTCTGGTTCTCCCACCCTGTTTTGGTTGCACAGCCCACAGCACTTTTTCCTTTACCTATGTCCCTTGCATTTCAGTTGCTTGGATATTGTTTTTGACATAAAGAGCAACTCCTCTTCCTTTTCTGCTATCTCTAGACTTCCTCCGCAGGTGTATAGACTGGTATGACTATATACCATTCATGTGATTAACTGAACCATGTCTCTGTAATTGCAACAATGTTTAAATTCGCCTCCATTATTAGGGACTGCAGATTTGGAACTTTATTACCCACACTATGAGCATTTGTGCTCATAACTTTTCAACTTTTCTCCTTTGGCTTACTGATCATTTTGGGCACATTTTCTGCCCTTTGGCTAGTGAGTGGACTGTACTGCTGATTTATTTTGTTAATTTCTCCTCTCATTTCTTGTATTTTTATTTGTTGGGGCAACATTCCAATTTCACTGGCTTTCTTCTGCCATCTCTATTCTCCTATTTAAATGTTTGATGGATAAGATCTGAATTTCTCACTTAGAATCCTTGTTTTTTTGTCAGACAGATGTAGGCCATCTTTACTGTATAGTCTTTTACTGTTCTTAAACATCCCCAGCCTCCAATATATTAGAATCGTTCTTCTTTACACCAGTTCTTGAGCCATGTATTGAAGTTGTATATATGACTTAGTCTTTCTTTTCCCTTTTCCATGGATAGGTAACACATCTGAAAAAGTAGTGGTCTTTGCCATATGCCCAAGCTGCTTCCCCAGAGTCTAGAAATCTCTCTGTATTGCTTGGATACTATTTCTGGTGAGGTCATTTGTCTCCAGATGAATGATAACATTGATTTTATAGTCTTTACTTACTTCTTTAATTGCATTGATTATATGGTGGTTTTCTTACAGCTGAGGATCCTCAAAAATTCCCAAGTCAGTTTCTCTGATGACAGAGTCTCCTAGCAGAAGAAGCTTTTTGTTGTATTGTTTGATGGTATGCTAGGGTTTCTATGAGCATTGTATGTCTTTTCTTTCAGATATTACTTAAGTTTCCATTTCTGGAGCATTTTCATTTTCCAGTGTGAAAAAGGGATTTGTATGGGCATTATTTGGGTAACAGCTCTTATCTTCCAGATCCCACTGTAAACTATTTTGTTCTGGGTTTCTGAATCTTCTGTGGGAGTGTGGACAGATATTCTGGATACAGCACAACTGGGGAGAGAGAGAGTGTGTCTCTGTGTGCAGTGGTTGTCATTTCCATTTCTAGAGCATCTTTATTTTCCAGTGGGGAAAAGGCATTTTGTGTGGGTATCATTTGGGAGCCAGGATGTTTCAGTCTTACTCTTCCAGATCTCACTTTCATCTGTTTCTTCATGAGTTATTGAATCCTCTGTGGGAGTGGGGTGGATTTTCTGGATGCTGCACAGTTGGGGAGGATTTTTAAATACAGACTATTTGTCTTTCAGATGAATCAGCTCCTTTTTTTATTGCAGATATGTGCAAGCAAATGGCACTACAATTGTTACATTGAAAAATAGTCATTATGTTAATTTGTTTTCATATAGATATGGACCTAGGGCTAAATAAGAAAAGCAAGGTCTGAGGTGGGAGGGAGATGGGGTGGAGGGTGAGGGATTTAAGTGTTAAGAGTACTTTAAACCCAAAATGAACTTGCTTCAGTGCTATCCCAAAGCTTCCTTTTCATGAGAGAGCAGGGCAATTTAAGAATCTAGAACTTTAACTAATAAGCAAAAGGTAGAATATAAGCAAGCAAAACAGGTTGAAATTAGTAGCATAAATATTAAAAGCCAATATGTTCAAAGCAATCTTATCCCCAGTTTCTAGTACAATATGAGCTCTAGGTAAGATTTAAATTCATGTACAGTTGGTAGATCCCTTTCCCTGTGGGCTTATAATCTAAGGGCCCTACTTATTAAACATATTTTCCCATAGACCCAACATAGAAGAAAACCTTTAGTAAATAAGCCCTAAAGTTTGTACCTGAGGCAATGGAGGGTGAACAAGTAGTAGGAGCAACTGCAACTTGCTCTTCCCATTTCCCCAAAAGCAAATCACACACATACCCCCACACCCCTGGAGTAACTGACATCCTTTCTCCCCAAGCAACCCAAACACATGCACCCCTGACCAGCGTACCTTCTCCCCCCCCCCCAAAGAGCAACTCACAACATACACACACCACCACTTTGCCCCTCCCCCCCCCCCACTGGAGAAAGTGATCCTTAACCTCCCTCCCAAGTAATTGATACACATTCTTCCATCTCCCCCTCCCTCCAGGCATCTCTAGTAGAGGGTCAGGCAGGCTGCAGGCAGCAGTATGCATGTGCTCAGATCAATGGGACCCCCCCCCCCACCACCACAAGCTGTTTGCGTTTGTCCAGGACTGCAGGTGACACAGTCCTTCCCATGTGTAACAGAGCAGCAAATCATAGGCCGCTTCACGGGGCTAGGAAAGAATGCACAGGAGCAAATGGGCAAGAAATGTGGGCAAGTGCTCGATGCTGAGTTTGGGTTGCCCAAGTGGGAGTGAAGGAGGGTGACGTGTAAAAATGGTAGTCTTTTACTAAATATAGGAGACAGGTCTGCTGGTGCTTAGAACTCTCCACACTCAACAAGTGATGTTCCCTTTGTTGATGCTACAGCCACGCTAAGCCTTTTTTGGAGTGATTAGGCTTCAGGGAGCTTCTGTGTGTAACATCTGTCTGTGTCCACCTGGGACAAGACATTCTTCTACCTGGTTGGCACCATTTCCATCTAACCTTTCTGGGATATATTTGTCTCTGTCGACAAATGCCTGGGCCTCCCTGTTCATTATCCCCAAGCTGATTTATCATAAGTGAGAGAGTGAATTTGACTCCTGCCTACCTTTTCCAATTTTTTTTTCTTGCCAAGCCAGTCAGACAGAAAGGAAATTTCTCAAGAGGGTTGGTAGAAGTTTAAGAAATTGTCTGGCTGGAATATTATTTTTCCATGGCTCAGACTAATGTGTACCTTCTTCAGCTATGTTTATTATAGGAAATGGTTGGACTTAGATTGAGGCATCCTAAAAGGTGAATTTTCAAAGGGTTACTCATGTAAAAATCAGCATTTACATGCATAAATAGCAGGTACGTGCATATCTGCTGTTTTATAAACCTCAAGCATACACATGTAAATAAACGTTCACATGTACATATATGCATGTAAAAGAGGGGAAGTCTAGGGGCAGGCACGTGTTTAAGTTGCTATTTTATAAAACAGAGATTTGGCAACTTACTAGCATATATTTACACCTCCTCATTATCTGGCATAAGTGATATTAAGTATCTTTATTGTGACGTACTGACTCAGTGGGAGGTCTGAATGAACTGGAGTGAGTTCAGGCTGAAGAAGCAGGAAGGTTTCGATGGCCTGAAGGAGGACTTAAGAAAACTGGTGGACTAAATGGGAAAACTAGTAATTTCACTCATGTGCATATGTTAGAAAATGTGTGGATTTACACATGTAAAAAGTGACTTGTCTGGGATAAGTGCTATTTAAATTTTATGTGAAAAAGGAGTGGACTGGGAGGGATCTTCCCTAACCCCCTGCCTAACCTTCCCTTCCTCTTCCCTTCCCTTCCCCTCTTCTCCCCACCTCATAAACCTAACCTACCTTACCTTTTTTTTTTTTTTTTTTTAATTTTGTAAGTTGCTGCTCCTCTGGAGCAGAAGCAACTTGCGCGCACCGGCTGACTGCCGGCGCCCGCTTCCCCAGCACAGCGGGAAATGGGCCGCTGTCCCAGCCTCCTCCAGCCCCGCTCCTCTCTGCCCCTGGACCACTCCTTTCCTTGGGCCCAGCACTTCTGCGTGTAACGGGGGTTACGCACGTGGCCGGGCCTGGCCACGCGCATAACCCCCGTTTTTTTTTACGTGCGCAGCGTTTTAAAAAATCTACCCGTAATTAGGGGATGTGCAAAGAAGTCAGGCTCGCATGTGCCGAGTGGATTTTAAAAGCCGCTGAGTTATATGTGTATATCCCGCAGTGCGCACATTTTGAAAGTTTTCAAAAAGGGGCGAGGCGTGGGCGTGGTCTGGGCAGGGCATGGGCTTTTCAGGGCGTGAACCTAAGATGTGCGCTTAAACATTATACAACTCGGTATGCCGAGGTCCCCTGCTGTGTAACTTTACTTCTGCTATGGATGCTGCGCAAGTTAAAATGAAAAGGAAAGTAGGCAGATCTGCGGGGTTTTAAGGGTCGAGGCTAACTGGGGGGAATGAAGGCTATCAAAACAGAGGGGGGGGGGGAGGTTGGAGGTCCTAGCTCTCAAATGGGTGAACTGGGATGAACTGGTAAAATTGGGAATGGTGTTGGTGCGCACCCCTTTTAAAATCCCATGATTTATGCAGTAGAAGCGGGATTTGCGTGCACATGCGCGCGCTCACTTACAATTTGGTGCACATGTGCGCGTGGCCAGGCTATTTTATAGGATGTGCATATATGCGCACATATGTTATAAAATGGCCGTGTACCTGGGCGTGGGCTGATGTACATGCGCTGGTTTGAAAGTTATTGTCCCTGTGTTTTAGTACCAGAAGGTTCTCAGTGAACCAGGGAGCAGATCTTTGTTTTCTAACAAAATAAAACTTTTTATGGGGCAAGTATATTATATAATTTGCTCAACTTTTTATTCCATTAACTAATCTAGTCCTCACTAAATTGATCTACAGTATTCACTTGCTGTGATTATAGATCCATTGGTGCAGACCAATAATTTCTGCCTTAGAGCAAGGTAGTAATATTTTTACCTGTATAGCACACATGTAAATGGCTGAAGTGTTACATGTCTGTGCCCAGTCCCCAGAGCCAGTTTTAGAGGTGAGAAGCTTTGCCATCCCGTGCCAATCTCCTAAATCTTCCAGTTCCAGAGTTAAAAGACTCTGTATCCCTGTGCCAATCTCCTGAGCCGTCCAGTCCTAGTGGTGTAGTTGTGGTCCATCCCCTAAGTCATCCAGTCCTAATAAATACAAGGTTCTGAATTCCTGCACCAATTTAATGTGCTGCCATTCCCATGCAATAAAAATGAAATGAGAACCAAGTGAGTAATTCTTCATTCTTCTTAGACAGAGAACATCTGCTGATGCTCCAGTGTCACTTCTGACTTCTACACACACACTACAAAACTATTATCATACACAAAACAGTGTTTTACATACAGAGCCTTTGGGAACTGCCATCCTATCTATGTGCAAAAGTACTCATGTAGTATAAATACATGTATACTTTTCTGTGCAAAGGGAGGAGGACTTTCTGGAGGTGGGTTACCACTTATGCTTGCTTGTGTACATGGCAGGTCTGTCTATGTTCTTTTCAGACTCATTTTTTGAAAAGGAACTTTTTCCCTCTGAAAATTGACAAAGCCTGCAGGTAAAAACTACTTGCAGAATTTACAGTGGCTGGTATTTTTTAAAACTGCACCCTTAGAGACTAAAAGTCCATTAAATAATAAGAATAATGAATTAAAAGTACCATTTACTGTAAGCAACACTTCCCTTTCTCCAGCACCAACACGTGGAACAACTGCTCGACAGACGTATTTCCCAGCATCCTCCTGTCTAACCATCTTCAGCGTTAGGAAGTTGTCATTGCTCAGAACCTGGAAGAGAAGGAAGAGAATTGAAAACTGTGTGAGATGGGTAATGAAAGATACAGATTTACACCATTAACACTATGAATTGAGACTTAAGGTTCTCAATATATTTATCCTGGGTAAATGAAAGGGGAAGAAAGTGATAGAAACATTTAAGAATCTCAAAGATATAAATAATGCAGAAGAGGCAAGTATTTTCTGGTGGAAACAAGTTCTAGAACAAGATATTTATTTATTTATTTATTTTATTATTTTCTACACCGGCTTTCACGACCAAGGTCGCATCAAACCGGTTTACATTTAACAGGTCGTGCATAGAACAGAGAACTCGAGCAACTATAACTGGTGCAGGAATTGTAGTTACAATAAACAGGGAAGTACACAACTGGGAGCAGAGGAAGAAGAAGAAAAGAGAATGATTGAGAAAACAAATTTACAATGAATATTTACAAAATATGCAAAATTAAATCCAAATTGGACTGAATGAATGAAGCCGTGAATGAAGTTGATGATAGAGTGATGGTATTTACACTGAGATTATGATGACGGTAGCATGGATCAGTCTGTGACCTGATTGGCTTTTTTAAAAAGCCAGGTTTTTAGCCTTTTCCTGAAAGTTAGTAGGCACGGTTCCTGGCGCAGCTCGGATGGGATGGAGTTCCATAAAAGTGGTCCTGCTGTTGAAAGCGCTCTGTCTTTGAAGGATTTGTGTTGGAAGGTTTTGGCGTGTGGAACATGTAGTGAATCTTTGTAACATTCCCTAATTGGTCTCACAGTAGTGTGTTTTTGAAGGGAATTTGTAAGTTTAGCGGGGCGTGTTGATGGATGACTTTGTAAATGGTGGTGATTGACTTGTACATAATTCTGTAGTGAATAGGTAGCCAATGAAGGGCTTTCAGGATTGGGGTGATGTGGTCGAATCTCCTGGAGTTAGTCAGAATTCTGGCAGCTGTATTCTGCACCATCTGTAGAGGTTTTGTATGTGAAGCAGGGAGACCTAGTAGAATAGAATTGCAATAATCTAACTTGGAAAAGATTATTGCTTGTAAAATTGTTCTGAAGTCCTGGGAGTGGAAGAGTGGCCTGATTCTTTTAAGGATGTGTAACTTGTGAAAACAGTCCTTTGTCGTTTGGTCGATGAATGGTTTTAGGTTGAGATGGTTATCGATGATTGCTCCTAGGTCTCTTACGTGAGAGGTTTGCAGGTTGGCTGCAAACCTCATATCATGATATGAGGCTGAAAGCGGTGTACCACTTTGCCCCTCTTGGTGCCCTGGGCTTTTGATGCCATTCTTCTTCCTGCCTCAGCCTTCACTGGATATCTTGGGACCTTAATGCCACTTTTCTTGCTGTATTGCTCTGTACCTTGTGATTTTAATTGCCAGTGCAGCTGCTGCTGCAAGCCTCAGTTCTGCCTCTGTCACAGATGTCTTGGAGGTTCTTTCCAAATTCCCATCCCTTAAAGAACTTGTTGATTTTTGGTCTTGTTAGCACAATGCTTTACACAATAACCTTGAACAGTTTCAAGCCATCATGGAGTTTTTCTTCAAACTCCCTTTCCTCATGGTATTTACTGATTATTGATCTCATTTGGTATTTAGCCTTCAATAGATTAAACCACAGCAAAAGGCATGGGCAGCAGTAGTGCAGCACCCAAAACCTTTACCACACTCCTCTGTGATTACTGCTTCTCAGGTAATAGAGGCAATATTTACAAAAACTGATTCAGAAGAATTGTCTCCTGGATTCCCTGATTCATGGGAAATTGAACAGCTAATGGCTGAAAAGAATTTTGGGCCTCTAGACAGTAGCATATTAATCTCCAGTAAGGAGGTGGAGGAGGATGATGATACTGACAGCACTGAGATTCTACCATAACAAAAGAGAAGACCAACTTCAAGCCTGAACCAAACCCATCCCTAAATGATGCCATATCGAAAATATATCAAGTGTCTTCCTGGAAATTTCCTCTGGCTTCTCCATGCCTAGGTTTTCTACCAATTTGGTTGGTTCCCTTTGGCCCTCATTTGGAGCCTTGGAATATTCTTGCAACTTTGTGTGGCTGCTTTGCTCTTCTGATAGTGCTTTCAGGATTTCTTGACACTCTTTCTCTGCTTTGAATCTCTATCAATGCCTTGGAGTTTTTCCTGCCACTTTTGGTACTTTCTTCTTCCTTCATGGTGCTTTGAGTTGTTCATGCCACACCTGATGCAGATTTACCCCCTCTTGTGCTGCCTTGGAGGTTTCATGCCAATGTTATTAGTACCTTTGTCCCACATTTGCTGCTTTTCTCCTTTCATAATGCCTTGGAGAACTCCTACCACAGCTGTACTATTTTGTCTCTTTACGGTCCCTTGGGCTATTCATGTAATTTTTTGTATCACTTTGACAAAGTCTTAGTGTACTGGAGTACTCTTCACCCTTCTGATGATATCTATCCACAAGTTACATTAGAAATTATTAGAAAACCCCTAATTTGGAAGTCCAAAATAGGCTGCATTGTTTCCTTATTGACTTTAATGGGAATTGAATGATCAAATAGAACAAATAAAAATTGTTTTTCATTTGAAATAAATCAAATGAATGATTGTAACCTATGAATTGGATAAACAAACTTATATCTCTTATATAAATGCATTTTAGTTGTTTCTATGATTTTTCTTATTTTTTTACAGTTATGTCTACACAAATTTATTAATATTTAATATATTTTAACCATCTATGGCTCTATTTTTATTTTAGTTTTTATTGTAATCATTTTTTCTTTTTTTAATACGTTTTTACAGTTTTCCCCTTTTTGCCTCTCCCTCCAAAGCCCTTTACTTATAATACATTCTTCCTGTACACTTTTCCCTTCCCTTCCCTCTTCTTCCTCCCCCATGTCTTTCTATCCCCTCTCTATTTCCCATTCCCCCTTTACTTTTCTTTCCTTATCCCTTCTCCTTCCCCTTTTTTTATTGTTTTAAGAATATTTAATATATTTTAAAATTATTTTTAAAATATATTTTACATTATACCTTAATATTTGATTATTGTATTATTTATAGTTTTTTTAGGTCTTGAGTAATTTTATATATTTGGTCATATATCTTTAGGTATGCATATACATTCTATCAATCACATATTTGTGTGGTTTCATTATAGCATTTAAAATGATTAGAATGTCTTTTTGGTCCTTTTATATGAGGCACATTTTCCTTGAGACCTGACAGTTTTAGCATAGTCCCACTTGAATGCAAATCAGCAATGTCAATCAAATTTAATGCTGACAAAAAGAATGCCAAATGATTTTAAAACTACAGAATTTTTTCAGCAGGATTGAGATATAGTAGGCAAGATTTTTTTTAAGACAAGTTATCTTTTCTGTTAAGAACAAGTTCTTTAATGACATTAAATAACTGTTCCAAAACTCTGCATGATGCAATCTAATAGCTTATATACACAGGATCCTTTATAGCTAAGATCTCCAGTGCTTTTCAATATATTTATAAATGATCAGGAAAGGAATACGACGAGTGAGGTAATCAAATTTGCAGATGATACAAAATTATTCAGAGTAGTTAAATCACAAGTGGATTGTGATAAATTGCAGGAAGACCTTGTGAGATTCGTCTGGTGCTACATAAGTCAAGGCTTTGGTGGGTTTGGAATAAGCTGAACTTTCACAAGGAGTTTTAAGCAAAGAAACAAAAAAAAAGAAATAAAAAATTGTTTATTGGGAATTTTTTGCTCACTATAAAATGGTGGATGGTGGTAAGTTAATGATTAAAAGTGAATACAAGACCATATAAACTGCCTGGATGGCAGGTTTGAAAATGGTTAATGATATGAAACTACTACCATTCCACTTTACAAATTATTTGTGTTACATATAAGTAGAAGCAGATAGGTTCCCGAGGTACAAAGTGTGGAAAGGGTTACGGGTTTTGTTAGTTTTAACATTAAGTATTGGGACAGTTGTTTTATGTACCATTCCCCAGGTCTTGTAAAACTGACTCGCTAAATTTAGTGACAGCTTTTTCCATGTTATCATTTGATCTGCAAAGGTTATCCTGTCTCCACAGGTATTTTCTTGTTTGTTTACCGTTGTCCTGCTTTCACAGAGTCCCACTTCCTCAACAGCCTTTCTGTTTCTGTTTGCTAATACTCATGCTTTACTTACATAAAATTCTTTCTTGTCCAGTATACTGCCAACTGGCGATCAGCCTGCATTCATTGCTTCTGCTGTGCTCAGAGCAGCTAGTTCTAAAGGGTGGACCTCTGACTTGGAAGCAGGGGATCCTGGGTAGTTTTCCTGGTGTGCTCAGTCAACTCAGCCCGGCCTGTATGCTTTAGCAGTTAATCTGGTCTAGCCCTGACGAATAATCCTCTTTTTACCAGTCTTCATTTTGTTGGGACCCAGACTGCTTGGTTGCTGTTTCCTCAGGTTTAGTCACAGTGAACCTTTGTTTACTTGTTTTACTTTTCAATAAATCTGGATTTGAAGAAGCAGCCTCTTCTGTCTGTGAAGTGAAGACTGAATTAAGCTATCTGAGTTACACATAGGAAAGATGCAACAAGAACAGAGTAAGAGTTGTTTATTGTTGGTGATGTTAATATACATGCTCTAATTTGAATTATCAACAAATAGCCTTCATACTCGTGCTGCAGGGCATATTAGATTCAGTTGTTGCTAGTGAAAATGTTGTTACTGAAAGAAGATTAAGCAATGTGATCAATGTGCCATGATCTGATCATTTGCTTACTTATTTTACTTATAAACATATGAGGGAACCAGATTTTAAATGTTATTTGGCACTGCAAATATCAAAACATCGTGCTAAAGATCCACTGAGGTTTGTTGATAATTGGATTTCTAGAGCTGATGAATTAGACTACACTACAGTTATTACTTTAGTTAATTTTTGGGATATGTCAGTTTCAAAAGCTCTTAATACCACTGCCTCTTTACAATTGTTAAACATAGAGAAGGGAAAAATAATTCTCCTTGGTTAACTGCTGAGATCTGGGAATTTTAGAGGAACTTAGGAACCGCTGAGCATAAGTGGTGGAAAATGTATTCTGAAGAGAATAAGGAGGCATATCTTATTCATGTAAAACTCTATAAACAAACAATTAATAAGCCAATATGTATTATTATCCTCTAAAATATAGTCAGCAGTTAATCAACCACAAACGCTTTTTACAATAGTAAATTTGTTGTCAAATTCTGGCTGTATAATCCATGTATGACAATTGTTAAGTTCTTGCTAAAATTGTTATTATAAAAAATTATAATTTACATTCTTATTTAAATTTGATGAATTTAGTTGAGTTGCCAATCCCTGAGGATTGTGAAATAGTATTATGGGAAATCTTTCACCCAGTGCTAGAATTAATGTCCCCTGTGAATACTACCTTTTTTTTGGATCCATGTCCATCTTGGTTAATCAAGGCTAGAAATGATTCACTAGGGAATGTTCTGTCTTCGCTATTAATGCCTCTCTTTTGAAAAGTTGATTTTCTTTGACCTTAAAAAGGCAATTCTGCACTTAGTGTTACAAAAAATTTGGATCTTGGGAATTTGGGCAATTATCAGCTGATTTCAAATCCTCAATTTTTAGGTAAATTGATAGAAATAACGGTGCTAACAGTTGCAGGAATTTCTAAGAACACAAGAAATGCTATGCTAGGTGAGACCAAGCTCCATCAAGCCCAGCATCCTGTCAGGCAGAGTTGCAACTACCCAACAGATCCCATGAAGTGGATCTGTTTCCTGTTACTCATTCCCAGGGATAGTAAAAGCTTTCTTTAGTTTACTTGGCTAATAATATTTTATAGGCTTTTCCTCCAGAATTTCAAGCCTACAATCCAGATATTATCTTTAAGAGAAGGCCATGCCATCTTGAAATCCTGCAAAGATGTAATTTGAGTGTACAAAGAACTTAAATGAATGGAGTGATCCTCCAGTTCCTTTTCTTGCTTCTGGAACTTAAGTGAGGTCTAAGATGTGAATGAACAAAACTGTGAAAGGGAGCCAGATAACAGTTCTTGCATGCTAGACAGGAATGTAATATCATCTTCCAAAGTTGTTAACTGCCATCTTGATTCGAGTCACTTTTGCACTTGGGAGCTGGAACAGGACCAGAATACAACTTCTAAAGGGAACCATACAAATTTTCTGCAGCTTTACTTGCTCTTCCTACAGAGACTCCAATTTGAGCTGTGCCTACAGCACATATGCTTTCAACAGGATTCCTGAGATCTTCATCCCCTTCCCTGCTTTGGAGATTTCAATGGGAGAAGGACTCCAAACCCACGATTACATCCTCCCCAGATAGAAATGCTGACTACTTCTTCCTCATTCACAATATTTGGGCAATGGCGGTGAATTATGGGCCTCTAGAATAAATGAGAGGCCACAATCACCCAAGAGTGCCATTGCAGCACTACTAAGGCTCTCTCCTAATTCAGCCCTAACTGAAGAGCCCGCATATGTAGAGACCCAAGAGCTGTCAGAATCACTGCGGGATTAGCCCATGTTTTGCCCTTCCATTTCTTTCCCATGGAGCTGGAAAAAGATAGGAAAAGGAAGAAAAAACCACTAGACTCAAATCTGTCTGGGAATTTGCCATCTTGGATCCCTCCCTTTGACCTTATGCAATGCATGAAATGCAAGCCAAGATAAAATGTAACTGCTCCTTTTAGTTTTTTCTAAGTAATTTCCTCATTCTATCGAAGTCTCCCTCTTTAAATGTAAATGCTACTGAAGTAGTTTTACTTAATATTCTTCCTCCAGTTATTATGTTATATTTGATTACATAATTGCAAATATACTTCCCTCTAAATCATGAGCTTTTGAGTAGTTGTCGGCTTTTTCCCATGATCTAGTTTAAAAGCTGCTCTATCTCCTTTTTAAATGTTAGCAACCTTGTTACACTCTGGTTACTGTGGAGGCCATCCTATTAGATGCATGGCTGTTCATCATAATAGTGCTGGCCGTAGAGGAGGAAGGTGTCAATGTGGTATCACATTGGCACCATACTCTAGGAGGATAGTGCCATTTTAAAAGGCTGGGACCTGGATAGGAAATAAACTCTATATTAATGAAATTAAACCCTGCTACCCATCCAATGGATTTAGTAACAATAAAGACTTTAAAATCGATTACAGACATAATAGTGCCACACATAACAAAAATTATCAATATATCGCTCGAGGAAGGCTATTATCCCTGGTCCACTGAAATGCGTAGCAATCAGACCAATATTATAAGCTTACAAAACAGGCCAGGGTCGAATCTACCTGCAATAGCTAAAATCCTAGAAAAGACGATTCTTTCTCAATTGTCAGACCACCTTGAAATAAATAATATTTTATTTCCAGAGCAATTTGGTTTTAGAAAGAATTATAGCATAGAAACCCTATTAGCAGCCTTGAACGATACAACTGTGAGGTTTTGACGCTGTTCGCATTTATCTGCTAGTCTTATTAGATTTGTTGGCTACATTCAACACAATGGATCACAATATCATGATTCAAAAACTGAAGGAGATGGGTATAGGGAAAAAAGTGTTGAAATGGTTTATGTCTTTCCTTTCAGGACGATCATATCAAGTAAGACTAGAGGGATGTTTATCTGAGATAACACAAATGGAGGCAGGTTTACCACAAGGTTCAGCATTGTCTGCGATGTTATTTAATATATACATTACCTTTATGCTGGTTACTATCAGGAATGGGCATTAATTATTATGTATACGCAGATGACATACAATCATACCAATAGAAATCTCAAGTGAAAACTCACTAAAATTACTTGAGATATACTTTTCATCAATTAAGCAATTATTGAAATACATGAGATTAGTTAGTCAGAAATAATCCTTTTAAAGAGGAAAACTCCATCTACATCCTCAAAACCAATAGTAACAATGAGTGATAGGACAAAAATAGAAGTATCTGATCATGGCAGTGATCTAGGTATTGTAATTGACAGCAATCTATCAATGAAAAAACATATTAGCCAAAAGATAAAAAATGGTTATTACAAATTAAATATTTTAAAACGTCTAAAGCCTCTTCTCTCATACGATGACTTCAGGACAGTGTTACAAACTCTAACATTGATTATTGTAATTATTTATTATTAAGTTTACCTACAAACACAATCTGTCCACTTCAGTTGTTTCAAAATGCAACAGCTAGAATATTATTAGGTAATAAAAAATATGACCATATTACATCTATATTAAAATCATTACACTGGTTGTCAATTAAATTTAGGTCACAATACAAAGTCCTTACCATCATTCACAACATGATCTATAACAATAACACAGAATGGCTGAATGCCTCATTACATCTTTATTGTAAAGCTTGTTGCTGCATTGTGGTTCATTGTAAACCGAGGTGATGTTCTGAACGTGCCACGGTATATAAAAACCTCTAAATAAATAAATACATAAATACATTAATAAATAAAATGTTCCGAGTAGAAACTTAAGATATGCCAATAAAGGCCTTCTTCAAGGTCCAACAGTATATGGAGCACATTTAAGAGAGGTCAGAGAAAGGGCACGTTCAATTGCTGGACCAAAATTTTGGAACACAATGCCAGTTGATCTACGTACACAGAAAGACAGCAAGCAATTTAAAAAAGATCTTAAGACATGGCTATTCAGTTTAGCATAAGTTTAGCATAAGACAAACAGAAATTGCAGGTTGGAAGAGACTCATTGTAGCTATTTTGTTTTAAATGTAAATGATGTATTTTATATTTGAATGTATATAATTTTAGGTTTTTGATATAATGTTTTTATTGTAAATCGCTGTGATTGTTAATTTCAGAATGACAGTATATCAATAAATAAATATGAAATATGAAAGTAGGCATCGCTCCTGCTATTTTTCACTCAAGATCCAGGAAGGGGATAAGTGGGGGTTGAAGTGCGAGCCACACAGTTTATAAAATACCATTTATTTATGTCCTGAAAGAACACATTTATAATAAGAACATAAGAAATTGCCATACTGGGTCAGACCATGGGTCCATCAAGCCCAACAGTGGCTAATCCAGGGTACCTGGCAAGAACCCAAACACTAAGTAGATCCCATACTTCTGATGCCAGTAATAGCAGTGGCTATTCCATAAGGGGCAGATTTTCAAAGGGATACGCGCGTAACCCCCGAAAAGCTGCCCCTTCCACCCCCTGTGTGCGCCGAGCCTATCTTGCCTAGGCTCGGCAGCGCACGCAAGCCCCGGGACACGAGTAAGTCCCGGGGCTTTCCTGGGGGGGGGGGGGGGAGGCGTGTTGCGGCCGGTGCGTCATTGGGGGGCATTCCGGGGGTGTGGCCGCGGCCTCCGGACCAGCCCCCAGACCAGAACATGGTTGGTTGGCAGGCGTAACTTGTAAAATAAAGGTGGTGGGGGGGGAAATAGTTAAGGCGGGGGGGGGGGGGGTTAGATAGGGGAAGGGAGTGGAAGGTGGGGGTGGGGCTGGAAGGAAAGTTCCCTCTGAGGCTGCTCTGATTTTGGAGCGGCCTCGGAGGGAATGGAGGATGGCTGCGTGGCTCGGCGCAGCCTTGCGCGCGCTGACCCTGTATTTTATAACATGCGCATGGCAGCGTGCTCATGTTATAAAATCGAGAGTAGATTTGTTCGCGCTGGGTTGCACGAACAAATCTATTCCCGCGCGCACCTTTTAAAATCTACCCCTAAGTCAACTTGATTAACAGCAGTAAATGGACTTCTCCAAGAACTTCTCCAAACCTTTTTTAAACTCAGCTACACTAACTGCAAGATCCTCATCCTCTGTCAACAAATTCCAGAGCTTAATTTTACGTTGAGTGAAAAAGAGTTTTCGCCGCTTAGTTTTAAATGTGCTACTTGCTAACTTCTTGGAGTGCCCCCTAGTCTTTCTATTATCCGAAAGAGTAAATAACTGATTCACATCTACCTGTTCTAGACCTCTCATGATTTTAAACACCTCTATCATATCCCCCCTCAGCCGTCTCTTCTCCACACTGAACAGCTCTAACCTCTTTAGACTTTCCTCATAGGGGAGCTGTTCCATCCCCTTTATCATTTTGGTCGCCCTTCTCTGTACCTTCTCCAGTGCAACTACATCTTTTTTAAGATGCGGTGACTAGAGTTGCACACAGTATTCTTAGTGTGGCCCCACCATGAAGCAAAATTCCCTTTTAATCTTCATTCCATTGCTAATAATTCCTAACATTCTGTTTACTTTTTTGACTGTCAAAGCACACTGAACAGAGGATTTCAAAGTAATAAACTAAACCTGTAATCTAGAATGAAACCTGTATAAAAGGACATGATTTATCACTTTCACCAAATAATATTGATCACAAAATTATGTTACCGAATCTTTATGGCACCTATGTAGAATGTATGTTCCAATACATTAACTAACCTTAATTTATGTGCCTTCCTGTAAACCGTTGTGATGGTATTTAACTTAATGACGGTATAAAAAATATTTTAAATAAATAAATAAATAAATAAAGATCACAATGATGCCAAGATTCTTTTCCTGGGAGATAAATCCTAATATAGAACCTAACATCATGTAAGTACAGTTTGGGTTACTTTCCCCATGTGCACCACTTTGTACTTGTCCACATTAAAGTTCGTCTGCCATTTAAATGCCCAGTCTTTCAGTCTCGCACGATCCTTGTGCAATTTTTCACAATCTATTTGTGATTTAATAACTTGGAATAATTTTGTATCATCTGCAAATTTGAACACTTTACTTGTTCCCTTTTCCAGATCATTTATAAATATATTAAAAGCACTGGTCCCAATATAGATCCCTGAGGCAGTCCACTGAGAAAACTGACCATTTAGCTCTACTCTCTGCTTCCTATCTTTTAACCAGTTTGCAATCCACAATATGTCATTGACTCCTATCCTATGATTTCTGAACCCTGTCCACAGATTGCCCCTAGAGCACCTTGTTTTTCCCCTGAAAAATATATGTGCCATACTTTCTATTCTGTCTGCTCTTTACTTAAAGGCATCTGGCTACTTTAGCATTTATTGTAACTTCTCTATTGGGATGCCCTAACATCGCTGTTTTGTTAGTATCCTTCTTTTGTTAGTATCCTCCAAACTTATTTCATTCTGAACCATGTGCTTCTGAGCAATTGTTGGCATTCTCCCATCATCTAGTTTAAAAGCTGATCTATCTCCTTTTTAAAAGTTAGAGCCAGTAGCCTGGTTCCACTCTGGTCAAGGTGATGTTCATTCTGCTGGAATAGGCTCCCCCTTCCCCAGAATGTTCCCCAGTTCCTAACAAACCTAAAACCCTCTTCCCTGCACCATTGTCTCATCCACACATTGAGACTCTGAAGCTTGACCTGCCTCTGGGGGCCTGCACATGGAACAGGGAGCATTTTTGAGAATGCAATCCTGGAGATTCTGAAGTTCAGTTTCCTACCGAAGAGCCTAAATTTAGCCTCCAGAAAATCCTTCCTACACCGTGATAGTCAGCTCCTCCCCAGTACTCTCTAAAATCTTATCAAGGTGGCATAAATTAATTATATATATAATGTACCGATTAGACCATGGAACCAGATGTGCTGACTGTATCTCTCACAAATCTGTTCAATCTGGGGTAGGGGAGGATTTCTGAGGGACTAGAGAGAGCTGATGTAATTCCACTACACATAAGAACCAAGAGGTGGTAGGCAACTACAGACTCATAAGGCTAAAAATTCTAATTTCAGTGGCAAGCAAAACTATGGAAACACTACCAAAGAAAAAGATGGCACAGCTATCTGGCTAACTCCAATATTCAAAGCTAGCTGGATATTTTATTCAGCTAACTCTGGAAAGCTGTAGAATATTCCTAAAGTTAGCTTGCTAACTTTAAGATAGTCTGGTATATTCAGTGGTGTGATTGAATATCCCACCAAAGTTGGCAGGGTAAGTTTATCTGGCTAACTTTGTAAGTCTTTTGAACATACAGAAACAGAAGAGATGCAGGGAGGAACACAACCAGCAGGATCAGCTAGACTGCTGATGTGAGGCAAGATGGCAGCCTCAGAGGGCAAGAGATCATGGAGATGGGAGAAGGGGGTAATAGGCAAGGGCAGATGCTAGGGGATGGAAGTAAAAGGCAGGGGAGATGGTGGGGAGTCCAGAAAGTGAAGCCAATGGTGATTTATGATGAACAGTGAAATTGGAGTTGAAAAGAGCAGAAGGAGCTGAAATATGCCTTCAGTGTGTTATGCTAATAGCATAAATGTTTATTAATTATTTTTAATATATTCTAAACTGACTTGCTCATCCATGGTGAAAAATATATTGGGACTGTGTATGGATAGAAGGGCTAATTATGCAACATAGTAAATACTAAGACAGTGCTAAGGGTTCTTTATAATGATAACACATGTCTCCTACTAAATATATAGGTTCAAACCAAACACACACCATATTATGTTCTAGTCCACACATGTTCTAGTCCACACATGTATCATACAACTCTTTATTGGACTTTGCAGATGGATGGAACACTTATCTCTGATGCAAATTGGTTGGGAAGGTGTAAGAAGAAAGACTCAGCACGACAGCTCCCTGATGACAGCCAGACAGGATGGAATAAGGAAAAAGGACATGCATGATAATGGTTTTCTGCTGAGTGCTGGATAGGAAAGAATAAGAAATGAGGCTGTGAATAATACCTCTGTCCTAAAACTGGATGGGAAAGGAATAATGAGAAAAGAGAGGATAAATAACATCTCAATTGCAGCCCTTTCTGTGATCTAACTGAAGTGTGCTTTCACGCACCAGAGGAAACAGGAGAAATTGCCCTTTGGAAAAATTGCTGCCCTCATGACAAATACTGGCCATAAAGAAAGGCAACCTCTGCTAAGCCTCCCTGAGGTACGTTGCCTGCGTTGGTTATTGCTTGCTCTTATCTGCATATTTGTGGATCTACAGATAGAGATGGGTTTAATAGAAACTTTACAAACCAAGGGATTGAATTCAGAAGATGAAAAATGACTGTCAGCATTTTAAAATGTCATCACTCCTGTCTGTGACATGGAAATCAAGAAGATCAGAAAAAGCGGAGACGTGCTTTCTCTCCTTCCCTCACCCCCACATCACCCCTGGTTTATTTTATAGGCAGACTCTGAAAGAAATAACTAAGTGAAATGTTCTATAGCATTCCAGCCCTCTCTGCTTAGCTCCATCTCTCAAGCATAGATACCCAACCATCTGATGAAACAGATTCCATTAGATCCAAGTCAGTGATGACCAGCACCGTCTTTTCTTATTGTTATTCAAGTTCCCCATCTTCCAAAAGTGCCAATGACTTCATTGCCCTTTTAGAAGCTAGGAAAGAGCTATACTAGTTTAAATTGTTAGAACTGCATTACTAATACTTTGCAGCTTCTTGGAAAAACTTTAACCTAAACACTTTTTGGCAGAACTGTTAAATCATCAGAGGCAATTTAGAACCCATCCTGTTTTTCTTAAGCTTTCATCTCTAAAAATTTTAAAATTTGTAGTCCTTTTGTACATAAAAAAAAGAAAACGTTACAGACCCCAGAATGCACAGATGAGGGAGTTAATTAATTGGCAAGCTGAAGAAGTGTAACACAACAAAGGTGCATCTCATAGTCTTCTGGGGGGACATAGTCAAAAGCCATTTAGATGGATAACGGGAAAGTTATGCGTCTAAATGGCTTAGCCGCATGTTTAAAAGGCTTTATCCAGCTAAATTCCAGCCAGAAAACAAATTATCTGGCTATAGTTTAGCTGGGTAGGTCAGGGGCATTCCTGGGGTGGGAGGCAGGCATTCCAGGGAGGAGCGGAGTTAGCCGGTTAACTTAACTGGCTACCTCTAGATATGCCTTAGGGCAGGTCTAAAATTAGCCAGACACCACATATCCGGCTAACTGTAACTTATCCGGGTATATTCTGTGGTGCAGCTGCACCGCTGAATATCCCGGTTAAGTTAGCCTGGATATGGGTATCTGGCTAACTTAACTAGCCGCTTAGTGGCTGAATATTTAGCCCCTTGTGTTTTATGCTCGGTGCATACCAGTTCATGGCTCTCTTGGTACAGCTATCAGGAACTCTCCTTATGAATAGATTTGGCTGAAATTTTCAAAGAAATGGCACCTTGATAAGAGATATATCTAATAAATTTCAGCTGAATGCATCTCCAGAGACAATTCCCAATATATGTATTCAGACAGATGGATAGACATAGTGACAGCAAAAGGCACTTTGCATTTATAAAACATTCCTAAAAGCACTCAGAAGGAACAGTGCTAGTGGTGCTAGGAAGAAGACATAGATTTGAGGCTGATATTTTAAAAATCTAAATGCCATTCGTTAAGTGTTAGGAGCCTATATTTGGCCCTTTAAAATTTGTTCCGGGTTGAGTGCCTAAAGGTAGGCACATCAAAGTGGGAGTAGCCAAGGATAGGGGGATGTGAGGAATCTAGTGCTGATTTTCAGTTCTAGGTGCCTAACTTGGGCGGCCACATCTAGGCTCTGCTAGAACAGGCTTAAATTTGGCCAACCGCCCTTCCCCTACCTTTGGAGTTACAGAAAGGTAGTATGTGCCAAGGGATTTTTCAGCTACCCAGCCCTCCTGTCTTCAAAAAAATATGTGCGCAAGAGATCTACCAGCCTCATGGAACCCCCATCTGTCTCCAGTGCTCTGAAAATGTAAGCAGACTAGCCGCCAGCCCCCCACATCATCCTCACTTCTGACCCACCTCTGGCCTCCACTGGCACTTCTCCCTATCTTCCCCAAGCCTCCCCCTGGCTTGGCCAAACATTAACAGATGAATTTTCAAACATTACGCTCGTAAAAACGAGCATTTGTGCGCATAAAATAGCATATACGCAAACACATGCTAATTTCAAACCTGCAACTTATGTAAATCAGGTTCATGAATAAAAATGTGTGTAAGAAAGGGGCGTGCCAGGTGCACTTTGGGGAGGGGGGGTCAACATTTACACAAATAAGTTGCTATTTTTAAACTTTGCAAAGTGATGCGCATATGTCTTTTACTTACATATATTTATTTCTGCTCAATATTTGGTATAAGTGATCGCAAACATCGTTAAAGTGAAAAAATTACTGAGTAGAGAGTCTTGGTGCAAATGGGGAGCCTTCAGGCTGAAGAGCCAGGAGGATCTTCATGAGCTGCAGATGGACTGGGCAAACTGGTGGAATAATTGGTAAAACTGGTTATTTCATTGCCGCGTGCATATTATAAAATAGAGATATGCGTCGTTTAAGGTTTTCGGGTCGAGCTGCAGTTTGGGCGCCTTGTGGAAAATGTCATTTTCCTGCGGCTTGTTTTTTTTTTCGGTGATTTTCCACAAAAAATCCCCAAACCACCCCCAACCCTTCAAATTTACTTAATTATAACCTCCCCCACCATGCAGATCCCCCCCAAGACTTACTGAAAGCCCTGGTGGTCCAGCAGGGTCCCGGGAGCGATTTCTCCCTCTCGGGCCATCGGCTGCCACTAATCAAAATGGCGCCGGTGGCCCTTTGCCCTTACCATATGATAGGGGCTACCAGTGCCATTGGTCGGCCATCTTGGCGCCGGCCATCCATTGCTCCTACCATGTGACAGGGGCTGACCAATGGCACTGGTAGCCCCTGTCACATGGTAAGGGCAAAGGGCCACTGGTGCCATTTTGACTCCTGGCAGGCCTGATGGCCCGAGAGCAGAAGATCGCTCCCGGGACCCCCGCTGGACCACCAGGGCTTTCAGTAAGTCTTGGGGGAGATCGGGATGGTAGGGGGGGTTGTAATTAAGTAAATTTGAAGGGTTGGGGTGGGTTTGGGTTTTTTTTAAAATAAATGTGCCCCTCCCCCCACGCTAACCCAAAAAACGATTTTCCATGAAATTTCGGGGAAAGCCCAATCATTTTTCGGGTCCTCCGATCCCTGCCAAATTGGACAATTTCGTTGAAATTTTCCAATTTGGCAAAAATGAATGCACATCTCTATAAAATACCTCACTTACACTTGTAAAAGCTGACTTACGGGGGTTAAAAGCATCATCTTAACACAATTAAAATCTCTATGCATCTCCTTTTAAAACCGGAAGTCCAAATACATGGGTATATGATTTGCATACACTTATTCAGCTAATTTCCAACTTATTTGGCTAAGTAGTGCCTTTCCCACTACTTAAGACATACAAAGTTGAACTGATTCAGATAAGTAGTGGCATTTATCCAGCTATATTCTGATTTATCTGGCTAAGTAGCAGCAGGCCTACATAGCCAGATAAGTTTGAAAAGCGCTACTTGTCCTTTTAAGTAGCACTTTTTGGACTTATCTGGCTACGTGCTGCTATGTAGCTGGATAAATCAGCATTTATGGAGATAAGTCCTAACTTGAGCGGCTCGTGAATTTTACATTTTTCATTTTTGCATGCAAATGTATTTGTATTTTATAACATGCGCATATCCTTTCCATGCAGGTTATAAAATACAGTAACAACTTTGCATGCGCCCATATGCACATGTAAATGGGTGCACATAAGCCGTTTTCAGTTATCCTCCTTGTGCATAGTTTTGACAGCTCCAGTCACTTAAATATTCATTTATTCAGTGCATTCAGTGAATATTTTAGACCAATCCCCATTCAGAACTCATTTTTAAATGGGGATTGGTCCCTGTAGTGACAGTCAAAGCTACCATACTTAATATTCATCTAAGCTGGAAGGAGATGACATTATTCAAGCTAAAAGCTTCTCCCCATTTCAAAATGGGCATAATTCTCAACTGATTTGCAGGTGGCACTATACAATGACATTTGAAGAAAGGGCAAAGAAGACCTTAGCACAAGAATCTGAACAGAGCATTTTCTACAAAGCCGAACATCACCTCCTGACATCAACACAATTTAATTTACTTTTGATATTAGGACCCCTCAGATATCCACAATGAAATATAAAGCACAAATTAAAATGCAAAGTAGATACTAAGTATACCAGAGACAGCTGCTTTACAAGTCACCCATTTCTTTTCCAGCATTGACCAATGGCCATCTTTCAGGCACAGTCACTAACCAATCACAAGAAAACTTTAAGAATGCTTAATGACATCAGTGAGCTGCTAAAAGTCTACCCAAGAAGAATATTTTCCTCTGTTGAAAAGCACCGTGACTTCTCCAGACAATATATGATTGCATCATGAGGCACATCATGAGATAACAATGAGTAGCAAGGCAGCTTTAATAATGGCTGAAGTCACCACAATGTACTCAAGCTCCCAGGAAATATAAAAATTTGAATTTTTAAAACATTACACAAGCAAAGGGCACTAATTCCAGGGCATGCCTCCTAGGTGCTGAAGACAATTGTCCAATTACATACAATAAAAGCAAAATGTAATTCATTATTGAAAAGTTATTTAAAAATTTATATTTTCTTATTTTGAAAGCAGAACACATTTTAAAAATCTGCCAGGATTTTTCGAAAATGCAGTCCATGCCCCTGGATGTGCATTAAAAGGGCAATTTTCAAAAGTTGAAAATGTCCCACCCCTGTATGCAGGTAATAGTAGGCAAATTGTTCTATGATATGCCTACTTTCTGCATTTTTGTGGAGATGGTCCAGGTTAAAGACAGGCCAGGGCGTACAGTTTTAGTGTTAAAAGTACCTGCAGTAAACACAGGAGCAAATCTCTATAGGTACTTTTTCCTTGAGAAATTTTCAAAGGACAAGTAGACTCATACATTTCCTTTGAGAACTAGTGCAAAATATATGGGTAAAAGTACCCATGGATTTTGCACCTGGCTGCAGAGTTTTAAAAACTGCTCCTAAATGATTTTGGCATGCTCCTGCAGGTGCTGAAGGCTTAGGACGTTTCTGTCACAATGAAATCAGGGCATTTATAGAACTTTTAATGAAACACCAGGTCAGTTTTATTTACTTAATGCGTGTCCTGGTGCATTGTGGGGCAGGAGAGACCGACTCTAGTACTGGCCATGTCTCTATACATAACTGCTAAACTCAATGGTATGGATAAGACCAGCAAGCCCATACATCTCTTTGAGAGAACTGTTAAGTGTGCATGTTGTCAGGGGGGATCTGACGCTTACCACTCCAGAGCCCCGCTTCATCCATACGATGGTAAGTGAGGGGTTCCCTGTCCATGCGCAGTGAAAGACTGCATCTGAGCCCAAGTCCACCAGGAGCGACTGTGGTTCTGTGGCCATTCTGGGTCCAACTGTACACAAGAGAGGGACCAAGAAGACAAGTAACTAAAAAGGCAATGTCATTATTCATTGAATTCTAACTCACTATACAGTTATTGATATGGAGGTCACTCAAAATAGCCATTTTTTAAAGCCATTTTCACCTCAGCCCTCTTTAAAGTTTTTATTGTTATGTGTTCCTGTTTTGCTTCGATATTTTTCTTTATCCATTTTTATCTAGGTATAGTTTTTGTTTTACCATATAATATATACCCTTGTCTATATTAACTTATTAAGTATCTCTCTCTTTATTTCCTTGAGGAGAACCAAATGAATGCAGGTGTCAGACAGAAAATTCTGAACAATAAAATTTACAACTATATGTTTGTCACAATCTGGTCTGTGCCAAAAAGAACCTCAAACATAAAACACAAAAGAATACTTTGGAAAACCAATACAATTTGTTTTGTATTGACTTGTATTATTATTTTTATTATTTAACTTCTTTTACTATACCGACACTCAAGACCAGGTCTTATCGTACCGGTTTACATTAGAACAAGGGGAAAAAACCAATTAACGTATAAGTGGAAATGAGAAGTTACATTAAAACAGGGAGAGTAAAAACATGGATGTCGGAAGATAGGACAGAATTAAGTAATCAAACAATAAGTTAACAAAAATTCCAAACTATAAATTAACATAAAACAATAAATTAGTAGTACAGAAACATGGATTATAGTCAGCGGAAATATACATGGAAATATATATATATGGAAATATATACAGCTGAAATATACATGGTATGTCAAATGGGAGGAGTGGTGGGGGTGAGGGGAAAGGGTGGGTTGAGGTTGCGGGGGGAGAAGGGAAAAAGGTAGGGAGTGCGGGGAGGGAGAAGGGTGGGTTGGAGGGTGAGAGAGAGTTGGTTAAAATGGAATCCTTCAACGATAGGCTTGTGTGAACAGCCAGGTTTTAAGTTTTTTTCTGAAGGTTAAATGGCATTGTTCCTGGCGTAAGTCTTGAGGAAGCGAATTCCAAAGTAGGGGACCTGCTGTCGACTTGTAAAGCTTTTTTTCTTTAAAAACTCTCTTAGATCATTTTTCTGAGAGGGAGTTTATTTCAGCTTTGAGGGACTAGGGCCCAAGACAGTGAGATGAACATGAAATGAAGAAGCCCTTATTCACTAGGGAGCTGACTGAATAACAGAGCTTAGTAGTCATTGGCACATAAGACCCTCTTGGTCCACTCAGTCTCCACCCTAATTGCCTACTGATGCTCCATCATCCCCATCCCAATTCTCTTTGTATCTGTTCTAAGCACATTCAAATTCTGTCTCTGTTTTAGATGGTACCTGCTTTGTGGGAAGGCTGTTCTAGGCATCCCCAGATCACTCATAAGAACATAAAAATTCCCATACTGGATCAGATCAGTGTCCAATCCATCAAGCCTATTATCTTGTTTTCAACAGTGGCCAACTCTGGTCCTCAAAAGCAACAAACAGGTCTAGGTTTTCAGGATTTCCACATTAAATATTCTTGAGAGATATCTGCATAAAGTGGATGCAGTACATGCAAATTTCTCTCATGAATAATCATTATGTCTAACCTGAAAATCAGACTTGTTTGTGGGTTTTGGGGACCAGAGTTGGCCACCCCTGCCATATGGTATTTGGCTTATTCTAATGCTGAAGACCCAGGGTATGGGCAGGCCTCCAAAAAGCCATGAGCAATCTCATTTCCAATTGCAATATAGTAAACCTCCTATATCAAACCACCACTAACTGTCCCCCCTGGGAACTTTTGATTCTAGTCATCCTGATGTAAGGAACCACTGGTTTCCTTACCAGTAGGGATGTACTAACAAGCATGGGGAGTTTCAGAGAGAGAGTTTAGTGAAGAGATGTTTGGGTTTTACTCCACCATTTGGAAGCTGCAGATGGTATGCTCCATCTGTTTATCCCCACCAAGCACCATCTTCAGAGCATGGATTTTAGTCTGGATTTCCTGAAGACAGGAGCTCTCTGTCTCCTGTTATATTTATTTTTCTAACTTATTCTAGAAGGACTGTATGTTTTCCCTTTGGTGGGTTAGCTGTTCTACCTGACCCACTTGTTCTTTTGATCCATTTTTGGAAGATTTCCAGTTGTGAGACCCTTGGGTAATCAGTGCACAGAAGATTGGGGTGTCCCTGTTTATGGATAAATCAAGGGAAGGGAAGAATCAGATGGGGTGCTATAACTCCTCCAGGGTTTAGACTTGTCTGTGACCTGATGCAATGAAGTTTAAGCTGCAGTTTGTTTTTCTGCTGGTAACTATCTCCTCTTTTCGGAGGCAAGGAAGTTTTTCCACCCTTACTGTCTCAGGTTTGTGTTTCCCTATTTTTTTTTTTTTTGGAGTAACAATAGTTGTTTGTTCATCCATGGATCCAGGGAATCAGGTTCCATTCCATTCATCTAGGAAGAGCCTGAGGTGTGAAATTTTTCATCTTAGAAGTGTATTCCTGTCCCTTACTAGAGGGAAGGAGCTGAGAGTATTTAAGGCCTGTGCTTTGTTGCAGACTTAGCTTGGAAAGGGGCAGGCTGCCAGATCCCCATAATGTTTCTTTCTTTTTTTTCTGTAACGGCGGATGAGGAGGATCATGGCAAAGGAGATCACTGGGAGGCCTTGAAGCAACGGTGGTGGTGGTGGTGGTGGTGGGGGGGGGGGGTGTCTGTTAGCTGCCTCATACTGGGAGAGGCTGAGCAGGTAAAAGGGGAGGCTGCAGGAGTGTTTCTAGCCACTGCCACTGTTGAAGGTAATAAGGTGGGGGGTGTCTGAGAGAGCAGTGGCAGGAGCAGGCTCAAGAAGCCGAACTGTTGCTGCTGTTCCTGCAAAAAACTGAAAGTAGGTAGGAAGCAGTAAGCGGAGAGCCTCAGGTGAGGCTCCCGCTCTGTGAAAAGAAGTGCTGTGGGGCCTAGTATTGGTTGCAGTGGCTCAACAGGCGCGGCGGCTACTGTGATCCACACCAGCCACATGATTGGCTTGACCAGCCAACTGGGGCATGCCTGAAGCCCTGATAGGCCAATCCACACGCCTGGGAACTTTAGCCATATCCAGCCACATTCAAAAGAATACAGCCAGTTAAGTGGAGCTGCAAGCTTAAAAAAAATAAAGAATGCTGCGAGTCTGGTTTCCCCTGCCCCAAACCAAATTCAAAATCCTGGGCCGAGCTTGCAAGCCCCAGGAGGAGGAGGAGGAGGCTAGTGCTGGCCTCCTCCTCCTCCTGCCCGCTCCCAGATCCTGCTAACATTTGCCTTCCTGGGACCCCCCTCCCCCTCCACCCTATTCCCACCCCCAACCCTAAACCTCTCGCCCGCCTGGTACCTTTAAATTGTATATCCAGCCCGGATCGCAGTAGCAGCCCTCCTGCAGCCTAGGTCCGACGACACTTTCAGCATTAGAAAAGGAGCTACACTGTAAGAGGTCGATTTTCAAATCATTAACTGGTGCAAAAATACCCACATACGCACACATACGTGGGCTGCGTGCGAGCAATGCAGACTTTAAGCGCCACACATCTACACGTGTGTGCCAAAAATAAGGAGATGGGCAGGGCCAAGACTTATGTGTGTAACGTGTACTTTAAAACAGCATGTGGCAGCTTGTTAGCCAAGCAACCTTACTGCCGCTCCTGATGAGAACCAGTTCTGTAGATCTCACATTTTAGGGCTCACAATACAGAGTGAGGGGTCCAGGTCAACTGGGGGGTATGCAGGATGAAGAGACAGAGGGGTCTGGAAGCTTTGTTATTGGCTTGGCGAACTGGCGGACTAATTGGAAAAACTGGGAATGACCCTCATACGAACGTGTTTTAAAATCCGCTTACAAACACATGCGTGAAAGCCGGCAAAGTCCTATGGAAGATATGCGAAGTTGGTTTGCTTGAGTAACCTCCGAAAATTAGGAGCATACTTACAAACAGTCGGCATATTTTAAATCATATGAGCGCAAGTGCGTGCATGATTTAAAATTCCAGCGTATTTCTGCTCGCGTGCCGATATGCGCATGTATGGGCGCACATGCACTCATTTTAATATTGGCCTGTAAGTGTAAGAGTAGTTCCAGTGTAGTTCCCCTAGCAATACTGGAAGGACCAGGCCAAGGTTGAGTTCACTGTGGTCATGATCCAGGCTCAAGATGGACAGTTTAAAGGTGCCGGGAGAATTAGGGTTGGGGTGAGATGGGTTAAGTAAGGGGGCCACGAGAAGGCAAATTTTGACTGAACCAGGGAGAAGGAAGAGGAAACCAGTAGCAGCCCTTTAAAATTAGCTTTTTTAAGACATTAGAGGGATTGGGCTGGAGTGGGGTAGCAGGCATGGCCCAGGATTTCGAGCTCAGGTGGGTGGGGAAAGTGATAGGGCCATTGGCCCCCAACCTTTTTTTTTCAACCTGCAGCTCCACTTAACTGGTTAAATTATTTTAAATACAGCCGGTTAAAGCTAACGTTATCTGGCCACTCAAGACCAGATAACATTAAATCTTACTGGCAATATTCAAAGGATATCAATTTAGGTTTAACGTTATCTGATTATAGATAGCTTGATAACTTTAATCAGGGATATTCAGTGAGACTTTTATCCCAAAGTTATTTGTAGCCAAATAACTTGTCTGCACACTGGCTTACTGAATATTGACCTCCTTGGGGATCTTAAACTACAGTTCCCAAATGCCAAGGAAAATGAAAGACCTCATAATAAGAGATCTTATTGTTCCAGTTAAGAGACTTATTTCAGTTGTTGCCCTGCTGGGTCATTGGGGCTGACCTCCATCTTAGTCTACATTGTGGTAGAGATATGCTCAAGCAGCCTGCTAGCTCTTTTTCTACTTCAGATGCTTAACACCATGACCCCACTGATCCCATCTATGTGATGGTGGGAAGGAGGAACTGGCAGAGAATACTAGAGGTGCTGTGTGCTGGAGGTATGCATACTCCATTGCACGCACAAAGGAGCACAGCAAAGGAGCTCCTTTGTATCTCCTTTGTGTGTGCTGAGTGGTGCAGATGGTGTGTTGAAGGAATTTTATGACTCTCTTTCTGCAGACACATACATGACTAGTATTCCAGTGCTTTGGGGTCATGGCAGACATGGTGCCCTTCGCATCTGCGTCTGTAAGCACCATCGTCTGTGGCCATCTAGCTTACTTCCAGTAAAGTGGATTCCTCTGGATCAAAATAATAGTGAGGTCCATATTCAGACACAGTCTGACTAGCAAAATTAGCCAGATAAACTTATCCAGCTAGTTAACCCCTAGATTTATTTATTCTTCTCTGTTTACATGTATTTTGTTTTATTATTATTTTAATTATGTAGATCCTTTTGTTTGTGTTGCCTAGCCTTGACTCTGCTACTAATAATATCCTTGTTTCTAGCTATTGGAGTTTTGCATTTTTGGAGTTCTACCCCTGCTTTTTGTTATGCCCTTTTTGGGATCGGTCTCAGTGGTATATATTGTCCCTTGAGCATGTGCAAAGGGGCTTTCTGCTTATTTAATGGATTGATCAGGGGGCTCTTTCTGCTCCCTGGTGGACTGATGTGTGAGGTTTTGAAAGGAGTTTGAAGGTGTTGTTGGCTTTTGGAAGATTCTAATCTTGAAGAATGTTTGCTTTTGAGACCCTGTGATCGAGCTCCTGACAGACAGTCAAACCCCTGTAGTTGAAAGGGCTGAGTTCCTGTTTTTCACCTTTGTGAGAAGAAGTTTAGGAGATTCTTGAGATCAGTATTTGCAGTAAGGCCAGAAACATCTTGCTGTAGTAATTGGAAGTTGGCTGTGTTACCCCCATGGCCAGTGAACAGTGGGTGAGGCTGCTGATTTTTGGAAAGGACTTTTAGAATAATCTTTTGCAGATACCTACTTTTGAACAAAGGGATTTTTACAATCTACCATGTTTGGATGCTGGTTGTAGAACAGTTTTCCCCTCCAAGGGGGGGGGGGGGGGGAATTTTGGAAGAGGAAACTCTTTTAGTCAGAAAAGGAGAAAGAACAAAGACTGCACCATGAACAAAGAAACCACAACTTTTGTTGTCATGATTTTCATTGTACTATTCATGAGTTTTGCTGTCTCATCCTGGATCATTCCATTTAAGTAAATAATTTTTTTGGCTTTCATTCTTTATTTACTGGTGCCTTTGAGAAGACCAGCCTTGTGAGTATATACTGACAGGGCGAGAGCATGGGGCAAGAGGTTAATGCCAGAGACTGTTATCCAGAACACCACCAGGGGCCCAGGAGATTGAACCTGCCTCCTCCCCCTGCTGGAAGTTCTACTTATTAGGAAGGGAATGGTTAATAAAATGGAAAATGTCATAATGCCTCTATATTGCTCCATGGTGAGACCACACCTTGAATTCTGTGTACAATTCTGGTCACCACATCTCAAAAAAGATATAGTTGCAATGGAGAAGGTACAGAGAAGGGCAACCAAAATGATAAAGGGGATGGAACAGCTCCCTATGCGGAAAGGCTGAAGAGATTAGGGCTGTTCAGCTTGAAGAAGAGACGGTTGAGGGGGGATATGATAGAGGTCTTTAAGATCATGAGAGGACTTGAACGAGTAGATGTGAATCAGTTATTTACACTTTCGAATAATAGAAGGACTAGGGGGCGTTCCATGAAATTAGCAAGTAGCACATTTAAGACTAATCAGAGAAAATTCTTTTTCACTCAATGCACAATAAAGCTCTGGTATTTGTTGCCAGAGGATGTGGTTAGTGCAGTTAGTGTTGCTGGGTTCAAAAAAGGTTTGGATAAGTTCTTGGAGGAAAAGTCCATTAACGGCTATTAATCAAGTTTACTTAGGGAATAGCCACTGCTATTAATTGCATCAGTAGCATGGGATCTTCTTAGTGTTTGGGTAATTGCCAGGTTCTTGTGGCCTGGTTTGGCCTCTGTTGGAAACAGGATCCTGGGCTTGATGGACCCTTGGTCTGACCCAGCATGGCAATTTCTTATGTTCTTAGCACAATTGTGTTCTATGCAGAATATAAGTATCGATAAATAAATAAATGAACCCCAGCATTCCCAGAGGCTTCTGTGAGACATAGAAGAGGAGGTCCAGGACAGTAATGGATAGCCCTGGGAACTATGTGACCCTTTTTTTCAGTGCACCCCATGAAGGGAGGGTTACATTTGTATATTTTAGTTTTCTGTGTTTTTTAGTTATGTTGTAAGTTGCCTAGAGCATTGGTACTTAGGTGACTCAGAAATGCCTAATAAATATAAGACAAAAAAAAGGGCATAGTTTTAGTAGGTTGATTATTGTTCTTTGTTATCAGATGGTATCTTGAAGAGAAACAGTTACTTATCATAACTAAACAGGAGAGGGATCTAGGTGTGATTATATTTGATGAGATCAAGGCTTCTAAATAGTCTGATTAATCAATGGGGCAGCTGGTGGAATGATAGGGTACATGGGAAGAGATATAACTAGTAGAAGAAAAGAGGTATCTTCTGTATGAATTATTGATAAGATTTCATTTAGAGTACTGTAACAAATCTGGAGGCCATATCTCCAGAAAAGCATAAACCTAGTATAGGCAGTCTAGGTAAGGGCTACCAAAATAGTTCAGATTCTGCACATAAACCCCATGACATAAGATTTAAAGACCTAAATATGAATATTCTATAGGACTGTATAGAGAGATGTATTATGTTGGAGACATTAAAATATTTGAAAGGGATAAATAATCGCAAGCAGTAAACAATTTTTGTGCAAAAGAAAGTTCCAGAACCAAGGGTCATGATCTGAGATTTGAGAGTGGTAAGCTCAGAAGTAAAACATGAAAGCATTTCATCCTGGAAAAAGTGTTGGGCACACAGAACAGCTTCCCAGAAAAGGCAGTTGCGGAAAAAACTAGGAAAATTCAAGAAGACATGGGACAAACAAAGGATCTTTAGCGGTTTGTAAAGTGAGGGTAAAACCAAAAACTCAAGTAGGGTCTAATGTCGCAATATGTTAAGTAGAGTAACAGACTAGATAGAACTTGTCATCTTTATCTGCCATTGTATTTTCTATTTCTGTTGCCCTATTTTACAGTTACCACTTGGATCAATTTTTAGTCCTGAATTTGTCTCATTGCATGCATAGGATTGATCTTCCTAAGAAAAGCAAGACAAGTTTGTGCATGTTATGGGTTAAAATTAAGACTGGACCTGTTTGCACTGAGTAAAATAAAGCTAGTTGGTAACCCTATAGCTCACTAATTTTCTTCCATTATGTTCTCTATGGGGCCCTGTGTACCTTTTTAACAGTCTGACAAAACATAGAAAGATTTTTTTCCCCCTACTGTCAAATTTCCAAATGGGCAATTGTTAAGAGCTGCTTGGCTGAATTCCCTTATTGATCCCAGCATGCACAGGGACCATGCATCGTTTTTAAAGATGTTTTGGTGTGATTAAGCATCTTACTGCTAGGGCAGCTTGCCTGAAATTCATGCCAATGGCAGAAGACACTAACGATTAGATTTATCCTATTGGCACAGAAGGCCAGAAAACACCTTGCTAAATCAAGCACTGAATTCTCATTTTGGCATGAAGACGCTTGTGAGAGAGCATCTATTTTATTTCCTAAAGCCTTTCCTTTGTAATAGAGTGGTTATCCAGGCCACACAATTGAAACAAAACAGTTACTACTGTGTCTTGAATAATATTTTCAAAAGTACATGTGGCAAATCATGAATCCTCTGTGTACCAGGGAAGAGGCATTATGATCACATTTCTCCACTGTTGATGAATCTTCACTGGCTTCATGTAGCCCAGCCAGTGGCGTAGCCACGGGTGGGCCTGGGTGGGCAGGTGCCCACCCAACTTAGACCCAGGCCCACCCAACTAGCACCGGAACTGCAAGGCTGTCGCGGGATCCCATCCCCGCGACAGCAAACAAGAGAACCCACGCCTCGCGTGCCATCACGGCACACGTGGGGAAGCGCTGCTGCGGCCGTATGGCCAACCGGTCTTCCTGTTCGGGGGGGGGGGGGAGCGGAAGCGTCGCGCGCAGCTTCCGCTTCCTCCCCCCAATGCAGGAAGATCAGCTGCCTCTCTGCCACCCGTTCTCCTGCTATCTTCGGGTCAAACGGCCCGCCGAACTTCCTGTTTGGGGGAGCGGAAGCGCCGCGCACAGCTTCCGCTTTCTCCCCCAAAGCAGGAAGATCAGCTGCCTCTCCTGCTGCCACCTGCCTCCTGCTATCTTCTTCGGGCGTCGGGCCGTACTGCCCGCCGATCTTCCTGCTTGGGGGGGGGGAGGGAGGAAGCGGACGTTGTGCGCTGCGCTTCCGCTCCCCCCCCCCGACAGGAAGTTCGGCGGGCAGTACGGCCCGACGTCCGAAGAAGATAGCAGGAGGCCGGTGGCAGCAGGAGAGGCAGCTGATCTTCCTGCTCTGGGGGATAAAGCGGAAGCTGTGCACGTGCTTGAATGTGTATGTGTGGATGAGAATGGGAGTATGTGTGGGTGAAAACTGGAGCCTGGGTGTGTATGTGGGTGAGAATGGAAGCTTGAATATGTGGGTGAATGGGAGCTCAAATGTGTGTATGTGTGGTTGAGAATGGGAGCCTGGGTGAGAATGGGAGCTTGAATGTGTGTATATATGGGTGAGAATGAGAGCCTGGGTTTGTGTGGGTGGGTGAGAATGGAAGCTTGAATATGTGGATAAGAATGGGTGCTTGAATGTGTGTATGTGTGGGTGAGAATAGGACCTTAAATGTGTATATGTATGGATGAGAATGGGAGCTTGAATATGTGTGGGTAAGAATGGGAGCATGGGTTTGTGGGTGAGAATGGGAGTCTGGGTTTATGTGTGTGGGTGAGAATGGGTGCCTGGATGTGCGTCTGTGTGTGCATAAGAATATAAGCCTGGGGAGGGGTGAGAAAGTGAGAACTTGAATGTGAGCTTGTGGGGGGGGGAGAGCATATGAGAGTGACAGCTTGAGTGTGTGAGAGGGAGTCTGTGAGAGAAAGCGTGTGTGTGTGTGTGTGTGTGTGTGTGTGTATGTGTGTGTGTGTGTGTGTGGAAGGGAAGAAGACAGTAATAGAAGAAAGACACTGAAAAGGAATTAGGAAATGAGCTATAAGGGAAAAAATGGGAAAAAGAGACCAGGACCAACTGATTAGAAAAATACAAAGATCAGACAACAAAGGTAAAAATATATATCTATATTTTGAGATGTTAGCAATTTAAATATAAGCAACACAACCGCTCTCTCAAAATTTATGGACAGGTAGGAGCCGTGTATAAAATCGTAATAATAAGAAGGCTAAAGTACCACAAATCACCGTGAATTATGTTTGTATCATTAAGTAAACCTCATACTTAGGCGTAGATGTGAATGCTATGCTGCATAATTTGGCATTATTTATCAGTAAAAAAACAACTAGTAGACCTGCATGCCTACAGCCCACCCATGTTAACCTTGTGCCCACCCAAAAAATCAATTCTGGCTACGCCACTGAGCCCAGCGGGTTCAATATAAGAGTGGAGTCACTGTTCAGAAATGAATTTCTTCAAATGAATGCCGCTGGGCAAACATAGCTGTTCCATCCCCTTTATCTTTTTGGTTGCCCTTCTCTGTACCTTCTCCATCACAACTATATCTTTTTTGAGATGCGGTGACCAGAACTGTACACAGTATTCAAGGTGTATTCTTCCTAATCATGATCCATATGCCCTTCTTTTTACAGCTCTGTTTGTTTTCAAACCCTTTCTCTATAAGAAATGGGCTGATCCACTTTTCACAATGGGAAATTTTAAAAAATTGCAATTTAACAAGCAATTTGGACTGCTAATCATCTTCTAGTTTGTGATCAGTCTAAAAAATTGTTTTACAAATTATAAGATTGCAAACTGAGTTGAAAACACTTTCTGGAAGAAAGGATTCTTCTTCTGATATCCTCTGGAGAAGAGGTTAGCAAGGTCTCGATAGCTCATTTACCACCTTTTTCGATGGTTCAAGAAAAGGTATCACAATTTTCAGAGACTATGGGTTTCTGCGAGATGACTAGATCTATTAAAGCTCTATGTGTTCCTGTCTGGCCCTCCCCCAGCTTGTGTAGCCGGGGGAGAGCCACTGCATGGGCAGTTCAAAGGCAGCGAGGTCATTGCTTGAGCCCTGAGTCTCTGCAGCTGGGACATGGCTTAGAGTCCCATGCAGGTGGTGGAGGTCCGCTGTTATGGGGGTGTGGTTGAAAGAACAGCATGAGTTGGGCCACCACTGGGGTACGATGGAGGTCAGAAGTCATCCTTCGAAGAGGGTTTAGCGAGGGGAAAAGGGAGAGTGATGGGGGGGTGTTATTTCATGTATGTTAAGATTTTGGCTTGGGTAATCTGTTAATAAACTGCGGCCTTTGTTAAGCCATTTAAGGTATGATGTGCTTTGTCAAGGGGGAGAGGGCGGAATGCTACAGGAGTCCCGTATGCCCACATTAGTGGCCGATCATTAATGTGTGAGAGAACTTGTGCATGTGAGGTTGGTAATAATTAAATATGTGATTCATAGGCACAGGTCTTAAAATTAAGGCAGCTCAGTTTCCAAGGGTTGTATGCATTTTCTGGGGATCTTTAGTGCATATTTAGTGTTTTCATTATGACATCCCTCATTTCCGCTCAGACACTGAACACAGAATGCAATCAATCTCAAGTGTTTGTATAGTAACATTCGCTTATGAATCAATTGCATTGTGTGCAGTAAAAAAGTAAAGTAAATTCTATTAAGAGTATGTTATCTTTCCCTTGTGTCACTTTTAAACAACAACACATAATTAGTATTTTTTACTTCAACTGATACTAGTGTGCAGTGTATTATGCATATGAGAATCATCTGTCAGGCATATAACGACAGAAAAAAGGGTTGAGACCCACTGTTTTAACCAGTTACCACGCCACAATAGGACACTGTTACCAGTCTCATAACTTTTTTTTAAATTTCCTGAGCTCCTCTAATGAGGTGCTTTGTAAAATGCTTTCTGAAAATGCAATTATATCGACTGGTTCACCCTTATTCACAATTTATTAATACCTTCAAATAAATCTAATAGATTGGTGAAACAAAACTTCCCATTTATAAATCCATGTTGGCTCTTTCCCAATAAGCCATTGCTATCAATATGGCAGATAATTTATATTTGTAAATATCTTCTACCATCTTACCTAGCTCAGACATCAAGCTCATTGGTCTGTAGTTTCCCAGATCACCCCTGGCATTACAGGGGCTACCCTTCAGTCCTCACTTTTATTGATAGGTAACAGATTACTAGTAACAGTTGTGCAATTTCAAATCTGAATTGGTGAGGGGTCCACTCAAGATGGTATTCTTTACAGGATCTCTGTAAAGAGTCTCTGAAGTAAGGAGGAGGAGGAGTATGGGTTTTTCTTTAGCAATTCAGTAAATGAATTGTAAAGATATGATTTGAATAGTAATAGTTTTATGCTCCTCTTGAACCCAGAGAATATTGCTTATTGCTAGATTTGTATAAGGACCAGAATTTCATGCCCCCCCCTCCCCCTGGCAGGTCTTTTCATTATTTAGATCAGGGGTGGTCAGCTCCTCAGGTCTGGTTTTTGCAGACTAGAACTATAGAAGTGCTAAGCATACGAGCTCCCACGTTCTCTTGCCATGCCTTTTCACCATTCTTTGTTATTATCCAAACAGTTACCAAAACAAACGAGGCTGTTGTCCAAACATCTGAGTGCAAGGTTCCCCATGGGCTTGCTGGACATTTACTGGCTAGCACCAACCTGCTGGCATCACCCTGGTTGGTTTCTGGGGAGTAGCACCAACAATTTATTATTTATTTATTTATTTAACGTTTCTTTTATACCGATGACCGTTTGCACATCAATGGACACCAAGCCAGGATCCCTGTAAAGCTGTGTCCCCTGTGCTCAGTAGGAGACCTTTTTGGGGTAGGTGGGGATTCGAGGGGGTCAAGGAAATGGGATTGTACCTTAATATAGGGAGGGGGAGACTCCATACACTCTTTTTTTTTTTCCATTTCAGATAGGTGGGAATCATGAGGTGCTAGATGTCACCCTGCTAATGTTTAAACCTTGGGGAGGGGGATCAAAGGGACCCCTGCCTTTTCCCTATATGAATGTTTAAACCTGAGTGGATGGGAAGGGGGACCCCGGGCGGTTGGCTGCCCTTGCTAAATATTAATTACAAGCGGGTGAGAGAAGACTTGGCTGACTACATTTAGGAAAATTTTCAATTGAAAACCTAGCAGTTAGGTTCAGCTGTAAATTTTCCTAAAGATAATCGGCTAATATTAGCTATTTATTTTGTCTGCTCAGTGGCTGTCTGCAAGCTGATCTCTTAGTAAAATTCCCCCATTGCTCCAGTGTCACATAACCAGTTGAATTCCCAAGGAAGATTTCCTTATTAAAATTGATAAGATCTACTATGGCCCTGTGACAGTTTAGTTGAAATCTCCTTCCAGATTGTACCGGAGCAAGGCAAGGTTTCTCAACTGCACTTGTCCTCAATCCAGTCCATATGGACTCCCCTGCCCAGCATGGTTTCAGAATATCCACAATGAAGAACTAGGCATCGTCTCCCTTGTATGCAAATATATCTTATGCATATTCATTGTGGATAGCCGGAAAACCAATTTGACTGGTGAGTCTCAACAACCAGGTTGAAAACCATTGCTCTAGCACATAGCAGTATGAGGAATGGAAACCTGAAGTTTTGTACCGAGAGAAACTACTCTCCCTTTGCAAGCGCCACTATACAATATACCTCTCTATGATGAGGACTTTGCCCCAATCCTCAGAAATTAGCCTTATTTTATTGCTTCAAATCATAGCTGCAGCTGTGTGCCTGTCTTCAGTAAATGGGAAAACATGGTGTTAAATTAATGGGATATCTGTGAACAATAAGTTTTCTATTTTCCATCTGATTATTTATCCCTGTATTTTTCATCCACATATTAATCTCTGCCTTTGATCAAATTTCTTATTGGGGGTGGTAGGGTATATCAGTGGAGCATAAAGAGGTATTATATTCTAGGTCTGTCAACAAATGCAACTTGACCCTACAGTTTCATGTATTCATCTTTTCTCTTTTGTAGTTTTTTAAAATAGTTTTTTTTTTTGGGGGGGGGGGGGGGGTAAAATGTGCATACATTTCATTATAATCACACCCCAGTTTATTAGGAGTGTACACTGAACATTTTTGTTTCTTTTTTTCTTGCTTTATTTGTTTTGTTTTGTCTATTTTAAATGTAACAAACAAACAAAATATAGAAACAAAACAAAAAAGAAAAATATTGGATCTGCCCATCCCCTTCTTCTCTATTGCCACCATCACCACCACAAAAGACCCTCATGGCACCCCCTCCGATTCCACCAACTTCCCCCAACCACTTACCCCATATCTGCGAGCCTAATAGATGGAAGTGATCCTCAGTCACTCCTGCACCGTCAAGCCTCCATTTCAAAATGACATCAGTGGGCCCTGAGGCTAGTGCCATGTTGCTGTACAGAGATATCTCTTTAGGGAGGTCCAGATATATATCTGTACAGAAAAACAGCATCAGCCTTGGGCCCTCCACCACCAATTTGAAATGAAGACTCAGCAAGGCAAGAGTGATTGGGAGTTGCTCCTGCTCTTTAATCTGCAGATGGAGTAAATGCTCTGGGGGAGGTCTGTGGGAGTCCAGGGTGGGGGCATTGATGGTCATTTGAAAACATTTACTATCTAGTAAATGTTTAGGGAAACTGGGAGTCCCTCAGATGAGAGTCACCTGTTGATAGTCTTGACCTCTCCAAAAGGACTGGAAGGTTATCTATCGAAGAAGAGAAATATAAGGTAATGTTTGTCACCTTTGTGTTCGCTCAGGACTGGGGCTCAGTCATGCGACTATTTGTTGCAACAAGCAGACCCAGTCCTGAAGGAACACAAAGGTGACAAACATTACACCTTAGATTTCTCTTCCTCAATAAATAATCTTCCGGTCCTTTTGGAGAGGTCAAGACTATCAGCAGATTGATGACTCTCAAATGAGGGACTCCTAGTTTCCCTAGACATTTACCAGCTGGTACAAAATTTACCTTGCTAATGGGTGGATTGGCTTCAGATAGGATCAAAAAGCATGGCTATTTCCAGATCTTTCAAAATCTACACAGGAGTATATAAAAAAAATTTCTATCAATGCACCAAGAGGCTATGCCATTGTCACATTATTTGTGGTTCACTTTCCATGTAAAATGTATGTTATAATTGATTAGTGTTAAATATGTGTTTTTTGAACCATTACAACTCAAATTCTTTTAGAACTCTAACAAGTTGGATATGTCTTGAGATTTTTGAGGGATGGTTGATCTCTATCAATAGGGTGCAGAGTGGGGCCTGTATTCGAATTGAAAACAATGAGAACACTCATAATATTTGTTTGTTGACTGAATTATCTTAAAAAAAAAAAAAAGATTTGTACTGCTGCTTTAAATATCACCTGTGTTACCATCAAAATAACATACACATGAACATTTTGAAAGATCTTTGGAGGAAGATGAGTGGGGAGAAAGTGCAAGATTTCCCTTCTCTCCCCCGATCCTCCTCATGCCACATCCTTTTTTTTTTTTTCAATCACCCAGAAATAATCCCACAATACAGGTTAACAAGCCTGTCGGCCCTCCCAGTGGATGTGTGCTCTTACAATATACATCCACAGTCCTGCTGACGTTGGTACTGCCTAATGCGTTGGTCACCTCACAGGACACTTGGTCAGAGAAGTAGGTGTGGTCCACAGTCACTTCATATGTATCGCCCATGGCTTCCTTAATTACATGGCCACCTTTTGCCCACCTGTAACAAAAAAAGAAAGAAAAGAAGATAGATTGCAGTATCTTCCTTTACTAAACAACTCAGAGAAATGTTGACATGTCATTGGTTACACAGCATCACCTGACCCTGCACAGATGATTTAGCAATGTACAACATGCTGTGCTGAAGTTGCCGTATCACGAGAAACCAAAGTGATAACAACACAGGTCTACCACATTCAAACTGGGTTCGCATCAGCGTAGGAACATGTACTGAATTTCCTTTAGAACAACATGAGGGAACTGGCAAAATGGACCCTGGAATTTTCTAATTTGTGCAAATTAAAAGGTGGCTGAGCTGTGTCATACTCAATTTAAAAATAAAAAAAGCAAAACAAACTGAAACAACGTTATGAGTCAGATCCGCTTATGTGTACCATAGTAAAATAAAAAAAAACAGTAACTTAGTAACACAGTAGATGTCAGCAGGTAAAGATCATTTGGTTCACTCGATTGCTGCTATTTCATGACCTACGTCTGGTAACCACGTTTCCTTGCACCTACCATCACCATCCTGCGCTAAAATTCTCCCAGCTGTCAGCCATACAGGCCTGATTACCTGCAGGAAGTCCAACTTTATCCTACATTGAGCCCACATACCTTAGTACTGTAAAGGATAAATGAATGTGATTTTAAGGCTCACATTAGTCCATGCTCTGGGAATCATATAGTTAGATTACTATATAAGGGTCTAACACATAAGGCCTTGCACAAATTCCAGCTAACACAAAACTCGGCTGCATGACTGAGAGGGATGCAAGGCACATTACCATATCACACCTGTCCTATATAAACTACACTGGCTACCAGTCTCCTTCAGAAACAAATTCATACTCCTGACGCTGATTTGAAGGGTCTAAGAGGATGCAGACCTATTTACTTGAGAGGAAGGCTGTCCTTCTGCATGCCTTCCAGATCACGAAGATCCTCACTTGGAAACTCCATAACAACTTTGTTAATCAAAGAAATCAAAACAACAGCTACGCACTGATGATCTTTCTTGGGAGCAGCATCTGCTGGATGGAACTCTCTCCCGGAAGAATTCTGCCAACTGCATGACTGCTCCCATTTCAGGAAGCACATAAAAGCCCGGCTCTTTAATGCCAAACCCTAACTGCAATCTACCCCGGAAAGCGGCTGAAGCCTGCTGCCCTTCATGCATTAGAACTAAACAGGTTGCTATAAACTGCTAGCACCATCTTCAGTGTCTTCTGCAGGCTGCTACAACCTGTTATTCTGCTAAGAAATGATTTATTTCAAGTTTAGTCAGACTAGAATCGTTAAGCTGCTAGTGATCTCTGATTATATCCTGCCATTCTAACATGTCGTATCCTGCCCTTAGGTGAATTTCTTTTTCAAAAAAGTGGGTAATAAATTCAAATAAATAAATAAATAAATAAGAGTAAGGGGAGAATGAGTGATTTACTCAGGGTAAGTGGTGATGGTAAGTTTGGAACAATGGAGTAAACGTTCCTACCTCTGAGGCACCACCACCAACACCCAAAGTAAAATGTGTGTGTGTGTTTAGGGAGATGCATCCAGTTACGTTTTAAAGTATTTTTTGGACTTTGACTTTGGATCCCCCCCTTCCCCACTGGGATTGCAGTGCTAAGAACTAGCCTGATCCCTTCATTTTTCCCCACAGGAGAAATCCCTGAAGTAACAGCTAAGGATAAAGGAACAGCTGAAGCAAAGGAAGAAAGAACAAGAGAAGGAAACCCCATCTGGATCTCTGCACATCAAGGGACAAGGACAGGCTGCGTGTTCAAGGGAAAGAAGATGTCCAAAGATCGGATTTTTGCAATGCAAGGGGGACCCCTTCAATAGGATTCCCGCACAGCCACTGGGAGAGGAATGCGCATTTAAAATCACCATGGGCTGTACCCAAATGCCTGTAACAAAGGACGAAAATCCTGTACCAACAACTAGTTGTACACTCATCTTTTTAGACAAATGGGCTTTTATTTAATTTTATGAAACAGTAAACTATTATTTTAAACCCAGTCCTGGTCCTGTCTAATTCTTACAGCCAGATCTCACCTCATGGGAAGCACTAACAAACACAATCAAAGGGGATCAAAGCACACTATGCAACTGGGGCCATAAGCAGGGGCGGACTGGCCTATCGGGGGATCAGGCATCCCCCGGTGGGCCGGTCGCTCTAGTCACATGGTCTGCCGAGCACGGCCATGACAGAGCCGCGCTCGGCAGACCACGTGGTATCTCCTGGGCCGGCCTGGGCGGTGAATTCCCAGGCCGGTCCATCATCGGGAATCCGCTCCTGGCCATAAGCAAGAGTTTCCCCCCTCCGTAAAAGGAATCCCTCCCCCCCAGCATAGCTGGGAACTCTCAGGATTTCACCCTGAGACTCAGGAAATTTGCATCAGTTGCAGAATCTCAGGGGAAACACTAGAAATCCCAGGGCCTCTCTATATACAGCTCAGCCACTCCCCTTCCTCAGTAAGCTTGCAGAGAACAGGAGAAGTGGGGTGAACCTAGAGCAGACACTGCAAGTGGCCTGTGTGGAGAAACTGGGGAAAGGCTGCAATCCACACAAAACTCAGTCTGCAGCTGGGATTCCAGGACTTGGGACTCATTCAGCTGAGAGTAGAGTGAGGATGCAAATGTCACGGAGCTGTAATTTATAGGGGGAGTAAAGAGAGTACAGAGTCAGGGAGAGAGGAAGGGGCAATATGCTGGGATAATCTCTGGAGGGGGAGACAGGTGATGGTGTGTGGAAGAAAGAGAAACTGTGGGGGTGGAAGAGAGTAAGCTGGGGAGGGGGAGAGAGTGGAAGAGAGAAAGCTGATACATATTATTCCATTCCTCCCCCCACCATCTGCTAATCAATAGCAATCTCAGGGTGACCATCACCACTCAAAACTTCCCAGGGATTGATGGCTAAGCTGGAGACAAGTCAGCTAGCCAGAACAGCCCCAAAGAAATATATTGGATTGCATGCCCTGGGACTTATCGCACCCTAAGTAACGGTTACAAGTACAAAGAAGCCTGGTTTCCTTCAGTGGGGCATCAGCAGGAAATGGGTCTAACCGAAATGACTGACAGGCTTTTCTCTGTAGGCAGCACGAGATCTCAAAAATAATTCGAAGCTTCATGTTGCTTCCTTCCAAGTGACACATAGCTTGATGTAAGCTAATTCCCTCTGAAGAGCTGAGGCATCAGGGTGCTGAGGGCCATGGCACCATTAACCAAAACAAATATTATAAACTCCAGGGGTGGGAAAACATGTCCTGAATGAGTCCTAATATATTTCCTCTTTCTTTCCTTAAAAAGCTTATATACTGCATAACTAGTCAATACAAAAGAAGTGGTTTACAACCTTGCATTCATAATAAAAACAAACTAACAAGCAAAGAATATCTTGCTGCCTACCAACTCCCCCTCCAAAAAAACCCCAATTACTGCATATATCTTATATTAGATGCTTTCTATTAACTCATAATTACTCCCAGTAATTCAGCTTAATGCTTACATAGCCTTTTGTTATTAAATGATACAAATTATATTACTTAAGTATATGGTTTCCTGAAATACAGATGCAATATTAAAGTGCTTTACTCATGCTTAAGAGTCCTTTTTATATTTATTGACAAAAACTTAAGACAACTCCCTTATAATAACAATGGTGCTATTGAAATTACTGTGTGGCCCACATTGGGTGTCAGGTTATGCAGTGACATTTTTGTCGATATGGCAAGTTCCAGTGATGCAGAGAAATTACAAGGCAACTGCTGAAGGAAATAAATAAATGGGATACATTTCATTTCCTAAGAAAGAGGAAGTGGCCACTGCTCATCAAGTAATCCAGAGAAATGATTCCCAGTGCCTGGTGAAAAATAATCTTCAAAATAAGTTTACATAAATTCATCAGGTAACAATTTTCAGACTAACAGAGGCCTGAAAGCCATAGGCCTGACTTAACCTATCAGAATCATTTACATTAATTACCTGTAATTGTGTGGTAAGAAAATTTTAAATCAGGAGTCAGCACATGTCAAGGGAGTATAAACAAACAAGAGCTGTTATCCCTTTAAAGAGGAGGGCTAAGAAAATGATTTACAATCCCCTCCTGGTAAATTATCATTGTATATTCTGACTTTGTAAATGCTTTCCCTTTTGAGCAGGTAGCTACGCTGTAAGCTTCCAATCTGTCAACCTTTTCCATATAAATTACTGTGCTATAGCAGCAATTAGTGTCTTCAGTGATTTCTCTTCCAATGCCTTGCACTCACTCATATGTACCACTTCCTGCTCTGAGCAATGTGACATCATCACTGCAATGCATTATAGGAGTTTGAGGTACCTGGAAACCATCACAGATGCCTTCCAACATTTTATTGCTCCTTAAATTTTCATTTTTTCTCTACAAAACTATCATAATACCCCATAAATAAACAAAGAGAAAAGATTCTTATATTTAAGCTATTTAAGGCAGTTGAGTTACCATTTAAAAAATAAATAAAGCTAAAAAGGTATTTGCAACCCTGCTGTTTGTAAAGTAGCTTTTGAAGACAAGCTGACAGCTCAGCACTTAAATTTCACTGCTGTTTGCCAAGCAATTTGCAAATGTTGACCTAGAGTGTTTGTCTCTGGCAATTTGTCTCTGTGCCAGAGGCTCACAGGAGTAGGAAGAGAGGGAGGCATGAGAAGGCTTATCTGAAATTAAAACTGTATAATAAGGCAGTGTTTGTTAACCCAGTCCTCAAGTACCCCTAGCCAGTCTGGTTTTCAGGACTTCCAGAATGAATGTATATGAAATAGATCTGCATGCAAATCTATCTCATTCATATTCATTGTGGATGTCCTGAAAAACAGACTGGTTAGGGGGTACTTGGGGACTGAGTTGAGAAACAATGTAATAAGGAAAGAGAAATGGCAAAAGGGCCATTTTTCTGGTCTCTCCTGCAAATTAATTAAATCAGTCAAATGCATTTCCATGTGGTTTTATGACATCTCTCTTATTCTTGCCAAATAGGAGCCCACCTGTTTCTTAAAATACCTGTTGAAAGTGGCCACACCAGATGCAGGATTACATAAGAGCATAAGAATTGCCATGCTGGTCCATTGAGCCCAGCATCCTGTTTCTGACAGTAGCCAATCCTGGTCGCAAGTACCTGGCACAAATTTGTTATACAAACACAGAATATGACTTAATGCTGGGCTGCATAGAGTGAATGCTGGGCTGCATAGCGAGAGGAATATAGAGTAAGAAAAGGGAAGTGATTATCCCCTTGTACAGGTCCTTGGTGAGGCCTCATCTGGAGTACTGTGCTCAGTTCTGGAGACCGTATCTCCAAAGGGACAGAGACAGGATGGAGGCGGTCCAGAGAAGGGCGACTCAGCAGAATCAGGAGTCACGATTTAAAACTCCAGGGAGGAAGACTCAGAAACAATGTCAGGAAGTATTTCTTCAAGGAGAAGGTGGTAGATGCCTGGAGCGCCCTTCCGGAGGAAGTGGTACACACCAAAACTGTGAAGGATTTCAAAGGGGCGTGGGATAAACATTGTGGATCCATAAAATCTAGAGGATGTGAATGAGGAGAAGAGGCATGGGGGTGGCTTGCGGGAATGATGGCCACTACCTGGTGATTAATACCCTTATTCAATAAACACACACATGGTTAACGCAACTCCAACATTGCTCTATGCTTCAACGGCAAGAGAAAATGTGGAAAAAAGGATTTGCATTCACAAATAAATGGGGGAATAGCTTGCTTGTTGCAGCGGTTACTACTCCAAACCAAATAAGCCTGATACTTCACTTAGAATACATATCCAGCGCAGCTCACTGCTTCAATGGCAGGGGGAATGAAGAAAAGAGGATTTATATTCAGACAACAACCAACAAGGACTGAATTGCACAGGCTAGGTAAACAAATAAGAGTGTGAGTAGCTTGCTTATTGTGGTGGTTACTACCCCGAATCAATTAAGCCTGATACTTCACTTGGAATACATATCCAGCGCAGCTCACTGTTTCAACGGCAGGCGGGAATGAAGAAAATAGGATTTATATTCAGACAACAGCCAACAAGGTCTGAATTGCACAGGCTGGGTAAACAAATAAGAGTGGGAGTAGCTTGCTTATTGCGGTGGTTACTACCCCTAACCAATTAAGTTAGATATTTTACTTTGATGCGGCTCCAGCACTGCTCTCTTCATCAATGTCAGGGGGGAAGGAACTTGGAACCAAAAAGTTACCAATAAGGGCCAAGAGTAACAGATAAGTATGAGAAAAACAAGTGTGAAAGCTTGCTGGGCAGACTGGATGGGCTGTTTGGTCTTCTTTTGCCGTCATTTCTATGTTTCTATCTAAGTCTACTCTGCCAAATTATTTCCTGTTACAGTTCCATAGACCCCAATCATTCTCAGTCTTCCTTTCATTTCATGATCATAGTCTGGTGTAGTTCTACCAAATGGCACAGATTTGCTCAGATCCACAACAAAAATTTGTCAGATTTTTTTTTGTCATGTATTTTCATGGGATTCACAGAATTCTATTACATTTCTGAGAACCCACTGTACATTTTACATTGCACTGTGCGCCCTAGGGATGTGCAGAAGAAACAAATGTGTTTCAGTTCATTCAGTCATTTTGTGCACATCTCAATTTGTTTTTTTCAGTTTCAACACCCCCCCTAAAAAAAATTGTTTGTTCATTAGTTTGTTCACCATTAAAGTCAATGGAGGAAGCACTGCAGCCTACTTTGGGCTCCAGAATTGGGGTTTCTCATCAATTCTCATGAAATTTGTAGGAAAACATCATCAGAAGGGGAAAAGTACTCCAAGGTTCCTAGACTGTGGCAAAAAGGCACCAAAAGTAGCATGAAGGCACCGTAAAGTGGCAAAAGCGTGCCAGCAGTGACAGAAGTTCTCCAAGGCACTGTCAGAAGTGCAAAGAAACAGCAAGAATGGCCAGATCACCCCCAAGATTTCAAGAGAGGACACCAACAACAGTAACACGAACCATTAAAGGCAGTATAAGAGGCAAAGTGGCACCAAAATGGCATCAACATCCTAAGGCACCATGAAGAGGAAACAAAGTAGAAAAGCAGAAAAGGTGGCAGGAAAAAACCCAAGGCATTGAATAAAGGGGCAAAGTAGCACAAAGAGTAGCATCAACACACCAAGGTACCATGAGAGCTGCAAAGCAGCCCTCTGCCCCCCCCCCCCCGACAATGGCAAGAACAACCCAAGGTGTAGTCTGGCAGAGTGGCAGAAAGTACCACAAGATGTAAAGTCTGGGTATGGCAGCAAGTCTGAGTGTCAGAAAGACCCCAAGGTGTAGTATGAGGGATATAGCAACAAGGCAGAGTACTATGGTAGAGAATTGTCTTCCTGTGAAAGTACCTGCCAATTGTCAGAATTAATACAAGACAATAATCTGTCATTAGTATTATTTTTGTAACATCAGCTATTATTTCATTACCTACTTGAGCTTGAGCTTGCTACTAGGAGGAATTATGGGTTTCTTGTGAAATTTGCTCTCCAAATGAAATTTTACTTACAAACAGAACGTGTAAAAAGTTCCTCAAACAGTGTGTTATCCTTGATAAGTTGTTAGATTTTATTTTAAAGTTTTACCATATTCTATACCTGAACACAATCTTTTCCCTTTGTTGTTGCTTTAGTTATCTCTTCATTTTGAAACTTTTACCACATTCAGAAGATAAAAATGGTCTCTCCTGTGTGTGTTTTGTGTTCTCCCTACATTTGTTCCTTTTCACTGAGGGCTTTTCTGGATAAACTACCACAGGGTAATCAACAGACACACAGGGTGAGAGAACCAGGCTGGGCTTTTAGAGGTGTAGTTGAAAACGAAGAACCATAAAGCAGGTGCAATGGGAGGAGAAACTTGTATTTATTTGGGGGGGGGGGGTGTTTCACATTTTTGTTCTGGGGACAAAACATCCCAGTACAATCAATAAAGAAGAAAGCTAGAGCGAGAAGAATACCACAAGCTTCAAAAGAGGGCACCAACAATAGTGGCATGAACCTTCCAAGGCTGTATGAGAAGGGCAAAGTAGCATCAAGTGTGGCATGAATAGCTGAAGGCACCATGAATGGGGATTAAAACACCCGAAAAGGCAGGGAATTCCCCAAGGCAGTGATAGAGGATGAAGGCAAGTGAAAGAGTGGCATGAAGACCCCAAACATCATGAGAGGTGAAGAGCAGTCACCGAGAGTAGCAAGAACCCCGAAAGCTCCAAATGAGGGGCAGCAAATCTATGTCTATGTCTTCAATAGACTCTGTGAGATAGCATGCCACAGAAATTTGTGCTAGGGTCTCCTTTGCTAGAGTGGGCTAAAGGTCTTTCTTGCCAGCTGATTTAGCTATGGGTGAGGTGGAGGAGGAAATGGTAACTGACTGGGTGCTGGTCCTACTTGCACTACCTTCTGATGTGGCCACTGTTTCCTGTGCTACATTCCTGCTCTGCCTCTGATGCTTTCAAATACCTTCTTTACCAGCATCTCCTTCATGCTGGGAGTGGAGAGCAAGACTCCCTTTCACCCGGGGATCACAAAGTGTAACAAGTATATATGTATGGTATTCCATGAGAGTTTTCAGTCTCTCTTCTACCTGCAGCTACAAGAAGTCCAGAAACCACCACACCTCTGCCCTTATTCCCTCTTGCTGATGGAAGCCCTCCAACTTTTCCTTCAGAATATTTACTGTAGGATGATTCCACCCAGGGTGGTGCTTCTGGAACTTAGGTCCTTTGTGCCATCCTTGAAGGGCAGGATTTCTACTAGCTGATTCATGACTACCCAATCATGATGCCCCAGGGGGCATTGCACACCTATGTCTATTTCTTGAGACAAATCATGAGGGGGTGTCTGCTGCTCCACTAACCTCTGTAGCATCATATAAATGGAATTCCAGTGGATACCAACATATTGAATGAGACGTTTGAGAGGCATCCTGTTTTTCTTGGAGAAGCACCACTACCTTTATTTTTCTATGGAAATGCCCTTCTATTTTCCTGCATGTCTCTATCAGCTCCTGCAGGAATGCATTCCTGTGGTCCTTGGACTCCTGGCCCAGGGTATCCTTCACTGCCAGGTGCAACACATGTGCAGAACAAGGGATGCCTTGGAAGCCCCCAACATCTATTGTCTTTACTAGATTAGTGCCATTGTCTTTGAGAAAGAAACCTGCATTTAAACTCCTCACTGGTCTAGCTGCCAACCCTCCAGCATGTCTCTTATGGCTAATATAATATTCAAAAAGGTTTGGGGGCAATCCATAGACTGGGTGTGTAGCAAAGCCCCACCTGCACCTTGATGACTGGTCTCTGCTAGAGCTGCTGCCTGTTCCTGCCTCAGCCAGGTCTAACCAGTGTGCTGTCAGGGAGAGGTAAGCATGCGCAGCATTTGTGGCAGTCCAGATGTCATTGGTGAAATGCATGTCACTCCCCTGTGCCTTAGCTGGTAGCTCCTGGATGCGACTACAGCACTGGTGTACAGGATGGAGATGACTTTTCTACTGAATGTGGTCCTGGAGGGAACTTTGTAATTCGGGGCTAACATCTACAGCAAATGCTTAAAATCCATGTCCTCCACTACCTGCAGGGACTTTGTCATCAAGGATAATCCTCCTCATCACAACTTTTGATGCTGCCTGATCCTTACCTCGGGACAGTGCTACCAAACACTACCCCAATTCCTCCATGGTGGGTTGTCGCTTCTGATGTATGGCAAGGGGCTGCTGGGAAGAGCGTTCCCCAAGTCTATCCCACTGGAAGGGGCTGAGGGTGTGGGATAGGCTTGGGGAACACTCTTCTCCTTTTTCAACCACTTTCAACTAACTGGAAAAAGGGGCTCCCCTGGCTAGCACTGCCATTCTACCCAGATGCCAATGATAGTGGGTGCTGCTTCTGCAGGTAATACTGTTCTCTGTCTTGGATGATAATTCTCCCACCTTTTGTCTCTGTTCCCAAACAGAAGGGGGAGAAATAGGCTTGGCAATCTGCAGTGGCACATGCTCTCCATATTTACATTTCTTATGCGTAGAGCTGCCTTCTGCCATTCTAGGCTTGAAGAAGTCCCACTTTAACTTATGTGTAGGGCTACATTTGCTGCCAACATTTCCTTTTCCTCCTCTGCCATTTCCTGACATGATGGAATTTGTCACTAGGGGTTTGGATACTGAAATGATATTTTATTTATTAGTGGTGCTGAAACTGATTGTACACCTACTGACTGTAGCATGCTAATGTGTGTGTTGTATGGAGAATTATCACACACACAGACAACAGCAACAGACAGTGTTGTACAGTGCAGTAGTGTTGAGACTACTAGCACAACCTCCACAAAACACTGACAGCCTGGTATACCTCAGTTTATGTGCAATGCTGTACACTGCTCACTTGGCTGGACTGGTACCCACTGCCCAGGCAAACAGAGACAAAATCAGTAGCACCACTGCAGCTTTCCACAGTCCTACCCACATCCAGGCTCTCTTCCCCCTCTGAGGGAGAGAAAAAACAGCAGCAAAGTGCTACTCCCTGGTTTTCTCTGCTGACTGGCACAGAGGGTGAAGCTAGTGCAGCACAGACTAAAATTACTGGCAGCAGCCAAAAAGCTTTTTTTGAAAAGTTGAACTTTGTGAGAGCTCCACTCCCTTGTGTCCTTCCAAAACTTTGTCTACAGAAGAAATATGCAATAGTTCTAAGACATGCTCTTTATTCAGGATCAGCATCACTGGATCCAGAGAGCAACGACAGGCTGGATTAAGAAAATGCCTCACTGTGATATGTTGTCCCTCAGGGAAAGGCTGGTTGCTATAGTTGCTGTTGCGTCCGTCGGTGCTAGACGGCTTCATCCCATTTGCCTCACCTTGTTCACAGCTCCTCCCGCTTACCTTGGGAAAATGGCTACCGCCACGTCTACTAGCCACCCTCTCTGGCGTCCCCGGAACGGCTATGGTGCTGCCTCCCAAGGACCTACTAGGGTGCGCGCATGCCACCCATGTCTTTATTCCAGCAATGGCGCGAACCTCAGGGGCTGTTGCCCTCTACTGATGTCACGCCATCTTGGTATATAGCCTGTACTGTTTTGCTAGCTCGTTGAGTTAGCAAGGATTGGTCACGGCTGGTCTAAGCTACTCTGCCACTTCCGTGCTGCTGCTGGAAGTTCTCTCTCTGCCCTTCGGGGTAATTGCTAACATGGGTACCCGCTTCTTGGGGGCCCTCTGCTTTATTTCAGGTGCCTTACAGGGATCTGGTACTCACTCCTCGAGGGCCTGCTCTCCCTGCCTTGGTGCCTGTACCATCTACTTCAACCTACAGCAACCATCTAGTGAGTAATCTCTCAGTCTATCTCATCCACAGTACTGCCTTGCTGGGAAACCTGCACCGGAATCCCCCTATACCAATGGGGTGAGAAGGGTCCCCTCTGCCGAGGGTCCTGAGACTGCTACATCCAGACTACCTCACTACTACCACCTCTGGTGGTATCCTTCAAGCTGTATAATAAAAGAACTAACTCTGTGTTTGTGCATCCTGAGTCTAGGTCAGTACTGTGGCTCCTCATGGGGATCCTCCCTGTGGGCGTGGTCATCTACCACAGTACCCAAGAATCCACCCAAACACTGCTTAACCATAGCAGTTACCTTCCACCTGTTTCTCACAGCCCATACAAATGACTGGAGAAACGAACAAATAAAACGAATAAGTTTTTTTTCATTCATCCCATTTCATCCCATTTGTTACAGGATGCTCATTTATTTTAAACAAATACATATCCCTACTGTGCCCTTTAAAAAAAAAAGCAGGTTCTCTAACCAATTTGATGAGTAAATATTTATTTATTTATTTATTTCAGAAGTGTATAGCACATGCTTTTCATTGTTCAAGGTGGGAAACAAACTCAACATACATAAAAAAAATATATATAAAGCACAGAAAACAAAACTAAAAAAACCGAGATACTGTCCCTTAATCAAGTTAGAAATCAAAAACCATCTGATGAAGTGAACTCTGGTCCTTGAAAGCTTATGTCTCAATATATTGGTTAGTCTATAAGGTGCCATCCACCTCTGTCATTTTTGGTGCACCAGGCTAACACGGCTATCCCTCTGAAGACAAACCAACTATGCACATAAGCAAAAATATTCAGTGGCTCCCTTGAGCTGATGAACCATGATCAAAGACCCTAGGCATGATCAAACATATGCTGGAACAAATAAGTCAAAGCTATTTCTTGAAAGTCTGTGCATGGCTCAGGGTCCTCAAGTGCTCTGGAAGAGTTTTCCAAAAGTATGGACCTACCATGGAAAAGATGTGTTAATTTCACAGAGGGTACATCTAGAAGGTCAGATTGAGTGGAGTAAAGTGCTCTCAGAGGTGCATAGATGTGCAGCATTACACAAATCCATACAATATTTTATACAAATTTGTCAAATTAGTTTGTGAATCTAATCTGGCAAAGTTTGCATATCTATTAACAACTTGCTCTTTTTATGCAGGCCTTACTTATACTTTATTAGGCATCTGGGCTCACCGCAGTGCCAGTGCACCTACAGAAAGCAGAGCTGTGAAACCATAGATAGGATAAAATCAAGTCTGGTTCAGGCTATCCTCATGAAATGGAGCCAAGTAGTGACCCTCCTAGAAACAGCAGTGAAAAAAAAAAAAAAGAAAAGAAAGTCTGTATCTGCACAGTAGCACCACGGTGCTTTTTTTTTTTTTAATTTATTTATTTCAGTCTGGAAATGGACCTGATTTAAAAGATACTTATTACTATAACAAATCAGTTAAATTAGCAAGTTGTTTCAGACCTTTAAAAAAGCCCTGCAAACCAGCAAGCACATTATGGGCCAGATTTTAAAACTTAGGCGCGGGCGTAGATTTGTGCGCGCAACCTGGCACGCACAAATCTACGCCCGATTTTATAACATGCGTGCGCAGCCGCGTGCATTTTATAAAATCCGGGGTCAGCGCGCGCAAGGGGGTGCATGCTTGTGCACTTTGAGAGCGCCGAGCCCTAGGGAAGCCCCGATGGCTTTCCCTGTTCCCTCCGAGGCCGCTCGGAGCGGCCTCGGAGGGAACTTTCTTTCCGCCACCCCCCACCTTCCCCTCCCTTCACTTACCTAACCTGCCCCCCAGCCCTATCTAAAACCACCCCCTTACCTTTGTTTGTGAAGTCGCGCCTGCCTCTGGGCAGGCGCGACTTGGCCTGCGCGAATAGTCCTGTTTCTCAGTTTTGTGGAAATGGGAGAGTTTCCTTTTGCCACCAAAGAAGGAAAGCTTAATCCTCTGTAAAAAAGTGTTGTCAAATCCAGAGCTGTGAGCTATATTATATTTTGGTTGGTGAGGACTCTGAGGGTGTAAGCTTTGGAGGGCAGCATCCTTAAGAAGAAGAGAGGGGACAGGGGAGCATTTATTTAAGGGCAGCAGCACTTAAATGTAGCTAAGGAATCTGTAATTAGGATAACAGAACTGGAAGAGAATCTGAGAAGATCTCGGAGACATGGAAGGCCAGAAGGCACCCATGGGAGCTAGAACTAGATGGAGAAATTGATATGGAGCCATTGTAGTCAAGTCATCAATTGGCTCCCAATCCATTTCTGCATAGAGTTCAAGCTCCTCTTACCTACAAGAGCCTTCACTCTGCAGCTCCTCACTACCTCTCCTTTCTCACCTCTCCCTCAACCCCTTCTCGTGAGCTCCCCTCATCAGGCAAGTCATTCCTGTCTATGCCCTTCTCCTCTACCACCAACTCCCAACTTGCGCTTTCCACCTGGCCACACAGTATGATTAGAAAAGGCTTTATGAATTACTTCATCATGCTCCTCTCTTGCCTTACTCAATTCCAGTCTAAAAATTCACCTTTTTGAGATTGCTTTTAAATCTGAATCCCTCATTATCCTGCTTACAGTCTTATTGATGTTCGAGATTTGGGAATAATATTAGATTGTGAAGTTAGCCTGAAGAAATGGATAAATAAAACAGTGAAAGATGGATTTTTTAAGTTGAATATTTTAAAGAGAGTAAAACACCTTTTATACCCCAACGATTTTAGGACAATTTTACAAGCATTGATTTTTACTAAATAAGACTATTGCAACACCCTCTTACTGGGCCTTCCTGCTAGCACTATGCGACCACTGCAACTCTTGCAGAATTCTGCTGCAAGGGTATTGATTAACACTAAGAAATTTGAGCACATCACCCCTGTTCTGAAAGAGCTTCATTGGCTCTCTATGGGATACAGGTCACAATAAAAGCACTTACATTAATACACAAATCCCTGTACAATGAGAAGGTTGTTTGGTTAAATGCAGCGCTACACTTTCATGTGATACAGTAAAGACAATGAGAATCGGACGATCAGAAGAAGCCCTTTATTTCAATGCCCGACTCTGGCCGAGTTTCGCTCATAGAGCTGCCTCAGGGGCAATTCAATTAGCAGGACTTAAAATATGCCTGCAGGGCTGCTGTCACACTGTCACAATGTCACAATATCATTAGTTCTGCATGTCAGAGTGTTCTGCAGACACTAATGATATTGTGACATTGTGACAGTGTGACAGCAGCCCTGCAGGCATATTTTAAGTCCTGCTAATTGAATTGCCCCTGAGGCAGCTCTATGAGCGAAACTCGGCCAGAGTCGGGCATTGAAATAAAGGGCTTCTTCTGATCGTCCGATTCTCATTGTCTTAACTGTATCACAGCCAACTGGATCGGCTTCCGGTTTGCTTTTTGGGTCCTACACTTTCATGTACCAGCACGAATAACCAGATCTGCGAACCCTGGGCTATTACCAATTCTGACAATAAAATCTGCTCATATGAACACTGTACGAGAACTGGGTACAGGGGTTATTTATTTATTTAGTGATTTTTGTACACCGGCATTCATGTTGATACATATCACGTCGGTTTACAACATAAATCAAATATTGGTTAAAAGGAGGTATAAAAGGAGGTCGGAGGATAACTTTTAAAATGATTCATCTAAAATATAAAATCTGTCTCAACATAAGCTAAAATACAAAAACTATGGATCCAAGCAGTGCGAACATTCTTTTTAAATACGTAACTTTTATTTGTATTTTCTCTTCTTGCTTTCAGTTTAATGAGTAACATCAAGCAGAAGGTGTACCCCTGATGCAGAAACAGTTTTGTCAGATCATTGCGGGTTGCCGTTATCAAACACTTAACCTTCACTCCTCTGATTTAGGAAGAAGATGAAGAAGTGGAAAAGAAAAAAAACCAGATAAAGCATCTGTATTATAAGACTGATGATTATTGATGATTCATTTAAGACTGATTCAAAAATCAGTTTGTATGTTGGAGGGTGTTATGATGGTCTTTCTATTCTTATGCTGATGTTTATATTTCTGTAGATAATGTAAAAAGTGATTTGGTGAATGCTGTTTTTTTTTTTTAATTTAATTGGAGCATTTCACATTTGGACTCTTTCTACTTGGTTATATATGATATCAATACATTAGCAACCCACCAGTGTTACCAACATTAAATGTTTCTACTAACATCAATTCTTTTCTTTTTATCTTTTATATTTACAAGGTGATTGATAAAAAGAATTTAAAGAAATTAAATAATAGTTTTTTTTCCTGTGATAGCAGCCAAAAGCTCAGCAATTTGAGTAGTCAGAGACTACTCTATATTGTCTGAGGTTTTTTTTTCTCCATTTTCTTAACCATACATAGGATTAAACGTATTAGAAGTTCGTAATTAATTTGTTCTGCTCGGGATAAACTTCAAATAGTATTGGCATAAAATAATAAAAATATAGTACTTGGCTTGACGTTTTAAGTTTTGTATAAAATAAAAAGAAAAAAGAAAAAGAAAAAGAATTGATGTTAGAAGAAACATTTAATGATGGTAACACTAGTGGATTGTTAATGATTTGATAAATTCCTACATGAGACTCCTCAGGAAATTATAAAATCATGGATTACAAGGCAATGTCCTCGTCAGGATTGAGAAATGGTTACAGATAGGAAATATTAGGTCTATTTTCTCAATGGAGAGAAGTGAGTAATAGAGTGCCCCAAGGACATGTACTGGAACCAGTGTTGATTAACATATTAATGATCTAGAAAAAGAAATAAGGAGTGAATTGATCAGATTTGCAGATGGCACAAAATTATTCAAAATAGTTAAAACACAAGCTGAGTGGGAGGAATTACAAAAGGACATTGCAAGACTAGAGAACTAGAGATCTAAATAGGAGATGAAATGTAATGTAGACAAAGAGAAAAATAATCCTAAATATGTATACACAATGCTGGGTTACATATTAGGCATTATCACCAAGGAAAATGATCTTGGAGACACCACGTTGAAATTTTCAGCTCAGTGGATGGTAGCAACCACAAAGGCAAATGTAATGTTTGGAATTATTCTGAAAGGGATAGGTAACGAAACTTGGAATATAATAAATTCCTCTGCCACAATCCACAGCATGGCAATACCTCAAGTACTGTGTGCAATTCTGTTCATTACATCTCAAAAAAGGTATAGCAAATCTAGAAAAAAAGTAAACAAGGGCAACCAAATAATTATGGGGCTGGATGTGCTCCCTTATGAAGAATATTTAAACAGGTTAGGGCTATTAAGCTTGCAGAAAAGATGCTGAAGAAGATATAACAGAAGTTTATATAATTTTGAGTGGTATGAAATAAGGATGTGCATTCATTTGAAAATGAAATGAAAAAATGCAATGAAACAAAATGAAAAAAAAAACCCCACCAAAATTTTTTGTTTTTTTTTATTTTTGTGGATATCATGAAATTATGCAGAGTAGTTAAATCTCAAGCGGATTGTGATAAATTGCAGGAGGACCTTGCGAGACTTGAAGATTGGGCTTCAAAATGGCAGATGAAATTTAATGTGGGCAAGAACAAAGTGATGCATATAAGAAAAAATAACCCATGCTGTAATTACACAATGTTAGGTTCTATCTTAGGAGCTACTACCCAGGATAGGGATCTAGGCGTCATAGTGGATAATTCATTGAAATCGTCAGCTCAGAGTGCTGTGGCGATCAAAAAAGCAAACAGAATGTTAGGAATTATTAAGAAGGGAAAAGCAAATAAAATGATGGATGTCATAAAGCCTCTGTTTCGCTCCATGGTGAGACTGCATCTTCAATACTGTGTGCAATTCTGGTCTCCGCATCTCAAAAAAGATATAGTTGCACTGGAGAAAGTGCAGAGAAAGGTGACCAAAACGGAATGGCTGCCCTATGAGGAAAGGCTAAGGAAGTTATGGCTGTTCATTCTGGAGAAGAGACAACTGAGGGGGATATGACAGACATCTGCAAAATCATGAAAGGACTTGAAAAGTTAATGTAAATCAGTTATTTACTTTCTCAGATAACAGGACTAGGGGGCATTCCATGATGTTAGCAAGTAGCTCATTTAAAACAAATTGAAAAAATTTATTTTTCACTCGGCGCATGGTTAAGCCGTAGAATTCATTGCCAGAGGATGTGGTTACAGCAGTTAGTGTAACTGGGTTTAAAAAAGGTTTAGATAAGTTCCTAGAGGGAAAATCCATAAACTGCTTTTAATTAATAAGCAATAGTAGCTTAAGATTTATTTAATGTTTGGGTTCTTGCCAGGTACTTGTAACCTGGATTGGCCACTGTTGGAAACAGGATACTGGGCTTGATGGTCCCTTGGTCTGAACCAGTATGGCAATTCTTATGTTCTTATTTTTATTTACTTTGGCAGATAGCATGCATTATTTGTAAATAGAATACACTCGGGGTCATTCATCAAAAATGCGTTAGGGCGTTATCACGGGTGTTAGGGCCCTAACACCCATGATAATGCCCTGACGCATGTGTTATTTGTTGCGTCGCGAGATGTGTATGCAAATTTTTTAATTTTTGTCAAAGGGGAGGAGTTTTGGTGAGGTTTATAAAAAAGAAGGATGTTTAATGCTGTGTGTGATAACTCAATGCATGTTTTAATGCTGGAAATAACTACACCTTTTTTCCTGGTGTTAAGCTGTGTGATATGTCTAAAATGAGATTTGTGATATTTATTGCAAATCCTGTTTTGGGCTTGAGAGGAGAGGAGTGGAATGGAGAAAGAGAGCCTCTGGGATGGCATGCATGTTAGTCAACTATTTATACCACTGTAGGAGAGTCAACTAGTAACTAGAGGTGAGCTTTTAATGGTGGACTAGGGTTTTCAAACCACTTTTACATTCACAGTGAGACGTACGAACAATACAGTACACATTAGTGAACATTTGTTGTGATATGGAATGAGGAAAGGTACACAAAGATGAGATTTCTACAATGTACTCTCGCCCTAGCTTGATAGCACCCAGGTAGAGAGTTCATCAAGCTAGAGCGAGAGTACATTGTAGTAGTCTCATCTTTGTGTACCTTTCCTTATTCCAAATCCCATCAAATTTTCACTTATGTGAACTGTGTACGTCTCACTGTGAATAAAAAAACTGGCCCCAAAACCCTAGACCACCACTACAACCTCACCTCGAGTTATTAGTTGACTCTCCTACGGTGATATAAACAGTTGACTTATATAAGATCCTCTCTCTCTCAAAATTTAGCACATATTGCGGTAACTCAAAAATTACCCTGACCACACTCCTCTTTCTTTTTTCCATCGCAGGCACTATTCATGCAAAAATTATAGCAAAATGATGAATCTAGGCTTATGTTTGCAAAACGTGTGCACTATTTACTGAAATGAAGAAAAATGAAATGAAATTCAAATAAAAGCCTCCCCAACAATGAAATAAAACATTTTTTGCTTGCTCACCCCTAGTATGTAAAAGGTTAATACTACCAAATAGTACTAGAACAGGGCATTCTCTCTTTAACTAACAAGTAGTAGATTTAAAACAAATTTAAGATAATATTTTTTCAGACAGTGCATAATTAAATGTGATTAAGGCTAGTAGTATAAATGAGTTTAAAAAAAGGTTTGGACAAGTGTCTGGAAGACAGATCCAGAAAATAATTACTAGCCTGATGGTTTCTCCTCCTCTTATTTCTTGTAGAGAATAACATGAAACAGACTTTCATATTGGGATTTGCTGGGTTGCTTCCAGGAGATTGAAAATAGCCACTGTCAGAGACAGGATGCTGGGCTCCATGGGCCATTGGTCTAACCTAGCATGGCACTTCTCATGTTCCAACTAAAAAGCTCAAAGCAAGTGACAAGTTAGAATCTGCATTAGGGTACATCCATTCGGCAATACAGCAGGGTTAATATCTGAACAAAGTATAATTAGGTAAAGTACAGAATATAGTCATTAAATGTCTGAAATATAGCATCAAAAAGATGAAGCATAAAGACAGTGAAAGTGACTGCATGTCAGACAGTCTTTGTAGAGGTGGGTGGCGTGGTTTGTGAGGAAGCCTCTATTTCAGGTTCCAGTCTGAATGCTGCTTCAAAGAGCCAAGAGAGAATTTGAGGACAGATTTGCCAAAGACTCCAAAAAACGAAGGAGTAAATTTTCAAAAGGGTTTCACGCATAAAAGCAGAATATATAGGCGCGTAAGTAGCATGTACTTGTGGATCTGCTATTTTATGAACAATGAGAGTACACACATATTTTCCATTTTGCACAAACTTGAATATATATATATATATATATATATATATATTACTGAATGTTTTTGTACTCCTGCTAATTGACTGGCACAAGTGAAATCAGGCTTGCCTGTTGTCTGTAATTATTGGGTGGGAGGTCTGAGTGAACTAGTGGAGGTTCAGGGTGAAATGCTAGAGGGTCTAGGTGAAGTGGAAATGGCCTGGGTGAACTGGCGGAGGTATTGGTGAACTGGCGATTTCAAGTACACATGTAAGTATTTTCAAAATGGTATATACGCATACTTTATAAAATACCTGCCTCTATATATTAATTGAGGTTATTATGCATACATGTTATATTTTTATGCACCTAGAATATATACATGTATATTTATAAGATAGGTAGAGAAAGAGTGTATTTTCTTGCATTGGAAATGTAGCATCTGCTACAAATTTACCTCTTTGGGGATGGGCTAGTTCAGGGAATATATATATTGTCCCTCTGAGCAAGAGCACAAGGTCTTGCCTGCTCCACAGTAGACAGACTAGGAGATGTGGGAGTGTTTCCTGCTTCTCAGTGGGAAGCAGAGAGTTAGGAGCGATTAGAGGACTTCGAACCAGAAGAATCTCCCCGGCTCACAGGACTGGATCTAGAACTGGTCCCTACTAGCCAACGCTGGAGGGAGAAGATAACTTTCAAACCCTCCCAGGAGAGGGGTTTATGGACACTGATCCAGAAGTACCACATAGGAGGAGAAAGGAGTGCAACATGGACAAAGACCAGGGCTGGCGCATCCTATTAGGCGAACTAGATGGTCACCTCAGGCGCAACCCATTAAGGGGTGCCAATGAGCAGCCATGTGGGGCTGTGGGCGGAGCTATCCCACTCATGGCAAAGAGGAGTAGAGATTCGGCAGGTCGCGAGCAGTGTCCATTCTGCTCGGGGCCCAGAGAAGCACATACTCGGCGGGCACGAATGAGGTAGGGGGTCAGGACCAAGACTAGTGGGGGGCGGGTACAAGGCAGAAGGTTCACCTAGGGCAGCTAATAACATTGTACCGACCCTGCCAAAGACACTGTTGTCTTTCTGATTTTGATCTTCCTTAATTTTATGATTTTTGCCATGTTGGCATGCATATTATTTTTTAAACTCCAGTAAAGTTTTTCATTCACCACCATCTTCTGTCCCCTGTGGCTTTTGTGAAGTCCATCTCCGAGTGTGAGGTATGAGGATCCCTGAATCCAAGTGGGATAGAGAGAGAGTGAAAGACTGTGGGTACCCCAAAAAGACCCCCCCCTGCACCAGGGGCCCAGGAAGTTTTCCCCCCCCCCCCCCCCCCCCCAATGGATGAACCCCAGCCCTCCCAGGGGCTTTACCAAGCCAGAAATGAACAAGCAGCACTGGGAGAGTTGAGACCCCCTTCATTTGATCAGCTTGTGTATACTGAAGCATACAGCTGCGTAGTTTATAAAATACTAGCTTAATTCTCCGAGCGTCCACTTGCACACGTAAATGATGTACCATGGATAGGTGTGAAATTTAGGCTTTAAGAATACAAACATTTTCAAGCACATCAAAAGCAAGAAACTTGTGAAGAAGTCAGTTGGACCATTATCATGGAAATTTCCAAAAAGCTATTTACCCTGATAAATGACTTTTTTGAAAATTGCCCACCCTCCCCACAGGTAAAAAGTGCATGTATTGTGGAACAATGTACATATTTATTTATTTATTTTAAAACTTGTCTATACCGTCATTCAGTTGGGTACCATCATAACAGTTTACAATAAGGCACAAATATTACTATTAGGAATAGATAAAAAATTCTATCATTAAACATGTGCCAAGACTTTACGGTAACAAGGATCTTTGCATATACTTAAAAGAGCGTGTTGTAACTTGTCCGTATATATAGAACCGGATTAGAATAAAGATAAAATTAAAAATGGAGCAAAATACCCGGGTATAGTTGGGTATTGAGCTTGGGTGTTTTTGCCAGTCACCATTTTACCCCTGTGTTCTACTCACCTTTCTCTTTGTTGTACGCTTGTTTGAATAACCATGTTGTTAAATGTTTTCTGAAGGTTTTGATGTCTCTTTGCAAGCGGATCTCGACAGGCATGGAGTTCCATAGCATAGGGCCTGCTAAGGAAAGTACTCTCTCTCTTACCTGGGTTAGTTTGGCTGTTTTGATAGAGGGGATATCCTTACCCGCAATGAGGAGAGACATTTCCAGGGGTGGACGCAGGGTGGTCAATGCAACAATGTGTAAAGTTTTACATTTTCAATACTACACGTGTTGTTTTTCAGGGAAAGGGTATTCATTGAAAAAGCAAATGCAAATATATGCAGGCACTTTTTCCCCCCCAGGCAATTTTCAAAGGGAAAGTATGCATGTTCCCCTCCTATGGGGGTAATAGTATAATTGCCCTCATAGTTTCAAAGTCAATTTACCCATAGACTTTACATCTATTTTCAGAGGGAAAGTATACACATATTTTGCCTTTGAAAATGATCACAGAAAAATTACCCAAGAAAAAATATGCATATTTTTGAAAATGAAAAATTATGCAGGTAAGCACAAACCCCACCCTGGTAATGTCACAGTGAGTAAAATTACGTGCATAGAGGTTGTACGCATGTTCTTTTACGCGCATGTCAGGAGTTGTGATTTGCCCTAAAAATGTAATCTCTGTTTTGGGAGTCAAGCTGGACTCTAAACTTGATATGAGAGTTCAAATTTCAGCCATGATTTATTCATGTTGCTATTATTTAGGAGTTTTGCTTGAAATTGAAGACTTTCTAGCTAATAAAGACTTGGAATCATTAGTGCATTCTCTGATTCTCTCAGAGCTAAATTATTGTAATGTTCTGTACCAGGCTATACTTAGACTTCAGAGACGGCTGCAATTGGTTTAGCACAGCAGCCAAATTGATTTTTTTGGGGAAAAGAAATATTACTCAGTCACTATACTATTGATAAAATTGCATTGGTGGCTCATTGCTGTGAGAAGTAGTTTTAAGATTCGTACTTTAGTTTATAAAAGCATAAAGCCTGTTTCTTTGCTTGGGGAGTAATTTTCAAACAGATTTACATGTTTAAAATTGGATTTTATATGTGTAAGTGCACTAAGGGTGGGTAACGTTCAAACTGGTGTGCGAGCGCACGTTTGCACATATGCATCGGCCCATGCCCAGGGACGCGGCTATTTTATAACTTGCGCATGTGCGGCACCTATGCCACAGAAAGTACAGGGAGTTTAGAAAGAGCTGAAAGGTTTCATGGTAAAAATGCAGGTTTCCTCTTTATGGGAGGCCTTGAGAGGTTTTGGGACTCGGAGGAAGTGCACAGGATGTGCATGGGGCAAAAGGTTAAACTGGAACCAGCACAGGAACGTTCCTGAGCCCTGGGCCAGCTGTGTGCCAGGAGGTATAACCTTGCCTTCTTGATAGAGAAGAGGGTGCGCATCCATGCAGGGCTTGGCAAAGAGCAGACGTGGATAAAAGACCCTGACATTCCTGAGTTGGGGCTGTCCTAGATTGCAAGCATCTCAGAAGGGAGCAGCAGGAGTGCAGGGATTTTCCCTTCAAAATCCCCCCCAGATTCTTGAGAGCAGAGGAAGAGAAGTAAAGAGTGTAAAACAGCCTGGAATTTGGAATTTAAATGATAAAGTCTGCATTTGTGCCAGGAAACCAGACTGTGCCAGGGGGAACTTGTTTTGGGACTTGGAGGATCCTGAGGCTGCATTAGAAGGATTTTTCCTTGAGCTGAGCAGGGTCATTCTTGTGAGTAATTAATTTGCTAGTGAGTAATTAATTTGCTATCTGAGGAAACTAAAGATAGGACCAGGCCAGGGAGTGCCAAAGCTGAGGAAAGAGGAGATTAAACAAAGTAACTAGAGCTACTGTGTTGCTGTAAGAAGAAACTGTTACTTAAGGAGAGGAGTTAAGATTTCTGCATCTACTTGAACTGTCACTGACATTAGGTTTGATCCTGACGATTCTGCAGTAAATTATCTATTATTTGAGGCACAACTTGAGTCTGGAGAGTGGTTTATTTATTTGGCGTGTTCTCAGCCTGGTACTGGCCCTGCAGGTTATCCTGCCCCCCAGCTCGTGGCCCCAGAGCGTTATTCCCCCACCCCCCCATCTCAGGACAGTAGCTATAATGCTCCCTGAGGCTTGAAAGGTGACCCCTGGCATACGGAGGGGGGGGGGGGGGGGTTTACATGTGGATATGCACACCTGTTATAAAATAGCTTGGTCACCAAATTTTAAGTGGGTGTGCAGATCCCGCTTCTATCACGTAAGTTGGGGATTTTAAATGGAGCTCGTGCCCATGCCATTCCCAGTTTACCAGTTTGTCCACTAGTTTGCCCAGTAAACAACATCCTCCAACTCCCCCTAGTTTGATAGCCAACACTCCCCCAAGTCAGTTACCCCAGACCCTTTAAACCCCTCAGAAAAGGCTCGATCCTTTTATTTTATAACATATATCATTCATAGCAGAAGCCAAGTTACACGGAAGGAGACCTCTGTGCAAGCCAGGGTGCAGAAGTATTTATATGCACATCTCTTGGCCCCCAAATGCCCAGATTACACCCACACCCCACCCTTTTTTGGAAACCTTTGAGATGAGCGCACTGCGGCATTTACGAGTGTAGATGGGTGCTTTTTAAATTACAGTTTGCGTGCGTAAGCCTGACTTCTTCATGCATTCCCTAATTGATGCAGGCTTTTAAAATTCACTTTTGTGTGTGTAAGTGGGCTTTTGAAAATTGCTACAATATATGGCACTGAATTGTCAATAGGTCTTACATGTGTAAGTGCACTTTAAGCAAGCAAATGGGCTTTTCAAAATTGCTCTGCTAGCATTTTACATTTAGGTGTGTAACTCCATTGAAAATTACTTCCCCGGGTTTTTAATCTAGGTTGCTATTTCTTAACATTTTTAACCTTTTTGGTACTAGACTACTTTTATCTTTTTTTATTATGAAAATTACTAGTTTGTTGACTGCTTATTTTAGTTTGTTTTCTTTTGATTAAGATATTTTAGTGTATTTTTAAGGCTTTATGTATAATGAATGCTACTTTAAACTTTGTTAACCGGATTAATGGTGCTAATGGAACTGCAGAATATCAAATAAAATAATAAGAATGATATAAGGTGGACAATTTTCTAAAAGCTTATTTTCACTAGCAAAACAATACTTTACTTGCAGAAATGCCCTTAAAAAAATACTCTCTCTGTGTCTACTATCATCCCTTGGTAGTGGTGTTTACATTCAATTAGGATTGATTTTTTGCTTCTGCAATTTTCTTGAAGAAAACTGGGTGCATTCTTGAAACTTTAGATTATTGACAGAAGTATTGGTATATTACTGAGTACAACTGGTTGCAAAAGACAGACAGCAGAAAGCAAAATCTGACACCCATGTCTTTATTCAGTCTAACAGTGGTGTGAAATTGCCTTAACTGTAGTGTTCACGGATTATTTTTATGGATTATGTTAAATCCTGAGACCTTGTAGCCAAGAAATATTGGAATGTGTTGGTAATAAACGTTGTGTGCTTGCCATGCACATTTTCAGGGTGTTACATGCTGGCAGGGAATATTTTAAGACTCCTTCTCTATAGTAACTTCAGCTTTAACTGCAAGCTTAACTGGATAAATCTGCTATTTTCTCCTATTAAGATGTAGCTAAGGTCTTCTCACTTCTTTAGGTGAGGTTGATGAGGCTCATAGAAAGCTGGAATGACCCAACTGCTATGATCTGTGAGTTTTATGATTATTTCCTATGGATTGACAACAGGCAAGATTTACTTATGTAAGCACAGCTCCTGATTTTTTTGGGATAAGATTAGGAGTCACATGACACTTGCAAACAGGTTGCCAGGACTTTGCTTCTGAGGATCCAATGATAGCTGGGCAGGGATGTGACCAGGTTCATATCTAAATGTATTTTCTTTTGTAGGAAACCTTTTTTTGGCCTTTCAATCTACTAATCCACTACATGGATAAAACTAGCAGTGAAGTAAGAAAGGCAGGTTTAATTTATTAAGCAAACTTCTGCTGCCAGGCACAATGTTCTCTGACTGCTCTACTTAACTAGAACTTCCTTTGAAGAAGATTAAAAGAACTGTTTTTTTCAATTATCATTTAGTATAAATGAAATCACTTTTATCAACTTGGTAGACTACATATGTGAACCGTTGGCTTGCCAGATGTTTTGTGTTTACAGTGGTTCTCACTCCCCCTTCGTCATGGTCCCTGAGCAGATTTGGTTTATAATAACTTCCCAATGAATATACATGAGACATATGACAGTGAATGGCCAAAATCAACGTTCTGATGAACAGAGGATAAGATGAGATCCAACTGCACACATGGAGAAAGAAGCAGGCAGAATATGCAAAGCAAGTGAATAAACTCTTTAAAGAGTCAGGTCAGGAAACTAGAAAAAACAATTGGCAAAAGCACAGCGCAGTGGGTAATGCAAAGAGTGACTTCAGCAATCACATGTAGATCAAAACCTTTCACAGGAAAGCCTAAGGATGAGATGAACTTAAGTATGAGACTAATAATAGAGGTATAGGACAAAATAGAGGTATAGGACACTGGACTGGATGGTTCACTGGGCAAGATGGTTCACAGCCAATATAGGGGAAAAAAAAGGTAAAACAGACAAATGAAGATTCTATAGATCAAAATAGAAAGTTACATCTCTCATAAGAACATAAGAAGTTGCCATACTGGGTCAGACCAAGGGTCCATTGAGCCTGCATCCTGTTTCCAACAGTGGCCAATCCAGGCTACAAGAACCTGGCAAGTACCCAAATACTAAGTAGATCCCATGCTTCTGATGCTACTAATAGCAGTGGCTATTCCCTAAGTCAGCTTGATTAATAGCAGTTAATAGACTTCTCCTCCAAGAATTTATCCACGCCCAGGAGATCGTTCCCGGACCGCTCCTGGACCCCCGCTGGACCACCAGGGACGTTTGGCAGGTCTTGGGGGGGTCAGGAGGGTGGGGGGTTGCAGGAAATTAATTCGGCAGGTCTTGGGGGGGGGGTTGTAGGAAATTAAGTCGGCAGGTCTTGGGGGAGTCAGGAGGGTGGGGGTTTGCAGTAAATTAAGTCGGCAGGTCTTGGGGGGTCAGGGGGGTGGGGGTTGTTAATTTAAAGGGTTGGGATGGGGGGGGGGGTTGGGGGGAGGGGTTCCCAGAGAAAGAAAAGTTTTCTGATCTGGGGAGTGGACCGAAATGGCCCTCCCCAGACCCGAAAACAAAATGGGGAGAAAAAAAAAAGCTATGCACTCCCCTAATTTGCTCCATAAGACGCCCAGACGCAGAGCCGGTTTAGCACAATTTTTTTTTTTTTTAAATTTCCCCCCCTCTGAATCCTAGGTGCGTCTTATGGTCAGGTACGTCTTATGGAGCGAAAAATACGGTAAATAGTCCCAATTATATTGGGTGCCTGTATCCATTACACCCTATGAACTCTAGAAGGAAGCTCTCTATGGCACAATGCAAGTATTAAAATGAGCACTAACAACAAATACATTATGACTAAGATCGTCTCAGCATACCATGGCTTATGAGTGAGGTTCATTCTTACCAAGGTATGCACAAAACAAACATTTAGAAACATTACCCGAAGAGACATATCTGTGTATGCTTTATCAGAAAACCAGGCTAATTTAGCATATTTTGGTTATCCTGAAAAACAATACCAGCTTGTTTGGGGGGGGGGGGGGGGGGGGGGGTCTTCGAGGGCCTTGGTTGTGAACCACCTCGCCATCGGCCATTTTCCCAGTTCATTCCCAGTTCACCCAGTTAAGGGATAGAAATTCCAAACCCCCTAGTTTAATAGCCTTCCTTCTCCCCTGTTAGCCCCAACCTTTAAAACCTCGCTGATCTGCCTAGAATATTTTGTTTTACAACTTATATGTCATCCATAGCAGAAGTTAAATTCTATGTCAGGGGGATCCTAGTGTGTGCCACTGCGAGTAAGTATTTATGGTAAAAATCCCGGATCATCCATGCCCTGCCCAGATCATAGCCACACTCTGTCCCCTTTTGGAAACTTTTATTTGTGCCTGCAGCAGCATATACTAGCATATCCTGTAAGCTTTTAAAATCCACTCGTAGCACGCCGGCTCACCATATTCATGCATCCCTAATTTTGGCGCGCATTGGGCTTTTAAAAATTCACCTTTATGTGAGTTAAAATCTTCTTATGTAAATGATTAGAATTAGGAACACAAATAATCGAATAGAGCTGAATTGCGTCACTTATCTGGGATTGACTTCTCCTTGCTGCCACTTAGTCGGATAAGGTTGAAAAACTGCTACTTATCCTACTAAGTAATATAGGTGGTTAAGTATTAACACATGCAAAAAATAGTGCTCCTTGTCTATATTCTCAAAGATCATGGTAACTTAATAGATCCCCCAAGATCTATTGACATATGGCCAATGATTACACGTAAGGCGGAGAATGAGATGTGAAAACATATCGATGACGCCTATTATGAAGGTCATTCTAATGCATCAATATTATCTGTATCATTAAGGTACCATGATCTTTGAGAATATGGACAAAGAGGATTGTGTTTTGCATGATTTTGTTTTCCACTTGTCTTCCATTTACAATTGGTCAGCGGTAAGCAGTTTTTGCTTAAGTGTTAACACAGTCATTATCCAGCTAGGTTAAATATTACATGGCGCATATCTTTCAGATACACAAATACGTTGTTGGGTAGAGTTGTAGGTATTTTATATCTTATCTGTGCAAGTGTGCACACAATATAAAATATATGTGTGAGTGTGCATGAGTCCACAACTCCATGTATGTAGGCAAGCATGCACGTGTTTTAAATTTACCCTATGAATGTTGCCAAGATCCAGTATTAAAGCCTTGACCTCCTAGAGGTCGACTGCAAAAGAAACATAGATTGGATAAGATAACTGAGTAAATTTACCTGATTATCTTTGAACGGATATTCAGCTTCTCTTAACTGACTAATTGTGAGATGAATATCTGGCTAAATGAAATTTGAGTAAGTAGATTTAGGTCTGCTATTTATGCAGCCAGGTTTACCCATCTAAATGAAGCTGGTTTGCACTGAATATTATGCTACACAGCTAAATTTGAAAGCTTATCCCATAAATACCTTCAACCCGACCTCTCAGTTGCCCAGCTAAATTAGTGTAGCTTGCAGTTTCAATCACAGAGATTTAATCAGAGGGACCCAATGACTCTGTGGGCTGCCTCCAGATCCCCACCCACCCACCCGCAGTGTCAATATGCTATGCGATTCCCTCCGCCCATCTCTCTTAACCTCTCCATATACCTCCCTCCCAATATCTTAAAATGCCGTGCCGGGAATGAGGTACACTTAAGGATCTAATCATGTTCACCCTAGAGGAAAGGCGAGATACATGAGATATGATAGAGACATTCAAATATCTCAAAGGTTTCCATGCACAGAATGTGAGCCTTTTTCAATGGAAAGGAGGCTCTAGAACGAGAGGTCATTAGATGAGGTTATAAGGGGGTAGACTCAGGAGTAATCTTAGGAAATATTTCTTTACAGAGAAGGTGGAGGATGTGTGGAACAGTTTCCCAGTGGAAGTGGTGGAGTCAAAAACAGTATCTGAACTCAAGAAAGCATGGGATAATTACAGGGGATCTCCAAGGAAGTGATGAGAATTATAATGCTAAATTAATTGGACGGATGTATATTAATTTGCAGAAAACCGTAAAGGAATTGCTGTGAATGTGTACATCCTATATCTAATATATATAGTCACATTTAACTTGAGAGTACAGTATAAAAGGCTAGATAATTACCTTAAAAGAGAAGATTTCTAAAAATGGGATGTGACAAATGTGAAAAGAGAAGAAATCAGAGTCAGGCAAAGAAGAAATGAGATTATTAGAATTGATATTTTGGAAAAAAGAATGATTGTATAATCTCTATTTTAACTACAAGAATTAGACACTCCCCTCCTTCCAGCAGCCAAATGGTGAGAAATGTATTTCCAATAACAGCAACTGCCATGTTTCTTCAAAAATGGAAAGAGTACAAATAAAGTTTACGCAAACAGACATTTCATTATTTTTTATTCAAAAAAGCAGCAAGACATCGACATGACAAGCAATAATAGAATTTCATACCCCAGTGCAGCAACGCATCCATTTACAACACTTAACACTTCCAGTGCTGCTCCAGTTGGACACTCAGAGTTCTGTTTTTTGATGAGAGAATAGATTTCAGAGAGTTTTAAAAAGAAGTTTCTTTTAAAGATTATAGCTATTTTTATACAGGTACTGATTAGCAGTAACAGACATGCTATATCAGTCTTTTAATTCCTGGAAGACAGGACAGAGAGGTCTGGAGATTATGGAGTTCTAGCCAGAGGACAGGAGATCCATTCCATTAGGTCATTCTGGGGTTTCATTCACAAGAAGAAAGTGTTACATCCCTGCCTGCGCTTCACGCGGACAGGGCCTTACCTTCGCGGCCTGGCTTGCTGCCAACGTGGGTGCTCCCGCGGCTTGGCCGCCATCTCGCCGGCACGGCAGGGGCCGTGCCAGGTCCTTGCCTCATCCAGTGTGCCTGGAGGCTGACTCCCCTATCAGGGCCTGCCTGTGGCCCAGTCCTCTTCTCCTCCTCGATGTGGCAGGAAGCCACCAATGTCATCGGGGCCTACCCGGAGGCCTGCTTCCCCTGCTCCGCCTCCTCCCTGCACAGCAGCAGGGATGCCACTGTCCAGGGTCCTGAACTTCCTGTTCCTGCTCCTCCTAGGGGGCAGGCCCGCGGCTCTTGTCCCTTCTTGTAGGGACAGAGAGGTGTGGTCCTCTTAGCAGATCCTCCCAGGGAGTTGCCCTCTCAGCTCTATAAGAAGGCCTTGCTTCATTCCAGCTTTGTCTTCGCATCAGCCCAGATGCTCCCTTAAGACATCTCTTCTTCTGATGTCTGTTCCTGAGTCCGGATCCTGGGGTCTGATTCTCGAGTCCGGATCCTGAGGTCTGATTCTCGAGTCCGGATCCTGATGTCTGTTCCTGAATCCAGATCCTGATGTCTATTCCAAGTCCGGATGTCCGTGAGTCCAGCTGCCGATGCCTGCTCCAAGTCCAGATGTCAGTGAGTCCTGATCCAAATATCTGTTCCAAGTAGCTCCATGTTCCAAGTCCTGCAGTCCATCCCAAGATGTCCCAAGTCCGGCAGTCTGTCCCAAGTCCGGCAGTCCGTTCCAAGATGTCCCAAGTCCGGCAGTCCATCCCATGATGTCCCATGATCCTAGATGTTCCAAGATGTTTTAAGATGACCCTAGAAGTTCCAAGTGCCAAGTTCTAAGTTCCTAGTTCCAAGTTCCAAGATGCCTGTCAGGTTCCTGTCTCCCTGTTGATGTTGTCCCGGTCCTAAAGCTCCAGGTTCGGTGGGACCCGTGCCTCCAAAGATTTCCTGCTTTTCCTCTGAGCTCCTAGCTCCAAGATTTTATCTGTTTCCTAGTTCCGACTCCAGAAGATCCGAGGGGTTCCCGCTTCCCTGTGCTATGAGACTTCCTGAGCCTGCCCCAATCTCCTCGTGGTCCACGACCAGTTATCCAGCTGTGTAGGGCACGTAGGGGACAGTGTGGTCCGCGACCAACCCCATATGCTGTGTAGGGCACCTGAGGGTCTTGCTCATCCCCGTCTGTGTCCATGTTCTTCCACGAGTCTGCAGTGTGGTCTGTGACCAGCCCCACATGCTGTGTAGAGCACCTGTGGGATTCGCCTTCCTTGTCCCAAGTCTACGTCTGTGTTCCTCTCTCTACATTCCAAGTTCCAAGTCTTCAGCTCTATGTTCCAAGTCCCAAGTCTTCAGCTCTTCGTTCCAAGTCTTCAGCTCTACGTCTCCACGTTCCAGGTCCCAAGCTCCATGTCTCCACGTTCCAGGTCCCAAGCTCCATGAAGTACTTTTCGAAAGTTCCCAGCTTAACGTCGTGTTTCTCGAGAGTCCCAAGTTCCTTCTGACTCTTTGTGCTCTAGCTCTGCTCGAACTCTCCGATGGTTCCAGTTCCTAGTTCTAGCCAGAGACATACATTGTAGCCTGTGTTCCTAGCTCCGTCCAGTTCTGCTCCTGTGTCGCCCATTCCCGCACACACACCTCACCACGGGTGCAACTCATGTCCTGACCTGAGCCGTCCTGTAGCCCAAGGGTTACGCTCTCCTATGAGCCAAGTGATGCGTGCCGAGCCCACACCATCAGCCCCTGAAGACTGCACTCGCAACAGAAAGGGGACTCCAAGGGACAGTACCAAGGAACTACAGGCCCAGATAAAGTTTTGGAGTATAATTATTGATCATGGATATAATCAGAAGAAAATATGTATGGTGCAAACTGATTATCATTGACCAAGCTGGTCAAACTTTTATTTTTTTGAACACCCTATTTGATTGTTTATTCAATTTATTTGGCATGGGTAATCTTAGAGACTGAGTTGACACCTCTAGAAAAACGTTTGCACAATGCCTTGGGCCCTGGAGGTGTATCCTCCTCTTCATTTGGAGAATTCCATCAGGGTTTGGAATGACTTTGCCCGGCATAAGCCCTAATACTATGTAACCCCCTTCTATCCAAAAAATACAACAGCGATAGATTGGGGGAGTCAATGCAAACACCTAGATTGTATTTTTAAATGTCTTTACAGTGTGTACTAAGGCATTATTGTACTTTATTTAAAATATTTTTCTAAAATCATACAACACTTAATTTTCTTTTGCTATAAAACAAGCTGAAATAATTTGTGTAATTCATGAGGCATATTAACGCTAAATGGGAAAAGCGTCTCCTACAGTTTGCTGAAAATGCTACTAATTGAAAACATTCATTTATTTCACTATAAATTGCTGCTAAGGGAGCTTGTCTGAACTAGAAGATGTGTTGTACAAGTTCCCTTCACAAGACAAGCGAAGGGCAGCTGTGAAAAGTGCACAGTGAAAAGGCCTCAGCAGTTTGCTGTATGTTTTATTGCCTATGGTTTTATTTTTTTTCTACTTTATTAAAGGTTCTTATTATTTAATTTTTATATGCTATTTCCTTTCATGTTGCCCGTTCCAACAGTATATTAAATTATAGTGCAGCTATATAGATGATATTCTAATTCTGTGGCAAAGTGGAATGGCTTTGTTGCCTCCGTTTTTTGCATGGCTCAATACATGTGATACCAATCACAGATTCACATACACTGCAGCCTTGTCCACAGTGTCATTTTTGAACATAATCATTTCTCTGGCACATAATCAATTTATGTTTTCTATATATCAGAAGGAAGCGGATCGTAATAACTTGCTTGCATATCAAAGATGTCATTCACGCAAAACTATGAAATAATTTACTCCTCTCTTATTGCAACAGTAAAGACAAAAGACAGTTTTGAGACCAGTGTGGGTTTTACCTTACTCTCCATTTATTCATGTGATCCAACGCAGCACTCGCGCACACACTTGGCTACTGTTGCACTCTGTTTTTGATTCACAGCCTCTTTTTGCTTTGAAGAGAGGACACATTTGTGATGTTGTGGTACATTCCACATTTAGATCGGACAGTGTGTGGGACATCAACTTCATTGGTCATGGTCACTACGGATGCTACTCATTCTGCTCACGATCTCATACCAGTGATTCTATACCTTTGGTGGCATTACAGACCTTTTGGTTTAAATCTTATACATCTTGTGCATCTACAGATGTTGTGGTGTTCTTGCCCTCTTTTATATATGGGGCAGACAAAGAGGGTGTTATGCTCTAGCTTAGTGGAACAGCAAAGCTGTATTAATTTACAGAGATGTGAAGCTCCACTTATGAAACATTGTTTGGCAGTGGGACATTGCTTTAATAATGAATCTATGAGGGATGGGGGGGGGGGGGGGGGGGGGGGGGGGGGAGGCGGGTGTTGAGTAGGAGCTGATTCTGAAACAGCATAAACAAAAGTGGATACTTAAATTGGACAATGAATATCCAGCTGGGCCGAACAAAGAGACTGACTGGTCCATTTTTTCTGATCTGTTTAACCTATTAGTCCTTGATGTGGGAGTATGTGCTCGTTGATTGATAGATGCTGCCAATCTTGGGGATTTTGTTTATAAAGGGATGAGTGGCCAATTTTAGTGTCTGAACGATAAGAGACACTATGTTCGCTGTGAAATGTGTTGAGTCTTGTATCAGTGTTTTTAGAGAGATTCTTCACAATATAGTAGGTATTAACAGAATTGTTTTCAGATTTTGATTACTTTTAGTTATGAGGTCAGGTGAGTCCCTGATGCAGGCATTTCCCACTTAAACATTGCAAAGTCAGGCTTGAATTTATATTCTCTGTAATGAAGTTGTAATAGTATCAGCAACATCATTTATATGATTTGGGATTTAACCATTTGCAATATAAGCACTTTTGTACTGTTTACACAGTATTAAGTTGAATTGCACATTGTTTTGGGTAGTAAATGATTTTAAATTCAGTGTTGTGCATGAAAATGTCTATACCTCTTTGCAGGCAAGACTGGAGATTTTGACTGTTACATCTGAGTATCCAATACCACTTCTGATCCTCTCTTGGCATGGAAGAGTAGCCTAGTGGTCAGAGTAGTAAGCTACAAACCAGGGAAACCACTGTTCAAATGCCACTGCTGTTCCTTGTGACTTTGGGCAAGTCACTTTATCCTCCATTGCCTCAGGTGCAAACTGGGACAGTAGCCTTCACACCAGCCTGCACACATCAATAGGCATATGTTACAAAATAGTCTGGCCACACACACGTGTGACAAATATTTAGTGGGCACGCACATCTGTGCACAAATCCCACTTCTACCATGTAAATCAGGGGATTTTAAAAGGGACATGTGCCAATGCTATTCTCAGTTTTACCAGTTCACCCAGTTAAGAGAGAGGTTTTCCAATCCCCATGGTTTATTAGCCTTCACTCCCCCCAGTTACCCCCGACCCTTAAAACCCTGCAGATCTGCTGAGTTTTCTTTAAAATTTAACTTACACGGCATTGGCGCATGCTGGGTTGCATCAGTATTTACGCACACATTTTAGGTTCATGCCCTGAAAGACCCATGTCCCACCCCTTTTTTGAAAACTTTCAATATGTGCATGCTGCGGCATTTACGTGTGTATTTGAGCATTTTTAAAAATGCTTTCTGCATGCGCGAGCCTGTCTTATTCATGCATCCCCTGACTGATGCGCTCGACGGACTTTTCAAAATTCACCTCGTAAGATTACAAGCCCTCTGGGGTTAGGGAGTACCTGAATGCAATCAGCTTAGAGGTGCCAAAAAGTGGAATTTTAAATTAAATAAATAAATATCTTTACTCCATGAGGTCCATATTCAGAAGCATTTAGCCAGCTAATTCAGAAGTTAGCTGGCTAAATAAATATTTGGGCACTTATCTAGCTAAAATGTTAGCCGGATAAGTTAGGGACATTCCAGGGTGTAACTGGGAGGAGTTTAGCTATACAGAGTTAGCCAGCCACTTAAGGGGGTCATTTATCAAACTGGTATATGGCATTTTCGCATGCAAAAAACGCCTTTAACGCATAATACGATGCAAATTAGAAAAAGGGGAGGAGTTTGGGGCATGTTTTTGCAAATGCCATTTTTAGGTGCTGGAGAGAGAGAGAGAGAGAGAGAGAGAGAGAGAGAGAGAGAGAGAGAGAGAGAGAGAGAGAGAGAGAGACTAGTCATAATGCCCTCATACCAGGTAGGTATTTATACCCCTATATGAGGCCTACCCTAGTCACTCAAGGTGAGGTTTAGGTATTAGTATAGGGAGTTAGGGCCACTTTGACATTCAAAGTGAGACGTATGACAGAACAGTGCTCTCTTGTGAAGATTTGATGACCTTCGGAGTGAGGAAACTCACACAAAGATGAGATTTGTGCAGTGTCCTCTCAACCTAGCTTGATGTTACCCAGGTAGAGAGCCCATCAAGCTAAGTTGAGAGAATGCTGAATTGTCTACAAGCAGTACAAAATGCAGCAGCTGGGCTATTAATCAGTACCAGATGTATGATATTACTCCCATTGCTACACTCCTTACAGTGGCTTCCTATACGGTGGAAGAAATAATTTAAATGTCACCTTGATCAATACAGCCTTAAGCAGCGATACCTCCATCTGCGTTAGTTCCCCACTAAAGATTTATAAACTGCAGCATAGTTTGACATCCTCTAGCAGTAATCAGCTAGAGGTCCCCACAGTTCGCCAAGCACATCTAGACTAAGCCAGAGAGTGAACCTTTAATGTGGCTGGCCCATTATTATGGAATAGTTTGCCAAACGACATCCGAAACATCCAATGTTATCTTGCTTTTAGGAAGCATGTCAAAGCTTTTTATTTTAAATAAGTATTTAACATGGATGTTTAATTATGGAGCTAACAGCTTATTCCAGGCACCTTTTTGGTTCTTCCATTTTAATGAATGTATGTCTTTGTAATTTAATTTTTTATGTTACAATTTATTAGTCAATTTTGTCTTTATTGTATTATTTTAAGTTTTTTTTATTTAGTATTTTTTTTATATTCATGTTTTTTAGGACATTGTTTTTATGATTGCATATATTGATTATGCATGTAAATTGTTATCTGCCAAGTACTTTTGGATTGTGCAAGCCATAAATTGTGAAATAAATACAAAATTAAAATTAAAAAACAATGAAAGTTTGAATTTGGTGCTGGAAACAGCAGGTGTAAAAGCGCCCATACATATGTTTTTTTTTTTATAAAATAGCAAAGTGCGTATAAACTTACAAATCATGCTCTGACATATCCCAAACACTCCTACTTTATTTGCATGTACTTTCCTGCATGATCTTGCGAATATGCACAAACTCGCCATTTTTAAAATTGCTTATCTGTGAGCACATCAAATGTACACACCTACAAGGCTTTCTTATGTACAAAATCCCTTTGAAAATTTACTTCTAACACATCAGGATCAGTACTAAAACTCAAGAGCAAGAATGGATAGACATGTGGAAGGTGAAAGTTTGCAGTTTCATTAATAATCTTCAATACTTCCCCCAAAGGGGTTGTACCTTAGGATAATCCCACCAAATAGGTTTATAGGATCCCTTTAATATACAGCCCCTCCAAAAGGTTTCTGGCCAAAATTTGTTTAAAAGGTATAAAGAAAGAAGGCATTTTAGCCAAAAAATATCCTTCAAAAATTTGAAGGATCAATCTGAAGAAAATAGGAAGCATTGTCAAGTTAAGTGTAAAACATTTTTAAGACAGGGTAAGAGAGAATTTGAAATGTTGGTCGTAGAGGCAAAAACCCATAATAAAAACTTTATAAAATATATCCGACAAGAAACCTGTGAGGGAGTCGATTGGACCAATAGATGACTGAGGGTTTAAAGGGACTCTTAGGGAAGAAAAGGTCATTGCAGAAAGACTAAATGAATGCTTTCCTTCTGTGATTACTAATGAGGATGTTGGGGAGTTACCAATTCTGGAGATAGTTTTCAAGGGTGATAAGTCAGTTGAACTGAACCAAATCACCGTGAACCTGGAACATGTAGTAGGCCAGATTGACAAACTAAAGAGTAGCAAATCACCTGGACCAGATGGTATGCATCCCAGGGTTCTGAAGGAACTAAAAAATGAAATTTCAGAACTATTTTTTTTTTTTTTACACGTCGGAGGAAATTTCTGGGTATGAGGAAGAGTGTGGTAGAAAAGGGTGGTCATTTCTTATTAAAATACCTTTGTAACTGTGTAGTTAAGTTTGATGGGAAGGTTTATTCATTCTCGGAACCTGTTCACCTTGAGAACCTTCTCGAGAATATAGTAATACCGGTAATAAGTATATAGGGGGTTGTTTTGCATTATACCTAATTGAATATGTAACTAAAGTAATTACGCTCAAAAATAATCTTCTCTTCTTTTCTTCCTGAGATCAGAGCTGGATATATATATATGTTTTCCTATAAGTGTTTACTATACGCTGTATGGTATATTGTGTAATATGTTCAGCAATTGCTACTAGCAAGTAATTGTTTGTTATTAAAAAATTTTCAATTAAAAAAAAAAAAAGATCTAGGCATCATAGTGGATAATACATTGAAATTGCTGCAGCAGTCAAAAAAGCAAACAGAATGCTAGAAATTATTAGGAAGGGAATAGTGAATAAAACAGAAAATGTCATAATGTCTCTGTATCGCTCCATGGTGAGACCACACCTTGAGTACGTTGTACAATTCTGGTCACTGCATCTCAAAAAAGATATAGCTACACTGGAGAAGGTACAGAGAAGGGTAACCAAAATGATAAAGGGGATGGAACAGCTCCCCTTTGAGGAAAGGCTAAAGAGATTAGGGCTGTTCAGCTTGGAGAAGAGTTGACTGAGGGGGGATATGATAGAGGTCTTTAAATTCATGAGAGGTCTAGAACGGGTAGATGTGAATCGGTTATTTACTCTTTCAGATAATAGAAGGACTAGGGGGCACTCAATGAAGTTAGCAAATAGCACATTTAAAACTAATCAAAGAAAATTATTTCACTCAATGTGCAATTAAGCCCTGGAATTTGTTGCCAGAAGATGTGGTTAGTGCAGTTAGTGTAGCTGGGATTAAAAAAGGTTTGGATAAGTTCTTAGAGGAGAAGTCCATTAACTGCTATGAATCAAGCTGAGTTATAGCCTCTGGTATTACTGGCATCAGCAGCATGGGATCTACTTAGTGTTTGGGTACTTGCCAGGTACTTGTAACCAAACTTGGCCACTGTTGGAAACAGGATACAGGGCTTGATGGACCTGAGGTCTGACTCAGTTGGCAATTTCTTATTTTCTTAATATAAAATTTTATGTTGCGTGTCCAAATGGATGGTGCATATAGAAATTTGTCTAATATTGTTCCAAATTTCAACCTATTGGTCCTTGGATAATGTTTCCTGCATATGAGTCTTCCATTTTTTTTAAATATAATACCTGACCTTTACAATTCTCTTTACTTAACTGCAAATAAACTTTTGCAATAAGCCCTGTACTTACCTTTTTCTTTTGAAAAATAAGCTCAATCATAATCAGGGTCTCCAGAAATAAAGGTCTTATTAGAATGTAAAAAATGTTGCACTTAAAATAAAGAAAAATGCTGGAATAACAAAGTCTGTTTGCATGTCAGCAACAACTTCTTTCGGAAAGAAGACCCCCTCATAAATGTTTGTAAATATTCTTATCAACCCCAATTTTGTTGTCCAGCCAAATCATTTTGGTTCTTTAAACCCTTAGAATGAAACATGGGATTAAAACATATTGCTGATAATGGAGATACTGATGGATTGAAATTAAATTGATTGTCTGCCTTTTCCCAGATACTTATCACTGGTTCAATCAAAAGATGCAAAGGAAAATCAACTTGGACCTGGGTTTTGGAGATAAACAATAATGAGCCCAAATTCTAGGGTTTTACTGCTTGATTCTACATTTCTATCCAATGATGATATGGGCAAGAAGAGAAACAGAACACTGCAATCTGTAGCTGTGCCACCCATAGTATTTTTCTTATAACTGAGTAATGACAAACCTCCTTCTGCCCTAAATGTAGTTTGAAGCTTAAAAGTGATCCGAGGGCATTTATCATTCCAAATAAAAGAGGACATTGATCCATTAAACTGTTTGAAAAAACTGTTAGGCATCAGATAAGGGAACCTAGAGAAAAGAAAATAGATTTCTGGATGTTACATTAATTTTAACTACATTAATCCAAGTAAGCAAAGAAGCTGAACGGTAACTTCACCTGCCCAGATTCTAGGGATGTGAATCGTTTTCCATATCGTCTTAACGATAGAAATCGTGTGGCAGGGCAAGAAAATCGTCTTAGGCACGATTTTTTAGTTAAAAAATCGTTAAAAATCGTTTTTTCCGATTAGTGCGCACTAACTGGAGTTAGTGCGCACTAACTGGGAGTTAGTGCGCACTAACTGAAAATGATACAATTTGACACTTTTCAGGTCAGTTAAGGTCAGTTTAGGAATGAATATGTATTCCTATTGGCTGCCCTCTTATTTATTCATGTTACCAAGTTTCCTACTGACAGTATATGGGGGATGGGAAATGGAAACAGTTGGTAGCTTGACAAAACAAGTAATGTGATCAGTCAATGTGACTAGAACTTGTGCCCTAACCCTGATACCAGGGGTATTGTGATCTTCCTGCACACAGTGCCCTATCCCTATTAATACCAGGAGTGTTGTGATCTTCCTGCACACAGTGCCCTATCCCTAATACCAGGGGTGTTGTGATCTTCCTGCACACAGTGCCCTATTCCTGATACTGGGGGTGTTGTGGTCTTCCTGCACACAGTGCCCTATTCCTGATACCGGGGGTGTTGTGATCTTCTTGCACACATCCCGGTATCAGGGATAGGGCACTGCATGCAGGAAGATCACAACACTCCTGGTATTAATAGGGATAGGGCACTGCATGCAGGAAGATCACAACACTCCTGGTATTAATAGGGATAGGGCACTGCATGCAGGAAGATCACAACACCCCTGGTATCAGGGATAGGGCACTGTGTGCAGGAAGATCACAATACCCCGGAGGAGTGAGGGTCAGGCAGCTCCCCCCTGTCTGTGAAGCCAGCCTCTCACTAGTAATGCAGGGAGGGAGCTGTCTCAGACTTCACCATCCTCCCCCCCCCCCTCACCCACACACCATTCACTAGCTGGGACATGGGGGAAGTCAGGAGTGAGGGTCAGGCAGCTCCCCCCTGTCTGTGAAGCCAGCCTCTCACTAGTAATGCAGGGAGGGAGCTGTCTCAGACTTCACCATCCTCCCCCCCCCCCTCACCCACACACCATTCACTAGCTGGGACATGGGGGAAGTCAGGAGTGAGGGTCAGGCAGCTCCCCCCTGTCTGTGAAGCCAGCCTCTCACTAGTAATGCAGGGAGGGAGCTGTCTCAGACTTCACCATCCTCCCCCCCCCCTCACCCACACACCATTCACTAGCTGGGACATGGGGGAAGTCAGGAGTGAGGGTCAGGCAGCTCCCCCCTGTCTGTGAAGCCAGCCTCTCACTAGTAATGCAGGGAGGGAGCTGTCTCAGACTTCACCATCCTCCCCCCCCCCCTTCACCCACACACCATTCACTAGCTGGGACATGGGGGAAGTCAGGAGTGAGGGTCAGGCAGCTCCCCCCTGTCTGTGAAGCCAGCCTCTCACTAGTAATGCAGGGAGGGAGCTGTCTCAGACTTCACCATCCTCCCCCCCCCCTCACCCACACACCATTTACTAGCTGGGACATGGGGGAAGTCAGGAGTGAGGGTCAGGCAGCTCCCCCCTGTCTGTGAAGCCAGCCTCTCACTAGTAATGCAGGGAGGGAGCTGTCTCAGACTTCACCACCCTCCCCCCCCCCTCACCCACACACCATTCACTAGCTGGGACATGGGGGAAGTCAGGAGTGAGGGTCAGGCAGCTCCCCCCTGTCTGTGAAGCCAGCCTCTCACTAGTAATGCAGGGAGGGAGCTGTCTCAGACTTCACCATCCTCCCCCCCCCCCTCCCCCACACACCATTCACTAGCTGGGACATGGGGGAAGTCAGGAGTGAGGGTCAGGCAGCTCCCCCCTGTCTGTGAAGCCAGCCTCTCACTAGTAATGCAGGGAGGGAGCTGTCTCAGACTTCACCATCCTCCCCCCCCCCTCACCCACACACCATTCACTAGCTGGGACATGGGGGAAGTCAGGAGTGAGGGTCAGGCAGCTCCCCCCTGTCTGTGAAGCCAGCCTCTCACTAGTAATGCAGGGAGGGAGCTGTCTCAGACTTCACCATCCCCCCCCCCCTCACCCACACACCATTCACTAGCTGGGACATGGGGGAAGTCAGGAGTGAGGGTCAGGCAGCTCCCCCCTGTCTGTGAAGCCAGCCTCTCACTAGTAATGCAGGGAGGGAGCTGTCTCAGACTGGTATCAGGGTTAGGGCACTGTGTGCAGGAAGATCACAACACTCCTGGTATTAATAGGGATAGGGCACTGTAAGAGATGACTGTAGTAGATTGAATAAAGATCTGATGTTTCTGCTCTCCTCACACCAAACAAAAACAACACACAAGCAGAGAAGCCCTTCTTACAAAGCTGAGCTAGTGAGTTAAGTAGGAGGAAAAGTAAATATACTTGTGCCAGTGTGGCTACTTAAAAAATACACTTACCAACAATCAATTACATATATTTGAACTGTGTACAGTTCCAGCCAGGACCACCTTTCTAAAATGCACAGTGATTGGCAAATTCAACATGCACTAGCATTTCAGGTGCCTGCTAACAAAAATAATAAACAAACAAGTTCTAGTCACGTGAGTGCTGATCATTACATTACTTTTTTTGTCAAGCTTCCAACTGTTTCCATTTCACATCCCCCCAACCATTACCTCAGTATTAGCCTTGGTAACATCAATAGATAAGAGCACAGCCAGCCAATAGGAATACATACATACATATTCATTCCTAAGTGACCTTTACTGACCTGGGAAGTGTGAACACTTTGTTTCATTTTCTGTTGGTGTTCGTTAGTTTCCAGTTCCATTTCCCATCCCCCCAACCATCACCTCAGTGGTAACCTTGGTAACATCAATAGATAAGAGGGCAGCCAGCCAATAGGAACACATATTCATTCCTAACTGACCTTCAGTGACCTGGAAAGTGTTTATTTGTATCATTTTCAGTTAGTGCGCACTAAATCGAGTTAGTGCGCACTAACACGATTTAACGATTTTTAACGATAAATCGTTAGAATTTCTATTGTATCGTGTTCTATAACGATTTAAGACGATATAAACATTATCGGACGATAATTTTAATCGTTGAAAAACGATTCACATCCCTACCAGATTCCTCCTAAATTGATCCAGGAGAACCAGATAGCGGAGCCTATATAAGTCTTTCAGATTTGTAGGTATAATCCCCAAATAAGATACAGATGAAGTATTCCACTGATACGGCAATATAAAATGGGGATATATAGAATTCTCCAACACTGGAGGAAAGTTAAATGGGAAGACAATATTCTTGGATTCATTTAACTTTTAGCCAGAAATCAGGTTAAATTCTCCACAAATGGACATAAAATTTGGCAGAAAAAGCAAAGCATCATCGGCATACAAAGCAATTTAAAGTTCTATATTACCCATTAATTCCTGTAATGTCTTTATAATTCTGTGTTGCTCCAGTAAAAAAAGCAAACAGCTTATGCTTCCCATAAAGAATGAGAATGGTAACGAGAGACCCCCATTTATTTTCAGCCTTGCAGAAGGACTGTCGTAGAATGATGGAATTACTTTTAGGAAACCTGGTCCAAAATTCAACTTTAGTAATAACACAAAAACATAAAACCATTCCACCCTACTCAACATCATTTCAGCTTCTAGTCTAAAAATCTGCAGCAAACGAAGGGCCTCATTTACTAAGCGTTTTTCCCATAGACGCAGAATGGGAGAAAAGCCTTAGTAAATCAGGCCCTTTATATGTTTTTTCCTTTAATAAAACCTGTCTGGTCTCTATGTACAATGATTGGCATAATTGTTTCAAGCTGCTTAGAAAAAGATTTCTTAGGAGAACCCTGCAGCAACATTTTGAGGATAGTGTAAATGTTGGGGGTAAGTAACTTAGCCAATTAGAATTTATCCAGCTAGTTTCGATGTATATTCAGCAATTTTATAACATGCGTGCGCCGGTACGCGCATATTATAAAAATCGGGGGCAGCGCACACAAGGGAGGGGGTACGTTTTAGCGACTTTTGCGCAGCGATGCATTGCTGCTTCTCCCAGTTCTCTCCCAGTGCACTCCAATTAAGGAACGCACTAGGAGGGAACTTCCTTACCCCCTACCCTAACCTCCCTTTCCCTTCCCTTCTCCTCCCCAACCACCAATTACAAAATATTTTTTTTCTTTACCTTATTCTGCCAACTTACTTCAGCTCCCCAGCGAACAATGGGGCTGTCCCGCCCTGCCCAAAACATGCCCTCAGGCCCACCCCTTCCAAGAGGCCCGGCACTTACACACGGGGCCAGGCCTCTTGGAAGATTCGCCTGGCGCGCATAAGGCCCGGCCACACGCATAAATGCCGGAATTTACGTGTGTTGGGCATTTAAAATCAGCCCTTTAGCCTGATAAGTTTATCCGGCTAAGTTTAGACCTGCTTATGGGGTGTCTAAACGTACATGTAAAGCTATGCAATCAACTCCAAATATCGATAGTTAGCCGTATCTGACTAACTTATTACACCCTGATACACCCAGTACACGCCTACTTTTTATGCATGTAACTTTTATCCATTTAAAAGACTTATACAACTAAATGGCAGCTGCTTAATATGGTTGCATATTCAGTGGTTACTACTTAACCACATAAGTCCCACTTATCTCATTAAATAGTGTTTATCGCGCTTAGAATATCCAGCCCATTGTTTCAAGAGGGGGGCATTGAGAAGAGGGGTGAAGTTAGTCAATAACCAGATCGTAGTTCTGTCTTGATTTGCAGTCATAAATATATCTGGGAGAGAGATAGCTCCGTAAGTAAGTGAGAAGTTTATTCTTTGTCCCCATGAATCCCACAATTCCATTTGATGATGAACAGACATATCAATTTTTAGGTCATTATATATCAAATTATTTTTTCCAAAAGTAGTGGAGATTCTAATGAAATGTCTGTTGTTTCTTTAAAGAACAAATGGACTCCTCCAGGACTGATGGATACACACATAGTGACATTTCATGACGAAGTGCTATGAGAATTAGAGAATTAGAATTGGACCGGCAAAAAGGCCATATTTAGTATAATCTTCAATGAACAGGGAGCATTAATGGATTTATCTAATGACCCTAATCTTGTAGTAAAAGCTACATATATGGGTAAGGGTATAGTCAAACATCCACAACAAGTGCAAGAATAAATTCAATTCCTGGTCTGGATTTCAGCAGAAACAATTGTATTTTTTATTCTTGCACTTGTTGTGGATGTTGGACATATATTGAGTGCAAGTGGTGCGCCAGTGTTTTTAAGGGTATAGTCATCCAGGACCATAACTAATATGTAACAAATGTTTTAAGACAAATGCAAGATGTTCTTTATTACAACATTAGAAAAGACCCTACTGATCATCTGAAGGGTATCATTGAAGAGTGTTTTGTTTTTTTACTACAAAGGAGTCCAAATTTTTGAATGTTGACTCTCCCCAGATACCAGTAATATACATGGTTCCAAAAATACATACATTCTTTTCAGCCCCTCCTGGCTATACGATTATTTCCGCAAATTGGTCAATATTTGAATCACTCTCCATTTTTGTGTATAAAATTTTAAAACCTTGTGTGACATCTATACATTCATATTTACAACATTCAGTGCACAAGTTATATCTTGGGCAATAAATATGGCTAGATACTATGGAATCTGTATTGGTTAATCTTGATGTTGAATCCCTTTATACAATATCCCCCAAGAGTCAGCATTTAAGATAATGAGGCTGATATTCAAAACGGCACTTAGATGGATAAGTACTACTTATCCAGCTAAGTGGCTCCACTGAATACCTAGCTAGGATCAGTGGGTACCTCTTAGCTGGATAAATCACTTATCCAGGTAAATATTTAGCCAGACAAGTCAGGGATGGGGAATAGGAGTAATGTTGAGATACCAGATAAGTTATCCGGTTAACTCAAATATTCAGAGCCAGTTAAATTTTCCTGATAACTCAGGTCGGGCCACATAACTTAGCCAGATAACTTAGCCAAATGTAGCTGAATATACCTATCTACATTTAAATAACGGGTATATTAAACAGTATTGCCATGCCACTGAATATACAATGCTAGTAAGCAGGATAAGTTTATCCGGCTAAGTATCAAAGCCACACAGTGGCTGAATATTGACTTCTATATGTTCAACTCTGGAAACTCGTCCTTATCAACACTGTATTCCAGTGAACTTTATTAGAGATATTGCACAAGTTGTATAATAATTATTTTATGTTTGAGAAAGAATTCTATATGCAAATTCTGGTTCCAACGATATGCAGATGATTTTTTTTCCATCTGGCAAGATTCTTTGTTAGGGCTCCCAAAAATTTTTGTATGGCTAAACTTATTAGATAGGCGCCTCAAGTTTACCATGCATTATGATTATGAGAAAGTGCCTTTTTTAATATGGTTATTATTAAAACATTGGATGTTCTGCAAACTAGTCTACCGTAAGCTGACATACAGGAATAATTTTCTGTATTTTCAGGTTCATCACCCTAGAAGATTAAAGTTGGAGTTATCAATAAGTTATTTTATGTTCAGAAGATAAATACTTTAAGAAATAGGCACAAGAAGTAGCCAATACATTTTTGGAGCAGGGATATCCATTGGCTACTAGAAATTTGCTGTTGACATATCAGCAGCCAGTAACATACATTTTTACAGTATTCAGATATTGCAGTGGCTATATCAAGTGCTATCAGGAAATATTGGCATGTGTTAGCATTACATCATGAGTTTGTTAATTCTCACCATATAGCATTTTCTAGGTGTAGGAATTTCTGAGATAGTGTGGTATGGTCAACATTACCCCCATTGTAGGATGAAAGCCACATATAATGTGGACAAGTAATCTATGGACAATGCTCCTTTTGTAGTTAAGCAATAGAGGGAGTAACATGTAATATGTCTAATTATCTGCCCTTATGATTTAATATATGTAGGCTGAATGAAGAGAGCTATTAACAGCAAGGTTAATGGAACATTGCAGCTATTTGAAAACTTTGAAGCTACAGGCACCCATTGTGTCACACTGTGTAGTGCTAGAACATGTATTTTTAGATTTAAAATGGACTATTATAGATCAAATTTCTTTGTCATCATGAAAAGGAGATTCAGTAGGATGGTTAAATTTCTGTGAACAATTTGGATATTTAGTTTGGACACTGCACCCAGGGAGAATGTGCCCATATAAGCATGTACATGGGTGCATGCAAATTTGCTATGATATTTTCTAATCTGCACGCAAACGATATGTGCAGGATATTTATTTAAATTCTTTTAATATACCGATGCTCAAGACAAGGTCTTATCGTACCGGTTTACAATGAAACTAGGGGAAAACCAATTACCAATATATAGAAGGTAAAAAGTTACATTAAACAAGGGGAATAAACTTGGGCTTTGGAAGATAGGAAAGATTCAAAATAATACAACTGGAGAGTACCAAAATGGTAACGAGACAAAAGTAAATTAACAAATGGAAATTAACAAAAGGTTGCTGAATTCGGCTTGAGAGAATATAAAATATGAGTACATGTACATGTATGTAAGAAACACCAGCCATGTAATTTTGGATTTATCTGGATAAGTAGTGGCACTTATCTAAATAAGTTCTGATTTATCTGGCAAAATAGCAGCTTTGCTGTTACTTAGGCCTAGATGCATCATTTTGCTATTAATTTCATGAGAATAGTGCTTGTGATAAAAAAAGGGGGCATAGTTAGGGTAATTTTCCAGATACCATATAGCTATTTTACTGCAATGCGTGTTAAATTTATCGCACCTGCAATATTTTCACATTGCAAGATAAGAAGTGTCCAGACAGGCTTTTATCACTTTTTTGAGCTGTGAGAGAAAGAGAGAAAGACACTGTGAGAGGGGTTATTCTGAACTCAGGGTAAGATTTTGCTGTGGCTAGGTTTTGGGGGCAATTTACATGCACAGTCAGAGGTACGAACAGCACAGTAGAAATCAGTGAAGATTTTATGTGATTTGTAGTGATGAATGTTACACAAAAATGAGATTTGTACATTGTAATCTCGATCTAGTTTGATAGCAGCTAGGCAGAGAGTGCATCAAGCTAGGTGACAGTACTTTGTATAAATCTCATCTTTTTATACCTTTCATCACTCCAAATCACATAAAATCTTCATTGATGTCTACTGTGCTGTTCTTACCTCTAACTGTGCATGTAAAACTGCCCCCCAAAACCTAGCTCACCACCAAAACCTCACCCCACATTCAAAATGGCCCTTCTTACAGTGATATAAAACGTTGCCTAATATGTGTGCCTTCCCAGAGGTGAACTCTCTCTCTCTCTCTTTCACTCACTATTGCACGCAATGTTAAGCACCCCTCGTTTTCCCAAACTCCTCCTATTTGACTAATTTTTTAAAATTTGCATACATAGAAACATAGAAACATAGAAATGACGGCAGAAGAAGACCAAACGGCCCATCCAGTCTGCCCAGCAAGCTTCACACTTTTTTTCTCTCATATTTATCTGTTTCTCTTAGCTCTTGGTTCTATTTCCCTTCCACCCCCACCATTGAAATATCTAGCTTGATTAGTTAGGGGTAGTAGGGGTAGTAACCGCCGCAATAAGCAAGCTACACCCATGCTTATTTGTTTTACCCAGACTATGTTATACAGTCCTTATTGGTTGTTTTTCTTCTCCCCTGCTGTTGAAGCAGGGAGCTATGCTGGAAATGCGTGATGTATCAGTCTTCTCCCATGCCGTTGAAGCAGAGAGCCATGCTGGATATGCATTGAAAGTGAAGTATCGACACAATTGGTTTTGGGGTAGTAACCGCCGTAACAAGCCAGCTACTCCCCCACTTTGTGAGTGCGAACCCTTTTTTCTTCTCCCCTTGCCGTGGAAAGCAGAGAACTATGCTGTATATGCATTGAAGGTGAAGCATCAGGCTTATTTGGTTTGGGGTAGTAACCGCCGTAACAAGCAGCTACTCCCCTCTTTGTGAGTTGTAAATCCATTTTTCCACATTTCCTCTTGCTGTTGAAGCTTAGAGCGATGTTGGAGTCACAGTAAGCATGTGTATGTTTATTGAATAAGGGTATTGTCTCCTGGCAGTAGCCGTCATTCTGGCGAGTCACCCACTCTTCATTGGCGGCCTCTTGACTTTATGGATCCACAGTGTTTATCCCACGCCCCTTTGAAGTCCTTCACAGTTCTGGTCTTCACCACATCCTCCGGAAGGGCATTCCAGGCGGTCCACCACCCTCTCCGTGAAGAAATACTTCCTGACATTGGTTCTGAATCTTCCTCCCTGGAGCTTCAATCGTGACCCCTGGTTCTGCTGATTTTTTTCCTACGGAACAGGTTTGTCGTTGTCTTTGGATCATTAAACCTTTCAAGTATCTGAAAGTCTGTATCATATCACCTCTGCTCCTCCTTTCCTCCAGGGTGTACATATTTAGATTCTTCAATCTCTCCTCGTACGTCATGCGATGAAGATCCTCCACCTTCTTGGTCGCCCTTCTCTGTACCGCTTCCATCTTGTCTTTGTCTTTTTGTAGATACGGTCTCCAGAACTGAACACAGTACTCCAGGTGAGGCCTCACCAAGGACCTGTACAAGGGAATAATCACTTCCCTTTTCTTACTCGATATTCCTCTCTCTATGCACGATGTGTTATTTATCGCATCGCGGGCACTAGGGCCTTCACACCCATGATAAGGCCCTAAATTGATTTGATGATTGACCCTCTTAGGGCCTCATTTTCCAATATCGCATGCGATACTAAAAAGGGGTGTACCTTATGCTAATAAGCATGTGTATCACAAATTGCACTATCAGCTATGCGAAAGGCTGTTATCGCAAGGTGCACTATTAGCCCAATTTGGGCTACATTGCCAGTATATCACAGTTCACGATGTTGAGCGAGAGCGAGAGAGAGAGAGAGAGAGAGAGAGAGACTTACCGTAGTGCCTCTTCCCTAGACAGGTATTTGAATCCCTATGGGAGGCCCACCTAGTAACTCGAGGTGAGGATTAAGTATTAGTATTAGTGAAGGGGGTTAGGGGCCACCTTTCACATTTCAACATGAGACGTACGAACAGAACAGTGGTCTCTTGTGAAGATTTGATGACCTACGGAGTGAGAAACTCACTCCAAGATGAGATTTGTGCAGTGTTCTCTCAACCTAGCTTGATGGACTCTCTACCTGGTAACAACAAGCTAGGTGGAGAGAACATTGCACAAATCTCATCTTGGAGTGAGTTTCCTCACTCTGAAGGCCAGCAAATCTTCACAAGAGACCACTGTTCTGTTCGTACATCTCATGTTGAATGTGAAAGTGGCCCCTAACCCCCTACACTAATACTTAACCCTCATCTCGAGTTACTAGGTGGGCCTCCCAAAGGGATACAAATACCTGTCTAGGGAGGAGGCACTATGGTAAGGTGTTCTGTCTCTCTCTCTCTCTTCCCCTCCCTACTTTACATTTGCTCTGCCCCAACTCCACCCCCTGAATACAAAATTAAAAACATGCATTCGCAAATCGCATTAACTGCCGTTAGCATGATTTGCGGAATTATCACACTCGGTAACTCCTTGGAAAATGAGGCCCTTAGTTTGCTACATTTGAAAAATACTACTTGTCCATCTAAGTAACACTTTTCTGACTTCTCCAGCTATGTAACATATCCAGATAAGTCTAAAAAAGCACTATATAGCTGGATAAAGTCTTACAAAATGATACTTATCCAGCTAAGTCAGATAGCTGGATAAGTCTAAAAAGCGCTACATATCTGGCTACATCAGATAGCTTTTTTAATGAACCTTAACTCTCCATTGAACCTTAATTTATTTATTATTTATTTAAATTCTTTTAATATACCGATGCTCAAGACCAGGTCTTATCGTACTGGTTTACAATATGAACCTTAACTCTCCATTAACCGACTCTGACTTTACCTTATCATGGTAAACAATATCTCTGTGAAAGTCCATAACTTAGTAAATACCATAAATTTGTAAATTTGTAAATTTTTCTCTCGCTGTTAAATTCCTATTGATTTTTCACTGCTCCCATTTGTGTATTTCCCTGTTTTATTGTAACTGCAACGTTTTTCGTTCCACACCTGTTAATGTTCTTATTGTATCTTCTTTTTACACCCCTTTGTTAATTGTAAACTGGCATGATGTGTTTCCTATTGCGAATGCCGGTATAGAAAAACACTAAATAAATAAATAAATAAATAAATAAATAAATAATAGACTTATCTGGCTATCTTCTATAGCTGGATAAATTTGAACAGTGCTATTTAGATGGACAAGTAATGCTTTTCAGATTTATCCAGGTAAGTAGTGGAATTTAGCCATTTAAGTGATGCTTCTTAGTCAGATAACTTCTATAATTAACAGAACATATGGGAGTAACCTGCATGGCACGGCAGTTACTACGATAGGCCACTTGCTGTGCAGACTGAATGGGTCATTTGGTCTTCATCTGCCGACATTACTATGTTAACTATGTTACGTTAAGTTCGAATCTGTCCATCTAAGTAGTGGCAATTGTGCTACTTAGCCGGATAAATCAGAATTGAGCCAGATAAGTGTGTGCAAATATAAACTGTAGAGGGGTGAACAGATTAATGCTGGCTTTGTAATAAAGTCACAGCTTCAAAAGTAAGGAAAGGCTACCAGTTCCTGTCCCTTCCATCCAGCCCTGGCAGGAGTGAGAATGAACATGTGAAGCCCGTAATAACAGCCTACAGCACAGCAATCTTGTAACGGCACTAAATGCTGAACTTTATTTCTCTCCTGGCAAGACATCAGACCTGTGACGCTGTGAGGTTGGATATATCCACTTGGCATTTGATGCCTGCAGCCCTTTGTTTTGTTTTGCACCTAACAAAAGCAATCTCCAACTTTCTGAAAGTAAAGGCAACATCATTAGGTTTTAAAATGGGAGAGAGCAGTGGGGGCAAGCTAACAGCCTACACACTCAGGAAGGGACTTAGTAAAGAAGGGGATGAAAAGTTGGGGGTAGATACTGATCCTTAGATTACCCACTGCTTCCAGGTTATCTGGGACAGGCTGAGATCACACCAGGATTTATTATATTGCAGGTAAAGATCCTTAGTGAAGTTTATTCCGAGGAAATCGGCACAACAATGTGATGTCAAAACTGGAAACATCTAAACCACTGAAACAGATTGGATGCAAAAACAACTTTCATTTATTAATTTACTAGGAAGGAGGCAGCAGGGGAAAACGTGCAATATTTTACTAGAAAAGAGGCTATCACCCTTCAGAAAAGGAAGTGTTAGCGACTTCACGTGCACTTAAAGTGTTTAAATTACTGGAGAGAAGAGCTTTGCAACCAGTGATTTTTGATCAGTGAGGACAATACCCTTTGCCGGAGGGATTGGATTTTTTTCTGCCACTTTGTTCCTACAACAAATATCCTGTGGGGACAGAGGACTGCTACATCTAAGGAGTCGAATTTACAGTTTTTGTAAGCAATGAGGAGTTTTTTTCCCAGATTTGCAAGTTTTTTCCCATCTGGCTTATGATAGTGAAAGAAGAGAAATGTCCTAACCTCAACAGGGAAGGAGTACTGGATACTGATTTAGGGAGAGATCAAGATGCTAGGAGAGTTTGCATCATGGACAGAAACTTTTTTAATCATGATTTTTCTTTTACTATTTATGATTTTTGCAATACTGGCCTGTAACTTGTTTTTTTAAGTTAAATTTTCTTTAATTTTCTTTTCCACTGAGCACCATTATTGGCTATTTGCTGTGAATTTGGGTGCCTCTACCGCCTATTGACCTCTTCCACAGTGAGTATCATCTTGACAGTGTCTGAGAAAGGGTGTGACTGAATGCCTGTGTTGTTGGTTCCCATCATCACATTAAGGCCTACGGATGTTTATACCTCCTCCCCACCAGTGAACCCCGGCATCCCAGGAGCTACAGGGGTATTAAAATGGCAGAGTGCAAGAGAGATCTAGGAATTTGATAGCTGTGTGGTCCCTGAATTCAGTCCATAAAACGAACCAGGAGTTATACTAATAGAAGTAACTATTTTCTACTATGTATGGAGAGAGAGAACATTATCATCTACCATGAGAACACTATCATCTGAAAAAGCTGAAACCTCTCCTCCATTTTCAGGACTTTAGAACAGTCCTCCAAACAATTCTATTTTCAAAAATTGATTATTGCAACTCTCTGCTAATTGGCCTCCCAGCTATCACCACCAAACCACCACAAATGTTGCAGAACTCGGCTGCCAGGATTCTAACCAACTCTAGTAGAGGAGAACACATCACACCTATTCTAAAAAACCTACACTGGCTCTAGAATCTAAATCTAGAATCATATTCAAAGTACTAGCCATAACCCATAAGACCATTCATTCCCAAACTTCGCTAGATCTAAGCGACCCACTTCGTCCTCATGCATCACTGAGACCTATCAGAACCAGCTACTTATGCACCTTATATGCACCTCCAGCCAAGTCACTGCTAAAGAAACGAGCATTCTCGACTGCCAGCCCCTCTCACTGGAATGCCCTCCCCACGGACTTTCGCTTCAAACTTGTAGTCGCATGTTCAAAAAGAAGCTCAAAACTTGGCTTTTCACAAAAGCCTTCACTTAAAGGTCTCTCCCTATGGGATTGATTCACGCATTTCAAACTCCAATATGCTAGCTGTCCGATGCTGTAACCATAAATTCTCCTGTCAGTTGTACTTTAATATACAACCATGCTTATTAAGTATGTTGTAAATCCGAGTTTGTTGACTGTTATTTGTTATTTGTAATAATTTTAAGTCATTCTCAGCTTTATCTATAAGTTCTTACGAAGTTAGCCCTGTTATTTGTACCCTCTTGTTCGATGTAATTTCTAACTTTGGTTCTATGTAAACCGACGTGATATATACCAGTACATAAACATCGGTATATAAAAGCCGTTACATAATAAATAAATAAATAAATACTAAGAGATGTAATCAGAGTCCAAAAAAAATGGTCTAAAGATATAGAAACAGTTCTAAATGTTTGGGCACTACTCGCTTGATTAAAAACTTCCAAGCTCACCTTAATATGTTGCCTATACACATATTACACCATACAAGCTTCAGAAAGAAGCTGTTTGGCACAATGCAAGTATTAAGAATAGCACTAGTAGTAAATTTGAGAACTTGAGATCACACCCAACATACTCTAGCTTAAGAGTGATGTGCATTCTTGTCATTATAAGTGCAAGACAAACCCAGTATAAATCCTCCAGTTGTGCAAATTTATACTTTGTATCAACAGAACAACCCCTCCTCTACACATACCTCCAAGAAGAGAGTAGAGCACGACATTACCCTGTACACCTCAACATACAACCAAATATTCTAATTCTGGTGTTATCTAAGTAAGAGGAATACAGTGGAGGAATAGTGATTAGAACAGTGTACTGAAAACCAGGGGCCAGGGTTCAAGTTCTACTGCTGCTCCTTGTAATCTTGGGCAAGTCACTTCAGCCTCCATTGACTCAGGTACAAACTTAGATTGTGAGCCCTTAGAGGACAGAGAAAATACCTACAGTACCTGAATGTAACTCGCCTTGTTACAATGAAAAGGCGTGAGCTAAATATGCTAGATAAATAAATAATCACAAACTCCTTCCACCACCAGGCATATTGTTACATAGAAGTCCTGCAAAATAAAAAGGAAAACGCTCAGGACATACATAGAGAATCTGCCATACCATAGTGACACTAACTCACAGGATTCCAACAACAACAACCACTCTACCTATGGAAAGTCAGCATTGTAAATATTACAGCAGGTACTACAACATTAATATACTTCCTGTTGGGAAAACACAATGAACAAGACTGCATGCTAGCAGAATACCTCAACTTGGTCACACTTGTAGAACATAGAAAGACCTTGATCAAATACAGAACAGCTGAGTACAAGTGCAGACAAAAATTGAAATGTAACTACCAAGAAGTCAGATTCTGTATGCAGTACAAAACTGGAAAGCAGAGTTGCGTGCCTGTAATAACAGTCCTCATACATGGATGAATCCCAAGCTAAAAGCTGCCAAAAACAGGAAAAATGAGGAAACTCTTTAGTGCAGAACTACCACCATTACTCCTCCCCTTTTTCAGTGATGCAGACGACTTTTAATGACTCTAGGAGGGAAAAGAGTTGGGTTTTTCACCTCAAAGAGAATGGTATGACAGACTGGAGAGACAGAAACCCTGATACACAGTAAGGAATCTGAAGGCAGGGGCATAATACGAGCATGGGCCAAGACGACCACTGAATCACACAAAAATCAATACAGTCAGAGTTTCCCGACAGTGAACTCTGACTAGCACCACTAAGCCTAGGACTCATTGTGTACAGGCAAAGGGACAAATAACCAAGTAGAAAATCAGCAGGAGCTAGTGAGCCAAGCAGAAAGAAAACTGCGGTTCATTATCAACTGAGTAACAAGACAGACTAGGCATGCAGAGCGATGCACAAAGTATGTCCAAAAGGAACAGCAAGCATGGAAACCAAATGTCCACCCAGAGAAGTGACAAGAAGCGTCAGGGTCTGCAGCAGACTCCTACCTGCCAAACTACTAAAAGTACAAGATCTGACCTCCAAGGTCAGTTGGGATAAAAACTAGAGTGTCAAGGAATGAAGGGCTATTCCATAATGTAATTCACCATTAGGGGAAGCCAGGTGAAAGGGAAGTACCTCAGCCAGGGATTTGGCCCAAGCAGCAAAAGGATTGTGTACCCTTCCGTAAAGATGATTGTGATGACCACTCCCATGCATCCCGTGGCTTCCCCCTGGACCGTGACTGAAAGTTAGAAGTGAACAACACCAGGAGGCAAACTCCTGGGCTGCAGGACAAAGGAAACATCCTCTAGGTTGGAGACTTCCCAACCATGTGAACCCGCTGCCAATCCCAGAAGGGCGTGCCTCTGAGGCAAACACAGCCCACAGGGACCATCTACGCTGAGTAAACAAAGGCAACATATACTGAGAGAGTCCTAAATTCCACCAGGGTGAGAGAAACCTGAAGAAGTCTGAAAACTTCTCAGCTGAGTTTGAAAATAGGAATTCAGAGCAGACTGTCCATCAACAGAGCATAGGTATAAAACCTATGGATTGAGATAATGTTGTGGCACACAAGCGGAAATGTCTGCATAGATAGGGACTGCCTTGTCAGCCAATGAATGCATCCACTGACATGGTTACCTTTGATAGAGGAAATACTAACCCTTAAGTGACAGCAACAGGGGTGGGAGACCATGGCTCATGAGGACAACCCAGGCGCTTGATGGTGAACATGGCGCTCAGTGGTGACCATGACACCTGATGACAATCCAGGGCACTCAATGATAACCACTGCGCAAAATAGGTGGATGACGGCGCCAATGTCCGATGGCATTCAAGATGTCCATGGTGCTTGATGGTGTCCATGGTGCTTGATGGTGTCCACTGTGTTCAATGTTGAGGTTCCTGATTGTGACCCAGGTGTACAATGGCACCAAAGGCAACCTTGGAGCTCATCTGCAGGCAAGGTCCTTGACTGTGTCAAGGGCCTCCATGGTGCTCGCTGGTGTCTATGAGACTTGATGGTGCATGGTGCTCAATGGCGTCCATGGTGCCCCAGGGAAGTGAGGGAAAATAAAAACACAATGGACCTGCCTGAAAAAAACAGCTGCTTGCAGCTCCAGAACATGCTCAGTAGAGCATGCGGAAAGCTCTTGATTATTAAGATCAAAGTTTCGTGCCGGGTTCCATAGGATAATGTCATCCTTGTATGAGGACTGCCATTCTGCTTGACCTTAGAGAAAACTAGAAACAAATACACATTTCCTTCACACTTAAGCCAAACCCCATTGTCATTCTTATAGGGAATAGAGGGAGTTATGTTGGAGCTGCTGAGCTCCCGTCATTGTTTTTGTGGAGAATGGGAGGTGTTTTGTTATGTAACACTTACTCCTACAACTCACAACAACAACAACAGTGTCTTGGTGGCTCCAATGTAATACTTCCCATGCCTCCCTTCTCTTTGTGATACTTTGCTTCCCTTAGCCCAGCACCAGCATCCTCTGACTCCCTCCCTTTCCCCTGTGCATAGCAGCCCGTCAGCCTCCAGCCCTGACTTTATCTCAATGCCAGTCATCCTCAACTATCCCTAAAACAGCCTTGGATGAACCCCCCCCTCCCCAAGCTAACTTTGGATGACCACACCTCCCAGCCAGCCAACCTCCAGCTTCACACACCCCCAAGCCAGTCAATCTCCAGCTTCAGGAACCCCACATCACCCCACCACATCACCCAGCCAACCTCTAGTTTCAACTCCCATTCAACCAGCCAGCCTCCAGCTTTAGGCTCCCCCTCCCATTCCCCAGCCAGCCAACCTCCAGGAATCCTCCCCCAGTAAGCCAACCAACGTCCAGCTTCAGCCCCCATGCAGCCAATCAGCCTCAGACTTCCCCCAGCAAACTAGCTTCCAGAAAATCAGCCACTAACTCCCTCAGCTCCAGCCTCAGGTTCTCCTTACCCCAACCAATCCCGTACTTACCCGCAGCACAGGCACTTTGCATCTATTTGGGAAATGCTGTTGCCAGAGGTATCACATGGCTTTCTTCCTGTCTCGTGCGAGTCTCGTGAGACATGTGAATCTGCACGAGAATACAGACAATGCAAGGGTGCTTAGATTCTCACACTGTTTTTCTTGTCTCGTGAGACCAGCATTAGACAGGAAGAAAGTTGTGCATTGCCTCCAGCAGCAGTAGCAGCACTACTTCCAGGTTGGTGGCCCAGAATTTGGGCAGACCAAGGTCCGGGTGGACCCACCTCATTCCAATGCGTATGGTACGAGCTGTGCACTGCCATGTAGAAGTTCAATTTCCTTTTTGGGCCTTCTGCATCTCAGATTAACTGGGACTAGTGATGCCAGGAAGGTAGTGCTTGCAGCTCTCTGGGGGAGGTGGAGGGGGGGGGGGGGAGGAGCAAGTTATGTAACTTCTTAAGGGTGACATCTAGTGGCCAGATTTGGGGCCTTTCATTGCCGCACTCCAGAAAGAGCCCTGGTGCATGGCCCCTGGCCTGGGACCATCACTGCAATGAATGGACTAAACCTAACTTGGGTGGGATATCAAATAAAGGGAAAACTCCCCACATAGTTGCAAATACGGTAGTTGCCAGATCCCGACTCTGGTTTTAATTGAGCTGGAAGTATAAAGGAGAAGGAGAAAACAAAAATAAATAAAAGAAATCATGCCAGTAGTAGACGGGTAGCTTGAGAATCAGGGAGGCCAGCGTTCAAATCCCACTGATGCTCCTTGTGACCTTGGTGCAAGTCACTTTATCTGCCATTGCCTAAGGTACAAACTGGAGGGGTTATTTACTTGGAATTTTTCCCATAAGACACAGAATGAGAAAAAAAAAACTTTAGTAAATAGGACCCTTACATTGTAAGGGAAATATCTACAGTAACTGAATGCAATCTGTTTTGAAGTACCGAAAGGTGGAATACACATCAAATAGGTCTCTGTTCCTCTCCCTAATTACTTTTGAAGTATTTATCCAATTTCATTCACATTTGTGCTTCATATAGTATAGCGCCCTTTGACCCTCCCCCCCACCCCCCCCCCCCCCCCCCGCTCACATTTTTTTCATGTAAACTCAACATCCCTAACACGTAGAATCCCCGTTCCTTTGTATTTTCTATACAGAAACTGGCCAGCAGTGCCACTGAAACCTCTGGGAAGTCAGAGCACGTTGTGATGTCACTGAGTATTTTTAAAGCTGCCCTGCCATTTGTTAGTGCCTGTACTCACCAGCTGACTCCATTTCTTGCTTAGGTTCCCTACGGGGGGGGGGGGGGGGGGGGCACGGACCTGTCTCTAATGTTTAATGATATACTGATTTCACAAAATCACATAACAAATGTTTTCATAACTATGTGCAGAAAATTTCTACACCAAAGAAACAAAGAAAACAAAGAAGGCATCCTGAAACGTTCACACAGCTCCTTGTTTTCTAATCGTAATTTCTGTTGCTCTTTTTCCCCATGTGGTTGCTGTTTTCCTGCAGCCACAGCGATCTAATCTTGCTACTCTCCCTTTGAAGCTTTCCCTTCGCCAACTGGCAGATCCATCATATGTCCCCCGCCCCCCCCCCCCCCCCCCATCAGGTGACGGGCAGCTTTCACAGAAGGAAAAGCTGGGAGCCAAACTTGTCACATAAAAAAATTGATTTTTTTTTTTCAAAACTGACTTTTACAAGATTAAGTTTGCTTCATCTTTTTTCCCTATCACTTCTCTGCTGCCCCACGAGGCATTCTGAAATCTAAGGAAATTAGAGCAGCCCGGGACTAAATTGAAAAAAACAGCAATCTGCTTCTGTGTAAGTCTGCCATTCTCGATTTCCGATGATTGGGGTACTTTGGCTGTGAAAGGTGTCATCTGTCAAAAAAAGTGCTTTCTCAGCCCAGCCTGGCACAGCAGAGCTGTGAGAGAGGTTGTAGGTGCTATTTTGTGAGCTGCTGGTGCTGTTTAATCTTGGGGAGGGAGGTAGGGGAGACGCCTTGCTCTTTCCGTTTTCAGAGGAATGATACCTTTATTTTCAGAGCCAGTCTCCTGGAGGGGCCGGTACAATGCAAACTGCTGCAGACCTTCCTGCTGTCTGTGGTGGAAATAGTGCCAAAGAGGGAAGAACTGCAGTGGGGCTACTGGAAGAACCCGGTACACCAGCTTTAATAGAGGGAAGAACTTGTGCCTCACCGCTTGTTCAGGCAGAACAAGGCCACCTGGATGCCCATTGGTGGCAATATTCACTTGCCTGACAGCAGGTGAGAGAAAGCTCCAAGCGCATAACGGATAGCTCAGAGATCCAGCAGGTTGATCTGCAGATGGCTCCCTGCTGTGGACCACAATCTTTGGATCCATGCGGCCTCTGTGCGTGTCCTCCATTCTTTGGTGGAGGCGTCGGTAGACAGGATGTATTGATGCATTGGAGCGTGCAGCAAGAAGGCAACTTGAAAATCTCTGGGTTCATCCATCACCACTGAAAGAAGGTCCTCAACTCTGGTGCGATAAAGGTTGATAGAGCTGATCCCACTAACGTCAGAGGGCCCACTGTAAGCCACATATGTGCTGACCAGCCAAGGGAAATGCATGCAGTGCTGCAGTCATGTGACCCACAAGAACCAGGGCTGATCTCAATGGCACTCAGTCTCACTGTAGATAAGAGCCTACTGAAGCTCTTTAGGGACACAATCCTTTTTGGTATCTGTCCTTTGCAAAACTTTTTGTATGTCATGTAATCTTTATAATTTATTTACATTCCTTTGTACAGCCTAGTATGTATTACATAAGAACATAAGAACATAAGAAAATGCCATACTGGGTCAGACCAAGGGTCCATCAAGCCCAGCATCCTGTTTCCAACAGTGGCCAATCCAGGCCATAAGAACCTGGCAAGTACCCAAAAACTAAGTCTATTCCATGTAACCATTGTTAATGGCAGTGGCTATTCTCTAAGTGAACTTAATAGCAGGTAATGGCCTTCTCCTCCAAGAACTTATCCAATCCTTTTTTAAACACAGCTATACTAACTGCACAAACCAAATTCTCTGGCAACAAATTCCAGAGTTTAATTGTGCGTTGAGTAAAAAAGAACTTTCTCCGATTAGTTTTAAATGTGCCCCATGCTAACTTCATGGAGTGTCCCCTAGTCCTTCTACTATCCGAAAGAGTAAATAACCGATTCACATCTACCCGTTCTAGACCTCTCATGATTTTAAACACCTCTATCATATCCCCCCTCAGTCGTCTCTTCTCCAAGCTGAAAAGTCCTAACCTCTTTAGTCTTTCCTCATAGGGGAGTTGTTCCATTCCCCTTATCATTTTGGTAGCCCTTCTCTGTACCTTCTCCATCGCAATTATATCTTTTTTGAGATGCGGCGACCAGAATTGTACACAGTATTCAAGGTGCGGTCTCACCATGGAGCGATACAGAGGCATTATGACATTTTCTGTTTTATTCATCATTCCTTTTCTAATAATTCCCAACATTCTGTTTGCTTTTTTGACTGCTGCAGCACACTGAACCGACGATTTCAATGTGTTATCCACTATGACACCTAGATCTCTTTCTTGGGTTGTAGCACCTAATATGGAACCCAACATCGTGTAATTATAGCATGGGTTATTTTTCCCTATATGATATTGATGATACTTCACAGATATAAACTGGCTTAGTCATGACTTGCTCCTTAGAGTGATGCTTTCAGAAACCTGTCCAAGGTGTCTAACAGTCTCGTTAACTGCAAAACATGGGAGTATCAGATCAGTTGAAAAATATTGCTGGCGATGAAATACATTGTGCACCAATTTTCAGCCATCTTCAGAGGTTGGATGATATTAAATTCTTTAATGGGGCTGACTTTATGAACATGGAGGCTGCTTTTAAGTGGTCTGAGCTGTAACTGCTGCTATTATGCACTGGAGCTGCCTGAATGATGATCAGGTCACATGCCAGAGAAAGACAGCTCCAGAGCTTTCCACCAATGGGTCTCTGCTGCTAGGGGAAAGCAATTAAGGGTCCAAGTCTTGGATTATGTGAGGACAATTTCAGCTCCAGATTTTTTCATTGCGTAATTTGAGAATGGGGATGCACTGTAATAAATAATGTTAAAAATATGGGGCAATATATTCATTGGTCACTGAATTGCAGAAACGTTTAGGAGGTAAGAGCTGCAAACAGAATCCCAAAGTTATAGAAATATTGCCAAAAAAATGAAAATGAATCAAATCAAAGAATATAAATAAATAGCTGAGTCACAATTGAATTAAAATGATTAATAGAAGTAAAAAGAACGTTTGGTAAAGTTAAAAAAGATTTTTTGGACTGTAAGAAGGTATTTAAGAAGAACTTAGATTTAAAGATAAAGAAAAAGTTAAGGAGTGCATACATTTTGTCAGTAGAGGAAGGATATGGAAGTAAAACATGGATTAGTAAAGAGATCAGAGATGAGTATTATTGCTGTCAGTCATGGCACCTACTGGCTGGAATTAGGGTATATGTGAACTGGATTCTGGGGAGAGAGCTGCAGCCTGTGTCTCCTGGCCAATCACTCTCACTGTGTTAGTTGGGGTGTGGGAAAGGGAAGATGCCATGTAGTTGTGAATGAGAGCTCATGGCAGCATGGCCCAGTGGAAGTTAATTCCAACCAGTCTGGGATCCCGGACTAGCAGGAGAAAACTGCTGGGTCACAAAAATAAACAAGATTGGAAAGGTGTACTTCATGGAATTCATTAAATTTCCAAAGGTGTTCTTTATACCTTGTGTATGGGTCTCTGTGTCTGCTTATTTCCAAATCCTCTCTCTCTTCCAACCCTCCCCCACAGAACCCTGCTCAATTCTAATTCTTTTCTCTCCTCCACCATTCGATCCCCCCTTCTCCAGTGCTTCTCAGTCATAATCTTCTATGTTCCCCCAGCAACCTGTTCAGTCTCAGTCATTTGCTCCTCAGCCTCTATTTCCCTCCTCAACAACTCCCTCCCTCCCTCTATATTTCTCTTTCAGACTTAATCCCCATGCACTACTGCAGGAATCCAGGATACGAGAAATAAACTAGTGTAAATAGGAGCACAGGATACATGAAGCAGTCTAGAGTCAAAAAGAACACAAAACAAAAGACCAGGACCAAATATTGAACCATGTTTAGGCTAAGTACTGACTGTGAGCCTGGAATATAACTGTGTCTATACAGGAACAAGAGGGTAGATAATGACATCCTAAATGGCTAAGCGGCTACTTAGCCGGATAAGTTGTATCCATCTAAGATTAGACCTTCTATTGAGCAGGTCTACCTTAGATGGCCAACTTATCCGGCTAAGTAGTGCTGCTCCGATCTGTCCACTGCCTGCACCCAAAAGTTCTCCCGCTAAGAGATAGCTGGATAAGTGACTTATCCAGCTATCTAGCGGCCACTGAACTTAAGTGGATATTCAGTGGCTGCTAGATAGCCGGATAAGTAGGGTTAGAACGGAACGGAAGACTGCAAGACTGACTATCGGGCTCAAACTGGCTGCCAGCAGGCAGTGTGAGCTGGAAGGAGACAAGAAATGGCCAGCAGGACCTCACAAATTCCCACTGTGAGAGTGTAATGATCAGAGGCTTGGCCTCACAAAATTCAGTTACCTTCAGTTCTGCCAGTAAATGAAGGGACTAAATCAGCCCATGGCCTTGTGCCCTCAAGAAGCCCAGAAAAGGCAGGGACTAAGGGTGGGAAGAAGTGAAAATTGTGTTTGGGTTTTTTTTTGGGGGGGGGGGGGGGCGGGAGGAGTTACCCATGAATTTTGTTTATTTTAATTTTAATAATTTCATTTAAAAAAACCAAAATAAATATTTAAAAAAATGCAAAAAAAAAAGAAAGAAATGGGGCTGCTTGAGGCCTCCTGTCCTCACCACCCATCCCTCCCACCCAAAATAATGCCAGGGACAGAATCCTCCCTGGCCTCCCACTTACCTGTTCCGGGAGAGATCCAATGACGAGGCCTAGGCCCAGGCTGAAGCCTTGGCAGCACATAGGCCTAGGCTGCAGTAGGTCATCTCGACCTCAGACTAGGAATTAAGGAAGGCTCAGGCTAAAAGGCCTGGTACCAACACCAGGGCCTAGGCCTAGACCAAGGTGCAAGCCAAGGCCTGATGCTGGGGCCCAGCCCAGAGGCTGGGTCCTGATACATGAGGCCCAAGCCCGACGCTGAGGCCTGATCCAGAGGCTAGGTCCCAAAGCCAGGGCCTCGGCCAAAACCAGGCCTGATGCTGGAAAGTTGGCCCAGAGGATGGGTCCTGATGCCTTGGCTTCAGCTTAGGGTCAGACTCAGGCCCAGAGCCCAGGCCTTGGAGGTCCTCTTCAGTCATCTTCCTTCTTCTTTCTTCATAGGTGGAATGATTGTGTGCTTCCTGTTCCACGTGCAGGTCCCCAGAGGCAGGCAGAGCTCCAGAGTTTCAATGCGTGGATGAGACGATGGTGCAGGGAAGAGGGATTCAGCTTTGTAAGGAACTGGGGAAACTTTTGGGGAAAGGGGAGACTTTTCTGAAAGGATGGGCTCCACCTTAACCAGAGTGGAACCAAGCTGCTGGCACTAACTTTCAAAAAGGAGATAGAGCAGTTTTTAAACTAGAACAATGGAGAAAGCCGACAGTCACTCAGCAGTGCATGGTTCGGAGAAATGTATCCTTGAAGGATACTAATGAAAGAGGAGAGTTAGGGCATCCCAACAGAGAGGTTCCATTAAAAGCAAACATAGTCCATATGCTTATATGTAAAAAATCACAGAAGCTAATGATTTCTGAATTATCCCAAACAAATGAAAAGCAGGTTGTTAAAACAAACAAAAAACACACTTTCTAGTGTCTCTATGCCAATGCCAGAAGCCTAAGAAGTAAGATGGGAGAGTTAGAGTGTATAGCAGCAAATGATGAGATTGACATAATTTGCATCACAGAGACTTGGTGGAAGGAGGATAACCAATGGGACAGAGCTATATCAGGGTACAAATTATATCGCAATGATAGGGAGGATCAACTTGGTGGGGGTGTGGCACTTTATGTCCGGGAGGGTATAGAGTCCAACAGGATAAAGATCATACAAGAGACTAAATGCTCAGTAGAATCTATATGGGTAGAAATTAGGGATGTGAATCAGGCTTCGGATGATTGAAAATATCGTTGATATTTTCAAAACTGTCAGAAATCGGGGGCTCCCCCAAAACGATAGGAAAACCCCACAATATTGATGGTGGGGCTTCTCTTATTGTTTTGGGGGAGGGCGGGAAAAACAGCATACAAAAATAACCCCTAAACCCACCCCAACCCTTTAAAACTAACCCCTTAGCTTCCCTCACCCTCCCGACACCCCCAAAAACTTTTTACAGGTACCTGGTGGTCCAGTGGGGGTCCCTAGAGTGATCTCCCACTCCCGGCAGCGATCTCCCACTCTGGGCTGTCCTCCTGCTCCCAGACCGTCGGCTGCCACTAATCAAAATGGTGCCAATGGCCCTTTGCCCTTTCCATGTGACAGGGTATCCGTGCCATTGGCCGGACCCTGTCACATGGTAGGAGCACTGGATGGCCGGCACCATCTTGTGCTCCTACCATGTGACAGGGGCTGACCAATGGCACCTGTAGCCCCTGTGACATAGTAAGGGCAAAGGCTATCGGCGCCATTTTGATTACTGGCAGCAGATGGCCCAAGTGCAGGAGATCACTCCTGGACCCCTGCTGGACCACCAGGGGCTTTTGGCAAGTCTTGGGGGGACCCTCTTGACCCCCACAAGACACCAAAAGTCCAGCGGGGGTCCGGGAGTGACCTCCTGCACTCGGACCGTCGGCTGCCAGTATTCAAAATGGCGCTGATAGCCTTTGCCCTTACTATGTCACAGGGGCTACCAGTGCCATTGGTCAGCCCCTGTCACATGGTAGGAGCACAAGATGGCGCTGGCCATCCAGTGCTCCTTCCATGTGACAGGGTCCGGCCAATGGCACGGATACCCTGTCACATGGTAAGGGAAAAGGGCCATCGGCGCCATTTTGATTAGTGGCAGCCGACGGCCTGGGAGCTGGAGATCGCTCCTGGGAGTGGGAGATCGCTCCTGGGACCCCCACTGGACCACCAGGTACCTGTAAAAAGTTTTTTGGGGGGGTCGGGAGGGTGGGGGAAGCTAAGGGGTTAATTTTAAAGGGTTGGGTGGGTTTTTTGTTTATCAGCTCGGGCGCAGCCGATAAACAAAACCGCAATTGGGCCCGATGGAAAAAACCCCACATGTGAATCGGAACAGGAATCCGAACCAATTCCGATTCACATCTCTAGTAGAAATCCCATGTATGTTGGGTAAGAGTATAGTGACAGGAGTATACTACCATCCATCTGGACAAAATGGTCAGACAGATGATGAAATGCTAAGAGAAATCAGGGAAGCAAACCAATTTGGCAGTGCAAAAATAATGGGGAATTTCAATTACCACTAAAAAGACATCATGCAACTGTAATTTTTCTTAGTCAATGTGCTATTATTGATATTGTGTGTGGATTTCAATTACCCCAATATTGATTGGGTAAATGTAACATCAGGACTTGCTAAAGACATAACATTCCTGGATGTAATAAATGATTGCTTCATGGACCAATTGGTTCAGGAACCAACAAGAGAGGGAGCTATTTTAGATTTAATTCTTAGTGGAACGCAGGATTTAGTGAGAGAGGTAACGGTGGTGGGAGCACTTGGCAACAGTGATCATAACATGATCAAATTTAAACTAATAACTGGAAGGGGGACAATAAGTAAATCTGCAGCTCTAACACTAAACTTTCAAAAGGGAAACTTGATAAAATGAGGAAAATGGTTAGAAAAAAACTGAAAGGTGCAGCTGCAAAGGTTAACAGTGTCCAACAGGCTTGGACATTGTTTAAAAATACAATTCTAGAGGCGCAGTCCATATGTATTCCACACATTAAGAAAGGTGGAAAGACGGCAAAATGATTACAGTCATGGTTAAAAAGTGAGGTGAAAGAGGCTATTTTAGCCAAAAAAACATCCTTCAAATATTGGAAGAAGGATCCATCTGAAGAAAATAGGATAAAACATAAGCATTATCAAGTTAAGTGTAAAACATTGATAAGACAGGCGAAGAGAGAATTTGAAATGAAGTTGGCCATAGAGGCAAAAAGTCATAAAAACATTTTTAAATATATCCGAAGCAAGAAACCTGTGAGGGATTTGGTTGGACCATTAGATGACTGAGGGGTTAAAGGGGCTCTTAGGGAAGATAAGGCCATTGCAGAAAGACTAAATGAATTCTTTGCTTCCATGTTTACTAATGAGGATGTTGGGGAGATACCAGTTCTGGAGATGGTTTTCAGGGGTGATGAGTCAGACGAACTGAACAAAATCACTGTGAACCTGGAAGATGTAGTAGGCCAGATTGACAAACTAAAAAGTAGTAAATCACCTGGACCAGATGGTATACATCCTAGGGTACTGAAGGAACTAAAAAATGAAATTTCTGATCTATTAGTTAAAATTTGTAACCTATCATTAAAATCATCCATTGTATCTGAAGACTGGAGGGTGGCCAATGTAACCCCAATATTTAAAAAAGGCTTCAGGGGCGATCCGGGTAAACTGCAGACCAGTGAGCCTGACTTCAGTGCCTGGAAAAATAGTAGAAACTGTTCTCAAGATCAAAATTGTAGAGCATATAGAAAGACATGATTTAATGGAACACAGTCAACATGGATTTACCCAAGGGAAGTCTTGCCTAACATATCTGCTTCATTTTTTTGAAGGAGTTAATAAACATGTGGATAAAGGTGAACCGGTAGATGTAGTGTATTTGGATTTTCAGAAGGTGTTTGACAAAGTTCCTCATGAGAGACTTCTACGAAAACTAAAAAGTCATGGGATAGGAGGCGATGTCCTTTCGTGGATTACAAACTGGTTAAAAGACAGGAAACAGAGAGTAGGATTAAATGGTCAATTTTCTCAGTGGAAAAGGGTAAACAGTGGAGTGCCTCAGGGATCTGTACTTGGACCGGTGCTTTTTAATATATATATAAATGATCTGGAAAGGAATATGATGAATGAGGTTATCAAATTTGCGGATGATACAAAATTATTCAGAGTAGTTAAATCACAAGCGGATTGTGATACATTACAGGAGGACCTTGCAAGACTGGAAGATTGGGCATCCAAATGGCAGATGAAATTTAATGTGGACAAGTGCAAAGTGCTGCTTATAGGGAAAAATAACCCTTGCTGTAGTTACACGATGTTAGGTTCCATACCGTATTAAGAGCTACCACCCAGGAAAAAAGTCTAGGCATCATAGTGGATAATACTTTAAAATCGTCGGCTCAGTGTGCTGCAGCAGTCAAAAAAGCAAACAGAATGTTAGGCATTATTAGGAAGAAAAGGTCTTGCCATCTAAGGTTTCTTTTCAGGGCCATGATATTTTGATAGTTTGTCACGCAAGGTACCTTGGAGTCACTTTGCAGTCGGATCTGTCATTCAAAATACACATGAAATCATTAATACAAAGATTGTTCTGGAAGCTTCATATGCTTCGTAAATTAAAGCTATAATTAGATCCTCCTGACTTTCAAACAGATTTACAAACACTTAATAATGCCAAGTCTAATTACTGCAATTCTTTATATTTAGGACTCCCTCATACACCATAAAAGCCTTACAAACATTTCAAAATTCAGATGCCAGAATACTGACAGGCTCCTCTAAATATGATCACATTACCCCCATTTTAAACTCATTACATTGGCTACCACTGGAACATTGGATACAATATAAAATTTAAAGCATAATTCATAACATGTTAAGCCAAGATTCTCCCAGCTGCATTAACTCCTTGCTTAAGATTCATTGACCTATCAGAAATCTCTGTTCCGAAGGTCAATGTTTACTTGATATTCCAAGTTTTAAACTCAAAATTCAGAAATAGGATGTTTTCAGTCATGGCTGCAATGTTATGGAACCATCTCCCTCTGAGTTTATGCAAGCAAATCTGCGGGAACACCTTTAAAAAGTCAGTTAAAAACTTACTTTTTCATGCAGGCAATTTATTTGATCTGATTAATCATCACAGCCTGTTTTTTGATGGAGATTATTTATTTTTTATTTTTTGATCTGAGAGGTTTACATTCAGGTACTGTAGGTATTTCCCTATCCCCAGAGGGCTTACAATCTACCAGTTTTTGTACCTGAGGCAATGGAGGGTAAAGTGACTTGCCCAAGGTCTCAAGGAACAACAACAGGACTCAAACCCTGGTCTCCTGGTTTGTAGCCCACTGCTCTAACCACTAGGCTATTCCTCCTTCCTTCCTGTCTATTTGTTCTATATGTAATATGTTCATTGCTTGTCTTGATTATGCTATTTTATGTATGTTTTAAATTGGAAACCATTTAGAATAGGGGATTAGTGGTCTATATATTTTTTTAAATAAAATAAAAATAAATAAATCTTTTCCTCAGTGCTTTGTTAATTAATCATATATCAGCTAAATAACAAAAACAAGGTGTAACCTTTGGCTGGCTGCAAGACAGTCCCTCACCCAGTCACACTCATTCCAAATCCCGCTGAAGTGGCCGCCATACTGCCTCTCTCGGCCCACCTTGGCATGCCAGTTCTTGAGGACTCTTGTTGGGAAGCAGGCCACCAGTGCCCAGTGATATCATGCTGCATGTATGGTCGTGCACCATATATTGCCTCAACAAAAGGTCTCCCTCTATGTCTGTAGTGCATGATGCTAGCTCCCTCTTGGGCCTTGCCTATTTATCCTGCTGTCTGGCTTGCCCTCTTCCTGCCCTTGCCCTGTCTCTGTTGCCTTGTCTGTCCGGGTCCCTGGAGTCTTGCCTTGCCTTGTCTGTCACACCCTGTCTTGTCCCTCTGTATCTTGTTTCTGCCTATTCTGTCTGTCTTGGCCTGAATTTCCAGTATGGACATCTGCCACAGACCCTGACCATTCTCTTGCCTGCTGCCTGGTACTGATCTCTGCAATGGTCTCAGACCATTCTCTTCCCTGGCGCCTGGTATTGTTATGGTTATTGGTGTTTGGGTGGATCCTTGGACACTGTGGCAGCTGACCACGCCCATGGGGGCAATCCCGTGAGGGACCACAGTGTCAGGCTAAACTCCGGACAAACACAGAATTTGAATCTTTTATTAAACAGTATATGAAACCACCAGAGGAGGCAGTAGTGAGTACTGGTTGTAGAGCCCAGCTGGGCGCGTCTCTCACAGGATGCTGGAACAGCGGATCCTCTGTAAACAGTGCTGTAGAGACTAAGAATTATGAGTACACAATAGAATTAGCATTCAGAGTCCCAAGTAGAATAGGAGAGCTCCAAGACAGGGAGAGCAGGCCCTCGAGGAGCGAGTACCTGATCCCTTAGAGCAGACTCGGTAGCGTTGTACTCACTAACAGTAGCAGAAATTCCACTAGACGAGAGGTCTGGCACCGGAGCAGAGGGCAGGCCCTCGAGGAGCGAGTACCTGATTCCGGCGAAGCAGTACAGTAGAGAGAGATGTTTCTGTATTTACAGATGGTGACTGTAGTTAATTCTTCCAAGTAGAAGGTATAGGTTGCAGGCAGCGACACAAGGAACATGGGCCCTCGAGGAGCGAGTACCGGTTTCCTGATAGCACCTGAAAGAAGCAGAGAGGCCCCCGAGGAGCGGGTACCTTGTTAGTGACCCCGAAGTGTAGTAAGAGTTCCAGTTGAGAGCTGGAGTGGCAGAGTATCTTAGGAACAGAGAGCGAATCCCATCCATATAAATTCCTTTGCTAACTCAACGAGCTAGCAAATGTAGTAGGCAGATATACCCTGGAGTCGTGATGTCAGAACAGGGGGACGCCCCTGAGGTTCGTGCCAACGTGGAAATAAAGATGAGGACAGCGAGCTTGTGCGCGCCCTAGAGGTACCTTGAAGGAGAATGGCGGGAGGCAGCACCATAGCCGGTCTGGGGACACCGGAGAGAACGGCAAGCAGACGCCGCGGCGGCCATCAGTCCAAGGTGAGCGGGAGGAGCCGCAAGTAGAGAGAGGTAGGCGGGGTGAAGCCGAAGACCGACGGACGCAACAGGTATCAATTCTGCTATGGACACTTGACTTCTCCTTGCATGCTGCCTGCACAGACATCAGCTCATACCTGGATCCTGGCTTCACGTTGCCAGCCCTGACCACTGCCTGTACCTGGATTCTCTTTGACTGCTCCTTAAGGGACATTTGCCTAAGCTCTGATGGCCCCTGGAACCCAAGGGCTCAACCTGCAGAGAACGGGGCTGATATAGGTGAAACTCCAGCTCCAGTCCCAGTAAGGGCATATGCGCCAGCTGTCGGCATGGGACTAGTAGGTTTGCCTACTAGGTTGCGTCAATCGCACCACAGCCAAAAGGCTTACATCTATGACAGCAACAAAAAGTTTTACGTAATATTTATAGAGAGCAATTAGGAGGGTATCAGATGCCTATTTTATGGCAACATGATCATTTTACATTGCTCTCATTGGAGTTAAACACCACAGTTGTCTATCATTTATCCTCAAATTTTTAATGTTTTCTGATGCATTAAAAACAATAGAGGTTCATATTTAAACAGATTTAGCTGGATAACTAAGAAGTTATCTGGCTAAATGAAAATGTGGCCACTTATCTAGCTAAATTCTAGCCAGATATCTATTTATTTGGCTAGAATTTGGCTGGATAAGTCAGGGTCATTCCAAAAGCAGTCTAGAGGGGTTCTGGGAAGGAGCTAAGTTAGCCGGATAAGTTACCCAGTTAACTCCAATATTCAGAGTTGGCTAGATAACTTAGCCGGCTAAGTTGATCAATACACCTGTCCTAATGCTAGCTGGATAAACTTATCCGGTTAACTTTAGGATAATCAGGTATATTCAGAGGTGTGGTTGTGCCACTGAAAAAAACAGCACTAGTTAGCTGGATATGTTTATCAGGCTAACTGGTAGAGCCTCACAGCAACTGAATATTGACTCAATAGTCTCTATTTTACTTCTTATTTAAAGCATTTTAGTAAAGAAATAAATATATGGGACTATAAGTCCAAATCCAGTAGCAGCCACTGTTTCATTGAATAGCCTGCCTCGGGGAATCAGATTTCCATCTAATGCTTTCTCTCAGCAGACAAGTTAGTTAGTCTATTCATTCTGTGGTGTATTCACAACCGCAGCAATGCCATGGTCCCACCTCCGTCTCCTCTTGGGCCTACTTTGAAAGGAAGAGGAAGAGGCAGGACCACATGGTGGCTTATTGTCCCCTATACTTAGGCACCTAGCCTCTGCCTGTGTGTGTTAGCAGTGGTTGAGCCCCAACAAGAAGCAACAGGGAGGTTGGCATCATGAGCAGGGGGGGAGGGGAGCAGAGAGGCATCATTAGCGGTGATATCAGCAAGGGGAGGGGGTAGGTGCCAAAGTTTGAAGTCATGCAGGGCAGCTAGAAACCTTGCATTGGCCCTATACACCGATCTCTCTCTCTTTTTTTTTTTTAACCATATGTCATATTTTTAGTTTTAAACACTGCTTTTCAACAAAACTGTGGCTTTTAGCCTTTCAAAAGCTATCACAAGCATTTGAGTAGGGCTATAAGAAATGCCTTATCAGAGTATCATATAAAGAGGGTGAATTCACTATGGTATGCAAACTATTCTTATGTTGGACCATAAAATGACATAAACCCCCAATCATCCCATTAATCTAAATCATCCATAAAATGTATCAGAAATTGCAAAAAAAATCCCAGTTATATCCAGGAACAATACAGTTGTTAGATCTCAGCTCTATAAAAAAAAAAAAAAAAAAAAGCTTCTTCCAGGAAAATCAAAATGAAAAATCAAAAAGGGGATACGAAATCTAAGCATTGCTCAGATTGCTTTTCAATGACTTCTATTCTCTATTGCTATTGCTCTCAATTCGATGAAAGTAGGAGAGTTTCTGGTGAGAAATGCCATCCCATTCCTGGTCATACGCTATGCTGCTTAGTTTTTCAGAAGCCCTCGTGTCAGTGAATAAGGACAAGGAGTCGCTGGCAGCTCCTGGCTTTTCTAAATAAGTAACAGCATGACATGAAGCAGGAGCACATTTACTGCCTGACTGCTGATTACCGAGTTTTGCAATGAATGGCGAGAGCTTGGAAGGCAGCGTTACAGCACCGTGCTAATTGGACAGCTGAGTGGAACAGGAGGTGAGCCCTCATAATCTCGGCAGGGAGCAGACCACTGTCTTCATCTGAAAACAAAAAATCATTTCAATTTTGGTCCTTGCTTTGAAGAAGGGAGATAAGACTGGTAGTTACAGCTGTAAAGGAGCAAATCCCCTTTGAAAGCTGAAGAACTGGTAGGAATTACTACACAGAAGGAAAGTATAATTCTGGCACAGGTCCTGCATTCTTCACAGTTGCGATAGTAGCAGATTGATAAAGCCCTAGATAGCTTATGTAATCTACAGAACAGGGAAGTGGCAGGCCAAGCTTCCGGCACCAAGCCCCACCGCGGAACAGGTACAGTGTACGATAATGAGCAAAACTCATTATCAGCTGCATCTGAGCTGCTTCATTTATCCATATCCCTAATCCTGCCCCCTCCAAGCAAGCACTTTCATATTAAATTAGAATTGCCAACTGGGCAGCTGTATTTGGACTTGAGACTTGCCTGGGTGCCAGAGTTTACAGCTAACCCTCATCGGTCCTTGGTTCCCGTGACGTTGTTGGGAGGAACCCATGTCCATAAAACCGGCGTTACTGCGGCGTGTCAGCCGCAGCTGTATTTGGACTTGAGACTTGCCTGGGTGCCAGAGTTTAGAGCTAACCCTCATCGGTCCTTGGTTCCCGTGACGTTGTTGGGAGTAACCCACGCCCATAAAACCGGTGATACTGCGGCGTGTCAGCCGCAGCTGTATTTGGACTTGAGACTTGCCTGGGTGCCAGAGTTTACAGCTAACCCTCATCGGTCCTTGGTTCCCGTGACGTTGTTGGGAGGAACCCATGTCCATAAAACCGGCGATACTGCGGCGTGTCAGCCGCAGCTGTATTTGGACTTGAGACTTGCCTGGGTGCCAGAGTTTAGAGCTAACCCTCATCGGTCCTTGGTTCCCGTGACGTTGTTGGGAGGAACCCACGCCCATAAAACCGTCGATACTGCGGAGTGCCACCTAAGGGGCACGCGCGGCTTAGTCCGGAGTTGGACGGAGTTGGGGTAGAGAAGTCTCAGATCCATTGCAGCTGTCATAGAGCTTAAGATGGTGAGTGAATAATATTGTGGGGGAAGATATTCCATTTAAATTATTACTTCTATACATGATGCCTCATATGAAGAGGAAAGGAAAAGTTAGAGGAGAATCTCCGACTTCAACAACTAATGTTCCTACTCAGCTTTCTATTGGGAAATTTTTCCCACAGAGTGGTGCAGCAACTCCAGGTGCATTGCCAGGCGATGGCGTCTGTGTAGAGCAAACACAGACGCCGCTGGATTTAAACACCTCGCTGAGCCCCAGAGAACCCATGACTCCTCTGCCACCATGCCTCGCACAGTCTCCAGTTATGGGAGGTGCTAACCGACTGTTAGGTTTAGGGGAAGCCGCCCCTCTCGGAGGAAATATGGAGATGGAAGGTGCGAGGCCTAAAAAAAAAGCAAACAGAATGTTGGGAATTATTAGAAAGGGAATGGTGAATAAAACGGAAAATGTCATAATGCCTCTGTATCGCTCCATGGTGAGTCCGCACCTTGAATACTGTGTACAATTCTGGTCGCCGCATCTCAAAAAAGATATAATTGCGATGGAGAAAGTACAGAGAAGGGCTACCAAAATGATAAGGGGAATGGAACAACTTCCCTACGAGGAAAGACTAAAGAGGTTAGGACTTTTCAGCTTGGAGAAGAGATGACTGAGGGGGGATATGATAGAGGTGTTTAAAATCATGAGAGGTCTAGAACGGGTAGATGTGAATCGGTTATTTACTCTTTCGGATAGTAGAAAGACTAGGGGGCATTCCATGAAGTTAGCATGGGGCACATTTAAAACTAATCGGAGAAAGTTCTTTTTTACTCAACGCACAATTAAACTCTGGAATTTGTTACCAGAGGATGTGGTCAGTGCAGTTAGTATAGCTGTGTTTAAAAAAGGATTGGATAAGTTCTTGGAGGAGAAGTCCATTACCTGCTATTAAGTTCACTTAGAGAATAGCCACTGACATTAGCAATGGTAACATGGAATAGACTTAGTTTTTGGGTACTTGCCAGGTTCTTATGGCCTGGATTGGCCACTGTTGGAAACAGGATGCTGGGCTTGATGGACCCTTGGTCTGACCCAGTATGGCATTTTCTTATGTTCTTATGGGGAAAACCGCTGGAAGAGACGGACTCCCCATAACTTCAACACCCTCAGGGCATGAAGGGAGGACAGAGGCCTCAGATAAGAGGAAAGAACCCTGTCCTCGAGGTACAGTGAGCTTATTTGATAACTCTATGGTATCATAGACACAGCCCATAACGCTGGAGACCATTTGGACCACCTTAACTGATTTAAAATCAATTATTCTAACTTTGAATGCAACAGTTGCGGGGACACAAAATCAGATATCGAAAGTTGAACCACTAGTTTTACAGCACAAAGAGAAAATTGTTGGCTTTGAGTATAGGTTTGTTGATTTATTTATTTATTTTATTTATTTATTTAAAAGTTTTTGTATACCGACATTCGTTACGAAAAACATCACATCGGTTTCCATACAACGTGAACATAGCCAACAGGGCTTTACAGTGTAACTAATAATAGAACTGGGGGGAGAGGAGGGGAGGGGGGGGCGGGGGGAGGGTAGCCAGGGTCTTTTGCTATACATACAGTAACACGAAATACACTTAAGTATATATGTACAAATTATATACAATAAGGGGCGGATTTTCAGACTCCGCGAATAGGCCTAATTTTGTTTGCGCTCCAGGCGCAAACAAAAGTACGCTGGATTTTAGTAGATACGCGCGGAGCCGCGCGTATCTGCTAAAAACCTGGATCGGCGCGCGCAAGGCTATCGATTTTGTATAGCCGGCGCGCGCCGAGCCGCGCAGCCTACCCCCGTTCCCTCCAAGGCCGCTCCGAAATCGGAGCGGCCTTGGAGGGAACATGGCCCGGCCCTGTCTACACCCCCCCTTACCTTTCTCCGGGGATTTACGCCTCCCGGAGGGAGAAGTAAATCCCCGCACGCGAGCGGGCCTCCTGCGCGCCGGGCCGCGACCTGGGGGCGGGTACGGAGGGCGCGGCCACGCCCCCGGACCGCCCCGGGCCGTAGCCACGCCCCCGTACCCGCCCCCAAAACGCTGCCGACACGCTCCCGAAACGCCGCGACGACCGGGCCCGCCCCCCGACACGCCCCCCTCGGAGAACCCCGGGACTTACGCGAGTCCCGGGGCTCTGCGCGCGCCGGTAGGCCTATGTAAAATAGGCTCACCGGCGCGCAGGGCCCTGCTCGCCTAAATCCGCCCGGTTTTGGGCGGATTTAGGCGAGCAGGGCTCTGAAAATCCGCCCCTAAGAATACAAGGAGGGATGGGGGGCATTAATTACAGGAACTAAGGGTGGTGGATCTGGAAGGTGAGGGAAGGGGCTGGGAAAGTAGGGAGAGGGTGAAGAGGAGGACAGGGGGGGCGAGGTGAGGGGGGGGCATGGGTGGGAGGCAGGACAGTGGGCGGAGGTGGGCTCATGTGTAGGCGTGTGTGAACAGCCAAGTCTTGAGTTTCTGTCTGAATTTCTTAGGGCAGGTCTCGAGGCGTAGCTGGGTAGGCATTGAGTTCCATAGGGATATGGTGCGTTGTTTGGTGGCTGTTAGTTGAAAGAGTTTGGGAGGCCGTGGAGGCCATGCATGTAAATCTACCTAATGCATATTAATCAGATTGAAAAAGTTCAAACAGGTTTGATTCAGGGAAGCCTGTTGAATACTAGGAAAATTGAAACTATTGAAAATCAAATGAGATATAACAATTTAGGGATTCTTAATTTTCCAAATGTGAAATTAATATCTCCATATGAACAATATAAGAAATACTTAATGGAAAATTTAATGTTAACTTCAGGAGATTTACCAGTTATTGAAAAAAATCTTTTTTGTATCATTGGGGAAAAAAAAGAATGAGAATAGTCAACAGAATTTACAACAAAATGAAATGAGTAATTTAACTGTCTTTTTGGAACAAACTATGTCCGAACAAGTTGAATATCGAGGTACTTTGTGTGTAAAATTATACATTATATCTAGGTCAAAAGATCTGGACCTTTCCTGATATAACAAGGGTAACTCAAATTCTCAGGAAAAATCTTCTTCAAATGATTCAGGAAGTGAAGTCTCTAGGGGCTCAATGTACAATATACTACCCAAGAAAATGTGTGGTAAAAATTCAGCAAGAAAGGTTTGTGTTTCTTGAACCCATTGAGATACACAATTTTCTTGATGCTAGATTACCTGTCACTGAATCCTAGTCCGAGTTATGTATGAATAGCACCGCAGTTTTCCTATGGTAAAATTGCCTGTTTTTGCTCATATTCAGGCCGATACAGTAAGGAGCGGTAGGAAGAGCTGCGTTAGTGCCGGGCGCACCAGCGGTTGCCGCACGCACAGTCCAGCTCACCTACTGCTCGATACTGTATGTAAATAGCTTGCAAATGCAAGCTGCGTCTAAGAAGCGTCCGTGAAGCGTTAGGCCCGCGCAACCCATTTTACTGTATAGAGCGCTATACAGTATCCTGGGTGCGCTGGCCTAACGCTTCACAGACACGCTGGTATCTGTCATTTCAAATGACATTTGAAGTGACAGGTACCAGGAAGTGGACGGTTCTCTGACACTCAGGATTGCCAGTCCTCTCTCCCCTCCTCCTGAAGCAAGGCACAAAAAGCAGCCTTGCTTCGGGAGGAGGGGAGAGAGGACTGGCAGTGTAAAGCAACGAAGCGACTTACTTTTTTTGCAGCCCCCCTCCAGAGACGGACATCGGCGAAGACGACCGCGGATCCCCTATCTCCAGCTGCCCGTGAAGATGGACACCTGCACGGGCGAAAGCGGCCCCTGTGCATGCAATTGGGCCGCTCAAGACGTGACGTCACGACGTTTGGCGTCATGGCATGTGACGTCACGTCTTGAGCGGCCCAATTGCATGCACAGGGGTCGCTTTCGCCCATGCGATGCATCCATCTTCGCGGGCAGCTGGAGGCAGGGGAGCTGCGGTCGTCTTCGCTGATGTCCGTCTCCGGAGGGGGGCTGCAAAAAAAGAGGACGGGCAATCCTGAGTGTAAGATTGCCCGTCCTCTCTCCCCTCTCTTTCTTGCTACTTTTTTTTTTTGCTTTTTCGCTTTTTTCCCGCTTTCGTTGCTTACTTCGGGAGGAGGGGAGAGAGGACTGGCAATCCCGAGTGTCAGAGAACCGTCCACTTCCTGGTACCTGTCATTTCAAATGTCATTTGAAATGACATTTGAAATGACAGATACCAGTGTGTCCGTGAAGCGTTAGACCAGCGCACCCAGGATACTGTATAGCGCTCTATACAGTAAAATGGGTTGCGCGGGCTTAACGCTTCACGGATGCTTCTTAGACACAGCTTGCATGTGCAAGCTATTTACATCCAGTATCGAGCGGTAGGTGAGCTGGACTGTGCATGCGGCAACCACGGGTGCGCCCGGCATTAACACAGCTCTTCCTACCGCTCCTTACTGTATCGGCCTGTTAGTTCTTTTTCCTTATAACAGGGAGTGTTGCTTTCTTTTTTTTTTGGAGTAATATGGCTAGATTATTTGTATGGTATATTGTGAAATGTACTGTAAATAACCTGACATATTTCTCATCTATAATTGTTTCTTGCACCTTTTGTAAGACAAGCGGATATTGCTGTCTGTATTGTTTAAAACATGAATAAATAAAAAATTGAAAAAAAAAAAAGAATTGCCACTTGGCTCCTCATTTTCAGGACAGGCTGATCCTGTCCCAGATGTACCCCACTGCATGCAATGGTTCTCAACCCGGTCCTCAGGACACCCCTAGCCAGTCAGGTTTTCAGGATATCCACAATGAATATGCATGAGATAGATTTACATGCACGGCCTCCATTATACACAAATCCATCTCATGCATATTCATCGAGCATATCCTGAAAACCTGACTGGTTAGGTGTGTCCCAAGGACTGGGTCGAGAACCCCTGACTTAGGGAAGTTTTGGAAATCTGAGTCTGGACAAAGATGTGAAGGATTAAATGGAAGATTTTCTGCAGTAATGTTTTAAGTTGGAACACCTATCAAGAGTGTCCAGCCTGTTTATTCTGGTGCCACCACATACACCTAGGATCCATTCTTGGTTTACCCCACTGTCTGCATGGACTTGTAGTCTTGCATTTATTAAGGATCTATTTGAAGGCAAAATTAACATGAGCATGGAAGATTGCCAGCCTCCTTATGTTCAAAGCCAAATAAAAACATTTAGGTCCCTGCATCCCATGAAGATTGCCTCTCTTAGGGAACTCAATAGGGAAACCAGAACACGTCCCTGCATGCAATGGGGTACAACCAGGATGGGATCAACCTGCCCTGAAAATCTGGAGGCAGTTGGCAAACCTATTTCGCATCCATCTTTGACCTACCATGTGTCCAACTCCTTCTCTGGTTAAAGTAATGGTAAAAAAAAAAGTTCCTTTTATAAACTCTGGCTGCTGTACAGGTTAAAGCCTTTTCTTGATTACAATTACTTTCACACAGTGCTGCAAGCTATAAGTCATACAGAATTAGACTATTACAATGCAGTATTCTTAGGTTTACCAAATTTCATACTTGATAGAATACAGGCAGTTCAAAATGCTGCAGCTAAAGTATTAACAGACTTTAACATCATGATCATGTTACACCCATTTTATTTTCGCTGCACTGGCTTCTGATTATATGGCACATAAAATGTAAGATCTTAATGCTAGGATCTTAAGGTGATCTAGGACAGCAGCCTGTCTTGCTTCCACACTGAAGGTTTACCTTCTTTCCCTTGCCTGACGATCTTCAAATAGCAATCTGTTGCATATTCCCTCTGTCCATACATGGCATTTCTGTGCTACAAGGGACCGCACCTTTATGATAGAAGACCCAGCTTTGCCAGCTGAACTCAAGGCTGAAGACATGTATGAAATCTTTCAGGAAAAAGCTGAAGGTGTTTTACATTAGGAAAGTGTTTGGAAACACGATTATTATTACAAGCTAGGCTGTAAGATACGATGATTAAGTTTGGACCTTAGATTTTAGTTAGGATTTTATTGATTGGGTTATGTTTGTATTATGCTTGCCATTTTAATGATGTTTTATTAATGCCTGTTCTTGTTTTGTGATTGTTGTGAGCCACCCTGGATATGGGAGGCATACAAATAGATTTAACCATAACCAGATTATGTAATGCAGCGTGACAGATTTTTTGCTTGCTCTGACACCAGTTCTAATGGGTAACAATAGACATACATAATCCTTTGTACATATAACATAAATCCAAAAACCCAACGCAAACAATTAAATAGCAAGACAAACAAACAAAAATGCCAAGTCATATTTGCCACATTAACATCTATGGTATGTGTATTATGTAGTTGTCATTGATAAATATTTATCAATGTTTTATTTGTAATCTGTCTATAAAAATATATAAAATAAAAATCTCATCAACCTCTCACTCAGCTCTTTCTCTGCCATGATGTCCATTCCTAAACAGACCACACTACCAGTTCCATCCCTGGAACTACACACATCCCTAACCCAACTGTCCATCAAACTCCTTTTTTGTTCAATGCCACCCTGATCCTGCTGTCCATTCAACTGCTCCTTGGTCATCACATCTATTCCCAACTGTAACCCTACTATGCATCCTCCCAGTATCTCCTCTGGTATCACTGCAGTCTACAGCCTTTATTAAAATCTGATTTCTGGGCTGGGTCCTCAGTGACTCAGTTGTAAACATTGAGTCCTGCCGTGTAGAGGATCTGCATTCAATTCCCAGGCCAAAACTCTGCTTTCTGTGCTGGCATGGGCACAGAATTCTGTGGAGTATTCACAGCAGTCAGAGGCCGAAAAGAAGGAAGTCCCAGCCATTGCTTTTTTGTGAGAGCTACTGACCAAGGTCAACCATTATGTAATCCGGAGGAAGATGCAATGTGGTGGCTCTTGGCCAAGGACTATTACTGCAATGGCTTAGCTAAAGTAAGTAAAGAAGATATAAAATAGGAGCAGAAACCCCAGATGCTCATACTTAAAGACTCATGGCACCATAGCCTAACATAGAGGCTGATTTCTATTGAGCTGGAAGTCTAATGAAGCAGAAAGGAACTGCCAGGTTACAAAGATTACGTAAATAAAACCCCACAATCTTCTTGAAGACCTTTTAATTTCTTAATCACACTCTTTTTATGACTGGAAAGCACTTTGTGGTAATACCCATGACTGTAAACTGTGGTCATTCACATCTACTCATTAAACTCATCTGTAACCTTAGGTTTTCTCTTTTTTTTTTTTTTAAACAAGAGGTACATTCAGAGGTCAATATTCAAAGGGTTTGTCCAGATAAAGTTTTGAGTTACCGAGAGAAAACCCAAGATTTCACTATTTCCCATCGTGGCCTGGCCAAAATTTTGCTCAGGTAACCCATTACCCCCATAAGATTTAGACAGATAAAAAGAGCCAGTGACGGAGGTGCTCTGGAGGAATAGTTATATTTTAGCTGCTCAGCCAGTGATATTCAGCGCTTCCTGGCTAAGTCTGCTTGGAAAAATAACTGTCATAAAGTTATCCAAATAAGTGATTTCAGGGAATAAAATTATCTGATTATGTTATGCTGAACATCCAAGGTAAAGTTATCTGGGTAACTTCACCTGGATAACTTTCCTGCTCACTGGCCCACTGAATGTCAACCTCTTAGAAAATAACAGTGGGTTTTTTTTATCTGGCTGCAGTCTGCCACATAACTATATGCAATTCAACTGTATATAATATAATGTTTTTTAAAGTAGATTGGAAAATATTGCCAGAATAAGACCTTTGGAAAGCTAGCCTTCAATACATGACTACCCAAAGTTCTGATAAAGTCCCTTGGATGTGACTTACCTGTATTGGGTGACTGCAGGGTTTGCTTTTGCAGAGCAGTGAAACTTCACAGGATTGTCCTCCAGCACAGGCTGAGGCTCCACAGACAGGTTAACCAGGGGAGGATCTAAAAAGACAGAGAGACACTTTAGTCAGGTGAGATGGAAATAAAACTGAAATTAAGACAGCTTTCACGGGGAGGGGAGAGAAAATTCTTCTGTGTGTGACGATCAATGTAACCAGATCTGAAAGCAAATTCATTAGAAAATGAGATTTCTCAGTAGGAAATATATAAAATGAGAAACTACTGTTAGTCTAGCGCATAAAATCTTGAATTATAGAAACAGAATTTGTTAAACAAAATTACCACCTCAATTCTCCCAAATCCTTTCATACACCAATACCCTTGGAACTATGCTATAAACTATTTTTTAGGGAATCTGGGTGGAATTATATTATATTTCTGTAACTGACCATGTGCCACCATGTACTCTCGTGTGTTGCCTCCAATACTTACTCAGATTCTCTTGACCATAGGGATGTGCATTTGTTTGAAGTGAATGGGTAAAATGCAACAAATGAGACCATTTTTGTTTCGTTTGTAGGACCCCCCTCCCCCCAAAACGAATGAAGGGTGCCCATGAATTTAAACAAAAATTTGTGTTTCATTTGCTTAATGTTTCCCATTCGAGCCTTCAGCACATTGAAAGTGCTGCAGTGAGAAAACAACCTGTGTGAAGTAGCAGCCAGGTCAGAACCAAGGCGGGTGAAGTAGTTAAATAGTCAGGGTGAAGGACCTATCAAGATTAAGCTTTTGTTTTTTGTAACTAGCCTATAGCTGAAATCTGAATCAAGTGACGCAGATGTCCTCCGACTGAAAAGTCTGAACAGGTGCAAAGAAACTTCATTTTCTCTGTTGAATTTCTCATATTTATTTATTTAAAATTTTTATATACCACACTTTCAAACAGGCTTGATCAGGGTGGTTTACAATATCATGTTCACAGTGTTACATACAAGTTAACGTAATACATAAAATTGTCATTAAAATAAAAATTATACATAAACAAACCTATGGAATAACAAAAGAAGCGCCTCAAAATAAGATGATAAAAATTAAGGTATTAACCTGCACTATCAAAGGCTTTTTTAAAGAAATACGTATTTAGATTCTTTTAAAACTCTTTTAATGTCTGGTGTTAGGCAGAGGGAGTCAGGTAAAGCATTCCAAAGAGTCAGTCCAGCAATCGAAAAGGCATGCTTTCTGGTAAGGTCAAGTCTTGCAATTTTCGTGGTAGGAATATCTAGAAGATTTTTATTTGCCGAACGGAGGTGTCTGTTGGGTTTATAAATGCGAAGTATCGAGCATAACCATATAGACATGTGTATCAAGATGAAAAGCATAGTAAGAATTTTATATTGTATATATAAAGAATTAGGTAACCAGTGCAAAGAGTGGAGGATAGGTGTGATGTGTTCACAACGAGTGGAATTCATTAGAATACAGGCAGCTGAGTTCTGGATTAATTAGAGCAGGTGAATTGAATTGGCTGAAAGACCTCTATAAAGAGCATTGAAGTAATCTAAGCCAGTAAGAATCAGAGCTCGTAGGACTGATAGAAAATTGTCTCTGTCAAGGAGTGGTTTTAGCCCTTTCAGAAGGTGAATTTTGAAGAAAGAAGATTTGGCAACAGCAGAAATCTAATGAATCATTGACAATTGTGCATCTAGATTGACACCAAGATATTCAAGCCACGGTCGCACCACGGATCTGCACAAAGGTATTATGAATATGATAGTCAGTTTTGTTCTATTTCCTTTCCAAATAATTCCTTTTTGACTAATTTGAAGGTACTGTCCACAAGGACTTTGAGGTCCTTTTCCTGGATGGTGACTTCTAATATTTAACTGAGCATCAGTACTTGAATTTGGAATTATTTTTCCCTATATACATTACTTTGCACTTGTCCACATTAAATTGCATCTGCCATTTGGATGCTCAGTCTCCTAGCATCACAAAGTCCTTCTGCAGTTCCTCATAATCCATTGCAGTGTGTTTTGTATCATTTGCAAATCTGGTCACCGCGCTCATTGTTCCTTTCTCCAGATCATTTCTAAATATGCTAAAAAGCACAGGTCCCAGTATAGACCCTATGAGGCATTCCAGTAATGACCTTTCTGTGTTTGGAAAACTGACCATTCAGTCCTATATTTCTTGTCTTTTATCCAGTTACCAATTCACAACAGGACACTGCCTCCTATCCCATGACCTCCAAATATCATGAGGAGTCTCTCATGAAGAACTTCATCAAATGCTTCTGAAAAACCAGGTTCACAATATAAACAAGTTTACCTTTTTTCACGTTTATTTACACTCTCAAATAAAATCTAGTAAATTGTTAAGGGCAAGACTTCCCTTTGCAAACACCATTTTGACTCTCCCCTTTTAAACCATGTCTATCTATGTGGTCAGTAATTTTATTTTTAAGAATAACTTGTACCGTTTTGCCCGGCACTAATGTTAGCCTCACTGGTCTATAGTTTCCTGGATTTCCCCTGGTCCCCTTTTTAAAAATTGGCTTCACATTGGCCACTGTCCAGTCTTTAGGTGCTATGACTATTTTAAATTACAGGTTGCACACAACAATATGAACCAATATTATTTTATGCTCAGAACACATGATTTATACCCAACTCATGTTTTCTGCACATAAATGCCATGTACAGGACCCCCAAACCACAAACACCAGGTTCGACACCATATACTAACTCAAACCCCAGAAACTTTATTCCACCTTTGACCAGTAGTTACATTTCCAGTGAAAAGAAAATGAGTTACGCCTATGCACTCTCTGTATTGGGGAGTATTAGCTAATGCCTTGATTAACATGGAATGAAAGAACGCTAATTTGTGAGCACAATTTTACTCATGGCTGTGCAAAAATGTTTTGTGCACTAAACTCCTCGTTGCATCAGGAGTGAAGCTGTAATGCACAAAAATGTGTGCCCATGCACTAACACAGTGATGGCGAACTCCAGTCCTCGAGTGCCACAAGCAGGCCAGGTTTTCAGGATACCTGCAATGAATATGCATGAGAAAGATTTGCATGCACTGCCTCCATTGTATGTAAATCTATCTCATGCATGTTCATTGTGGATATCCTGCAAACCTGGCCTGTTTGTGGCACTCGAGGACTGGAGTTCGACATCCCTACACTAACACGTGCGCACAGCCCAGCGCGCCTCATTATACTGGGGCCTCTGACTTCTTCCCTCATTCTTACTTTCCTTCTCCTTCCACTTGGATTGCTAAAAAGCTTCATATGATAAGAAACAGGCTGAGCCACTCTTAACCCTGCCACGACTGCCTCTGTTGATCTATAATCCTACCTGCCTTAGGGAGATTGGAACTAACAAATCCATAGATGGAATAGGGTAACCAGGACTGGCTCAGCTTTCCTCTTACGACATGGGAGTTTACTGGCAGCATAACCTCCTCTTCCCATACTCCCGTACAGTGGCTTCTGTCTCCGTTTTCTGCAGTGATATATTTTTTATGGGGATAAGATCTTGCTCGTCCTTTCACCATTCATCAGATACCAGCTCATACTTCCCATTTGAAAGCTGGATAGTCGACATTGCCAAGCTGAACAAACAGAGACAGTTACTTTCAAACTGGTGCGTGGGTGCACTTTGGCGCATGAGTGTCGGTGCCCGCCCAGATATGTGACCATTTTATAACTTGCACATGTACATGGCGTGCATGTTATAAAATAGCCTGACCTGGTGCACATATGCGCGTAAATCCTGCTTCTACCGCATAAGTTGAGGAAACTTAAAAGGGGGCACGCATCCAGGCCATTGCCAGTTTCACCAATTCATCCACCAGTTCACCCAGTTAATAGCTAGGTCCTCCAGATCCCCCCCGCCCCCAGTTTCATAGTCTCCATGTCCCCCAGATACCTCAGACCCTTTAAACCCCTGAGAAATGGCGCTTTCTGTTTATTTTTAAACTTATATCTCCTCCATTGCAGAAGAACGCCTACGTGGCAGGGGATCCCAGGCGCATAAGTATATACCCGCACATCTCTTGGCCACACCCCGAAATGCTCATGTCTGGCCCAGACCACGCCCACGCCCCACCCCTTTTGCAAAATGTCTGAGATGTGCGAGCAGCAGGAGCTATGCACGCATCTAGGTGGCTTTTAGAATTCAGTGGACACGTGTGAGCCTGACTTGTGCGCCGATCCCACAATTTTGGTGCACGCTGGGCTTGTAAAATAGTTTGCAACCACCAATCCTCTAGTTTTCCAGCTGTGGCATGACTGAGATGAAAAGCTCAGGTTCTGGTGATTGCTGCTTAAAATAATCATATCCAATTTCATATCTGAATTCTTGAGAAGGAATCTTGCAGTGCGCTATAATTAGATCATCAGGGAAAGAAGCAGTCTTCTTTTATCACAGAGAGTGGTTCTCTTAGAGGTAGATTTTAAAAGCATTGCTTGTGTAAAAACAGCCACATGCACAGGAAGGCAGGGAGAGAGAGAGAGAGAGAGTGAGAATGAAACTCTGTAAAGAGTCAGTCTGACACTCTCTATATATGTTCCACTCTAGAGGGGCATTTTGAATTGGGGTGGGTTTTTGGGAGGTGGGCTGGGGTTACAGACATATTCCGAGGTATTCATAGTAAAATCGACATCAGTAAAAAATTATAATGCTTATAAGTTATAAAAAGTCTAACAAGAGGAATTGATTTGTGCTCTGCAGTGCTAGCTGCATTGTACAAATCTACTTTTCATCACTTATAAGGGCTACAATTCTTTACTGATGTCAATTTTACAATGACTACCTCTGAATGGGTCTGTAACACCCCCTAACCCCAATCCACCTCTCAAAAACTCACCCCAATTCAAAGTGCCCCTCTAGAGTGGTACATATATATAGAGAGGTAGATTTTAAAAGAAGCGCGCACGCACATATACGTCCAATTTTATAACATGCCCGTGCAGGCGTGCACATGTTATAAAATCCGGGGGCGGCGCGCACAAGGGGGTGCACAGTTGTGCACCTTGTGCGCACCGAGCCATGCTGCCTTCCTCCGTTCCCTCCCTGGTCGCTCCAAAACCCCCCCTGACTCGTCTTACCTTTGCGCCTCTGGGCAGGTGCAAGTTGCGCCTGCCGGCACACGATCCTCCAACAAAGCATCAATGGCCGCTCTGTCGGAGGCCTCTGGCCCTGCCCCAGCCCCCCTTTTGTAAAGCCCCGGGACTTACACGCATCCCGGGGCTATAGGCCTGGCACGCTTAACCTTTTGAAAATCCAGCCCAGAGTGTCAGACTAACTCTATATAGAGGGTCTGCGTGTTTCTCTCTCTCTCTAAAATGAGGCCTGTGTTTGTTTCATGTATATATCCAAAATACAGAAGCAATGGATGCATTCTTATTATTTTTGACTCATGAAACAGAGGCATCAGGATAGCAGGGTTTCTGTCTGGTGCATGTTCTTCCTTTCCACCTCCCTCAGTGGTCCAGGGGACCCTTTCACTGAGGAATGACTTCCATGCTTTACTCCAAAGCCTTGGAAATAGAAGTTGGCTTCCAGAAATGAACCAAGAAAGAGGTAAACAGTGATGCTGCTGGGCCACTCCTTACTAGGGAAATGTAGCCAGAATTGTTTTGTTTGTTTATAGGGTCGTTTTGGGGTTTTCCCATTCCTTTTGTTGGGCTTTTTTTGTTGTCATCTAATTTTTGTTTCTATTGAAAGTGCACTAATGTTTGTAGTAAGCACTAAAAAAAAAATTAGTGTGCATTAAAAAATGAAAATGAAGAAAACAAATGTACATCCCTACCCCTACCAAGACTAATACTGCAGAATGACAACTGCTGAAACTTTTTGATTAACTTGTCTGACAGTATAATGCAAAATAGCAGAGTCTGAAATATGAATCCACACAGTATGCAATTCAAAGTTCAAGCATTCATAAAGAAATTAATATTACTTATAAGGAGACATCAAAGAGAAATGTTATAGACCATCATACTACCCGTGTGTGTGAAGCTAGATTTCTGCTTTCACATATATAGAACAAGTCATATATAGTCATAGATCCCTGATTGTTTTTTTGAGTATTTTTAAATTTCTTATGCACATAAAAAGGAACACAATTACTTTCCTTAAATTGCCTTTGCATTCAATGCAAATCTAGCAATAGATCTTGAATCATGGGAAACTCCAGGAGAAAAACTCAACAATATGCTGTTTTGAGAGAGCGCTGCGTCAGAGGTATACACTGCTGTAGATGTCACTTTTCGGCTTATTTAAATGGCATCAGAGCTTTCATTAAAGAGTGCTATGGAAAAGGTCTCTTTAAACCATAGCGCCCACATGCCTTATATCTCTTGCAGCCAAGTCAGTTTAGTGCCACTTCACACTGCACTCGCAGCTGGTATATCTGCTATATGTAGGTGGGGTTTTCTGTGGTCTTCTGACATCTGCTTCTCGTTAATATTAATCAGCAAGGCAGCAGAGACAGCCCTCCCAAGTGGTGGAGTTATGGAAGGACACCGTTACAGCTTGCCATCAAGTGACCCATCCCTCTAACCTTGTCATTACATACTGTATAATTTATTCATAAGACACCTGCTATACTTGTATAAACTTTAATCAGAGCTTGGCAACTATACAGCTTTTTAGGCTGAATGAAAAATTCCATCCTCACCCCCTTCCAGAAACTCTTGATGTGCATCATAATATATAGTGCTGCCATTTAGAACATTACTGGCTGTCTAATAGAGATTTATCTTGCTTAAAAGAGCAAGTTACCCAAGCTTTGCTTCCAGAGCTGAATGAGTCTGAAAATTTTAGAGCCGAACCAAAGGAGCATGGATTGACTTTGAGACTCGATCCTTAGTGGAGCTGAATTAGCAAAGAAGCTCCTTTCTACCCACCCACCCACCTCCCAAACACATACCATAGTGCACAGCTCTAACCACAATTAAAATAAAACCGTTCTTCCAACCTTTGTTGGCCTGATTTTATCCTTTTTAGTATTCTCTTTCTCAGTGCTGTCTCCTCATTCCTTCTCTTTCCAAGCTCTTTTTATTGTGTGGTCTTCCTCTCCCTTCCTCTCCATTCAAAGCAAAATCCATCTGCCTTGCTTTGGAATAATATATTTACAGCAGAAGGAATGAGGCTGCTTGAGCTGTGTCACTACATTTTTTTGATATAGGACCAGTGGATTCTCTAAAGCAGAGCTGCTCATCAACCTTTTTTTATATCAGGGCATACTTTCAAGTTTGGTTGATCCTCAGGCTGCACTGAACCACATTTTACCATATCATATATTCATGGTCACTGGTCATGTGACTGTGAAATGCCAGTAAATGTACTTTTAACTAAATCGAACAGTCTAAAACGTTTAAGAGGTAATTTGACAAGTTTATAAATTTAAAGGTGAATTTTAAAAGCCCGATGCATAGCAAAATTAGGGGATGCACAAATACGTTGTGCCGGAGCACACTGAGCGGTTTTTTTTTAAAGCTGCCCGGATACGTGTGTACTTGCCGCTGCACGCACAAATGAAAAGTTCAAAAAAGGGGCGAGGCATGGGCTGGGCTTTCCTGGATTTAAACTTGAAATTAGCGTGCAAATATATACGCGCACTGGCTCGCGCCAGGGTCCCCAGCCGCGTAACTTGACTTCTGCTATGGATGACGTGTAAGTTATAAAACAAAAAATTCCAGGCAGCTCAGCAGGGCTTTAAAAGTTGGGGCTAACAGAGGAGACTGGCGGCTGTTAAATAAGGGAGGCTTAGAAGTCCTATCCCTTAAGTGGGTAAACTGGGAATGAATTGAGAAAACTGGCAATGGTGTTGGCACATGTGGCTTTCAAAATCCCTCCACTTAGTGGCATTTCTCTTGCTCTCTGCTACCAGCCTCTTCCCCCCTCTTTTCCGAGGACCTTTCCCTTTCTTCAAGGCAGGGCATCCTCTCATCTTCCTGCACTCCCCTCCCCACCCGCTCAACTGCTCCCCCTCCCAGTCCCGTCGCTGCATCCTTGGGCAAAGCATGACATAGAGCAAGCGAAACCGGAGAGGGTACAGCGAACACCCCTAGACTCCGAACCCACCCATCGAAAAGTGATTCCAGGTCCCCGCCGGTGACTTATGGGGAACTAAAGCAAAGCAGAGGAGACGGCCCCGGAGGTTCTGCCCCAAGATCCAGTGACAGCACAGCAGCGCTGGAAACCTGCCTCCCTCTCTGATCCAGAGTTAAGTTTCCAGCTCTAAGAAAGATTTTTCTAGGCCGACATTCGTTGGGAACATCACATCAGTTTACAAAGAACTGGAAATACAGAGAAAAAGCTTTACAAGGAACTGCTTCTGTTACAGATGGGGAGATGCTGCCAGGCCTAACAGGGGATGTCACCTGGTCCATGAAGGAGGAAAAACTGGAAGGAGGGAAGAAAGGAAAAGAGGCAGCACAACTATAGCAAAATAAGTAAAAAAAAAAAAAAAAGTTATAAGAAGGAAAAATGTCCTTAACATATATATATAATCAAGAAAGTATAAAAGCAACAAACTACAATCAACAAAAGATATTGGGTCCTATAATGTCCTCAAAACATAAGGAATCTGTTACAAATATTAATATTAAATTAATAAAAATCACAAATAGAGCACACGGCTCAAATTTATTGAAAAATCAGCTTTCATATAGTGTCTTACTACTGACATCTCTTCCCCTGCTTCCCCCAAACTAACTCATATTGGAGACACAGATTCAGGATTCATGGGGGATTGGAGAGTATGTTTCCCGCCTGGCAATGCCCTTCAGAAAAACACTCTGGGGTAGATTTTATAATTTAGCGCGAACGCGTACTTTTGTTCGCGCACCAGGCGCAAACAAGAGTACGCGGGATTTCAATAGATACGTGCGTAGCCACGCGTATCCATTAAAATCCGGGATCGGCACGCACAAGGCTGCCAATTTTGGGCAGCCTGCGCACGCCGAGCCATGCAGCCTGCCTCCGTTCCCTCCGAGGCCGGCCTCGGAGGGAACTTTCTTTTGCCCTCCCCTCACCTTCCCCTCCCTTCTCCTACCTAACCCACCCCCCCTGGCCCTATCTAACCCCCCCCCTTACCTTTATCGCCGGATTTACGCCTGCCGGAGGCAAGACATAAATCTGCGCGCGCCAGCGGGCTGCTGGCGCACCATCATCCGACCCGGGGGCTGTTCCGGAGAGCGCGGCCACGCCCCCAGAACGCCCCCAGGCCAAAACCACACCCACGGTGCTGCCCCCGAAATGTCGCGTCACCAGCGCCATGCCCCTGAAAGGCTGCATCACGACCGCCACGCCCCCGCCACGCCCCTGCCACGCCCCCGCCACGCCTCTCCATGCAAGCCCCAGGACTTAAGCACATCCCGGGGCTTGCGCGCGCCGCCGAGCCTATGCAAAATAGGCTCGGCGCACGCAGGGGGGCTTTGGGGTAGGTTTTCGGGGGGGTCGCGCGTATCCTACGCGCATACCCCTTTGAAAATCTACCCCTCTGCTTTGGATCAAAACCACCTTCCCCATCTTGCAAACAATGTTCTGCTAATACTTGATCACACGAAGGGGAATTCAAAATGAAATTCAACACAAAAAAAAATACTGCCAAATATTGTTTTCTTTTAGTTTTAGTCACCATGCTCACATCAGGGAAAAAGAAAAATTAATAAACTTTTGGTAGTATGATTTCAGCTGTCATTTCAAAACCCCTGAGATTGCCTAAATGTATCTGGTGGCGAGCATCTAGATATCTTAGGAAAACTAAAAAACTGCAGATTAGACCTTTTGACAGAATTCTCTAAAACTTCAAATTTGTTTTATAGAACTAGATAACTCAGGGAGGTTAGACCTGCTCTCAGATCGCTCCTTCTATCCCCCAAATAAAACTCGTCCCACTTTTGGCATTTGAACATAGGCCACAGTTTATTTACAAACCCTTATATCACTACACTGGCTCCCAATAAAATTCAGGATTGAACACAAAATACTATCCATATTACACAAAATAATATACAAAAAACAAACAAACTGGCTAAGTACATCTATAAAACTACACTTTCCAAACAGAAACCTCCGCTCAGCTAACAAAGGTCTATTAAAGATTCCACCTGCTCGTTCCAAACAACTTACCTCAACTTGGAAGAGAGCCATATCCCTAGGAAGTCCCAAACTCTGGAACATCCTCCCAACCGAACTTAGAATACAGCAAAATTTAAAAACCTTCAAAAAAGAAGTAAAAACCTGGATGTTTACCAAAGCCTACCTAAACACCCAATGACTCTCAGATATTACTTCCCTCCTACTGGCCCTATGCAAACATGTGGAACCAATGCAAGCATGTAATAGAACACATAACTGAACCTGTATAGTTTGACACCCGAACTACATTTATAAAGACTACAGTATCTATGTTAACAATTGCATGAATCTTTTGGACACTGTTAAACATCGAAACTTTGTAAACCGTTGCAATGGCGAAACTGAACGACGGTATATATAACTCGATAAATAAAATACATAAAATAAATTTGTGCACACAGGGGCATGTGTCCACTTAAAATTCTGCGCACATGTGAATGCGGTCAGCCTATTTTATAACATGTGCATATGCGCATGTATGTTATAAAATGGCCACGTTTCTGGGCGCGGGCTACAATGAACGTGCGCACATGTGTGCCTGCGCACTGTTATGAAAGTTACCATCATAGGATGGGAATCACGGCAGAATCAATGGCAACATATGGCACTTACAATATTTTTGTGATTTTTAGCTTCCTTCCCAACCCAGCTTTTCATTTTTAAAAGTGTTTAAAATGTGCTTCCACATTCCCATTGATATTTAAATTTACTAACAGCGGACTTTAGAAATTCCAAGACAATCCTCCCCCACCTTTCTCCCCTCACCCTTCAGGATAGACCCCAGCATTCTCCCCTCACTCCATTCAACCCCAGTACGCTCATCTCCCCCAGGCTAGAGCAGTCAGTATTTTCCTCCTCCCCGCCCCATGCTGGACCCCAGCAATAAAATCAAAAGGTAAAAAACATTTATAATATTAAAATGATACTAATAAAAAGAATAAACATGTCAAAACAGCTGATGAACATCCAATAATTTAAAAAAACAACTCGCATAAATGTGTTCTATTTCCCAAACACCCAACACAATATTACAGGAAACTAGAAAGTGAGCTTTATCCATTGTGGTAATAACATTATGGAATGATTTACCTATAGAGTTAAGGCAGGATATAAAATCGTTTAAGAAAATGCTTAAGGCAAGCCTTTTTAGGGAAGCTTTTGGATAGGTGCAATATAAACATAGCAGCTTTCTCTATGTATGTGGATTCTATGTGGGGAAGTGTTGTTTTTGTTATGTATATATTAAGTTATGTCAGATGTGTGATATGATTTTAATGTTTATTCTGTGATCCGCTTAGCAAGCAAGCAAGCAAGCAGGACTAAGAGCAGAAAGTGCAGCATAGAGGCAGCAGCCCAAGGAGATGAGGCAGCGGCAGGATGAGGCAGGATAAGATGAAAAACTAGTAGCATGAGAAGAGGCACCAGCATCACAATGAAACGAGACATGTTGAAATTAAACACCAGCATGATGAGATGAGACACCAGCAGCATGAGAAGATACACCATCAGCAGGATGAGAAGATATGATGGGATGAGACACTAGCAGGACCGTGACTGGGGACCACAGCAAGGAGGCAGGACTATGGGCAGAGCATAGAGGAGGGTATGAGAAGAAAGCAGCAGGACAACACTGGTAGACAGTACACCATCCACATCAGCAATCTGGCACAGGAACACCATAGACCGGTTGGGCCCAGCAGTCTTCTTCCATCTAGCCAGTACAGGAACTCTGTACATAGGACATGCCTGGCATGGTTGGAACTGTCATCTTTGAGAGCAATTGTTAAGGGTTGGCGCCAGTGTGCTTCATGGCCCTTTTTCTCCCCAGGGCTTTTTGCTGGATGGGGGTGGCATTTCTTTTAGAGGCCTACCCCTGGCCCTTCCTGATAGCCAGGGACTACTCATCGGACTCCTATGAGGATTGGTATGGCACAGGTGCAAGCTATGGCAAATGCTGAATTAGCTGCAGTACCATTGTGGTCAAATTATTTATGGAAGTATACACAGTGGTAAAGCCCTGTGTAAGGGATGCTGTTTGCTGCTGCATGGCATGGGTATGGTTGAGCTGAGCCTTTCCTTACTTGGACCAGCTCTGCCTATATATAGTGTAACTTCAGCCCATGCCTCCTCTCGATGTGGTCATGTATGGCCTGCACAGTTAGATTCACTATTGATGCTGCTGGTTGTGGGGTTGTGGGTTGCAGAGGTAGTGTCTGCAGCTGCAGTGCTGGCATTACTGGGTTCATGGGCTGAGCTGGCTTGGTGTCTTATAAATCCTGCAGGACATGTGGCGTGCTGAAAGCAGCTAGGGACTGTGCATCTTCTTCCAATGGCACGGCAGTGCCCTTCAGTAAGCTTGACATGTTAAGACTGGCATCAAGGGGTATGGGCAACCCAAGGTGTTAAAGTAGCTGCTGCAGCTTCTTTGTTCATTGTGTCTCACCATCCATCAGAAAGGGGCCACTAAAATCTGGGGCTGCACTGCTGGTACTCGGAGCTCCATATTTGGGACTGGGGCTTCCTGGGTGAGCATCCTATGCAAAAACATGTGGACATCTGTAGCAGACTTCACATTTACAGGTGATGTAACTTACTGACTTCCTGCTCATGTCATGTTCAGGGCCTCATCCATGCCCTCAAAGATGCCCGGTCCTAGTTGTTGAATGAGCCGCTATTCCATCGGTGTCAGGATTATTAAGCAAGGGGCTAGGGGTGTGCATTCATTCCCTACGAATTGGTAATGTGTCCTTTTCGTAAGAAATAGTATTTTGTTCTAAGGTTATATTGTTATGTTTTTGTTACTTTATTTTATTCTTTGTACATTGTTTTATTGTTTTATTGTATCGCCCACCTGAGTTCTTTGTAAACCGGCATGATGTGCTGCACGAATGTCGGTAAATAAAAGTTAATAAATAAATAAATAAATAAATAATCTGCAACATATAGGGTCATAGTCGTTGTATTTGTGGGGAAGCAAAACGTATCGCGATTCCCCACAAATACAACGAATCTTCGCTGAATTATTCGGCCGTCTAAAGGAGCCAATTTAAACAAACCCCCCACCCTCCTGACCCCCCCCCCCAAGACTTACCAAAAATCCCTGGTGGTCCAGCGGGAGGTCCGGGAGCCATCTCCTGCACTCACACCCTCGGCTGCCGGCATTCAAAATGGTGCCGATAGCCTTTGACCTACTATGTCACAGGGGCTACCGGTGCCATTGGTCAGCCCCTGTCACATGGTAGGAGCAATAGATGGCTGGCGCCATCTTGTGCTCCTACCATGCTGAACTTGTAGGCACGAGGACACAGATGAGCTGCTGCCTGGCTGCTGGCAGATTGGATTGCTGGCGGATTGGATTGCCACATCTACTTCTGGAGAGGTATTGTCACTCTCCTGAATCTTGCTCCCACTCCCCGCTCCACTCCCTTCCTCTTCCCTGACAACTCCCTCAACCTCTGTCTAGGCCTACCTTGCCATCCTTCTCCCTCCATATACATCTGTCTAGAACCCTCCTCCTTTTGACACCTCATATCCCTTCCCTCCTCCCTATCCCTACTCCTCCTCCTACCACTCAGTCCCCAACCCTCTTGCCTTCCTCTTCCCTCTTATCCTCGCTCCTCTTCCACCTCCCTATGCCTCATTCTCTCCATCACCACTCCTCCACACGAAGGGACAGACAGACAGACAGACACACAAAAACTAACATTTCTTTCTCACTCAGAAAAACACAATAGACACACGTAAAGGTAAACAGATGAAACACAAGAAACAAAATAACTCAATTAGGCCATCAAATAAAGAGCTTCACTATCAATGCCTCCAACTACTCACCAAACTCTTCTCCTCCTCTAACTCCTGATATACCCTCAAAGAGGCAGCTGCAGGAAGCAGATATACATAAACTAAGAAAATAATGTGTTATACGTAAAATGATGTGTGACGCTTAACATTATGCAAGACACATAACATGACGTGATGTGGTAATTCGTTAATTTCCCTAACCACACCTAGCTTTTTCTCGTGGGATGCTAACATGCCATATTTCTGCTATTTTTACCACGGGTTGATGAAACTAGGGGTAAGAGTGGGAAATATATTAAAAACTATGCAGGAGCAAAGGACTGAAGAAAAGGATTTAACAGAAGACAAAAACTTCTAAAGTGCACACTAAGATATTGAAACAAATCTTTTATGATTGCAGTGCTGTATGCTTTTGAGACAGGTTGAACCCTGAAAGTGTGCCTCGATTTGGTTAGGACCGTTTTACTTTATTTGATGAAAATTCATTCAAAAGCATGGGTCCTAGACTGGAGGAAAACTAACTTTGTTAAAATGGGGGAAATACCTGGAGGAGGTACTTTTGCCAAGCCATCCATCTAGGGTGTGGTTGCATCTGTACCCAAAGTATTACACAGTAAAGTATGCAGAGCACATGTTCATAGAACAGGATTCTATTAATATATATCAGCACCTGCATTGATTGTGTGACATGCAGCATAGTAGTTATGGACCTCTTGGCCCACCTAGTATATGTCCACTGGCTCTTGTTATGGCAAACTGTACTCAGTTTGGGTCATCTCTGTTACTTGCCTTTACCTCCTGCCTTCTGCACCTGTCTTGCTACTATTGTGGTTGCTGCTGCTGCTGCCGCCGCCACTGCTGGTAGGCTGTTCCAAGCATCCATTATCCTCAGCAGGGATATATTTGCTCACATTTCCAACGAGTCTTCCCCCCTTCCAACTTTGTATCATAATGCCTTGTTCTTGAGCTTATATTTCTATGTTGTACTTTGCCAAGAGTACTTATACATTAGTGCGAAATAAGCTGGAATAAACTTGAAACTTCTATTGAAAAAAAATCTGCTTCCTGTACTTTATGGAAGTCTGCTCAATCACTGAATACTTCTATCATATCTCTGTTTCCTTCTTTTCTCTAGTGAGCACATTTTGATTTTCCTAAACCTTTCTTTGTAGCGCTTATGTTGCAGGTCCTGTATCATTTTAGTAGCTCTTCTTTGAACTGCCTTCATCCTTTCAATATCCTCACAAAGATACAACAAATATTAAAACGTACCTGGCATCTGTATAAAGGAAACAGACAAATTATAGACTGTTGCAATGTATATTAATCTGATTTAACAATGTTATAATTTGGAATAGCAGAAGTGAGCCCAGCTTTGAACATGATGAGTTGATACCAGGGCAGCTGTGTAGAGAGTACAGACTGTGAGAGCTGCTGTGCAGAATCCATTGTCAGGCTTTCCTCTATTGTTATTTCATAGTTACTAATTGAGTGACTTTTCTTCTGCAAAGATATCGTTTCTAGCCAAGAGCTTTCTTTTTAATGCCAAGATCCTGCATGGCAACTCCTACAGCAGACACATGGCATATGACGAAGAGTATGTACATAATGGGATGTTCCATTATTCAATCCCTTTCTGTGGTGTCTTTTTTTGTGTGTGTGTGTGTGTGTTCAGCAGCTCTCTCTAGCTCCTTTGAATTTCCACCTCAATTAGAACCATCTTCTACTGGACCAATGGAACCCCGAGCCTTAACTCTCAGCTACCCAGGGATTTGCCTCTATTTCTAAGCCCTTTATTTTACTCCAGCCCTTGCAATGGGAAGCCTCTTGCCAGGTCACAAACCAAAAGTAGATGCTGCTGTTTGTGCAATAATAACTGGGACATCCTCCATACATCTTAAGCATCTTCAGGAGGTTATCATTTCTGCTTAGGATGACAGGCCAAGTGGTTAGAGTCCAGAGGTACAGTAATATATTAGAGGATAGCGGGAAAAAGACCAACAGACCCATATGTCAATTAATTCTTATTCTCATTGCAAATCAGCATGAATGCTTGAAACAGCCTCCATTCATCTTCCCTCAGTCCCAAATTCTCCCTTTCTCCTCTGCTCCAGTGTGGATTGCTGCAGTCTCCGACTACTTCTCGGTCTCCCACCCCCTGTTGCAGCTAACTACCAGCCTGCACAAGCCACTCCTATCCTAGAGCAGTGTTGTTACAATGACAGGCTAAGATAACTCTTTTTGTCTTGTTCTCTGTACCTCTGCATCAGTTTTCTGTCCTCCACATGCACCACTGCTATCCTTTAAGTGTACCCTGCTCCTCCACTGGAGCCATGTGTTGAGTAGCTCCAGCCCCTAGAGTCATGCTGATCTGCTGGCTGCAGGGGTTCTGTCACCCCCAGAGCAATGTTGTCTGTTCCCCAACTTGTATGAGCTACTACCCTCATGCCTTGGCATCCAGGAGACTACCAAGGCCTTGCATTAGATATACCGTATCTACCAGATGCATGGTACATGTGTCCATGCATGGCTCCTGGCCCACACATGCGTGGACTCTAGTAGTAAAATAGATACCCCAGAAAGAACATAGAGCAGTCACGCAGGCAAACTCCACCCTAAAAAAAATGAGCCTGAAGTAAAGGAAAAGATGTATAAAGTGGAACAAGAGTAGGATAAATTAAAAGGAGCTATAGTAAAGACAACAAATCTTTATGAAAGAAGATAAATCAAAAGGAAACTGATTTGGTTCTCCAAGAAGATGGCCAAAAAATGAAAGGCAAAAAGATCAGCATTCAAAAAGTAGAAAGGCTCCCAAAAACAGGAACGCAGGGAAAAATATCTAGTAAAGTTGAAGGAAATTAGGAAAGAAATCAGGATAGCAAAAGGTCAAGAGGAAGAATGGATTGCCAAAGAGGTAAACCAAAGTGACAAAACATTTTTCAAATATATCAGAGAAAGGAAGAAAGCCAGCAATGGTAATATAACATTGAAAAGAAACAAGAAGCAATGTGTGGAGAAAGATGAAGAAATAGCAGAAATATTAAATAAATACTTCAGTTCAGTGTTCATTAAAGAAAACCTGGAGGAGGATTATTGCTGGTTGGCAAGAGTATGGATGGGATTGGGGGAGATACAAACCCATTTACTCACAAGAGTGTTAGGGTGGAACTAGCAAAACTGAAAGTGGACAAGGCCATAGGCCAGATAAGATATATCCCAAGATAGTAAGGGAGCTCAGACATGTGATGGCGGGTCCAATGAAGGACCTGCTCAATAGATCCTTGAAGGTGGGAGAGTGCACAAAACTGGAGAATGGCGGTTGTGGTCCCAATTCATAAAGGTGGTAGCAGAGAGGAGGCTGGAAACTACAGCCAATTAGCCTTAACTTGGTGTGAGAAAATTAATGGAGTCTCTGCTGAAGGAAAGAATAGTGAACTATCTATAATCTGATGGATTGCTGGACTTCAGGCAACATGGTTTTACCAGAGGAAGGTCGTGTCAAATGATTTGATTGGATAACTAGAGAATCGGATCAAGAAGAGCACTTTATGTGGCTTACTTGGATTTTAGTAAAGCTTTTAATTTGGTCCTGCACGGAGGCTCATAATATAAGTAGGTTGGGAGTGGGAGCCATGGTGGCAGAATGGATTATAAATTGGTTGACTGACAGTAGACAGCATGTCAGAGAGAATGGTGATAAGTGGAGTGCCTCAAGGATCAGTTCTGTGCAATATCTTCATGAGTGTTATTGCAGAGGGGTTAGAAGGAAACATTTATCTTTCTGCAGATGACAAATTTGCAGCAGAGTGGACACATTTGAAGGGGTAGAGAATTGAAAGCAATTTAAGAAAGCTCAAAAAGTGGTCAAAGATTAGGCAGGTAGGATTTAATGCTAAGAAGGACAAATACATATAGTTGGAATGCAGTAATCCAGAAGAACTGTACATGATGGGGAGAAAAAGACCGATGTGCATGGACTGAGACACCTTGGAATGATAATGGCTTAGAACATAAGAACATAAGAGATTGCCATGCTAGGTCAGACCAAGGGTCTATCAATCCCAGCATCCTGTTTCCAACAGAGGCCAAACCAGGCCACAAGAACCTGGCTTAAGATCTGAAGGTAGTAGAGCAATGTGACTAAGGCCAGAAAGATGCTGGTCTGCAAGGAAAAAGAAGGTAATAATACCCCTATACAATGCTTTGATGAGGTCTTATAAGAAGTATTGTCTTAGTTCTGGAGACAATCTCATAAAGGACAGAGACAGGATAGAAGCGGTCCAGAGAAAAGCAACCAAAATGGTGTAGGGTCTGCACTGGAAGACCTATGAGAAGAGACTAAAACCTAAATATATATACCCTGGAGGAGAGTAGGGCTGGAAGAAATATGAAACAGACTTTTAAATAAAACCTTTGCTGATGGAAAGAAACTTGCATGATATGAAATTCCAAGGGGATTACCTCAGGACCAATGTGAGGAAACATTTCTTCATGGAAAGGGTGGAGGATGCATGGAATGACCTCCTGGAAGATGTAGTGAAGACAAGAATGGTAATGGATTTCAAAAGAGTATGAGATAAACACTATGGATTCCGAGGCTAAAGGATGGAGATGAAGATCTGGGGTAATCTATGCTAACATTATTTGCATCATTTCTGCATGGGGGTAACCTGCATTCAGTGGTAGTTACTACCCTTAACAGAAGGCAAGAGGGATACTTTCATGGAGTGAGAATTACTACTCTAAACAACTTGCTGGGCAGACAGGATGGACTTGGGTCTTTGACTGCTGTCTTTTACTATGTTATTATAATATATAAGTCAAACGTCAGGTTGCAGAGTCTTCAAGCTATAGCCCTGACAGACAGACACACATGCACTTTTATTTTTTTATATGTAGATACAGATATAAGGTTTTTTTTTTTTTTAATTCTCAGGGTGGGGAAAAAGCATACAGAAGTTCTCCAAAATTCACTTGTGTCACTGGATGTATGCTTTCCAATGCTGTGACTGGAATAACTCAAGGATCTCAGATGCTGGCTGGGCATATGTTTCCATATACTTTCTGGCTTCACATCTTAAAGTTTATCTTGTGTCAAGCTATTAAACATTGTTTTTAATCCCACTCATGCTATTTGCTGCAGAGTCAGCTTTGATGTTGTTTGTTGAATAAAAATGGCAATGAAATGATGGACTCGGAGGGCTCTTCTCTTATATGGTGCCATGTTCAGCATGAAAGGATTTAAGGGTACAAATGTTTTCAGAATAGCAAAGAGTTGGAACTCGCTGAATGTACACACATTAACACTTATGCAGTATATGTACTTGCTAATACCTGGCATCAGCATTAGGCTGTTCACAGTATATACGCAGGGAGGACAATTTTCAAAAGCTATTTAGCTGGGCAAAGGACGCTATGTGGCTAAAATAATGTATATTGTACTTTTACCTGCATAGAGAGGATAGATTGGGACAGGAAAATAATGCATATATTGCATTTCTGCACATGTTATTTTCTATGTAAGTACTTGCGGAAAAAGCAGGTGCAAGTGCCTGAGAGTATGCTTGCCCCAGGGCAATTTTCAAAGAGAAAATATGCAATTATCACCTTTCAGAATTGATGCAAAGCCCACAGCTAAAACTACCTGCGGACTTTCTATCTGTAAACGCAGTTTTGAAAATTGCCTCCCTTAAGACTTATAAGAAGCATTTATGTGGGTGGGGGAATGGGGGGAGACAAGCACATCTGCCAGGCTGCATTTGGGATCATGTGGTCTCCATATTGATCTCACATTAAGCTGTCACTCGGTAGTCTCACATTACCCCAAGGTTGGGGGTATAAGCCAGGGAATACTGGTGCGGGCCATCTTGCCAATCATGTTTCATTGGACATCTCCTGGGAAGTATCACCACACATGACCTCACATGCTGATATGTTTCGTTACTTATCATCCTGTCAGTTCAATGTAGTGATGTGGCTGGCGGAATTTCAGCAGGGCTGAGAAGTATGAAAGAATGCTCTATAATCAGTTCACATCTGTTTACATTCTCTCTCTCCCTCTCTCTTTGTATAAGTAGGCTCTGGCTATCACCTATCAAGACCCTTGGCTGTTAGCTCAGTTTTGTCCTGTACACTCTGGAATTGCTTAAAAGCCTCCCAGCTGTAGCAGTATGCTTTGTTTTAAAAGGCGAGATTTTAACTGTGTTCGTGGCCCCACTGGACCATTAAGATGACTTTTAATTGGGATCTGGCAAGCAGGTAGCATGGTAATATTTACTGTGGCAGCCTGCAGCCTTAGAAAATGGGTGCATTTGCACTGCATCAAAAATATGTATAAATGAGCAGAGGCCAAGGTCAGCAGCATGCACACACCTCGTCACTCCTTGGAGGAAACATTGGTCAGCAGACTGCAGAGTCAGGGTGGAGGAGAAAACAAAAATACTATTGCCTTGCCACTGCTGCTAAATTTAACAAGAGAGAAAATGTTACCATTCTGCCACATGTAAACATCCTTTGCTGTCTGCCACAGCTACAAAATGAAATGATCCAGACATATTTCAATTTACTTCCACCCTCCAACCACAAGGAGACTGTCTGTAACCTTACTCCAGAAATCTGGCTTCTTGTGGGGAGCAGAGGCTAATATTTAGTAGGTTATCTGAGCTGCATCTAATCAGCATAGGTGAAAATCATTAATTTCTGGAGTGACTTTAGTTTGCTTGGCTTGCCATGGGTTGTTTTTTTTTTTTTGTAAACAATTTAAATATAAAATGAAATGACATCCCAAATTCTGCACGTAAGGTGGTTCTACTAATTTTTGGAATCTGGGAGGCTGGAGGCAAAAATCACAGCAATTACAATGTAAAGCCCATCATCTGGTTTTAGAGATCTCCTTTCTGCAGTGGCACCGTGAGGTGAGGACTGGTTGGGTAGGTAGGCTGTTCACCTATTCCTGGATTATCCTATGGAAAGCTGTTGAGTAATCAGAAAAATGTTTCACTTGATGGATGTTTGGGTCCACTTTCAACCCAACCAGCTGTCAGAGTCTACTCTTTACTTGTTCAACCTTTACATATACAGGCGTGATTTCATCCTTCCTTTTCATCTCCTTATTTTCTTATACTGGGCCCTATTTATAGGAAGGAAAACTTTCAAACAGCTTCAGGCGCACCCACATCTGCATGTATATGGATGCGTGAAAATCTACTCCTGCATTTTATAAATTGTGCATATATGATATATGAAGGTTATAAAATATGCAAAAATGCAGCCTGCAATATGCATGCATGTAAAAAAAAAAAAAAAAGTGTGATTACATATTACACTTATCCAGATAATTTCTGATTTATCTGGCTAGGTCAGATAGCCAAATAAGTCTAAAAAGCACTACTTATCTGGCTATCTGACTTAGGCCTGGATTTATCAAAATGCAATAAGTATTGCATGCGACAGTAAAAGGGGTGTGTTTTATGCTTATATACACTTTATCGCAATTTGTGCTAATTACCTATGCAAAGAGCTAAGTTAGCACAAATTGCAATAATATTTTCAAACTTTGTGATAAGTGCCATACCTGTTGTATTTCCTGCATTTGACCACTGGGGGACCATTGTTCATGGTTGAGAGAGAGAAAGAGAGAGAGAGAGAGAGACTAGCCATAATGTCCTCTCCCTAGATAGGTATTTGTATCCCTATGGGTGGCCCACCTAGTAACTCGAGGTGAGGTTTAGGTATTAGTGTAGGGGGTTATGGGCCACTTTGACATTCAACATGAGACGTACGAACAGAACAGTGGTCTCTTGTGAAGATTTGATGACCTTTGGAGTGAGGAAACTCACTTCAAGATGATATTTGTGCAAGGTTCTCTCAACCTAGCTTGATGGACTCTCTACCTGGGTAATATCAAGCTGGGTGGAGAGAACACTGCCCAAATCTCATCTTAACGCATGCAAAAACGCCTTAGCGCATTTTGATAAATGACCCCCTTAGCCACATAAACAGCATTTTAAGACATCCGGATAAAGACTCCGCAATATTCTGTTATTCAACGACTAAGAAAATATGTTGATTGTTCACAAAACCCTACTGTTCCCAACTACTGTGTTAACTCCATTTGATTATAAGATAATTGCGTATGTTGGATGATAATTGCAGATTTGTAAACCGTTATGATGGCTCTACCAAATAACGGTATATAAAACCCTACAAATAAATAAAATAAATAAATAAGTAGTGACTGTGCTGCTATTTAGCAGCATAATTTGGAACTTTGTTATCTAGAACCTGGTGTAATATTTGCTGTGTTACCTTTTCATAGGTAATATTGTTTCTGTACGAGTTCTGTGAATTAGTGCTGCTGTGGAATGGCATATTTGCTACATATGTGCTGAATTTATTTTGCAGGATTTATTTTTTATTAATTCACAATGTGCCTGGTAGTGGAGGGAGTTTGTGTTGCTGTTACTGAGATGATACCAGAATCTGAATATTTTTTTCTATGGTGAGATGCATGGGGAAATGTTCTAGTTCTGCTCTGGACCCATTGTTATGTGTGGGAATGGGGGTGGGGAGGGCACGTGTCTGTGAAGGCAAAGCATATGTTTACAGAACTTGAGGTGTAGGGTTTATATTAGGTTTGTCATGCACATACTATGCCAAGATCTCACTCTCTCAAAATTTACTGTTAGTGTTTTTCTTAATACTTGCATTATGCCAAAGAGTTTCCTTCTGAAGCTCTTATGGGGTAGGACATACAGGTAACATATCAAGGTGCGTGGAAGTCCTTTTTAATCAAGCGAGCAGTGCTCACAGAATTGGGACTGTTTCTGTATCTTTATATCACATTTTCCTGGTCTCGGATTGCTTTCTTAGGACCTGATGATGATCTCTCTCTCCATATGCAATACAGAATAGTTGCTTGGCTAGTAGCAGTGCTGTTCCTGTTGTTTTCTCCTTTACTACTATGTCTGACTTTCTAGCAGCACATGTTTATTGGTTGATCTGGAAATGTCCCATTTCAAAACTACTTCTTCATTCTCTGCAATTATGTCAAGGTTTCTCTGATACTGCAATGTTATTGCTTATATACATTTTCCAGTAGGGATATGCACTTTTTTTTTGTTTTGATTATAGTGTGCAATAATATTTTTTAATGCACACTATGGGGCAGATTTTAAAAGCCCTGCACGCGAAAATCCAGCATAGGCCGCCGGTGTGCACAAAGCCCCAGGATGCACGTAAGTCCCAGGGCTTTGCTTGGGTGGCGCGGCATTTGGGAGTGTTCCAGGAGTGGGGCCGTGGGCATGGTGCCGGCCCGGGGGCGTTCCAGAGGCGTGGCTGAGACCTCTGAACCAGCTCCCAGGCCGGGGAATGGCGTGCTGGCAGTCTGCCGGCGTGCGCAAATTATGCCTGCCTCGGGCAGGCGTAACTTTCGTAACAAAGGTGTGGGGGGGGGGGATTTAGTTTCGGAGCGGCCTCGGATGGAACGGAGGCAGGCTGCTCGGCTCGGTGCACGCAGGTTGCACAATTGTGCACCCCCTGCCTGTGCCGACCCTGGATTTTATAACATGCGAGCGGCAGAGCGCACATGTTATAAAATCGGGTGTAGATTTGTTCGCGCCGGGTTGCGCGAACAAATCTACGCCCACGCATAACTTTTAAAATCTACCCCTAAGGGGCAGATCTTAAAACATACGCCCGCGCATGTTATAAAATCCAGAGGCGGCGCGCGCAAGGGGGGTGCACAATTGTGCAACCTGCACGTGCCAAGCCGAGCAGCCTGCCTCCGTTCCTTTCGAGGCCGCTCCAAAATTGGAGCGGCCTCGGAGGGAACTTTTTTTCTGGCCCTCCCCTACCTAACCCACCCCCCACCTTTGTTACAAAAGTTACGCCTGCCCGAGGCTGGATTTACATGTGCAGGGCTTTTAAAATTTACCCCTAATTATGTTTAGTGTGCAGTAAATTGAAATATTGCGACAAAAGAAATAAAACAACAAAAAAAAAAAAACCAAACAAAATTTTGCTTTCTCTGCACATCCTAGTTTTAGTGGATTAACCATGCTACTTTCTTTGCAAAGTTGACACACATGGATAATAAAATGGCTCCTCCACATTCACAAGTAAGGAGCTAACAATTATTACTGACTGTTATACTTTGTGTTTTTTTAGTTACTCTGTCCTACTGCGCACAGTGTGCTTTTTGTAATACATTTTGTGATTAGCATTGTGTGTTAATAATAAATGATACTCTATATGATATATATACTGAATGCATGTAAAAAAGAATAACTAAGTGTAAACATAAAATAAGATAGCAGCAGTAGGAATTAGGAGGCACAGATGTTGGCCTCTATAACCACAAAGGTGTTCCGCTGCCCCTGATGAATGCCCATCCCTGCATTGTGTAGTTTTCCTTTGATTATTGGTGCAAACCCCACAGGTAAGAGTATCCGCAGAGATTGCACCAGTGCACCCAGTTTTAAATTATTTACTCCTTTATGTCCTTGAGCCTCAGTCCCTGCCACTACAACTGGATAACAACCGTGTTCCTCCTCCCACCCCTTCAGACGTTCTCATGCAGTCCGTGAGCCACAAATGAGGTGCTGAGCCATCCACACCAGAGGTGGCTGCATGCTGAATTGCACCAAATGTTGGGATTATGTTAGGATGGGGAAATATTAATGCATATAGTACAAACAATATCGTTAGTGGCACTTACGCTGAATGTCGATGGTGACAGATGTTTCCTTCCCACTGGGAATGGCCTTGTTGGTGGCCCGGCAGACAATGCTCTGTCCATTTTCGATGTTCGAGGAGGAGATGAAGAGTGTGCTTACTATGCTTTCCCTTTTCCCATCCCGAAGGAGAGTCTGTAGGGTAGACAGAGGACAAGAGAAGACAGTTGCATATTACCAGGGGAGCCATGCATCACTCTTTACGTTCTGATCATACCTTTCAGCTCTTCCTCACTGTGGGTGGTTACCCCCTCCAGGAGACACGTTCATCATCTTTTGTCATTCACCTCCACTGATAACTGTGCCATCCTCCTCTTAAGTATCTCCTGTTTCCTTATTAGTCAAGAACCTATCTAAGCAAAACTCCTATGTGTAAGCTGGGATCACTGTTAACCATCTCTTTCCTGACAAAGTTTTTAGAAACTGGAAACTAAGAACTTCTTATGTTACTTGTGAATGGGGTCACTATTTTCCATGCATTATCATATAATAGGAATGTGTAATTGTTTAAAATGAATACACAATCTGTGATGAATGACTCTAATTAGTTTCATTTGTGGGCCCACAAATAAGAATGGGCACTTCCCATGAATGAAGCATATGTCATTCATTTTATTCCTTTACATTTGCCACAGAATACCATTGGCTGCATTCAAGTATATTATAAAGAATAGACCCTGTCTGAGGCTGTCGTGTGGGAGTTTCCATAGCAACCAGCCTTTGTGCCTATGACTCATGGGGGAGCTCAGAGTGTAACTGGGATCTGTTGGCAAGGAAACTAGACTGACAATGTAAGGGAACATATCAGAGGGAAGCATTTTTCTAAATCAGGGAATCACTGCTGTCTATTCTTCTTATAGGATGTACAGATTGTTTGAAAGTGCATTTACATCTTTCTCTCGAGGAAGACACATTGCTAGCTGTTGTCTGGGCTGTGTTGTCCATATTCCACACTGTTTAATCGACAGTGTGCTCTTGTTCAACATAAAAAACATTGCATTCCAATCCTTTTGGCTGCTGTATGGGTTTATCTGCACAGGTTTTTAATTTCTATTTTCTGTAACATCCCACTGTCACCACCACTGAAAAGGAAGTTTTGTGTGTCAAGATTTTTCTCCCCTGTAGGGGAAAGGCTTAAGGCTGCAGCTTCTGTCTGAAGTATAGCGATTGATTTTAGTTTGGACCTGTTGCAGTGAACTAGCAGGAGTGCCAGGCAGGGCCAGACAGTACTATAATAGCTGTGCCATAGTGCCTAAGATAGAGGCTTTTTCTGCACTCTCTGTCCATCTGGGTCTGTGCATTAGAGTCCATGCATCTACAAAGAAAGCAGGCAGTCACTGTCACAGGTACAGCCAGTCTCTTTGTAGATTAATTTTGTTACTGAGTATTAATGCATGCATGGCTGAACTCACACACATATAGCATTATTTAACATTCTCTGCTTTGTGCATTTGTGTTGCTCCATACACTAGACTGAAGAGGAATATATAGTATATGAAAATAGTACTGTAGTGCATTCCCTATGTGTGTTGTTCAACCTTACACACAGAGTGATCACTCGGTTTAGTAGTCAGTGTCACACACATTTACCTGATTGAAAATAGTAAAGATTAAAACATCTTTTGTCCAATGCATCATTTATATTTAATTATCTTTATTGAAAAAGCTAAATTAAACAAAAGGCATGAAGTGATTGACTCTTAACATCTCATACCAAGTCAGATCATAGTTATAACACTTTACAATATAAATTCACAAGAGTCAACAACCAAAAAAAAAAAAAAAAAAGAAAATAGTACAAAACATAACCCCAACCTTCCCTTTACAGACTGATGCAATATAATTGCGTAAAAAACGTGTGTCCAAACTGGGAGCACATTTTTTGAACGTGTGCATATCCACCTCTTCTGGGCGCTTGATGCAAGAGGCAAATGAGCCACTGTGCTAAAAGGGACATGCAATGCATAATTTGAGCATCCCTAGCACTCTGCATCGGGTGCCCAGGATAAATGGCTGTATGCCCACAACAGAATGGCCAGAGCTTCCTCCCCACCCCCAGGAGGGCTTTTCTCGATTGGTCCTTTTCACTGTCACTGTCAGTGAAAAGGATCAATTCCCATTCAGGACAGCCTTCTGAAAGGGGATTGGTCCTTTCACTGATATGTGACAGTGAATGGACCAATCAGCAGTAAGAGAAGGAGTGAATAAACTAATATTAAGTGCATGACACTTAATATTAATTTATTCACTCTTTCACTTACTGCAGGCAGAGGTTCTTGGCCTGGCGGGGGTCATTTATTTATTTATTTATTTAAGGTTTTTTTATACCGGCATTCATGAACTCGTTCACATCATGTCGGTTTACAGAAAACAGGGGTGCGAAGAATACAACCAAAAAACATAATAAAACGTGATGAAAAGAAGCAGTTACAATTAACAAGGGCTAATGAACTGGGATTGTAAGAGTAAAGAGAGATAGAGGGGGTTAATTATATACAAATGTACAATATAAATATGGAGTCCAATATATACAGCTTCTGAGCAGAGAAATTATTTGGAGTCTGGCAAGGGCTGGACCACTTGGCCAATTGGGCCAGACCTTGGGGATGCTGTTTTCTGTGGTTCCTCCTACTTATTATCGCGACGATAATATTAGGATGATTCACAGCAGGACTTTTTTTTTTTTTTTTTTTTTTCGGTGAGCCCTTTAACTCCAGCTCTTAAGCAGGTGTTAAATTTTCTGTGTTAAAATGAGTGCCTTGGCCACACAGCTATTTTTGACATTGGGGAGTAATAGCTATTAGCCTCATTTACGTGGAATTTGATTGTAATGAATACTATTAGCAATGCACTCTATCGGATGCGTGTTTTATATATGCTAATCCCCGTATTGCATCGGGGGTTATTTTAGCACGTCCAAAACACGTGTCTTAATAGAGTGTTACCCGCTGCGTGCTAGCCTGAGTGCATTATTTTGCATCGGGCTGTTACTGTGGGGCTTTGCAATTATATGTATTCAATTTATATCGGTAAGCAGTATTTAACAAGTTTTATATATTATGATATGGTACATAACTGCAGGTAAAAATGAAAGAGAAGCATGTGGGAGTCCATGAACATTTTAGAGGTTGAAAAAGGGTCTACACGCCAAAAAAGGTTAGGAACTCCTGCTATACAACAGAGTGAAGGGTGGTCAGTGCTATGAACAGACATGGACAAGGGTTTGGTACCGGGAGGTAAAGGATCAGTGCCCTGAATGTGTTTAGTACTTAGAATTTTAGAGGCACTGATTCTAACAAATCTAGACTACTGTAATGCATTATATTTAGGATTACCACTATCTACAATACACCCTCTACAACTCGTCCAGAATGCAATAGCAAGAATGCTTTTTAATCTGCCACGAAAAGAACACATAACACCCATCTTACAACATCTGCACTGGCTCCCTATAACCCATCACATCACATACAAAATTCTGTCCATTATTCATAACCTCCTCTACAACCCTAATTCAGTATGGCTCTGCTCTCTGCTGCGAATATATAAACCGTCAAGACAACTCCGTTCTATGGACAAATGTTTGTTAGAAATTCCATCAGTTAGAATTGTCAGCTTAGTATTAATATGGAAAAGGGCCTTCTCTGTAGCAGGTCCGACATTGTGGAACACTTTTCCCGAACAAATCCGATTGATACCAAATCACAAAGAGTTTTAAAAAATGTTGAAAACTTACCTGTTTAACAATGGCTATAGAACATAATAATTTCAGTTATATATCACTATGAATATAATACTACCAGAGTATAAATCTTAATGTATGTATTTTATTTTAATTGTGTTAATCTTGCTTTTTATTTAAATTATGTTTGTATTCTTGTAAACCGCCTAGACGGACATATAAATGCCTTGTTGTGCGGTTTATAAAAACTTTTGAATAAATAAAATAAATAGAGGCAAAATGATTTTTGCACAGGAAAGAGATGGAATTCTATGCAGTTGGATTCACTATGAACTGATGGAAGACCCTCAAGTTGGAACTGGCCCAAATGGCCAAGAAATATAACGTTCCTAAAATTACAGCTAGATTTGATAATAGGAAACAAAAGCAAATGACTACATGTAATGTAAGCTCTGCATTAAATAATTACAAACTAGTTTCTTTGTATTTACAGTACAGTGGATACTGCACAGTCCAACTTCTGCCTAAGTTTAGAATGCAGGTTTATTTTCACAACCAGTAACATTTGGCACTGCTTTATGGCACTGGCCTGACTTAACCTTCTTTTCCAAAATATTAATGCATATCCTAACCAGTTCAGACTGCATTTCTCAAAGATCTTAAGAGCACATTATAAATAAAACTATTAGGATGCATTTTACTAACACTATAAATAGCTTCAGTTCAATGCTACTAAAGTAACTGGGTCTAAGTAGGATGCCTGTCGACTCAGTGGGTTTAATCAGTTGCAAGAAAAGGCTTGTACTTTTTTCTGTATTTTTGGCTCTTCAGTTTATAGACGTATGTAGTGTATTTTTTGTTCCTATTTATTCTATAATCTCCAATACATCTTGGGAGCAGCAGGTTACAACACCGCCTCCATCTTTTCTTTCTCTGCACTGGGAATGTATTGGTGTAATGGTCTGGTTTAAATGACGTCCATTCATGTGGAGTTCTTGTTATAGTTTTGTGTGTGTGTTTGTGTGGAAGGGAGGGTGGTTCTGCGCCCTCTCCTCCACACTTCATCTTCTGTGCTGATTGATTGAGGGCACCATGCTGAGTAGCACATCCTGCCTGATTGTGCACGGAGGAGAATCCAGTGGGGACATAGCACCTGCAGCTCATTTCTCTTGATTGAATTGCAAGCCCTGATTCTCAGTTGTTCTTTGGGGACCATGCAGAGGCATAGGGCTCAGCTAGTATAACATGCAAAAGTGCTGCGTCGGCATGAAATTGGCAAAAGTACCCCCCCGCAAGGTTGGATACACTCTGTGACCCTTGCTGGGCTAGTTTGGACTTGCCTGGCTTTGCTCTTCTTAAATGTTTTCAGATGATAACAAACCAGCTTGGATTTTATTGCAGGTAAGATTAGAGATTCATTCTGTGCAGATCAGATTTAAGAACATAAGAAACGCATGCAGAGTCAGATCAAGGATCCATTGAGCCCAGTATCCTGTCTTTGACAGTGGCCTAGCTGGATCTCTAGGAAGTACCTAGTAGATCCCAAAGAGCAGATCATTTTCTTGTCCACTACCAGGAGTAAGCAATGGCTTTCCCCATGTCTACCTAGGTAATAATTCTTCCAGAAATTTGTCTTTTAAATTCAGCTATGCTAGATGTCTTGACCACATCTTCTGACAAAACATTTCACAGCTTAATTGTGCTTTGAGTGAAAAAAAATACTTTCTCCAATTTGCTTTAAATATGCTAGCAGTTAATTTAATGGAGTGTCTCTTAGTCTCAGTAAATTTGAAAGGTTAACATAGTCACATAGTAAATGATAGCAAATAAAGACTAAAATGGGCTATTTTGGTCAGAAGGATTTTCTTTATTTTATAAAGTAATAACTGCCACTCCGTGCAGGTCACCCCAAGCCTATTCTTAAGGGTAGTAACTGCTTAACAACCATCTCTTATTTATCTGTTCCACTCATGCTTTTATAAACCTGTCATATCCCCTCTCAGTCATCTCTTCTCTAAGCTGAAGAACCCAATCTGTTTAGTCTCTCTTCATTCCATCCACTTTGATTATAGTTATAGTTATGTTTATTTATATGCCGTCACTTATTCTTCAACATACATACACAATAAAATTAATAAAACACTGCTAGAGAACAAAAAGATAAAATGCCAAACAATAAAATCTGTTGCAAAAACCATGCCTTATATATGGCAAAACGACACTGTTACGTATTATTATTATTATTTTAACATTTTTATATACCGGCATCCGTTTACACATCGTACCGGTTTACATGTAACAAAAAAGGACAAGCCAAAAAGAGGCATATCTTTTACATGGAACAGAGAACAGTTAATAATATAAGTTAATAAAATAACAGGCGAACATTAAAAGAAACTTTGGTTAAGGTATTAAACAAGGAAGATCATAAATAAACAAGGAACAATTAACATGAGATCTAAGAGCAAGGGCATTTGAGCGGGGAGGATGGTAATAAATATTTGACAGTACACATTGGCTAGGCGAGAGTGTTTACACAGCGAGGATTTATTTGTAAATCGGAGCAGTAGGAAAGGGGTGCACAGGGACAGAGGTTGACTTGACAGGCATTCAAAAACTGGGGTAGGATAGAAGAGTAATGAGTGCACCACTGAGGCCGGACAGGGAGGGGCACTTCATTGGGAGCTGGAGGGGAGCAGTTGAAAGACTAATGAGAGCTTTGTGGCATTGAGGTCTTTAGTTGAAGGCCTGTAGAAATAGCCATGTTTTTAATTTTTTTTTAAACTTTGGTGTGAAGGTTTCAGTGCGTAAATCATGTGGCATAGAGTTCCAGAGGGAAGAGCCAGCGAGGGTAAGGGCTCTTTTAGAAGTAGAGGAAAATCTGATGAGTTTCAGGGAGGGTGAGTGTAAAGTTCCTTGGAGGATAGTTCGAATTGGTCTAGCTGAGACATGAGGTCGGAGAGGGGGATTGAGCCAGTGTGTATTATCATTTATAATAGCTTTGTGGATGAGGGAGAGGACTTTGTAATGTATTCATGAGGTGATAGGGAACCAATGTAGGTCTTTCAGAGTAGGTGTAATGTGGTCTCTCTTTTTGGTATTCATGAGGATACGGGCTGCAGCATTCTGCAGAAGTTGAAGGGGTTTGATGATCGTGTTGGGGAGACCAAGGAATAAAGCATTGCAGTAGTCCAATTTAGAGAATATAAGAGCCTGGAGTACAGTACAGAAATCAGAACTATGTAATAGGGGTCTGAGTTTTTTTTACAGTGTGCAGTTTAAAGTAGCAATCTTTGAGTATAGAGTTTATGAGTGGTTTAAATGAGAGATGACTGTCAATAATGGTTCCGAGGTTACGAGTATGAAGTGAGGAGATAATGGGGGGGGGGGGGGGGAGAAATGGGGGGCGGGGATGACGATGAGCTCGGTTTTTGGGAGTTTAGAGCGAGGTGCATGTCAGTAAGGAGTTAGTTAATGGAGGACAGACAGGAATTCCAGGTTTGGAGGGCTTTCTGGAGAGATTGAGTAACAGGGATGAGGATTTGAACATCATCCGTGTGGATGAAGTGGTCAAATCCCAGACTGGTGAGGAGGTTAGCTAGGGGGAGCATATATATGTTGAACAGTGTAGAAGAAAGTGATGAGCCTTGAGGAACACCACAGTCTAGTTTGATAGGGTCGGATTCATGATTGCCAAGGGATACTGAATAGTGTCTATTTTGCAGGTATGATTGCAGCCATGCGAGAGCGGTTCCAGTAATCCCGATATTGATAAGGAGGTTGGTTAGAATGTTATGATTGACAGTGTCAAAGGCTGCAAAAATGTCTAACATAGCAAGGAGATAAGATTTGCCACTGTCAGTTCCTTTGAGAAGGGTGTCAGTAAGTGAAAGGAGCAGGGTTTCCGTGCTTAAGTGTTTTCGAAAACTGTTATGGTGATCAAGATAATCCGTGAGGCGCGCGTTTACTAGTCTTTCTAGTACTTTGGAAATAAAGGGCAGATTTGAGATAGGTCTGAAGTTGGAAAAGACGGAGGAGTCAAGGTTGGGTTTTTTAAGGATAGGTTTAACAATTGCTTGTTTCAGAGTATTGGGAACGATGTCTTGTTCAAGGGAACAACTGATGATGTCAGAGAGGGGTTTGGCTATTGTTTTTGGGATGGCAAGGAGCAGTTTGGGAGGTATAGTTTCGGCGGGGTGTCATGAGGGCTTCATTTTTTTTAGGATGTTTTCTATTTCAAGTGAAGAAGAAGCCTCTAAAGATGCAAGGGAGGAGGGCGGGTTAGGGGGGAGGAAATTAGAATTTTTGGAGTTGGTGCCGAAATTAGCTATGAGGGAGGTAATCTTAGTTTGAAAGAAGCGAGCAAGGTCATTGCATTGGGATTTGTTATTGGGATTTAGTGAGAGTCTCTCATTCTCACCAATCACTCCCCAACCAGTTGCTTTCACTCTCACCAGTCACCTCACATCAGTCTCTCACAGTCACTCCCACACAAATCTCTCTCTCTCTCTCACCAGTGAACCCCATCCAATTTCTCTCACCTCATCAGCTGCCCTGCCACACTAGACCCTCTCAGCAGTCACACCCACCCAGTTGGCTTTCTCACTAGTCACCCCCCCCATCCAGTTCCCCCAATAAGTCTCTTTCATTCTCACCACTCACCCCCACACCTATCCCTCTCTCTCACCAGTTACCCCATTCAGTCTCCCTACTCTCACCAGTCACCCCACCACATCAGTCTCTCTCTCCTGTCACACTAGTCCCTCTTTCACTCACTATTCACCTGCACTGCAGTCTCTCTCTTACCAGTCACACCCTAATCAATCTCTCATCTGTCGTCCCACACACCAGTCACCCCACACTAGACCCTCTCACTCAGTCTCTCTCACCAATCACCCCCACAGCAGTCCCTCTCTCTCACCAGTCACTCCCAACCTGTCTCTCTCACTATCCCCATCACTTTTCAGACCACTCACTCTCTCAATTGTCACCTTTACAGCAGTCCCTCTCTCTCACCATTCACCCCAATTCCAATCTCTCTCACACCCTCCAAATCACCCCTCACACCAATCTCTCACTCTCATCAGTCTCCCCCACATGTCCCTCTCACAAGTCACCACCACCCTCACATCAGACTCTCACTCTGTCTTCCCCATACCAGTTCCTCTTTCTTATCAGTCATCCTCAACTCCAGTCTCAATCTTTCACAACTCAACCATTTTCTCACACTTACCAGTCACCCATTACAGTAACCTCTCCCACTCATCGCCCCCCTCCCACCTCTCTCTCACCAGTTAGCCCACACCAATCCCTCTCTCTCAAGTCACCTCCACTCCAATCTTTTTCACTCACTAGTCACCCCGCCACACCAGTCCCTCTTTCTCTCACTAGTCACCCTGCTTCATCAGTCCTCCTCTCTCACCAGTCACCCCCATGCAATCCCCTTCTCTCAGTTACGCTACTTAGTATCTCTCACTGTCAGCAGCACCCTTAGCACATCTCTCACCAGTCACCCCCACTCCAATCTCTCTCTGTCATCAGTCACCCCCCCCCCCCATTCCAGGCTCTCAATCTTTCACCAGTTACTCCCCAACCAATCTCTCTCACTTTCACCTGTCACCCCTCACACCTCACTCTCTTTCTTAGCAGTCACATTACCACCAGACTCTCACTCCTACTAGTCACTCCCCATTACAGTTTCTCTCTCTCACTTGTCACCCCCAACCAGTGTCTCTCATTATCTCTCTATCAGCAGTCACCCCTCACACCAGTCTCTCACTGTCTCACCAGTCAGCTCCCAGACTAATCATGTTATCTCACCAGTCACCCCAACCAGTCTCTCTCACTCTCACTGGTCATGCCTTCACCTCTCCCTGACACATCCTTTTCTATTACCAGTCACCCCCACCCAGTCTCTTACTAGTCACTCCTCCATACCAATCCCTCTTGTTCACCAGTCATCTCAATCAATCACTCTCACCAGTCATACCTCACACCAGTTTCTCACTCTCATCAGCCACTGCCCACACTCACACCAGTCCTTCTCTCTCACCAGTCACCCCCCACACATGCTCCAGGCTCTCAATTTTTAACCAGTCATCTCCCAACCAGTCTCTCTCATTCTCCCCAGTCACCCCTCACACCAACTCTCTCTCTCACCAGTCACCCCAATCACTCTCTCTCTCACTCTCACCAGTCACCCCTTACACCAACCTCTTTCCCTCATCAGTCTCTCACCAGCCACTCCTCATATCAGCCTTTCATTCTCACCAGTCACCTCTACCACCATCACTCTCACTTTCACCAGTCACCTCATACGAATCCCTCTCTTACCAGTCACCCCAATCAGTCAATCTCACTTTCATAAGGCGCCCCTCACAAACGTCTCTTAATTTCTCACCAGCCACATTCCCCCACACCAGTCCTTCTCTCTATCCAGTCACCACCCCCACACTCCATGTTCTCAATTTTTCACTAGTCACCCCAACCAGTCTCTCTCATGCTCACCAATCACCCCTCACACCAACCCCTCTCACTCATCACTCCACACACAGTCTCTCTCACAATCACTTTTACCACCAGTCTCTCACCAGTCTCCCCCTCACCAGTCAATCCCCACTCCAGTCTCCCTTTCTCACCTTTCACTCCTCAAATCTCTCACTCTCATCAGTCACCCATCACACCAGTCTCTCACAGCCACCCCCATACCAGTCCTTCTTTCTCACCATTCACCCCCTACTCCAGTATCTCTATTTCTCTTTCACCAGTTACCTGCCAACCAATGTCTGTCTGTCTCTCTCTCTCTCACACCACTCTTTCACTAGTCATCCCCCACACACCAGTTCCTCTTTCTCACCAGTCAGCCCCCACTTTACTCTCTCTCTCTTACCAGGCCACCCAATGGAGGACAAAATACACATCTTAGTTAGCAAAGATATTATGATATTCTCTCCAATAATCAATCAATGATAACAAATTATACACCAGTGTATAATACACCAGTGTACTGTCTGCCCAGTACCACAGGCGCACAACTGCTACACTATCTGGTATATATAGAAGGAGTGCTGTACTTAAATTTATAATTAAGAAATGTGAACTGGCACCATGCAGTGTATGTGTGGCTATGTACACCCACCACAGAATATTAATATAAACTGGAGTTCTCACTGAGGCCAATGGGTACAGGCCAGAGGCCAGACCACAAGACAAAGGACATAAACTTAGAATATTAAAATCTCACACTAAGGGCACAGCAAGCAGTGAGACTTTGTCATATTAACAACAAAGCACTGCAGCAGTTAATGTAAAACCACACTGCTACTATGCTGCATACTACAGATCCTATGCACTAATGCAGTGGCTCCCAACCTGGGGTCCATGGACTCTTAAGGGACTGCAAGACCAACAAGGAATCCACTAGAAGGGAGGCAACCAAAGTGCAACAACTGAGAAACAGAGCAGGCTGAACTCACCTCTAAGGAGCTCCGCTCTAAGGAGCTTCCTAATCCAAATGCCTGATTCCATACAGGGGAGAGGAAGATCACAGATTCAGGAAACCCAAACTGGTGTGGAGAGAAAGCGAGGTAGAGTGCAGTTGATTGACTCCATGAGAAGTCTGAAGTTACACTGAAAAGAGGCGGGGAAGTGCGCTGCCACTAATACTTTCACTAGCTGCTGCTCCACATGACCAGAGGCAGCAGCAAACAGGCTAATGATCCTGAGGAGCATTTCTGGCCACTGCTAAATGTGCTCTTGCTGTCCTGATGGTGAGTGGAAAAAGCTGCACAGTGGGAGTAGTATGACCATGGTAGCTTGGAGGGCAAGAGGAAAGGGGTCACATGGAGGAAAGGGCAAGAGGGTAAGTGTAGGAATGAAAGCACTCTGAAAGGGCCTTTAGAGGGAGGAGGACAGGAGGGAGTGCTTTAACTGCTTGGCACCTTATGGAGTCCCTTAAAAGTGCTGCAGCAGCCTAATGTTTTACTGAGATGTTTGCATTTATATGAGTGCCTTGAAAATGCTGCTACAACCTATTGTGCTGACATGTTTGTATTCTTATCTAATTAGTCTTCTATTGATTTTACTAAGGTGTGCAATTTGCCTAATCACTGTGCCTAGTTTTTACTGCTGTGTTTGTATGTTTTGCTGAGCCTTCTGCTTTTGGTCCATTGCCTGCTGTCTGATGCAACTTGTTCTTGCCTTGTCATGTTTTGTTAAATTGTTGCTGTTTTTATGTACTGCTTGTTTTTATTATGATATTGTAAACTGCCCAGCACGGAGTTCTGATATGGGTGGTAGATAAGAACCTGCAAATAAATAAAGAAATTCTTAGTCCTGCTAATTTATTTCAAGATTAGTCCTAGTCTATATTTTACCTACTTTAGTGCTGTCATCAGGGCTTAATTTGTAGATAAAAGGAAGTGGAACTGTGGAGCGGGGGCAGGGAGAGGGTCTGGGTCAGGTGTGATGTGCGACAGCATTGGAGCCAGGACCCAGTTGTGAACTCTCTCTGCCACACGCACACACTCTTGCAAACACATATGTGAACACACACTCTTCCTTCTTCTTACTCCAGTGCTCCTCCATCCCTGGCCCCATCAGTGCTCAACTCCTGGCTGTTCTTCCCCCCCTCCAGAACTGATTTACACCATCAGCTCTGCTGCACTTCCTCAGGTCCTGGAAAAAAACGATGGCAGAACACCATTCTAGATTGTTCTTTCAAAAATTAAGCCAGTGAACTAGCACAAGTTTGAAACTTGAGAGCAGTAGCGTAGCAGCCAAGGTTGAAGTCTTGATGATTGGCACTGCTGCTGCTGCTGCTCACAAGTTTCAGACTTGTGCTAATTCAACCCCTTTTTGTCTCTGTTCTTTAGGCTGCAGTGTCTGCTGCGAGATCACCTCCTGAACTCCTGCTCTCTGCACAACAGGAGGGGAAGGGCCAAATTAGGGAGCAGGGTGGCTGTTCTGTGCTGGGTCTGCTCCAGGCTCACCTCCCGCTTCCCTGCAGACTGCCTGGAGGGGAGGGGCTTTAAGCCTCTGCTGTTCTGCCTCTTATTTCTGAAAAGAAGTGGTGGAACTCAATTCCAGGCTGCTCCCCCACAAATTAAGCCCTGCCTGTCGCTGATGGTTGTCAAATTTAGTTCTTACTGAAGTCTACTTCAGACTGGGCAGATTGTTCTTTACCTTTCAAATATGTTGTACCCCACTTTGAGTGCATTTCTTTTTTTTTTTAGGTTGGTAATACATCTAAATAAATAATTAAATGAACATTTGGGAGGGGGGCCAAGTGAAGAGTGAAGAAGGATCAGGGAAGGAGCCACAAGGGGAAGAGGTCGGGATCAAGACAGTCAGGAAGGGGCCAGAAGGGATGCAGCCCGGAAGAAGGGCTGCATCCCTTGAGGGGGAGAAACAGGAAATGACACCCAGAAGGCGAGGAGAAAAGGGAAGGCATTAAGGAAGGTGCCATGTGTGCGGGGCAATCAGGGCAGCAGGGAAGGCACTTGTGGAGGGGAGAGGGCAAGAGGGTGAGGACCTAGGAAGGGGTCACAGAAGAGAGGCAGGAGAGACAGAACCAGAGAAGGGGCTGCAGGGAGGAAAATTCATGTTATTAGTGCATTAATCAGTTTTCCGTATGGTATTTACTTGCATGCAAAAATCAGAGACACACGAGGGGGTCCAAACATTTTTGTTGGTTGAAAAGGGATGAACACTCCCTAACAGGTTGGGAACCCCTGCACTAACGCACTACCTTGTAGGCCTACTCTCTCCCAAGCAGACACTAACTAAATGAAATCAATCACCAATCCATAATACAATGATGATTAATTTGAAACCTTGAAAAAGTATTTACTAACTCTCTCAAAAGAACGAAGCGCTGTGCTGTCTCCTCAGTTCACCCAAAGCAGCAGACAATCAGAGGCCCCTTAATATATCGGCACTGAAGAGTCAAATTAGCGAAAAAAAAATACAACTACAGGAGTGGCAGAATCAAAATACACTTTTACCAATTACCACGTACTCTTAAAAACGCAGGGGTAGATTTTAAAAAGGAGCGCGTGAGCGTACATGTGCGCTCGCTACCCGGCGCGCACACATGTTTGCCCGATTTTATAGCAGGTGCACGCATGTTACAAAATCCAGGGTCGGCGCATGCAAGGGGGTGCACAATTGTGCACCATGTGCGCGCCAAGCCCGCCTCGAGCCGCGCAGCCTTCCCCCGTTCTCTCCGAGGCCGTTCTGAAATCAGAGCAGCCTCGGAGGGAACTTCTTTACCCCCCCCCCCCCCACTTTCCCTTCCCCTATCTCCCCCGCCCTTTCCCCCCTATCTTTTTGTTTTACTTTTTTTTGTTTTAAAACTTACTTCAGCCCTGGGGCTGAAGTAAGTTGCACGTGCCAGACGACTGCCGGCGTGCGTTCCCTGGCACACCGGCAAATATGGCCACTGAGCCGGGAGCCTGACCCCGCCCTGCCCCACCTCTTTAGTAAAGCCCCGGGACTTAAACGCGTCCCGGGGCTTTACGTGCGTCGCCGGGCCTTTTTAAAATCCGGTCCTTAGGGGGTAACATTATTTATTTATTTTATTTATTTAAGGCTTTTATATACCGACTTTCTTGATACAGATCAAATCAACTCGGTTTACATCGAACGAAGCAGAAACAATAACCAACCATATAACAAGACAATTTGAAGGAGCATAAAAGTTACATTCTAACAAGGTTGCCTTAACTGGGAGAAAGAAAAAAAAGAGGGGGAGAACGAAGATAAATTACTATATACAATGTACTATATACATTAAAAGGACCGCACATCCGTACATGCGCGCGCAAACATGTATGCACTGGAATTTTATGTTGTGTGCGCAATTGCACTCACACAATTTAAAATATGTCTATCGCATATGTATGCTCCTAATTTTAAGCGGTTCATCGAGCAAGCCTACTTCTTGTATCTTCCGTCGGATTTTGCCAGTTTCAATGTGCATATGCAGGCGGATTTGAAAACATGCTCACGCGAGGCGACATTCTCAGTTTTTCAAATTAGTCTACCAGTTTTCCCAGTCCCTATCAAAATCTTCCAGACTCTTCTGGGTCTTCATCCCGGCACGTTCCTAGGTGTCCTGGATCCCTCAACCTGTTGTATAAGCCCTAAAACACGAGACCTATAGACTTGCTCCTCAGCAGCAGCAGCAGTAAATTTACACAATTAACAAGCTGCTGACACACGCCATAGTCAGCCTTTTTAAAATATGTCTAGGATGCGCCCTGAACACTCATTCCCCGCCCCTTTTCTGCTCTCTTATTTTTTTTACGCGCATTCGTTTATATACGTGCATAATTTGTGGCTTTTTAAAATTCGTGTTACTCGTGCCGGTCCCACAAACGTGCATATGAGGGCATTTTTGCGCGATTAACCTTTTGATAATTCATTCATTTGTTAGTGCGCACTAACACACAACTTATAAAACAAAAAACTAACCCAAAATTTCAGTGTTTTTTTTTTCTTTCATCTCACAGTTCCAATGAAATGAAATGAAACAGACAATGTCATTGACATTGTCTCTCTTGTTTTAAGTGCGTGCACATCCCGATTATTTTATACTGTATAAATTCTCCTTAGGCCTTAAAGCAGAAGCTATCCCCTACTTGATGAATCCTGATACAGATCTGCAGTCAGTTTTCCCAACCCTGCACCACCTAAAGGTGATAGGGTGGGTCACACTATGACGTAATTAAATCCATGTATTTGACCATCAGCTGTAAGGTTAAAAAAACAACAGGCAGACAGACAGCTTCAGGCAGGCACAAGGACTGAGAGAGGGCTGTAGCCTCAGCCCCATCAATATCTACATCAATGATTTTCCCATAATACTAGAGAACTCCTTAGTCCCAGGGTTTAAATCAAATGACTCAGAAATCAAATGCCTGCTATATGCAGGTAATCTGGTCAGTTTATCCCACACCCTAGAAGATCTAGAAAATAATTAAATCGTCAAATTATGAGATTTAAAAGTAAACCTGGAAAAGACAAAATTTATGATTTTCCAGAAAAGACCCAAATCCTCCAACACAAATTCAAATTCTTCTTAATTTTCTTCTTAACATAACAGACCCAATGCATAACCTTTATCGGATAGGCAATGGAACTACTAAGGCTATGACACAGAACGTTTTAAGCTATAAATTACATGGTCAGATCACAGATATACCCTGCTATAATCGTTTGAAGTTTTTTGCTTGTAGTAAGTTATTTGGATGTTCCTCAGTTTCACTGTTAAATGTATTAGGTTGTTGTACTTATAAACCGGAGTGAAGGCTGCTAGCTATACCTCGGTATATAAAAACTTTTAAATAAATAAAATAAAATAAATAAATAAACAAGAATTTGAGAATCCCCTAGATGGACTCTCCACCTGGGTAACATCAAGCTAGGTTGAGAGAAATTGCACAAATCTCATCTTTGAGTAGGTTTCCTCACTCCGAGGGTCATCAAATCTTCACAAGAGTGCACTGTTCTGTTCATATGTCTCACTCTGCATGTAAAAGTCACCCCTAACCCCTATACTACTACCTAAACTTCACCTCGAGTTACTAGGTGGGCCTCCTATATTAGCATAAATAGCTGTTTACTGTGGTGCCACCCCCAGAGGCTCTCCCTCTCTCTCCCCTCCCCTCCCACATCTCAGGCCCTTCCCCAGCTAAAATTCGCAAATTGCGTTATGGGCATATCGCTTGACATCGCACAGCTTAACGCTATTGAAAAAGGTGTAGTTGTTTTTGGCCTTTTAAAAACTTTTTCGATATTCCCCATATTCCCCTCTCGTTTTGCTTGTTCAATTCTAATTCTATTCTTGTACAATTTTTGTTAAATTATGTTCATATTGTTTGCTGTCTTGTACAATTTTGTTAAAGTATGTTCATATTGTTTGATGTAATTTCCAACTGCTGTTTCGCTGTAAACCGAAGCGATATGTACTTGTACATGATCTTCGGTACAAAAAAGTCTTTAAATAAATAAAATAAAAATCATGCGTTATGGCTTCGCACTTTGCAAAATCAGCCCACTTTTACAAAATTCCCATCCCCAACTCCTCCCCAATCCCTCCCCCTTTAAAAATTTGCATCGCAGCATGCGTTATAGTGCTTTTCGCATGCGTTAAGGCAATTTTCACATGCGAAAATGCCATAACGCGAGTTGATAAATGACCCTGAAAGTTAGGTAATTCTGTGTGCCTGTTAAAAAGAAAAGTAGGTAATTCTGAATGTATGTGTTGTTACAAAAAAAGAAAGATAGTTAATTCAAAGTATGTGCCTGATAAAAAGAAAAGAAAAATAATTCTGTGTGACTGAAAAAAGAAAAGGAAAGTAGGTTATTCTATATGTATGTGCCTGATAAAAAGAAAATAAAGGTAGGTAACTTGCTTTGAAAAGATGTGAGTGAAATGTAATTGATTTGTTTAAGTGTCAAAGTTAAAACAGCAACACCAGGAGAGGGTCATTCTGGCAAACTAATTGAAGTGCTTATTAATAGTAATTTGCCTCTGAAGCTCAAGATATATAGCATGGGTAGAGCTTGGTAACCTTCAATCCTGAGACAGTGCTGGATTGAGACATGGCTCCGGGGATAAGCTAGTAATTCGGCGTTCCCCTAGAAATTTGGTGCTACCCTAGGAATTTGGCACCCCTCCCCCCCCCCCAAAAAAGCGTTACTTCTTGCTTTCAATTCAAAATAAGAGAGTTATATCACTGAGTGTAAAATTACGTTTTTCATTACATTTTATATGCTTTTCATCATTCTAAGAAGGAAAGTTTTTTAGTCACTCACATTCACAAAAGATAGCAACTACTTACATGGTCTTGTTCCAAGCATATTACAATATAGTAACTTCTCATATCAAAAACAGCAGTAACTGCCAGCACTCAAACAGTTACAACCCTTCTTAGGAAAAGACAACCCTGAAAATATTGCTCCAGGCTCTAAAACACCAATGCACCTCCTATTAGGAAAAGAGAACAAGAACATAAGAACATAAGAAAATGCCATACTGGGTAGGACCAAGGGTCCATCAAGCCCAGCATCCTGCCTCCAACAGTGGCCAATCTAGGCCATAAGAACCTGGCAAGTACCCAAAAACTAAGTCCACTCCATGTAACCATTGCTAATGGCAGTGGCCACTCTCCAAGTGAACTTAACAGCAGGTAATGGACTTCTCCTCCAAGAACCTATCCAAACCCCCTTTAAACACAGCCATACCAACTGCACTAACCACATTCTCCGGCAACAAATTCCAGAGTTCAATTGTGCGTTGAGTAAAAAAGAACTCTCTCCGACTAGCCCTAAATGTGCCCCATGCTAACTTCATGGAGTGCCCCCTAGTCCTTCCACTATCCGAAAGAGCAAACAACCGATTCACATCTACCCGCTCTAGACCCCTCATGACCTCAAACACCTCTACCATATCCCCCCCCCCAGTCGTCTCCTCTCCAAGCCGAAAAGTCCTAACCTCTCCAGCCTTTCCTCACAGGGGAGTTGTTCCATTCCCCCCATCATTCTGGTAGCCCCTCCCTGCACCCTCCCCATCGCAACCACATCTCCCCTGAGACGCGGCGACCAGAACCGCACACAGCACTCAAGGTGCGGTCCTACCATGGAGCGACACAGAGGCATCACGACACCCTCCGCTCCATTCATCATTCCCCCTCCAATAATCCCCAACATTCTGTTTGCCCCCTTGACTGCCGCAGCACACTGCACCGACGACCCCAATGTGTTATCCACCATGACACCTAGATCTCCCTCCTGCGCCGTAGCACCCAATATGGAACCCAACATTGTGTAATTATAGCATGGGTTATTTTTCCCTATATGCATCACCCTGCACCCATCCACATCAAATTCCATCTGCCACTTGGATGCCCAATTCTCCAGTCCCACAAGGTCCTCCCGCAATCCATCACAATCTGCTCGTGATCTAACCACTCTGAACAACTTTGTATCATCTGCAAACCCGACCATCTCACCCGTTGTATCTCCCTCCAGATCATTTATAAACATATTGAACATAAGGGTCCCAATACAGATCCCTGAGGCACTCCACTGTCCACTCCCCTCCACCGAGAAAACCGCCCATCCAATCCCACTCTCTGCTTCCTGTCCTTTAGCCAGCCTGCAATCCACGAAAGGACATCGCCACCCACCCCACGACCCCTTACCTTTCCCAGAAGCCTCTCATGAGGAACCCCGTCAAACGCCCCCTGAAAATCCAAGTATACTACATCTACCGGCTCACCCCCATCCACATGTCTATCAACTCCCCCCAAAAAGTGAAGCAAGCCAGGCTACTACAGAGCCTTAGACAGAAATTGTGCGCTACCAGAATCCCTCACACGTGTGCAATACAGCAGAAGAGACCATAAAGCAGCAGCAACAGAAACATGCAGACAAAAAACTGAACTGGAAAACGCCTCAAGCTATTCTCTGTGTGTTACACAAATAGGATGGCAGTTGGGAGGGAAATTGCTGAGCCAAAAAATACAATAAAAAATAAACAACATTTGGAAATGCTCGGAAGTCTGTTCAATATATTTTCACATCCTAAACAACAGAAAGGCAAACCCACGACAATGCTGTACAGCAAAAATAGAAATAAAAGTGAGGTATATCTAGCAACAGCACCTAAATAAACACTATTCTAATGAAGATTCTTCAATCTTTTTACATTTTCCTTTAAAAATAAATATTGTTCCTGTTCTTATGTATCCAATTGTATAGTTTTAGCCATTTCTTTTTTGTTCAATTTTATTTTGGTTTTCTCCCACTCTCCATTGACCCCATCATCTCAATATAGCCTGTCTTTCCCCCTCTCTAAGATGCTTCTTCTCCCTTTTACTTACTTCCACTCCACAGTCTGTTCCTCTCTCCGATAAGTCTCTCCTTCTCTCTATAAAGCCTCTGTTTCCACCTATATTCTTTCATCCCTCTCCCTCTCCCACTCATCCCTTTCTGCATTTATCTCTCCTCCCATATCTCCCCCACTCCTCTTTCTTATCCCTCACTCGGTCTTCCCTGGTCATTACCAGGCTTTCCTCCTTCCCTTCCTTTCTCCCTCCCGTGCTGCAGCTCTGACTATCCTTTATAAAACAAATTATAAAATCAAGAAATAGAAAACATAATAAAGCCATGCTAATAAAAAGAATAAATATTTCAAGACAGCTGATAAATAGAACATCCAATAATTAAAATCTCATAACATTTTTTAAATATTTCCCCAAACAACAATAAAATATTTCATAACAGCAGACACATCAAATAAATCCCAATAATTAAAACTAATAAGGATTTTAAAAATCCCCCTGCTCTCCATACCTAGGAATTTATGATTTCCAGTCGCCCTGAGATTATCGTGGATTAGTAATGGGGATGAGGGATGCAAAAACTCTCTCTTTTGTCTCTCATAAATACATACCCTCTAATGTACACGCTCCCCTCTCTCTCACCCTCATGCTCCTCCTCTCATATACCCACATGTATGCTCCCTCTCACCCCTCCCCCTCACACTCGCTATCTCACACACACACACATGCTTCTTCCCTCATATAGGCTCCCTCTCACACACAAACAGGCTCCTTCTCTCTCTCTCTCTCACACACACACATATGCACACACACAGAGGCTCCCTCCCCCTCTCTTTCTCTCACAAACACACACTCCTTTTCTCAGACAGGCTTTCTCTCTCTCTCAAACTGGATCCCTCTCTTTCACACACACACACACACACACACACACACACACACACACACACACACACTCTATATATCCATCAGGAAGGCTCCCTCTCTCTCACACACACACGCAAGATCCCTCTAACAAACACATGCTCCTCCCCTCAGGCAGGATCCCTCTTTCGCACACACACACACGTTTCTTCCCTCATATAGGCTCCCTCTCACACACAAGCACATGCATACACAAACGGGCTCCTTCTCTCTCTCTCACACACACACATATGCACACACACACACAGGCTCCCTCCCCCCCCCTCTCTCTCTCTCTCACAAACACACTCCTTTTCTCAGACAGGCTTTCTCTCTCTCTCAAACTGGATCCCTCTCTTTCACACACACATACACACACACACACACACACACACACTCTATATATCCATCAGGAAGGCTCCCTTTCTCTCACACACACATGCAAGATCCCTCTAACAAACACATACTCCTCCCCTCAGGCAGGATCCCTCTTTCACACACACACACACATGATCCTTATGTCACACAGACTCCCCCTCTCTCTCTAACATACACATTCTTTCCCTCTGGCTCCGTCTTTCTCAAATATACACGCTCCTTCCCTCAGACATATTAGTGAGAATCCCATTGGCAACTTGAATATTTGAATAATAAGATTTTTTTTGCCATGTTTATTTGTTTTCTGCATTTAGATAAGTATGCCATAAACACTGTTTTATGAGCTGGTAGCCTGCTCTTATGCCAAATGACATTTGTGGCATTTTAATATCTTTTTCAGATTTTATAAAAGAGACGTGAACCAGGCAGCATTATGCTTTTGATGGGCGAATACATATTTTTCCATTACTGTTGTAATAGTTTCATTCCATTCAGTAAGAGCATCAATATTGTCAGCTGGTGCATCAGGCAACAGTGGTAACAAAGTTTAAATAGATTGATCAGGATGCTATGTTTGCCCGCTGCGAGGCAGACCTGCAGCTGGCTGTGCTCACCTGAGATGTTGCGAGCCTCACCCCTAATGCCAGCACCAGCCAGAATCCCTGCTGATCTCTCTTCACGGCATTGCTGCCGCCCAGCATTTCCTCTGCTACTGAGTTGTGCAGCTCCTTAAGCGTGCATGGATTCTTTAGGGTGCCATGGCGGAAAAGCCCAGCTCCAGCATTCCCCTAACAATGTCATGCGGCTGGGTATTTAAACATAGCTGCAACTCACCTTTACGCTGCCTTGGTCCTCTGTCCTCATCTGGTCTGTCTTGGCCTGATTCCTTGACCCTGGACCATTTTCTTGTCTGCCCCTTGCCTTTGACAATTGCCTTGGAACTGGGCTACCCTCTCGCCCGCCGCCCGCCCCTGACCATTGCCTCGAACCCAGACTACTACTTTTTTTTGGCTGCCTGCCCTGACTCTTGGCCTGTGCCCAGTGATGATTCTCTGTCTGCTGCCTGCCATGACCTCAGCCCTGCCCCAGACCCTCTCTTCGCCTTTGCCCTGTGGGACTATCTCCTAAGCCCTGCCGGCCCTGGAACCCAAGGGCTCAACCTTTGGGGAACAGGGCCGGTAAAGGTACAGCCTCAGCTTCGTTCCAGTCAGGGCACATCCACCGGCTGTCAGCGTGAGTCTAATAGGTGAACCCATTAGGCCGCGCCAATTACGCTACAGCACAGGAGTCCACTTCCCTTACACAGAGTCTTTCTTCTTAGGAATTTTTCCTTACTCGTGATTTGTTAGGATTTATTTGCTCTGATTACACGTTACTGTTACTAGATAGTGATCAGGCCATGGGATTTTTATGGTCGCTTCTGTGGCATTTGAATCAATAAAACTGGCGTTGACATAAAGCAGATTTCATACATGACCATGTTTGTGAGTGGCTGAGTTTACCAGTTCTTCCCAAACCCAGTCCAGCCGTGACATTTATTAGGGTAAAAGCTGTAGATGAGAGATGTTTTTCATCAACATGTAAATTGAAGTCACTTGCAACAATGGTATTTTAAAAATCTACTGGTAATGTTATGAACGTTTCCAATAATGGAGAGAAGTCTGCATTTAATAATCCCGGGGACAATATGCCAAACATAAATTGGCTAGTGATGTTGAAGCAAGTAGTATTTCATATGGACTATTAACCTTGATATTTTCCTGGGATTAATTGATGACTTAATAATGGCCAGTAGGCCTCCACCAGGGCGATTTGGCCTGGTTTGGGATATTGGTGTCAACTCGTTAGGGCTGAGCTTATTAAGCATAACAGAATCATTTTCTATAAGCCAGAATTCAGAGATATGTAAACAATCCGGTTGTGTTGATTGGATTAGGTACAAAATGATAGGAGTTTTCTTTTCACTGATTGGGCATTAAGAACTAGTAGAGAGAGTATTGAGGCCATTAAGATAAGTGATCTCGGATTCGGCTGTATGTAGTGTAAGAAGCTTGAAGTACGACGTACAGTCCTACAACATTTGTGAGTGAAGTTTCCATATTTTCCATTACTTAAAATTACTGGGATATGCATGATGCGCAGACAAAAATAAGTAATCTAGGTAACAACGAAAAGTAAAAAATAGGATAAACAGAGAGGCACATGAAGGGGCAGACCCCTTTGTTGCATTCCTTCAATGCACGATGCACCAGCATGCAGCACCTCTAGTTACACACTATCCCTCTTAGCCCAGCACCTGGATGACATCAGCAAGGGGCGGGGTGACAAATCCCCCTGGTCTAAGGGGTGCTGCAGCAGGTGGAGATGAGGCCAGCCTCCCACGCTGGTCAGAAGGAGCTGGTAGATGCAGGCAGTGTACAGAAGCCTCTGGCGACGCGCTGTCCCTCTTAGCCCAGCGCCCGAATGATGTCAGCACGTATGAATTTTGCAAACCCATGCAAAGCAACTGATGCTACCTAATCCTATGCTATTAAAATAATACAGATGACCTTGGAAAAAATCAGCCCCTCTATTTTATTGCATTCAAGGGAGTAGGTGTTATTTTCCCATGGCAGCATCGAGAAGCTGGTACAGGTCCCCAAATGGTCATATGGGAAAATGTATAGAGCCAAGCAGCCTGAAACGTATAAACCTCACAAATTACCCCAGGGATCTTTTGGAGACCCCTGCCCAACCCCCACTACTTTCTAAGGTGGCTCTGGCCCCCCCAAAAAGGAAAAATGTTCCCACTTTGCCTTCAACCCCCCCCCTTCCAAAGACCTCCCCCAAGCAGCTCCCATCTCTTTTCCCTCCCTCTGATCCAAATATATCCTTGAGGTCTAATGGCTCCCCATGCACCAGCCATAATCAAAAGACCCTGCTGGTCTAGGAGGGAGCACCATGACCCCCACCCCCATTCCTTGAACCTCCTCATATTTCAAAATGGAAGCACTGGTGGTCAATGAGCACAAGGTCAGGTAAACACCATTTTGAAAAATGGTGTTGATTGGGCTGAGAGCAAGGGGCATCCAGGGCCCCCACTGAACACCAATAACGCATTTTGTTATGGTAGGATTAAGAAGGGTGGGGGCCTGGTTACCCCCTAGACCACCAGGGCCTTTATTCAGGTTAGGGGGAGGGATGGAGGATTACTAGACCCCAGGGATATGAATGTGTTTGGACTTGGGGGAAGGGGGACTGAGGTGGATTGATATGGGTAGGTGGTCTTTAAAGGGGTGGCATGTGCCTTGGGCAGGAGGTTGTGTGGCATACATAGGGGAGTGGTTTGGGAAGGGGCAAAGCATTGTCATGGGTTTACAAAGTTGTTTTTACTTACTTGTGGGGGTTTCTACAGTTGGCGGTCACCATTGACCCCTGGGGTTTGTTTTTTTTTACCTTTTTTTGTGGGGGCTGATGAGGAGGGGGGAGGGTTGGCCCTTTAACTAACATCCCAGGAGTATCAGGAGGTGCAATGGTTTATCTACTCCTCCTTGAAATGTGATAAAACAATGGGACTGGCTTTTTTCTAAGGCAGCATGTTATTTTGTTTTGATTGAATTGCCTATGCATAAGCTGCTTTGCATACATTAGGGAATTTTATGCATGCAAAGCAGCTTATTTCCAAAGGGAGAGCAATACATTGAAAATATCATACAACAGTTGTGTGATGTGAGGATATCAGTGTTTCATGGACATCACACACTGTTTATTGCTCAATATTGCCGCTTAGTAAATCTCCCTCTAAGTCTGTACCAGAGGCAGTGGAGAATGAAGTGACTTACCCAAGGTCATAAGGAGCTGCAATGGGATCTGAATCCTGGTTTCCCTGCTTTGCAGCCTGCTGCTCTAACCACCAGACTACATAGATTTGATGGCTCAGCCAGTCCCTAAGAAATGGAGCTGTATGGCCACCTCACAGGGAAATTAACCTCATTTAGTTACTAAGCATTTTCCTCCTAGACCCAGATGGGAGAAAAGCCTTAGTAAATCAGGCCCTTTATTTTGATGGGGTAAGATTCAATCATTAGGCTAACGGAAGCCCAGATTTTAGACACTACACAATGGTATTTTAATACATTTTCTTTAGGAAAATGAAAGCTCCTTCTGTCCTTTCACTATTCATGTTTTAATCAAATAGGTTTTTTGAAAAGATGATTTTATTGCCCTCTTCAGTGTCACCAGAATTTATTCAGACTTTCTTTTTTGGTAATTATCTTTTTATTGATGTGCATTAGATTACTGCCTCCTTTCATGAGACAATTTCCCTTTAACAACTATATAAATAATAGTGTATAGTGTGTGACATTTAACATGAAATTAAAATTCTTTGCCCAGATTAATAAACTTAGCTTGCTGCAATCATGGTAAATGGACATGACATAGATAAGTAACATGTTGAAGCCTTTGAGGGGTGTACACAGAAAAGTGAATGAAATGAATGCATTTACTTTAGAAACTTACTTGAATGCATATTTATACAGAGTAGGAAAAATGAGGAGAGAGAGAGAAATGAAGACAGGCAGCTTCCAGCTGTTTTCAGTTACAAAACTGATCTTTTCTTGCAGTGCCAGGCATATAAAAGGTAAAAGCAACCTTCCATGGAGGTTGCCTCGCCACTCAGCTTTTCCTGTGATCTTCTCTCACTCTTGTCCCACCAGTGCTGTATAAAAGAAATGGCACTGACTGACCTGAGGCTGAAGGAGAGCTATGGGTCAACCAGCACCATTTTGCTGTTTGGAACCAGCAGAGCAGAAGAATGGGGGATCAATCACTCTTGCTTCTTTGAACGCCATGGTTAGCAAGAAAGCTGAGCGGAGGCAACCTTCGAGGGAAGGGAAAATATGAAACGGTATGAAAGGGACAGGGTTTGGAGGCCTGGATCAGGACTCCATCGCAGGTTACATTATTTAATATTCAAGGGCTGAGTGAGTGGGAGAGGAGCAGGAGGATGTAGCACCAGGGGCCGCAGGAGGTGGAGGGACTTTTTATTACAGGGGCTTCTGACTTCTTATTACAGGAGCTTCTGACTCCATTACGTGTTGCTGTGGCCAAAAATGTGTGATTTTTTTTTCCAGCCTCAGCAACGCAAGCTACCACAGTTTAGTAAATCCTGCAAGTATTTTCTCATGTTAAAACAAAATACACTTTTTTGCCACACCTTAGTGTGGCAGGCTCCTGTACTGAGGATCTCTGTCCCCCTGAGCTTACTATGTGTTAGAACCTTAGGAGTGAATTTTCAAAAGATACTGCATAAATAAAATAGCACTTTTGTGCGCAAAATAGTATATGTGCGAATATATGCTATTTTAAAAACTGCAACATATGCGTATAAGTCAGGCACTGCAAATGAATATTTGCATGTAAATAAGGGATAGAACAAGGGTGTTCTGAGGATGGGCCAACATTTATGCATGTACCATAAGTTGCTATTTTACAACCTGCCAAAGTGATGCATTTAAGTCTTTTACTTGTGTATATTTACTCCTGCTTAAAATCTCGTGAAGTCATGGGCGTCTGCCAATTTCTGCCCACAAGTAGCTATTATTGCTGCTGAACTGCACAAACACACTTTACCTGCACTTTGCTTGCTGCTATAACTTCCCTGCTAAAGCAAAGAGTGGGAGCCAGATAGCTCTGCCCACCTGATGCCGCTGGCACTGATGTTGCTTCAGGAAGTGCCTCAGGCCGCCAGCGAAGGGCCAAGGCAAAGGGCTGCGACCCTTTGCTGCTTCCCAAGCCGGGGCCGCAAGTGGGGACTTTTGCTTGGCTTAATTTTGCTTGGTTTAAGGGGGTCATTGACTGGGATTGGGGGTGGGTCATAGCATTCCAACTGTTTGGGGAAGGGGATGTTATAATCCTTTTTGTAAACGCTGGGGGGGGGGGGGGGACGGACTACTAGTTTATCCCGCTCTCAGGTTTTGCTGACTCTGCCCTGTCAGCTTTTTCAGTCTTCCCAAATTATTGCTAGGAAAGCGAATAATCAGGTAGCGTCACTTCATTAGCTCTTATAAATATTCATTCGTTAAAATCTAAATTAGAGGCTATTTTTCATACACTAGTTGATTCAAACTTAGATACGCTAGAGTTGGCCTTCTGAGGCTGATATTGGTGCCCTGTAGGTTATACCTTTGTTCATAAACCCAGATGTGGGAAGCAGGGTGGCGGGGGCGGGGGTGTGTGTGTGTTGTTGTATTTTATAAATCCAGTATTTCTCTAGGCTTAACTTCCCTTGAATCCGGAGGGGGAAGTGAGAGGATAGTGCTGAAATTTGATGACTGCTTATTAGGTTTAGTGTATTGCCCACCATGTCTCTCGGAGAATGATCTGACTTTATTAGCTATTTGGGTTGGGGGTTTTTTTTTTTTTTTACCACTTTTGTTAGACGGATCCAAAAAGTTATTGGTCTTGGGGGATTTTAACATACATAAAGATAGCAAAACCAAAAATGTGTTTCAGCACCATCAAAAGCACTGTGGGCATCTGTTCAGGTCTCTCCGGTGATATCAGAACCTACTCATCAAGCAGGGCACATTTTGGATCAGATTTTTATATCACATAATCTCGGGGAACAAAATGTTATACTGGACCTTTCTACTGATCCAGTTTCTTGGTCCGACCGCTCACTGGTTACGTTTAATTTCTGTCCTAAGCTGCTAACAAATTGCAAGCATGGTGAGAAGGGGCAATTTGTTAAGCAGAGAAGAAGCTTGATGGATCAGTCAGAATTGAAACAAAAGGGTAATCTTTGTCCTGATTCCCCAACCGCCTTAGCAGAGTCATTAATGCAGACCCTTCAGTCTGCGACTGATATAATTGCTCCTGTTAAGCTTGTAACTCGGACATGGACCCAGCGGAAGGGTTCCTCAGTTTTCTGGAGAAGGCCTAAAAAGCAATTTCCTGCAGATTCAGACCTCATCAGGAGCAGCAGTAAATACAGACGGCTAACAGGCCGCCGTGTGCTGTGGCCTCTGATTTTAAAGTATGGTTTTATGCACATAACTGTTGGCCCCTACCCCAGAATGCCCATGCCCTGAACCCCCTTTTATACTGCCTTTTTTTATTCTCCCACACCCGCATATACGTTTATAAATTAGCAGCTTTTAAAATCCACGCTGCGCAAGGCCCAGATACTCCAGTATGCGAGCATTAAAATTCACCCCTTAGTTTTTCTGCTATGGCCTTATCCTCCCCTAGTCATCTAATGGCCCAACTGAATCCCCCACAATTTCTTGTTTTTTATGTATTTGAAATGGTTTTTATTAGCTTTTGCTTCTTTGTCAAGTCTCCTCAAATCTTCTCTTGACTTCCTTTATTAACGTTTTACATCTCATTTGGCGGTGTTTATGTTCCTTCCTATTTTCCTCATTAGGTCCTGCTTTCCATTTTTTTTTTTTTTTAAAGATGCCGTTTTGGCTTTTATAGCCTCTCTCACAGCACTATTTAGCTATGCTGGCAGACTTTAGATCTCCATTTCTTTCTCTCCTCTGGTCTACTGATGTTCATCCTCTCCCTTCCTCATCACCTACAAACCTCCATGTCCATCTGACTTTTCACTGCCCTCTGAAATCCGATCCCCTATCTGGCAACCACAAGAAGATGGAGGCTTTTGCTGTGTTGTTAACTGACGGCAGTGAGCAAGGGACTGAAAGTCAGCCCACAGTCACACGTTGATGGGCCTTGCTCCCTGCTCCTGAGTATCTGCTTTTGGCTGCATTTACTCTTTAGAGGCAGCACACAGTTGTGGAGAACCAAGCCTGTGCTTCACAAGGCTTATTTTTATCTTTTTGAGGGGGTGAGCCTATCAGTTTCCTCCGGTTAGAACCAGCAAGGATCTTTTTTTTTTCTTCTCTATTTTATCTTCCCTTCAATCTCACCTACCCCAGTCATGAGAATGACAGTCCTTGACTAGGGGCTGTGCACCAGAGCACCTTCGGGAATCTTGCCATCATGGTCCCTAAATTTGGCTTCTGGGGTCTCCGTGGCACAATGTCGGGAACTTCTTTCCTTGAGAGACTGCGAATGCTGCCTCAGCCGCCTCGCCAGATCCGAGGTCCCAGCAAGCAGGGGACTTGAGCAAGAAACTGAACTTGCCACTGAGCCGGCCTCGCGAGGCTTATTCTATTCTAGTTTGCACTGTACATATTTTTACAATTAAGATATAAATGGCAGTCTATAATAAGAGAAACTTTCTGACTGGAAGTCCACTCTTGTTCCTTGTGTTTGACTAATGAGAGAGATTTGCATACATTACAGTACGCCATGCATTAAGTCTCTGGTTCCCCAGGTTCCTAAAGAGTGCAGAGGAAGCAAAGAGAAGTCACACTGCAGGGGCATGGAACAAGCCATGCTTTACTGTGACAGTCCCACAATGCATACGTGGGCTCCTAATTAAAACCCACCTCCATGGACTTACAAGAATGACTCTTTTATCCCTTGTGATTGTATTTTTTTTTCAGAATGCAGTTTTCATCATTTGTTGATTAATAATGTTTTCATATGTCATTTTAAGTGGCCTTCTGGTACAAAAAAAATGGACTGCACAGGCATGCCAGAGCTCTGCAGGATGTCTCCGGGGCTTGACATCATCAAACAGTGGGGTAGGCATTGTCCAGTAAAGTTGTTCCCAACATGATCATCATAAAACTTAATACCTTTTCACTCTAAAATAAATGTGTAAAAAAAAAAAAAAGTGAATTTCAACCAGTAAACTGAGCCCATAAGATGTGTAAGTCATACAGCAACCAGGAAAGTCTAAACTGACTTATTACAGGAAATCTGCTAGAATATGAAAAGCTATAATATGTATATACTATCTGTTTATCTATATGTGTACAGACAAACTTAGCTATATCTAGCTGTGAGTATGAATATAAATGCGCATGGAATCTTAAATCCTTAAATTTGTAACAGTAGTGCCTGCTTGTTTGCGCAAGAGCATGTGAACAAACTCAAAATTCACTTCAGGCTTGTCAAGTAAAAAATGGAACTATTGCCCATTCAATAGCTCACGTACTGCATGACATCATCCAACTTCCTTTTCCTCAATACTTTTATTACCTCATTGAAAACAAACGGTTTCCAAATGGTAGAATACTTGCCTTTCCAATGCCAGGCAACATAGGGTTCTACTTATTAAGTGGGAACAGAGCCATAGTGAATCTATGGCCTTGGCCAAAGGCGTCACTGTCTGAAGGGCACCTGCCACAAGAAGCAGTGCTGGAGGAGCGCGCACTTATGGTCACTGTTCCCTGAAAGCTGCATGTGACCGTGTATAACTTTTGGTTTTTTTGATGCAGCGCTGAGATTGGATCGGGCAGGGATAAACCAAACCTTTGCCTGATCTGATCAGTGGCATCACACCTCCCTACACTCCATCCCAGGCAGCAGGAGTCGCGTTTATTCAAACGCCATCTCCTGCTGCCGCGGGGCCAATCCCACAGCTCTTACCGTGAAATCAGCCCCACGGTAGCAGGAGATAATGTTCGGATAAATGCTGCCATCCTCCCCTCAACTTGGCAGGCCGCTGCGGAGTCTAGCCTGCTGGCGGCTGAAAAGAAGAAAAGGAAGAAGAAGCGGAGGCCGCCAGCGGATCCATCCCACTGGCAGCTGAAGAGAGGAGGAGGAGGATACAATGGCTGCCAGTGGACCCCATTCCACTGGCAGCTGAAGAAAAGTCCCAGGCCCTGTGTGTGTGTGGTTGGGTGAGAGCCTGACTGGTGGGGTGGACTGATTTTGGATTTAGATAGATGTGGATGTGGGGGTGAGAGTCAGGGATTCAACTATCCTCTTCTCCTTCTTCTCTTCCTGACCTTCCAACCTCCCTTTCCATCCCCCTCCCCTCACCTGCCAATCCCCTACACCCTACACACACCCTTCATGTCTCTATTCATCCTCCCATCCCCTTACATCCTTCCCCTCCCTCATCTTCCAACACCCACTGCTCCTTCCACCCCTCATCTTCCATACTCTCCTTCCCTCACAACCCTCTCCCCTTCTATCTAACCCCATCTTCAAAACCCCCTCACCTTCTACACTTCTCTCTCAACCTCAACTTCCAAACTCCCTTCCTTAATCTTTCAACCCCCTCACTTCCATCCTCTTCTTCCCTCTAACCCTCCCCTTCCAAACTCCCCATCTTCTAACCTTATCCCACCTCTCTCTCTCCAGCTCCCCTCCCCTGTGGCCCATAGGCAAAAAGAGCAAAGCCTGTCGCCAGTAATGCTAATTTAATTCTATCATTGCTTAATTCTCTCCTTCTCCTACAGATCTACTGTTGAACCAAACCACACAGGAAGGAGAAGAGCAGGCACCAAGAGGAGATTGTCAGAAGCACTGGCTGCCGACTCTGCACTCCTGTGTGTTGGGTTACAGGGTAGGCTGGGGGGCTGATTGCACAATGGTTGATCTTCAGCTGCCCAATATGGGCCAGATCGGAAGGAAAACAGCCAGAGCATGAGTGGCAAATTTTTCATTGGCCCTGTGGGCTCTGAGGAAGCTGGAAGTACCTACTTCTTTGCCTTGTGGCTGCAGTAACTCCTCTGCCCTGAGGGCAGTATTGGGAAAGAGAGAGGCAGCTCTTCCACACAGGCCGCACACCCCAAAAGCTGGCAATGCTCAAAAAAATAGCAGAAAACATAGGACTAGTCTCACTATGTCTGTGTGAAAAGACAAACAGCCGACCCACTGGAAATATAAAAAACTTGAGAACACCTCTACCAAGAAAGTCAGTACTAATATTATGCTGCCCCTCTCAAAATCCCCTACAACCTTCCCGAACAACTGCTTTCAAGAAGGTTGCTCCAAGAATCTCCACAGCTCCCCTAGAGCTCCTTTCATATAGCCTCAAGAAAAAAACCCTTCCAAAAGGGATGTATTATGTAAACAAAGTTTATACATACCATAGCAGATATTCAGCCACTATCCGGCTGCAGACGTTAGCCGGATGAACTTATCCGTCTGAGATATTCAGTGGTGAGGCTGTAATGTTGTAAATACGCAGGTATCTTATAGTTGGTCAGATAAGTTTATTCAGCTTACTTTAGGACAGCCAAATAGCAGTCCTAGACTTATCTGGCTAAAAAAGCCACATAACGACGAACATCATTATCTGGATAAAATAGCTAAATAAGTGTTCCTGCCCCAGAACACCCCATCCCATACTTCACTGGCTAACATTTTTAGCTGGATACAAAGATAGCCGGTTAAGTGGCAGCCACTGACCGTGCCCAAATATTCAAACAGCTCCTCTTAGCTGGCACAGTGCAAACTTAATAGACTCAGTGGCACCGACTATTGGGCCTGCCATTACTCTGGTAAAGACCTAAAGCCTCTTGCAAGCCTGCCCCCTTTCTGAATGGGCCATGATGGATGTACAGATCCCTAGTGATTCTAGAGAGTTAAATGAAGAGCAAGGTGAAGGTGCAGCTGTAGACAAAGGCAGGAGCCTGTAAGCCTCCTCCAAGCCAGGGAGGGTAAGTAGAGCACTACCATTCCAGGGGTGGGGTGGGGACGGCATGTCCCTCTTCCTGCCTGTGCAGGGGCCTGGAAGATGGTGTAGTGGGTCTCTGCACTGGAAGGAGGAAATGGTATCTCACAAGTGGGATAATAAGCACTTTGGAGCATAGGCTGGAGCAGCGGTGAAGAGCAGGAGATCAAGCAGCAAGCCCCCGTACAATAAGATGGAGGAGAAACAGGCAGGCACACTCTCAAGAGGAGCAGGGCCACGCATAGTCAGGAAGAGGCATAGCCCTCCCCCCCTCCCCTGGGGTAAAGAATAGGAGAAGCAGCTGGGCTGCATGTGGGCAAGAGCAGGAAGCAGAGCATCAGCAGCCCCTGAAGCCCATAGGACTCTTCCACTTTTGGGGGGCTGCAGGGGCTGAAGAAGGATATTGTTGCTGCCCTATGTGCTTTCCAGGGAGGGGGGAGGGAGGAATGACTGTGTGTGTGTGTGATTGAGAGCATGCATGTGTATGTTTGAAACATGTGTGGAGAGAGCATATGTGTATGTGTGTGCGATTGAAAGCATTGCGGAGAGAGCATGTGTATCTGAGATTGAGAGCATGTGTATGTGTGTTGAGTGTGCAACACGTGAATGTTCTATTTGTCACCTATTTTAATATATTTATTCTTTTTATAAGTATGGTTTTACTATTATAATTGATGTTTTATTTGTCTTGATTTGTTTGATGTTTTATGTGTCTTGATTGTTTGATGTTTTTATGAGGAATGATGTTTCAGATTTTTCCCATTGTTGCCCTGCATATAGGGTCTGACTTGTTGTGGTTTCCTGTTCTGTTTTGTCTGTGCATTTCTATTTATACTTTATGGTCTCTTTATTCTGTGTTTGGTGAGGGTCTGTCTGTGTTTTGCATGCCGAGTGAGGTGAGATATTCTGCTAGCTTGTAGTTTCTGTGTAGCAGCCTGGCTTGTTCTATTTTACTAATTGTAGATGTATTGATGTTTTAGGGCCTGGTGCAAGATTTGCAGTGTTGCCTTTTCATAGGTAGGATTGTTAACTGTTGGCAGTTTGTGCTGTTTTGGTATGGGAGCTTACTATGTTGTTATTGTAATCATGGCTTTCTGATGGCCAAGCCTACATCGAACACATTTTACAATAGGCCTAATAGCATATGGATTCCAAGTGGCATCTTTGCAGGTTTTTCTGGTTGACAGCAAAACAGTGAATTTATATATAATATACATGTTGCTGTAAATAATATTTTACCTCAGAAAACTGTACTTTGGCCTTTTTCATGTAAGATCTGTTATAAATGCATAATGTTTTAATTGTGTGTGTGGGAATGGTGTGACCGTGGTGGGTACAAGGCTGTAAGGTTCACCTAGGGCATCTAACACCATTGCACTGGTCCTGAGGGAAAGCAAAGCAGAAACTGTCCTACAGTGATAATGCCCAGAACAAGAAGAGCAGGAGTTTCTCAAGTAATGAGGAAAGTCATTACTTTCCTCATTATAGTAATATTCAAGAAAGGAAAGGATTCTAACCTTTTGAAAGAAGAAAGTTCCAGTTGGATTGTCTAGAAGAGATCTGGAACCCACATAGTACTGAAAGAAGGAGCAGTATACTGATTTGTTCAATTTGTGTAACCCTGTGCTGGCATGATGCTTCACACGAGAATATTTATTTATTCATTTTAAAATATTTATTACCTGCCCTTCCTATATTCAGGGTGGGGTACAAGAAAATACACATAGTAAAATAACATAAAATGTCCTGAGAATCAATCAACAATGACAAAAATCAAACAAAATTACAGGCATTGACTGCGCTGATAGACCCAGCTAATGTCAATATAAATGACTGTATAGTGCTCAGATGGAAAATGTCTTTTGAAATAAATGGGTTTTAAGAACTTTCCAGAAAATCCATGGTTCTGCTATTGCTCTTATCTCTTTTGGGAGGGAGTTCCATAAAAAAGGGCCAGCTATGAAGAAAACATGTTCCCTAGTTTCTTCAAGATAGACTGTCGAGCAGAGGGAGTATCTAGGGTACTGACTGGAGGAGTTTAAAGTTCCAGATGGAGCATGAATTTTTTTAGTGTTGCTACAATCCAAGGTGAAGGAATAGTATGAAGGAGGATATCAATAGTAACTGCAAGCTTATATTGTATCCAAAATGAAATTGGTAGCCAATGTAACATTTGCAAAACTGGGGTGATGTGTTCACACATGCATGTTCTTGTTAATAGCCTGAGTAGAGAATTTGAACTAAATATTAAACAGAGGAGTCTATTCTGCCAAGGTACAGTTTACAGTAATAGGATTTCCAGGTATCCTAAAAAATGCAAGAGTTCTCTTATCAGACAGTAGGAGAACATATAACATAGAAATGATGGCAGAAGAAGACCAAACGGCCTATCCTGTCTGCCCAGCAAGCTTTCACACTTATTTTTCTCATAATTATCTTATACTCTGACTGCTGAGGTCAGGGCCCTTATTGGTAACTTTTTGGTTCTAATTTCCTTCCCCCCCCCCTCTCTTGCCATTGATGTAGAGAGCAGTGCAGGAGCTGCATCAAAGTGAAGTATCAAGCCTAATTGGTTAGGGGTAGTAACCGCCGCAATAAGCAAGCTACTCCCACGCTTATTTGTTTACCCAGCCTGTACAATTTAGTCCTTGTTGGTTGTTGTCTGAATATAAATCCTCTTTTCTTCATCCCCCTGCCATTGAAGCAGTGAGCTGCACTGTATAGGAACTAAGAAGATCCTGATTGATTGAGTTATTGGATGGGTAAATGGAGACTACATATTCTTCACCATGTATTCGCACTGTTTGTCAGATTATCTCTATTTAAGATATTTTGTTAAAGACTTTGGGACCTATTTACTAAACTGGGATAACGCTCACATAGGAAATACCAATATCGCATAACAAATGTAGTCCAGTGTGAGGAAAATATTGAGACATGCAAATGCATTCAAAGCAGTTCATTAATATTTAAAATGTTTAATGAAGATTGTGATAACTTTTGAAAACTTATGGATCACAAAGTTTTATAAATCAAGAGGTGTAGTTAACAAACATTAGCAGGCTAACACACCTGCTGATTCTCTCAGGTACTCCATGATCCTTAAAGAGGCAGCTATCTTCAAGTTCTGCCCCTCTTCCTCCAGACATAAACTACACCCCCTCCCCAAATAAAAGATCCTCCTTCCTATCACCTCCCCCAACTCGGCATAGCATAATGCTTCTATCCCTCCAATCCCAAAACTGTAATCACTAGCAAAATCTTCCTGGTACTGCTTGGTTTGTCTGGTCCATAAACAGCTATAATTATAAAATAAAAATAAAAAAGTGAAATAAGTAATTAACAGCAAACATATGGAAATTTAGGTAATCTCCCCATAAACTACATTAATAGCAATTGTTATAGAAGATTAAAACGAACCGATTCCAGTACAGATCCCTAGGGCTCTGCACTATGTACAGTCCTCCATTGAGAGAATTGACTAGTTTAGTTTTACTCTCTGTTTCCTGTATTTTAACCAATTCACAATCCACAACAGTGGCAAAGCCACAGGTGGGCCTGGCTCAAACTCACACAATTAGGGCTGCCCAACACCAGAAGAAGAGGCCTGCATGCTAGCTACCATGATTCCCATTCCATGGCAGCCAAAGAAGGGGTCAAGTAGTGCCTGAAGAAGATGCTGTGTGGGCGTGTCTATGTGTATGTGAGTGGGAACTTGTGTGTGTGTGTGTGTGTGGGAGGCTGCGCATGTGTATGAGTGAATGTGAACCTGTGTGTTAGAGCATCTATATGTAGCAAACTGTGTCTGCGTGTCTGTGTTTGGGGGAGCCTGCATGTGTGTATGTATGCATGTGTGTATGCCTATGTTTGTGTGCTTATGTGTATCTGCCTATGCCTGTGTGTGGGAGCCTGAGAGACAGGGCTTGGCAGACAGAACATATTGTCTTTGCACGTGCACCTTCCACTGTTCAGGGTGCCACTGTAGTAGTCAGTGATTGACCACCACAAGCTTGCCCATATAATATTTTTGGAATATTTTCCTTTCTTGTCTTGCACTTTAGAATATATCAATACAACTGTCACTTATCTGTGGGAGATCCTTGGATGAAAGATCACCCAAGCTACTGATGAGTGTTCTTCCAGCATCTTTCCCAAAGTCTTTACTGTACCCAAAAAAGTCCCTCTGGGCATGCCTAGCTCTCTTATAGGCTAAGTCAGAAGGGGGAGAGGGAGGGGCGATAAATAGGCACGCAAGTGAGGAGGGAAGAAATGTGCCCGCACACCTCACGTACCCCACCTTTTGGAGAAAATAGAATTGAATTTATATATAGTGCTATACACCCTCACAAAGCTAACAGACTTTCAAGCTGAGTGCTCCTTCCAGCTCCAGCATTCTTTTACCATTATCTGCTGCAGCACTGACCCGGCAGGGCAACCACAGCAACTACAACTCTGTAGATTCATTCTGTCATGTAAATGGAGGACTAGCAGAAGTAGTGAAAGGGTTCTTTTTTTTTTTTTTGCATTAGATGTTTATTTTGCTTTTGTTTTATGGTACACCCAATAGCTCATATGTCTTCGTTATGGAAAAAGATGGGAGAATGGGCAGAGCGGTGCCTGTGGAAGATAAATGCTACTATAGAAAAGAAAATCTACATAAAACTGATATACTAGGTACTTTCTGTACGAGACATCCATATAGTTAGAAAAGCAAATAATCTCGCTATATAGGTAGATACAATGGACAGGAAGATTGAACAGAGTTAGAAAGAGATAGATATGGATAGAAAGACAGACGTAGGGCATGATGTACTAAAGAGATTCACATTTTGACTTGATGGGAGAAATGCTTAGTGTACAGCAATTTAGTATATAGATAACCAGCTTTGGTACTGCAGATGGATCAGTGTCTAACCTGCCCTCATGTGTCCTCAGTATGGAAGAGCGCACTGGCTGTGGGGAGGGGGAGGAAGCTTAACTTCTATGCCCTTCAAGTGTACTTACTGAGATTCACAGAAAACACTTTTCACTCACAGACTAACGATGGCAGAAAAAGAATTCAATTTAAAATGTTTAAAACAGGCTGTCCAGAGCGGTGTACAATTAGGTTATGCAGCTAATGTACAAATGAAAAATGACTATGGAATAATAACCAAAATAAGTTGTTAGGATTAATATGTTTTAAATGTACACAATGTGGGATCGATTTTAAAAGCAGCACGCAGCCGTCCATGTGCGCACGGTTCCTGGAGCACGCACATGGATGCAGTGATTTTATAACATGCATATGCTGGCGTGCGCATGTTATAAAATCTGATGGCTGCGCGCACATTTTAAAATCTGCACGTGCATGCGCGGGGGTGGGGAATTTTCGGTTAATATGCACGGCGATGCAATCAGGCCTCCCCATTTCCCTACCCCCCCCACCTAACCATCCTCCTTCTTCCCCTACCCCCCCCCCTAAACCTAACCTAACTAAACCCAAATTCTTTATTTCAATACTGCTCCTCTGGAGCAGCAGTAATCTGCGCGCACTGGCCGGCTGCCGGCGCGCGCTTCCCTGGAACAGCGTCGAATGGTGCTGTCCCGGGCCGCTCCCCTTCCCACACAGACCTCTCCCCTCCCCCCAGCCAGCCCCTTTGGAGAGGCCTGGTACTTGAGCGTGTAGCAGGGTTTACGCATGTGGCCGGGCCCGTTATAAAATGCGCGCAGTGGGGCGGATTTTCAGAGCCCTGCTCGCGTAAATCCGCCCAAAACCGGGCGGATTTACGCGAGCAGGGCCCTGCGCGCCAGGAAGCCTATTTTACATAGGCCTCCCGGCGCGCGCAGAGCCCCGGGACTCGCGTACGTCCCGGGGTTCTCGGAGGGGGGCGTGTCGGGGGCGTGTCGGGGGGCGGGCCCGGTCGTCGCGGCGTTTCGGGGGCGTGTCGGCAGCGTTTTGGGGGCGGGTACGGGGGCGTGGCTACGGCCCGGGGGGCATGGCCACACCCTCCGTACCCGCCCCCAGGTCGCGGCCCGGCGCGCAGGAGTCCCGCTCGCGTGCGGGGATTTATGCCTCCCTCCGGGAGGCGTAAATCCCCCGACAAAGGTAGGATGGGGGTTTAGACAGGGCCGGGCGGGTGGGTTAGGTAGGGGAAGGGAGGGGAAGGTGAGGGGAGGGCAAAGGAAAGTTCCCTTCTAGGCCGCTCCGATTTCGGAGCGGCCTAGAAGGGAACGGGGGTAGGCTGCACGGCTCGGCGCGCGCAGGCTATACGAAATCGATAGCCTACGCGCGTATCTACTAAAATCCAGCGTACTTTTGTTTGCGCCTGGAGCGCAAACAAAAGTAGGCTGTTCGCGCTCGTCTGAAAATCTACCCCAGTAGGCGCGAGGCCCGGCCACGCACATAAACCTCAGCATTTGTTAACAATTTTATTATAAATGTTCTCTGTATTTGACTATGGAAATATTTTTCCTGCTTTTTCTGTTTTATGTAAACCAATATGATTTGCATTTTAATGTAAGAATGTCGGTATATAAAAATTATAAATAAATAAATAAATAAATAAATAAATTTGTGCACGTGAGGCTTTGAAAATGTACCTGTGTGATTAGAGGCCTACATACAAGTGGCTCGTATCTTCTGCTTTGTATCTGAAGAACTCATTCACTTCATACATAGCTACAGTTAGCTTCTTATAGAACTCATCAGCAATGCCAGTGAGTTTGCCGTATGGAAACTATTAAGTTGTGTCTTAGCAGCCTGTGGTATGCAGCAGTAGAAGAAAACATTTTCTACTCAGAATCCAATGGGGGAAAAAAAAAAGAACATTTTCCTACTTTCAGTCCTATGCGCGGACGTTTCCCAGCTCCTATTGCTCTCTCTCTCCTCACCCCCAGCCCCCCCTCCGCTCACACTCACTATCCCAAGCCCCTAGTCCCCATTACTCACCATCTCTGCTCCATGCAGTTCGGTCACTTTGAGCTGTGCGGTGCCTGAACTCTTGCACTGCTCAACTCTTATCATGAAAACAGCACTCAGAGTACGAGTCCTGCACATCTTAAACTTCCTGAGAGTCACACAGAGCCATGGGTCAGCAGCAGAAGCTGCACTTTCGTCAGGAATGAGAATACACCAGCATTACTGGTGTGCTGTGATACAGAATTGTTGAACTATGTATTTATTTATTTATTTAAAGAGTCTTCTATACCAATATTAGTAGAGACATCTTATCGGTTTACAGCGAAACTATAGAATGGAAAATTACAATAAACAGGGAATGGGGAGGGGATACAATGAACCAGGAATAGCGAAGAAAGAGTGGGAACAATCGCAACGGGCAACTTGAAAACAGGAAAAACAAGTGCAGGTGCAATTATAACATAACTATGTGCAGTATAGGATAATAGCTGGTATAACAGGAGGGAGCGAATAGCTTCTTAGCTGGATAAGTCAGAATTTAGCAGAAAAACATGCGCAACTGATATCTGTGTATTTTTACTTTGAATTTTAAAGGGATACACAAATAGATTTTACTCATGTTATTCAGGTGCATTTAACCTCCGGAAGTCGGCTTTTACAGTCGTAAGCCAGGAGATTTTATAACATGCGTGTGGCAATGAAATTACCAGATTCACCAATTAATCAGCCAGTCCACCCACGCCTTCTGCAACTCGTGAAGACCCTCCTGGCTCTCAGCCATTTCACCAGTTCTCCCCCCCCCCCCCCCCCCAATCCAGTCATTTTTTTCACTTTTGAGATGTTTACGATCACTCACAGCAGACATTGAGTAGCAGTAAATATTCGCAAGGAAAAGACACACGCTGTTTTCCAACCTGCCAAAGTGACGTGCAACTTATACGTGTAAATGTTGGCTCCTCTGCGGAATGTCCCTGGCTCGCCCCTTTTTTTTTACATTCACCAATTTGCTTGCCATTTCCGAAATATGCGCATATGTTGCAGTTTCTGCTATTTTGCACATGTGTGTGCCGTTTGTTACACCTCTGAGTCTTCAAATAGGTCGAATCTGCCAATGTTAAATGATTACTAGCACCCGCCCCCAAACACCAGACTCAGATTTGAATTGGGTCAAAGGTGACTTGCTTTGTCTCCATTAATTTGAAACAAATAATCAAAGTCTGCTGTCGGAGAAGGTTCATTAATTTGAAACAAATATCCAAAGATCAAAGCCTGGTGTAGGAAAAGGTTCACCCCCTCGCTACTCTATTACTTGCTGCTGTTGTGCCCTTGGAATACAGATGACCCAGGTTTGTACTGCTGATCTGAGAGAGGCCAAGTAATGGAGTGGAGGAGGCAAATATTACAGTGAACCAGCCCAACCACATATGCTAGTGAAATTAGGATTTGGTGCATTTAATGAATGGTACTAAGTGCAAGAGCATAAAGTAACAAGTAGAGCCATATAAATTGTCAATTACATATATATATATATATATATATATATATATATATATATATATATATATATATATAAAAAAAAATTTATGGCAGTATTATCTCCACCAGTGCTATAACTAATATGTATACAAAAAAACCCCCAACGTGAAAACTTGGGAGAAAAACAAGCACTCTTGTTATTCAATAAACCATTTCAAAAATGTAATTTCTCTTAAGATTCTTGCTATTTTATTGAGAATTTAATAGCATAGATTTATCAACATTTCATGAAAATTTTTTTTAATGTATCATTGATTACTTCATTATCAATAAAACTAATATTAAGTCCACTTGATTATGACCCTCAACCCTCTCCTACTTCTTACCTCAATCTTGCCCTAACTGGACTTTGTATTCCCTAACCACATTGATGTTATAATTGGTCTTTAACCACATTGATGTTATAGTTGGTCTTTCATGATGGATATACCTTTTTACTTAAAAGATCTTATTTAAACTACCCAAATCACATTCCTATATTCTTTTATTGATGGTGTATTCCATTCAGAAGATGTCTTCTGAATGGAATACACCATCAATCATCAAGATGTCTTCTGAATGGAATACACCATCAATAAAAGAATATAGGAATGTGATTTGGGTAGTTTAAATAAGATCTTTTAAGTAAAAAGGTATATCCATCATGAAAGACCAACTATAACATCAATGTGGTTAAAGACCAATTATAACATCAATGATCATAAAATATGATTTATGCAAATAAAAAATGCTTTTCTGCTTTCAAAACATTCTTTGTGCATATAAATCACATTTTGTGCATGTAAACCATGTTTTCAGCACAGAATCATGTTTTTATGCACACTAAGCATTTTCTTTATACACAGTTTTGGGTTTTATATATATATATATATATATATATATATATTCTTTATACACAGTTTTGGGTTTTATATATATATATATATAAAACCCAAAACTGTGTATAAAGAAAATGCTTAGTGTGCATAAAAACATGATTCTGTGCTGAAAACATGGTTTACATGCACAAAATGTGATTTATATGCACAAAGAATGTTTTGAAAGCAGAAAAGCATTTTTTATTTGCATAAATCATATTTTATGATCAGAATACATGCTTTGTATGCACGGCATGTTTTCTGCACATAACTCTCAAGGAGCCAAGTTCAGCTCCCAGCATTAGAACTCAAGCTTCTGTCCATATCCTAACTTTAGCCCTAGAAAGCTTGCCTCGGATTAGGAATTAAGTTTCCCAGTGCTAAGAAAACGAGTTAAGCTAGCGCACCTCTCCGCATTGGTGATGGTGGTGGGGAATAACAGCTAATGCCTTCATTACCATTACATTTATCTTGGAGGGCACTACGCTATACAAGTATTGCTGTGCCCACATTTTTTTTGTGTGCAAAACTCCTTGCTGCAGTGGGAATAAAGTTTGCATGCAAAACACGTGCACACAATTGGAGGTAAAAGTGTGCACTCTCCCGAGCGCACTTTATTACCTTGGCCTCTGAATCAGGAAACAGAAAGAAGAGGGGCTGGGCAGCCATAGGGGCCAATTTGCTGTCCCTGCACTGTCACTACCATCCAGCTCTTTAATATGCCGGCAAATTTCTATTGAGGAGCTGCTGGTTACAAGTGTTTCCCTCCTAGATCTCATGATTTTAATAAAGAATTGGTAAAACTTGAAACAGAATAAGAGAAGGGCATTTCTAAGACAATCTCTGAAATCTGTGAAGATCCACGAACCAACGAAATCAGATCAAACAATTGCCAGACTCACTCCTGAATTCTATTGGCTATCACTCACACTTTATCCCTTGCATCTCCCACTGACTGCTGTGATTTGGGAGTCACTGCAGCAACAAAACTAGCAAGTCACATAATAATAAGCCATTTCTGCAAATAATAGTCTGGTAGGACCATAGAGATGAGAGCTTCCATTCTCTGACCATATGGCTCCCACGGAAACCCAAATCAGTGCCAACCTGGAGTTTGCCCTTCAGAATTGTACTTTTGTCCTGCTTACATCTCAATGCCTGGGAAATGCATTACAAAGATTAGCTCTGTCTACTAGATGCCCATCAGCAACGTCCCCACTGGGGAGTGCCCCTCCTTCCTTCCCTCAAATGTTCTGTACTGTTGGCAAATATCCTGCTTGGCAAAACTACAGCAATCCAATAAGGGCTCTTGCTAACAATGTGCTTTTTATTGCATTTGCTGATCAAGTAATAATGTCCTCTGGGTAAAACATATACTGGGAGTTAATGCCCCATCTACAATTACCACCAGCTGGTTCATCTGGACAGGATGAGCTAGTCATAGCTTTGCCTTATTGCATATATGGAGTTCTAATTCCAGTTTTTCTAATAAAGGCAGGACCTCAAGTCCATAGATACAATGGTACAAAACTAAGTGGGGGGGGCCCATTTACGAAATATTTTTTTCCCAGAGACACAGAACAACCTTAGTAAATCAAGCCCTAAGTCTGGCTTGGCCTATCCCTTATCATCAGGGTCCTTTTGCTAATCCTGTGGATGGATCAGCTTTTACTGATTAGAATCTCACGTAGTTGGAATACCCACTAAAAATTCCAATAACCTCTATAGTGCTAGAGGAAGCTAAAAAGAAGAGATGATAAGGGGAGGGTGGTGGCAGATAGGAAGTGAGACACAGGTAGAAGAACACAGACAATTTATAGATGAAACTTGTTCATACTGCCCTTCCCATAACTGCATTACTACAGTACACTCTGATGGCACGGGGAGGCGCAGTGCACCTAGTGCTGTTGATGCTTTCTAGCTGACCACTAGGTGTTGCTGTAAGACCAATGTTTGCCATAATCCTCTTTGTAGCTGTGCACTTAGAATCTATGCTACAAAATGGATTCTCATAGTAAAATACTTTCCACAAGGTGCGTGTGGATGCACAAGGCTCACTTCAATCACCTAAAAGGCCAATTACTTACATTTTATTCTATAATAACATTAAAATTAACAGGATTAGCAATAATGTAAATTAACAGTATTAGTATAAATGTGTGAGAAATCTACACTCAGCCCCAATGTGTCATTCCATGCTTCTTTGGTGGGTTCTGTTCATGCATTAGCTATAATTTTAATATTCCACCCAAGTCTAAATACTTATGACTGGCCAATCTGTATATCTTTTATAATATGTATCCCCAGTTAATCATTCTTAACAATGCCTGCAAGGTAACCTGAAAACCAATTAAACACAAGAAAAACAGGTGTGCTTTCTACTGGAAAATTCATCAGGCCAGAGAATGCCTTGGTTTTATGAATTTGCTATTCTCTTACTTTCTTTAATCTATAAGTATGTCCAATCAATTATCTCATTTAAGATGAATTTTCCAGTAGTCAGGCCCTACCTGTATTAGAGTGGACTGATGCTGTTTTAATGCATCATCATGATGAATGTGTGTTCGGGTGCATCTGCCTTGTACATGTGCTTGTTTGTCCCTCACGGCTGACCTTGGAGTATGTCGTTCCACTGAGGACCTCTCCCTTCCTCAGCCAGGTGATGGAAGCGGCTGGTTTGGCATTGTCGGCCTGACAGGTGAGGTTCAGTGGGTCTCCGGCTCTCAGGCTGATCACGGGTCCTCCGGTAATGACTGGGTCATCTGGGGGAACTGCCAGAAAAAGGAAGAGAAATATTTAAAAATTTAACAAAAAGAGGTTACTGTTTATAGGTAATAAATCACAGCATTTCCTAACTAACCGAATGAAGTACATAAATATTTGCTGGAAAAAGTATTAAAAGTCTAAACAAAATCTCAGGGGGCAAGCAGTGATTTAAGTTTATTGCAACATTTGTTGCAATGAGCATCAGTTTATTCAGTTTCGAGCTGTATGCTTTACCCTATATTCCAGTACAAGTTATTGCTTATACTGTAAAATTATAAATAATAAAAAAAATAAATACAAATTACAGGAGGGAGAAACGGTACCTTCATCTATTAAAGTGGTTCCCAAACATATCCGCAGGGCCAGCTTTGGAGTGTGCAAATGCACAGGGGCGCCCTTCCTTTTGGTGTTGACAGGCCCTAGGTAACACCGTCAGCAGCCTCTTCCATCTTCCACCTAGGCACGTGATCCACCCTCTAACCTCATTGTTTCTCACCCATCTGAGAGCAATACGAGCCTCTAACTTTACCCTGTCTCATAACCCCACTCTGGAGGATTCTCAGGATCCTTCCGGGGTCAGGCCCACACCGAGAAGGGGATGTCATGAAAGAGGAGGGTAAGGAGGGGGGAGGCCTCTGCCCACATCAAACATAGCCTCTACAAATATCAGCCACCAATCAGCATTACATTTCTGGCCCACCAATCGACTGCTTCTCAGCGCCATTAGTCTTGGCAGGGATCGGGTCTCCAGTAGGGATCAGGACCCTCCATTTGTAATGATCAGCTATACCGGGCACTCGTCCATGACCGTGTATGACCTCAGGTAAATTACTTTATTTCCCTCTCTTCTAATCCCAGCTCTGCCACTGACTGTGTGTGTGTGTGTCCCCAGGCATGTCACCTTGATCACCCTGCACCTCACTTCATCTGTGCTTTAGTCATGGTAAATTTGTTCATTCATTTGCTCCTACACATAAATAGGCAGCCAAGACTTTGAAAGGCGATTTTATTGCTGTCCATGTAGGGCCTTAGACTGGTGTAACTTCAGTCAGCATTTTTGCAACAAACACACCTGCATAAGTTTGCTTTGAAAATGCTTGCATAATTGACCCAGTAGGCACACAATACCTCACATAACGTCATACCTGCTCTTAGTGGGCATAATTTGTGCAGGGTAACTTATGTGCAAAAAGTATGGGTATGAGTCTTAATTCCATCCCCAGAACGCCTCTTCCCAGTGTGCACAAAAGAACATGGGAAATCGGGTTATACACAGAATTCTGTCTGCACCGAGTCCATTTTAGAACAGTCATTTATGTGCAAAAATGTGTTTTCTGTATGTAAATGGATTTAAAAATCACCTGCTTAAAGCACTGTGAGACCCCCCACCTGCAAGTGAAATATACAGAAATCTACATATTAGTATTCTGCTTATTACTGTCGCTCCAAATTGCATGTCAGATGGCTAATCTCTCCATTCAGCATATTTCAGCTGTTAACCATGTGAGCTGCATTTACATATTTATGCAGATAAAAAAAAGGAAACCCAGGCAGTCACCATGTTTTCATTTTCTTCCAAAAAACATTTTACTGTCCCAGTTTTTAAAATCATATATTTAATATATATAATTTTTTTTTTCTAAAGTGTAAGAACCCTTCAAAACTGAAAGGGGCAACATGGCATCTATCTACTCGCATACACCCGCTCACATGATCTCCTCACATCGCCAAGAATACCCCTTTTCTCTGCTATGGATAAATGGTACATGTGCTTGTTGTAACGGATGAAATTATGTGTGTTGTACAGCAGGTCCATTTTTACTGCAGAGATGCCAGACAATGTTTAGAAATCGGGTTATGCACAGAATTCTGTCTGCACCGAGTTCAGCAATTGTTGCAATTCCTACCTACAATGTTTAGAAGCATAGTTTATGTGCTTACACATGTGCATACCAATGGAAAAAGCATAAAACATGAAACATTTTAATTGTCTTATAAGAACATAAGGCTTGCCATAATGGGTCAGATCAAGGGTCATTCAAGCCAAGTATCCTGTCTCCAACAGTGGCCAAGCCAGGTAACAAGTACCTGCCAGGATTCCAAGGGGTAGATCGATTCCAAGCTGCTTATCCCAATAATACGCAATGAATTTCTGCAACTCTACCTTAATTATGGTTAATGGACTTTTCCTCCAGGAACTTGTCCAAACCTTTTTTAAATGCAGCTATACTAATAGCTTTCACCACATTCTCTGGCAACAAATTCCAGAGCTTAATTATGCATTGAGTAAAAAAATATTTCTCTTATTAGTTTTAAATATATTAAACAGTAACTTCATTGTGTGTCCCCTGGTCTTTGTACTTTTCAAAAGAGTATACAACTGATTAATGCTTACTTGTTCTAGTCCACTCATTTTATAGACCTCTATCATATCTCCCCTCAGCCGTCTCTTTTACAAGCTGAAGAGAATTGTTCCATCCCCTTTATCATATTGGTTGCCCTTCCTTGTACATTTTCTACTTCTGCTATATCTTTCTTGAGATGTGGTGGCCAGAACTAAACACAATACTCAAGATGAGGTTGCACCTTGGAGCAATACAGAGACATTATGATATTCTCTGTTTTATTCTTCAGTCCTTTCCTAATAATACCTAGCATTCTATTTGCTTTCTTGGCTGCTGCTGCACACTGAGCAGAAGATGTCAACGTATTTTCAACTATCACACCTAGATCCTTTTCCTGAGTGGTGACTGCTAATGTGAAACCTTGCATTTTGTAGCTATAATTTGGTTTACTCTTCCCTAAGTTCATCACTTAGCACTTTTCTACATTAAATTTCATTTGCCATTTACATGCCTAGTATATCAGTTTTGCAATGTCCTCTTGCAATTTCTCACAATTTTCTTGTGACTTGACAACTTTGAATAATTTTGTATCATTGGCAAATTTGATAACCTCACTTGTTGTTCCGTTTCTATGTCATTTATAAATATATTAAAAGGCATCGATCCCAGAACAGATCCCTGGGGCACTCCACTATTCACCTTTTTCCATTGGGAGAATTTACCATTTAGCCTTGTTCTCTGTTTGCTATGTTTTAACCAGTTGGCAGCCCACAATAGGACACTGCCCCCTATCCCATGACTTTCTAATTTCCTAAGAAGTTTCTCATGAGGGACTTTGTCAAATGCTTTCTGGAAATCCAGATCCACTATATTAACTGGCTCACTTTTATCCACATGTTTATTTATGCCCTCAAAAAATGTGGCAAATTTGTGAGGCAAGACTTCCTTTCGCTAAATCCATGTTGGCTTTGTCCCATTAAACTATGCTTATCTATGTGTTCAGCAATTTTGTTCTTTATGATAGTTTCTACCATTTTGCCTGGCACAGACGTCAGGCTCACTAGTCTGTAATTTCCTGGATCACCCCTTGATCCCCTTTTTACATTTTTCCCTTTAATTATGACTCTTAAGGGCCAATTTTGCTTGCTTTCTTTCCTCACCCATGTGTTAATGAGTGCCCTCAGACATACACCCCCTTCAACCCTAATACCCCCCTAAAGCATCAGTACCCCCACCCCTTTCACACATTCACATAGGAGTGAGGAGAGTGGGACATAACAGAGAGCGTGAAAGAAAGAAAGTGTGCTTATCTGTACATACAGCCCCCATATTCAACCTACAATATTACCCTCTGTGCGTGCACGCACACACACAATTATACATGGTATTGGAGAAGGTTACAAAGTAGAATAGGTGATGGTGTGGCAATGAGTGTGTATGGGTGTGTGCATGCACTTTTTTCTGTCTCTCACTATCCAATTTGTAGCTATTCCTTCCCTCTCCTCCTTATGCATGTGTGTAGTGGGGGAAGTGGTGTAGATGGGAGTTGCTGGTGGGTGGTAAATGTGGCTGGGGGCACTTCTCCACTTGTACCATTTTTTGCAGAATAATTTAAAATGTTTTTTATTTTTATTTTACTTTTGTTTATTGCATGTTTAATTTTTATTTTATGTTACATATTTTATTTTTTTATGTATATTTGTTTGTAATCCACAATGAACTTAGGGCTAGATTCATCAAACTATCGCATGTGATAGGAAGAGGAGCGTGTTTTATGTTAATAGCGCACATTGTGAAAAATAGGTTATCTTAGTGCTTCGCATAGGTATTACTGCAGAGTGCAATAACTTTTTTGCACTTTGTGGTAATACCACAATTGTTGCAATTCCTACCTACAACCACTGAGGGGGGGGGGGGGGGAGAGAGAGAGAGAGACACACACACACACACACACAGACACTAGCTATAAGGCCCTGCTAGTATTTATACCTCTCTAGGAGGCCGACCTAGTAACTCGAGGTGAGGTTTAGGTAGTAGTGTAGGGTTTAGGGGCCACTTTGACATGGAGAGTGCGATGCAAGAACAGAACAGTGCACTCTTGTGAAGATCTGATGACCTTCGGAGTGAGGAAACTCACACAAAGATGAGATTTGTACAATGTTCTCTCAACCTAGCTTGATGGACTGTCAACCTGGGTAACATCAAGCTAGGTTGAGAGAACATTCGCAAACTGTGATTCCAGCCCACTTTAACAGACATCCTGCCCCTACCTCCTCCCCTATTTCCAAATTAGCATAGCACCATGTGTTATGGTGCTTTTCGCATGCATTAAGGCCATAATGTGAGTTGGAAAATAACCCCCTTAGTTAGAATTGTGGAACATTAGATAATTTAAATAAAATTAATTAACGCCTGTCCAGTTCCTGAGGTTTTTTCCCTTTTAAATTGTGCTTGAAAACATTCTTATCTATAGGTATAAAAGATTTGTGTTGGTCGGTCAGTCAGTCAGTCCCACTGTTATGTCTGTCGGTTTCCACCAGGTGGCACCCTGAATAGTGGATGTTAGAGATGTGAATCGTGTGCCCGATCGTCTTAACGATCGGGTTCGGCTAGAGGGGGGAAAAAATCTGATTGTGGGTGATGTGAATTGGAATTGGTTCCGATTCACATCGTTATTTTTTTTTTTAGTGAGGCCCGACCCTTTAAAATAACCTCTTACCTTCCCCCACCCTCCCGAACCCCCCCAAAGCTTTTTACGAGTACCTGGTGGTCCAGTGGGGGCGCGGGGACCGATCTCCCGCTCTCAGTCCATTGGCGCCATTTTGGCTGCCACTCAAAAATGGTGCCGATGGCCCGATAAAAAAAAACCCCCACCCGACCCTTTAAAAACGACCCCTTAGCTTCCCCCACCCTCCCGAGCCCCCCAAAACATTTTAAATTTACCTGGTGGTCTAGTGGTGGTCCCGGGAGCAATCTCCCGTTCTCTGGCCGTCGGCTGCCACTCATAAAGATGACGCCGATGACCCTTTGCCCTTACCATGTGACAGGGTATCCGTGCCATTGGCCGGCTCCTGTCACATGGTAGGAGCACTGGATGGCCGGTGCCATTTTTACGACGGCACGGCCATCTTTAAATATGGCGGTGGCCATCTTTACGATGGCGGTGGCCAAAATGGCGCCAATGGACCGAGAGTGGGAGATCGGTCCCCGCGCCCCCACTGGACAACCAGGTACTTGTAAAAAGCTTTGGGGGAGGTTCGGGAGGGTGGGGGAAGGTAAGGGATTCATTTTATAGGGTCGGGGTGGGTTTAGGGGTTTTTTTGGTGTGCCGGTTTTCCCCGCCCTCCCCCCTCCCCCGATTTACGATTTTTCATGATAAATCGGGGGAATTTCTATTGTATCATGACTCTTAACTATTTTTGACGATTTAAAATATATCTGACGATTGTTTTAAATCATCAAAAAATGATTCACATCCCTAGTGGATGTACACAGTGAAAAGACAACATACTCTGTTTGCAAAACCCTGTCTGTCAGGTTCTCCCACAGATACACACACACAAGCTCATCTCTTAATTTGTTAATACATTTAAATAAAATTTATCTTTTCCACTTTTGTTGGGTTTTGAAGATTTATATCAGTTGTGAACCAGACAACCTGAGCAACACTCGGTACATTTTACTAATATGCTCTAGAGATGTGAATCGGAACTGGAATCAATTTGGATTCCAGTTCGGATTCACATGTGGGTTTTTTTTCATTGGGCCGATCGCAGTTTTGTTTATCGGCTGCACCCAAGCCAATAAACAAAAAACCCACCCCGACCCTTTAAAACTAATCCCTTTGCTTCCCCCACCCTCCCGACCCCCCCAAAAACATTTTACAGGTACCTGGTGGTCCGGTGGGGGTCCCGGGAGCGATCTCCCGCTCTCAGGCCGTCGGCTGCCACTAATCAAAACGGCGCCGATGGCCTTTGCCCTTACCATGTGACAGGGTATCCATGCCATTGGCCGGCCCCTGTCACATGGAGGGAGCACTGGATGGCCGGCGCCATCTTTAAAAATGGTGCTGGCCATCCAGTGCTCTTACCATGTGACAGGGGCCGGCCAATGGCACGGATACCCTGTCACATGCTAAGGGCAAAGGGCCATCAGCGCCATTTTGATTAGTGGCAGCCAAGAGCCCGGGAGCGGGAGATCACTCCCAGGACCCCCACTGGACCACCAGGTACCTGTAAAATATTTTTGGGGGGTCGGGAGGGTGGGGGAAGCAAAGGGATTAATTTTAAAGGGTCAGGGTGGGTTTAGGGGTTATTTTTGTGTGCCGTTTTTCCCACCCTCCCCCAAAATGATAAGAGAACCCCCACGATCAATATCGTGGGGTTTTCCTATCGTTTCGGGGGAGCCCCTGATTTCTGACGATATTTTCAATCGTCCGAAGCCCGATTCACATCCTTAATATGCTCTGTCTACAAAGCCCTGTCTCTCAGACTCCCACATATAGGCACAGCACGCACACACACACACACACACACATACACATATACACACACAGACGGAGGCTCTCCTGCACACACACATACAAACACACATACACTTACACAAGGTGTTAGAGTTGTGGATCCTTGTGTTGGAGTGAGGTTGACACCACCTACTGGAAAGACCCAGTAGGTCCTCACTGCCAACGGGCAGAAGACGATGCAGAGACATGACTAGAGCTTCACCTATACCAGCCCCTTTCCCTGCAGGTTGAGCCTTTGGGTTTTCCAGGGGCTGGCAGATCTTAGATGAATTCTCTGGTGAGGGCAGAGAGAGGTTCCATAATCAGGCTGTGGTCAAGTCAGGCAGCAGACAAAGAAGTTCAGGTCACAGGCTATGGTTGAGGCAGGCGGCAGTCAAGGATGGTCAGGTCACAGGCTATGGCTAATACTGTGGGTCAGTCCAAGGGAGGGGCACAGCAAGACTGGAGCTGCAGAAGGCAGGGTAAGATTGGAGGTGAGAAGGCAAGGCAAGGCTGGGTGAGGCTGAAGATGAAGAGGCAAGGTTGGATGAGGCTGAAGATGAAAAGTCAAGGCACTGAAGCATCAACTCCACTACCTGGAAGGTAGTCAATCTGTTGCTAAGGAAGAAGCAGAGAGAGCCCTTTATAGGACTAGGTGTGTGATGTCACCTGAGGGCGATGCAGGCCCTATAAATGTGCCTGAATTCAGCGTGCATGGGCTTAGGGTTGTATCAAAAGAGGGTAGGAGTGGTGGCAACTGGCTGCACATTGGCGGTGTCCTGCTGCATTTCAGGGAGGCCAGCTCGCAGCCTACATGTGAGCCAGAAAACGTAACAGTATCCCCCCCCCCCCCCTTTAAGCTCCTTCCTTCAGGGTCCGAGGCTTTGGTTTTGAGGGAAATTGTCTATGGAAGTCCCTTGTCAGACGTGGTGCTTGAAGGTTGGTGGCAGGTTCCCAACAGTTTTCTTCTGGGCCAAAGTGTTTCCAAGTGATAAAATACTTGAGTTTACCCCACAGCTTATGGGAGTCCAGAATTTCTTCCACTTCAAACTGTTTGTCTTCTTCTACCACTATGACCATGGCAGTGGGAAATTTTCTGGAAGGCCAGGAGAGGATTAATGGTTACAATAAGAACACCATCTATCATCGAATAGACCATTGAAACATGGTGCCAAGCGAATGGAAGGAACCTTGGGACACAGATGTTGAGTGTTCGGCCACACCAAATCGCCCTCCTTGAGTTGAGGTGCTGGTCGGCATTTGGTGTCAGTCTATCTTTTAGCTTGTGTGGCAGCCTGCAATATTAGCTGGGTGGCCTGAGTCCAGAGGGCATGGAGTTTCTGAGCAGTGAGCCAGGCTGCCGGGAAGTTGACAGCAAGAGGTAGCTGGAATGGTACCCACGGATGCTTCCTGTACACGATCTGAAAGGGTGAAGAGCCGGTGGCACTATTGACGTGATTGTTGTGGGAGAATTTCACAGAGGGTAATAAGGATGCCCAATTGTCCTGTCTTTGTTGACATATGCTGAGAAAGCTTTTGGGGCTCTGATTACTTCTTTTGGTCTGTCCATTGCCTTGGGGGTGATAGGCCATGGTGAAGTCCAGAGAGATGCCAAACCTACAGCAGAGGCCTTCAAATAACAGGCAGTAAATTGAACCCCTCTGTCAGAGATGATATGAGATGGCAATCCATGTAGCCATAAGATATGTTGTACAAAGAGACGGGCTAGTTCAGGAGCAGAAGGGAGGCCAACGAGAGGTACGAAGTGAGTCATTTTAAAGAATCTGTCCACAATCACCCATATCACCATGGAGCCATGTTAGAAGGGGAGATCCACCACAAAGTCAGTGGATGTATGGGTCTAGAGTTCCCTGGGGGCTGGCAACAGCTGTAATAGCTCCCAGGGTCGAGCACAATCCATTAGAGATGTGAATCGGAACCGGAATCGGTTTGGATTCCGGTTCCGATTCACATGTGGTTTTTTTTCCATTGGGCCCGATCGCGGTTTTGTTTATCGGCTGTGCCCTCTCTGCACAATGGCTCCTTTCTGAGTGCACTGTTTCTTGTGTCCCCTTTCCCGTGCCCTCTCTCCTGTCCTTGCTTTCCTCCCACCTCTTCCCTAATGCTTTCCCTTCTGCCTTCTGCATTATATGTCCTCTTCCCTGGAACCTTACCCTCAAGGCCTCTTCCCAAGTGCTTTCCCTCCTGTGCTTCTTCTTCCATAGCCCCTTTCTTGAGTACCTTCTCTGCTTCTCTTCCCCCATGCCCCTTCCTTTCCCTCCTGTCCCATCTGTGGTCCCCTCCAGAGTTATCTCCCTTCTCTCCCCCTCCCCCCACCCATAGCACCATCCAAAGTTTCTCCTTCCTGTCCTTCTCTCTCTTAAGGCCCCTTTCCCTCATGTGGTTTCCCTCTTGTCCTCTCCTTCCTGTAACGTTTTCTACACCCCTTCCCGAGTGCTGACTTCCCATAGCCCCCTCCCTCCTTCTTCCTGCCCCCTCATCCAATCTTGCCCCACCATGAGCATACTAATCACTCAATACAGCTTTTCTTCCTCACTCTCAGGCCAGCAGGGCATCCAGAGCAAATGTAGCAATATCCAGAAATGTTCCTCAAGGTTATCAAGCTGCCGCCTCATGTGGAACAGCAGCTGCTGAAGGTGCTGACGACATTGTGCTTCCCCTCTTGTTGGCACAGCTTCAGGCTCCTTGTGGTGGCAATCAGCCATACTCTTCCCTGCTTCCTTACCACACTGGTTTGGGCTTAGAAGCTACATTCTTCCTCCCCTTCTCACCACTTGAGATCAGGCAGTGGGATTAGGCAGCAGCAGCCTTATAGCACAGCTCCTTAGAGATGAGGTCAGTATGCACTTTTACTCGGCAGTTGTACTTTGGTGGCCTCACTTCTGGCAGGACCTTCTGTGGTGGTCTCACAGACCCCCAGGTTGGGAACCACTCCTTTGGGCAATCATCTGAGTCTGCCTAATGGAAAGACTGCCAGTAGGGATTATACTGTAGAATAGTCATTGTTTCTTGGTATAAGTCCAGGAGCATGTGACTTTCTGATGATTGTTGCCTTTCTTGTGTGTACCAAAAATCTGTATCCTAAAGTTACTTTCTCCATTTAAAGATATATGTGCTACAATATAGTGCTATATATCCTGTAAGACTCAAAGTGTTGGCTAGGTCAAAATGAGTCTTTAAACCTGCAGGAGAAAGTGTCTAGTCCCATGGCTATTATCATTATACAAGTTACACAGTAACTGGGTGTCTGAAACTGCTACTTATTTTGAGGCCATGTGCCTACTCTTACAGTGAAACCATTGAATGAAATAGGATGGGAAAGTCGAATTCATGCACTGAAACCTCTTTGCTATCAGTTAAGTGATGTCTATGATACACTAATTTAAATTGCTTATGACACCACCCTAAGAATATAAGAACATGCCATACTGGGTCAGACCAAGGGTCCATCAAGCCCAGCATCCTGTTTCCAACAGTGGCCAATCCAGGCCATAAGAACCTGGCAAGTACCCAAAAACTAAGTCTATTCCATGTTAATGTTGCAAGTAATAGCAGTGGCTAACAGGATCATCTGGCAATACCTCACAAGTAGAGGCACAAGATCTTGCAAAAAGTTTGTGGTTTCTCTTGTTGCCTGGCATGACATCTTTTTTTAGATCAATATGACTAGCAAACAACTGCAAATGAAAGAATTTGACATATATAATACCACTGAGCAACTGAGTGGAACCAAGAAATTTCTTTTAGACTGCAGGAGTGATGAGGGGTTTGCAAAAACACTGGTAGATGCATGTGAACTTGCTGAGGAGTTGGAGATATCAGCATTCTTTGAACCAGATCCAGACCATATTAGAAGAAAGAAGAAGCAGTTCACATATGAAGCCGATGATGAGCCTATTCAGAGTGCTGAGGAAAAAGTCAAAGTGAACTTTTAATTTGCAGTCCTTGTCACAGCAATATAATCAGTTGAAGAAAGATTCACACAGATATGTGAAATCAGCTCTGTGTTTGGCTTCCTCTATAATATGCACAGATTGCAGATTAATACATCAAAATAAAATTCTGGAACTGTTTGAAACTGGAGCAGGCTTTATAAAATGGAGACTCCAAAGATATTGTTGCTTCAGATATGTGCAGTGAATTGCAAGTCATTGTGAGACTAATTCAAAAGAGCTCATCACCACAAGATGCCCTGAAATTTATATGCAGATAAAGTGATAGATAGTGTCCTTAACATATTTATTGCCCTCCGCATCCTCTTGACCCTCCCTGTGTCTGTGGCAAGTGGTGAGCAAAGCGTTTCCAAGCTAAAATTGATTAAAACATATATTCATTCCTCAATGATGCAAGAAAGAATTGTTGAACTGGCCACCTTGTCAATAGAAAATGAAAATGCACAAAGCCTTTCTTGAAGAAAGTTGTTTCTACATTTGCTAAACTGAAAACAAGAAAAGTATAATACTATTATGCAGTCTTTCTAATATAGATCCTGTATAAAATGTAGCAGAAATTGTTTGTTTGGTTTGAATATTTTATATTTTATTTTGTCTTGTTGACTTTTCTATATTGAGCAAAAAGTATAGCCTTGGCATACACTCTTACACTGTATTTTGTTAAATATTTATAATATCCTGCCTCAAGTTAGATTGGATAGGTAGGAAATTAAGTTAAAGCAATAGTTATTATACATTCCTATCATATACTTTTCATGTAAAATATATTTGCTGTTATAAATACAGACTTCTTTAGTTATATTAATGCACAATGTCAATTCTCTACAGTTAATTGTATGTGCGGAGGCCGGGCTGGGGAGCATAGTTGAAGTTTCACCTAGGGCATCTAATGCCCTTGCACTGGCCCTGGATGTACCATGTATTTATTCCCCTTTCTATTAAACTGGAAGAAAGAGCAAAGCTGTAATTAATGATGGAGTCAGACACTGTCAAGTGATATAGCACCTTCCTACCATGTTTAAGCAATTGTTGGTTCTACATTGACTCATTATTGGCTAGTAGTTTGCAGTTCATTAACCATGGCTGCTGAACAAACCTGATTTCATTATGGCTGATTATAATGAGTAAAGAAAGAGGTACTGCATACATTTCAATAAATTAACAAATATGCCTACTTTTATGATTTATTAGGATTTATGTAGTTCAATAAGTAGTCCATACTGAGTAAGGCAGAGAGCAGGAAAGTTCCAGACAACCTTACCCAGATATTCAGCAGAATATACCAGGTAAACTTATTTGGGTAACTTTAGGAGGGTAAATTTGTTTGACCAGACTTACCGGGCTAAGTTTATCAGGCTAATTCTAAATACTGGCACTAGCTGGATAAATCTTAGGCCATGCCTTCAGAATGCCCTCTCATCCTGCCTCTTTTTATCCAACTAAAATTTCAGTCAAGTATTGACATACCATGGTAAAGTTTTGCTAGTGAGAGGGGCAGGAAATTTAAATCTCAGGATTAATCTAGCTGTCTTAAAAGTTACCTGCAAACCCCTTTGAATTTCAAGTGTATTTTCTTTTCATTATTTATTTATTTATTTATTTATTTATGTATGTATGTATTTATTTTGAACTTTTTTATACCGCCATTCATGTGGCAAGATACATATCATATCGGTTTATAGTGGAACACAATTTTGCAACAAGCATTACATAGAACCAAGGTTACAAGTAACTGGGAAAACATGGCTTATATGGCTTACAAGTAACTGGGAAAACATGGCTTAGATGGCTTAGAATGTGTTTTTTTCAAATAATTAAAAGAGTGCTAAAGAACATAGGATTTGCCATACTAGGTCAGACCAAAGTTGCATCAAGCCCAGTATCCTGTTTCCAATAGCGGCCAGTCCAGGTCACAAGTACCTGGCAGGATCCCAAAGGGTAGATAGGTTTCATGCTGCTTATCTCAGGGATAAGCAGTGGATTTCTGCAACTCCATCTTAATAATGGCTAATGGACTTTTCCTCCAGGAACTTGTTCAAAACTAATTTTAAACATAGCTACTCTAACATCTTTCATCACATCCTCTGGCAATGAATTCCAGAACTTAATTATGCGTTATCTTTATCTTTTTTAAAATGTCTTAATCACCAAAGCAAAATGCTAGGCAATAAACATAATAAACCATACACAATAAATGGAAATAAAAGTATAACAGTAAAAGAAGATAAAAAAACATTAATAAATAAAATATTACAATAGCGTTGAGTAAAAAAAAAGTTTATTATTTTTAAATGTATCACATAGTGCCTTCATTGTATGTTTTCTAAGATTTGAACTTTTTGAAAGAGTAAATAACCAATTCACGTTTACTTGTGCCACTCTATTCATTATTTTACAGACTTCTATCATATTTCCCCTCAGCCATCATCTCCAAGCTGAAAAGTCCTAACCTTTTTAGCCTTTCTTCATAGAGGACTTGTTCCATCCCCTTTATCATTTTGGTCACCCTTCTCTGAACCTTTTCTAATTCTTCCATTTCTTTTTTTAGATGTAGTGTCCAGAACTGAACATAATACTCAAGATGAGGTTGCGCCATGGAATGATACAGAGGCATTCTAATATTCTGTTTTATTCTCTAGCCCTTTCCTAATAATTCCTAGCATTCTATTTGCTTTCTTGTACATTGAGCAGAAGATTTCAACATATTATTAATGATGATGCATAGATCCTTTTCCTAAATAGTGATTCCTAATGTGGAACCTTGCATTGCATAGCTATAAATTGTGTTACTCTCCCCTAAGTGCATCACTTTGTATTTGTCCACAATAAATCTAATTTGTCATTTATATGCCCAGTCTCCCAGTTTTGCAAGGTCCTGTTGTAATTTCTCACAAACCTCTTGTGATTTAACGACTTTGAATAATTTTGAGTCATCGGCAAATTGGATCACCTCTCTCATTGTTCTCATCTCCAGGTCATTTATAAACATGTTAAAAAGCAGTGATCCCAGAACAGATCCCTGGGGCACTCTATTATTCACCTTTCTCCATTGAGAACATTTACCATTTAGCCCCACTCTGTTTTCTATCTTTTAATCAGTTCCCAGTCCACAAAATGAAACTGCCCCCATCCCATGACTTTTTAATTTCCTAAGACGTCTCTCATGAGGAACCTTGTCAAATGAATTCTGGAAATCTAGATATACTATATCAACTGGCTCTGACAAGACTTCCCTTGGCTAAATCCATGTTGGCTTTGTCCATTTAAACTATGCCTATCTATATAGTCAGTAAATTTGTTTTTTATGATAATTTCTATCATTTTGCCTAGCATCAGACTTACTGGTCTGTAGTTTTCTGGATCACCCCTGGATCCCTTTTTAAAAATTGGCAATATATTGGCAACCCTTCAGTTTTCAGGTACTATAGTCGATTTTAATGAAAGTTTACAGATTACCAATAGCAGGTCTGCAATTTCATTTTTCAGTTCTTTCAGCAATCTGGGATGTATACCATCTGATCTAGGTGATTTGCTACTCTTTACTTTTTCAATCTGCCTGATTACATCTTCCAGGTAGACTGAGATTTGTTTCAGTTTCTCTGAATCATCACCTTTGAATATCATCTCTGGCATAGGTATCTCTCTTATATCTTCCTCAGTGAAGATCAAAGCAAAGAATTCATTTTATTATTTATTTATTTAAAATACTTATTTTTTGCCTATATAACAATTTCATGCTAGTTGCTCTGATATGGTCTTGTTTTTCCTGTTCCCCTTTTACCCTTTGATCATCTAATGAAAATGTTTTTATTATGAGTGCCTGATTCCATAGCAAGCTTCTTTCAAATTTTCTCTTTGCCTCTTTAGCAATGATTTGCATCTACCTTTCCAGTGCTTATGATGTTTCTTGTTTTCTTCATTTGGATCCCTTTTCCATTTATTGAAATATGTTCATTTAGCTATTTTAGCCTCTCTCACCTCATTTCACCTTTTAAACATGCCGGTAGTCATTTAGTCTTCCTTCCGCCTGTGATGAATACATCTGATCTGAGTTTTCAAGATAGTATTTTTAATTAAGGTCCTTGTCTGATGTAAACTCTTAACCTTTGCAGATGTTCCTTTCAGTTTTTTTCCTAATCATTTTCCTCATTTTATCATAGTCACTCTTTTGAAAGTTAAATGCTGTCATAGTAGAGTTCTTTAGTGTTCTCCTTCAAATTTAACATAAAAAAATAACATAAGATATGCCATACTGTCACAAGTACCTGGCAAGTACCCAAACATTAGATAATTATTAATTAGCGTCATAGCAGTTTATGGATTTATCCCCTAGGAACTTATCCAAACCTTTTATAAACCCAGTTACACCAACTGCTGTAACCACATCCTCTGGCAATGAATACCAGAACTCTGTGCTGAGTGAAAAAGAATTTTCTTCGATTTGTTTTAAATGAGCTATTTGCTAACTTCATGGAGTGCCCTAGTTCTTCTATTATCTGGGAGAGAAAATAACCGATTTACATAAACTTGTTCAAGTCCTTCCATGAATTTGTAGACATCTATCATATCCCCCCTCAGTCATCTGTTTTCAAACTGAACAGCCCTAACTTCTTTAGCAGCAGAAAAAGACCACATGGTCCATCCACTCTGCCCATGAAGTTTCTTATGGTAGTAACTGCCACTCTGTGCAAGCTATTCCCATGTCTCCACTGATGACAGCAAATGCCGCTCCATGCAGGTTATCCCCAAGCCTTATGTTAAGGATAGCAATATTTACAATCCAAACTAAGCAACTGTCAAACCCATTACAAAATTATACCTACTAATGTTTTACATGGTGAGCAGCCTTCATGATAATTCAGACAATGTTACTTGAATGTGCTTTACATTTGGACTTGGCCACAGAAGCAGTCCTGTATTTTGTCCCTAATGTCTGCAAATCAGTATCCTGGACTATAAAAGTCAAGGCCCAACGTTGGCTATCATCTGAATCCAATTTTCCCCCTGCCACCAAAGCACAGAGCAATGTTGCAGTTGCATCACAAGCATCAAGGCTAATTGGTTAAGGGAAGTAATCCCTGTGCTTTTTGTTAAGAGTAGTAACTGCCGCTCCACACGGGTTACCCCCATGCACCCTTTTCTTCATTTCCAACCTCTAGTTTTAGGAATCCATGGCCTTTTGAATTTGTTTGCTGTTTTCTTCCTCACCACCTCCTCTGGAAAAGCATTCCAAGCATCCACCACTCTCTGTGAAGAAGTATTTCCTAATGTTGGCTCTGAGTCATCCCCCTGGAGTTTCATTTTATGACCCCTAGTTCTACAGTTTCCTTTCCAATGGAAAAGGTTTGAAAATCAAGCATTATTAAAACCTTTCAGATATCTGAAAGTCTGTATCATATCTCCTTTGCACCTCCTCTCTTTCAAGGTATATATATTTAGATCCTTTAGCCTCTTCTCATAAGTTTTCCAATACAGACCCCTCACCATTTTGGTCACCCTTCTCTGGACCATCTCCATCTTGTCTTTATCCTTTATGAGATATGGGATTGAACACAGTACTCCAGGTAAGGCCTCACTAAGGACCTGTCCAAGGGTATTATCACCTCCTTTCCCCCCGCAAATTTGATCATGTTGTGATCACTATTGCCTAGTAGTTACAATACTGCTACTTCTCGCGCCAAATCCTGTGCTCCACTAAGGATTAGGTTTAAAATAGTTTCCCATCTTGTTGGTTCTTGTACCAGCTGCTCCATGAAGCAGTCATTTATTTCATCTAGGAACTTTACTTCTCTAAAATGTCCTTTTGTAAAATTCAGTCAGCCAATACTCGAGTAATTGAAATCACCCATTATTACTATGCTGTTGATTTTGTTAGCTGCCCTAATTTCTTTTAGCATGTCATTGTCTGTTTGTTCATTCTGGAATGTAGACAGTAATACACCCCACACTATTATTTTATTCCCATTTTCACCTGGAATTTCTATCCATAAAGAGTCAACATTGCATTTTGTTTGCTGTAGAACTTTTATCTTTGACTCAATGCCCTCTTTAATATACAGTGCAACCCCTCCACCAATTTGATCCATCTTATCATTTCGATATAATTTGTACCCTGGTATCAGTGTCTCATTGGTTATCCTTCTTCCACCAGGTCTCTGAGATACCAATTACTGTACTTCATTCAGTGCTATACAATCTAACTCTCCCATCTTATTTTTCATACTTCTAGCACTTGTATACTGACATTTCAAAGTATGTTTTTTGTTTGTATTAATAATAACCTGCTATCAGTTGGCAGGGGTAATTTGGAATCTTTCTGCTCTGTCTGCTTTTAACTTAAAGGCATCTGGTCCACTATAGCGTTTATTGTAACCTTTCTACTGGGATGCCCTCATTTTCCCTGTTCTATTCATATCCTTCAAATAAATATCATTCAGAATCATGTGCTTCTGGCAACTGTCAGCTGAGCTATCTCCATTTGAAAGGTTAGTGCCAGCAAGCTGGTTCTATTCTGGTTAAAGTGAAGCCCATCCTTTCAGAAAATATACCCCCTTCCCCCAAATTAAGCCCAGTTCCTAACAAATCTAAAATCCTCTTCCCTGTACTATTATCTCATCCACTTAGGGCCTGAATTTCAAAAGCATTTACATGCTTAAAACTGGATTTTACACATGTAAATGCACCTTACCTATATAAGTAGGCTTTTGAAAATTGCTACAATATATACCATTGAATTGTCCATAGGATTTACCCGGGTTAAATGCACTTACATGGGTAAATGGCTTTAGAAAATTACAATAGTATGTTACATATACTTGCTAACTCCTTTGAAAATTAACCTGTTTTAATTTTTTCATCAACAAATTATTTAATTTTTGGGGTGCTTTTTTTGTGAGACCTCCATAGACTTTTTGGATTGTAAATTAGCCAAAGAATATCTATGACTAATCCAAGGCCATATACAGATATAAAGTGACATGACTTGGGACTGATAACTGCAGACATTTAGCTATTGACCCATCTTGAATGCTACAATAGTTTTTTAGGTACTAGAAAAAATAATATACATATGGATCTTGAGATGAATTAGGCTGATTTGCTACAGGTGCACTTATTTATAAGATAATGTGGATGTAAGATGGTTGTCATATCATCCCGAGAACAAAAATGGAAATGACTATTGCTGTACAATGCAGACCACTAAATAGTTTCAGATTTCTGTAGGAAGCCCTTGGCTTCATAAGAAACTTCTATGCTTAACATGGAGCTGCCCACAAGTTTTCATGGGGTCTGGAACTTTCAAACAATCTAAGCGCAGAAAAATTAACCTATTTAATGAGTGGTAGATAATTCTAGTCTTCAAGGGTCACAAAGCAGTCTGGTTTTCAATACAGCCACAATGTATATTCATGAGATTTATAATTGCATATTCATTGTGAATATTTTGAAAACCAGATTGGTTTGTGGCCTTCAACTACTAGACTTGCCCATCACTGCACACATCCAATTGTGAAAGATGGATTTTAATTATAATTTTCAAATGCACTCCTCAAGAATGCCACCCCTCTGTCCCTTCAAGAGAACTGGTTTTCAGTGTAATATAAAGCAGCCTAGTTTTGAGACCAAGTTTATCTCATGTATGGCAATCTGCTAAAACCAAGTATTTTGAATTAGTAGACTAAAAAGATCCTAAATAAATAAATGGATGGTGGACATCCGGAAAAATCACCCACTGGGAATTCTCAAAGTCAGGATTGGCAAACCAGTAGCTTAGAAAATCAACATTTTAATTTGCCATGAAGTTATGGCAGACAGTAGTTCAGTAGGCAATTATAATGCACCTTGTCTTGCAATTTGAGGCCAATGGAGGAGTACTCAAGTACCCAGGAAGTGCTGTCATATCTATGAAAGGTTAATAGATTAACTTGGAATTATTTTTATAGATAGGCTTGAATTATAGAGGTTACTTTTGTTTAACTTCTTTTTCTTTCACTGATAACAGGAAAACAGAAAGAGGCACACAAGAAAGATTATGTAAAAAGTATCAGGAATGGCAGGCCTCAAACCTGCAATTCCTGGTGCTCTGGACATGGACTCTCAGGGTTAGTTGCAAGACTGGCTTCCTCTCAGAACACCACAATAGAATTATCTAGTCAACTTGGTGGGGGCTGGCCACATCCCTGGAAGTTCACAATTGAACCAACACTGGGTGTGTCCCCAGATTGAGGGCTGGATATACGAAGTCCTCACCTGACACACATATGCTGATCCAACAGTCTCCTGTGGGAATGCTGCTCAACTAGCCCAAATTCTTGATCCATGCTGGATTCCTGTTCCACACCAGATTTCTAGCCATGCCAAAGCTCACTTGAGCCCTTTAGGCATTTCCCTGAGTCATCAAATCAAAACCGTGTCCTGTACAGTTAGGCTTAAACTGCAGGAATGGCTTCATGTGAAGACCTTGCCCAGGCACCTTACATGGTGGATCTCAGGGATTGGTTCTTTTCAACATTTTCGTGAGTGACATAACAGAAGGATTGTTGGGAAAACATTGTCTTTTTGCCAATAATACCAAAATCTGTAACAGGGTAGACATCTAGGAAGATGTGGAAAACATGAAGAGGGCTAGCAAAGCTTGAGGAATGGTCTAGTTTAGACTTAGTTTTTGGGTACTTGCCAGGTTCTTATGGCCTGGATTGGCCACTGTTGGAAACAGGATGCTGGGCTTGATGGACCCTTGGTCTGACCCAGTATGGCATGTTCTTATGTTCTTATGTCTATGGTCTGGCAGCTAAGATTTAATGTTAAAAAATGCAGAGTAATGCATTTAGGATGCAAAAACCCAAGCGAAAGGTACAGTATTGGAGATGAAATTCTTCTAAGCACAATGGAAGAGTGGGATCTGAGAATGATTTGTATCTGATGATCTTGTTAGCCAGACAGATGAATAAAGTGACGGCAAAAGCCTGAAAGATGATTGGCTGGATAGGGAGAGTAATGGTCAGCAGAAAAAGATAGGTGATATTGCCTCTGTATATAGTAGGACCCTGGTGATACCTCATTTGGAATACTGTGTACAATTCTGGAGATCACATCTTGAAAAGGATATAAACAGGATGGAATCAGTCCACAGAGTGGCTACTAAAAAGATCGGTGGTCCTTGTTCTAAAGCATATGGGGTTAGACTTAAAGATCTAAACATGTACATCCTTGAGGAAACCAAGATAGGGGAGATATGATAAAGACAGTTAAATATCTCAAAGGTTTCCATGCAGAAGAAGTGAACCCCTTTCAATGGAAAGGGCATTCTAGAACAAGGGGATCATGAGATAAGGTTGAAAGGGGAGTAATCTTAGGACATATTTCTTTACAGAGAGGATGATGGATGCATGGAACATCCTCTCAGTGGAGGTGATAGAGACAAAAATGGTATCTGAATTCAAGAAAACATGGGATAAATACAGGTGATCTCTAAGGAAGTGCTGAGAATTCTAATGCTAAATTGAGTGGATGGACAGACTGGATGGGCCAAATTGTCTTTTTCTGCCGTCATATTTCTTTGTATCTGGACTGCCTCCCATGACTCAGCAGCTATCCTGCTCTGCAGGTGAGTAGGGTTCTGGTCTCCTCTGAACTCCTTCTTTGCTCCTGCTGTAGTGGGGCCCCCATGTCACAAAGCATATATAATATAGAGCTTTATTATATCACCATGCTTGTGTCATCACAATTGCAATCATGTCTACCATCACATTTCTTTGCTGTAGCTCAGCTTCATGGACTTCACTCTCCAGCCTTTCCTTTAGAAATACTGTATAAGATAATCTATTTCCTATCACCTTTCACACTATATGGTTCTCTCTGCAAACAAAAACTATATTACTCTGACTAAAACCATGTCAGTACAGTTTCCTTTAAATTAGTTTGAGCTGGAAATATATTGCTTTCTGTGCTCACATATTGGTTTCACTAAACGTTTATGCATGGCACCAGCTAGCAGCTGCTTGGCTACTACAGAAGTTTATAAATTAGGTGGGATGGAATATGTGTGAATAATAACATATTGTCACAGGTCACTATTGAAATATATTGGTTTTAGCTGAAATCTGAATCAGGGCTGCTCACTGCATCAACAGAATCCATCAAATAAACTTTACTGGTAACCATTCTGAGATCATCTGCTTTCTAAGGTCCAAGGCAAACATCTATTTCCCCCAAAATATCTTTTTACATAGGCTATAACCCTCTCACTAGATGGCAAACAGCAGCAACTTTAATATGCAAACATTTGAAATTATTTTTTTCCAAAGTTCAGCGTTACATTTTTGTATCATTCTGAATGATTCCCAGTGTTTTGTTAATGTCCTTTACAGATGCCGCACCTTCTTGATTGCTTTAATATCCTTTGCACACACATTACTCTGGATATTTAAGTTGGGCCTGCCTACTGGGTTGGTCTTAAATTATGCCTGCCTCCACTGCTCACATGCTGGACCCATACATTCCTGTCATCTTGGCCATTAAACCCACATTTGACTAGACTGGAAAAGTGCCTAGGGAGACTGCAGATAACTCCCCTACTGTTTACTTTTCCACTCAAGAATGGCACTTAATTTCATCTCAGATTCAGAACATTGGGCTGGAAAGAAAATGTGAAATACTTGCACTATCTACATCCCTTCCCTATTGTGCCATGACACTTAATCATCCAGTTCAGTTGATGTTGAGCCACTTTATTTGTACTAGTAATATAATCAATGATAGGCACATATCTCACATTCCATTCCCATGGAGGGTAGGGGGAGTTGGATGTTGGGTTAAGTATAAGAACCTGAATGCTTATCCACCCAGGATGTTGTAACATAGTAACGATGGCAGAAAAGGACCAAATGGTCCATCCAGTCTCCCCAGCAAACTTCTTATGGTAATATCTGCCATGCCTTGCAGGCTACCCCCAAGTTTCTCTTAAGGGTAGTCCGTGCAGTTACCTCCAAACCTTATGGTAAGGGTAGTAATATTTACAATCAAAAACCAGGTAACTGTCAAACCCATAAAAAATTACTGCTAGTAACATTTTTACTGGGTGAGAAGCCTTCTTGAAAATTCAGGTAATGCTGCTTGACTTACTTTGCTTTTGGACTTGGCCATAGAAGCAGTCTTGTGCTTTTTCCCTTATCTCTGCATATCAGGATCCAGACCATAGAAATCAGGACCCATGTTGGTTACCATCTGAATCCAACTCCCCTGATGATGCCTTTTGGTTTTAATTGCCTCTTTTACCTCACTATTAAATCATGCCGGCAGTCATTTGGTTTTTCTTTGACCTTTTTTAATGCACGGAATACATTTTTGTCTCAAGAATGGTAATTTTAAATAGCATCCATGCCTCCTATAAGTTTTTAACCTTGTGGGTTGTTTATTTCAGTTTTTTTTCTAACAAATGTCTTCATTTTATCATATTCTCCCGTTTTATAGTTAAATAATACTGCAGGAGTTTTCCTTAGTATTCACCCTCTAGTAATTATGTCAAATTGTATTACATTATGATCACTGTTGTCAAGCAGATCCACCACCTTGGCACCTTTATCTCCTGCACCAGGTCCTGCATTGCACTGAGAACTAGATCTAATATAGTTCCCCCTCTCGTTGGTTCATGACCAACTGTCGCATGAAACAGTGATTGAAGGTACCTAGGAAATTTACCTCCCTTATACATCTTGATGTGACATTTACCAAATCAATATTTGGGTAATTGAATTCTCCCAATATTATTGTGTTGCCCATTTTACTAGCCAATCTAATCTCTGTTAGCATTTTGCAGTCTGTTTCCTCATTCTGGCTATCCATAAGGATTTGAGAGTACAATTTACTTCCTGCAAAACTTTTATCCGGCTTGACTCTCTGCCATCCTTAACAAATAGTGCCACCCTTCCACCAATTTTATTTACTTGTCAATGTCTATATAATTTGTATCCTGGTATCACAGTATCCTGTGGTTATCCTCCTTCCACCAAGTCTCTGAGATGCCTATTATGTCCATATCTTCCTTTAGCACTATACATTCTAACTCTCCAGTCTTATTTCAGATGTCTGACATTTGCATACAGACATTAAATAGTTTTATTTGTATTTCTATTTTTATATGTACTCACAACTTGCTTATCAGATGATACATGCAGTTTGGAGACATTTTTATCTGCATGATCTCTATTTACATACATCTGGACTTTTTCAGCTTTTACAACTACCTTTCTAACAGGACATTCTAACTTACTTGGGCCTCTTCACAAGAGAGCACTGTGCTGTTCGTGTGTCTCACTTTGAATGTCAACGTGGCCTCTAACCCCTACACTAATACCTAAACCTCACCTCGAGTTACTAGGTGGGCTTCCCATAGATATATAAATACCTATCTAGTAGGGATGTGAATCGGGCTTCAGACGATTGAAAATATCGTCGATATTTTCAAAATCATCAGAAAACGGGGGCTCCCCCGAAACGATAGGAAAACCCCACGATATTGATCGTGGGGGTTCTCTTATCGTTTTGGGGGAGGGTGGGAAAAACGGCACACAAAAATAACCCCTAAACCCACCCCGACCCTTTAAAACTAATCTCTTTGCTTTCCCCACCTTCCCAACCCCCCCCAAAAAACATTTTACAGGTACCTGGTGGTCCAGTGGGGGTCCTGGGAGCGATCTCCCGCTCTCGGGCCGTCGGCTGCCACTAATCAAAATGGCAGTGATGGCACTTTGCCCTTACCATGTGACAGGGTATCTGTGCCATTGGCCGGCCCCTGTCACATGGTAGGAGCACTGGATGGCCCGCGCCATTTTTAAAGATGGCGCTGACCATCCAGTGCTCCCTCCATGTGACAGGGGCCGGCCAATGGCACGGATACCCTGTCACATGGTAAGGGCAAAGGCCATCGGCGCCATTTTGATTAGTGGCAGCCGACGGCCCGAGAGCGGGAGATCGCTCCCGGGACCCCCACTGGACCACCAGGTACCTGAAAAATGTTTTTTTGGGGGGGTCGGGAAGGTGGGGGAAGCAAAGGGATTCGTTTTAAAGGGTCGGGGTGGGTTTTTTGTTTATCGGCTCGGGTGCAGCCGATAAACAAAATCACGATCGGGCCCGATGAAAAAAACCCCACATGCGAATTGGAACCGGAATCCAAACAGATTCCGGTTCTGATTCACATCTCTACTATCTAGTGTGAGGACATTATGGCTAGTCTCTCTCTTTCTCTCACCCACACAGGCCCTGATAGCTAAGCTGGCTCTCCAGGAGCTTCAAAACTACTAAAGCCAGCATGGGTGAAAACATCACAATGTGTAATAAAGCCCTAACACAAGCTATTGCATGGCCTAACACTAATGAAAAAGGTGTAGTTAAAGCTGTGCAATAGGGCTTTGCAAAACTGTGAGCCCAGCCCACTCCCACCCCTAACTCCTCCTCTTTTTCAGATTTGCATCGCACCATGTGTTATGGTGCTATCGCATGCATTAAAGGCGTTTTCGCGATTTGAGAAATGACCGCCTTGGTTTGCGAGGATCCTTTCAAGAAACGTCCCTTCAAACCATGCATTGCTGAGTGACTGTTGGCTCTCTCTAAAGTTCTAATTTAAAAGCTGCTCTATCTCCTTTTTAAAAGTTAGTGCCAGCAGCCTGGTTCCACTCTGGTGAATATGGAGCTCATCCCATTGGTATAGGTTCCCCCTTCTCCAGAATGTTTGTTCCTCAGTTTCTTATGAACATAAAGCTTTCTTCCCTGCACTAGCCACACATTGAGACTCTGCAGCTTGGCCTGCCTCTGGGGTCCTGAATGTGTAACAGGGAGCATTTCAGAGCATTTTAATTCCCTACCTAAATTTAGCCTCCAGAACTTCCTTATGTCAATGAAATCCACGTGTTCCATGAGAGCTGGCTCTTCCCTAGCACTCTTCAAAATCTTACCTAGGTAGCACATGATGTGTGTTGCCTTCGCACCAGGAAGGCATATTACCAAGCTATTCTCATGCCCTCCAGCCACCAGTTTATCTACTTTCTGAATAATCAAATCACCCACTACAATGGCCATACTTAACCCTTTCCTCCTCGGCATTGACCCTTGGAGACACATTTTTGGTGTGAGATGATAAAGCAACTCCTGGAGGGCAAGTCCTAGCTGCAGGATCATTTCCTTCTTTACCAAGGTGATTGTCTCCTGCCAGTGATTGCTTCTTCAAAGCAGTACAAAGACTGCTAGAACTGGAGTTGGAAACACTCTACTATGTCCCTGAAGGTCTCTTCTATATTCCTCTCTGTCTGCCTCAGCTTTCCCAGGTCTGTCACTCTCGCCTCCCAGACTCTTTCTCTGAGAGCCAGGAGCTCTTTGCACTGGGTACATACATTCAAACCTCTCACCAACAGGTGGATAATCATACATGTTCCTATTTTTTGCCTATTTCTATCTTTTCTACTTTATGTTTTTATTATGATGTGGGTGTTCATGAGTGGAAAGGTTAACAAGGGTGTTCAGTGTGTTTTGTTAAGTTGATATTAAATTTGACTGACAGGTGTAGATTTAAAGATGTTTAGGGGAACATGCGGTGACAGATATTTTTGAGATGGGATATTTATTTTAAGAAATGTTTTTGAGAGTAATAAAAGTATATAAAGTATTAAATGAGATCATTGTGACTAATATTTAGATTTTCATGAAGTATTCACTGTTCTGTGATGACCATTGGTATATATGTATTATTGAGAACAGTTTTGGCGGTTGTTAAGTGTATAAGTGGTTTGCACCCAAATATTAGATGATGGCAGAAAAATACTAATTGGTCCATCCAACCTGCCCAGTTATTCCAGCCCACACTGCCAAGGATATATCCTAGCTGCCAGCCATAAACATATCTGGGAACTTTTGAGTTGTGGTCAGCATGACACCATTATATTGATTAGGGTAGTATTGGCAAACTAAAAACACGTATCAGCTTTCTCTCTTCTATTACCATTACCACTCACTTTCTCTCTCTTCCCCCCTCCAGGGATGCCCATTATTCTTCCCCTTCTTCTCTCCATGATCCAAAGCTCTCTCTTTTTGTTTCCCCAGCATCCTGATTTGTGTACCTTTTCTCTGCTCTCAACTGAGTCCCATGTCCTGGTATTACAGCTGCAGACTGAGTTGTGTGTGTTTTAGCCAGGGACGGATTGCGGGAAAATGTCAGCCTGGGGGATGTTTATCTATACTGGCCCATGGGTATCCAATTAAACAAAAATTTAAATAGAGAGAGATTTACCTATTTACTTTTACAAATTTCTCGGCCACTTAAATATAATAAAATTATAGAATAAAAAAACATAAAAATATAGAAAGTACAAACATTGTAATAATATATAGTGAAAAATATAAATACTTAAAAAAATTGTTTATAACATGTTTCACTAAGCACATTCATTCAACAAGACAGAAGAACATTCAACAAGTTTGAAAACATTTTCTATTTTCAGTGGAATACGCATTGCTGATTACCAGCATTAGCAGTATGGGATATACTAGGTTTTTAGGTGCTTGGCAGGCACTTGTATCCTGGATTGGCCACTGTTAGGCTGCTGGGCTTGATGGACCTTCAGTCTGACTCAATATGCCAACTTCTTATGTTCTTAAGAGCAGGTGACAGCATAACAATGCAGTGCTCCCTCTGAGGATTGGGTTGCTATGTGCAAAACATTTTGTCATGAGCAAAATTTTGGGTTATATTAACCTGAGAGCACTACTTTCTTTGATGCAAAAAGTCTATTAATTTATATGCTCACAGCAACTCATTCTTTAGAGGGAACATTGGCTATGTCCATTCCTTATAATAATCATCTAATCTGCTAACAATGGTTACAATAAAATGTGTATAACAGTTTTTTCTGCAAGAACATTCAAAACCACTTCTGCAAGTGAAATTAATAAAGAGCAAACTGAGGAAGAGATGACCATAATGCCGTAAAAGCCTGTGATGATAAATATCTTCATTTTCACAGCAAGAATAAAGTTATACAAGAAATGGAGCTTTAAAATACAGACAGACCCTCACCAAAATACAGCATAGAAAGATCATAAAGTGTAGAAAGAAATGTGCCAGCAAAAACTGGAAACCACAACACACCTGATTGTATTATGCAGAGAAACAATGGAAATACAGAAACATCATCATTCCTCACAAAACATCAAGAAATAAAATCATGAGATACAAAACAGCATTCAAGCCATACTAATAAAAAGAATAAATATGTCAAAATAGCTTACTAACATCCAATAATTTTAAAAATTCACATAAATTTGTTCTAATATTTCCCAAAGGCCAATTAAATACAGTTAGATTCACTCGAAAGAGGCCCCAAATATTCTGTTGTAACTTCCGTTAGGATGAAGCAATCTGGACCAAAATAATACGCTCATACCTTGACGTATGTGTAATCTGTTGCATTACATGCGATGCTGGTAGTGATTGCTGTTTTCCGCCAAACACATTTCG